>NW_028227265.1:23307500-24507500 GCF_978045245.1 Mus caroli | reverse complement strand
CTCTTCCCAGCCAAGTACTGCTAAAGATTGAATTCAGGTAAGTTCTGTACTGCTGACTATATCCCTATAACCTTCTTTTTATTTTGAGACACTGTCTCTCTTAGTCTCACAAGTTGGACCTGAACTTAACATGTAGCTCAGGTGAGCCTCATTCTGTGATTTTCCTGCTTCAGCCTCCTTGGAAGCTGGGATTATAGACCCTTAGTCACCATGCCTAGACCCAACTTTTAGTTCTTTAAAATGTGTGCCTTGTTAAGTAGCCCAGGTTGGCCTCAAACTCTTAATCTTCCTGACTCAACCTCTCGAGGCTTGAAGGAGACATCATGTGTGGCTATAGTACTACCTTGTGTAATGACAACTTTCTACAGTGAGAATTTCGATTCTGTAAAGAACATAGAAGTATGGGTGCTGGAGAGATAACTCACCAGGTAAGAGCACTGACTGTTCTTCCAGAGGACTCAGGTTCAATTCCCTGCATCCACATGTCAGCTTACAACTGTCTGAAACTACATGATCTGACACCTTCAAAGACATATATGCAGGCAAAACACCAATAGTTTTTTGAAAAACACTGAAATATTATAAAAATATGTTTTCATTTTACTCCCAAGTGTGGGATATGAGGTTACCTCAGATTGTCCACAACAGTTGACTATGATTTGCATCATAATCTAGCAGGAACATGATTTTGCCAGTTGCAGATAGGTGCTGCGCATGTGTGACATTTGAAATTCTGGGGACTTTTCAGACTATGTATATAAATGCTAGAGCCCTAATAGAAGCTGATGTTGGCTGGTTGGTGGTTGAATGCTGTTGATGGCTATTTGTCAAGTCACAATGTATGAAGAGACAAAAATAAGAAACTCGATATCCTAATGGCTAAGCTCAAACTTGCCCCACGGAAATCAGCATCCCCTAATCAGCAGGAAGTAGTCTAATGATGTCATCACTCCCTTTCATACTCCCTGACTCCCCCCCCCCTCTTTCTCTCTCTCTCCTGTCCTTCTTTCTCTCCTGCAAAGTGTTAGGGAGTTTAAAGGGAAGAAACAAAGAAATGGGAAAGAGTGGGATTAAGAACCCACAAAGGAACTAAAAGAATCCCTGTGACTTTCCTCTTCACACAGTCAAATAGCCTAGTCAAACTGTCTAGATCCTTTACAGATGTAGCCAACTTGAGTGCAAGTGAGCAGGTAGATTCGCAGGCCCTGGTAAACACTTTTAGGTGAAGAGTAAAGAGGAAACACTAACGATCAACAAGAACAGGCCCAGGTCATGGGCGTGGAAGGGGAATGGCAATAGCATAAGGATCAGAAGACCCTCATGACCTTCAACTTCTCAGGCACAAACACCTCATCTTCAGACCATGCTGTCTGGTGGTATTGGGTATAAACTGATGGCTGGGGCATATGGGGACAGACATGGGACCATTCAGGGTGGAATTGAAGGATAAGTCAGGAAGGAGTGTAAGGTATCCAGAGGATATCAAACATGTTCCAGGACATGTCATTGATGTCCCAGGCCTTCAAGATCACAGTTTCCCAGACACTCACAAAAACTGGCAGCCTCTCCTGTGTTTCACTTCAGTCAATATCATCATTGGTGTTCACAGTGAAGTCTAGAGGCAAGAGAGACAGTTGTGCAGTAAAGAGTGTGTACTGCTTTTCTGGAGTTCAGTTTTCAGTACTCACATCAGGCAGCTCACAACTTCTTCTGGTTCCAGCTCTGAGAGGATCCAACACACTTGAAGAGCATCTGTGCTAGCCTAAACATATCCACCCATAGACAACCACAAATACATTGTCTTAGGTAGGGTTTTATTGCTGTGAAAAGATGCCATGGCCAAAGCAACTCGTATAAAAGTGAACATTTGATTGGAGCTGGCTTACTGTTTCAGAGGTTCAGTCCATTATCATCATGGCGGGAAGCATGGCATCATTCAGGCAGATATGGTGCTGGAGGAGTCAAGAGATCTACATCTGAATCACAGCCAGGAGGAGACTGGAGTTCTATACTACACAAAACTTAAGCCTAGGAGACCTCAAAGCCCACCCCCACAGAGACATACCCCTTCCAACAAGGCCACACCTACTCCAAAAATGCCAAACCTCCTAGTAGTGTCATTCCCTGTGTCCCAAGCATTCAAACACATGAGTCGATGGGGGCCAAAACTACAAAACCAACACACACACACATAATTAAAAATAAATAAGTCCAAAAATTGAAGTCTATCTCTACCTCTGGTGTCTTAGAAGCCCTGAAAGGATGGTAAGGCTTTGTGAGCCCAGGTTCATTCACTATCCATCCCAATTTGAAACTCTTTCCTTGCCACCTATAGAATGGACACCAATGACAGGAAGAAGTAAAGAGACAAAGAGACCCTCAAGGCTATTCTATAGAACACATCAGAAAGGATGCTGACAATCCTGGAATCTGTGAATAATAAAGAAATCACCACCAGATGTCCTACCAATGCAACTCCCTAAACAATGCTTCTTTCTATACTTGAAGTCACACCAGAGCTTGGCTTTTTTTTTTTTTTCTCTTAACTTTACCCTTCCCAGGCCCTACTCCAACCAAGGCTTTGTCATACTGTCTAAACAGCCTCTCTTTGATCCCATTAGTTAGATGTTTCCTCCTGAGTTTGGTAACCTATTGATGCTGGAGTACATGGGAGGACACTGAAGACCAAAGATTATCCAAGCTTAGTTCCAGCAGATGATGGGGACTTCATCGTTGGATCGAAAAACTCCCAGTAGCACATTTTCGGCATGAGTATATCTGGAATGGAGTCCTGGTGCCCCAGGAAACGCTCAGAGCTACAGGTGCAAGTAAGATCTGTGGTATATTACCCAAATCTTTCTTGGGTCCCTGCTGTGAGGCACTTTATGGTCCTCATCTCTGTAAATCCCTATGGCATAGTTCTAGTGTCCAGTTTTGGAATGTAGACCTGAAGGCAAGCAGGGTCAGCCTGAAGTGTCCAAATGCTCAGACACTGCTCGTGCCCCTCTTGGTATGTAGAAAATGTAAGTGGCACACTTGCACTATCATGGTGCATTGACAAGGAAGTTATCTTGGAGATAGAATTGCAGGATTGGAATCAAGGAACAAAGGTGTAGACTTGGCACCATAGGAGCCTCAGGGAGCAGAAACATGGCTTCCTGCCTTTCACGGTCCCTATAACCTCCACACATTAAGCATCCCCTACTCTCCACTAGCATTCTCTTGAGTGACTTTACTCTCCCTTACCCTTAAACTTCTTCCTCTCCCCACAGAGAAGAGGTAAGTATCAGTCACTGACCTTGTCTTGTATTTCTTCTCATTATGTAAGAATAACATCTTGCTCACAATGCCTCTGTGTTCTTTTCTGTTTGTTAGAGGCTGTAATCCTCTATAATTTTCCCATCCACCTACCTATCCAGCTTGCCTCCCTGGATATCAGTTTTCTTAGGTTGGTAAAGTTTCTCCTTCTCTTTTTTTTTTTTTTTTTTAAAGATTTATTTATTTATTATATGTAAGTACACTGTAGCTGTCTTCAGACACTCCAGAAGAGGGCACCAGATCTCGTTACGGATGGTTGTGAGCCACCATGTGGTTGCTGGGATTTGAACTCTGGACCTTCGGAAGAGCAGTCGGGTGCTCTTACCCACTGAGCCATCTCACCAGCCCCTCTCCTTCTCTTATATTCTGCAATGGAGGTGAGCCTTGGCCACCACCACCTTTCAGTTGAAAATGAAGTACCTGCATTGCCCCACCCTGACAACAAGGGGGTAGACAAGGATAGCTTTCAGCCTGGGCTCAGAGGCCAAGAGCTTTGTTCAATGTTGCTGTGAATGGGCCTGTGTGGGCTTCCTTTCTGCTGGTGCCTATGACATTTCACCGAAGGAGAGGCTCTGCTCACAGGGCACTTTTTAGACTTTTAGTAGCTTCATTTTGTAAGAGCTGTCTTGTGGAATATTTACAAACATTTTAATTCATCCATTTTAAATTTTGAATTTGAGTTACTGAGGAGGGTAACTATCCCCACATAAGTATCATGTTTCTTTCTCTTCAGAAAATTTATTTTCTGTTTATTTTCAATCGTGATGAATTTATAACTCTGAACATGTAAGGAAAAATCAAATACATACTTGATACCACTTGGATAATTGTTAGCCTGTTTTTGTTCAGAGAAACCTGTATAAATAAGCACCTAGTAGTTAGAAAGTCACAGCCATGGAAGTAGCCTAGTTGCTTTATGTTAATTATTTCCTTGGACCCTGCCGCCTGGCAACCACCTCACTGTTTTCCAATGCTGTTGGTCTTGTCTGACATAACTCAAGAAGAATCATTTGGGACTAGATCTGTCTTTGTAAGACTCTGCCGAGACTTAGCTATGGGGACCCTCCCTAGTAAATAACACAGAGCTGGGAGATTAATGCAAAAGCAAGAGGAATTTATTGTTCCTGTACACTGAGGTTGTCCTGCATCCAAAGTTGGGGCAACCCATTCAGCCAGTTTTTATATAGTTTCCAGGGGTAGACTAGAGCAACAGCCACTAAGTACACTGCAATTAGCAGAACAGTGTGACTTTTAAACTGATTGGTCATTGGGGAATGGGATAGCAAGGGCTTTTTATCTGCAGGTGGCCAACAGTTGGTCAGCCTTGAGGAATGTGTCTACTGTGCTCTGGGCTTCCATCATCAGCGGGTGGCCAATGGTCAGTCCCCACTGTGGTCTTTCTGAGGAATATAATTAGCTTCTCCCTTCCAGGGGGGAGAGGTGCCTCCAAGCTCCATGACTTCTCTCTTCCAGGAGGAGAAGGATCTGGTGCAATTTTCCAAGGGTTCAGAACTGACTGCTTCATCTTCACCTGATGCTTTTCAGATTAAGGAGCAGCTCACTTCTTGCTTCCATGTGTGTTCACACAAAAACGTTTCCTCTCACCAACTGATACACATCTGAGAAGTGGGGGCAGGTATTATTAATTACTTTGTATAGGTAAAGTGTACTGTTCCCATTTCTTTTAGGTGAATAGACCTGCCGATTCATACATCAAGCATGGGTATCATCATACAACTTTTTTAAAACCACTGCCCAACTGCATTCCAAGATGACTCTTTTCATTCCCTGACAGCTGCTGCATGTCCTGTCTCAGCCTCCTAAATGCTAAGATTACAAGTGTGTACCGCCAGGCCTCATGGTCTTATAGCTTTAAATCTAATTATGATGGATGGGCATATGGTATCTCATTGCAGTTGTTTCCCTAAATATTCTTCTCTATATTACACTTCTGTAGATGTATACACACACACACAAACACACACAAACACACACAACACATACTACAAACACACACACACACCACCTGCACTACAGAAATGCCCTGACAGTCTGCTTTATTCCACATGTTTTCTCTGGTCTTGTCCATTGGTGACACAGGGCCTCTGAATGATGGCATAGTATGCGGCAGGGTATGGGGATCTTCTCACAGTTTTGGCACATGGTAGCTCAGGATTAGGAAGAAGGACTAGAGTGTTTAGTTAATATAAAGAAACTAGTTCTATGGCTCTGAGCTGATAGGGCTATGACCTCTCAATTATCACAGCCCAGATATTCATTAAGTCAGGAACTGAAGAGCAGAGAGTGATTTGGCCAGGCAGGGATGGAACCTTGGTAAAAGAAGAGACAGTAACTTGACAACAGGCCTTGCTGATTGGTAAAGTCAAGTAGGAGCAGTAATCACTGTGTGCTGATTACATGGATCACAGTAAATTTTAAAAAGACCTGAGAAGTCACTGAAAAGGGACCCAGACAGCACTGGGCTCTCCAAGTGCAAACCTAGGATGCAGAGGCCATGACTGGTTTTCTCTATCAGTGTGTACTGCAGGCTGTTTGAGATTGAGCCCCACATTGGTTTCCCAAGGAATTCAGGCTCTGGGCGCAACATGAATTATTTATATACTCACAGCCTTCAGAAACTAGAAGTGAAATTTTAAAGATTTCTCAAGTAAGGAGATAAGTGACCTTGAATTAGATTTCAACTATAGAGTGAGGGGCCTCAAAAAGTGCTAGTGTCCAAAGCATTTCAAAGGAAAAACAGCCCTGACTAAGTAGGATTGTGCTGTGCCGAACCACAGACAAGAAACTGTAATGTACAGGAACTTTAGTGACACCGTAGTCGATGATGGGTCCTGGAAGCTAAGAGGTGTGTTCCTTGCCTGGCACAGCCATATCCACTAGAAACGGGGTTACATGGAGTCAGCACAGCTGATTGACACAGTTCCAGCAAAGCTGAGCCGAATGCTGCAATCACTGTCCTTCTGTCTCTCACTTTTGGGTTTTCATCTCTGCATGTTGCATTCTTGGGGACTTTCTGCATTATTAACCATTTTATGTCTTTTCTTGAGAATATTATGTTTGAGTTATTATGTTTAATCTAAAGAGACTCTTCAATCCTAAAATTAACTTTATCTGGTCCCTATTTGGAAGTCTTTGTTATGCCCTGATAAGCATTAAGACCTAGATGTGGCCATTCCTTCTTGGGGTATCTGCCCCTGTACAAACTCAAAACAGCATAATTAGTGCTGGGAAAACACAGACAACTGACAATCTTTGAATATCCAGGAGAAAAGGTGATGGATTCAAGGTTGCTAAAATCAACCTTGTAATATAAAAATATTATAGGCTTAGAGCTCTCTGGAAATGTAATTTAAAGATAGGGGGTGGTACAGGGTACAGTCCTGGATGAATAAAACTCATTAAATAAGACAAATTGACTAAAATAAACCTTTACTACTTTATAGCATAGATGATAAGAAATTTAGGAGTGAGGTATTAGTATTTGCTATTTATTAAAAAACCAGTTCAGGGGGTTTGTAACCCCATTGGTAGAACAACATAGGCTGGTCTGACCACCCAGTTCTCCCAGAGTCTAGACCATCAACCAAAAAGTGTGCCTGGAGGGATCCATGGCTTTGGATACCTATGTAGCAGAGGATGGCCTTGCCTGACCACAATGGGAGGGGAGGCCCTTGGTCCTAGGGAGGTTTGATGCCCAATGTAGGGTTATGCTGGAACTTCAGGACAGGAGTGTGGGTGGGTAGGGGAGCACTCTCATACAGGGAAATGAGAGGGGGGACCTGGGGCTATGGGATGTCCCAAGTCTGCTCAGGGATCAGACCACTGGTGGAGGTGATATGTAGTAGTTTTAACTGCACTTACCCCTCGACAGAGCAGGGTGAGCATTAGGCTATGGGAAGTGTCTTAGTCAGGGTTTCTATTCCTTGACAAAACATCATGACCAAGAAGAAAGTTGGGGAGGAAAGGATTTATTTAGCTTACATTTCCACACTGCTGTTATCACCAAAGAAAGTCAGGACTGGAACTCAAGCAGGTCAGGAAGAAGGAGCTGATGCAGAGGCCATGGAGGGATGTTTCTTACTGGCTTGCTTCCCCTGGCTTGCTCAGCCTGCTCTCTTATAGAACCAAGACTACCAGCCCAGAGATGGCACCACCCACAACGGGACCTCCCACCTTGATCACTAATTGACAAAATGCCTTACAGCTGGATCTCATGGAGGCATTTCCCCAACTGAAGCTCCTTTCTCTGGGATAACTCCAGCCTGTCTCAAGTTGACACAAAACTAGCCAGTACAATTGACCCCTTGTCAACTTGACACACAAACACATCACTAGTAAGCCTCAACCCTTAGTTCTTATTCATCCCGAAGATCTAAATAGCTTTAAAAGTCCCACAGTCTTTACATATTAAAAGTTCAATCCTTTTAAAATATAAAGTCTCTTTTAAAATCCAAAGGCTTTTTACAATTAAAAGTCTCTTAACTGTGGGATCCACTAAAATGTTTTCTTCCTTCAAGAGGAAAAAAATACAGGGCACAGTCACAATTAAAAGTAAAAATAAAACTCCAACTGTCCAATGTCTGGGATCCAACTCACGATCTTCTGGGCTCCTCCAAGGGCTTGGGTCACTTCTCCAGCCATGCACTTTGTAGCACACACGTTGTATTCTGGGTACAAGCTGCCTGTACTCCACTGCTGCTGTTGTTCTTGGGGGTCATCTCATGGTACTGCCATCTCCAAAATGCTGCTGTCTTCCACTGTAACTTGGATTCAACAATAGCTTCTCATAGGCTCTCTTCATGGTGCCAAGCCACAACTCCTTTGCATGACCCCTTCAGTCCTGGGCCATCAATTGCAACTGAGGCTGCACCTTCACCAATGGCCTTCCATGGCCTCTCACAGTGCAGAGCCTCAACTGCTCTGCATGACTCCTTCATGCCTTCAAAACCAGTACCACCTAGGTAACTCTTACACATTACTAAGTCCAGCCACAGTACAAGGTACAACCTTGGCTATTTCTGGAACACAGCCTCTGTGCTCTCAGAAAACACTTCTGAGAAGATGTCACCTCAATGATGCTGGTCTCTTCTTAATCACCACTAATTTCTTAGCTCCAGCTAACCAGCATCAATAGTCCCAGTGATGCAAAGGTTTTGCTTTAGTAGTTCTGGTATCTTGTTAATCACAGCTGATTCTTCAGCCCCAGCTAACCAGAACCACAGATTCTTCACAAATCAAAATAGAAATGGCCCTGAAAAGAGTCTTTAATCTTCCCTCTGAAATTTCACAAGCCAGGCCTCCATCTTCTGCACTGTTCTCAACATTATCTTCCAAGCTCCTACACAACATCCCACAGAGCTCTTAACACGGAATGGATCTTCTAGCCCAAAGTTCCAAAGTCCTTCCGCAGTCCTCCCCCAAGCATGGTCAGGTTGTCACAGGAATACCACACTATCCTGGCACCAATTTGTCTTAGTCAGGGTTTCTATTCCTGGACAAAACATTATGACCAAGAAGAAAGTTGGGGAGGAAAGAGTTTATTCAGCTTACATTTCCACAGAAAGTTGGAGAGGAAACAGTTTATTCAGCTTACATTTCCACTCTGCTGTTATCACCAAAGAAAGTCAGGACTGGAACTCAAGCAGGTCAGGAAGAAGGAGCTGATACAGAGGCCATGGAGGGATGTTCTTACTGGCTTGCTTCCCCTGGCTTGCTCAGCCTGCTCTCTTATAGAACCAAGACTACCAGCCCAGAGATGGCACCACCCACAACGGGACCTCCCACCTTGATCACTAATTGACAAAATGCCTTACAGCTGGATCTCATGGAGGCATTTCCCCAAATGAAACTCCATTCTCTGTGATAACTCCAGCCTGTCTCAAGTTGACACAAAACTAGCCAGTACAGGGAGTATGGTATGAGTTTGTTTGTGGTGCTAGGGATTGACCCTGAGGCCTCACCAGCAAGAGACAAGCATATACCACTGAGCTACAACCCCAGATCTCAACAGGATGCTTATTAGATGAGGGTGGGTTTGCAGCAGGTCGGAAAGGACAGTAGAAGTTGGAGGTGCAAAACAGATAGTCCAGGGAAGATAGGAAGGGACTTAGGGCTAGTGTCCATGAATGGGTTGCAGATGTAGGCTACGATGAGGCAAACAAGAAAGATAGTTTAAGAACTTCAGTGAGAATTCAGTGAGAAACAAGACACTTGTTTACTGGCACTAACTCTGATTATTTGACCTTGTGCAAGGGTGCCTCTAAATTTTCTGTGCATACATGATCGAGCCTACCTGTAGAGCATTCAAGACATGAAGGGAATATGAACATGGGTTTGAGGCAAGCCCAGGCCAATTGTGAGACTTTGTATTGAAAAATATATGTGGGCACTGGAGAGAAATCATGGTGGTTAAGAGCACTGGCTACTCTTCCAAAGAACCTATACTTGATTGCCAGCACCTATATGGTAACTCACAACCCTCTTTTACACCAGTGGCAGGTGATCCAATATCTTTTTCTGGACACTCAAGTCACTGTACACACTCCTCCATTGTTGGTGGGATTGCAAGCTTGTACAACCACTCTGTAAATCAGTCTGGCAGTTCCTCAGAAAATTGGACATAGTACTACCGGAGGATCCCGCAATACCTCTTCTGGGCATATATCCAGAAGATGTTCCAACCGGTAAGAAGGACACATGCTCCACTATGTTCATAGCAGCCTTATTTATAATAGCAAGAAGCTGGAAAGAACCCAGATGCCCCTCAACAGAGGAATGGATACAGAAAATGTGGTACATTTACACAATGGAGTACTACTCAGCTATTAAAAAGAATGAATTTATGAAATTCCTAGGCAAATGGATGGACCTGGAGGGCATCATCCTGAGTGAGGTAACCCAATCACAAAGGAACTCACACAATATGTACTCACTGATAAGTGGATATTAGCCCAGAAACTTAGGATACCCAAGATATAAGATACAATTTGCGAAACACATGAAACTCAAGAAGAACAAATACCAAAGTGTGTACACTTTGCCCTTCTTCGAATTGGGAACAAAACACCCATGGAAGGAGTTACAGAGACAAAGTTTGGAGCTGTGATGAAAGGATGGACCATCTAGAGACTGCCATATCCAGGGATCCATCCCATAATCAGCTTCCAAACGCTGACACCATTGCATACACTAGCAAGATTTTGCTGAAAGGACCCAGATATAGCTGTCTCTTGTGAGACTATTCCAGGGCCTAGCAAACACAAAAGTGGATGCTCACAGTCAGTTATTGGATGGATCACAGGGCTCCCAATGGAGAAGCTAGAGAAAGTATCCAAGGAGTTAAAGGGATATGCAAACCTATAGGGGGAACAACATGATGAACTAACCAGTACCCCGGAGCTCTTGTCTCTAGCTGCATATGTATCAAAAGATGGCCTAGTCGGCCATCACTGGAAAGAGAGGCCCATTGGACTTGCAAACTTTATATGCCCCAATACAGGGGAATGCCAGGGCCAAAAGAATGGGAATGGGTGGGTAGGGAAGTGGGGGGGGGGTATGGGGGACTTTTGGGATAGCATTGGAAATGTAATTGAGGAAATACGTAATAAAAAAATATTAAAAATTAAAAAAAAAGAATTGGGAACAAAACACCCATGGAAGGAGTTACAGAGACAAAGTTTGGAGCTGTGATGAAAGGATGGACCATCTAGAGACTGCCATATCCAGGGATCCATCCCATAATCAGCTTCCAAACGCTGACACCATTGCATACACTAGCAAGATTTTGCTGAAAGGACCCTAATATAGCTGTCTCTTGTGAGACTATGCCTGGGCCTAGCAAACACAGAAGTGGATGCTCACAGTCAGCTATTGGATGGATCACAAGGCCCCCAATGGAGGAGCTAGAGAAAGTACCCAAGGAGCTAAAGGGATCTGCAACCCTATAGGTGGAACAACATTATGAACTAGCCAGTACCCAGGAGCTCTTGACTCTAGCTGCATATGTATCAAAAGATGGTCTAGTCGGCCATCACTGGAAAGAGAGGCCCTTTGGACTTGCAAACTTTATATGCCCCAGTACAGGGGAACGCCAGGGCCAAAAAGTGGGAGTAGGTGGATAGGGGAGTTGGGGGGAGGGTATGGGGGACTTTTGGGATAGCATTGGAAATGTAAATGAGGAAAATACCTAATAAAAAATATTTTTTAAAAAAAGACACTGTACACACATGATACACAAACATACGTGCAGGCAAAACACCCTGAAAAACATATACACAAAATAAAAACAAATATTTATTTTATTTTATTGGGTAATTTCTATATTTACATTTCAAATATTATCCCCTTTCCCCGCTCTCAGAAACCCCCTGTCCCATCCTCCCTCCTTCTGCATCTATAAGGGTGTTCCCTCATCCACTCACTCATAACCACCTCCCCACCCTCGATTCCCCTACACTGGGGCGTCTATTGAGCCTTCCTAAGACCAAGGACTTCTCCCATTTATGCCTATTTTTTTTAAAAGTGAAAACCCATGCATACATATTCTGTTTAGGACAATTGGAAGGATGTTTTGTAGACATCTCAGAACCCCTGAAGGATGCCCCTCCTATAATAATGGTCAAAAGACTATTCTCTGTTTTAAAGACCAGGCTGGGATTCCTTCTACAAGATCACCTCAAGATGCCAACATCCTAGTGACACATGAGCAGCTTCTGTGGTTGTGATCCAGCAGGCTTAGGCCACACTTACACCCCCAGCATACCTTCATTGTGGGCATAAGGTACCAGGACTATGTGCATTCAGAATGCAAATAAGGGGTTTTGGAAGCTTGTTAGATTTTGACAGAAGATTGCTGCAGGTTCAGAATTGCTTCCGGGGATCTCCCAATGGGGTAATGCCTAAATGGAACCAGAATGGTTACTTGAGGACCTTATAAAGGTAGGGAAAATAGCAAGATGCTTCCTAGGCTTGAAAAGTTGCAGACCCCTATATATAATTCTATGAAAAATATTAACATGTAACAGTAATGCAGTAGGCCTTGGGACTATCCCTCATCCCAGAGTATGTGGATGCTGGGCTTAGAGACTTAGAGATGTCTCCGTGCTTCTGGGTTTCAGTCTTTCTTGGAATGATTGCTCTTTTCTGCTTGCTCTGTCCTCCTTCAGAGAATAGGACATTATCTTGACATGGGCCATTTCTTGGGCCATCTCTACTCCATCTTTATCCCTGCACATCTCATAGGTGGGATAAACTGTGTCTCTAAACTGGAAGTCACACCTGGCAACAGGATGTGGCCACTTCAGTCTCCATATCCCCAGGTGCTCAGGGTCTCAACTAGAGTCACCCCCATAGACTCCCAGGAACCTCCTCACCCATTCCCAGTTCTCCAATAGTCCCAGAGATGCTCCCTACCTATTTCCATTCTGACTCCCAGCCCTCTCCCTCATCCCTTCCCACATCTGTTCCCCATCCCCATTCCCCTCCTCAGCCTCTCTCCCACATTTCCCTCCGTCCATCCTCCAAACTCACATCCTATCTAACATGCAATGCAGCTACAATCCTAAGAGTGAAAAACCATGCCAGGCAAGAGAAGGGAATTGTCTATAGAGGAGGGAAGATGGTGTGAGCAGAGGGTGTTAAATTGTCAGACTTCTCCAGAAGACACTGCTGCTCTGAGAGCAGGCAGAGCGTAGAATACACAATTCCAGAGCTGGCCTCCAACCAACCAGGGCAGACCAAGTTAATTTTCACAGGTAAGAGGTTCAATAAAAGGCAAGTCCTCTCCAGGTATCCACAGCTTCGTCCAAAGGCCGTTATAACAAACATGGGGACAACAGTACAAGCCAGGTCCAGTGTCCAAGTCTGGATGGCCTGTCTGCTCCTGACATTTGTTACCACAGTAACTGGTAAGACATACTCCCTGAATCTGTGAAGTGGGGCTTCCAGCTCCATGGGAAACCTGAGGAATGAGGGGACTGGAGTGAGGCAGTAAGAGTGAATAGCCTTCTCTGGGAAGGTGCCCAAAATAGAAGAGTGCAGGCATGGTATATCCCTACTGGGCAGGGTTATTATTATCTATATGATCTATTTATTCATTTTTTATAGACTGAACTCAGGGGCTTAACATATGAAGAAAGCTCCAAGAATAAGCTATATCCTCACTCTTACCTTTATGTTTTAAAGTTTTAATCAGTCATGGTAAAATGAAAAAGAATGTCATAAATGAAGCCTACTTACAGATCACTGAAAAATTGGGGATAAAAACAATCCCCATGAGGACATACAGGGGAGCCACAAGATGACAGAACAAGTAGTGGGAAACGGGGAGAGACTCCTCCTCCTTGTTCTTCATCATCATCATTCTCTTCCTCCTCCTGCTCCACCACTACTCCTCCTCCTCCTGCTCCTGGACCTACTCCTCCTACTCCACATCCTCCTGCTCCACTACTCCTGCTCCTCCTCTTCTTCTTGCTTTCACAAGTGGGCAAGAATAAGCAATGCAGGCTAAGCAGATTGGTTGACTATCACACCTTAGTTAACATATGAGTAACTGAGGTTCATGCTGGGAGCAAGTCTGATTCAGACTAGAGATTGGGACACAAGGTAAGGAAGAGGAAGTCAGGGACAATCATGGAGAGAGAGCCAGGCGTGCTAGCCACACACTTGTATTCCTTGCACTGAGAAGGTAGAGGCAGGAGGATCAGAGGATAAAGGACAGTCTCCTCCATCAAGCACTTTCAAGGCCAGGGTGAACCTATCTCAAAAACAAATAATAATCATGAAGGTAGCCACTTGCTGGAGAGCCTGGCCATAATGCTGGGTGGAGAGTATTCAGAGTAGAACCCAACAAATAGACGCTGGAGGAGCAAGTCTTCCTTTATTTTAAAAGTCCATTATTTCCCCCACCCCTTCATGGAGGCTGTAGAGTCACCACCCAATGAACCTTCTCTCCCTGTCTCAGGACCCAAAGTCAGTCACCCTGAAGTGGATACCCCCCTGGGTCGTGTTCGAGGCCGGCAGGTGGGTGTGAAGGATACAGACCGCATGGTAAATGTCTTCCTGGGCATCCCCTTTGCTCAAGCACCACTGGGACCTCTTCGGTTCTCAGCTCCACTCCCACCACAGCCCTGGGAAGGAGTAAGAGATGCGAGCATCAATCCCCCAATGTGAGTACACCTGCAGGAGGTGGGAAGTGGGCAGGGTGGTGAAATTGCTGTATGACAGGGTGTGTGGAGCTGAGGGCTGGCCCTGGGATTTCCCTTGGCTGCAGGTGCCTTCAGGATGTAGAGAAAATGAGCAACAGCAGATTCACCCTCAATGAAAAGATGAAAATCTTCCCCATTTCTGAGGACTGCCTGACCCTCAACATCTACAGCCCCACTGAGATCACTGCAGGGGACAAACGGCCGGTATATAGTCCAGAGGACCCCATCCAACTCGACCATGGCAAATGACCTTCTACAACCCTGTTTCCTAAACACTTCAGAAGTCCTTAAAATACCCTGGGCTACAAGGTGAGTGGCTGTTGTCCAAGAAGCTTGGGCCACTGATTCAAAGGTCATTTCTCTAGGTCATGGTATGGATCCATGGAGGCTCTCTGCAGGTTGGCTCCTCCACATCTCAGGATGGATCAGCACTGGCTGCCTATGGGGATGTGGTAGTTGTCACTGTCCAGTATCGCCTTGGGATCTTTGGCTTCCTTAGGTGAGATGACCATCCTGGAAAAGGACGTTGCAGCCCTGAGGAAGGCTTTCTCATGAGAATGTGAGGGTAGAGGGCTTGGGGAAGTGGATCAGACAATAATGTTTGCTTGCCATACAAACATGAGGACCTGAATTGGGTCCCCAACATTTATGTAAAAGCTGGGTGTGGCTGTACATGTCTGTACATCTCAGCACTAAGTAGACCCAGTTTCAAAAACCAAGAGGCAAAACATTCAAGCAAGATGCATAGTGTTGATTCCTGACCTCCACACTCGGCAGAAATTTATATATTCATGCACTCCACATTCATACCACACAACAAACATCACACACATACACACAACCAGAAACACACACAGAAAACACAAGAGGAAGGGAGGGGGATGGTGGGAGGGAAGGAGAGAGAGAGAGAGAGAGAGAGAGAGAGAGAGAGAGAGAGAGAGGGAGGGAGGAGGGAGGGAAAGAGGGAGGGAGGGAAGGAGGCAGGGAGGGAGAGAGGGAAGGAGGAATGGGAGGAAGGGAAGGAGGGAGGAAGACAGACACAGAGGCAGAGACAGAGACAAAGAGTGTCCCAGCTCTCCATAAGAGAATGGGGCCCAGTCAAAACCGAACCTAAATACTGAATGTGAGCAAAGGGTGTTGTCTCTGGCTGGGGCTAGAGTCCTAGCAGGGAATAGGGACAAAGAGCAACAAGCTCTTAAACATCGAAGAGCCAGCTCTGACTGGCTGTCCTGCGACATCCACCCACATCACATACTAGAAAAACAGGAGATTCACAGGCAAGCAAGGACAGGGAAGCAGAGAAGTGCACTGGTGACTGACTCAAAGCAAATGTGCAGAGTATAAGAAAAAATATGTCTGGGAAGCTATCTTAAGCCAATCAGTGCCACTCCCTGTCCCTAGCACTGGAGACAAGCACATGCCAGGCAACAGGGGATTCCTGGATGTGGTGGCTGCTCTTCGCTGGGTCCAGGGGAACATAACCCCCTTTGGGGGTGATCCCAACTGTGTCACTATCTTCGGTAACTCTGCTGGAGGCATTATTGTCTCATCCCTGGTGAGTTTCCACAAAGAACTAGCAATCAAGTTACATCTGGGAGGGCTTCAATGGCCCACAACATCCACTATCCTCTGCCTCCTAACATGTGTCCTCTCTGCTATTCCCAGCTCCTGTCTCCTATGTCTGCTGGGCTCTTCCACAGAGCCATATCGCAGAGTGGGGTTGTCACCACCAAAATAATGGAAGTGTTGAAACCATGGCCTGAAGCTCAGGTCTGCCTTTCCTTCACTCTCTTACCCTAAGTGTGCCTCCACAGCCGACCCTGTGCTAACCTTTGGGTCAGATGTGGAGAGGAAGGAGTATCCACTAGGGAGTCACTGATAGGCTCAGAGACAATTGACTAGTGCAGCCCAGGAGGTAGGCAGTCAGACAAGGCTTTCTAGAGGAGGCCACCTCTGAACAGGTTATCTCTGGTCCTTCTTTGGAGGCATTTTTAGGGATCTCTCTTTTCACCAAGGGAGCCCTGTATTCCCAGCTATCCTTTTACCTGAGTGATCTGTTTTCTTGGGAAGAGTAGCCAGAAGTCACCAAGCAGTTCCCTAATAGGAACAGTGTGTGCAAAACTTCAGGCATATAAGACAGGGATGGGGCACAGAAGCAGGAAGCCATCAGGTAGGAAACATGCAAGAAGGGAATGTTCTAAAGGACTGGAGGGTAGTACTGGGAGCTGACAGACCAGGTCTACGAGGAAGTTTGGTCAGAACACAAAAGGCTAGGAGAAGCAGGGCAACAAGTCTAAGCCACTCTGAGTGGAAGATGCAATAGCAGCAGCAATCCTGGAGGTCAAATCAAAGGAGATGGTGAAGGTAAGTGACAGGTTATTTCTCAACTGGAAAAATGAGCCAATTCAAGCCAGACTCCATTGTATTAAAGGCATATTTGTTGGGAAGCTCAGTTTGGGTCCAAGGATTGAGGAAAGTGTGGGGAGGAGAGCAAGAGGGTAAAGGTGGGTGTGTTCCCTTAGAAAGAAGAGAAGGAGGAGAGACCAAAATGGTTGGATTTTATAGGGAGTAGCCTTTGAGGGATGGGCAGCCCAGCCCTTAGACTAGAAAGGTTAGGGTTGGGGCAAAGGCATTCCAGGTATTAGTTGAGGGATACTGGGAGAATTTGGAGGCCTTGTCTTTGATGCAGAAAATATGAACCTCAGTCCCTGTCTGGGTCTGAAACCAAACAGTAAGCTCTGGAGACACTTATGGGATAGTGTTACCTTGGGGTGCTTTGGAGTAAGTGAAGGCAGGCTAAACCTATCATTTACCAGCTGCTGATCCCAGGCCCTAGCTGTGATGGAGGAGTGAGCTGGGTATCTTAACTCTAGGTTTGAGGGATAACTCAGAAACCTCAGTGGGACACATTGCTTCACATCTACCCAAAAGCAGCAGCCTACTCCTCACCTCACCACGGAGGAGAGAGCTTCCTTACCACAAGTTCCAAATCTCATCTGTCTCTCTGCAAGCCATTCCTCCTGCCTCTTAGCCCTGCTCCAGACTCAGCACCCCTTCCATTCTTGGCAAGACATGACCCTGCATGGTGTTATGAGTGCCTCAAGCTATTACTGAACTGTAAAAGGTCATAGAAGGGAACACTGGAAAGGGATCAGCCTCTTGGGTTGGTAGCAGGTCTCTCCAGGTAGCCTTGGACCCAGACAGTGGCATCACAGCTCAGTACAGGGAGCAGTAGAGTGGGAAGTGAACGATGTGTGTCTGAGAGGCAATGTTCTTCTGACTGTCCCCAGAACTTTGCCAACTCTGTGGCCTGTGGCTCTGCATCCCCAGCTGAGCTGGTCCAGTGTTTGCTGCAGAAGGAAGGAAAGGACCTTATCATGAAGGTATGCCTCCTGTTGGGGGATGATGACCGTGTCACATAACTATACTGTTTAATTCCTATGTAATCAGTAGACATCTGTCTTGCTCTTTCCTGCAGAAAAAGGTGGACATTTCCTACACAGTCAATGACTCCTTCTTCCCACAAAGGCCAGAGAAGCTCCTAGCAGACAAGCAATTCCCCACTGTGCCCTACCTCTTGGGAGTCACCAACCATGAGTTTGGCTGGCTTCTACTCAAAGTGAGTGAGTGACCTTTGGCAACTGTGCTCTTCAAGACCCTGCCTGAGTGGCCCTCCCTATACCACACCACAGCAGCCATGGCCTGAACACTCAGGTCATTCCCATTTTGGTAGGTGAGAAAGCTGAGACTCAAAGCCACTAAGCTTCCTTTTCACCAACCGAATGTTCCTGTGTTGAAGATACAGCTATTGCCAAACTGATCTTCTGGGAAGTGCTAACCCACAGTGCATTCATGGTGGTGAATGGTTAATAGACCCTACTCTACTCAACTGGGGCTTGTGACCCTGTGCCTGAAAGACTAAGGTTTCAGGCAGCATTAAGCCCCAGGAGATATATCCAGCCTTCTGATCCAGCCCAGGTACACAGAGCCCATAAGAGTGTCTCTACTGTGCTGTGTTCCTGGGAGCCTTGTTTCATCCACTATTTTCTCTTGTCTCTTCATCCTCAGAGAAAATTTTCTCACCCTCCCATGATGTTCAAGACCAAACACAGGTCCTCTGGCTTGCCAACCAAGGACTCTGCCCACAAGTATGCCCCTGAGCCTATCAATTGTTTTCAGTGGCTGAAGCTTCTCACAAAAGATGGGGCCCATAGTGTTTCTTCACTTTGTGGTTTGAGCAGCTGCTAGTGTGGGCCACTGGAGCTCACAGTGTTCTGTTCTAATGATGCCCTGCTGTCAAAAAGAAACAGAAAAGAAAGAGAGAAAGAGAGAAAGGGCAGAAGGAAGAAAGAAGGAGAGGAGGAGAGAAAGAAAGAGAGAGAGAGAGAGAGAGGGAGGGAGGGAGGGAGGGAGGGAGGGAGGGAAGGAGGAGGGAGGGAGGGAGAGAGAGAGAGAGAGAGAGAACACGAACGAACTTCTTCTTCTCTTGACATTGCCCCATTGAATGTTAGTCCACCACAAAAATCAGCTTCTAGTGCCAGGACTTGGACATACATGAACTCAGTCCCACGATGATCCTAGGAGGCAGGTATCTGCCATGTATCATTCACAGATTTTAAAACTGAGGAGCAAGAAGTTCAACTGGCTATCATGAAGCCAGTAAATAGTAGACCTTGAACTCAAGGACTCAGATGTCAAATGCTATGCTATGTCATCTAAGCCAGGCACTGCATGCTCCTGTTGTCCACTCAGATGGCAGGGGTAGGAGGGCCTCAAGTCTGAGACCAGCCTGGGCTACAATGTGACCTCTTATCTCAAAAACAAAAATACCTGTAACAGAAAAAGCCAACACTTGATTCAATTGCCTGAGGTCTTTGTTTGTTTCTGGTTTAGAAGCAGGGTCTTGTTCAATAGTCCAGCTACCTTAAAACTCACTATGTAACCCAGGCTGGTTTCAAACTTTAAGCTGGTTTCAAACTCCCACCTCAGCCTCTCAAGTGCTGGGGTTACAGGAGCCAAACTATCAGGCAACATGTGATGCTTTTAACTAGAGCACTTGAGGTTGTGAGGTGAACCATGGGGGACTTGAGATCCATCACTAGCATACTGCAAAAAAACTCAGGCATGGTGCTAGATGTCTATAACCCAGTGCTGGGGAGGAAAAGCCAGGAGGATTCCTGGAGCTCACTGCTCAGCTGGTCAAGCCGAACTGACCAGTTCCAGGTTCTGTAAGAGACCTGGCTCACAAAATAAGGTGGAAAGAGATTGAGAAAAATAACCAGCATCAACTTCTTACCTACACACATCCATATGAAGATTAACACATACATGTGCACAAAACACATAAATACATGAGCACACAAACACATGTGCACATATGTGCACACAATCACATATACATAGAGATACAAAAGGAGAAGAGATATATTGAACAAATGTTATCCTCCCTGGTGGTACTGCAGTTAGCCTCTGACACCTGTATACAATGCCACTATCCTAAGCACCTCAATTCTCAGCAGTCAGAAGTCTCTCTGTTATGGATTTAACAACCCATGGCTCTATCATGAGTTTGTGCACACTGGCCTAGAAATATTCTTTTCCTCAAGCCTAAAGATGAAGGACAGTGATTGAGCTATCCTATTCCCCACAGTTCTATAATATGCTGGATAACTTGGAACATTTGAGCCAGGAGGACCTGTTGGAGATTTCAAGGCCATTTTTGGCCCGTATGGTAAGGCAAGAGGAAGGAAGTAGGGGTTGCTGGGCACCTAGTACAAGTCTGATCCACTCCTAATGCTGCTTACTGGCCAATAAATCTCCTGGCCTAAGTCTTAATTCCACTAAAAATGAAGAGACCGGGGGCGGGGGGTGACTATCATCCCAGCATTCAGGAAGCTGAGGCAGAAAATAAGACACCAGCCCTGATCATCTCCAGCTCTCCAATCCTTCTGAGCCCACAGCAAATGGAGATGATGCTTCCTTCTCACCTAAGATCTCCTAGAGAATCTGGACATTGCATGCAAAGAGCTGCCCAGATATCCAGAGAGCATCTGTGTGTGTTATTGTCTTTAGAAACCCCAGAGCCCTCTCTATCATACAACTTCATTGCTGCTCTCTGGAATTGTGTGGTACCCCGATTCAGTGTATCTTCCTGATTAATTACCACACTCTGTGCTGCACACTTCACCTAGACTTCGCAAAAAGTTACAAGGTAGACACTGACTTTCACTGCAATTCAAATACCTTCTTAAGGTGCTACAGCCAAACAATGGCCACAGGACTACACTGCGCTTATCCTACCTTGATAAGATCTCTTAAGAAAACACCCCAGGGAGGCAGAGAGATGGATGGCCACCCCCTGGAGCATGAGTCCAAGGATTTGAAAGAATCTGTAGTGGAGGATATGGGGATCCGTGGGACGTCTGCCTAAGCTGTGTGATGTGACATTTCACCCCAGCAACTGCCCCCTGAGATACTGCTCACCATCATAGATGAATACATAGACAATGGCTCAGATGAATCAGCTACAAGGTATGCCCTCCAGGAATTGCTGGGTGATGTCACATTGGTCATTCCTACCTTGAACTTCTCAAAATACCTTCAAGGTAAGCCAGCCTTTGCCACCTTCCCTGCTTTCCCTGTAGTATTGCAAGTGACATAGCTACCAATAGGTACAGAGTCCCTCTTATGATTTACATCCTACACTCTACAGCCACCTTCAAGACCATCCCAGGAGTGGCTAGTACCTCAGGCAGGATATGAAACAGAACTTGAGAGAGATAAATTGACTTATCAAAGGTCAACCAGCATACTCTTTATTAACTCTGTCCCTGAGATTTATTCAGATGGCAGTCAATTCAATGCTTGCCCTGTGAACCTGACACTGTCCTATATTAGGCACATGTTCTTAACCTTGTGACTTCAGGCAAGATGTCAAGGTCCTCTCTGGGCCTCACAATCATCATTTATAAGGTGGGAACATGAGGAATGTTCATCAAAAGCAGTGGTGTGACCACTCTTAATGCTGTGACCCATAAATACAGATCCTCATGGGGTAGTGATGCTCTTCGGTAAAATTATTTGGTTGCTACTTCTAAACTGTATTTTGCTACTATTATAAATTGTAAATAACTGATGTGCATGATGTCTGATAGGTGACTCCAAATGAGTCTTGGCCCACAGGTTGGGTACTGCTCCTCTGATGATCATCCTGAGTACAAAAACAAATGATACACCACATTCAGGTCAGGTATGATAACGTTCATGCCAGCACTTAGGAAGTGGAGACAGTAGGATCAGGAGTTTAAAGTCATCTTTGGCTATATAGGAAGTTCAAGGACTGCCTGGGATATATGAGACTTTGTCATTAAAAAGCAACAACATCCACCAAGCAATCCCAGGAATGCTTGCCATCCATCTCTAGTCTGTACCACTCTTCAGATCAAGATGTATGCCACTACAAGCTTGTGTGCCACATGGACTGATTGAATTGTGGGCACCTGACATGAATCCTGCCTTCTCTGTAGATGCTGGGTGCCCTGTTTTCTTGTACGAGTTCCAGCATACACCCAGTTCTTTTGCGAAATTCAAGCCAGCCTGGGTGAAGGCTGACCATGCGTCTGAGAATTCCTTTGTTTTTGGAGGTCCTTTCCTCACTGATGAGAGTTCCCTCCTGGGTAAGAACAGACAGACATCCCATCCCTAGGCTACCATGTTCCAGATATCTCCAGTCAGTGCCAGGGACCTGTGGGGACAGTCTAAGCCTCACCTGATTCTAAACCAAATTTGTCCCTCCTACCAGCCTTCCCAGAGGCCACAGAGGAAGAGAAGCAGCTGAGCCTGACCATGATGGCCCAATGGAGCCAGTTTGCACACACAGGGTGAGTAGGTTACACAGGGAAGGCTTTGGGCCTATCTGCATCTACCCAGGGCATAGAATCAACCTTTGGTTTTCCTTCATTCCTCTCACTCAGGAACCCCAATGGCAAGGGGCTGCCTCCTTGGCCCCAATTAAACCAGTTAGAACAATACTTGGAGATCAGTCTAGAACCACGGACTGGGGTGAAGCTAAAGAAGGGCCGGCTACAGTTCTGGACAGAGACACTGCCCAGAAAAATTCAAGAATGGCACCGAGAGCAGAGGAGCAGGAAAGTTCCAGAGGAGCTCTGAGGCCAGACCTACCTGGACCTTCCTGACTGGGACAACCCAAGAATAGTGGCATCCAAGCAGGGCAAATACAACTTCTTTCTGTTTCTGCTCAGACTTTAGCCTGGACCACGCTGCTGTGAGCCCAAGTTTCTTAAATCATCAGCCCCTGCAAGACCAGTATGGTCGACTACGGAATTTTACCACTCTGGTTTCTACTTCTTGATCATTGAACATACTGCTGTTTCTTCCTAAAGTGACTTGAACCCTTGCTGTATGGCACAGTCCAACACATTAATAAAGCTCTTCAGAAGATCTGTTCTCTTGAGAAACCTCCTCTGCCTTCTCTAAGCTGCATACATCCATTAGAACCCAGTCTACCATGTACTCACACTGTCCATGTCTGAGTCTTTGTCCCTCCCACAGGAGGTCTCTGAAAATGATAGTAGACAACCATGGCAAGATTAGGCAAGACCTAGAGGCAAGGAGTGACAGACAGAATTTATGACTCGTGAATCTGTGGTTCTGTGGTTTCTAGATTTGAACCCAGACCCCTCAGGCACCAAAATAATGATCCATCCCCCATGGATGTCCATCATGGCCAGGAAGGTGACCTCCAAAGGCATAGTTCTAGTGTCGTGGAAATATTATGACACAGGGCCAGGACCTTCTCTCTGCTGATTGGTCTTTGTTTTCACACAAAGCAGAACAGAATCCAGCAAGAAAACCCTCATCAGATAACAGTCTTTACCTTCAGGGCCTGGCCTTCAGGCTTATAGACAAAGGACAGGAGCCCCTACCTCACCTCTCAGTAGCAGAGAGCAACCACAGCAAAGCCTTGCATGGCCCCATGGGACCCACCGGGACACTTTGGTGTAGGTCAGGACAAAGTGTTTGGTGACTGGTTCAGCAGTTAGCACAGCCTCTTCAGCACCCTCTCAGGCCACAAGTTTGCAGAGTAGGTTAGTGTCCTTTTTAAGAAGCAGTGTATCATTCCCTTAAAACATCTGGATTTTTGAGGCTGAGGAAGAGGTACCCCATTGATAGGACATCTGCTCAGCATACAAGATAGACTATTCAAGACCCAGCATACATTAACAAATAAATCTGCATTTTTATTGACTTCATAATACCTTGTCTACACTATCCCAGCTCATGAACTTGAGTCCTACACATAACTTTTCTGTCAGACTGTTTCCTGGCTGATGCCTCCATGAAAAGTATTTGTAACTATTCAGGTATGCCCCAGGGAGTCACATTGAGCAAGGGGAGACACAAAGCTGGCTCTGAACTTCTTCACACAGACACACACACACACATAGAAAAGTTTCCTATGACTATCTGTTCCTCTTAGAACAAGCTTCCAAGGCTTCTTGTTCTCCAACCCCTCCTTCCAAAAAACAAGGTTGACACCATAACCTAATAGACAGCCTGACAGCTACAAAATGGGACCCAGTGTGTGTTTCTGGCACTACAAGGAACTGTGAGAAATAGGCCATGTCTGATTTCAGGGCATGGAAATACTGCCATCTAAGCCAAGACCTAAAAGATAAGCAGAGGTTATTCAAATGGCAGGACAGAGTATAAAAGAAGTGAGAAGCAAGAGAAAAGAGCAGGTTTGTAGATGGCACAGATTCTGAGGAAATGCTCTTCCATATGAACAGAGATTAGATTATGGGGTGGGGGCAGGGGAAGGGTGCTGCAGACCTAGGTTAGGTCCTTGATTTGCAGGAAAATTTGGGTTCCCATTACAGGCGAGCAAGGAGTTATCAAAGATGACAAACAAATACGGACACAGAGAGTGTACATCTGAATATGTTTTCTCAAAGCAAGCACCAGAAAAACAAGAAAGCTAGGGGAATATGTCCTCCAAGGTACATTGGTTCTTTACACAAACAAAGAAAATGCATACAAGTACCAGGCAGTGTATTCAACTGAGATAAGAACAACCCTTAATTAAGATCAGCTAAATACAGAAGCCAGGTGAATGCTCCGATACAATGCTAGTCTATTGTTAAATCCACAATCAGAGGTCCTTTAGTAAATACCTGATAAAGCTATTCTTCTGGGCCTAGTGAAAAACATGCACCAGGGTAATTCTGCACTCTTAATCCTTTCATGAATAATATTACATTTCCTCCTAAAACCACAACCCACCTATTTCCTAGGCCATTGTGTATTCCTGTGTATGGGTGTGACTCAGCTATTGTTCTGAGTAATTACAACGTTGACTAGCCCTGAGCTTTCTAGCTCTTATTCAAGTAAATTGTAATGCCTGGTTATTTTCACTGTCTCTACTAGAAGTAAATTTGAATGTTACTGAATAGGTAACATTCTTACTGAATTCCAAGCTCAGGGTGGGCTCAAGGACTTTCTAGGACATTGGAACTCTGGTAGAGTCTTAATCTAACTTAGCTATATGTCAAAATCAATCCTTAAAGGCACTTATAATAAGACAATATTGAGGGAGAGCACACAGATCGATACACCAGACTAATGTGGGGACAGGTTTCGAGTATACATGCTATGGGAATGCCAAGGTTCCAGGAGGCTAAGTTTCCGTGAAACTCTGCCTCAGGACTGCTTCCAGGTTTGCAGACCTGACACTCCAGTCACTACTGGAGCGGATGTAGCAGAAGGGGACTTGATTGTGATCAGATCTTGAACTTAAGAGCAAGAAGACTCCAGAGAGATTCTAAGCAGAGGGGACTTGAACAGGAACACTATTTGGAAGAGGGGGTAAGAAAGGAGGGTTGGGAGGAGAAAGCAAGGAGGAGCCAGTGCATTTTCCAAAATGAATACTTCTGTTTTGGTGAGAGAAGGTCTCACTTCTTAATGCAGGTTGGCCTGAATCTCACTGTATAGCCCAAGGTAGAAACAAACTTATGTTAAACCTCCTGCCTCAACTTCTCATGTGCATGCATGATACATGCACACCACAATACTGGCTTACTGGTGGGATCTTGACTGACAGTCATCAGACATGGTGACTCTTGAGACACAGAGGTAAGGAGAAAGAAAGACTGGGAGAAGTGTTCACAAAGGAGCTGCTCCAGGAACATAAGTCTAGCATGGGATGGTTTCTTGCCCCTGAGCTGAGGGCATACCACACCTGCTCTGAGGCTGCCAGCTCCTGATGTCTCTGGTGTGTCCTTCCCAGAATTGAGCAGGCTGAATAGACCTTGAGTGTTTGCAGAGATGCTGGAGTAATCTGCCTTTTTGGCATGTTCAAATTCCTACAGGAACTTAGAAGAATAGACTGCCCTCTGACCTTGCTTTGCAAAATAATCCAGCTAAAACAAAAGATGGGTCTCTGGGCTGTTCTTGAGCCCGACTTGCCAGCAAGAACTATGCTGCAACAGGATCCTTCTGCACACGTTTATTGGGAGAGCTTGATTGCAGAGGCGAAGAGACCCTAAGCCCAGAACTGGTGCTGCTTATATAGGCCTAGGAAAGGCATGTCTCACACCCGGATTGGTTATGCATGGGTTATGCTTACCACCTCATTTGCATGTCTCACATCTGATTGGTTAACTTCTCTCTCATCTGATTGGTTAACTTGTCTCTCATCTGATTGGTTAATATGTCTCTCATCTGATTGGTTAATATGTCTCTTATCTGATTGGTTAATTCTCAAAACCTCATCTTGGCAAAAAACTTTACTGCCTATGTATGTGTGGTGGCCAGTGGTAGGCAGCACCACCCTGCAACGGCACATGTGGCTTCCCACAGGCTGTCCCTATATATACATGCAGTGCTGAATATTAAACTTGAAGCCTTGATCACATCCTTTGCTTTGGCTTCAATCTTCTCTTGCTGGAGCCATCCAGTGGCATGGAGAACCCGGTACACCTGGAAGGAGAGCTGGGGATGAAATAGGATAGGTGAATGAGAGAAATAAAGACCCAAGACAAAGATTTCTAATTGAAAGAAAATTAAATTCAAGGTCCATGACTCATGCGGCTTGCTAGTTAGGAGGGCTTTTTGGGCCAAGGGCAAAGAACAAAGGCTGTTGCTGTTAAGTCCTTCCAGGAACTGGCTAGCCGTAAAGATAGGAGAAGACCTGTAAAGACAGCCAGACTATCTCAGCAGGGATGTCCGGACTATCTCAGCGTAATCATAAGTCCCTGCCCCTCAAAACTGCTGTTACCTCTCTCTGCACGTATAATTTGCTGATGTTTAAACTGTCTAATTGTGTGAAGCCATGCCAATTCTTCTGCTACCCCTACTCTCTTCCTATATAAACCCCTAACTTTTGAGCCTCGGTGTCAACACCTCTGTCTCCTGTATGAGATACTTGTCTTTCAAAGCTCCATCATTAAACTACCTCGTGTGTTTGCATAAAGACGGTCTCTCGTGATTCTTAGGGTGCTCAGTATCTCGTGACTTAGGAGGGGGTATCCCCACGGAGGTCTTTCATCATCATGGCTCAAATTTTAATTTTCAGTTCTGTGTTTATATAGGTAAAACCCAAAAACCAATCCCTTTATTTCACTTGGATTCTGTTGCTTTGTTTTTGTTGGATTGAGTTGTAAAGTAAGCTCAGTAGGCAATCTGCTCAAGTCTCAGGCAGAAAGCTGTAAATATAGGGAGGCCAGGCACAGGAGTATTGCGAGCTTTTGTGTCCCCCCTGGTAAGAACACGCTCAGGGCAACCGGAATCTTCTGCAGCACAAGCTTTATTGCTTACCCCATCAGGAGCCAGTGGTGAAGAGAGCCAGAGAGGGAGCCAGAGAGAGAGAGAGAGAGAGAGAGAGCTGGCGGAGCCCTCTCCCTTTTATGGAGGACTGTCCTCCGCCTCGGACGTGTCACTCCCTGATTGGCTGCAGCCCATCAGACGGAGTTGTCATCACGGGAAAGGCAGAGCACATGGCGTGGAAAGCTACCCCGGCACATGCGCAGCTTGCTTGTTTACTACTTAGAACACGGGTGTCAGTGCTATCAGCGCCATCTTGTAATGGCGAGTGTGAGGACGGCTCCTTACATCTCCCCCTTTTCTTTTATTTAAGAGCAATAGGCCACCCATATTAATGAGAGTGGAGATAGAGGTCAAATCCCCAGTGTGCAGGTAAAGGAGCCGTACACAAAACCTCCTCCCAGGCTCATCACCCGAAGGGGTCTTGGTCCGCTCCCGTGTCGTTTTTCCTGGGGGAAGGACACTTGGACACTCAACCTTCTTGAAAGATGACATGTCTCCCTAGAATAGGCTCATAAATGCCACAGAGCCCTTCTACTGCAGTGCTTAGCCGTGCAACTCTCTCGGGCTGCTGAAGCACACTCACTCTATCCCGTGCAATGAGACTAGCCTCGTGGGGTGCAAGAGCTGAGTGGCCAGCGACCTATTGCTTAAGCATAGATAACCATATATCAGGGGAAGCACCATGTTCTAGTGCTGCAAGCGCCTGGGAAATAACCACCATGTCTCTCCTAGTTTGGGCCTTAAGCTTACAGACCAATCAGAGAAGCAACACTAATCCACAGCAAAGAACAGCTCCAAATAATTCCACCCCCACCCATTCTTTAAAGAAGGAAAATGTTGAAAAGATAGTCCTTAGGTCAGGGACAGGTCCAAGTGCGTGGGGCAAGTCTCAATTTTTGAAGGGTCTGTTCAAATCTAGCCGCCCAATTCTGTATCTCCCAACACTGCTCTCCCTTTGTTGTTGTCGCCCTGGACATCACCAAGACGAGGGACATCAGTATTCCCTTGGTCAGTCTGGATTTTTCGGGTGAGTCTTTCTGGTATCCAAAATGGGTTGTCTTCATTCTGTGGAAAAACACAAACAGCTCCCCTGGATCTTATCAAAATAGGATCCGGGCCTTTCCATTTGTTATTTAAAACATCTTTCCATTTAACCATGTCTTTGGGCCTATCTGGCTCTGAACAATGACGTTCAGCCGCTGTATCCTTGTTAATTGTCCAGTGGCTTCACCTGTTCGGGAGAGTGCCTTCCAGGCCTTAATAGCCGCGGAGGAAATTTGGGCATAAGCTCCCCAGTGATAATTTGTTTGATCAGCGGTATAAGCTCCCTGACCCGTTAACAGGTCAAAGGTCCAATCTCTCTGCTCTGGAGTCAAAGCGGCAGCGTTTGCTCGGGCCTGCGTTTGTGCAGCCTCTTGCCATAGAGCTCTCCATTCCATATATTTGCCCATATTGGGGAGAGCGGCTTTTGCAATCATTTGCCAGTCGGCAGGAGTTAGTGCCATGCCGGCAAGCCTGTACTCTACCGGAGCATGAACACGCCCACCCTCGGCTCCTTCAAAGACCCGAAATGCCTGTTGCATCTTCCTTTGTTCCTCTCTTGGAATGAACGAGTCTGCGCACTGTTGCTCTGCGCACTGCCGACGCACTATGCAGGGCGGGGGCTCCACATAGGGCGGAGGTGCACTATGACCTTGAAGCCGACTGCCTGGAGGCCGAGCAGCAAGCTGGACTTTGCCAGCCGCTTTTGGCTTTTTTCTTGACCTATAAGCTCGCATTTCTCTCTCATAACGAGCTGCTCCCTCCTCCAAGTCTGTTTTCTCAGAAGGGCTAATTTCTTTATCTGATTTACAGCTACTAAGAACTGGCTCTTTAAACTCATCTCTTTTCTCCTCTTTCCTTCTAATCTCTCCCCAGGTATTTTTCCCTGACATTAACTTTTCTTTTTTCCTTTGTTTTTTCTCCTCTTTCCTTCTAGTCTCTCCCCAGGTATTCTTCCCTGACATTAACTTTTCCTTGGGTTCAAGACCCGTGGAAAGGCCTGTATACTTATTTGGCGCGCCATGCTTTCTCTTTTTTCCTGCTCTCTCTCCCCGCTTTACTTCTGATAGACTGGCTTGAATTTCGTTCAGAATTTTCCACCCTGTCTTAACCACTTGTTGACATGTGAAAAGAAATAAAAGGGCTTTTAACACTAGAGAAAGTTCAAGACCAGACATACCTTGTAAAGCTGTAACGCGCGTCCCATCCCCACAGTTCTGGTTCCGCTCCGTTCCCCAGCTGAAGAGTTCTGAACCCATGCCGGATCCTTCTCAACAGTCTGTTTTGCGGGAACACTTCATTACCACAGTTCCCCAGCTGAAGAGTTCTGAACCCATGCCGGATCCTTCTCAACAGTCTGTTTTCCGGGAACACTTCATTAACCGCTCCTTCCCCGTGATGCAGTAGCTCGCTGGTTTCGGCGTCATTTATTGCGAGCTTTTGTGTCCCCCCTGGTAAGAACACGCTCAGGGCAACCGGAATCTTCTGCAGCACAAGCTTTATTGCTTACCCCATCAGGAGCCAGTGGTGAAGAGAGCCAGAGAGGGAGCCAGAGAGAGAGAGAGAGAGAGAGAGAGCTGGCGGAGCCCTCTCCCTTTTATGGAGGACTGTCCTCCGCCTCGGACGTGTCACTCCCTGATTGGCTGCAGCCCATCAGACGGAGTTGTCGTCACGGGAAAGGCAGAGCACATGGCGTGGAAAGCTACCCCGGCACATGCGCAGCTTGCTTGTTTACTACTTAGAACACGGGTGTCAGTGCTATCAGCGCCATCTTGTAATGGCGAGTGTGAGGACGGCTCCTTACACAGGAGACTTGTTTAGCCAACTCAAGGCTGGGGGAAGGGCACATCTCAATCCATACCATGCTTTTAGTTTTCAGCTCCCCTTTCAGGTAAACCCAATTGATCCATGGCCACTGGATAGCTACAAATGAGGCACCCAAATGAGGGGACTGAAAATGGAGAGATCCACTGAGAAATGCTGTCTTGCATGGAGCTCCACAGAAAATGGAAGAATTAACAGTATCCTGCTCAGTTAGCAATGAACTGCATTAACATTAGCACTAGTTATAAAGTTTATTTTTGGAGGCTGTTATTACAGGAGGTGTATTAAGGGGATACAGCTGGCAGAAGAGGTGTTGACCCAACACTGACTTCTCCTAGGGGTGACAGCACAATGGGACAGAGGAATTGTATATAGGCATTTGTCCACAACCAAGAGATACATTAGATAAGAGGATCAGGGTTTAAAAAAAAAACAGATGTTAGAAAAATTCTTAGCTCAAATAGATTTATGCTTATTGTTAGGACGACTGTTGTTCTGTGTTTCATGTTGAAAAGAAAAAATACTTAAAACTTTATCTGCTGGATGTCCACCCCTTGATTTCGTTTAACTTGTTTAAAAGAGAGTCTCAATTTGCACAGCAAAAACTGGTAAGTTACCTTGCACTGTGGCTGGGAGTCAAGCACAGCTGGAGAAGCCCTGCTAGGGGCTGATTACTTGCCAAGCCACTTTTAAAGGGGCCAACAGATGTTTGGCATTTTGGTAAGGGAGCAATTGGCTGTTTTTTCCTAGAAACATCTCTGATTGTGATTATTGGGCTCAGAAGGTAACAAAGTGCTCTTCTCTTAAAGTTATAGCTAGAAAAAGTAAGAATTTTGTCCAATCTAAATACATGATATATGTGTAGCCACTTCATTTTTGCTTCTGACTGGTTTTTAAAGTATAAATATGTTCTGCATGTCATGGTTATAGAGTATTGGCTTATAAGTTACTGGGTATGATTATAAATTTGTAGCATTGGTAACAAAAAACTTAGCTTGAAACTGGTAACTCAGGGTCATTCTAAACAACAACACATGGCATGAGCCAAACCAAGAAAATCGGTCTCTAAAGATACTTCTAAATTGGGATAATATTTTATGTAATTCTTACATAAAAGCTCACTAAATGCAAACCTCCCAGTCACCAGGATGCAATGGAACAGTATAAAAACAGTTCTCCAAATCCAAATCAAAGGAAATAGTCCTAGAAAACAGACTTACAAAGGATAAGATATAAAACAATGTCTCTTTAATGAAGTATTAAAAACTGTAATGTTATGCATTCATATATGAGCTGGCAGTCAAACTTTGTAATGTGAAAGTAATGTTTTTGGTATTGATTTTTAAAAGAATGGATTGTTTAAAACTGGGATTTGTTTTCCAAAATTATGGGTATGCTCTAATATTGCAAAAGGAACTTTAAAGTTATACTTAGACTGCCAGTGTTCCGTTGGCTGTATTTTGAAGTTTGATCACAGGCTCAGGATTCTAACTCACACATATAGGTAACTAAGAAAAGAAATCAAGCAGGTGGAGATTGTTGCAGGGTTTGCGAAGGGTTGATGAGGCTATGGAACTTGAGGAGGCTCACAGCCTGGCTTGCCTACTCTACCTGCCATTCCAGGAAATGTGTATAAAACTATTGTGTTATTTGGAGGACTGTTTTTATACTGTTCTGTTGTGTCCTGGTGACTAGGAGGTTTGCATTTAGTGAGCTTACTTGTAATTTTGAAGAACCCATGAAGAGATTCCATTGGAAAGTTTTGCCTCGAGGAATAGCTAATATCCCTACATTACATCAAAAATTCTGTCAATGATTCAATACAAGAGGTTAGGACTTTGAATCTTTTAGTGTATATTATTCATTATATGGATGGTATATTTTTAGCTGATCCACCTAATTACATTTTGCTGCAAGCCTTTGCTTTTATCCAACAAGCTTTAAATTTTTGGAGTAGTTGTTGCTCCAGAAAAGATTCAAAGGCAATATTTTTTTCAATATTTGGGACATCAGCTATATCCTAAACAAATTGTGGCACAGAAAATTCAAGAACGAAAAGATAATTTACTTACTTCAAATTATTCTCAAAAGTTGTTAGGAGGTATTAATTGGCTAAGGCCTTACCTTAAGCTTGCCACAAGAGAACTTAAACCTCTGTTTGATATTTCTCAAGATGAATGCAAATCCTAATTCCTGTCGACAATTAACTGATGAGGGATAAATAGCTTTACAGAAAGTAGAGGAAGCTATTAGCCAACAACAGACACATTAATTAGACTATGATCATTTGTTGGCTGTTTCACAGAACTCCTTTGGCAAAAGGGACTTTAATGTGGATTCATCTTTCTTCATCGCCAAGAAAGGATGAACACCCTATTATGAAGTTGTTGCTGTGTTAATGCAGGATTGTAGGATAGAGTCACAAAAGTATTTTGGTTTGTGTGTGTGTGTGTGTGTGTGTGTGTGTGTGTGTGTGTGTGTGTTTCAAGACAGGGTTTCTCGTGTAGCCCTGGCTGTCCTGGAACTCACTCTGTAGGCCAGGCTGGCCTGGAACTCAGAAATCTGCCTGCCTCTGCCTCCCAAGTGCTGGAATTAAAGGCGTGTGCCTCCACGCCCGGCGACACAAAAGTATTTTAGGAAAGGACTTGATGAAACATTTATTCCTTATTTTAATCAGCAATTAAATGGATTATTGCAGAATATTGATATTTGGATACATACTTTTTATTTCCTGTACATTTACGCATGCAACCAAAAAAGAATTCATATACTGTATTTATAAACAGCTCATTTAATGGGAGAGAAACATATGTGATTGGATTACATGTTCATTCTCTTGAGTTTCCCTCCACTTCAACACAAATAATTGAATTATGTGTTGTAGCCACTGTTTTGAAATATTGAAAAATCAAGCTTTTAATTTGAATACTGATAGCCAATAGGTAGCTCATGGTTTGCAATTGCTTGAAATTTTTCCTTTTTTTAGATGCTGCTAATTCTCAAATTTTACAGTTATATATACAAATACAGCTTAATTTAAGAAACATGTACTATTCCTTACTTTATAGGACATTTAAGTGCTCATACTGGATTGCCTTGACCCCTAGCCAATGCCACAGCAAATTTGTATACCAGGCAGACCTTACAGGAACAATTAGCCAAACAATCTTATTCTTTACATCATCAAAATAAAAATAGTTGGAGACAACAATTTGGTATATCTAGAAAATATGCACATCAAATTGTAAAAACTTGTTCTCATTGTCCTCGATTTCTTCATCTAGCACATAATGGTGTTAATCCTTGAGGACTCATACCTAATCAATTATGACAAACAGATGTTACCATATTTCCTTATTATCATAAAGGACAAGGTATTGTGGAATAGGCCCATGGAACTTTAAAACAATATCTTCATTTAAAAAAAAAAACAAGAAAGTGTGAATTATATCCCCATATACTACAAAATTATTTAAATCATTCTTTTTATTTTAAAATTTGGATGCCAAAGAACTCTCTGAGTGTGCGAGGAGCAGCTACTGGTGCTTCTGCCCTGGTTTTGCAAGGAAAAAAATTATGAGTTCCTTAGAACGGCAATTGATGCAGATATAGAAAAGATAGAAACTCTATTTCCCATTTGCTAGGATCTTAATCTCCTTGTCTGAGATAGTCCTTCAAAACAGGAGAGGACTTGATCTTTTATTCATTCAGCAGGAAGGACTATGTACAGCCCTCCATGAAGAATGTTACTTTTACATTGATCATTCAGGAATAGTAAAGGATTCTATGGCTAAAGTCGAGAACTAGGCCCAAGGAACAGAGAAAAAGGACAGAATCAGGGATGGTTTGAAATCTGGTTCTCCACTTCCCATAGCTTACAACTTTAATTTCTACATTAATTTCAACATTAATTAGAACCATTAATTATAATTTTGTTGCTTTTAACTTTTGGACCTTGTATCTTAAACAGATTGGTTGCCTTCATACAGGATCACTCTCAGCAAGTTCAGTTATTCACCATGGCAGTTATCCATCGCTATGAAGAAGTGCATTAAGTGCATATTCATATATCCTTTGTAGCTTGGTCTGAATGGGAAAGTGTGGGCTATAGAAGGCTGGTAGTCAGGGACAGATAAGAGTGTTATTGAGCTCCTATCAAACTAAGACAGAGACATACATCAATGTTATGTTTGTTCTCCCTGATGGGTTAGAAGGAGCAATATTGACACCAACCTAAGACAGGCACAGTTGCCTGGCCTTTCTATACCCTAGAAGTTATTATGGAAAACAAGTAAATCTTGTGCCCCTGTCCAGCAACTAGTACTGCTCATCTTTTAAAAAAACAAAAAAGGGAGACTTCTGCCCTTCCCAGCCTTGAGCAGGCTGAATAGACCTTGAGCATTAGTTGAGATAGACCTAATGACGTAGGTGGAGTCATCCATCCACCTTGTTTACATGTGCAACTTCCTACAGGAACTTAAAAGAATAGACTGCCCTCCGAGCTTACTTTGCAAAATAATCCAGCTGAAACAAAGAATGAGTCTGTGGGCTCACCTTATATAAACAAAGTGCCGAATACTAAAATTGAAGTCTTGATCAGGACCTATGTCTTGGCTTCATTCTTCTGTCACACACACACACACACACACACACACGCTTTTCATTTCCAGCCCACCTTTCAGGTAAACCCAGTTCATCCATGGCCACTGGATGGCTACACCCTGGAGAGCTGAGCAAATTGGATGGTGAGGTCTCAGGCCCTGTCTAGTGACACCTGAGGGAGAATAATTATGGCTGCAAGGTTCCCTGGGTTTCTATGCCTCTTGCCTTTACATTTTCTTTTCCTGGGCCACTACCCCTGAGAGTCACCTTGCTGGCCAGGGTGTCACAGCAGACCCATGTCCTTGTTCCAAGTCCCCAGCTGGCCTGTAATAAGGAGACAGAAGGATTAGCTTCACATGAGGAAACTGTTGGGTTATGGAGCCTCCTGTGGCAAGATGGCAGAATGGGTTATGTATGTGGTGTGGACACCAGGAGGCGCTGCAGGACAAGACTGCTTCTCCAGAAAAGGGGCAGGCATATGGTTGCACTGCAGACACACAACCTAATAGCTTTAGCCCACAAGGACTCAGTCTCAGACACACACACACACTCACCAACAGGCTTTTAAGTATGAGTCACCATTTACTGGTGTTTATTTCTGGGCAAGTTTTATTTTTTGCCATGAGTTGAGGTTTGGTTGGTTGGTTGGGTTTTGTCTTTGTTTTTGTTTGTTTGTTTGTTTGTTTTGCTTGTTTTCTTGTTGTTGCTTTTAGCATTTTCTCTAAATTCTACCTCACAGTTACCTGGCAACCGCCAGGTATGCCACACATACTATAAAAGGGGCTGTTTGCACACTCCTCTCTCTCTTGCTCTTACCTTTTTGCTCCTTCTCTCTCCTCTCTTCCCTTCACCTGTCTCTCCCCATTTCCTCCCCACCCCCTCCACATGCTCATGGCCGGCCCATATCTCTCTCTCTCTCTCTCTCTCTCTCTCTCTCTCTCTCTCTCTCTCTCAATCTCACTCTCTCATTGTCTAGGCTACCCTCTTAATTTCCCTCCCCATCCCCTGAATAAACTCTATTCTATACTATATTATACTATCCTGTAGCCGGTCCCTCAGAGGGAAGGGATGCCTCAGAATAGGCACACTGAGGCAACCCCTTCCCCCCTGCCTGACTACACGTCCACCAAACATATTCCTTCTCTCTCTTTATATTTTTATAAACATAACAGTTGTTGTTTGGGATTTTTTGTTTTGTTTGTTTGTTATACAAACAGGGTTTCTCTGTGTAGCCCTGGTTGCCCTGAAACTCACTCTGTAGACTAGGCTGGTCTAAAATGCAGAGATCTACCTGCCTCTTCCTGCAGAACCCCCATTCCAACAAGTGATTAGCTTTTTTGTTTTGTTAGAATTTTTTACAGTGTACATAAAGTCCTCTGCTTAATATTTAGGTAAATTCTTTGTAGCATATATAGTTGCTCAGTTTTTCCATTTGTAATATAATGTAGTTCCTATCCTCTATTCCATGAGCATTTGAAAGATGATCATCCATAAAGCAGCTAGATCAGCACCCAGCAAAAGCTCGGCAAATGTTCACTATCCTCTGTACAGGCAAAAATTCCAGGGATCTCTCATTTCCAGTTAACGATTACTAAACTGGGTCAGTTAGAGTCGTCACAATTTTAGCATGCTTAGTAGAATGGGCATCTTCTACCAAGAAATAATTTGGAGTTTATGTCAATCCAGAAGATGCCCATTCTCTGAATGACTGATTGATAATTTTGTGGGAGTTGCTGCTCTTCTCTGGGGTCTGAGGGGATCACTGTTGTATAAGTGCCTTCCCTAATCTGATTGTAGTGGCCATGTTAACCCACCTTGGCATTTTACCCTGCTACTTACCATCTCTACACTCATTCCTGGACCAATTTATCTAGTTCCTAAGACCAAAACAAGGACAAGAAGAGGCTCTGAAAGTGACATTAATCCTGCTACTTGGAGATAGCACCAATCTTCTCCCTCTTCCTTGCCACGGGTCTCCCTTCCTACTGATCCTCTCTATCTCTTAGGCCTTGGGTTTCCCTTGCCCTTTGGATATTCTACTTAAGTGTTATTGCCCCTTCATAAGGTTCTAAGCTGCCCTCTGTTAGAACGTGGTCAAAGAATGAGGCGTGGTGACCAATGGCTTGGGGAACTGAGAGAGGTTCTAAGAAAAATGCCAGAGAACCTGGTGCATTTTGTTCCCTGGATTGTTCTTGGAAGTACCTTTACTTTCAACCAATAAAACACGATTATTCTTGTTAAATATCAGAAAATAGCTACAGAACCCAATCTCCTCAATGTACTCTGAATCTGGATATGGCCTTCTGCCTTGATTTCATGCTTTCCCACATGTAATCTATAATACGAGCCAGGCAACTGTATTTCAATTAGTCTGTTCTGAGAAAATGTTCCTCTGTTGAAATTGCGTATGTGCTTACTGGCAATTATTTACATGTTTTTCTGGTCATGTTTGTCTGAACTCAAACATTCTTCTTTGCATCATTGCTTCTTTTGTTACATTGGCATATAAAAGCACACTGAAACTAATGAAAGATGGTCAACAGCATCAAATGTAGTCTGCTCCATTCTTTCCAGGTCCTCAGATTTTAGGTCCAGCAGACAAGATCTGCATAAGTTGGTTGAAAATCAACACCCTTTCTTGATCCTGAGGACAATGTCCAGGGCCCCAAGAAACATATTTCATCAGAGACTGGGATAGTTAATAAGAGCCCAGGCTGGCTGACATCTGTCTCTTATCCCAAGCCTCTGATTTGTCCTCTATACAGAGGAGTTAAAAACTGAGACTCGGAGAGGGGAAGTGGCTTTCTTGCAGCCCCATGGTGTGAGGACAGATTTTTATTTGGAGGCTTGCTGGCCTCTGACTCCATAATGTGCCCTCCTGAGGGAAGCTCTCTTGCTACTGGAGTTGGTGTTTGCGGAATCTAAATTAAATGGGTGTCTGTGTCTGTAGGAAGCAGCAGGCCAGCAGGGGAGAGGCAGAGAGAAGTGTTTGACAAGGCAATGACCTCAGATAGTGGCATTATGGGCAATAGAGAAATGACAAGGACCATTACTGCAGTCACCCAGTCACTAGTGTGTTCCCTGGCCTCCAGACCTGCTCTGTAGTTTCAGGGTAGAGCAGTGCATGCAATGTTCTTTCCAGGACCTCAGCATTATCAATTAAGTTTTCTGATACAGAGGGGTCTACAGAGTGAAAAACCAAGGAGAATTAGCATGCAGATTTCCTTCATCCTGATCCTTAGGCCCCAGTCATCCCCCAAACAATGTGAGAACCAGGGGAGAGAACACTGAGGCACACCCTACTTCCTCTTAGATGTGCAAACATCATCTGGCTTCTGACTCCTCCTGGGAACCCAGACAACCCCAAGATAGGCTGAAAGCAGCAGAGGTCATTGATGGGTGGTCAGAGTCAATACCATCCTTGGTCCAGGCCACAAAAGTTAGTGTCCAGCCTTCTTGAGGACCACCTTCCATAGAAGGAACTCCATGTAATTGCCCCTGACCCAAAAACTGGGAAATGTGACTTATAGCATGTCCAGGCACAGCCCAATCTTGTTCTCCAGGTTTCTCTGTAAACCCACATATCATATTTTGGCCAGGCTACTCTTCTCCAGCCTCAAAGACTCTCTCCCTGCCTCAACCCTTCGGTTATACCTGACCCATTCATGGTTTGTCAGGCACACCTGCACTTGGATGAAGCATGAATTGACAGAGATGCCAACATCGTAGGAAAAAGAAATATTGGAAGGGACAGCAGGTGATCCTTGAAAGTGTCCTGGAAGCCAGATGTGGTAGCACATGTCTTTATTACCACCACTTAGGAGGCAGAGGCAAATGGATCTCTGTGAGTTCAAGGTCAGCCCAGGCAGCACAGTTAGTTCTAGGCCTGCCAAGATTACATAGGGACTCGTTGTCTCAAAAAGAAGAAGGAGGAGGAGAAGAGGAAAAGGAGCAGGGCGAGGAGGGGAAGAAAGAGGATGAGGAATAGGAGGTGCTGTTGGGGGGGTCACAAAAAGAAGAAGAAGAGGGGGAAATGTGTCTGGCATCTCTGAAGAATGTATCTAGACTGTCCCAGGTTGAGGTCACTTGAAAGTTAAAAATGAATGGTGAAACCACTTCAGTTCTCTCCTGATTGAATCAGATAGTCATACGTTCAATCTCAGGTTCATAAGACTCCAGGTTCTGTACTCTGGCCTTTCCTGTGCATAGTCAGGGCAGTCCCTGGAAGCCAGGTTCTAGGCTGGGCTCTCTGTAAGTAGGGTAGGGAAAAGCAAGATTCCCTGTCTGCTCAGTGAACCTCAGCAAGTTGGTCTCCTGATGAGCTCACCTTTGTCCACTAGAGACTAGTGGCTGATGAGCTAGTCTCTTTGTCCACTAGAGACTAGGCTGATGAGCTCACCTTTGTCCACTAGAGACGCAAATCCTGAGAAGGTCCCTGGAAGGAGATAAGTTGGGTTTGGGGGGGGGGATATTTAGGGTTTTAGCTGTTAACAATATGAAGAAAGGTATCCCACATATGTTTGAAAGAAGGTTGACCTCTCTGTAGGTGGCACACTCATAGTCTGAAGTCCTCACCTTGAAAATCCCCTGCCTCTTGATTCTTAGAATCCTAAAAACCCAACTAAGTTGGACACCAGTACCCCAACTCCAGAACCTGAAAAGGCTGCCCTAAACCAAAAGACACATTCTGAAAGAGGTCATACTTGTGTCTCAGAGTCCAAAAAAAAAGACTCGATATATGAATCTTAGCTTTGATCTTTGCGCTGTCATTGAAAAATGTTTTGTACTTCTACATATTATATGCCCAATAATTCACCTTTCCTAACCACTTTACTCTTCCCAGCCAAGTACTGCTAAAGATTTGAATTCAGGTAAGTTCTGTACTGCTGACTATATCCCTATAACCTTCTTTTTATTTTGAGACACTGTCTCTCTTAGTCTCACAAGTTGGACCTGAACTTAACATGTAGCTCAGGTGAGCCTCATTCTGTGATTTTCCTGCTTCAGCCTCCTTGGAAGCTGGGATTATAGACCCTTAGTCACCATGCCTAGACCCAACTTTTAGTTCTTTAAAATGTGTGCCTTGTTAAGTAGCCCAGGTTGGCCTCAAACTCTTAATCTTCCTGATTCAACCTCTCGAGGCTTGAAGGAGACATCATGTCTGGCTGTGGTACTACATTCTGTAATAACTTTCTATAGTGAGATTTTTTGTTTTTGTTAAAAACATAGCAGTATGGGTGCTGGAGAGATAACTCACCAGGTAAGAGCACTGACTGTTCTTCCAGAGAACTCAGGTTCAATTCCCTGCATCCACATGTCAGCTTACAACTGTCTGAAACTACATGATCTGACACCTTCAAAGACATATATGCAGGCAAAACACCAATAATTTTTTAAAACACTGAAATATTGTAAAAATATGTTTTCATTATACTTTCAAGTATGGAATATGGGGCTGCCTCTGATTGTCCACAGCAGTTGACTATGACTTGCCTCATGCTCTAGTAGGAGCATGATTTTGCCAGCTGCAGAGAGGTGCTGTGGATGTGTGACATTTGGAATTCTGGGGACTTTTTAGAGTATGTATATAAATGCTAGATACCTGATAGAAGGGACTGGTTGGCTGGTTGGTGGTTGAATGCTCCTGATTGCTGTTTGTCAAGTCATAGTGTATACAGAGACAAAAATAAGAAATTCGATATCCTGATGCCGAAGCTCAAATGTGTCCAAGGAACTAAGCATCCCCTAATCAGCAGAAATTAGTCTAATGATGCCATCACTCCCTTTTCTACTCCCTGACTTTATTTGAAGTGTGCCCTCTAGCTCTCTCTCTCTCTTTCTCTCTCATTCTCTCTCTCTTGTTCTCTCTCTCTTGTTCTCTCTCTTGTTTTCTCTCTCTCCTCTCTCTCTCTCTCTCTCTCTCTCTCTCTCTCTCTCTCTCTCTCTCTCTCTCGCTTTCTCTCTCTCTCTCTCTCTCTCTCTCTCTCTCTCTCTCTCTCTCTCTCTCTCTCTCTCTCTCTCTCCTATCATTCTTTCTCTCCTGCCTAGTGTTAGGGAGTTTAAAGGGAAGAAACAGAGAGATGGGAAAGAATGGGATTAAGAACCCAGGAAATAGCTAAAAGAATCCCTGTGACTTTCCTCTTCACACAGTCAAATAGCCTAGTCAAACTGTCTAGTTCCTTTACAGATGTAGCCAACTTGAATGCATGTGAGCAGGTAGATTCAAAGACTCTGGTAAATCGCTTGTAGGTCAAGAGTGAAGAGGAAACACTAACTATCAACAAGGTCAGGCCCAGGTCATGAGTTTGGAAGGGGAATGGCAATAGCATAAGGATCAGGAGGCTCACATGACCTTCAACTTCGCAGGCACAAATACTTCATCCTCAGACTATGCTGTCTGGTGGTATTGGGTATAAACTGATGGCCCGGGCATATGAGACCAGACATGGGAGCATTCAGGGTGGAACTGAAGGATAAGTCAGGAATGAGTATAAGGTATCCAGAGGATATCAAAGATGTTCCAGGATATGTCATTGATGTCCCAGGCCTTCAAGATCATACCTGGTATTGGATATAAAGTCTTCTTGCCCAGACACTCACAAAAACTGGCAGCCTCTCCTGTGTTTCACTTCAGTCAATATCATCATTGGTGTTCACAGTGAAGTCTAGAGGCAAGAGAGACAGCTGTGCAGTAAAGAGTGTGTACTGCTTTTCTGGAGTTCAGTTCTCAGTACTCACATCAGGCAGCTCACAACTGCTTGTGGTTCCAGCTCTGAGAGGATCCAACACCCCTGAAGAGCATCTGTGCTAGCCTAAACATATCCACCCATAGACAACCACAAATACATTGTCTTAGGTAGGGTTTTATTGCTGTGAAAAGATGCCATGGCCAAAGCAACTCATATAAAAGTGAACATTTAATTGGGGCTTGCTTAGTGTTTCAGAGGTTCAGTCCATTATCATCATGGCGGGAAACATGGCATCATACAGGCAGATATGGTGCTGGAGGAGTCAAGAGTTCTATATCTGAATCACAGCCAGGAGGAGACTGGAATTCTACACAACACAAAGCTTAAGCCTAGGAGACTTCAAAGCCCAACCCCACAGTGATACACCCTTTCCAACAAGGCCACACCTACTCCAAGCGTGCCACACCTCCTAGTAGTGTCATTCCCTGTGGCTCAAGCATTCAAACACATGAGTCTATGAGGGCCAAACCTATAAAACCAGCACACACATAATTAAAAATAAAAATAAGTCCAAAAAATGAAGTCAATCTCTTCCTCTGGTGTCTTGGAAGCCTTAATAGGATGGTAAGGCTTTGTGAGCCCAGGTTCATTCACTATCCATCCCAATTTGAAACTCTTTCCTTGCCACCTATAGCATTAACACCAATGACAGGAAGAAGTAAAGAGACAGAGAGACCCTCAGGGCTATTCTATACAACACATCAGAAAGGATGCTGACAATCCTGGGATCTGTGAATAATAAAGAAATCACCACCAGATGTCCTACCAATACAACTTCATGAACACAGCCTGAACTATGCTTCTTTCTATATGTGAGGTCATACCAGAGCTTGGCTTATTTTCTCTTACTTTTACCTTCCCAGGCCCTACCCCAAGCCTTTCCCACACTGTCTAACCACCCTTTCTTTGATCCCATTAGTTAGATGTTGCTTCCTGAGGTTGGTAACCGATTGATGCTGGAGTACATGGAGGAACACGGAAGACCACAGATTATCCAAGCTTAGTTACAGCAAATGATGGGGACTTCATCATTGGATCGCAAAACTCCCAGTAGCACACTTTCAGCATGAGTATATCTGGAATGGAGTCCTGGTGCCCTGGGAAAAGCTCAGAGCTACAGGTGCAAGTGAGATCTGTGATATAATACCCAAATCTTTCTTGGGTCCCTGCTGTGAGGCACTTTATGGTCCTCATCTCTGTAAATCCCTATGGCATAGTTCTTGTGTCCAGTTTTGGAATGTAGACCTGAAGGCAAGCAGGGTCAGCCTGAAGTGTCCAAATGCTCAGACACTGCTCGTGCCCCTCTTGGTATGTAGAAAATGTAAGTGGCACACTTGCACTATCATGGTACATTCATTGACAAGGAAGTTATCTTGGAGATAGAATTGCAAGGTTGGAATCAAGGAACAAAGGTGTAGCCTTGGCACCATAGGAGCCTCAAGGAGCATAAAGATGGCTTCCTGCCTTTCACAGTCCCTACAACCTCCAGACATTAAGCATCCCCTACTCTCCACTAGCATTCTCTTGAGTGACTTTACTCTCCCTTACCCTTAAACTTCTTCCTCTCCCCGTAGAGAAGAGGAAAGTATCAGTCACTGACCTTGTCTTGTATTTCTTCTCATTATGTAAGAATAACATCTTGCTCACAATGCCTCTGTGTTCTTTTCTGTTTGTTAGAGGCTGTAACCCATTAAGATTTTCCCATCCACCTACCTATCCAGCTTGCCTCGTTGGGCATCAGTTTTCTTAGGTTGGTAAAGTTTCCCCTTCTCTTATATTCTGCAATGGAGGTGGACCTTGGCCACCACCACCTTTCAGTTGAAAATGAAGTACTTTCATTGCCCCACCCTGACAAGGGGGTAGACAAGGATAGCTTTCAGCCTGGGCTCAGAGGCCAAGAGCTTTGTTCAATGTTGCTGTGACTGGGCCTGTGTGGACTTCCTTTCTGCTGGTGCCTATGACATTTCACCTAATGAGAGGCTCTACTCACAGGGCACTTTTTAGACTTTTAGTAGCTTCATTTTGTAAGAGCTGTGTTGTGTAATATTTACAAACATTTGAATTCATTCATTAAATTTTGAATTTGAATTACTAAGGAGGGTAACTGTCCCCACAAAAGTATCATTTTTCTTTCTCTTCCGAACGTTTGTTTTCTGTGTGTATTTTCAATCGTGATGAATTTGTAACTCTGGACATGTAAGGAAAAATCAAATACATACTTGATACCACTTGGATAACTGTTAGCCTGTTTTTGTTCAGAGAAACATGTATAAATAAGCACCTAGTAGTTAGAAAGTCAGAGCCATGGAAGTAGCCTAGTTGCTTTATGTTAATTATTTCCTTGGACCCTGCCGCCTGGCAACAACCTCACTCTTTTCCAATGCTGCTGGTCTTGTCTGCCATAACTCAAGAAGAATCATTTGGGACTAGATCTGTCTTTGTAAGACTCTGATGAGACTTACCTATCAGGGACCCTCCCAAGTGAACAACGCAGAGCCGGGAGATTGATGCAAAAGCAAGAGGAATTTATTGTTTTAGTACACTGGGGTCGTCCTGCATCCAAAGTTGGAGCAACAATCCTAGGCAGCCCATTCAGCCAGTTTTTATACAGTTTTCAGGGGTAGAATAGAGCAACAGCCACTAAGCACACTGTGATTAGCAGAACAGTGTGACTTTTAAACTGATTGATCGCTAAGGAATGAGGTAGCATGGGGTTCCTTTATCTGCAGGTGGCCAATAGTTGGTCAGTCATGAGGAATGTGTCTACTGTGCTCTGGGCTTCCATCATCAGCGGGTGGCCAATGGTCAGTCCCCACTGTGGTCTTTCTGAGGAATATAATTAGCTTCTCCCTTCCAGAGAGGAGAGGTGCCTCTGAGCTCCATGACTTCTCTCTTCCAGGAGGAGAAGGATCTGGTGCAATTTTCCAAGGGTTCAGAACTGACCGCTTCATCTTCACCTGATGCTTTTCAGATTAAGGATCAGCTCACTTCTTGCTTCCATGTGTGTTCACACAAAAACGTTTCCTCTCACCAACTGATACACATCTGAGAAGTGGGGGCAGGTATTATTAATTACTTTGTATAGGTAGAATGTACTGTTCCCTTTTCTTTGAGGTGAACTAAGAATAGACCTGCTGAGTCATAAATCAAGCATGTGTATCATCATACAACATTTTTAAAAACACTGCTCAACTGCCTTCCAAGATGACTCTTCATTCTCTGACAACTGCTGCATGTCCTGTCTCAGCCTCCTAAGTGCTAAGATTACAAGTGGGTACCGCCAGGCTTCATGGTCTTATAGCTTTAAATCTAATTATGATGGGTGGACATGTGGTGTCTCATTGCAAATGTATCCCTAAATCTCCTTCTCAATACCACACTTCTGTAGATGTATACACACACACAAACACACACAACACATACTACAAACACACACACACACCACCTACACTACAGAAATGCCCTGACAGTCTGCTTTATTCCACATGTTTTCTCTGGTCTTGGCCATTGGTGACACAGGGCCTCTGAATGGTGGCATAGTATGCGGCAGGGTATGGGGATCTTCTCACAGCTTTGGCACATGGTAGCTCAGGATTAGGAAGAAAGACTAGACTGTTTAGTTAGTATAAAGAAACTAGTTCTATGGCTCTGAGCTGATAGGGCTATGACCTCTCAATTACCACAGCCCAGATATTCATTAAGTCAGGAACTGAAGAGCAGAGAGTGATTTGGCCAGGCAGGGATGGAACCTTGGTAAAAGAAGAGACAGTAACTTGACAACAGGCCTTGCTGATTGGTAAAGTCAAGTAGGAGCAGTAATCACTGTGTGCTGATTACATGGATCACAGTAAATTTTAAAAAGACCTGAGAAGTCACTGAAAAGGGACCCAGACAGCACTGGGCTCTCCAAGTGCAAACCTAGGATGCAGAGGCCATGGCTGGTTTTCTCTATCAGTGTGTACTGCAGGCTGTTTGAGATTGAGCCCCACATTGTTTTCCCAAGGGATTCAGGCTCCTGGGTGCAACATGAATTATTTATATACTCACAGCCTTCAGAAACTAGAAGTGAAATTTTAAAGATTTCTCAAGTAAGGAGATAAGTGACCTTGAATTAGATTTCAACTACAAGTTGAGGGGCCTCAGAAAATGCTAGTGTCCAAAGCATTTCAAAGGAAAACAGCCCTAAGTAGGATTGTGCTGTGCAGAGCCACAGACAAGAAACTAATGTACAGGACCTTTAGTGACAACCTAGTCGACGATGGGTCCTGGGAGCTAAGAGGTGTTTTCCTTGCCTGGCACAGCCATATCCACTAGAAACGGGGCTACATGGAGCCAGCACAGCTGATTGACACAGTTCCAGCAAAGCTGAGCAGAATGCTGCAATCGCTGTCCTTCTGTCTCTCAGTTTTGGGGTTTGGTCTCTGCATGTTGCATTCTTGAGGACTTTCTTCATTTTTACTCATTTTATGTCTTTTCCTGAGAATATTATGTTTGAGTCTCTTTAATCTAAAGAGACTCTTCAATCCTACAATTAACTTTATCTGGTCCCTATTTGGAAGTCTTTGTTATGCCCTGAGAATCATTAAGCCCAGGTAAGTACATACTTAGATGTGGCCATTCCTTTTTGGGGTATCTGCTCCTGAACAAACTCAAAACAGCATAATTAGTGCCGGGTAAACACAGACAACTGACAATCTTTGAATAGCCAGGAGAAAAGGTGATGGATTCAAGGTTGCTTTTATATTATAGGCTTAGAGCTCTCTGAAAATGTAATTTAAAGATGCGGGTGGTACAGGATACAGTCTTGGATGAATAAAACTCAGTAAATAAGACAGATTGACTAAAATAAACCTTTGCTACTTTATAGCATAGATGATAAAAGATTTAGGAGTGAGGTATTAGTATTTGCTATTTATTAAAAAACCAGTTCAGGGGGTTTGTATCCCCACTGGAAGAACAACATAGGCTGGTCTGACCACTCAGTTCTCCCAGAGTCTAGACCATCAACCAAAGAGTGTACCTGAAGGGATCCATGGCTTTAGATACCTATGTAGCAGAGGATGGCTTTGCCTGACCACAATGGGAGGGGAGGCCCATAGTCCTGGGGAGGTTTGATGCCCAATGTAGGGTTATGCTGGAACTTCAGGACAGGAGTGTGTGGGTGGGTAGGGGAGCACTCTCATACAGGGAAATGAGAGGGGGGACCTGGGGCTATGGGATGTCCCAAATCTGGTCAGGGATCAGGCCACTGGTGGAGGTGATATGTGGGAGTTTTGACTGCACTTACCCCTCGACAGAGCAGGGTGGGCATTAGGCTATGAGAAGCCACAGGACCCCACTCCAGGTGTGGGGGAGGGCAGTCTGAGATGCCAGCGACTGCTGGAGTTGACTCAGGGGTCCGGGACCTGTAAGGAGTCTGGGGATATCAGGTTCACAGGCTGTTGAGCATCTAGGCACCACTGGGAGCCAAAGAAGAGCTGAGAACAGAACAGAGGCTGGTGGGCTGGATCTAGCCCAGGGCTGAAGGGGAAAAGAGAATAGTGCCCTGACTGGTTCCTGCAGGGAAGAGAGTCCTTGGCTTGCTTGGCGAGTGGCTGGGCTTCATGGAGGCCATGGCTGGGAGGGCTGGGAGACTCTTTAAGCTAAGACCTGCTCCATTGCTCCTCATGGTGGATCCTGATGTAAAGATCCATGGTCCATGGTTTTAAGGCATTTAGTGTCATGGCAGACTGGCAATGAGTAAAACTGTACCCCACTTTCTCAGGGCAGGCCTGGGGTTAAAGACCTATTGCAGGAAGGAGTGTCTTGTAAGGGGAGTTTATTGGCTAAACCTCCAGGCCTTTAAGTACCTCATCAAAATGGAGATCTGTCTTGAGGCTACATGACCTGTGGTCACATTTTCTACCTGTGGAGGGGATTAGGGCATTGTCCTTACGTGACTGATGGCCACAAACCTATGAAGAGCTGTGTCCTCGTGTCAGGAGCCTGGTGTCCAGGAGGGTGGCAACATGCCTACAGTTCCTTGCAGGGTCTCCAGAGTTTCCAACTTAACCAGAAACCAGGCTGCCTTTCACGGTTCCAATTTGGGAGGTGGGGTTTGGGATGGGGGTTGGTCGAGGGGGTGAACAGGAAATGGGAAATCATTTCAGATGTAAACAAATGAATTGATAGAAATAAATAAATAAACAAACAAACAGTTCAGATGTTTTGTTTGCCTGGAGCGCTTTCAAAAAGCAAACATTGTCAGCCTAAAAGTAGGCTATCATATATCAAAAATGTTTGCTTAGCACTAGACATTCTTTATACTCTTTAAATTAGAATTACAGGGTTAATAGTAGGAATAAATACTGTTCTGTTTGCATTTTCTAATTGTGACTGAACTTGTAACTCTGGGCATATAATAAAAAGTGAAACACATAAACCAAACTCCTTGGAAAATCATTAATCTGTTCTGCAAAACGTGTATACAGCAGTGCCTGGCTGCTAGACATTCAGAACCACAGAATTCCTAGTAGCTAGGAAATCAGAGCTGTGAGATTACCCTGACCATTGGTCACTGACAATTGCCAAATGAAAGAGCACACTGCAGATAAATATACACACCCTTGCTCAAATTCTCTTCACCCCAACCAAAGGTCATTCCATTTCTTCATCTACATTCTAACTGTTCGCACCCTAGGCTTTCAGCTTCTGCTTCCACCTTCCTGTCTGGTTCCTCCAGTCACAGCTTCCTGCTCCCTCATCTTCACCCCCAACACCTCTATTGGACTGTGACTGCAAGCTCCATGATAGTAGTGACTCCTGTGGGAGTGTACAGGGCTCCTGGCATCATGAAGGAAGCTTCAGAGGCAGGTTTGCTCTGCTCCAAACTCCCACAGGAGCTGCCTTTCTTGATCTCATCTAATCCTGATTAGATGGTGGAGGGAAACTTCTAGAAGAAAGTATAAGGAGAGGAATGAGACATGGTAACAAATGATCTTGGCTTTGCGGAAGAGAAGAGAGAAAATGGAGCAAAGAACACCTTGGAGAGTGTGGTATGAGTGTGTTTGTGGTGCTAGGGATTGACCCTGAGGCCCCACCCACGAGAGACAAGCATATACCACTGAGCTACATCCCCAGATCTCAACAGGATGCTTCTTAGATGAGGGTGGATTTGCAGCAAGTGGGAAAGTACAGTAGAAGTTGGAGGTGCAGAACAGATAGTCCAGGGAAGATAGGAGAGGACTTGGGGGGCTGGTGTCCATGAATGGATTGCAGATGTAGGCTACAATGAGGCAAACAAGAAAGATAGTGTAAGAACTTCTGTAAGAATTCAGTGAGAAACAAGACACTTGTTTACTGGCACTAACTCTGATTATTTGACCTTGTGCAAGGGTGCCTCTAAATTTTCTATTCATACATGGAGGAGCCTGCCTGTAGAGCATTCAAGATGTGAAGGAAATATGAACATGGGTTTGAGGCAAGCCTGGGCCAATTGTGAGACCTTGTATCGAAAAATATATGTGGGCACTGGAGAGAAATCATGGTGGTTAAGAGCACTAGCTACTCTTCCAAAGGACCTATACTTGATTGTCAGCACCTATATGGTAACTCACAACCCTCTTTTACACCAGTGGCAGGGGATCCAATGTCTTTTTCTGGACACTCAAGATACTGTACACACATGATACACAAACATACATGCAGGCAAAACACCCTGAAAAACATATACACAAAATAAAAACAAATATTTATTTTATTTTATTGGGTAATTTCTTTATTTACATTTCAAATATTTTCCCCTATCTCCCCTGTCAGAAACCCCCTGTCCCATCCTCCCTCCCCCTGCATTTATGAGGGTTTTCCTCCATCCACTCTCCCACTCCCACCTCCCCGCCCTCGATTCCCCTACACTGGGGCATCCTAGGACCCTATTGAGCCTTCCTAGGACCAAGGACTTCTCCCATTTATGACTATATTTTTGAAAAGTAAAAACATATGCATACATATTCTGTTTAAGACAATTGGAAAGATGTTTTGTAGACATCTCATAACCCCTGAAGGATGCCCCTCCTATAATAATAGTAAAAAGACTATTCTCTGTTTTAAAGAACAGGCTGGGATTCCTTCTACAAGTTCACCTCCAGATCCCAACCTCCTCGTGACACACTGAGCAGCTTCTGTGGTTGTGATCCAGCAGGCTTAGGCCACACTTACACCCCCAGCATACCTTCATTGTGGGCATAAGGTACCAGGACTATGTGCATTCAGAATGCAAATAAGGAGTCTTGAGGCTTGTTAGATTTTGACAGAAGTTTGCTGCAGGTTCAGAGTTGCTTCTGGGGGTCTCCCAATGGGGTAATGCCTAAATGGAACCAGAATGGTTACTTGAGGACTTTATAAAGGTAGGGAAAATAGCAAGATGCTTTCTAGGCTTGAAAAGTTGCAGAGCCCTATATATAAGTCTATGAAAAATGTTAACATGTAGCAGCAATGCAGTAGGCCTTGGGACTATCCCTCATCCCAGAGTACGTGGATGCTGGGCTTAGAGACTTAGAGATGTCTCCGTGCTTCTGGGTTTCAATCTTTCTTGGAATGATTACTCTTTTCTGTTTGCCCAGTCCTCCTTCATAGAATAGGACCTTATCTTGACTTGGGCCAGTCATTGGGCCATTTCTGCTCCATTTTTATCCCAGCACATCTCATAGCCAAGACAAATTGTGGCTCAAAGATTTCATGGGTGGGTTGATATTCCCCCTCCCTTCACTGGAAGTCCTGCCTGGCTACAGGAGGTGGCCACTTCAGTCTCCATATCCCCAGGTGCTCAGAGTCTCAGCTAAGGTCATCCCCATAGACTCCCAGGAGCCTCCTCACCCATTCCCAGTTCTCCAGCAAGTCCCAGATTTGCCCGCCCCCATTTCCATTCTCACTCCCAGCCCTTTCCCACCCGAATTCCCAAACCTGATCCCTATCCCTATTCCCCTCCTCAACTCTGTCCAACCCAGTTCCCTCGCTCCATTCACTAAGCTCAGAGTCTGACTGACATGCAATTCAGCCACTGCAGTTGTAAGAGTGACAAACCATGCCAGGCAAGAGTAGAATCATCCACAGAGGAGGGGTGGTGGCGGTGGGAGTGGGGGTAGTGGGTGGGGTGAGGGTGTTAAATCGTCAGACCTCTCCAGAAGACTCTGCTGCTCTGAGAGCAGGCAGAGCGTAGAATACACAATTCCAGAGCTGGCCTCCAACCAATCAGGGCAGACCAAGTTAATTTTCACAAGATAAGAGGTACTATAAAAGGCAAGTCCTCTCCAGCTTTCCACAGCTTCGTCCACAGTCCATTATGACAAATATGAGGACAATGATACCAGCTGGGTCCAGTGTCCAAGTCTGGATGGCCTGTCTGCTCCAGGCATTTGTTACCACAGTCACTGGTAAGACATACTCCCTGAACCAGTGAAGTGGGTCTTCCAGCTCCGTGGGAAACCTGAGGAAGGGGGGACTGGAGTGAGGCAGTAAGAGTGAACAGCCTTCTCTGGGAAGGTGCCCAAAATAGAAGAGTGCAGGCATGGTATATCCCGACTGGGCAGGGTTATTATTATCTGTATGATCTTTTTATTTATTTATTAGAGACTGAACTCGAGGACTTAACATATGAAACAAGCTCCAACACTAAGCTGTATCCTCACTCTTACTTTTATGTTTTACTGTTTTAATCAGTTATGGTAAATCAAACAAGAGTGTCACAAAGGAAGCCTACTTATAGATCCCTGAAAAATTTGGGATACAAATAGCCCCATGAGGCCATACAGGGGAGCCACCAGATGACAGAACAAGTAGTGGAAAACTGGGTGAGACTCCTTCTTCTTCTTCTTCTTCTTCTTCTTCTTCTTCTTCTTCTTCTTCTTCTTCCTCTTCCTCTTCCTCTTCCTCTTCCTCTTCCTCTTCCTCTTCCTCTTCTTATTCCTCCTCCTCCTTCTCCTCCTCCTCCTCCCCCTCCTCTTCCTTCTCCCCTTCCCCTTTCCCTTCCCCTTCCCCTTCCCCTTCCCATCCCCTTCCCCTTCTTCTTCTTTTCTCCTCCTCCTCTACTTCATCTTCATCTTCTTGCTTTCACAAGTGGGCAAAAATAAGCAATGCAGGCTAACCAAACTGAGTGACTATCACCCCTTAGTTAACATGTGAGTAACTGAGGTTCAAGCTGGGAATAAGTCTGATTCAGACTAGAGATTGGGACACAAAATAAGGAAGAGGAAGTCAGGGACAATCATGGAGAGAGGAGCCATGCATGCTAGCCACACACTTATAATCCTCACACTGAGCAGGTAGAGGCAGGAGAATCAGGGGTTAAAGGCCAGTCTCCTCTATCCAACACTTTAAAGGCCAGGCTGAACTTGTCTCAAAAACAAAAAAATAATAATCTGTGGGGAGCTGCCCTCACATTCGCCATTACAAGATGGCGCTTACACCCTGTGTTCTAAGTAGTAAACAAGCAAGCTGCGCATGTGCCGGGGTAGTTTTCCACTCCATGTGCTCTGCCTTCCCCATGACGACAACTCCGGTCGATGGGCTGCAGCCAATCAGGGAGCGACACGTCCGAGGTGGAGGACAATCCTCCATAAAAGGGACGGGGTTTCGCCATTCTCTCTCTCTTCTCCTCTGCCTCCTGAAGAAGTAAGCAATAAAGCTTTTGCCACAGAAGATTCCAGTTGTCCTGAGCATGTTCTTGCCGGTGGGGACAAAAGCTCGGGATAATAATCATGAAGGTAGCCACTTGCTGGAGAGCCTAGCCATAATGCTGGGTGGAGAGTATTCAGAGTAGAACCCAACAAATAGACACTGGAGGAGCAAGTCTTCCTTCATTTTAAAAGTCCGTTATTTCCCCCATCCCTTCATGTAGGCAGTAGACTCACCACCCAATGGCCCTTCTTTCCCTGTCTCAGGAACCAAAGTCATTCAGCCTGAAGTGGATACGCCCCTGGGTCGTGTTCGGGGCCGGCAGGTGGGTGTGAAGGATACAGACCTCATGGTAAATGTCTTCCTGGGCATCCCCTTTGTTCAAGCACCACTGGGACCTCTTCGGTTCTCAGCTCCACTCCCACCACAGCCCTGGGAAGGTGTGAGAGATGCTAGCATCAATCCCCCAATGTGAGTACCGCTGCAGTAAGTGGGCAAGTGTGCAGGGTAGTGGCAGTCTCTGGATGCCAGGGTATGTGGAGCTCAGGGCTGGCCCTGAAATTTCCCCTTGGCTGCAGGTGCCTTCAAGATGTAGAGAAAATGATCAACAGCAGATTTGGCCTCAATGAAAAGATTAAAATCTTCCCCATTTCTGAGGACTGCCTGACCCTCAACATCTACAGCCCCACTGAGATCACTGCAGGGGACAAAAGGCCGGTATATAGTCCAGAGGACCCCATCCAACTCGACCATGACAAATGACCTTCTACACCCCTGTTTCTTAAACACTTCAGAAGTCCTTATAATACCCTGGGCTACAAGGGGGGTGGCTGGAGTCCAACAAGCTGGGGCCACTGATTCTAAGCCATTTCTCTAGGTCATGGTATGGATCCATGGGGGCTCTCTGCTGGTTGGCTCCTCCACATCTCAGGATGGATCAGCCCTGGCTGCCTACGGGGATGTGGTAGTTGTCACTGTCCAGTATCGCCTTGGGATCTTTGGCTTCCTTAGGTGAGATGACCATCCTGGAAAAGGACGTTGCAGCCCTGAGGAAGGCTTTCTCATGAGAATGTGAGGGTAGGCGGCTTGGGGAAGTGGCTCAGACAATAATGTTTGCTTGCCATACAAACATGAGGACCTGAATTGGGTCCCCAACATTTATGTAAAAGCTGGGTGTGGCTGTACATGTCTGTGCATCTCAGCACTAAGTAGACCCAGTTCCAAAAACCAAGAGGCAAAACACTTAAGCAAGATGCTTAGTTGATTCCTGATCTCCACACTCGACAGATATTCATATGTACATGCACTCCACACACATAACACACAGCACACAGCATGTGCATACACACAAACACACACAGATGGAAACAAAAACACAAGAGGAAGGGAGGGGAAGAAAGTGAGGGAAGAAAAGAGGGGGAGGGAGGGAGGGAGGGAGGAAGGAAGGGAGGGAGGGAGGGAGAGGGAGAGAGAAAGAGAGGGGGGAAGGGAAGAGACAGAGAGACAGAGAGAGAGAATATGCCAGCTCTCCATGATAGAATGGGGCCAAATTAAAACCAAACATGAGGAGCTGGCGAGATGGCTCAGTGGGTAAGGGAACTGACTGCTCTTCCAAAGGTCCTGAGTTCAAATCCCAGCAACCACATGGTGGCTCACAACCAAAATCCCAGCAACCACATTATCATCCGTAATGATAATCTGATGCCCTCTTCTGGTGCATCTGAAGACAGCTACAGTGTACTTACATATAAATAAATAAATAAATCTTTAAAAAAAAATTTAAAAAACCAAACATGAATGTTGAATTTGAACAAAGGGTGTTGTCTCTAACTGGGGCTAGAGTCCTAGCAAAGAATGAGGACAAAAAAGCCATCTTCACCATCTAAGAGCCAGCTCTGACTGGCTATCCTGCTACATCTACCTACAACACATACTAGGAAAACAGGTGACTCACGGGCAAGCAAGGACTGGGAAGAGGAGAAGTGCCCAGTGCCCTGATGACTGACTCAAAGCAAATTCGCAGAGTGTAAGAAAAAATATGTCTGGGAAGCTATCTTAAGCCAAACAGTGCCACTCCCTGTCCCTAGCACTGGAGACAAGCACATGCCAGGCAACAGGGGCTTCCTGGATGTGGTGGCTGCTCTTCGCTGGATCCAGGGGAACATAGCCCCCTTTGGGGGAGATCCCAACTGTGTCACTATCTTCGGTAACTCTGCTGGAGGCATTATTGTCTCATCCCTGGTGAGTGACCACAGAGAACTAGCAGTCGAGGTTATATCTGGGAAGGCTTCTATGGCCTCAGACCTCCGTGCTCCTCTGCCTCCTAACATCTGCCCCTCTGTTGTTCCCAGTTCCTGTCTCCAATGTCTGCTGGGCTCTTCCACAGAGCCATATCCCAGAGTGGGATTGTCACCACCATTATGATGGAAGACATGAAACCATGGCCTGAAGCTCAGGTCTGTCTTTCCTTTCACTCCACGGCCCACCCTGTGCTAACCTTTGGGTCAGGTGTGGAGAGGAAGGAGTAACACAGGGAGTCACGGATAGTCTCAGAGACAATTGACTAGTGCAGTCCAGGAGGTAGGCAGTCAGACAAGGCTTTCTAGAGGAGGCCACCCCTGAACAGGTTATCTCTGGTTCTTCTCTGGGGGTATTTTTGGAGATCCCCCCATTCCCCAAGGGATTCCTATATTCCCAGCTACTCTGTTACCTAAGAGTTCGGTCCCCTTTTGAGGGGTAGCCAGAAGTCACCAAGCAATCCCCAATAGGAACTGTGAGTCAAAAGCTTCACGCATAATAGGACAGGGATGGGGCACAGAAGCAGTAAAGCCATCAGATAGGGAACAAGCAGGAAGTGAATGAACTAAAGGACTGGAAGGTAGTGTAGGGAGCTGACAGACCATGCCTGGGAGGGAGTTAGGGTGGGATCCAAAGGGCTAGAAGAAGCAGGGAAACAAAACTAAGCCACAATGAGTGGAAGATGCAATGGAGGGGGCAAACCTGGAGGTCAAAGGCCAAGGAGATGGTGAAGGTAAGTGATAGGTTATTTCTTCACTGGTAAATGAGATAATCCAAGCCAGACTCCCTTACATTAAAGGCAGATTGGGACGCTCCTCTTGGGTTCAAGGATTGAGGGCGGGGCTGAGGTAGGGGGAAGTAAGAGACAGAAAGATTGGGTGTGCTTGAAGAGAAAGAAGACAAGGAGGAGAGACCAAAATGGTTGAAGTTTATAGGGAGGAGCCTATGGGAGAAGGTCAGCCTAGCCCCTGGGTTGGAAATTTTAGGGTTGGGACCAAGTCATTCCTGGTATGGACTGAGGGACTCTGGGAGATTCTGGAGGTCATGTCTTTGATATGTAAAATATGCACCTCAGTCTCCCTGTCTGGGTCTGAAACCAAACAGTAAGCTCTGGAGACACTGATGGGATAGGTGTACCTTAGGGTGCTTTGGAGTAAGTGAAGACAGGATAAACCTATCATTTACCAGCTGCTGGTCCCAGGCCCCAGCTGTGATGGAGGAGTGAGCTGGGTATCTTAACACTGGGTTTGAGGGATAACTCAGAAACCTCAGTGGGACACATTGCTTCACATCTACCCAAAAGCAGCAGCCTACTCCTCACCTCACCATGGAGGAGAGAGCTTCCTTACCACAAGTTCCAAACCTCATCTGTCTCTCTGGAAGCCATTCCTCCTGCCTCTTAGCCCTGCTCCAGACTCAGCACCCCTTCCATTCCCGGCCAGACATGACCCTGCATGGTCTTCTGAGTGCCACAAGCTATTACTGAACTGTAAAAGGTCATAGAAGGGAACACTGGAAAGGGATCAGCCTCTTGGGTTGGTAGCAGGTCTCTCCAGGTAGCCTTGGACCCAGACAGTGGCATCACAGCTCAGTACAGGGAGCAGTAGAGTGGGAAGTGAACGATGTGTGTCTGAGAGGCAATGTTCTTCTGACTGTCCCCAGAACTTTGCCAATTCTGTGGCCTGTGGCTCTGCATCCCCAGCTGAGCTGGTCCAGTGTTTGCTGCAGAAGGAAGGAAAGGACCTTATCATGAAGGTATACCTCCTGTTGGGGGATGATGACCGTGTCACATAACTATACTGTTTAATTCCTATGTAATCAGTAGACATCTGTCTTGCTCTTTCCTGCAGAAAAAGGTGGACATTTCCTACACAGTCAATGACTCCTTCTTCCCACAAAGGCCAGAGAAGCTCCTAGCAGACAAGCAATTCCCCACTGTGCCCTACCTCTTGGGAGTCACCAACCATGAGTTTGGCTGGCTTCTACTCAAAGTGAGTGAGTGACCTTTGGCAACTGTGCTCTTCAAGACCCTGCCTGAGTGGCCCTCCCTATACCACACCACAGCAGCCATGGCCTGAACACTCAGGTCATTCCCATTTTGGTAGGTGAGAAAGCTGAGACTCAAAGCCACTAAGCTTCCTTTTCACCAACCGAATGTTCCTGTGTTGAAGATACAGCTATTGCCAAACTGATCTTCTGGGAAGTGCTAACCCACAGTGCATTCATGGTGGTGAATGGTTAATAGACCCTACTCTACTCAACTGGGGCTTGTGACCCTGTGCCTGAAAGACTAAGGTTTCAGGCAGCATTAAGCCCCAGGAGATATATCCAGCCTTCTGATCCAGCCCAGGTACACAGAGCCCATAAGAGTGTCTCTACTGTGCTGTGTTCCTGGGAGCCTTGTTTCATCCACTATTTTCTCTTGTCTCTTCATCCTCAGAGAAAATTTTCTCACCCTCCCATGATGTTCAAGACCAAACACAGGTCCTCTGGCTTGCCAACCAAGGACTCTGCCCACAAGTATGCCCCTGAGCCTATCAATTGTTTTCAGTGGCTGAAGCTTCTCACAAAAGATGGGGCCCATAGTGTTTCTTCACTTTGTGGTTTGAGCAGCTGCTAGTGTGGGCCACTGGAGCTCACAGTGTTCTGTTCTAATGATGCCCTGCTGTCAAAAAGAAACAGAAAAGAAAGAGAGAAAGAGAGAAAGGGCAGAAGGAAGAAAGAAGGAGAGGAGGAGAGAAAGAAAGAGAGAGAGAGAGAGAGAGACAGAGAGAGACAGAGGGAGGGAGGGAGGGAGGGAGGGAGGGAGGGAGGGAGGGAGGGAGGGAGGGAGGGAGGGAAGGAGGAGGGAGGGAGGGAGAGAGAGAGAGAGAGAACACAAACGAACTTCTTCTTCTCTTGACATTGCCCCATTGAATGTTAGTCCACCACAAAAATCAGCTTCTAGTGCCAGGACTTGGACATACACGAACTCAGTCCCACAATGATCCTAGGAGGCAGGTATCTGCCATGTATCATTCACAGATTTTAAAACTGAGGAACAAGAAGTTCAACTGGCTATCATGAAGCCAGTAAATAGTAGACCTTGAACTCAAGGACTCAGATGTCAAATGCTAAGCTATGTCATCTAAGCCAGGCACTGCATGCTCCTGTTGTCCACTCAGATGGCAGGGGTAGGAGGGCCTCAAGTCTGAGACCAGCCTGGGCTACAATGTGACCTCTTATCTCAAAAACAAAAATACCTGTAACAGAAAAAGCCAACACTTGATTCAATTGCCTGAGGTCTTTGTTTGTTTCTGGTTTAGAAGCAGGGTCTTGTTCAATAGTCCAGCTACCTTAAAACTCACTATGTAACCCAGGCTGGTTTCAAACTTGAAGCTGGTTTCAAACTCCCACCTCAGCCTCTCAAGTGCTGGGGTTACAGGAGCCAACCTATCAGGCAACATGTGATGCTTTTAACTAGAGCACTTGAGGTTGTGAGGTGAACCATGGGGGACTTGAGATCCATCACTAGCATACTGCAAAAAAACTCAGGCATGGTGCTAGATGTCTATAACCCAGTGCTGGGGAGGAAAAGGCAGGAGGATTCCTGGAGCTCACTGCTCAGCTGGTCAAGCCGAACTGACCAGTTCCAGGTTCTGTAAGAGACCTGGCTCACAAAATAAGGTGGAAAGAGATTGAGAAAAATAACCAGCATCAACTTCTTACCTACACACATTCATATGAAGATTAACACATACATGTGCACAAAACACATAAATACATGAGCACACAAACACATGTGCACATATGTGCACACAATCACATATACATAGAGATACAAAAGGAGAAGAGATATATTGAACAAATGTTATCCTCCCTGGTGGTACTGCAGTTAGCCTCTGACACCTGTATACAATGCCACTATCCTAAGCACCTCAATTCTCAGCAGTCAGAAGTCTCTCTGTTATGGATTTAACAACCCATGGCTCTATCATGAGTTTGTGCACACTGGCCTAGAAATATTCTTTTCCTCAAGCCTAAAGATGAAGGACAGTGATTGAGCTATCCTATTCCCCACAGTTCTATAATATGCTGGATAACTTGGAACATTTGAGCCAGGAGGACCTGTTGGAGATTTCAAGGCCATTTTTGGCCCGTATGGTAAGGCAAGAGGAAGGAAGTAGGGGTTGCTGGGCACCTAGTACAAGTCTGATCCACTCCTAATGCTGCTTACTGGCCAATAAATCTCCTGGCCTAAGTCTTAATTCCACTAAAAATGAAGAGACCGGGGGGGGGGGGGGGGTGACTATCATCCCAGCATTCAGGAAGCTGAGGCAGAAAATAAGACACCAGCCCTGATCATCTCCAGCTCTCCAATCCTTCTGAGCCCACAGCAAATGGAGATGATGCTTCCTTCTCACCTAAGATCTCCTAGAGAATCTGGACACTGCATGCAAAGAGCTGCCCAGATATCCAGAGAGCATCTGTGTGTGTTATTGTCTTTAGAAACCCCAGAGCCCTCTCTATCATACAACTTCATTGCTGCTCTCTGGAATTGTGTGGTACCCCGATTCAGTGTATCTTCCTGATTAATTACCACACTCTGTGCTGCACACTTCACCTAGACTTCGCAAAAAGTTACAAGGTAGACACTGACTTTCACTGCAATTCAAATACCTTCTTAAGGTGCTACAGCCAAACAATGGCCACAGGGCTACACTGCGCTTATCCTACCTTGATAAGATCTCTTAAGAAAACACCCCAGGGAGGCAGAGAGATGCATGGCCACCCCCTGGAGCATGAGTCCAAGGATTTGAAAGAATCTGTAGTGGAGGATATGGGGATCCGTGGGACGTCTGCCTAAGCTGTGTGATGTGACATTTCACCCCAGCAACTGCCCCCTGAGATACTGCTCACCATCATAGATGAATACATAGACAATGGCTCAGATGAATCAGCTACAAGGTATGCCTTCCAGGAATTGCTGGGTGACGTCACATTGGTCATTCCTACCTTGAACTTCTCAAAATACCTTCAAGGTAAGCCAGCCTTTGCCACCTTCCCTGCTTTCCCTGTAGTATTGCAAGTGGCATAGCTACCAATAGGTACAGAGTCCCTCTTATGATTTACATCCTACACTCTACAGCCACCTTCAAGACCATCCCAGGAGTGGCTAGTACCTCAGGCAGGATATGAAACAGAACTTGAGAGAGATAAATTGACTTATCAAAGGTCAACCAGCATACTCTTTATTAACTCTGTCCCTGAGATTTATTCAGATGGCAGTCAATTCAATGCTTGCCCTGTGAACCTGACACTGTCCTATATTAGGCACATGTTCTTAACCTTGTGACTTCAGGCAAGATGTCAAGGTCCTCTCTGGGCCTCACAATCATCATTTATAAGGTGGGAACATGAGGAATGTTCATCAAAAGCAGTGGTGTGACCACTCTTAATGCTGTGACCCATAAATACAGATCCTCATGGGGTAGTGATGCTCTTCGGTAAAATTATTTGGTTGCTACTTCATAACTGTAATTTTTCTACTATTATAAATTGTAAATAACTGATGTGCATGATGTCTGATAGGTGACTCCAAATGAGTCTTGGCCCACAGGTTGGGTACTGCTCCTCTGATGATCATCCTGAGTACAAAAACAAATGATACACCACATTCAGGTCAGGTATGATAACGTTCATGCCAGCACTTAGGAAGTGGAGACAGTAGGATCAGGAGTTTAAAGTCATCTTTGGCTATATAGGAAGTTCAAGGACTGCCTGGGATATATGAGACTTTGTCATTAAAAAGCAACAACATCCACCAAGCAATCCCAGGAATGCTTGCCAGCCATCTCTAGTCTGTACCACTCTTCAGATCAAGATGTATGCCACTACAAGCTTGTGTGCCAGATGGCCTGATTGAATTGTGGGCACCTGACATGAATCCTGCTTTCTCTGTAGATGCTGGGTGCCCTGTTTTCTTGTACGAGTTCCAGCATACACCCAGTTCTTTTGCGAAATTCAAGCCAGCCTGGGTGAAGGCTGACCATGCGTCTGAGAATTCCTTTGTTTTTGGAGGTCCTTTCCTCACTGATGAGAGTTCCCTCCTGGGTAAGAACATACAGACATCCCATCCCTAGACTACCATGTTCCAGATATCTCCAGTCAGTGCCAGGGACCTGTGGGGACAGTCTAAGCCTCACCTGATTCTAAACCAAATTTGTCCCTCCTACCAGCCTTCCCAGAGGCCACAGAGGAAGAGAAGCAGCTGAGCCTGACCATGATGGCCCAATGGAGCCAGTTTGCACACACAGGGTGAGTAGGTTACACAGGGAAGGCTTTGGGCCTATCTGCATCTACCCAGGGCATAGAATCAACCTTTGGTTTTCCTTCATTCCTCCCACTCAGGAACCCCAATGGCAAGGGACTGCCTCCTTGGCCCCAATTAAACCAGTTAGAACAATACTTGGAGATTGGTCTAGAACCACGGACTGGGGTGAAGCTAAAGAAGGGCCGGCTACAGTTCTGGACAGAGACACTGCCCAGAAAAATTCAAGAATGGCACCGAGAGCAGAGGAGCAGGAAAGTTCCAGAGGAGCTCTGAGGCCAGACCTACCTGGACCTTCCTGACTGGGACAACCCAAGAATAGTGGCATCCAAGCAGGGCAACTACAACTTCCTTCTGTTTCTGTTCAGACTTTAGCCTGGACCACACTGCTGTGAGCCCAAGTTTCTTAAATCATCAGCCCCTGCCAGACCAGTATGGTCGACTACGGAATTTTACCACTCTGGTTTCTACTTCTTGATCATTGAACATACTGGTGTTTCTTCCTAAAGTGACTTGAACCCTTGCTGTATGGCACAGTCCAACACATTAATAAAGCTCTTCAGAAGATCTGTTCTCTTGAGAAACCTCCTCTGCCTTCTCTAAGCTGCATACATCCATTAGAACCCAGTCTACCATGTACTCACACTGTCCATGTCTGAGTCTTTGTCCCTCCCACAGGAGGTCTCTGAAAATGATAGTAGACAACCATGGCAAGATTAGGCAAGACCTAGAGGCAAGGAGTGACAGACAGAATTTATGACTCGTGAATCTGTGGTTCTGTGGTTTCTAGATTTGAACCCAGACCCCTCAGGCACCAAAATAATGATCCATCCCCCATGGATGTCCATCATGGCCAGGAAGGTGACCTCCAAAGGCATAGTTCTGGTGTTGTGGAAATATTATGACACAGGGCCAGGACCTTCTCTCTGCTGATTGGTCTTTGCTTTCACACAAAGCAGAACAGAATCCAGCAAGAAAACCCTCATCAGATAACAGTCTTTACCTTCAGGGCCTGGCCTCCAGGCTTATAGACAAAGGACAGGAGCCCCTACCTCACCTCTCAGTAGCAGAGAGCAACCACAGCAAAGCCTTGCATGGCCCCATGGGACCCACCGGGACACTTTGGTGTAGGTCAGGACAAAGTGTTTGGTGACTGGTTCAGCAGTTAGCACAGCCTCTTCAGCACCCTCTCAGGCCACAAGTTTGCAGAGTAGGTTAGTGTCCTTTTTAAGAAGCAGTGTATCATTCCCTTAAAACATCTGGATTTTTGAGGCTGAGGAAGAGGTACCCCATTGATAGGACATCTGCTCAGCATACAAGATAGACTATTCAAGACCCAGCATACATTAACAAATAAATCTGCATTTTGATTGACTTCATAATACCTTGTCTACACTATCCCAGCTCATGAACTTGAGTCCTACACATAGCTTTTCTGTCAGACTGTTTCCTGGCTGATGCCTCCATGAAAAGTATTTGTAACTATTCAGGTATGCCCCAGGGAGTCACTTTGAGCAAGGGGAGACACAAAGCTGGCTCTGAACTTCTTCACACAGACACACACACACACACATAGAAAAGTTTCCTATGACTATCTGTTCCTCTTAGAACAAGCTTCCAAGGCTTCTTGTTCTCCAACCCCTCCTTCCAAAAAACAAGGTTGACACCATAACCTAATAGACAGCCTGACAGCTACAAAATGGGACCCAGTGTGTGTTTCTGGCACTACAAGGAACTGTGAGAAATAGGCCATGTCTGATTTCAGGGCATGGAAATACTGCCATCTAAGCCAAGACCTAAAAGATAAGCAGAGGTTATTCAAATGGCAGGACAGAGTATAAAAGAAGTGAGAAGCAAGAGAAAAGAGCAGGTTTGCAGATGGCACAGATTCTGAGGAAATGCTCTTCCATATGAACAGAGATTAGATTATGGGGTGGGGGCAGGGGAAGGGTGCTGCAGACCTAGGTTAGGTCCTTGATTTGCAGGAAAATTTGGGTTCCCATTACAAGCGAGCAAGGAGTTATCAAAGATGACAAACAAATACGGACACAGAGAGTGTACATCTGAATATGTTTTCTCAAAGCAAGCACCAGAAAAACAAGAAAGCTAGGGGAATACATCCTCCAAGGTACATTGGTTCTTTACACAAACAAAGAAAATGCATACAAGTACCAGGCAGTGTATTCAACTGAGATAAGAACAACCCTTAATTAAGACCAGCTAAATACAGAAGCCAGGTGAATGCTCTGATACAATGCTAGTCTATTGTTAAATCCACAATCAGAGGTCCTTTAGTAAATACCTGATAAAGCTATTCTTCTGGGCCTAGTGAAAAACATGCACCAGGGTAATTCTGCACTCTTAATCCTTTCATGAATAATATTACATTTCCTCCTAAAACCACAACCCACCTATTTCCTAGGCCATTGTGTATTCCTGTGTATGGGTGTGACTCAGCTATTGTTCTGAGTAATTACAACGTTGACTAGCCCTGAGCTTTCTAGCTCTTATTCAAGTAAATTGTAATGCCTGGTTATTTTCACTGTCTCTACTAGAAGTAAATTTGAATGTTACTGAATAGGTAACATTCTTACTGAATTCCAAGCTCAGGGTGGGCTCAAGGACTTTCTAGGACATTGGAACTCTGGTAGAGTCTTAATCTAACTTAGCTATATGTCAAAATCAATCCTTAAAGGCACTTATAATAAGACAATATTGAGGGAGAGCACACAGATCGATACACCAGACTAATGTGGGGACAGGTTTCGAGTATACATGCTATGGGAATGCCAAGGTTCCAGGAGGCTAAGTTTCCGTGAAACTCTGCCTCAGGACTGCTTCCAGGTTTGCAGACCTGACACTCCAGTCACTACTGGAGCGGATGTAGCAGAAGGGGACTTGATTGTGATCAGATCTTGAACTTAAGAGCAAGAAGACTCCAGAGAGATTCTAAGCAGAGGGGACTTGAACAGGAACACTATTTGGAAGAGGGAGTAAGAAAGGAGGGTTGGGAGGAGAAAGCAAGGAGGAGCCAGTGCATTTTCCAAAATGAATACTTCTGTTTTGGTGAGAGAAGGTCTCACTTCTTAATGCAGGTTGGCCTGAATCTCACTGTATAGCCCAAGGTAGAAACAAACTTATGTTAAACCTCCTGCCTCAACTTCTCATGTGCATGCATGATACATGCACACCACAATACTGGCTTACTGGTGGGATCTTGACTGACAGTCATCAGACATGGTGACTCTTGAGACACAGAGGTAAGGAGAAAGAAAGACTGGGAGAAGTGTTCACAAAGGAGCTGCTCCAGGAACATAAGTCTAGCATGGGATGGTTTCTTGCCCCTTAGCTGAGGGCATACCACACCTGCTCTGAGGCTGCCAGCTCCTGATGTCTCTGGTGTGTCCTTCCCAGAATTGAGCAGGCTGAATAGACCTTGAGTGTTTGCAGAGATGCTGGAGTAATCTGCCTTTTTGGCATGTTCAAATTCCTACAGGAACTTAGAAGAATAGACTGCCCTCTGACCTTGCTTTGCAAAATAATCCAGCTAAAACAAAAGATGGGTCTCTGGGCTGTTCTTGAGCACGCCCGACTTGCCAGCAAGAACTATGCTGCAACAGGATCCTTCTGCACACGTTTATTGGGAGAGCTTGATTGCAGAGGCAAAGAGACCCTAAGCCCAGAACTGGTGCTGCTTATATAGGCCTAGGAGAGGCATGTCTCACACCCGGATTGGTTATGCATGGGTTATGCTTACCACCTCATTTGCATGTCTCACATCTGATTGGTTAACTTCTCTCTCATCTGATTGGTTAACTTGTCTCTCATCTGATTGGTTAATATGTCTCTCATCTGATTGGTTAATATGTCTCTTATCTGATTGGTTAATTCTCAAAACCTCATCTTGGCAAAAAACTTTACTGCCTATGTATGTGTGGTGGCCAGTGGTAGGCAGCACCACCCTGCAACGGCACATGTGGCTTCCCACAGGCTGTCCCTATATATACATGCAGTGCTGAATATTAAACTTGAAGCCTTGATCACATCCTTTGCTTTGGCTTCAATCTTCTCTTGCTGGAGCCATCCAGTGGCATGGAGAACCCGGTACACCTGGAAGGAGAGCTGGGGATGAAATAGGATAGGTGAATGAGAGAAATAAAGACCCAAGACAAAGATTTCTAATTGAAAGAAAATTAAATTCAAGGTCCATGACTCATGCGGCTTGCTAGTTAGGAGGGCTTTTTGGGCCAAGGGCAAAGAACAAAGTCTGTTGCTGTTAAGTCCTTCCAGGAACTGGCTAGCCGTAAAGATAGGAGAAGACCTGTAAAGACAGCCAGACTATCTCAGCAGGGATGTCCGGACTATCTCAGCGTAATCATAAGTCCCTGCCCCTCAGAACTGCTGTTACCTCTCTCTGCACGTATAATTTGCTGATGTTTAAACTGTCTAATTGTGTGAAGCCATGCCAATTCTTCTGCTACCCCTACTCTCTTCCTATATAAACCCCTAACTTTTGAGCCTCGGTGTCAACACCTCTGTCTCCTGTATGACATACTTGTCTTTCAAAGCTCCATCATTAAACTACCTCGTGTGTTTGCATAAAGACGGTCTCTCGTGATTCTTAGGGTGCTCAGTATCTCGTGACTTAGGAGGGGGTATCCCCACGGAGGTCTTTCATCATCATGGCTCAAATTTTAATTTTCAGTTCTGTGTTTATATAGGTAAAACCCAAAAACCAATCCCTTTATTTCACTTGGATTCTGTTGCTTTGTTTTTGTTGGATTGAGTTGTAAAGCTCAGTAGGCAATCTGCTCAAGTCTCAGGCAGAAAGCTGTAAATATAGGGAGGCCAGGCACAGGAGACTTGTTTAGCCAACTCAAGGCTGGGGGAAGGGCACATCTCAATCCATACCATGCTTTTAGTTTTCAGCTCCCCTTTCAGGTAAACCCAATTGATCCATGGCCACTGGATAGCTACAAATGAGGCACCCAAATGAGGGGACTGAAAATGGAGAGATCCACTGAGAAATGCTGTCTTGCATGGAGCTCCACAGAAAATGGAAGAATTAACAGTATCCTGCTCAGTTAGCAATGAACTGCATTAACATTAGCACTAGTTATAAAGTTTATTTTTGGAGGCTGTTATTACAGGAGGTGTATTAAGGGGATACAGCTGGCAGAAGAGGTGTTGACCCAACACTGACTTCTCCTAGGGGTGACAGCACAATGGGACAGAGGAATTGTATATAGGCATTTGTCCACAACCAAGAGATACATTAGATAAGAGGATCAGGGTTTAAAAAAAAAAAAACAGATGTTAGAAAAATTCTTAGCTCAAATAGATTTATGCTTATTGTTAGGACGACTGTTGTTCTGTGTTTCATGTTGAAAAGAAAAAAATACTTAAAACTTTATCTGCTGGATGTCCACCCCTTGATTTCGTTTAACTTGTTTAAAAGAGAGTCTCAATTTGCACAGCAAAAACTGGTAAGTTACCGTGCACTGTGGCTGGGAGTCAAGCACAGCTGGAGAAGCCCTGCTAGGGGCTGATTACTTGCCAAGCCACTTTTAAAGGGGCCAACAGATGTTTGGCATTTTGGTAAGGGAGCAATTGGCTGTTTTTTCCTAGAAACATCTCTGATTGTGATTATTGGGCTCAGAAGGTAACAAAGTGCTCTTCTCTTAAAGTTATAGCTAGAAAAAGTAAGAATTTTGTCCAATCTAAATACATGATATATGTGTAGCCACTTCATTTTTGCTTCTGACTGGTTTTTAAAGTATAAATATGTTCTGCATGTCATGGTTATAGAGTATTGGCTTATAAGTTACTGGGTATGATTATAAATTTGTAGCATTGGTAACAAAAAACTTAGCTTGAAACTGGTAACTCAGGGTCATTCTAAACAACAACACATGGCATGAGCCAAACCAAGAAAATCGGTCTCTAAAGATACTTCTAAATTGGGATAATATTTTATGTAATTCTTACATAAAAGCTCACTAAATGCAAACCTCCCAGTCACCAGGATGCAATGGAACAGTATAAAAACAGTTCTCCAAATCCAAATCAAAGGAAATAGTCCTAGAAAACAGACTTACAAAGGATAAGATATAAAACAATGTCTCTTTAATGAAGTATTAAAAACTGTACTGTTATGCATTCATACATGAGCTGGCAGTCAAACTTTGTAATGTGAAAGTAATGTTTTTGGTATTGATTTTTAAAAGAATGGATTGTTTAAAACTGGGATTTGTTTTCCAAAATTATGGGTATGCTCTAATATTGCAAAAGGAACTTTAAAATTATACTTAGACTGCCAGTGTTCCGTTGGCTGTATTTTGAAGTTTGATCACAGGCTCAGGATTCTAACTCACACATATAGGTAGGTAACTAAGAAAAAATCAAGCAGGTGGAGATTGTTGCAGGGTTTGCGAAGGGTTGATGAGGCTATGGAACTTGAGGAGGCTCACAGCCTGGCTTGCCTACTCTACCTGCCATTCCAGGAAATGTGTATAAAACTATTATGTTATTTGGAGGACTGTTTTTATACTGTTCTGTTGTGTCCTGGTGACTAGGAGGTTTGCATTTAGTGAGCTTACTTGTAATTTTGAAGAGCCCTTGAAGAGATTCCATTGGAAAGTTTTGCCTCAAGGAATAGCTAATATCCCTACATTACATCAAAAATTCTGTCAATGATTCAATACAAGAGGTTAGGACTTTGAATCTTTTAGTGTATATTATTCATTATATGGATGGTATATTTTTAGCTGATCCACCTAATTACATTTTACTGCAAGCCTTTGCTTTTATCCAACGAGCTTTAAAATTTTGGAGTAGTTGTTGCTCCAGAAAAGATTCAAAGGCAATATTTTTTTCAATATTTGGGACATCAGCTATATCCTAAACAAATTGTGGCACAGAAAATTCAAGAAAGAAAAGATAATTTACTTACTTCAAATTATTCTCAAAAGTTGTTAGGAGGTATTAATTGGCTAAGGCCTTACCTTAAGCTTGCCACAAGAGAACTTAAACCTCTGTTTGATATTTCTCAAGATGAATGCAAATCCTAATTCCTGTCGACAATTAACTGATGAGGGATAAATAGCTTTGCAGAAAGTAGAGGAAGCTATTAGCCAACAACAGACACATTAATTAGACTATGATCATTTGTTGGCTGTTTCACAGAACTCCTTTGGCAAAAGGGACTTTAATGTGGATTCATCTTTCTTCATCGCCAAGAAAGGATGAACACCCTATTATGAAGTTGTTGCTGTGTTAATGCAGGATTGTAGGATAGAGTCACAAAAGTATTTTGGTGTGTGTGTGTGTGTGTTTCAAGACAGGGTTTCTCGTGTAGCCCTGGCTGTCCTGGAACTCACTCTGTAGGCCAGGCTGGCCTGGAACTCAGAAATCTGCCTCTGCCTCCCAAGTGCTGGAATTAAAGGCGTGTGCCTCCACGCCCGGCGACACAAAAGTATTTTAGGAAAGGACTTGATGAAACATTTATTCCTTATTTTAATCAGCAATTAAATGGATTATTGCAGAATATTGATATTTGGATACATACTTTTTATTTCCTGTACATTTACACATGCAACCAAAAAAGAATTCATATACTGTATTTATAAACAGCTCATTTAATGGGAGAGAAACATATGTGATTGGATTACTTGTTCATTCTCTTGAGTTTCCCTCCACTTCAACACAAATAATTGAATTATGTGTTGTAGCCACTGTTTTGAAATATTGAAAAATCAAGCTTTTAATTTGAATACTGATAGCCAATAGGTAGCTCATGGTTTGCAATTGCTTGAAATTTTTCCTTTTTTTAGATGCTGCTAATTCTCAAATTTTACAGTTATATATACAAATACAGCTTAATTTAAGAAACATGTACTATTCCTTACTTTATAGGACATTTAAGTGCTCATACTGGATTGCCTTGACCCCTAGCCAATGCCACAGCAAATTTGTATACCAGGCAGACCTTACAGGAACAATTAGCCAAACAATCTTATTCTTTACATCATCAAAATAAAAATAGTTGGAGACAACAATTTGGTATATCTAGAAAATATGCACATCAAATTGTAAAAACTTGTTCTCATTGTCCTCAATTTCTTCATCTAGCACATAATGGTGTTAATCCTTGAGGACTCATACCTAATCAATTATGGCAAACAGATGTTACCATATTTCCTTATTATCATAAAGGACAAGGTATTGTGGAATAGGCCCATGGAACTTTAAAACAATATCTTCATTTAAAAAAAAAAAACAAGAAAGTGTGAATTATATCCCCATACACTACAAAATTATTTAAATCATTCTTTTTATTTTAAAATTTGGATGCCAAAGAACTCTCTGAGTGTGCGAGGAGCAGCTACTGGTGCTTCTGCCCTGGTTTTGCAAGGAAAAAAATTATGAGTTCCTTAGAACGGCAATTGATGCAGATATAGAAAAGATAGAAACTCTATTTCCCATTTGCTAGGATCTTAATCTCCTTGTCTGAGATAGTCCTTCAAAACAGGAGAGGACTTGATCTTTTATTCATTCAGCAGGAAGGACTATGTACAGCCCTCCATGAAGAATGTTACTTTTACATTGATCATTCAGGAATAGTAAAGGATTCTATGGCTAAAGTCGAGAACTAGGCCCAAGGAACAGAGAAAAAGGACAGAATCAGGGATGGTTTGAAATCTGGTTCTCCACTTCCCATAGCTTACAACTTTAATTTCTACATTAATTTCAACATTAATTAGAACCATTAATTATAATTTTGTTGCTTTTAACTTTTGGACCTTGTATCTTAAACAGATTGGTTGCCTTCATACAGGATCACTCTCAGCAAGTTCAGTTATTCACCATGGCAGTTATCCATCGCTATGAAGAAGTGCATTAAGTGCATATTCATATATCCTTTGTAGCTTGGTCTGAATGGGAAAGTGTGGGCTATAGAAGGCTGGTAGTCAGGGACAGATAAGAGTGTTATTGAGCTCCTATCAAACTAAGACAGAGACATACATCAATGTTATGTTTGTTCTCCCTGATGGGTTAGAAGGAGCAATATTGACACCAACCTAAGACAGGCACAGTTGCCTGGCCTTTCTATACCCTAGAAGTTATTATGGAAAACAAGTAAATCTTGTGCCCCTGTCCAGCAACTAGTACTGCTCATCTTTTAAAAAAACAAAAAAGGGAGACTTCTGCCCTTCCCAGCCTTGAGCAGGCTGAATAGACCTTGAGCATTAGTTGAGATAGACCTAATGACGTAGGTGGAGTCATCCATCCACCTTGTTTACATGTGCAACTTCCTACAGGAACTTAGAAGAATAGACTGCCCTCCGAGCTTACTTTGCAAAATAATCCAGCTGAAACAAAGAATGAGTCTGTGGGCTCACCTTATATAAACAAAGTGCCGAATACTAAAATTGAAGTCTTGATCAGGACCTATGTCTTGGCTTCATTCTTCTGTCACACACACACACACACACACACACACACACGCTTTTCATTTCCAGCCCACCTTTCAGGTAAACCCAGTTCATCCATGGCCACTGGATGGCTACACCCTGGAGAGCTGAGCAAATTGGATGGTGAGGTCTCAGGCCCTGTCTAGTGACACCTGAGGGAGAATAATTATGGCTGCAAGGTTCCCTGGGTTTCTATGCCTCTTGCCTTTACATTTTCTTTTCCTGGGCCACTACCCCTGAGAGTCACCTTGCTGACCAGGGTGTCACAGCAGACCCATGTCCTTGTTCCAAGTCCCCAGCTGGCCTGTAATAAGGAGACAGAAGGATTAGCTTCACATGAGGAAACTGTTGGGTTATGGAGCCTCCTGTGGCAAGATGGCAGAATGGGTTATGTATGTGGTGTGGACACCAGGAGGCGCTGCAGGACAAGACTGCTTCTCCAGAAAAGGGGCAGGCATATGGTTGCACTGCAGACACACAACCTAATAGCTTTAGCCCACAAGGACTCAGTCTCAGACACACACACACACTCACCAACAGGCTTTTAAGTATGAGTCACCATTTACTGGTGTTTATTTCTGGGCAAGTTTTATTTTTTGCCATGAGTTAAGGTTTGGTTGGTTGGTTGGGTTTTGTCTTTGTTTTTGTTTGTTTGTTTGTTTGTTTGTTTGTTTGTTTTGCTTGTTTTCTTGTTGTTGCTTTTAGCATTTTCTCTAAATTCTACCTCACAGTTACCTGGCAACACATACTATAAAAGGGGCTGTTTGCACACTCCTCTCTCTCTTGCTCTTACCTTTTTGCTCCTTCTCTCTCCTCTCCTCCCTTCACCTGTCTCTCCCCATTTCCTCCCCACCCCCTCCACATGCTCATGGCCGGCCCATATCTCTCTCTCTCTCTCTCTCTCTCTCTCTCTCTCTCTCTCTCTTTCTCTCTCTCTCTCTCTCAATCTCACTCTCTCATTGTCTAGGCTACCCTCTTAATTTCCCTCCCCATCCCCTGAATAAACTCTATTCTATACTATATTATACTATCCTGTAGCCGGTCCCTCAGAGGGAAGGGATGCCTCAGAATAGGCACACTGAGGCAACCCCTTCCCCCCTGCCTGACTACACGTCCACCAAACATATTCCTTCTCTCTCTTTATATTTTTATAAACATAACAGTTGTTGTTTGGGATTTTTTGTTTTGTTTGTTTGTTATACAAACAGGGTTTCTCTGTGTAGCCCTGGTTGCCCTGAAACTCACTCTGTAGACTAGGCTGGTCTAAAATGCAGAGATCTACCTGCCTCTTCCTGCAGAACCCCCATTCCAACAAGTGATTAGCTTTTTTGTTTTGTTAGAATTTTTTACAGTGTACATAAAGTCCTCTGCTTAATATTTAGGTAAATTCTTTGTAGCATATATAGTTGCTCAGTTTTTCCATTTGTAATATAATGTAGTTCCTATCCTCTATTCCATGAGCATTTGAAAGATGATCATCCATAAAGCAGCTAGATCAGCACCCAGCAAAAGCTCGGCAAATGTTCACTATCCTCTGTACAGGCAAAAATTACAGGGATCTCTCATTTCCAGTTAACGATTACTAAACTGGGTCAGTTAGAGTCGTCACAATTTTAGCATGCTTAGTAGAATGGGCATCTTCTACCAAGAAATAATTTGGAGTTTATGTCAATCCAGAAGATGCCCATTCTCTGAATGACTGATTGATAATTTTGTGGGAGTTGCTGCTCTTCTCTGGGGTCTGAGGGGATCACTGTTGTATAAGTGCCTTCCCTAATCTGATTGTAGTGGCCATGTTAACCCACCTTGGCATTTTACCCTGCTACTTACCATCTCTACACTCATTCCTGGACCAATTTATCTAGTTCCTAAGACCAAAACAAGGACAAGAAGAGGCTCTGAAAGTGACATTAATCCTGCTACTTGGAGATAGCACCAATCTTCTCCCTCTTCCTTGCCACGGGTCTCCCTTCCTACTGATCCTCTCTATCTCTTAGGCCTTGGGTTTCCCTTGCCCTTTGGATATTCTACTTAAGTGTTATTGCCCCTTCATAAGGTTCTAAGCTGCCCTCTGTTAGAACGTGGTCAAAGAATGAGGCGTGGTGACCAATGGCTTGGGGAACTGAGAGAGGTTCTAAGAAAAATGCCAGAGAACCTGGTGCATTTTGTTCCCTGGATTGTTCTTGGAAGTACCTTTACTTTCAACCAATAAAACACGATTATTCTTGTTAAATATCAGAAAATAGCTACAGAACCCAATCTCCTCAATGTACTCTGAATCTGGATATGGCCTTCTGCCTTGATTTCATGCTTTCCCACATGTAATCTATAATACGAGCCAGGCAACTGTATTTCAATTAGTCTGTTCTGAGAAAATGTTCCTCTGTTGAAATTGCGTATGTGCTTACTGGCAATTATTTACATGTTTTTCTGGTCATGTTTGTCTGAACTCAAACATTCTTCTTTGCATCATTGCTTCTTTTGTTACATTGGCATATAAAAGCACACTGAAACTAATGAAAGATGGTCAACAGCATCAAATGTAGTCTGCTCCATTCTTTCCAGGTCCTCAGATTTTAGGTCCAGCAGACAAGATCTGCATAAGTTGGTTGAAAATCAACACCCTTTCTTGATCCTGAGGACAATGTCCAGGGCCCCAAGAAACATATTTCATCAGAGACTGGGATAGTTAATAAGAGCCCAGGCTGGCTGACATCTGTCTCTTATCCCAAGCCTCTGATTTGTCCTCTATACAGAGGAGTTAAAAACTGAGACTCAGAGAGGGGAAGTGGCTTTCTTGCAGCCCCATGGTGTGAGGACAGATTTTTATTTGGAGGCTTGCTGGCCTCTGACTCCATAATGTGCCCTCCTGAGGGAAGCTCTCTTGCTACTGGAGTTGGTGTTTGCGGAATCTAAATTAAATGGGTGTCTGTGTCTGTAGGAAGCAGCAGGCCAGCAGGGGAGAGGCAGAGAGAAGTGTTTGACAAGGCAATGACCTCAGATAGTGGCATTATGGGCAATAGAGAAATGACAAGGACCATTACTGCAGTCACCCAGTCACTGGTGTGTTCCCTGGCCTCCAGACCTGCTCTGTAGTTTCAGGGTAGAGCAGTGCATGCAATGTTCTTTCCAGGACCTCAGCATTATCAATTAAGTTTTCTGATACAGAGGGGTCTACAGAGTGAAAAACCAAGGAGAATTAGCATGCAGATTTCCTTCATCCTGATCCTTAGGCCCCAGTCATCCCCCAAACAATGTGAGAACCAGGGGAGAGAACACTGAGGCACACCCTACTTCCTCTTAGATGTGCAAACATCATCTGGCTTCTGACTCCTCCTGGGAACCCAGACAACCCCAAGATAGGCTGAAAGCAGCAGAGGTCATTGATGGGTGGTCAGAGTCAATACCATCCTTGGTCCAGGCCACAAAAGTTAGTGTCCAGCCTTCTTGAGGACCACCTTCCATAGAAGGAACTCCATGTAATTGCCCCTGACCCAAAAACTGGGAAATGTGACTTATAGCATGTCCAGGCACAGCCCAATCTTGTTCTCCAGGTTTCTCTGTAAACCCACATATCATATTTTGGCCAGGCTACTCTTCTCCAGCCTCAGAGACTCTCTCCCTGCCTCAACCCTTCGGTTATACCTGACCCATTCATGGTTTGTCAGGCACACCTGCACTTGGATGAAGCATGAATTGACAGAGATGCCAACATTGTAGGAAAAAGAAATATTGGAAGGGACAGCAGGTGATCCTTGAAAGTGTCCTGGAAGCCAGATGTGGTAGCACATGTCTTTATTACCACCACTTAGGAGGCAGAGGCAAATGGATCTCTGTGAGTTCAAGGTCAGCCCAGGCAGCACAGTTAGTTCTAGGCCTGCCAAGATTACATAGGGACTCGTTGTCTCAAAAAGAAGAAGGAGGAGGAGAAGAGGAAAAGGAGCAGGGCGAGGAGGGGAAGAAAGAGGATGAGGAATAGGAGGTGCTGTTGGTGGGGTGCACAAAAAGAAGAAGAAGAGGGGGGAAATGTGTCTGGAATCTCTGAAGAATGTATCTAGACTGTCCCAGGTTGAGGTCACTTGAAAGTTAAAAATGAATGGTGAAACTACTTCAGTTCTCTCCTGATTGAATCAGATAGTCATACGTTCAATCTCAGGTTCATAAGACTCCAGGTTCTGTACTCTGGCCTTTCCTGTGCATAGTCAGGGCAGTCCCTGGAAGCCAGGTTCTAGGCTGGGCTCTCTGTAAGTAGGGTAGGGAAAAGCAAGATTCCCTGTCTGCTCAGTGAACCTCAGCAAGTTGGTTTCCTGTAAAAGGCTGATGAGCTCACCTTTGTCCACTAGAGACGCAAATCCTGATAAGGTCCCTGGAAGGAGATAAGTTGGGTTTGGGGGGGGGATATTTAGGGTTTTAGCTGTTAACAATATGAAGAAAGGTATCCCACATATGTTTGAAAGAAGTTTGACCTCTCTGTAGGTGGCGCACTCATAGTCTGAAGTCCTCACCTTGAAAATCCCCTGCCTCTTGATTCTTAGAATCCTAAAAACCCAACTAAGTTGGACACCAGTACCCCAACTCCAGAACCTGAAAAGGCTGCCCTAAACCAAAGGACACATTCTGAAAGAGGTCATACTTGTGTCTCAGAGTCCAAAAAAAAAGACTCGATATATGAATCTTAGCTTTGATCTTTGCGCTGTCATTGAAAAATGTTTTGTACTTCTACATATTATATGCCCAATAATTCACCTTTCCTAACCACTTTACTCTTCCCAGCCAAGTACTGCTAAAGATTGAATTCAGGTAAGTTCTGTACTGCTGACTATATCCCTATAACCTTCTTTTTATTTTGAGACACTGTCTCTCTTAGTCTCACAAGTTGGACCTGAACTTAACATGTAGCTCAGGTAAGCCTCATTCTGTGATTTTCCTGCTTCAGCCTCCTTGGAAGCTGGGATTATAGACCCTTAGTCACCATGCCTAGACCCAACTTTTAGTTCTTTAAAATGTGTGCCTTGTTAAGTAGCCCAGGTTGGCCTCAAACTCTTAATCTTCCTGACTCAACCTCTCGAGGCTTGAAGGAGACATCATGTCTGGCTGTGGTACTACATTCTGTAATAACTTTCTATAGTGAGATTTTTTGTTTTTGTTAAAAACATAGCAGTATGGGTGCTGGAGAGATAACTCACCAGGTAAGAGCACTGACTGTTCTTCCAGAGAACTCAGGTTCAATTCCCTGCATCCACATGTCAGCTTACAACTGTCTGAAACTACATGATCTGACACCTTCAAAGACATATATGCAGGCAAAACACCAATAATTTTTTAAAACACTGAAATATTGTAAAAATATGTTTTCATTATATTTTCAAGTATGGAATATGGGGCTGCCTCTGATTGTCCACAGCAGTTGACTATGACTTGCCTCATGCTCTAGTAGGAGCATGATTTTGCCAGCTGCAGAGAGGTGCTGTGGATGTGTGACATTTGGAATTCTGGGGACTTTTTAGAGTATGTATATAAATGCTAGATACCTGATAGAAGGGACTGGTTGGCTGGTTGGTGGTTGAATGCTCCTGATTGCTGTTTGTCAAGTCATAGTGTATACAGAGACAAAAATAAGAAATTCGATATCCTGATGCCGAAGCTCAAATGTGTCCAAGGAACTAAGCATCCCCTAATCAGCAGAAATTAGTCTAATGATGCCATCACTCCCTTTTCTACTCCCTGACTTTATTTGAAGTGTGCCCTCTAGCTCTCTCTCTCTCTTTCTCTCTCTCATTCTCTCTCTCTCTTGTTCTCTCTCTCTCTTGTTCTCTCTCTTGTTTTCTCTCTCTCCTCTCTCTCTCTCTCTCTCTCTCTCTCTCTCTCTCTCTCTCTCTCTCTCTCTCTCTCTCTCTTTCTCTCTGTCTCTCTCTCCTATCATTCTTTCTCTCCTGCCTAGTGTTAGGGAGTTTAAAGGGAAGAAACAGAGAGATGGGAAAAAATGGGATTAAGAACCCAGAAAATAGCTAAAAGAATCCCTGTGACTTTCCTCTTCACACAGTCAAATAGCCTAGTCAAACTGTCTAGTTCCTTTACAGATGTAGCCAACTTGAATGCATGTGAGCAGGTAGATTCAAAGACTCTGGTAAATCGCTTGTAGGTCAAGAGTGAAGAGGAAACACTAACTATCAACAAGGTCAGGCCCAGGTCATGAGTTTGGAAGGGGAATGGCAATAGCATAAGGATCAGGAGGCTCACATGACCTTCAACTTCGCAGGCACAAATACTTCATCCTCAGACTATGCTGTCTGGTGGTATTGGGTATAAACTGATGGCCCGGGCATATGAGACCAGACATGGGAGCATTCAGGGTGGAACTGAAGGATAAGTCAGGAATGAGTATAAGGTATCCAGAGGATATCAAAGATGTTCCAGGATATGTCATTGATGTCCCAGGCCTTCAAGATCATACCTGGTATTGGATATAAAGTCTTCTTGCCCAGACACTCACAAAAACTGGCAGCCTCTCCTGTGTTTCACTTCAGTCAATATCATCATTGGTGTTCACAGTGAAGTCTAGAGGCAAGAGAGACAGCTGTGCAGTAAAGAGTGTGTACTGCTTTTCTGGAGTTCAGTTCTCAGTACTCACATCAGGCAGCTCACAACTGCTTGTGGTTCCAGCTCTGAGAGGATCCAACACCCCTGAAGAGCATCTGTGCTAGCCTAAACATATCCACCCATAGACAACCACAAATACATTGTCTTAGGTAGGGTTTTATTGCTGTGAAAAGATGCCATGGCCAAAGCAACTCATATAAAAGTGAACATTTAATTGGGGCTTGCTTAGTGTTTCAGAGGTTCAGTCCATTATCATCATGGCGGGAAACATGGCATCATACAGGCAGATATGGTGCTGGAGGAGTCAAGAGTTCTACATCTGAATCACAGCCAGGAGGAGACTGGAATTCTACACAACACAAAGCTTAAGCCTAGGAGACTTCAAAGCCCAACCCCACAGTGATACACCCTTTCCAACAAGGCCACACCTACTCCAAGCGTGCCACACCTCCTAGTAGTGTCATTCCCTGTGGCTCAAGCATTCAAACACATGAGTCTATGAGGGCCAAACCTATAAAACCAGCACACACATAATTAAAAATAAAAATAAGTCCAAAAAATGAAGTCAATCTCTTCCTCTGGTGTCTTGGAAGCCTTAATAGGATGGTAAGGCTTTGTGAGCCCAGGTTCATTCACTATCCATCCCAATTTGAAACTCTTTCCTTGCCACCTTTAGCATTAACACCAATGACAGGAAGAAGTAAAGAGACAGAGAGACCCTCAGGGCTATTCTATACAACACATCAGAAAGGATGCTGACAATCCTGGGATCTGTGAATAATAAAGAAATCACCACCAGATGTCCTACCAATACAACTTCATGAACACAGCCTGAACTATGCTTCTTTCTATATGTGAGGTCATACCAGAGCTTGGCTTATTTTCTCTTACTTTTACCTTCCCAGGCCCTACCCCAAGCCTTTCCCACACTGTCTAACCACCCTTTCTTTGATCCCATTAGTTAGATGTTGCTTCCTAAGGTTGGTAACCAATTGATGCTGGAGTACATGGAGGAACACGGAAGACCACAGATTATCCAAGCTTAGTTACAGCAAATGATGGGGACTTCATCATTGGATCGCAAAACTCCCAGTAGCACACTTTCAGCATGAGTATATCTGGAATGGAGTCCTGGTGCCCTGGGAAAAGCTCAGAGCTACAGGTGCAAGTGAGATCTGTGATATAATACCCAAATCTTTCTTGGGTCCCTGCTGTGAGGCACTTTATGGTCCTCATCTCTGTAAATCCCTATGGCATAGTTCTAGTGTTCAGTTTTGGAATGTAGACCTGAAGGCAAGCAGGGTCAGCCTGAAGTGTCCAAATGCTCAGACACTGCTCGTGCCCCTCTTGGTATGTAGAAAATGTAAGTGGCACACTTGCACTATCATGGTACATTGACAAGGAAGTTATCTTGGAGATAGAATTGCAAGGTTGGAATCAAGGAACAAAGGTGTAGCCTTGGCACCATAGGAGCCTCAAGGAGCAGAAAGATGGCTTCCTGCCTTTCACAGTCCCTACAACCTCCAGACATTAAGCATCCCCTACTCTCCACTAGCATTCTCTTGAGTGACTTTACTCTCCCTTACCCTTAAACTTCTTCCTCTCCCCGTAGAGAAGAGGAAAGTATCAGTCACTGACCTTGTCTTGTATTTCTTCTCATTATGTAAGAATAACATCTTGCTCACAATGCCTCTGTGTTCTTTTCTGTTTGTTAGAGGCTGTAACCCTCTAAGATTTTCCCATCCACCTACCTATCCAGCTTGCCTCCTTGGGCATCAGTTTTCTTAGGTTGGTAAAGTTTCCCTTTCTCTTATATTCTGCAATGGAGGTGGACCTTGGCCACCACCACCTTTCAGTTGAAAATGAAGTACTTTCATTGCCCCACCCTGACAAGGGGGTAGACAAGGATAGCTTTCAGCCTGGGCTCAGAGGCCAAGAGCTTTGTTCAATGTTGCTGTGACTGGGCCTGTGTGGACTTCCTTTCTGCTGGTGCCTATGACATTTCACCTAATGAGAGGCTCTACTCACAGGGCACTTTTTAGACTTTTAGTAGCTTCATTTTGTAAGAGCTGTGTTGTGTAATATTTACAAACATTTGAATTCATTCATTAAATTTTGAATTTGAATTACTAAGGAGGGTAACTGTCCCCACAAAAGTATCATTTTTCTTTCTCTTCCGAACGTTTGTTTTCTGTGTGTATTTTCAATCGTGATGAATTTGTAACTCTGGACATGTAAGGAAAAATCAAATACATACTTGATACCACTTGGATAATTGTTAGCCTGTTTTTGTTCAGAGAAACATGTATAAATAAGCACCTAGTAGTTAGAAAGTCAGAGCCATGGAAGTAGCCTAGTTGCTTTATGTTAATTATTTCCTTGGACCCTGCCGCCTGGCAACAACCTCACTCTTTTCCAATGCTGCTGGTCTTGTCTGCCATAACTCAAGAAGAATCATTTGGGACTAGATCTGTCTTTGTAAGACTCTGATGAGACTTACCTATCAGGGACCCTCCCAAGTGAACAACGCAGAGCCGGGAGATTGATGCAAAAGCAAGAGGAATTTATTGTTTTAGTACACTGGGGTCGTCCTGCATCCAAAGTTGGAGCAACAATCCTAGGCAGCCCATTCAGCCAGTTTTTATACAGTTTTCAGGGGTAGAATAGAGCAACAGCCACTAAGCACACTGTGATTAGCAGAACAGTGTGACTTTTAAACTGATTGATCGCTAAGGAATGAGGTAGCATGGGGTTCCTTCATCTGCAGGTGGCCAATAGTTGGTCAGTCATGAGGAATGTGTCTACTGTGCTCTGGGCTTCCATCATCAGCGGGTGGCCAATGGTCAGTCCCCACTGTGGTCTTTCTGAGGAATATAATTAGCTTCTCCCTTCCAGAGAGGAGAGGTGCCTCTGAGCTCCATGACGTCTCTCTTCCAGGAGGAGAAGGATCTGGTGCAATTTTCCAAGGGTTCAGAACTGACCGCTTCATCTTCACCTGATGCTTTTCAGATTAAGGAGCAGCTCACTTCTTGCTTCCATGTGTGTTCACACAAAAACGTTTCCTCTCACCAACTGATACACATCTGAGAAGTGGGGGCAGGTATTATTAATTACTTTGTATAGGTAAAGTGTACTGTTCCCATTTCTTTGAGGTGAACTAAGAATAGACCTGCTGAGTCATAAATCAAGCATGTGTATCATCATACAACATTTTTAAAAACACTGCCCAACTGCCTTCCAAGATGACTCTTCATTCTCTGACAACTGCTGCATGTCCTGTCTCAGCCTCCTAAGTGCTAAGATTACAAGTGTGTACCGCCAGGCTTCATGGTCTTATAGGTTTAAATCTAATTATGATGGGTGGACATGTGGTGTCTCATTGCAAATGTATCCCTAAATCTCCTTCTCAATACCACACTTCTGTAGATGTATACACACACACAAACACACACAACACATACTACAAACACACACACACACCACCTACACTACAGAAATGCCCTGACAGTCTGCTTTATTCCACATGTTTTCTCTGGTCTTGGCCATTGGTGACACAGGGCCTCTGAATGGTGGCATAGTATGCGGCAGGGTATGGGGATCTTCTCACAGCTTTGGCACATGGTAGCTCAGGATTAGGAAGAAAGACTAGACTGTTTAGTTAGTATAAAGAAACTAGTTCTATGGCTCTGAGCTGATAGGGCTATGACCTCTCAATTACCACAGCCCAGATATTCATTAAGTCAGGAACTGAAGAGCAGAGAGTGATTTGGCCAGGCAGGGATGGAACCTTGGTAAAAGAAGAGACAGTAACTTGACAACAGGCCTTGCTGATTGGTAAAGTCAAGTAGGAGCAGTAATCACTGTGTGCTGATTACATGGATCACAGTAAATTTTAAAAAGACCTGAGAAGTCACTGAAAAGGGACCCAGACAGCACTGGGCTCTCCAAGTGCAAACCTAGGATGCAGAGGCCATGGCTGGTTTTCTCTATCAGTGTGTACTGCAGGCTGTTTGAGATTGAGCCCCACATTGTTTTCCCAAGGGATTCAGGCTCCTGGGTGCAACATGAATTATTTATATACTCACAGCCTTCAGAAACTAGAAGTGAAATTTTAAAGATTTCCCAAGTAAGGAGATAAGTGACCTTGAACTAGATTTCAACTATAGGGTGAGGGGCCTCAGAAAGTGCTAGAGTCCAAAGCATTTCAAAGCAAAACAGCCCTGACTAAGTAGGATTGTGCTGTGCAGAGCCACAGACAAGAAACTGTAATGTACAGGACCTTTAGTGACAACCTAGTCGACGATGGGTCCTGGGAGCTAAGAGGTGTTTTCCTTGCCTGGCACAGCCATATCCACTAGAAACGGGGCTACATGGAGCCAGCACAGCTGATTGACACAGTTCCAGCAAAGCTGAGCAGAATGCTGCAATCGCTGTCCTTCTGTCTCTCAGTTTTGGGGTTTGGTCTCTGCATGTTGCATTCTTGAGGACTTTCTTCATTTTTACTCATTTTATGTCTTTTCCTGAGAATATTATGTTTGAGTCTCTTTAATCTAAAGAGACTCTTCAATCCTACAATTAACTTTATCTGGTCCCTATTTGGAAGTCTTTGTTATGCCCTGAGAATCATTAAGCCCAGGTAAGTACATACTTAGATGTGGCCGTTCCTTTTTGGGGTATCTGCTCCTGAACAAACTCAAAACAGCATAATTAGTGCCGGGTAAACACAGACAACTGACAATCGTTGAATAGCCAGGAGAAAAGGTGATGGATTCAAGGTTGCTTTTATATTATAGGCTTAGAGCTCTCTGAAAATGTAATTTAAAGATGCGGGTGGTACAGGATACAGTCTTGGATGAATAAAACTCAGTAAATAAGACAGATTGACTAAAATAAACCTTTGCTACTTTATAGCATAGATGATAAAAGATTTAGGAGTGAGGTATTAGTATTTGCTATTTATTAAAAAACCAGTTCAGGGGGTTTGTATCCCCACTGGAAGAACAACATAGGCTGGTCTGACCACTCAGTTCTCCCAGAGTCTAGACCATCAACCAAAGAGTGTACCTGAAGGGATCCATGGCTTTAGATACCTATGTAGCAGAGGATGGCTTTGCCTGACCACAATGGGAGGGGAGGCCCATGGTCCTGGGGAGGTTTGATGCCCAATGTAGGGTTATGCTGGAACTTCAGGACAGGAGTGTGTGGGTGGGTAGGGGAGCACTCTCATACAGGGAAATGAGAGGGGGGACCTGGGGCTATGGGATGTCCCAAGTCTGGTCAGGGATCAGGCCACTGGTGGAGGTGATATGTGGGAGTTTTGACTGCACTTATCCCTCGACAGAGCAGGGTGGGCATTAGGCTATGAGAAGCCACAGGACCCCACTCCAGGTGTGGGGGAGGGCAGTCTGAGATGCCAGCGACTGCTGGAGTTGACTCAGGGGTCCGGGACCTGTAAGGAGTCTGGGGACATCAGGTTCACAGGCTGTTGAGCATCTAGGCACCACTGGGAGCCAAAGAAGAGCTGAGAACAGAACAGAGGCTGGTGGGCTGGATCTAGCCCAGGGCTGAAGGGGAAAAGAGAATAGTGCCCTGACTGGTTCCTGCAGGGAAGAGAGTCCTTGGCTTGCTTGGCGAGTGGCTGGGCTTCATGGAGGCCATGGCTGGGAGGGCTGGGAGACTCTTTAAGCTAAGACCTGCTCCATTGCTCCTCATGGTGGATCCTGATGAAAAGATCCATGGTTCATGGTTTTAAGGCATTTAGTGTCATGGCAGACTGGCAATGAGTAAAACTGTACCCCACTTTCTCAGGGCAGGCCTGGGGTTAAAGACCTATTGCAGGAAGGAGTGTCTTGTAAGGGGAGTTTATTGGCTAAACCTCCAGGCCTTTAAGTACCTCATCAAAATGGAGATCTGTCTTGAGGCTACATGACCTGTGGTCACATTTTCTACCTGTGGAGGGGATTAGGGCATTGTCCTTACGTGACTGATGGCCACAAACCTATGAAGAGCTGTGTCCTCGTGTCAGGAGCCTGGTGTCCAGGAGGGTGGCAACATGCCTACAGTTCCTTGCAGGGTCTCCAGAGTTTCCAACTTAACCAGAAACCAGGCTGCCTTTCACGGTTCCAAATTGGGAGGTGGGGTTTGGGATGGGGGTTGGTAGAGGGGGTGAACAGGAAATGGGAAATCATTTCAGATGTAAACAAATGAATTGATAGAAATAAATAAATAAACAAACAAACAGTTCAGATGTTTTGTTTGCCTGGAGCACTTTCAAAAAGCAAACATTGTCAGCCTAAAAGTAGGCTATCATATATCAAAAATGTTTGCTTAGCACTAGACATTCTTTATACTCTTTAAATTAGAATTACAGGGTTAATAGTAGGAATAAATACTGTTCTGTTTGCATTTTCTAATTGTGACTGAACTTGTAACTCTGGGCATATAATAAAAAGTGAAACACATAAACCAAACTCCTTGGAAAATCATTAATCTGTCCTGCAAAACGTGTATACAGCAGTGCCTGGCTGCTAGACATTCAGAACCACAGAATTCCTAGTAGCTAGGAAATCAGAGCTGTGAGATTACCCTGACCATTGGTCACTGACAATTGCCAAATGAAAGAGCACACTGCAGATAAATATACACACCCTTGCTCAAATTCTCTTCACCCCAACCAAAGGTCATTCCATTTCTTCATCTACATTCTAACTGTTCGCACCCTAGGCTTTCAGCTTCTGCTTCCACCTTCCTGTCTGGTTCCTCCAGTCACAGCTTCCTGCTCCCTCATCTTCACCCCCAACACCTCTATTGGACTGTGACTGCAAGCTCCATGATAGTAGTGACTCCTGTGGGAGTGTACAGGGCTCCTGGCATCATGAAGGAAGCTTCAGAGGCAGGTTTGCTCTGCTCCAAACTCCCACAGGAGCTGCCTTTCTTGATCTCATCTAATCCTGATTAGATGGTGGAGGGAAACTTCTAGAAGAAAGTATAAGGAGAGGAATGAGACATGGTAACAAATGATCTTGGCTTTGCGGAAGAGAAGAGAGAAAATGGAGCAAAGAACACCTTGGAGAGTGTGGTATGAGTGTGTTTGTGGTGCTAGGGATTGACCCTGAGGCCCCACCCACGAGAGACAAGCATATACCACTGAGCTACATCCCCAGATCTCAACAGGATGCTTCTTAGATGAGGGTGGATTTGCAGCAAGTGGGAAAGTACAGTAGAAGTTGGAGGTGCAGAACAGATAGTCCAGGGAAGATAGGAGAGGACTTGGGGGGCTGGTGTCCATGAATGGATTGCAGATGTAGGCTACAATGAGGCAAACAAGAAAGATAGTGTAAGAACTTCTGTAAGAATTCAGTGAGAAACAAGACACTTGTTTACTGGCACTAACTCTGATTATTTGACCTTGTGCAAGGGTGCCTCTAAATTTTCTATTCATACATGGAGGAGCCTGCCTGTAGAGCATTCAAGATGTGAAGGAAATATGAACATGGGTTTGAGGCAAGCCTGGGCCAATTGTGAGACCTTGTATCGAAAAATATATGTGGGCACTGGAGAGAAATCATGGTGGTTAAGAGCACTAGCTACTCTTCCAAAGGACCTATACTTGATTGTCAGCACCTATATGGTAACTCACAACCCTCTTTTACACCAGTGGCAGGGGATCCAATGTCTTTTTCTGGACACTCAAGATACTGTACACACATGATACACAAACATACATGCAGGCAAAACACCCTGAAAAACATATACACAAAATAAAAACAAATATTTATTTTATTTTATTGGGTAATTTCTTTATTTACATTTCAAATATTTTCCCCTATCTCCCCTGTCAGAAACCCCCTGTCCCATCCTCCCTCCCCCTGCATTTATGAGGGTTTTCCTCCATCCACTCTCCCACTCCCACCTCCCCGCCCTCGATTCCCCTACACTGGGGCATCCTAGGACCCTATTGAGCCTTCCTAGGACCAAGGACTTCTCCCATTTATGACTATATTTTTGAAAAGTAAAAACATATGCATACATATTCTGTTTAAGACAATTGGAAAGATGTTTTGTAGACATCTCATAACCCCTGAAGGATGCCCCTCCTATAATAATAGTAAAAAGACTATTCTCTGTTTTAAAGAACAGGCTGGGATTCCTTCTACAAGTTCACCTCCAGATCCCAACCTCCTCGTGACACACTGAGCAGCTTCTGTGGTTGTGATCCAGCAGGCTTAGGCCACACTTACACCCCCAGCATACCTTCATTGTGGGCATAAGGTACCAGGACTATGTGCATTCAGAATGCAAATAAGGAGTCTTGAGGCTTGTTAGATTTTGACAGAAGTTTGCTGCAGGTTCAGAGTTGCTTCTGGGGGTCTCCCAATGGGGTAATGCCTAAATGGAACCAGAATGGTTACTTGAGGACTTTATAAAGGTAGGGAAAATAGCAAGATGCTTTCTAGGCTTGAAAAGTTGCAGAGCCCTATATATAAGTCTATGAAAAATGTTAACATGTAGCAGCAATGCAGTAGGCCTTGGGACTATCCCTCATCCCAGAGTACGTGGATGCTGGGCTTAGAGACTTAGAGATGTCTCCGTGCTTCTGGGTTTCAATCTTTCTTGGAATGATTACTCTTTTCTGTTTGCCCAGTCCTCCTTCATAGAATAGGACCTTATCTTGACTTGGGCCAGTCATTGGGCCATTTCTGCTCCATTTTTATCCCAGCACATCTCATAGCCAAGACAAATTGTGGCTCAAAGATTTCATGGGTGGGTTGATATTCCCCCTCCCTTCACTGGAAGTCCTGCCTGGCTACAGGAGGTGGCCACTTCAGTCTCCATATCCCCAGGTGCTCAGAGTCTCAGCTAAGGTCATCCCCATAGACTCCCAGGAGCCTCCTCACCCATTCCCAGTTCTCCAGCAAGTCCCAGATTTGCCCGCCCCCATTTCCATTCTCACTCCCAGCCCTTTCCCACCCGAATTCCCAAACCTGATCCCTATCCCTATTCCCCTCCTCAACTCTGTCCAACCCAGTTCCCTCGCTCCATTCACTAAGCTCAGAGTCTGACTGACATGCAATTCAGCCACTGCAGTTGTAAGAGTGACAAACCATGCCAGGCAAGAGTAGAATCATCCACAGAGGAGGGGTGGTGGCGGTGGGAGTGGGGGTAGTGGGTGGGGTGAGGGTGTTAAATCGTCAGACCTCTCCAGAAGACTCTGCTGCTCTGAGAGCAGGCAGAGCGTAGAATACACAATTCCAGAGCTGGCCTCCAACCAATCAGGGCAGACCAAGTTAATTTTCACAAGATAAGAGGTACTATAAAAGGCAAGTCCTCTCCAGCTTTCCACAGCTTCGTCCACAGTCCATTATGACAAATATGAGGACAATGATACCAGCTGGGTCCAGTGTCCAAGTCTGGATGGCCTGTCTGCTCCAGGCATTTGTTACCACAGTCACTGGTAAGACATACTCCCTGAACCAGTGAAGTGGGTCTTCCAGCTCCGTGGGAAACCTGAGGAAGGGGGGACTGGAGTGAGGCAGTAAGAGTGAACAGCCTTCTCTGGGAAGGTGCCCAAAATAGAAGAGTGCAGGCATGGTATATCCCGACTGGGCAGGGTTATTATTATCTGTATGATCTTTTTATTTATTTATTAGAGACTGAACTCGAGGACTTAACATATGAAACAAGCTCCAACACTAAGCTGTATCCTCACTCTTACTTTTATGTTTTACTGTTTTAATCAGTTATGGTAAATCAAACAAGAGTGTCACAAAGGAAGCCTACTTATAGATCCCTGAAAAATTTGGGATACAAATAGCCCCATGAGGCCATACAGGGGAGCCACCAGATGACAGAACAAGTAGTGGAAAACTGGGTGAGACTCCTTCTTCTTCTTCTTCTTCTTCTTCTTCTTCTTCTTCTTCTTCTTCTTCTTCCTCTTCCTCTTCCTCTTCCTCTTCCTCTTCCTCTTCCTCTTCCTCTTCTTATTCCTCCTCCTCCTTCTCCTCCTCCTCCTCCCCCTCCTCTTCCTTCTCCCCTTCCCCTTTCCCTTCCCCTTCCCCTTCCCCTTCCCATCCCCTTCCCCTTCTTCTTCTTTTCTCCTCCTCCTCTACTTCATCTTCATCTTCTTGCTTTCACAAGTGGGCAAAAATAAGCAATGCAGGCTAACCAAACTGAGTGACTATCACCCCTTAGTTAACATGTGAGTAACTGAGGTTCAAGCTGGGAATAAGTCTGATTCAGACTAGAGATTGGGACACAAAATAAGGAAGAGGAAGTCAGGGACAATCATGGAGAGAGGAGCCATGCATGCTAGCCACACACTTATAATCCTCACACTGAGCAGGTAGAGGCAGGAGAATCAGGGGTTAAAGGCCAGTCTCCTCTATCCAACACTTTAAAGGCCAGGCTGAACTTGTCTCAAAAACAAAAAAATAATAATCTGTGGGGAGCTGCCCTCACATTCGCCATTACAAGATGGCGCTTACACCCTGTGTTCTAAGTAGTAAACAAGCAAGCTGCGCATGTGCCGGGGTAGTTTTCCACTCCATGTGCTCTGCCTTCCCCATGACGACAACTCCGGTCGATGGGCTGCAGCCAATCAGGGAGCGACACGTCCGAGGTGGAGGACAATCCTCCATAAAAGGGACGGGGTTTCGCCATTCTCTCTCTCTTCTCCTCTGCCTCCTGAAGAAGTAAGCAATAAAGCTTTTGCCACAGAAGATTCCAGTTGTCCTGAGCATGTTCTTGCCGGTGGGGACAAAAGCTCGGGATAATAATCATGAAGGTAGCCACTTGCTGGAGAGCCTAGCCATAATGCTGGGTGGAGAGTATTCAGAGTAGAACCCAACAAATAGACACTGGAGGAGCAAGTCTTCCTTCATTTTAAAAGTCCGTTATTTCCCCCATCCCTTCATGTAGGCAGTAGACTCACCACCCAATGGCCCTTCTTTCCCTGTCTCAGGAACCAAAGTCATTCAGCCTGAAGTGGATACGCCCCTGGGTCGTGTTCGGGGCCGGCAGGTGGGTGTGAAGGATACAGACCTCATGGTAAATGTCTTCCTGGGCATCCCCTTTGTTCAAGCACCACTGGGACCTCTTCGGTTCTCAGCTCCACTCCCACCACAGCCCTGGGAAGGTGTGAGAGATGCTAGCATCAATCCCCCAATGTGAGTACCGCTGCAGTAAGTGGGCAAGTGTGCAGGGTAGTGGCAGTCTCTGGATGCCAGGGTATGTGGAGCTCAGGGCTGGCCCTGAAATTTCCCCTTGGCTGCAGGTGCCTTCAAGATGTAGAGAAAATGATCAACAGCAGATTTGGCCTCAATGAAAAGATTAAAATCTTCCCCATTTCTGAGGACTGCCTGACCCTCAACATCTACAGCCCCACTGAGATCACTGCAGGGGACAAAAGGCCGGTATATAGTCCAGAGGACCCCATCCAACTCGACCATGACAAATGACCTTCTACACCCCTGTTTCTTAAACACTTCAGAAGTCCTTATAATACCCTGGGCTACAAGGGGGGTGGCTGGAGTCCAACAAGCTGGGGCCACTGATTCTAAGCCATTTCTCTAGGTCATGGTATGGATCCATGGGGGCTCTCTGCTGGTTGGCTCCTCCACATCTCAGGATGGATCAGCCCTGGCTGCCTACGGGGATGTGGTAGTTGTCACTGTCCAGTATCGCCTTGGGATCTTTGGCTTCCTTAGGTGAGATGACCATCCTGGAAAAGGACGTTGCAGCCCTGAGGAAGGCTTTCTCATGAGAATGTGAGGGTAGGCGGCTTGGGGAAGTGGCTCAGACAATAATGTTTGCTTGCCATACAAACATGAGGACCTGAATTGGGTCCCCAACATTTATGTAAAAGCTGGGTGTGGCTGTACATGTCTGTGCATCTCAGCACTAAGTAGACCCAGTTCCAAAAACCAAGAGGCAAAACACTTAAGCAAGATGCTTAGTTGATTCCTGATCTCCACACTCGACAGATATTCATATGTACATGCACTCCACACACATAACACACAGCACACAGCATGTGCATACACACAAACACACACAGATGGAAACAAAAACACAAGAGGAAGGGAGGGGAAGAAAGTGAGGGAAGAAAAGAGGGGGAGGGAGGGAGGGAGGGAGGAAGGAAGGGAGGGAGGGAGGGAGAGGGAGAGAGAAAGAGAGGGGGGAAGGGAAGAGACAGAGAGACAGAGAGAGAGAATATGCCAGCTCTCCATGATAGAATGGGGCCAAATTAAAACCAAACATGAGGAGCTGGCGAGATGGCTCAGTGGGTAAGGGAACTGACTGCTCTTCCAAAGGTCCTGAGTTCAAATCCCAGCAACCACATGGTGGCTCACAACCAAAATCCCAGCAACCACATTATCATCCGTAATGATAATCTGATGCCCTCTTCTGGTGCATCTGAAGACAGCTACAGTGTACTTACATATAAATAAATAAATAAATCTTTAAAAAAAAATTTAAAAAACCAAACATGAATGTTGAATTTGAACAAAGGGTGTTGTCTCTAACTGGGGCTAGAGTCCTAGCAAAGAATGAGGACAAAAAAGCCATCTTCACCATCTAAGAGCCAGCTCTGACTGGCTATCCTGCTACATCTACCTACAACACATACTAGGAAAACAGGTGACTCACGGGCAAGCAAGGACTGGGAAGAGGAGAAGTGCCCAGTGCCCTGATGACTGACTCAAAGCAAATTCGCAGAGTGTAAGAAAAAATATGTCTGGGAAGCTATCTTAAGCCAAACAGTGCCACTCCCTGTCCCTAGCACTGGAGACAAGCACATGCCAGGCAACAGGGGCTTCCTGGATGTGGTGGCTGCTCTTCGCTGGATCCAGGGGAACATAGCCCCCTTTGGGGGAGATCCCAACTGTGTCACTATCTTCGGTAACTCTGCTGGAGGCATTATTGTCTCATCCCTGGTGAGTGACCACAGAGAACTAGCAGTCGAGGTTATATCTGGGAAGGCTTCTATGGCCTCAGACCTCCGTGCTCCTCTGCCTCCTAACATCTGCCCCTCTGTTGTTCCCAGTTCCTGTCTCCAATGTCTGCTGGGCTCTTCCACAGAGCCATATCCCAGAGTGGGATTGTCACCACCATTATGATGGAATACATGAAACCATGGCCTGAAGCTCAGGTCTGTCTTTCCTTTCACTCCACGGCCCACCCTGTGCTAACCTTTGGGTCAGGTGTGGAGAGGAAGGAGTAACACAGGGAGTCACGGATAGTCTCAGAGACAATTGACTAGTGCAGTCCAGGAGGTAGGCAGTCAGACAAGGCTTTCTAGAGGAGGCCACCCCTGAACAGGTTATCTCTGGTTCTTCTCTGGGGGTATTTTTGGAGATCCCCCCATTCCCCAAGGGATTCCTATATTCCCAGCTACTCTGTTACCTAAGAGTTCGGTCCCCTTTTGAGGGGTAGCCAGAAGTCACCAAGCAATCCCCAATAGGAACTGTGAGTCAAAAGCTTCACGCATAATAGGACAGGGATGGGGCACAGAAGCAGTAAAGCCATCAGATAGGGAACAAGCAGGAAGTGAATGAACTAAAGGACTGGAAGGTAGTGTAGGGAGCTGACAGACCATGCCTGGGAGGGAGTTAGGGTGGGATCCAAAGGGCTAGAAGAAGCAGGGAAACAAAACTAAGCCACAATGAGTGGAAGATGCAATGGAGGGGGCAAACCTGGAGGTCAAAGGCCAAGGAGATGGTGAAGGTAAGTGATAGGTTATTTCTTCACTGGTAAATGAGATAATCCAAGCCAGACTCCCTTACATTAAAGGCAGATTGGGACGCTCCTCTTGGGTTCAAGGATTGAGGGCGGGGCTGAGGTAGGGGGAAGTAAGAGACAGAAAGATTGGGTGTGCTTGAAGAGAAAGAAGACAAGGAGGAGAGACCAAAATGGTTGAAGTTTATAGGGAGGAGCCTATGGGAGAAGGTCAGCCTAGCCCCTGGGTTGGAAATTTTAGGGTTGGGACCAAGTCATTCCTGGTATGGACTGAGGGACTCTGGGAGATTCTGGAGGTCATGTCTTTGATATGTAAAATATGCACCTCAGTCTCCCTGTCTGGGTCTGAAACCAAACAGTAAGCTCTGGAGACACTGATGGGATAGGTGTACCTTAGGGTGCTTTGGAGTAAGTGAAGACAGGATAAACCTATCATTTACCAGCTGCTGGTCCCAGGCCCCAGCTGTGATGGAGGAGTGAGCTGGGTATCTTAACACTGGGTTTGAGGGATAACTCAGAAACCTCAGTGGGACACATTGCTTCACATCTACCCAAAAGCAGCAGCCTACTCCTCACCTCACCATGGAGGAGAGAGCTTCCTTACCACAAGTTCCAAACCTCATCTGTCTCTCTGGAAGCCATTCCTCCTGCCTCTTAGCCCTGCTCCAGACTCAGCACCCCTTCCATTCCCGGCCAGACATGACCCTGCATGGTCTTCTGAGTGCCACAAGCTATTACTGAACTGTAAAAGGTCATAGAAGGGAACACTGGAAAGGGATCAGCCTCTTGGGTTGGTAGCAGGTCTCTCCAGGTAGCCTTGGACCCAGACAGTGGCATCACAGCTCAGTACAGGGAGCAGTAGAGTGGGAAGTGAACGATGTGTGTCTGAGAGGCAATGTTCTTCTGACTGTCCCCAGAACTTTGCCAATTCTGTGGCCTGTGGCTCTGCATCCCCAGCTGAGCTGGTCCAGTGTTTGCTGCAGAAGGAAGGAAAGGACCTTATCATGAAGGTATACCTCCTGTTGGGGGATGATGACCGTGTCACATAACTATACTGTTTAATTCCTATGTAATCAGTAGACATCTGTCTTGCTCTTTCCTGCAGAAAAAGGTGGACATTTCCTACACAGTCAATGACTCCTTCTTCCCACAAAGGCCAGAGAAGCTCCTAGCAGACAAGCAATTCCCCACTGTGCCCTACCTCTTGGGAGTCACCAACCATGAGTTTGGCTGGCTTCTACTCAAAGTGAGTGAGTGACCTTTGGCAACTGTGCTCTTCAAGACCCTGCCTGAGTGGCCCTCCCTATACCACACCACAGCAGCCATGGCCTGAACACTCAGGTCATTCCCATTTTGGTAGGTGAGAAAGCTGAGACTCAAAGCCACTAAGCTTCCTTTTCACCAACCGAATGTTCCTGTGTTGAAGATACAGCTATTGCCAAACTGATCTTCTGGGAAGTGCTAACCCACAGTGCATTCATGGTGGTGAATGGTTAATAGACCCTACTCTACTCAACTGGGGCTTGTGACCCTGTGCCTGAAAGACTAAGGTTTCAGGCAGCATTAAGCCCCAGGAGATATATCCAGCCTTCTGATCCAGCCCAGGTACACAGAGCCCATAAGAGTGTCTCTACTGTGCTGTGTTCCTGGGAGCCTTGTTTCATCCACTATTTTCTCTTGTCTCTTCATCCTCAGAGAAAATTTTCTCACCCTCCCATGATGTTCAAGACCAAACACAGGTCCTCTGGCTTGCCAACCAAGGACTCTGCCCACAAGTATGCCCCTGAGCCTATCAATTGTTTTCAGTGGCTGAAGCTTCTCACAAAAGATGGGGCCCATAGTGTTTCTTCACTTTGTGGTTTGAGCAGCTGCTAGTGTGGGCCACTGGAGCTCACAGTGTTCTGTTCTAATGATGCCCTGCTGTCAAAAAGAAACAGAAAAGAAAGAGAGAAAGAGAGAAAGGGCAGAAGGAAGAAAGAAGGAGAGGAGGAGAGAAAGAAAGAGAGAGAGAGAGAGAGAGACAGAGAGAGACAGAGGGAGGGAGGGAGGGAGGGAGGGAGGGAGGGAGGGAGGGAGGGAGGGAGGGAGGGAAGGAGGAGGGAGGGAGGGAGAGAGAGAGAGAGAGAACACAAACGAACTTCTTCTTCTCTTGACATTGCCCCATTGAATGTTAGTCCACCACAAAAATCAGCTTCTAGTGCCAGGACTTGGACATACACGAACTCAGTCCCACAATGATCCTAGGAGGCAGGTATCTGCCATGTATCATTCACAGATTTTAAAACTGAGGAACAAGAAGTTCAACTGGCTATCATGAAGCCAGTAAATAGTAGACCTTGAACTCAAGGACTCAGATGTCAAATGCTAAGCTATGTCATCTAAGCCAGGCACTGCATGCTCCTGTTGTCCACTCAGATGGCAGGGGTAGGAGGGCCTCAAGTCTGAGACCAGCCTGGGCTACAATGTGACCTCTTATCTCAAAAACAAAAATACCTGTAACAGAAAAAGCCAACACTTGATTCAATTGCCTGAGGTCTTTGTTTGTTTCTGGTTTAGAAGCAGGGTCTTGTTCAATAGTCCAGCTACCTTAAAACTCACTATGTAACCCAGGCTGGTTTCAAACTTGAAGCTGGTTTCAAACTCCCACCTCAGCCTCTCAAGTGCTGGGGTTACAGGAGCCAACCTATCAGGCAACATGTGATGCTTTTAACTAGAGCACTTGAGGTTGTGAGGTGAACCATGGGGGACTTGAGATCCATCACTAGCATACTGCAAAAAAACTCAGGCATGGTGCTAGATGTCTATAACCCAGTGCTGGGGAGGAAAAGGCAGGAGGATTCCTGGAGCTCACTGCTCAGCTGGTCAAGCCGAACTGACCAGTTCCAGGTTCTGTAAGAGACCTGGCTCACAAAATAAGGTGGAAAGAGATTGAGAAAAATAACCAGCATCAACTTCTTACCTACACACATTCATATGAAGATTAACACATACATGTGCACAAAACACATAAATACATGAGCACACAAACACATGTGCACATATGTGCACACAATCACATATACATAGAGATACAAAAGGAGAAGAGATATATTGAACAAATGTTATCCTCCCTGGTGGTACTGCAGTTAGCCTCTGACACCTGTATACAATGCCACTATCCTAAGCACCTCAATTCTCAGCAGTCAGAAGTCTCTCTGTTATGGATTTAACAACCCATGGCTCTATCATGAGTTTGTGCACACTGGCCTAGAAATATTCTTTTCCTCAAGCCTAAAGATGAAGGACAGTGATTGAGCTATCCTATTCCCCACAGTTCTATAATATGCTGGATAACTTGGAACATTTGAGCCAGGAGGACCTGTTGGAGATTTCAAGGCCATTTTTGGCCCGTATGGTAAGGCAAGAGGAAGGAAGTAGGGGTTGCTGGGCACCTAGTACAAGTCTGATCCACTCCTAATGCTGCTTACTGGCCAATAAATCTCCTGGCCTAAGTCTTAATTCCACTAAAAATGAAGAGACCAGGGGGGGGGGGGTGACTATCATCCCAGCATTCAGGAAGCTGAGGCAGAAAATAAGACACCAGCCCTGATCATCTCCAGCTCTCCAATCCTTCTGAGCCCACAGCAAATGGAGATGATGCTTCCTTCTCACCTAAGATCTCCTAGAGAATCTGGACACTGCATGCAAAGAGCTGCCCAGATATCCAGAGAGCATCTGTGTGTGTTATTGTCTTTAGAAACCCCAGAGCCCTCTCTATCATACAACTTCATTGCTGCTCTCTGGAATTGTGTGGTACCCCGATTCAGTGTATCTTCCTGATTAATTACCACACTCTGTGCTGCACACTTCACCTAGACTTCGCAAAAAGTTACAAGGTAGACACTGACTTTCACTGCAATTCAAATACCTTCTTAAGGTGCTACAGCCAAACAATGGCCACAGGGCTACACTGCGCTTATCCTACCTTGATAAGATCTCTTAAGAAAACACCCCAGGGAGGCAGAGAGATGGATGGCCACCCCCTGGAGCATGAGTCCAAGGATTTGAAAGAATCTGTAGTGGAGGATATGGGGATCCGTGGGACGTCTGCCTAAGCTGTGTGATGTGACATTTCACCCCAGCAACTGCCCCCTGAGATACTGCTCACCATCATAGATGAATACATAGACAATGGCTCAGATGAATCAGCTACAAGGTATGCCTTCCAGGAATTGCTGGGTGATGTCACATTGGTCATTCCTACCTTGAACTTCTCAAAATACCTTCAAGGTAAGCCAGCCTTTGCCACCTTCCCTGCTTTCCCTGTAGTATTGCAAGTGGCATAGCTACCAATAGGTACAGAGTCCCTCTTATGATTTACATCCTACACTCTACAGCCACCTTCAAGACCATCCCAGGAGTGGCTAGTACCTCAGGCAGGATATGAAACAGAACTTGAGAGAGATAAATTGACTTATCAAAGGTCAACCAGCATACTCTTTATTAACTCTGTCCCTGAGATTTATTCAGATGGCAGTCAATTCAATGCTTGCCCTGTGAACCTGACACTGTCCTATATTAGGCACATGTTCTTAACCTTGTGACTTCAGGCAAGATGTCAAGGTCCTCTCTGGGCCTCACAATCATCATTTATAAGGTGGGAACATGAGGAATGTTCATCAAAAGCAGTGGTGTGACCACTCTTAATGCTGTGACCCATAAATACAGATCCTCATGGGGTAGTGATGCTCTTCGGTAAAATTGTTTGGTTGCTACTTCATAACTGTAATTTTTCTACTATTATAAATTGTAAATAACTGATGTGCATGATGTCTGATAGGTGACTCCAAATGAGTCTTGGCCCACAGGTTGGGTACTGCTCCTCTGATGATCATCCTGAGTACAAAAACAAATGATACACCACAGTCAGGTCAGGTATGATAACGTTCATGCCAGCACTTAGGAAGTGGAGACAGTAGGATCAGGAGTTTAAAGTCATCTTTGGCTATATAGGAAGTTCAAGGACTGCCTGGGATATATGAGACTTTGTCATTAAAAAGCAACAACATCCACCAAGCAATCCCAGGAATGCTTGCCATCCATCTCTAGTCTGTACCACTCTTCAGATCAAGATGTATGCCACTACAAGCTTGTGTGCCAGATGGCCTGATTGAATTGTGGGCACCTGACATGAATCCTGCTTTCTCTGTAGATGCTGGGTGCCCTGTTTTCTTGTACGAGTTCCAGCATACACCCAGTTCTTTTGCGAAATTCAAGCCAGCCTGGGTGAAGGCTGACCATGCGTCTGAGAATTCCTTTGTTTTTGGAGGTCCTTTCCTCACTGATGAGAGTTCCCTCCTGGGTAAGAACAGACAGACATCCCATCCCTAGGCTACCATGTTCCAGATATCTCCAGTCAGTGCCAGGGACCTGTGGGGACAGTCTAAGCCTCACCTGATTCTAAACCAAATTTGTCCCTCCTACCAGCCTTCCCAGAGGCCACAGAGGAAGAGAAGCAGCTGAGCCTGACCATGATGGCCCAATGGAGCCAGTTTGCACACACAGGGTGAGTAGGTTACACAGGGAAGGCTTTGGGCCTATCTGCATCTACCCAGGGCATAGAATCAACCTTTGGTTTTCCTTCATTCCTCCCACTCAGGAACCCCAATGGCAAGGGGCTGCCTCCTTGGCCCCAATTAAACCAGTTAGAACAATACTTGGAGATTGGTCTAGAACCACGGACTGGGGTGAAGCTAAAGAAGGGCCGGCTACAGTTCTGGACAGAGACACTGCCCAGAAAAATTCAAGAATGGCACCGAGAGCAGAGGAGCAGGAAAGTTCCAGAGGAGCTCTGAGGCCAGACCTACCTGGACCTTCCTGACTGGGACAACCCAAGAATAGTGGCATCCAAGCAGGGCAAATACAACTTCTTTCTGTTTCTGCTCAGACTTTAGCCTGGACCACGCTGCTGTGAGCCCAAGTTTCTTAAATCATCAGCCCCTGCCAGACCAGTATGGTCGACTACGGAATTTTACCACTCTGGTTTCTACTTCTTGATCATTGAACATACTGCTGTTTCTTCCTAAAGTGACTTGAACCCTTGCTGTATGGCACAGTCCAACACATTAATAAAGCTCTTCAGAAGATCTGTTCTCTTGAGAAACCTCCTCTGCCTTCTCTAAGCTGCATACATCCATTAGAACCCAGTCTACCATGTACTCACACTGTCCATGTCTGAGTCTTTGTCCCTCCCACAGGAGGTCTCTGAAAATGATAGTAGACAACCATGGCAAGATTAGGCAAGACCTAGAGGCAAGGAGTGACAGACAGAATTTATGACTCGTGAATCTGTGGTTCTGTGGTTTCTAGATTTGAACCCAGACCCCTCAGGCACCAAAATAATGATCCATCCCCCATGGATGTCCATCATGGCCAGGAAGGAGACCTCCAAAGGCATAGTTCTGGTGTTGTGGAAATTTTATGACACAGGGCCAGGACCTTCTCTCTGCTGATTGGTCTTTGCTTTCACACAAAGCAGAACAGAATCCAGCAAGAAAACCCTCATCAGATAACAGTCTTTACCTTCAGGGCCTGGCCTCCAGGCTTATAGACAAAGGACAGGAGCCCCTACCTCACCTCTCAGTAGCAGAGAGCAACCACAGCAAAGCCTTGCATGGCCCCATGGGACCCACCGGGACACTTTGGTGTAGGTCAGGACAAAGTGTTTGGTGACTGGTTCAGCAGTTAGCACAGCCTCTTCAGCACCCTCTCAGGCCACAAGTTTGCAGAGTAGGTTAGTGTCCTTTTTAAGAAGCAGTGTATCATTCCCTTAAAACATCTGGATTTTTGAGGCTGAGGAAGAGGTACCCCATTGATAGGACATCTGCTCAGCATACAAGATAGACTATTCAAGACCCAGCATACATTAACAAATAAATCTGCATTTTGATTGACTTCATAATACCTTGTCTACACTATCCCAGCTCATGAACTTGAGTCCTACACATAGCTTTTCTGTCAGACTGTTTCCTGGCTGATGCCTCCATGAAAAGTATTTGTAACTATTCAGGTATGCCCCAGGGAGTCACTTTGAGCAAGGGGAGACACAAAGCTGGCTCTGAACTTCTTCACACAGACACACACACACACATAGAAAAGTTTCCTATGACTATCTGTTCCTCTTAGAACAAGCTTCCAAGGCTTCTTGTTCTCCAACCCCTCCTTCCAAAAAACAAGGTTGACACCATAACCTAATAGACAGCCTGACAGCTACAAAATGGGACCCAGTGTGTGTTTCTGGCACTACAAGGAACTGTGAGAAATAAGCCATGTCTGATTTCAGGGCATGGAAATACTTCCATCTAAGCCAAGACCTAAAAGATAAGCAGAGGTTATTCAAATGGCAGGACAGAGTATAAAAGAAGTGAGAAGCAAGAGAAAAGAGCAGGTTTGCAGATGGCACAGATTCTGAGGAAATGCTCTTCCATATGAACAGAGATTAGATTATGGGGTGGGGGCAGGGGAAGGGTGCTGCAGACCTAGGTTAGGTCCTTGATTTGCAGGAAAATTTGGGTTCCCATTACAAGCGAGCAAGGAGTTATCAAAGATGACAAACAAATACGGACACAGAGAGTGTACATCTGAATATGTTTTCTCAAAGCAAGCACCAGAAAAACAAGAAAGCTAGGGGAATACGTCCTCCAAGGTACATTGGTTCTTTACACAAACAAAGAAAATGCATACAAGTACCAGGCAGTGTATTCAACTGAGATAAGAACAACCCTTAATTAAGATCAGCTAAATACAGAAGCCAGGTGAATGCTCTGATACAATGCTAGTCTATTGTTAAATCCACAATCAGAGGTCCTTTAGTAAATACCTGATAAAGCTATTCTTCTGGGCCTACTGAAAAACATGCACCAGGGTAATTCTGCACTCTTAATCCTTTCATGAATAATATTACATTTCTTCCTAAAACCACAACCCACCTATTTCCTAGGCCATTGTGTATTCCTGTGTATGGGTGTGACTCAGCTATTGTTCTGACTAGCCCTGAGCTTTCTAGCTCTTATTCAAGTAAATTGTAATGCCTGGTTATTTTCACTGTCTCTACTAGAAGTAAATTTGAATGTTACTGAATAGGTAACATTCTTACTGAATTCCAAGCTCAGGGTGGGCTCAAGGACTTTCTAGGACATTGGAACTCTGGTAGAGTCTTAATCTAACTTAGCTATATGTCAAAATCAATCCTTAAAGGCACTTATAATAAGACAATATTGAGGGAGAGCACACAGATCGATACACCAGACTAATGTGGGGACAGGTTTCGAGTATACATGCTATGGGAATGCCAAGATTCCAGGAGGCTAAGTTTCCGTGAAACTCTGCCTCAGGACTGCTTCCAGGTTTGCAGACCTGACACTCCAGTCACTACTGGAGCGGATGTAGCAGAAGGGGACTTGATTGTGATCAGATCTTGAACTTAAGAGCAAGAAGACTCCAGAGAGATTCTAAGCAGAGGGGACTTGAACAGGAACACTATTTGGAAAAGGGGGTAAGAAAGGAGGGTTGGGAGGAGAAAGCAAGGAGGAGCCAGTGCATTTTCCAAAATGAATACTTCTGTTTTGGTGAGAGAAGGTCTCACTTCTTAATGCAGGTTGGCCTGAATCTCACTGTATAGCCCAAGGTAGAAACAAACTTATGTTAAACCTCCTGCCTCAACTTCTCATGTGCATGCATGATACATGCACACCACAATACTGGCTTACTGGTGGGATCTTGACTGACAGTCATCAGACATGGTGACTCTTGAGACACAGAGGTAAGGAGAAAGAAAGACTGGGAGAAGTGTTCACAAAGGAGCTGCTCCAGGAACATAAGTCTAGCATGGGATGGTTTCTTGCCCCTTAGCTGAGGGCATACCACACCTGCTCTGAGGCTGCCAGCTCCTGATGTCTCTGGTGTGTCCTTCCCAGAATTGAGCAGGCTGAATAGACCTTAAGTGTTTGCAGAGATGCTGGAGTAATCTGCCTTTTTGGCATGTTCAAATTCCTACAGGAACTTAGAAGAATAGACTGCCCTCTGACCTTGCTTTGCAAAATAATCCAGCTAAAACAAAAGATGGGTCTCTGGGCTGTTCTTGAGCGCGCCCGACTTGCCAGCAAGAACTATGCTGCAACAGGATCCTTCTGCACACGTTTATTGGGAGAGCTTGATTGCAGAGGCGAAGAGACCCTAAGCCCAGAACTGGTGCTGCTTATATAGGCCTAGGAGAGGCATGTCTCACACCCGGATTGGTTATGCATGGGTTATGCTTACCACCTCATTTGCATGTCTCACATCTGATTGGTTAACTTCTCTCTCATCTGATTGGTTAACTTGTCTCTCATCTGATTGGTTAATATGTCTCTCATCTGATTGGTTAATATGTCTCTTATCTGATTGGTTAATTCTCAAAACCTCATCTTGGCAAAAAACTTTACTGCCTATGTATGTGTGGTGGCCAGTGGTAGGCAGCACCACCCTGCAACGGCACATGTGGCTTCCCACAGGCTGTCCCTATATATACATGCAGTGCTGAATATTAAACTTGAAGCCTTGATCACATCCTTTGCTTTGGCTTCAATCTTCTCTTGCTGGAGCCATCCAGTGGCATGGAGAACCCGGTACACCTGTAAGGAGAGCTGGGGATGAAATAGGATAGGTGAATGAGAGAAATAAAGACCCAAGACAAAGATTTCTAATTGAAAGAAAATTAAATTCAAGGTCCATGACTCATGCGACTTGCTAGTTAGGAGGGCTTTTTGGGCCAAGGGCAAAGAACAAAGGCTGTTGCTGTTAAGTCCTTCCAGGAACTGGCTAGCCGTAAAGATAGGAGAAGACCTGTAAAGACAGCCAGACTATCTCAGCAGGGATGTCCGGACTATCTCAGCGTAATCATAAGTCCCTGCCCCTCAGAACTGCTGTTACCTCTCTCTGCACGTATAATTTGCTGATGTTTAAACTGTCTAATTGTGTGAAGCCATGCCAATTCTTCTGCTACCCCTACTCTCTTCCTATATAAACCCCTAACTTTTGAGCCTCGGTGTCAACACCTCTGTCTCCTGTATGAGATACTTGTCTTTCAAAGCTCCATCATTAAACTACCTCGTGTGTTTGCATAAAGACGGTCTCTCGTGATTCTTAGGGTGCTCAGTATCTCGTGACTTAGGAGGGGGTATCCCCACGGAGGTCTTTCATCATCATGGCTCAAATTTTAATTTTCAGTTCTGTGTTTATATAGGTAAAACCCAAAAACCAATCCCTTTATTTCACTTGGATTCTGTTGCTTTGTTTTTGTTGGATTGAGTTGTAAAGTAAGCTCAGTAGGCAATCTGCTCAAGTCTCAGGCAGAAAGCTGTAAATATAGGGAGGCCAGGCACAGGAGACTTGTTTAGCCAACTCAAGGCTGGGGGAAGGGCACATCTCAATCCATACCATGCTTTTAGTTTTCAGCTCCCCTTTCAGGTAAACCCAATTGATCCATGGCCACTGGATAGCTACAAATGAGGCACCCAAATGAGGGGACTGAAAATGGAGAGATCCACTGAGAAATGCTGTCTTGCATGGAGCTCCACAGAAAATGGAAGAATTAACAGTATCCTGCTCAGTTAGCAATGAACTGCATTAACATTAGCACTAGTTATAAAGTTTATTTTTGGAGGCTGTTATTACAGGAGGTGTATTAAGGGGATACAGCTGGCAGAAGAGGTGTTGACCCAACACTGACTTCTTCTAGGGGTGACAGCACAATGGGACAGAGGAATTGTATATAGGCATTTGTCCACAACCAAGAGATACATTAGATAAGAGGATCAGGGTTTAAAAAAAAAACAGATGTTAGAAAAATTCTTAGCTCAAATAGATTTATGCTTATTGTTAGGACGACTGTTGTTCTGTGTTTCATGTTGAAAAGAAAAAAATACTTAAAACTTTATCTGCTGGATGTCCACCCCTTGATTTCGTTTAACTTGTTTAAAAGAGAGTCTCAATTTGCACAGCAAAAACTGGTAAGTTACCGTGCACTGTGGCTGGGAGTCAAGCACAGCTGGAGAAGCCCTGCTAGGGGCTGATTACTTGCCAAGCCACTTTTAAAGGGGCCAACAGATGTTTGGCATTTTGGTAAGGGAGCAATTGGCTGTTTTTTCCTAGAAACATCTCTGATTGTGATTATTGGGCTCAGAAGGTAACAAAGTGCTCTTCTCTTAAAGTTATAGCTAGAAAAAGTAAGAATTTTGTCCAATCTAAATACATGATATATGTGTAGCCACTTCATTTTTGCTTCTGACTGGTTTTTAAAGTATAAATATGTTCTGCATGTCATGGTTATAGAGTATTGGCTTATAAGTTACTGGGTATGATTATAAATTTGTAGCATTGGTAACAAAAAACTTAGCTTGAAACTGGTAACTCAGGGTCATTCTAAACAACAACACATGGCATGAGCCAAACCAAGAAAATCGGTCTCTAAAGATACTTCTAAATTGGGATAATATTTTATGTAATTCTTACATAAAAGCTCACTAAATGCAAACCTCCCAGTCACCAGGATGCAATGGAACAGTATAAAAACAGTTCTCCAAATCCAAATCAAAGGAAATAGTCCTAGAAAACAGACTTACAAAGGATAAGATATAAAACAATGTCTCTTTAATGAAGTATTAAAAACTGTACTGTTATGCATTCATATATGAGCTGGCAGTCAAACTTTGTAATGTGAAAGTAATGTTTTTGGTATTGATTTTTAAAAGAATGGATTGTTTAAAACTGGGATTTGTTTTCCAAAATTATGGGTATGCTCTAATATTGCAAAAGGAACTTTAAAATTATACTTAGACTGCCAGTGTTCCGTTGGCTGTATTTTGAAGTTTGATCACAGGCTCAGGATTCTAACTCACACATATAGGTAGGTAACTAAGAAAAAATCAAGCAGGTGGAGATTGTTGCAGGGTTTGCGAAGGGTTGATGAGGCTATGGAACTTGAGGAGGCTCACAGCCTGGCTTGCCTACTCTACCTGCCATTCCAGGAAATGTGTATAAAACTATTATGTTATTTGGAGGACTGTTTTTATACTGTTCTGTTGTGTCCTGGTGAATAGGAGGTTTGCATTTAGTGAGCTTACTTGTAATTTTGAAGAGCCCTTGAAGAGATTCCATTGGAAAGTTTTGCCTCAAGGAATAGCTAATATCCCTACATTACATCAAAAATTCTGTCAATGATTCAATACAAGAGGTTAGGACTTTGAATCTTTTAGTGTATATTATTCATTATATGGATGGTATATTTTTAGCTGATCCACCTAATTACATTTTACTGCAAGCCTTTGCTTTTATCCAACCAGCTTTAAAATTTTGGAGTAGTTGTTGCTCCAGAAAAGATTCAAAGGCAATATTTTTTTCAATATTTGGGACATCAGCTATATCCTAAACAAATTGTGGCACAGAAAATTCAAGAAAGAAAAGATAATTTACTTACTTCAAATTATTCTCAAAAGTTGTTAGGAGGTATTAATTGGCTAAGGCCTTACCTTAAGCTTGCCACAAGAGAACTTAAACCTCTGTTTGATATTTCTCAAGATGAATGCAAATCCTAATTACTGTCGACAATTAACTGATGAGGGATAAATAGCTTTGCAGAAAGTAGAGGAAGCTATTAGCCAACAACAGACACATTAATTAGACTATGATCATTTGTTGGCTGTTTCACAGAACTCCTTTGGCAAAAGGGACTTTAATGTGGATTCATCTTTCTTCATCGCCAAAAAAGGATGAACACCCTATTATGAAGTTGTTGCTGTGTTAATGCAGGATTGTAGGATAGAGTCACAAAAGTATTTTGGTTTGTGTGTGTGTGTGTTTCAAGACAGGGTTTCTCGTGTAGCCCTGGCTGTCCTGGAACTCACTCTGTAGGCCAGGCTGGCCTGGAACTCAGAAATCTGCCTGCCTCTGCCTCCCAAGTGCTGGAATTAAAGGCGTGTGCCTCCACGCCCGGCGACACAAAAGTATTTTAGGAAAGGACTTGATGAAACATTTATTCCTTATTTTAATCAGCAATTAAATGGATTATTGCAGAATATTGATATTTGGATACATACTTTTTATTTCCTGTACATTTATACATGCAACCAAAAAAGAATTCATATACTGTATTTATAAACAGCTCATTTAATGGGAGAGAAACATATGTGATTGGATTACTTGTTCATTCTCTTGAGTTTCCCTCCACTTCAACACAAATAATTGAATTATGTGTTGTAGCCACTGTTTTGAAATATTGAAAAATCAAGCTTTTAATTTGAATACTGATAGCCAATAGGTAGCTCATGGTTTGCAATTGCTTGAAATTTTTCCTTTTTTTAGATGCTTCTAATTCTCAAATTTTACAGTTATATATACAAATACAGCTTAATTTAAGAAATATGTACTATTCCTTACTTTATAGGACATTTAAGTGCTCATACTGGATTGCCTTGACCCCTAGCCAATGCCACAGCAAATTTGTATACCAGGCAGACCTTACAGGAACAATTAGCCAAACAATCTTATTCTTTACATCATCAAAATAAAAATAGTTGGAGACAACAATTTGGTATATCTAGAAAATATGCACATCAAATTGTAAAAACTTGTTCTCATTGTCCTCAATTTCTTCATCTAGCACATAATGGTGTTAATCCTTGAGGACTCATACCTAATCAATTATGGCAAACAGATGTTACCATATTTCCTTATTATCATAAAGGACAAGGTATTGTGGAATAGGCCCATGGAACTTTAAAACAATATCTTCATTTAAAAAAAAAACAAGAAAGTGTGAATTATATCCCCATACACTACAAAATTATTTAAATCATTCTTTTTATTTTAAAATTTGGATGCCAAAGAACTCTCTGAGTGTGCGAGGAGCAGCTACTGGTGCTTCTGCCCTGGTTTTGCAAGGAAAAAAATTATGAGTTCCTTAGAACGGCAATTGATGCAGATATAGAAAAGATAGAAACTCTATTTCCCATTTGCTAGGATCTTAATCTCCTTGTCTGAGATAGTCCTTCAAAACAGGAGAGGACTTGATCTTTTATTCATTCAGCAGGAAGGACTATGTACAGCCCTCCATGAAGAATGTTACTTTTACATTGATCATTCAGGAATAGTAAAGGATTCTATGGCTAAAGTCGAGAACTAGGCCCAAGGAACAGAGAAAAAGGACAGAATCAGGGATGGTTTGAAATCTGGTTCTCCACTTCCCATAGCTTACAACTTTAATTTCTACATTAATTTCAACATTAATTAGAACCATTAATTATAATTTTGTTCCTTTTAACTTTTGGACCTTGTATCTTAAACAGATTGGTTGCCTTCATACAGGATCACTCTCAGCAAGTTCAGTTATTCACCATGGCAGTTATCCATCGCTATGAAGAAGTGCATTAAGTGCATATTCATATATCCTTTGTAGCTTGGTCTGAATGGGAAAGTGTGGGCTATAGAAGGCTGGTAGTCAGGGACAGATAAGAGTGTTATTGAGCTCCTATCAAACTAAGACAGAGACATACATCAATGTTATGTTTGTTCTCCCTGATGGGTTAGAAGGAGCAATATTGACACCAACCTAAGACAGGCACAGTTGCCTGGCCTTTCTATACCCTAGAAGTTATTATGGAAAACAAGTAAATCTTGTGCCCCTGTCCAGCAACTAGTACTGCTCATCTTTTAAAAAAACAAAAAAGGGAGACTTCTGCCCTTCCCAGCCTTGAGCAGGCTGAATAGACCTTGAGCATTAGTTGAGATAGACCTAATGACATAGGTGGAGTCATCCATCCACCTTGTTTACATGTGCAACTTCCTACAGGAACTTAGAAGAATAGACTGCCCTCCGAGCTTACTTTGCAAAATAATCCAGCTGAAACAAAGAATGAGTCTGTGGGCTCACCTTATATAAACAAAGTGCCGAATACTAAAATTGAAGTCTTGATCAGGACCTATGTCTTGGCTTCATTCTTCTGTCACACACACACACACACACACACACACACACACACACGCTTTTCATTTCCAGCCCACCTTTCAGGTAAACCCAGTTCATCCATGGCCACTGGATGGCTACACCCTGGAGAGCTGAGCAAATTGGATGGTGAGGTCTCAGGCCCTGTCTAGTGACACCTGAGGGAGAATAATTATGGCTGCAAGGTTCCCTGGGTTTCTATGCCTCTTGCCTTTACATTTTCTTTTCCTGGGCCACTACCCCTGAGAGTCACCTTGCTGACCAGGGTGTCACAGCAGACCCATGTCCTTGTTCCAAGTCCCCAGCTGGCCTGTAATAAGGAGACAGAAGGATTAGCTTCACATGAGGAAACTGTTGGGTTATGGAGCCTCCTGTGGCAAGATGGCAGAATGGGTTATGTATGTGGTGTGGACACCAGGAGGCGCTGCAGGACAAGACTGCTTCTCCAGAAAAGGGGCAGGCATATGGTTGCACTGCAGACACACAACCTAATAGCTTTAGCCCACAAGGACTCAGTCTCAGACACACACACACACTCACCAACAGGCTTTTAAGTATGAGTCACCATTTACTGGTGTTTATTTCTGGGCAAGTTTTATTTTTTGCCATGAGTTGAGGTTTGGTTGGTTGGTTGGGTTTTGTCTTTGTTTTTGTTTGTTTGTTTGTTTGTTTGTTTGTTTTGCTTGTTTTCTTGTTGTTGCTTTTAGCATTTTCTCTAAATTCTACCTCACAGTTACCTGGCAACACATACTATAAAAGGGGCTGTTTGCACACTCCTCTCTCTCTTGCTCTTACCTTTTTGCTCCTTCTCTCTCCTCTCCTCCCTTCACCTGTCTCTCCCCATTTCCTCCCCACCCCCTCCACATGCTCATGGCCGGCCCATATCTCTCTCTCTCTCTCTCTCTCTCTCTCTCTCTCTCTCTCTCTCTCTCTCAATCTCACTCTCTCATTGTCTAGGCTACCCTCTTAATTTCCCTCCCCATCCCCTGAATAAACTCTATTCTATACTATATTATACTATCCTGTAGCCGGTCCCTCAGAGGGAAGGGATGCCTCAGAATAGGCACACTGAGGCAACCCCTTCCCCCCTGCCTGACTACACGTCCACCAAACATATTCCTTCTCTCTCTTTATATTTTTATAAACATAACAGTTGTTGTTTGGGATTTTTTGTTTTGTTTGTTTGTTATACAAACAGGGTTTCTCTGTGTAGCCCTGGTTGCCCTGAAACTCACTCTGTAGACTAGGCTGGTCTAAAATGCAGAGATCTACCTGCCTCTTCCTGCAGAACCCCCATTCCAACAAGTGATTAGCTTTTTTGTTTTGTTAGAATTTTTTACAGTGTACATAAAGTCCTCTGCTTAATATTTAGGTAAATTCTTTGTAGCATATATAGTTGCTCAGTTTTTCCATTTGTAATATAATGTAGTTCCTATCCTCTATTCCATGAGCATTTGAAAGATGATCATCCATAAAGCAGCTAGATCAGCACCCAGCAAAAGCTCGGCAAATGTTCACTATCCTCTGTACAGGCAAAAATTCCAGGGATCTCTCATTTCCAGTTAACGATTACTAAACTGGGTCAGTTAGAGTCGTCACAATTTTAGCATGCTTAGTAGAATGGGCATCTTCTACCAAGAAATAATTTGGAGTTTATGTCAATCCAGAAGATGCCCATTCTCTGAATGACTGATTGATAATTTTGTGGGAGTTGCTGCTCTTCTCTGGGGTCTGAGGGGATCACTGTTGTATAAGTGCCTTCCCTAATCTGATTGTAGTGGCCATGTTAACCCACCTTGGCATTTTACCCTGCTACTTACCATCTCTACACTCATTCCTGGACCAATTTATCTAGTTCCTAAGACCAAAACAAGGACAAGAAGAGGCTCTGAAAGTGACATTAATCCTGCTACTTGGAGATAGCACCAATCTTCTCCCTCTTCCTTGCCACGGGTCTCCCTTCCTACTGATCCTCTCTATCTCTTAGGCCTTGGGTTTCCCTTGCCCTTTGGATATTCTACTTAAGTGTTATTGCCCCTTCATAAGGTTCTAAGCTGCCCTCTGTTAGAACGTGGTCAAAGAATGAGGCGTGGTGACCAATGGCTTGGGGAACTGAGAGAGGTTCTAAGAAAAATGCCAGAGAACCTGGTGCATTTTGTTCCCTGGATTGTTCTTGGAAGTACCTTTACTTTCAACCAATAAAACACGATTATTCTTGTTAAATATCAGAAAATAGCTACAGAACCCAATCTCCTCAATGTACTCTGAATCTGGATATGGCCTTCTGCCTTGATTTCATTCTTTCCCACATGTAATCTATAATACGAGCCAGGCAACTGTATTTCAATTAGTCTGTTCTGAGAAAATGTTCCTCTGTTGAAATTGCGTATGTGCTTACTGGCAATTATTTACATGTTTTTCTGGTCATGTTTGTCTGAACTCAAACATTCTTCTTTGCATCATTGCTTCTTTTGTTACATTGGCATATAAAAGCACACTGAAACTAATGAAAGATGGTCAACAGCATCAAATGTAGTCTGCTCCATTCTTTCCAGGTCCTCAGATTTTAGGTCCAGCAGACAAGATCTGCATAAGTTGGTTGAAAATCAACACCCTTTCTTGATCCTGAGGACAATGTCCAGGGCCCCAAGAAACATATTTCATCAGAGACTGGGATAGTTAATAAGAGCCCAGGCTGGCTGACATCTGTCTCTTATCCCAAGCCTCTGATTTGTCCTCTATACAGAGGAGTTAAAAACTGAGACTCAGAGAGCAGAAGTGACTTTCTTGCAGCCCCATGGTGTGAGGACAGATTTTTATTTGGAGGCTTGCTGGCCTCTGACTCCATAATGTGCCCTCCTAAGGGAAGCTCTCTTGCTACTGGAGTTGGTGTTTGCGGAATCTAAATTAAATGGGTGTCTGTGTCTGTAGGAAGCAGCAGGCCAGCAGGGGAGAGGCAGAGAGAAGTGTTTGACAAGGCAATGACCTCAGATAGTGGCATTATGGGCAATAGAGAAATGACAAGGACCATTACTGCAGTCACCCAGTCACTGGTGTGTTCCCTGGCCTCCAGACCTGCTCTGTAGTTTCAGGGTAGAGCAATGCATGCAATGTTCTTTCCAGGACCTCAGCATTATCAATTAAGTTTTCTGATACAGAGGGGTCTACAGAGTGAAAAACCAAGGAGAATTAGCATGCAGATTTCCTTCATCCTGATCCTTAGGCCCCAGTCATCCCCCAAACAATGTGAGAACCAGGGGAGAGAACACTGAGGCACACCCTACTTCCTCTTAGATGTGCAAACATCATCTGGCTTCTGACTCCTCCTGGGAACCCAGACAACCCCAAGATAGGCTGAAAGCAGCAGAGGTCATTGATGGGTGGTCAGAGTCAATACCATCCTTGGTCCAGGCCACAAAAGTTAGTGTCCAGCCTTCTTGAGGACCACCTTCCATAGAAGGAACTCCATGTAATTGCCCCTGACCCAAAAACTGGGAAATGTGACTTATAGCATATCCAGGCACAGCCCAATCTTGTTCTCCAGGTTTCTCTGTAAACCCACATATCATATTTTGGCCAGGCTACTCTTCTCCAGCCTCAAAGACTCTCTCCCTGCCTCAACCCTTCGGTTATACCTGACCCATTCATGGTTTGTCAGGCACACCTGCACTTGGATGAAGCATGAATTGACAGAGATGCCAACATCGTAGGAAAAAGAAATATTGGAAGGGACAGCAGGTGATCCTTGAAAGTGTCCTGGAAGCCAGATGTGGTAGCACATGTCTTTATTACCACCACTTAGGAGGCAGAGGCAAATGGATCTCTGTGAGTTCAAGGTCAGCCCAGGCAGCACAGTTAGTTCTAGGCCTGCCAAGATTACATAGGGACTCGTTGTCTCAAAAAGAAGAAGGAGGAGGAGAAGAGGAAAAGGAGCAGGGCGAGGAGGGGAAGGAGGAGAAGAAAGAGGATGAGGAATAGGAGGTGCTGTTGGGGGGGTGCACAAAAAGAAGAAGAAGGGGGGGAAATGTGTCTGGAATCTCTGAAGAATGTATCTAGACTGTCCCAGGTTGAGGTCACTTGAAAGTTAAAAATGAATAGTGAAACCACTTCAGTTGTCTCCTGATTGGATCAGATAGTCATACGTTCAATCTTAGGTTCATAAGACTCCAGGTTCTGTACTCTGGCCTTTCCTGTGCATAGTCAGGGCAGTCCCTGGAAGCCAGGTTCTAGGCTGGGCTCTCTGTAAGTAGGGTAGGGAAAAGCAAGATTCCCTGTCTGCTCAGTGAACCTCAGCAAGTTGGTCTCCTGTAAAAGGCTGATGAGCTCACCTTTGTCCACTAGAGACGCAAATCCTGAGAAGGTCCCTGGAAGGAGATAAGTTGGGCTTGGGGGGGGGGATATTTAGGGTTTTAGCTGTTAACAATATGAAGAAAGGTATCCCACATATGTTTGAAAGAAGGTTGACCTCTCTGTAGGTGGCGCACTCATAGTCTGAAGTCCTCACCTTGAAAATCCCCTGCCTCTTGATTCTTAGAATCCTAAAAACCCAACTAAGTTGGACACCAGTACCCCAACTCCAGAACCTGAAAAGGCTGCCCTAAACCAAAGGACACATTCTGAAAGAGGTCATACTTGTGTCTCAGAGTCCAAAAAAAAAGACTCGATATATGAATCTTAGCTTTGATCTTTGCGATGTCATTGAAAAATGTTTTGTACTTCTACATATTATATGCCCAATAATTCACCTTTCCTAACCACTTTACTCTTCCCAGCCAAGTACTGCTAAAGATTTGAATTCAGGTAAGTTCTGTACTGCTGACTATATCCCTATAACCTTCTTTTTATTTTGAGACACTGTCTCTCTTAGTCTCACAAGTTGGACCTGAACTTAACATGTAGCTCAGGTGAGCCTCATTCTGTGATTTTCCTGCTTCAGCCTCCTTGGAAGCTGGGATTATAGACCCTTAGTCACCATGCCTAGACCCAACTTTTAGTTCTTTAAAATGTGTGCCTTGTTAAGTAGCCCAGGTTGGCCTCAAACTCTTAATCTTCCTGATTCAACCTCTCGAGGCTTGAAGGAGACATCATGTCTGGCTGTGGTACTACATTCTGTAATAACTTTCTATAGTGAGATTTTTTGTTTTTGTTAAAAACATAGCAGTATGGGTGCTGAAGAGATAACTCAACAGGTAAGAGCACTGACTGTTCTTCCAGAGGACTCAGGTTCAATTCCCTGCATCCACATGTCAGCTTACAACTGTCTGAAACTACATGATCTGACACCTTCAAAGACATATATGCAGGCAAAACACCAATAATTTTTTAAAACACTGAAATATTGTAAAAATATGTTTTCATTATACTCTCAAGTATGGAATATGGGGCTGCCTCTGATTGTCCACAGCAGTTGACTATGACTTGCCTCATGCTCTAGTAGGAGCATGATTTTGCAAGCTGCAGAGAGGTGCTGTGGATGTGTGACATTTGGAATTCTGGGGACTTTTTAGAGTATGTATATAAATGCTAGATACCTAATAGAAGGGACTGGTTGGCTGGTTGGTGGTTGAATGCTCCTGATTGCTGTTTGTCAAGTCATAGTGTATACAGAGACAAAAATAAGAAATTCGATATCCTGATGACGAAGCTCAAATGTGTCCAAGGAACTAAGCATCCCCTAATCAGCAGAAATTAGTCTAATGATGCCATCACTCCCTTTTCTACTCCCTGACTTTATTTGAAGTGCGCCCTCTAGCTCTCTCTCTCTCTTTCTCTCTCTTATTCTCTCTCTCTCTTGTTCTCTCTCTCTCTTGTTCTCTCTCTTGTTTTCTCTCTTCTCTCTCTCTCTCTCTCTCTCTCTCTCTCTCTCTCTCTCTCTCTCTTTCTCTCTCTCTCTCTCTCCTATCCTTCTTTCTCTCCTGCCTAGTGTTAGGGAGTTTAAAGGGAAGAAACAGAGAGATGGGAAAGAATGGGATTAAGAACCCAGAAAATAGCTAAAAGAATCCCTGTTGGCTTTCCTCTTCACACAGTCAAATAGCCTAGTCAAACTGTCTAGTTCCTTTACAGATGTAGCCAACTTGAATGCATGTGAGCAGGTAGATTCAAAGACTCTGGTAAATCGCTTGTAGGTCAAGAGTGAAGAGGAAACACTAACCATCAACAAGGTCAGGCCCAGGTCATGAGTTAGGAAGGGGAATGGCAATAGCATAAGGATCAGGAGGCTCACATGACCTTCAACTTCTCAGGCACAAATACTTCATCCTCAGACTATGCTGTCTGGTGGTATTGGGTATAAACTGATGGCCCGGGCATATGAGACCAGACATGGGAGCATTCAGGGTGGAATTGAAGGATAAGTCAGGAATGAGTATAAGGTATCCAGAGGATATCAAAGATGTTCCAGGATATGTCATTGATGTCCCAGGCCTTCAAGATCATACCTGGTATTGGATATAAAGTCTTCTTGCCCAGACACTCACAAAAACTGGCAGCCTCTCCTGTGTTTCACTTCAGTCAATATCATCATTGGTGTTCACAGTGAAGTCTAGAGGCAAGAGAGACAGCTGTGCAGTAAAGAGTGTGTACTGCTTTTCACAGTACACACACACGGAGTTCAGTTCTCAGTACTCACATCAGGCAGCTCACAACTGCTTGTGGTTCCAGCTCTGAGAGGATCCAACACCCCTGAAGAGCATCTGTGCTAGCCTAAACATATCCACCCATAGACAACCACAAATACATTGTCTTAGGTAGGGTTTTATTGCTGTGAAAAGATGCCATGGCCAAAGCAACTCATATAAAAGTGAACATTTAATTGGGGCTTGCTTAGTGTTTCAGAGGTTCAGTCCATTATCATCATGGCGGGAAACATGGCATCATACAGGCAGATATGGTGCTGGAGGAGTCAAGAGATCTATATCTGAATCACAGCCAGGAGGAGACTGGAATTCTACATAACACAAAACTTAAGCCTAGGAGACTTCAAAGCCCAACCCCACAGTGATACACCCTTTCCAACAAGGCCACACCTACTCCAAACGTGCCACACCTCCTAGTAGTGTCATTCCCTGTGGCTCAAGCATTCAAACACATGAGTCTATGAGGGCCAAACCTATAAAACCAGCACACACATAATTAAAAATAAAAATAAGTCCAAAAAATGAAGTCAATCTCTTCCTCTGGTGTCTTGGAAGCCTTAATAGGATGGTAAGGCTTTGTGAGCCCAGGTTCATTCACTATCCATCCCAATTTGAAACTCTTTCCTTGCCACCTATAGCATTAACACCAATGACAGGAAGAAGTAAAGAGACAGAGAGACCCTCAGGGCTATTCTATACAACACATCAGAAAGGATGCTGACAATCCTGGGATCTGTGAATAATAAAGAAATCACCACCAGATGTCCTACCAATACAACTTCATGAACACAGCCTGAACTATGCTTCTTTCTATATGTGAGGTCATACCAGAGCTTGGCTTATTTTCTCTTACTTTTACCTTCCCAGGCCCTACCCCAAGCCTTTCCCACACTGTCTAACCACCCTTTCTTTGATCCCATTAGTTAGATGTTGCTTCCTGAGGTTGGTAACCGATTGATGCTGGAGTACATGGGAGAACACGGAAGACCACAGATTATCCAAGTTTAGTTACAGCAAATGATGGGGACTTCATCATTGGATCGCAAAACTCCCAGTAGCACACTTTCAGCATGAGTATATCTGGAATGGAGTCCTGGTGCCCTGGGAAAATCTCAGAGCTACAGGTGCAAGTGAGATCTGTGATATAATACCCAAATCTTTCTTGGGTCCCTGCTGTGAGGCACTTTATGGTCCTCATCTCTGTAAATCCCTCTGACATAGTTCTAGTGTCCAGTTTTGGAATGTAGACCTGAAGGCAAGCAGGGTCAGCCTGAAGTGTCCAAATGCTCAGACACTGCTCATGCCCCTCTTGGTATGTAGAAAATGTAAGTGGCACACTTGCACTATCATGGTGCATTGACAAGGAAGTTATCTTGGAGATAGAATTGCAAGGTTGGAATCAAGGAACAAAGGTGTAGCCTTGGCACCATAGGAGCCTCAAGGAGCAGAAAGATGGCTTCCTGCCTTTCACAGTCCCTACAACCTCCAGACATTAAGCATCCCCTACTCTCCACTAGCATTCTCTTGAGTGACTTTACTCTCCCTTACCCTTAAACTTCTTCCTCTCCCCGTAGAGAAGAGGAAAGTATCAGTCACTGACCTTGTCTTGTATTTCTTCTCATTATGTAAGACTAACATCTTGCTCACAATGCCTCTGTGTTCTTTTCTGTTTGTTAGAGGCTGTAACCCTCTAAGATTTTCCCATCCACCTACCTATCCAGCTTGCCTCCTTGGGCATCAGTTTTCTTAGGTTGGTAAAGTTTCCCCTTCTCTTATATTCTGCAATGGAGGTGGACCTTGGCCACCACCACCTTTCAGTTGAAAATGAAGTACTTTCATTGCCCCACCCTGACAAGGGGGTAGACAAGGATAGCTTTCAGCCTGGGCTCAGAGGCCAAGAGCTTTGTTCAATGTTGCTGTGACTGGGCCTGTGTGGACTTCCTTTCTGCTGGTGCCTATGACATTTCACCTAATGAGAGGCTCTACTCACAGGGCACTTTTTAGACTTTTAGTAGCTTCATTTTGTAAGAGCTGTGTTGTGTAATATTTACAAACATTTGAATTCATCCATTAAATTTTGAATTTGAATTACTAAGGAGGGTAACTGTCCCCACAAAAGTATCATTTTTCTTTCTTTTCCGAACGTTTGTTTTCTGTGTGTATTTTCAATCGTGATGAATTTGTAACTCTGGACATGTAAGGAAAAATCAAATACATACTTGATACCACTTGGATAACTGTTAGCCTGTTTTTGTTCAGAGAAACATGTATAAATAAGCACCTAGTAGTTAGAAAGTCAGAGCCATGGAAGTAGCCTAGTTGCTTTATGTTAATTATTTCCTTGGACCCTGCCGCCTGGCAACAACCTCACTCTTTTCCAATGCTGCTGGTCTTGTCTGCCATAACTCAAGAAGAATCATTTGGGACTAGATCTGTCTTTGTAAGACTCTGATGAGACTTACCTATCAGGGACCCTCCCAAGTGAACAACGCAGAGCCGGGAGATTGATGCAAAAGCAAGAGGAATTTATTGTTTTAGTACACTGGGGTCGTCCTGCATCCAAAGTTGGAGCAACAATCCTAGGCAGCCCATTCAGCCAGTTTTTATACAGTTTTCAGGGGTAGAATAGAGCAACAGCCACTAAGCACACTGTGATTAGCAGAACAGTGTGACTTTTAAACTGATTGATCGCTAAGGAATGAGGTAGCATGCATGGGGTTCCTTCATCTGCAGGTGGCCAATGGTTGGTCAGTCATGAGGAATGTGTCTACTGTGCTCTGGGCTTCCATCATCAGCGGGTGGCCAATGGTCAGTCCCCACTGTGGTCTTTCTGAGGAATATAATTAGCTTCTCCCTTCCAGAGAGGAGAGGTGCCTCTGAGCTCCATGACTTCTCTCTTCCAGGAGGAGAAGGATCTGGTGCAATTTTCCAAGGGTTCAGAACTGACCGCTTCATCTTCACCTGATGCTTTTCAGATTAAGGAGCAGCTCACTTCTTGCTTCCATGTGTGTTCACACAAAAACGTTTCCTCTCACCAACTGATACACATCTGAGAAGTGGGGGCAGGTATTATTAATTACTTTGTATAGGTAGAATGTACTGTTCCCTTTTCTTTGAGGTGAACTAAGAATAGACCTGCTGAGTCATAAATCAAGCATGTGTATCATCATACAACATTTTTAAAAACACTGCCCAACTGCCTTCCAAGATGACTCTTCATTCTCTGACAACTGCTGCATGTCCTGTCTCAGCCTCCTAAGTGCTAAGATTACAAGTGTGTACCGCCAGGCTTCATGGTCTTATAGCTTTAAATCTAATTATGATGGATGGACATGTGGTGTCTCATTGCAAATGTATCCCTAAATCTCCTTCTCAATACCACACTTCTGTAGATGTATACACACACACAAACACACACAACACATACTACAAACACACACACACCACCTACACTACAGAAATGCCCTGACAGTCTGCTTTATTCCACATGTTTTCTCTGGTCTTGGCCATTGGTGACACAGGGCCTCTGAATGGTGGCATAGTATGCGGCAGGGTATGGGGATCTTCTCACAGCTTTGGCACATGGTAGCTCAGGATTAGGAAGAAAGACTAGACTGTTTAGTTAGTATAAAGAAACTAGTTCTATGGCTCTGAGCTGATAGGGCTATGACCTCTCAATTACCACAGCCCAGATATTCATTAAGTCAGGAACTGAAGAGCAGAGAGTGATTTGGCCAGGCAGGGATGGAACCTTGGTAAAAGAAGAGACAGTAACTTGACAACAGGCCTTGCTGATTGGTAAAGTCAAGTAGGAGCAGTAATCACTGTGTGCTGATTACATGGATCACAGTAAATTTTAAAAAGACCTGAGAAGTCACTGAAAAGGGACCCAGACAGCACTGGGCTCTCCAAGTGCAAACCTAGGATGCAGAGGCCATGGCTGGTTTTCTCTATCAGTGTGTACTGCAGGCTGTTTGAGATTGAGCCCCACATTGTTTTCCCAAGGGATTCAGGCTCCTGGGTGCAACATGAATTATTTATATACTCACAGCCTTCAGAAACTAGAAGTGAAATTTTAAAGATTTCTCAAGTAAGGAGATAAGTGACCTTGGATTAGATTTCAACTACAAGTTGAGGGGCCTCAGAAAATGCTAGTGTCCAAAGCATTTCAAAGGAAAACAGCCCTGACTAAGTAGGATTGTGCTGTGCAGAGCCACAGACAAGAAACTGTAATGTACAGGACCTTTAGTGACAACCTAGTCGACGATGGGTCCTGGGAGCTAAGAGGTGTTTTCCTTGCCTGGCACAGCCATATCCACTAGAAACGGGGCTACATGGAGCCAGCACAGCTGATTGACACAGTTCCAGCAAAGCTGAGCAGAATGCTGCAATCGCTGTCCTTCTGTCTCTCAGTTTTGGGGTTTGGTCTCTGCATGTTGCATTCTTGAGGACTTTCTTCATTTTTACTCATTTTATGTCTTTTCCTGAGAATATTATGTTTGAGTCTCTTTAATCTAAAGAGACTCTTCAATCCTACAATTAACTTCATCTGGTCCCTATTTGGAAGTCTTTGTTATGCCCTGAGAATCATTAAGCCCAGGTAAGTACATACTTAGATGTGGCCATTCCTTTTTGGGGTATCTGCTCCTGAACAAACTCAAAACAGCATAATTAGTGCCGGGTAAACACAGACAACTGACAATCTTTGAATAGCCAGGAGAAAAGGTGATGGATTCAAGGTTGCTTTTATATTATAGGCTTAGAGCTCTCTGAAAATGTAATTTAAAGATGCGGGTGGTACAGGATACAGTCTTGGATGAATAAAACTCAGTAAATAAGACAGATTGACTAAAATAAACCTTTGCTACTTTATAGCATAGATGATAAAAGATTTAGGAGTGAGGTATTAGTATTTGCTATTTATTAAAAAACCAGTTCAGGGGGTTTGTATCCCCACTGGAAGAACAACATAGGCTGGTCTGACCACTCAGTTCTCCCAGAGTCTAGACCATCAACCAAAGAGTGTACCTGAAGGGATCCATGGCTTTAGATACCTATGTAGCAGAGGATGGCTTTGCCTGACCACAATGGGAGGGGAGGCCCATAGTCCTGGGGAGGTTTGATGCCCAATGTAGGGTTATGCTGGAACTTCAGGACAGGAGTGTGTGGGTGGGTAGGGGAGCACTCTCATACAGGGAAATGAGAGGGGGGACCTGGGGCTATGGGATGTCCCAAGTCTGGTCAGGGATCAGGCCACTGGTGGAGGTGATATGTGGGAGTTTTGACTGCACTTACCCCTCGACAGAGCAGGGTGGGCATTAGGCTATGAGAAGCCACAGGACCCCACTCCAGGTGTGGGGGAGGGCAGTCTGAGATGCCAGCGACTGCTGGAGTTGACTCAGGGGTCCGGGACCTGTAAGGAGTCTGGGGACATCAGGTTCACAGGCTGTTGAGCATCTAGGCACCACTGGGAGCCAAAGAAGAGCTGAGAACAGAACAGAGGCTGGTGGGCTGGATCTAGCCCAGGGCTGAAGGGGAAAAGAGAATAGTGCCCTGACTGGTTCCTGCAGGGAAGAGAGTCCTTGGCTTGCTTGGCGAGTGGCTGGGCTTCATGGAGGCCATGGCTGGGAGGGCTGGGAGACTCTTTAAGCTAAGACCTGCTCCATTGCTCCTCATGGTGGATCCTGATGAAAAGATCCATGGTCCATGGTTTTAAGGCATTTAGTGTCATGGCAGACTGGCAATGAGTAAAACTGTACCCCACTTTCTCAGGGCAGGCCTGGGGTTAAAGACCTATTGCAGGAAGGAGTGTCTTGTAAGGGGAGTTTATTGGCTAAACCTCCAGGCCTTTAAGTACCTCATCAAAATGGAGATCTGTCTTGAGGCTACATGACCTGTGGTCACATTTTCTACCTGTGGAGGGGATTAGGGCATTGTCCTTACGTGACTGATGGCCACAAACCTATGAAGAGCTGTGTCCTCGTGTCAGGAGCCTGGTGTCCAGGAGGGTGGCAACATGCCTACAGTTCCTTGCAGGGTCTCCAGAGTTTCCAACTTAACCAGAAACCAGGCTGCCTTTCACGGTTCCAAATTGGGAGGTGGGGTTTGGGATGGGGGTTGGTCGAGGGGGTGAACAGGAAATGGGAAATCATTTCAGATGTAAACAAATGAATTGATAGAAATAAATAAATAAACAAACAAACAGTTCAGATGTTTTGTTTGCCTGGAGCGCTTTCAAAAAGCAAACATTGTCAGCCTAAAAGTAGGCTATCATATATCAAAAATGTTTGCTTAGCACTAGACATTCTTTATACTCTTTAAATTAGAATTACAGGGTTAATAGTAGGAATAAATACTGTTCTGTTTGCATTTTCTAATTGTGACTGAACTTGTAACTCTGGGCATATAATAAAAAGTGAAACACATAAACCAAACTCCTTGGAAAATCATTAATCTGTTCTGTAAAACGTGTATACAGCAGTGCCTGGCTGCTAGACATTCAGAACCACAGAATTCCTAGTAGCTAGGAAATCAGAGCTGTGAGATTACCCTGACCATTGGTCACTGACAATTGCCAAATGAAAGAGCACACTGCAGATAAATATACACACCCTTGCTCAAATTCTCTTCACCCCAACCAAAGGTCATTCCATTTCTTCATCTACATTCTAACTGTTCGCACCCTAGGCTTTCAGCTTCTGCTTCCACCTTCCTGTCTGGTTCCTCCAGTCACAGCCTCCTACTCCCTCATCTTCTCCCCCAACACCTCTATTGGACTGTGACTGCAAGCTCCATGATAGTAGTGACTCCTGTGGGAGTGTACAGGGCTCCTGGCATCATGAAGGAAGCTTCAGAGGCAGGTTTGCTCTGCTCCAAACTCCCACAGGAGCTGCCTTTCTTGATCTCATCTAATCCTGATTAGATGGTGGAGGGAAACTTCTAGAAGAAAGTATAAGGAGAGGAATGAGACATGGTAACAAATGATCTTGGCTTTGCGGAAGAGAAGAGAGAAAATGGAGCAAAGAACACCTTGGAGAGTGTGGTATGAGTGTGTTTGTGGTGCTAGGGATTGACCCTGAGGCCCCACCCACGAGAGACAAGCATATACCACTGAGCTACATCCCCAGATCTCAACAGGATGCTTCTTAGATGAGGGTGGATTTGCAGCAAGTGGGAAAGTACAGTAGAAGTTGGAGGTGCAGAACAGATAGTCCAGGGAAGATAGGAGAGGACTTGGGGGGCTGGTGTCCATGAATGGATTGCAGATGTAGGCTACAATGAGGCAAACAAGAAAGATAGTGTAAGAACTTCTGTAAGAATTCAGTGAGAAACAAGACACTTGTTTACTGGCACTAACTCTGATTATTTGACCTTGTGCAAGGGTGCCTCTAAATTTTCTATTCATACATGGAGGAGCCTGCCTGTAGAGCATTCAAGATGTGAAGGAAATATGAACATGGGTTTGAGGCAAGCCTGGGCCAATTGTGAGACCTTGTATCGAAAAATATATGTGGGCACTGGAGAGAAATCATGGTGGTTAAGAGCACTAGCTACTCTTCCAAAGGACCTATACTTGATTGTCAGCACCTATATGGTAACTCACAACCCTCTTTTACACCAGTGGCAGGGGATCCAATGTCTTTTTCTGGACACTCAAGATACTGTACACACATGATACACAAACATACATGCAGGCAAAACACCCTGAAAAACATATACACAAAATAAAAACAAATATTTATTTTATTTTATTGGGTAATTTCTTTATTTACATTTCAAATATTTTCCCCTATCTCCCCTGTCAGAAACCCCCTGTCCCATCCTCCCTCCCCCTGCATTTATGAGGGTTTTCCTCCATCCACTCTCCCACTCCCACCTCCCCGCCCTCGATTCCCCTACACTGGGGCATCCTAGGACCCTATTGAGCCTTCCTAGGACCAAGGACTTCTCCCATTTATGACTATATTTTTGAAAAGTAAAAACATATGCATACATATTCTGTTTAAGACAATTGGAAAGATGTTTTGTAGACATCTCATAACCCCTGAAGGATGCCCCTCCTATAATAATAGTAAAAAGACTATTCTCTGTTTTAAAGAACAGGCTGGGATTCCTTCTACAAGTTCACCTCCAGATCCCAACCTCCTCGTGACACACTGAGCAGCTTCTGTGGTTGTGATCCAGCAGGCTTAGGCCACACTTACACCCCCAGCATACCTTCATTGTGGGCATAAGGTACCAGGACTATGTGCATTCAGAATGCAAATAAGGAGTCTTGAGGCTTGTTAGATTTTGACAGAAGTTTGCTGCAGGTTCAGAGTTGCTTCTGGGGGTCTCCCAATGGGGTAATGCCTAAATGGAACCAGAATGGTTACTTGAGGACCTTATAAAGGTAGGGAAAATAGCAAGATGCTTTCTAGGCTTGAAAAGTTGCAGAGCCCTATATATAAGTCTATGAAAAATGTTAACATGTAGCAGCAATGCAGTAGGCCTTGGGACTATCCCTCATCCCAGAGTATGTGGATGCTGGGCTTAGAGACTTAGAGATGTCTCCGTGCTTCTGGGTTTCAATCTTTCTTGGAATGATTACTCTTTTCTGTTTGCCCAGTCCTCCTTCATAGAATAGGACCTTATCTTGACTTGGGCCAGTCATTGGGCCATTTCTGCTCCATTTTTATCCCAGCACATCTCATAGTCAAGACAAATTGTGGCTCAAAGATTTCATGGGTGGGTTGATATCCCCCTCCCTTCACTGGAAGTCCTGCCTGGCTACAGGAGGTGGCCACTTCAGTCTCCATATCCCCAGGTGCTCAGAGTCTCAGCTAAGGTCATCCCCATAGACTCCCAGGAGCCTCCTCACCCATTCCCAGTTCTCCAGCAAGTCCCAGATTTGCCCGCCCCCATTTCCATTCTCACTCCCAGCCCTTTCCCACCCGAATTCCCAAACCTGATCCCTATCCCTATTCCCCTCCTCAACTCTGTCCAACCCAGTTCCCTCGCTCCATTCACTAAGCTCAGAGTCTGACTGACATGCAATTCAGCCACTGCAGTTGTAAGAGTGACAAACCATGCCAGGCAAGAGTAGAATCATCCACAGAGGAGGGGTGGTGGCGGTGGGAGTGGGGGTAGTGGGTGGGGTGAGGGTGTTAAATCGTCAGACCTCTCCAGGAGACTCTGCTGGTCCTGCTCTGAGAGCAGGCAGAGCGTAGAATACACAATTCCAGAGCTGGCCTCCAACCAATCAGGGCAGACCAAGTTAATTTTCACAAGATAAGAGGTACTATAAAAGGCAAGTCCTCTCCAGCTTTCCACAGCTTCGTCCACAGTCCATTATGACAAATATGAGGACAATGATACCAGCTGGGTCCAGTGTCCAAGTCTGGATGGTCTGTCTGCTCCAGGCATTTGTTACCACAGTCACTGGTAAGACATACTCCCTGAACCAGTGAAGTGGGTCTTCCAGCTCCGTGGGAAACCTGAGGAAGGGGGGACTGGAGTGAGGCAGTAAGAGTGAACAGCCTTCTCTGGGAAGCTGCCCAAAATAGAAGAGTGCAGGCGTGGTATATCCCGACTGGGCAGGGTTATTATTATCTGTATGATCTTTTTATTTATTTATTAGAGACTGAACTCGAGGACTTAACATATGAAACAAGCTCCAACACTAAGCTGTATCCTCACTCTTACTTTTATGTTTTACTGTTTTAATCAGTTATGGTAAATCAAACAAGAGTGTCACAAAGGAAGCCTACTTATAGATCCCTGAAAAATTTGGGATACAAATAGCCCCATGAGGCCATACAGGGGAGCCACCAGATGACAGAACAAGTAGTGGAAAACTGGGTGAGACTCCTTCTTCTTCTTCTTCTTCTTCTTCTTCTTCTTCTTCTTCTTCTTCTTCTTCTTCTTCCTCTTCCTCTTCCTCTTCCTCTTCCTCTTCTTATTCCTCCTCCTCCTTCTCCTCCTCCTCCTCCTCCTCCCCCTCCTCTTCCTTCTCCCCTTCCCCTTCCCCTTTCCCTTCCCCTTCCCCTTCCCCTTCCCATCCCCTTCCCCTTCTTCTTCTTTTCTCCTCCTCCTCTACTTCATCTTCATCTTCTTGCTTTCACAAGTGGGCAAAAATAAGCAATGCAGGCTAAGCAAACTGAGTGACTATCACCCCTTAGTTAACATGTGAGTAACTGAGGTTCAAGCTGGGAATAAGTTTGATTCAGACTAGAGATTGGGACACAAAATAAGGAAGAGGAAGTCAGGGACAATCATGGAGAGAGGAGCCATGCATGCTAGCCACACACTTATAATCCTCACACTGAGCAGGTAGAGGCAGGAGAATCAGGGGTTAAAGGCCAGTCTCCTCTATCCAACACTTTAAAGGCCAGGCTGAACTTGTCTCAAAAACAAAAAAATAATAATCTGTGGGGAGCCGCCCTCACATTCGCCATTACAAGATGGCGCTTACACCCTGTGTTCTAAGTAGTAAACAAGCAAGCTGCGCATGTGCCGGGGTAGTTTTCCACTCCATGTGCTCTGCCTTCCCCATGACGACAACTCCGGTCGATGGGCTGCAGCCAATCAGGGAGCGACACGTCCGAGGTGGAGGACAATCCTCCATAAAAGGGACGGGGTTTCGCCATTCTCTCTCTCTTCTCCTCTGCCTCCTGAAGAAGTAAGCAATAAAGCTTTTGCCACAGAAGATTCCAGTTGTCCTGAGCATGTTCTTGCTGGTGGGGACAAAAGCTCGGGATAATAATCATGAAGGTAGCCACTTGCTGGAGAGCCTAGCCATAATGCTGGGTGGAGAGTATTCAGAGTAGAACCCAACAAATAGACACTGGAGGAGCAAGTCTTCCTTCATTTTAAAAGTCCATTATTTCCCCCATCCCTTCATGTAGGCAGTAGACTCACCACCCAATGGCCCTTCTCTCCCTGTCTCAGGAACCAAAGTCATTCAGCCTGAAGTGGATACGCCCCTGGGTCGTGTTCGGGGCCGGCAGGTGGGTGTGAAGGATACAGACCTCATGGTAAATGTCTTCCTGGGCATCCCCTTTGTTCAAGCACCACTGGGACCTCTTCGGTTCTCAGCTCCACTCCCACCACAGCCCTGGGAAGGTGTGAGAGATGCTAGCATCAATCCCCCAATGTGAGTACCGCTGCAGTAAGTGGGCAAGTGTGCAGGGTAGTGGCAGTCTCTGGATGCCAGGGTATGTGGAGCTCAGGGCTGGCCCTGAAATTTCCCCTTGGCTGCAGGTGCCTTCAAGATGTAGAGAAAATGATCAACAGCAGATTTGGCCTCAATGAAAAGATTAAAATCTTCCCCATTTCTGAGGACTGCCTGACCCTCAACATCTACAGCCCCACTGAGATCACTGCAGGGGACAAAAGGCCGGTATATAGTCCAGAGGACCCCATCCAACTCGACCATGACAAATGACCTTCTACACCCCTGTTTCTTAAACACTTCAGAAGTCCTTATAATACCCTGGGCTACAAGGGGGGTGGCTGGAGTCCAACAAGCTGGGGCCACTGATTCTAAGCCATTTCTCTAGGTCATGGTATGGATCCATGGGGGCTCTCTGCTGGTTGGCTCCTCCACATCTCAGGATGGATCAGCCCTGGCTGCCTACGGGAATGTGGTAGTTGTCACTGTCCAGTATCGCCTTGGGATCTTTGGCTTCCTTAGGTGAGATGACCATCCTGGAAAAGGACGTTGCAGCCCTGAGGAAGGCTTTCTCATGAGAATGTGAGGGTAGAGGGCTTGGGGAAGTGGCTCAGACAATAATGTTTGCTTGCCATACAAACATGAGGACCTGAATTGGGTCCCCAACATTTATGTAAAAGCTGGGTGTGGCTGTACATGTCTGTGCATCTCAGCACTAAGTAGGCCCAGTTCCAAAAACCAAGAGGCAAAACACTTAAGCAAGATGCTTAGTTGATTCCTGATCTCCACACTCGACAGATATTCATATGTACATGCACTCCACACACATAACACACAGCACACAGCATGTGCATACACACAAACACACACAGATGGAAACAAAAACACAAGAGGAAGGGAGGGGGAGAAAGTGAGGGAAGAAAAGAGGGGGAGGGAGGGAGGGAGGGAGGAAGGAAGGGAGGGAGGGAGGGAGAGGGAGAGAGAAAGAGAGGGGGGAAGGGAAGAGACAGAGAGACAGAGAGAGAGAATATGCCAGCTCTCCATGATAGAATGGGGCCAAATTAAAACCAAACATGAGGAGCTGGCGAGATGGCTCAGTGGGTAAGGGAACTGACTGCTCTTCCAAAGGTCCTGAGTTCAAATCCCAGCAACCACATGGTGGCTCACAACCAAAATCCCAGCAACCACATTATCATCCGTAATGATAATCTGATGCCCTCTTCTGGTGCATCTGAAGACAGCTACAGTGTACTTACATATAAATAAATAAATAAATCTTTAAAAAAAAATTAAAAAACCAAACATGAATGTTGAATTTGAACAAAGGGTGTTGTCTCTAACTGGGGCTAGAGTCCTAGCAAAGAATGAGGACAAAAAAGCCATCTTCACCATCTAAGAGCCAGCTCTGACTGGCTATCCTGCTACATCTACCTACAACACATACTAGGAAAACAGGTGACTCACGGGCAAGCAAGGACTGGGAAGAGGAGAAGTGCCCAGTGCCCTGATGACTGACTCAAAGCAAATGCGCAGAGTGTAAGAAAAAATATGTCTGGGAAGCTATCTTAAGCCAAACAGTGCCACTCCCTGTCCCTAGCACTGGAGACAAGCACATGCCAGGCAACAGGGGCTTCCTGGATGTGGTGGCTGCTCTTCGCTGGATCCAGGGGAACATAGCCCCCTTTGGGGGAGATCCCAACTGTGTCACTATCTTCGGTAACTCTGCTGGAGGCATTATTGTCTCATCCCTGGTGAGTGACCACAGAGAACTAGCAGTCGAGGTTATATCTGGGAGGGCTTCTATGGCCTCAGACCTCCGTGCTCCTCTGCCTCCTAACATCTGCCCCTCTGTTGTTCCCAGTTCCTGTCTCCAATGTCTGCTGGGCTCTTCCACAGAGCCATATCCCAGAGTGGGATTGTCACCACCATTATGATGGAAGACATGAAACCATGGCCTGAAGCTCAGGTCTGTCTTTCCTTTCACTCCACGGCCCACCCTGTGCTAACCTTTGGGTCAGGTGTGGAGAGGAAGGAGTAACACAGGGAGTCATGGATAGTCTCAGAGACAATTGACTAGTGCAGTCCAGGAGGTAGGCAGTCAGACAAGGCTTTCTAGAGGAGGCCACCCCTGAACAGGTTATCTCTGGTTCTTCTCTGGGGGTATTTTTGGAGATCCCCCCATTCCCCAAGGGATTCCTATATTCCCAGCTACTCTGTTACCTAAGAGTTCGGTCCCCTTTTGAGGGGTAGCCAGAAGTCACCAAGCAATCCCCAATAGGAACTGTGAGTCAAAAGCTTCACGCATAATAGGACAGGGATGGGGCACAGAAGCAGTAAAGCCATCAGATAGGGAACAAGCAGGAAGTGAATGAACTAAAGGACTGGAAGGTAGTGTAGGGAGCTGACAGACCATGCCTGGGAGGGAGTTAGGGTGGGATCCAAAGGGCTAGAAGAAGCAGGGAAACAAAACTAAGCCACAATGAGTGGAAGATGCAATGGAGGGGGCAAACCTGGAGGTCAAAGGCCAAGGAGATGGTGAAGGTAAGTGATAGGTTATTTCTTCACTGGTAAATGAGATAATCCAAGCCAGACTCCCTTACATTAAAGGCAGATTGGGACGCTCCTCTTGGGTTCAAGGATTGAGGGCGGGGCTGAGGTAGGGGGAAGTAAGAGACAGAAAGATTGGGTGTGCTTGAAGAGAAAGAAGACAAGGAGGAGAGACCAAAATGGTTGAAGTTTATAGGGAGGAGCCTATGGGAGAAGGTCAGCCTAGCCCCTGGGTTGGAAATTTTAGGGTTGGGACCGAGTCATTCCTGGTATGGACTGAGGGACTCTGGGAGATTTTGGAGGTCATGTCTTTGATATGTAAAATATGCACCTCAGTCTCCCTGTCTGGGTCTGAAACCAAACAGTAAGCTCTGGAGACACTGATGGGATAGTGTTACCTTGGGGTGCTTTGGAGTAAGTGAAGACAGGATAAACCTATCATTTACCAGCTGCTGGTCCCAGGCCCCAGCTGTGATGGAGGAGTGAGCTGGGTATCTTAACACTGGGTTTGAGGGATAACTCAGAAACCTCAGTGGTACACATTGCTTCACATCTACCCAAAAGCAACAGCCTACTCCTCACCTCACCATGGAGGAGAGAGCTTCCTTACCACAAGTTCCAAACCTCATCTGTCTCTCTGGAAGCCATTCCTCCTGCCTCTTAGCCCTGCTCCAGACTCAGCACCCCTTCCATTCCCGGCCAGACGTGACCCTGCATGGTCTTCTGAGTGCCTCAAGCTATTACTGAACTGTAAAAGGTCATAGAAGGGAACACTGGAAAGGGATCAGCCTCTTGGGTTGGTAGCAGGTCTCTCCAGGTAGCCTTGGACCCAGACAGTGGCATCACAGCTCAGTACAGGGAGCAGTAGAGTGGGAAGTGAACGATGTGTGTCTGAGAGGCAATGTTCTTCTGACTGTCCCCAGAACTTTGCCAACTCTGTGGCCTGTGGCTCTGCATCCCCAGCTGAGCTGGTCCAGTGTTTGCTGCAGAAGGAAGGAAAGGACCTTATCAAGCAGGTATGCCTTCTGTTGGGGGATGGTGGCAGTGGCTCAGAACTACCCTGTTTAGTTCCTATGGAATCAGTAGACATCTGTCTTGCTCTTTCCTGCAGAAAAACGTGAACATTTCCTACACAGTCAATGACTCCTTCTTCCCACAAAGGCCGGAGAAGCTCCTAGCAGACCAGCAATTCCCCACTGTGCCCTATCTTTTGGGAGTCACCATGAGTTTGGCTGGCTTCTACTCAAAGTGAGTGACCTTTCGCACATGTGCTCTTCAAGACCCTGCCTGAATGGCCTTCCCTGCATCACACCACAACATCCATGGCCTGAACACTCAGGTCATTCCCATTTTGGTAGGTGAGAAAGCTGAAGGTCAAAGCTACTAAACTTCCTTTTCACCAAGCAAATGTTCCTGTGTTGAAGATCCAGCTTTTGCCAAGTTGATCTTCTAGAAAGTGCTAACCCACAGTGCATTCGTGGTGGTGAATGGTTAATAGACCCTGCTCTACTCAACTGAGGTGTGTGACCCTGTGCCTGAGAGGCTAAGATTCCCAGGTTTCAGGCAGCATTAAGCCCCTGGGTCTTCTAATCCAGTCTGGGTACACAGAGCCTGTAAGAGTGACTCTTCTGTGCTGTATTCCTGGTCACCTTACTTCATCTGATATTTTTGCTTGTCAACCCTTCTTCAGAGAAACTTTTCTCACCCTCCCATAATGCTGAAGACCAAACACAGGTCCTCTGGCTTGCCAACCAAGGACTCTGCCAGCAAGTCTGCCCCTGAGCCTGTCAATTGTTTTCAGGGGCTGAAGCCTTTCACAGAAGATGGGGCTCATAGTGTTTCTTCACTTGGTAGTCTGAGCAGCCGCTAGTATGGGCCGCTGGAGCTCACAGTGTTCTGTTCTAGTGACTGCATCTGTCAAAAAACGTTTCAATAAAGAAAGAAGGAAAGAAAAAGAGAGAGAAAGAGACAGAGATACAGAGACAGAGAGGGACAGAAAGAATCAGACAGGCAGACAGACAGACAGACAGACAGACAGACAGACAGACAGACAGAATTCCTTTTGTTGACACTTCCCCGTTGAACATCAGTCCATTATAGAAATCAGCTTCTCTGAGCCAGGATGTGGACATACATGAACTCAGTCCCATGATGATTCTAGGAGGCAGGTCATTGCCATGTATCATTCACACATTAGAAAACTGAGACTCAAGAAGTTCAAGAAGCTGTCATGAACCCAGTAAGTGGTAGAACTGGCATTTGAACTCAAGGACTCAGAAGTCAGGTGCTAAGTTATGTCATCTAAGCCAGGCACCATACACTCCTGTTGTTCACTCAGATAGCAGAGGTAGGAGGGTCTCAAGTCAACATTTATTTAGTTGCCTGAGATCTTTTTTTGTTTCTTATTTTAAAGCAGGGTCTTGTTCAGTGGTCAAGCTACCTTAAAACTCACTGTGTAGCACAGGCTGGCTTCAAACTTGAGGCCATCCTCCCAACTCTGCTTCTCAAGTGCTAGGATTATACAAGCCAACATACCAGGCAATATCTGCTGCTTTTAACCAGAGCCTGTGAGGTTCTGAGGTGAACCATGGAGGACTTGAGCTCCATCCCTAGCATACTATGAAAACCTCAGGCACGGTGCTAGATACATACACACACAAACACACACAATTGCAAGAAACACACATATATGTGCACATAAGCACACACATATGTGCACACAAACACATACACACAAATACAAAAGAAGAAGAGAGGGATTGAATAAATATTATCCTCCCTGGTGGCACTGGGGTTAGCCTCTGACACCTGTATGCAATGCCACTATCCTAGGCACCTCCATTGTCAGCAATCAGTTGTCTCTCCATTGTGGATTTAACAACCTATGGCTCTATCATGAGTTTGTGCACACTGGCCTAGGAACGTCCTCTTCCTCAAGCCTGAAGGTGAAGGAGAGTGATTGAGCTATCCAATCTCCAAAGTCCTTGAATATCCTGGATAAGTTGGAACATCTGAGCCGGGAAGACCTGTTGAAGATTTCACGGCCCTTCTTGGCCATTATGGTAAGGGAAGAGGAAGTATGGGGGTTGCTGGGCACCTAGTATAGCAGTTTCTGATCCACTCTCAATTCTGCTCACTGGCCATTAAATCTCCTCACCAAAGTCTTAATTCCATTAAAAATAAAGAGACCAGGAGTGGTGAGTGTTGGACATCATCCCAGCGTTCAGGAAGCTGAGGCAGGAAAAGTATAGATCTCAGCCCTGAGCATTTGTCCAGCTCTCCAAATCCCTCTGAGCCCACAGCAAATGGAGATGATGCTTCCTGCTCACCTGACATCTCCTAGAGAGAGTGGACACTGCATGCAAAATGCTGCCCAGATACCCAGAGAGCATCTGTGTGTGTCCTCTTATTTGGAAACCCCAGAGCCCTCTCTGTCATCCAACCTCATTGCTGCTCTCTGGAATTGTGTGGTCCCCCCATTCACTGCTTCTTCCTGGTTAATTACGACTCTTTGTGCTGTAGACTTCACATATGCTTCCCAAAAACTTACAAGGTAGAAACTGACTTTCACTGCAATTCAAACACCTGCTTAAGGTTCTATAGCCAAACAGTGGCCACAGGGCTACACTGCGCTTCTCCTACCTTGACACAATCTATTAATAAAACACCCAGGGAGGCAGGGAGATGGATACCTACCCCCTGGGGCATGAGCCCCAGGATGTGAAAGAATCTATGGTGAAGGGTATGGGAATCTGTGCCAGGTCTGCAAAAGCTGTGTGATCTGACCTCTCGCTACAGGAAGTGCCCCCTGAGATCATGCCCACTGTCATAGATGAATACCTAGACAATGGCTCAGATGAATCAGCTACAAGGTATGCCTTCCAGGAATTGCTGGGTGATATCTCGTTTATCATTCCTACCTTGAACTTCTCAAAATACCTTCAAGGTAAGCCAGCCCTTGCCACCTTCCCTGCCTTCCCTGTAGCATCACAGGTGATATAGCTATCAATAGGTACAGAGTCCCTCTGATGCTTTACATCCTACACTCTAGAGCAACCTTCAAGCCCACAGAAGCCTGTGGTACTTCGCACAGGATACCATGCAGATGAAACAGAAATTGACAGAGTTAAAGTGACTTATCAAAGGTCAATCAGCAGGCTTATTACTAACTTTGTCTCTGAGATTTATTCAGCTGGCAGGCAATTCAGTGCTTCCAATGAACCTGACACTGCTCTATAATATGTCCAAATTCCTAAACTTGTAACTTCAGGCAAGATGCAGAGGTCCTCTCTGGGCCTCACTATCATCATTTGTAAAGTGGGAACATAGGGAATGTTAATCAAAAGCAGTGGTGTGACCACTGTTAATGCTGTGACCCTTAAATACAGCTCATCATGGGGTAGTGACTATCTTTCCCCCCAACCATAAAATTATTTGGTTGCTACTTCTAAACTGTATTTTGCTACTATTATAAATTGTAATATAAATAATGGATGTGCATGATATCTGATATGTGACCCCAAAGGGGACTTGGCACAGAGGTTGGGAAACTGCTGCTCTAAAGATCATCCTGAGTACAAAAACAAATGATAACCACAGTCAGGCCAGCTGTGGTAATGTTCATGCCAGCACTTAGGAAGTGGAGACAGTAGAATCAGGAGTTTAAAGTCATCTTTGGCTATATAGGAAGTTCAAGGACTGCCTGGGATGTATGAGATTTTGTCGTTAAAAAGCAACAACATCCACCAAGCAATTCCAGGAATGCTTGCCATCCATCTCCAGTCTGTACCACTCTTCAGATGAAGATGTATGCCACTACAAGCTTGTGTGCCAGATGGCCTGATTGAATTGTGGGCGCCTGACATGAATCCTGCCTTCTCTGTAGATGCTGGGTGCCCTGTTTTCTTGTACGAGTTCCAGCATACACCCAGTTCTTTTGCAAAGTTCAAGCCAGCCTGGGTGAAGGCTGACCATGCGTGTGAGAATTCCTTTGTTTTTGGAGGTCCTTTCCTCACTGATGAGAGTTCCCTCCTGGGTAAGAACATCCCTAGGTTGCCATGTTCCAAGATGATCTTTGGGGAACAGATGTCTCCAGTCAGCACCCGATACCTTTGGGCATGGTCCAAGCCTCACCTGGCTCTGAACCAGATTTGTTCCTCCTATCAGCCTTTCCAGAGGCCACAGAGGAAGAGAAGCAGCTGAGCCTGACCATGATGGCCCAATGGAGTCAGTTTGCACACACAGGGTAAGTAGGTTACACAGGGCAGGCTTTGGGCCTATCTGCATCTACCCAGGGCATAGAACCAACCTTTGGTTTTCCTTCATTCCTCCCACTCAGGAACCCCAATGGCAAGGGGCTGCCTCCTTGGCCCCAATTAAACCAGTTAGAACAATACTTGGAGATTGGTCTAGAACCATGGACTGGGGTGAAGCTAAAGAAGGGTCGGCTACAGTTCTGGACAGAGACACTGCCCAGAAAAATTCAAGAATGGCACCGAGAGCAGAGAAGCAGGAAAGTTCCAGAGGAGCTCTGAGACCAGACCTACCTGGACCTTCCTGACTGGGACAACCCAAGAATAGTGGCATCCAAGCAGGGCAACTACAACTTCCTTCTGTTTCTGTTCAGACTTTAGCCTGGACCACACTGCTGTGAGCCCAAGTTTCTTAAATCATCGGCCCCCGCAAGACCAGTATGGTCGACTACAGAATTTTACCAATCTGGTTTCTACTTCTTGATCATTGAACATACTCCTGTTTCTTCCTAAAGTGACTTGAACTCTTGCTGTATGGCAAGGTCCAGCACATTAATAAAGCTTTTCAGAGGTCTGTTCTCTTGAGAAACCTCCTCTGCCTTCTCTAAGCTGCATGCATCCATTAGAACCTGGTCTACCACGAGCTCACACTGTCCATGTCTGAGTCTTTGTCTTTCTTACAGAAGGTCTTTGAAAATAAAAGCAGACTATAGAAGAAAGATAAGGCAGGACCTAGAGGCAAGGAGTGACAGACAGAATCTATGACTGGTGGATCCGTGGAATCTAGATTTGAACCTAAACCCTTCAGGCAACAAAATAATGATCCATCCCCCATGGATGTCCACCATGGCCAGGAAGTTGACCTCCAAATGCAGAGTTCTGGTGACGTGGAAATATTATGACACAGGGATCTCTAGATTATAATAAACCTTATTGCTAGCCAGGACCTTCACTCTGCTGATTGGTCTTTGCTTTCACACAAAGCAGAACAGAATCCAGCAAGATCACCCTCACCAGATAACAGTCTTTACCTTCAGGGCCTGGCCTCCAGGCTTATAGACAAAGGACAGGAGCCCCTCCCTCACCTCTCAGTAGCAGAGAGCAACCACAGCAAAGCCTTGCATGGCCCCCATGGGACCCACCAGGACACTGTAGTGTAGGTGTCATGATTAGTGTTTGGTGACTGGTTCAGCAGTTAGCACAGACTCTACAGCATCCACTCAGGCCACAAGTTTGCAGTGTGGGGCAAGGGGGTTGGGTGAGGAGGGGAGGGTGAGAGCCCACATCTAGCCAGAGTTCCTCCTATGCTCTAGGCTGGCGGACATGGGAGGGCTGCCAAATGCTTTCCACTCAGCCCCAGGTAGGCATCTAAGCCACTGACCCCACTCAGCGGGGGCCGGGGGGGGGGGGACAGTCAGCAGGGGTGGGGTGGGGGTGGACAAGGGGCAGCCCCCCCCATACCAGGGGCCCCGGGGCGACACCCTCACCCTGGAGTTACAGGAGAGAGGGCAGAGGGAGAAAGGTTCCCACGCAAGCAAGAGTCCTTAGTCCGGTCTGTGGCTGGAGCAAGGAAGGCCTTCCATTGGGAGATTAGAAACGGCTCATTAGAGGAAAGCCTATCTCATCGTCCAAGCAGAGTGGGCCTTGATGAACAGAGACAGTCTATGGTTTTAGAACTTTATTGTAGAAAGGCAAGGAGAAAGAGAGAAGGTGAGAGAGAGAGAGAGAGAGAGAGAGAGAGAGAGAGAGAGAGAGAGAGAGAGAGAAAGAGAGAGAGGCCATGGCCAAGAGGAGAAAAGGAGGAAAAGGAGAGAGAGAAGAAAAGCTAAAGAGTAAGAGAGAGAGAGAGTGAGGAGAGGATGAGGAGAGAGTGAGGTGGGGCCAAACAGCCCCTCTTATGGTGGTCTGTTATCTTACCGTTGCTAGGTAACTGGGAAAAGTCTAGCCTGAAGGTCAGAAGATTGGGACACTGTCTATGTGACTACTAGACACAGCTTCTCCTGTGGGGGGCTGTGGGGAGTGGCAACTTAAATAGGAGCCTTGAGTCCAGGAGACATGAGGAAACACCTACTGTCCCATGTAGGTGAGCTATCACCACCAGATTCTACCAGGGTTCAGACCTCTGCTGGACTGGAGACTAGGACATCTGTGTATAGCCCATTGACCCACAGCAGAGTAGACCTGTATCCTTTTTAAGAAGCAGTGTATCATTCCCTTAAAACATTTGAATTTTGAGGCTGAGGAAGGGGTACCCCCATTGATAGGACATCTGTTTAGCATGCAAGAGGGACTACTCAAGACCCAGCACACATTCAAAATAAATCTGAATTTTGATCAACTTCTTAATATCTTATCTTGTCTCCAATATCTCAATCTGTGAACTCCAGTCCTATACATAGCTTTTCTGTCAGACTGTATCCTGGCTGCTGATGCCTTCATGAAAAGTATTTGTAACTGTGCAGGTATGCCCCAGGGAGTCACTTTGAGCAAGGGGAGACACAAAGACAGGCTCTGAGCCCTTACACACACACACACACACACACACACACACACACACACACACACACGCGCGCACATTCAAAACTTTCCTATGACTATCTGTTCCTTTTAGAACAAACTTCCAAGGCTTCTTGTTCTCCAACCCCTCCTTCTACCAAAGAAGGTTGACCCATAACCTGATAGACAGCCTGACATCTACGAAATGGGGCCCAGTATGTGTTTCTGGCACTACAAGGAACTGTGAGAAATAGGCCATGCCTGACTTCAAGGCAAGGAAATAGGGCCATCTAAGCCAAGACCTAAAAGATAAGCAGAGGTTACTCAAATGGGCAGGACAGAGTATAAAAGAAGTAAGAAGCAAGAGAAAGAGGGGGTTCTTGGCAGATGGCACAGATTCTGAGGAAATGTACTTCCATATAAACAGACTGAGATTAGATTATGGGGTGGGGGCAGGGGAAGGGGACTTGATTGTGATCAGATCTTGAACTTAAGAGCAAGAAGACTCCAGAGAGATTCTAAGCAGTAGCAGCTTAACAGCACAACTGAAAGATCTAGATCAAAAAGAAGCAAATACACCCAAGAGGAGTAGACAGCAGGAAATAATCAAACTCAAGGCTGAAATCAACCAAGTGGAAACAAAAAGAACTATACAAAGAATCAACCAAACCAGGAGCTGGTTATTTGAGAAAATGGACAGGATAGATAAATCCTTAGCCAGACTACCCAGAGGGCACATAGACAGTATACAAATTAGTAAAATCAGAAATGAAAAAGGAAACACTGGGCATGGTGGCACACACAGAGGCAGGTGGATTTCTGAGTTTGAGGCCAGCCTGGTCTACGGAGTGAGTTCCAGGACAGCCGGGGCTACACAGAGAAACCCTGTCTCAAAAAAAACAAAAAGAAAAAAAAAAAAAAACAGAAATGAAAAAGGAGCTATAACAACAGAAACTGAGGAAATTCCAAAAACCTAATCAGATCTTACTACAAGAGCCTATACTCAACACAACTGGAAAATCTGGATGAAATGGACAAAAATTTCTAGACAGATACCAAATACCAAAGTTAAATCAGGATCAGATAAACTATCTAGACAGTCCCAAAATCCCTCAAGAAATAGAAGCAATCATTAAAAGTCTCCAAACCAAAAAAAGTCTAGGACCAGGTGGGTTTAGTTCAGAATTCTATCAGACCTCCCAAGAAGACCTAACAGCAATACTCTTCAAACTATTCCACAAAATAGAAACAGAAGGAACACTACCCAACTAATTCTATGAAGTCACAGTTACACTGTTACCAAAACCTCACAAAGACCCAATAAACAAAGAGAACTTCAGACCAATTTCCTTTATGAATATCGATGCAAAAATATTCAATAAAATTCTCGAAAACTAAATCCAAGAACACATCAAAATGATCATTTATCATGATCAAATAGGCTTCATCCCAGGGATGCAGGGATGGTTTAATATATGGAAATCCATCAGTGTAATCCATTACATAAACAAACTCAAAGAAAAAAACTACATGATCATTTTATTAGATGCTCAAAAAACATTTGAAAAAATTCAACATCCCTTCATGTTTTTTTGGGTTTTTTTTTTTTTTTTTTTTTTTTTTTTTTTTTTTTGGTTTTTCGAGACAGGGTTTCTCTGTGTAGCCCTGGCTGTCCTGGCACTCACTTTGTAGACCAGGCTGGCCTCGAACTCAGAAATCCGTCTGCCTCTGCCTCCCGAGTGCTGGGATTAAAGGCGTGCGCCACCACGCCTGGCTCCCTTCATGTTAAAAGTCTTGGAAAGATCAGGAATTCAAGGTCCATACCTAAACATAGTAAAAGCAATATACAGCAAAACAGTAGCCAACATCAAACTGAATGAAGAGAAACTTGAAACAAACTAAAATCAGGGAAGAGACAAGGCTGCCCTCTCAATTCCTATATTCAATATAGTACTTGAAGTTCTAGCTAGAACAATTAAACAACAAAAGAAGGTGAATGGGATACAAATTGGAAAGGAAGAAGTCAAAATATCAATATTTGTAGATGATGTGATACTATACTTAAATCACCCCAAAAACTCCATCAGAGAACTCTTACAGCTGATAAACAACTTCAGCAAAGTGGCCGGATATAAAATTAACTCAAACAAATCAGTAGCCTTCCTATACTCAAAGGATAAACAGGCTGAGAAAGAAATTAGGGAAATGACACCCTTCACAATAGTCACAAACAATACAAAGTATCTTGGTGTGACTCTAACCAAACAAGTGAAAGATCTGTATGACAAGAACTTCAAGTCTCTGAAGAAAGAAATCAAAGAATACCTCAGAAGATGGAAAGATCTTCCATGCAGGACTGGCAGGATTAATATAGTAAAAATGGCCATCTTGCCAAAAGTAATCTACAGATTCAGTGCAATCCCCATCAAAATTCCAACTCAATTCTTCATAGACTTAGAAAGAGCAATTCTCAATTCATTTGGAATAACAAAAAGCACAGTATAGCGAAGACTATTCTCTCAACAATTAAAGAACTTCTTGGGGAATAAGCAACTCTGACTTCAAGTTGTACTACAGAGCAATAGTGATAAAGACTGCATGGTATGGGTACAGTAACAGACAGGAAGATCAATAGAATAGTATTGAAGACCCAGAAATAAACACGCACACACACCTGTGGTCACTTGATTTTTGACAAAGGAGCTAAAACCACCCAGTGGATAAAAGAAGCATTTTCAACACATGGTGTTGGTTCAACTGGCAGTCAACGTGTAGAAGAATGCAAATCCATCCATTCTTATCTCCCTGTACAAAGCTCAAATCCAAGTGCATCAAGGACCTCCACATAAAACCAGATACACTGACTCTAATAGAAGAAAAAGGGGGGGGGGGTAGTCTCAAACATATGGACACAGGGTAAAAATTCCTGAACAGAACACCAATGGCTTATGCTCTAAGATCAAGAATTGACAAATGGGACCTCATAAAATTGCAAAGCTTCTGTAAGGCACTGTCAATAGGACAAAACGGCAACCAACAGATTTGGAAAATAGCTTTACCAAACCTGCATTTGATAGAGGGCTAATAGCCAATATATACTTAGATGTAATAATAAATAAATCTTTTAAAATAAAAGAATAAGAGTAAGAATAAGAATAAGAATAAGAATAAGAATAAGAATAAGAATAAGAATAAGAATAAGAATAAGAATAAGAATAAGAATAAGAATAAAAGAATAGAAGATTGTATTTTAGGCCACAAAGCAAGTCTGGGGTCAGTACTGCATGAGTGGTGGAACAGAGGTCCAATCCTGCACTTCCTGGGGTTGCTCTGATAAACTCAGGAATGGATTTCCCTGACTTGACAGCATCAACTGCACCGAGGACAAGTTCCTGGGGTGCGACCTGATTGTCCGCTCATTCCTCTGTTCCCGGGACAATCATTTTTAAAACGACCCAAACCTCCACATTTAAAGCATCCTTTATTCCCTCATTTCTGTGAAAGCATTACTTGCACAGTAGTCCCTTTGTAAGGCAGCAGCCATAGCCAGACACTGATTGTATGAGGGTCAGATGTCTGCACAAAGAAAAATGTATCCAGATAAGTCTGTCTGTGCTTTGTATGGCTTCATGGCTGCACCACAAGCTGCATTGCCTTCTCATAATCCAATTGTATAACAAAAGAAACTCCTGCTTGAGGGACTCCAAAAATTCTTCCAGCTGCTTTTAGCACTCTACCCACAAATTCCTGGAAAGGTTCATCAGGAGCTTGTTTGATTCCAGGTAAATTCCCACTGAGATCCCCTTTAGTGGGTAATCTATTCCAATGGCGGGCAGCCATTGCAATTCGTGAGTACACTCCTGCAGGTAGCCCAATATGATTAGCATTGCCTTTATATTGACCCTCTCCTAGAAGTATGTTAATATCCCAATTTGATTTACCAGCCTGAGCATTCATCGTGGGCAGTTCTCTTACTTGCTTCATGCCATTCAGAACTCCTTTTAAACAAGTTAAACACCGGGCGTGGTGGCGCATGCCTTTAATCCCAGCACTCGGGAGGCAGAGGAAGGTGGATTTCTGAGTTCGAGGCCGGCCTGGTCTACAAAGTGAGTTCCAGGACAGCCAGGGCTATACAGAGAAACCCTGTCTCAAAAAAAACCAAAGAACCAAAAAAAAAAAAAAAAAAAAAAGTTAAACAAAATCAAGGGGTAGACAACCAGCAGATAAAATTTTACCCATTTTTCTTTTCAACATGAAACACAGAACAACAATCACTCAAACAATGAAACAAAAACAGACATAAATTGATGCACATGGACAGATTCGTTCACCAATGACAGACAATAGACAGAGAGGGAAGAGAACTTGCTGTCCCAAAGGGACCTAGATATAACCTTGCCACACCCTCCAGTGAAGTCTGCTTGATAGGCTGAGAAGCCTAGAAGCCTCTCATGAGGCAAAGAGTTTCAAGGAAACTCACCTCCTGGAGTTTTGGCGTTCTCATTAACCCATATACTCATACCCTATTCCCATGTTAGTCTGGTGTGTGGATCCACGTGCTCTCTTTTAGTATTATTTTATTATAAGTGCTTTTTAAGATTAAATTCTGATAGAGTTAAGTCTCCCTCCAGTGTTCCAAGGTTCCAGAAGCTTGGAATCCTGTAAGAATGCAGTAAGGAAGTTACCTATTCAGTAACTAATTAAGCATTACAAAAGACAGAGCCAGCAGCTCAGAGCTGGTCTGCAAAGTATTTACTAAGGACAGTAGCAAATCTTACCCAAACAAGGGAATACCATAATAGAGCCAGGGAATCCCACTGAGATAGAAATCTTCAGTACAGGCTACATTGCATATTAGAAGCAAGTTGGTGAATTCTTCTGACAAATGGAGATTCTCCAGATACTTAAAAGTTACACTCATATAAGAATTTACTAAGGCCTAGGAAATAGGGGTGGTGGTGGTATTGCATCAGCAGAACCCCCTGGTGCTAGCCTTCACAAGGCTCAAAGGAATAGCACTAGAATGTGAAATCCTTACCTGTCACTAAGCTGACCCTAGGCAGGACTGCATTTTCTTTACTGTAAACATTTACCTGGTTCCTGTAAATCCTTTTGAAGTCATTCCTTTGTTTTGTGTCAGGTAACTTCAATGTACTTTGCCTGCTGTGACTTCTGACCCCTTTTATTTTCTGTACTATATAAGACTGGTGTTCACTTTGTGACAACACATTCAGATTCTACACAATCTCGCGTGTTGGTCTGTCACCTGCCAACTCCTTGCCCATCTGCACCCAGAGACCCGTTCAACACAGACAAGGGACCCAGAGGGTCTGCTGCATAACCTGAATGAAGGATATCTTCAGTAGGAGCCAGAGAGGAAGTAGGATGTCTCTCAATTTCCTCCTGTCTCTAGGAGAGCTCTGAAATAACTTATATGCATTTTCCTTCTCTTTTGCTAATTCATCCCAGCTCTCTCTCTCTCTCTCTCTCTCTCTCTCTCTCTCTCTCTCTCTCTCTCTCTCTCTCTCTCTCTCTCTCATCTCCTTTGTATATTTATCATTCCTACTTCTGGTAACCATGGACAGCATAAATCCCATTCCCCCATACCTGACTACACCTCCACCAAAATATATTCCTTCTCTCTCTATTGTTTTGTAAAAACAACAGCTGAGAACTTTTCTAGCATTGTTTTTTTAAAACCCTGCTGATCTCTCCTTATGTAGCTCTTGGCTATGGACAAATGCCTATATAGAATTCTCCTGTCCCATTGGGCTGTCAGCATCCGGTCAACACCTGTTCAGCCTTGCTGTATCCTCTTAATGCACATACTATAACAGCCTCCAAAAAATAAACTTTATAACTAGTGCTAGCATCAATGCTGTTTGTTGCTTACCATGCAGGATACTGTTACTTTTCTTCCATCTTCTGTGCAGCTCCACCCAAGACAGCATTTCTCAGTGGGTCCCCCCAACCCCCATTTTCAGTCCCCTCCTTCGGACACCAACTGCAGCCATCCAGCAACCATGGATGAACAGGGTTACCTGAAAGGAGGGCTGGAAATGAAAAGGACTAGGTGTGAGAAAAGGATAGAGCCAAGACAAAGGTTCTGATCAAGACTCAAAGTTTAATATTCAGCACTGTGTTTATATAGGGAGAGCCCATAGACCCATCCTTTGTTTCAGCTGGATTATGTTGCAAAGCAAGTTCAGAGGGCAGTCAGTTCCTCAAAGCTCCTGTAGGAAATTACAGATGCTGTGTGGTCTAAGGACTCTGCCTAGATGTTAAAACCAATTGTGGCAAGCACTCAAGGTCTGTTTAGCTTGCTCAAGGCTGGGGGAAGCTTGAAACCAAAACATATGCCTTGTCTCTCTATCTTTTTATAAACACAACAGTTGTTTGTTTGGGTTTTTTGTTTTGTTTGTTTGTTTGTTTGTTTGTATGTAGTTGAGACAGGGTCTCTCTGTATGGCCATGGTTGCCCTAGAACTTACTCTGTAGACTAGGCTGGCCTCAAACTCCACCTGCTTCTTCCCCCAGCAACCTCACCCCAACAAATGACTAGCTTGTTTTTGTTGTTGTTGTTGTTCGAGTTTTTTTGCAGTGTAGGTCAACAAGTCCTCTGCTTAATACTTAGGCAAATTCTTTGTGGTCTTTATAGTTTCTCATTTGTTCCACTTGTAATGTGATGTAGTTCCCATACCGTCTTCCATGAGCATTTGAAAGATGATCATCCATAAAGCACTTAGATCAGCACCCAGCAAAAGCTCGGCAAATATTCACTGTCCTCTGTACGGGCACAAATTCCAGGGATCTCTCATTTCCAGTTAATGATTACTGAACTGGGTCAATTAGAGTCATCACAATTTTAGCATGCTAGTAGAATGGGTGTCTTCTACCAAGAAATAATTTGGAGTTTTTAGCAGCCCAAAGATGCCCATAATGATGCTCTGAATGGCTGATTGATCTATAGGAGTCTCTGCTCTTCTTGGGGGACTGGAGCTGTCACTGTTGTACAATCTCCTTCCCTATTGGATTGTAGCCCCCTTGTTCACCCACCTTGGCATTTTAACCTGCTACTTACCATCTCTACACTCATTTCTGAACCACTTTATCTAGTTCCTAGGACCACAACAAGGACAAGACGAGGCTCTGAACGGGACATTAATCCTACTTCTTGAAGATAACACCAATCTCCTTCCTCTTCCTTGCCCTGGCTCACAGGTCTCCCTTCCCACCAATCCTCTATCTCTTAGGCCTTGGGTTTCCCTTGCCCTTTGGATCCTCTACTCAAGTGGTATTGCCCCCTCATAAGGTTCTAAGCTGCCCACTGTTGGAACTTGGTCAAAAGAATGAGGCATGTTGAACAATGCCTTGGGGAACTGAGAGAGGCTCCAGGAGATAAGGCAAAGGACCTTCGACCTGGTACATTTTGTTCCCTGGATTGTTCTTGGATAAACCTTTACTTTCAACTCCTAAGACACACTTATTCTTGCTGGATGTCAGAACATAGCTATAGAACCCAATTTCCTCAATGTACTCTGAATCTGGATATGGCCTTCTGCCTTGATTTCATGCTTTCCCACATGTAATCTCTAGTATGTGCCAGGCAATTGTATATCAATGGTCTGTTCTGAGAACTGATCTCTTGGAAAGAGCTACTCTGTTAATATTTCACGTGTGCTTACTGGCATTTATTTACATATTTTTCTGGTCATGTTTGTCTGAACTTAAACAATCATCTTTGGATCGTTGCATCTTTTGTTACATTTGCATATAAAAGCACACTGAAACTAAAGTAACAGTATCAGACAGTATGTAGTCTGCTCCATTTTTTCAAGGTCCTTAGATCCCAGGTCCAGCAGACAAGATCCGCATGAGTTGGCTGAAGATCAACAACATTCCTTGATCCTGAGGACAATGCCCAGGACCCCAAAAACATAGTTATTAAGAGCCCAGGCTTGCTAACATCTGTCTCTTCTCCCAGACTTCTGATTTGTCCTCTATACATAGGAATTAAAAACTGAGACTCAGAGAGGAGAAGTGACTTTCTTACAGCCCCATGGTGTGTGAACAGAGCCAGGATTTTTATTTGGAGGCTTACTGGCCTCTGACTCCATAATGTGCCCTCCGAAGGGAAGCTCTCTTGCCACTGGAGTTGGTGTTTGCGGAATCTAAATTAAATAGGCATCTGTGACTGTAGGAAGCAGCAGGCCAGCGGGGGAGGGCCAGAGAGGTGTTTTATGGGGCAATGACCTCAGATAGTGGCCTTATGGGAAATGACAAGGACCATTACCTCTGTCACTCAAGCACTGGTGTGTTCCCTGGACTCCTGCTCTGTAGCCCCAGGATAGAGCAGTGTGTGCAGTGTTTTTTCCAAAGCCTCAGCACCATTAATTAGGTTTTCTGATGCAGAAGGGTCAGAGAACAACCAAGGAGAATTAGCATACAGATTTCCTTCATCCTGATCCTTAGGCTCCAGTCAGCCCCCCAAACAATGTGAGACACAAGAGAGAGAACACTAAAACATACCCTACTTCCTCTTGGATGTGCAAATATCATCTGGCTTCTGACTCCTCCTGGGAAACCAGACAACCCCCAGAGTAGGCTCAAAGCAGCAGAGATCATGTGATGGGTGGCCAGAGTCAATACCATCCTCGGTCTAGGGCACAGGAGTTAGTGTCCAACCTTTCTCAAGACCACCTTCTATAGAAGAAATTCCAAGGAGTTGCCCCTGTCCCAGGAACTTGGAAATGTGACCCATAGAACGCATAGGCACAGCCCAGTCAGGGCATCCATGTTCCTCTGCGAACCCTCAGATCATAATATGGCCAGGCTACTCTTTTCCAGCTTCAAAGATTCTGTCCCTGCCTCCTTAGGCTATACCTGACCCATTCATGGTTTGCCAGGCATACCTGGTCTTGGATTAAGCATGAATTGACAGAGGTGCCAACATTGTGGGAAGAAGAAATATTGGCAGGGAGAGCAGGTGATCCTTGAATGTGTCCTGGAAGCCAGATGTGGTGGCACATGCCTTTATTCCCAGAACTTAGGAGGCAGTGGCAAAGGGATCTCTGTGAGCCTATAGTGACTCGTCTCAAAAAGAAGGAAGAGAAGAGAAAAAAGATGAGGGGGGTCAGGGGAAGGAGGAGGAGGAAGAGGATGAAGAAGAGGTGATAGTAGTGGAAGAGGAGAAAGAGGAAGAGGAGGAGGAAGAGGAGGAGGAGGAGGAGGAAAGGGGAAAAATACATGTCTGGCATCTCTAAAGTCTGTATCTAAACTGTTCCAGGTTGAGGTCACCTGAAAATTAGAGATGAGTAGTAGAAACACCTCACTTCTCTCCTGATTGGACCAGATAGTCATACATTCAGGCTCAAGTCATTAAGACTCCAGGTTCTGTACTCTGGCCTTTCCTGTGCACAGTCAGGGCAGTCCCTGGAAGCCAGGTTCTAGGCTGGGCTCTCTGGAAGTAGGGTAGGGAAAAGCAAGATTCCCTGTCTGCTCAGTGAACCTCAGCAAGTTGGTCTCCTGTAAAAGGCTGATGAGCTCACCTTTGTCCACTAGAGACGCAAATCCTGATAAGGTCCCTGGAAGGAGATAAGTTGGGTTTGGGGGATATTTAGGGTTTTAGCTGTTAACAATATGAAGAAGGACATCCCACATATGTTTGAAAGGAGTGGGGTTGACCTGCTATCTTTCTATAGGTGGTGCACTGAAGTCATCACCTTGAAAATCCCCTGCCTCTTGGATTCTTAGAATCCTAGAACCTCAACTAAGTTAGACACCAGTGGCCTATCACCTGAAAAGGCTGCTCTAAATCAAAGGGCACATTCTGAAAGAGGTCACACTTGTAACTCAGAGACAGAAAAAAAAAAGACTCCAAATATGAATCTTGGCTTTGTTCTTTGTGCTGTCATTAAAATATACTCTGTACTTCTATATATTATATGCCCAATAATACACCTTTTATAACCCCTTTATGCTTCCCAGCCAAGTACTACTGAAGACTGAATTCAGGCAAGTTCTCTACTACTGACTATATCCCTACCCCCTTTTTATTTTGAGACACTGTCTCTCTAAGTCTCACATGTTGGCCCTGGCTTAACATGTAGCTCAGATGAGCCTCATTCTGTGATTTTCCTGCTTCAGCCTCCTTAGAAACTGGGATTATAGGCCTTGAGTCACCACACCTAGCCTCAGCTTTTAGTGTTTTGAAATGTGTGTATTGTTATGTAGCCCAGGTTGACCTGAAACTCTTTTTTTTTGGTTTTTCGAGACAGGGTTTCTCTGTATAGCCCTGGCTGTCCTGGAACTCACTTTGTAGACCAGACTGGCCTCGAACTCAGAAATCCGCCTGCCTCTGCCTCCCGAGTGCTGGGATTAAAGGCTTGCGCCACCACGCCCGGCGGCCTGAAACTCTTAATCTTCCTGACTCAGCCTCTCAAGAACTGAAGGAGACATCATGTCTGGCTGTGGTACTACCTTCTGTAATGACAACTTTCTATGGTGAGAATTTTGGTTTCTTTTACAAACACAGTAATATGGGTGCTAGAGAGATAGCTCAGTGGGTAAGAGCACTGACTATTCTTCCAGAGGACTCAGGTTCAATTCCCATCATCCAACTATCTGTAACTATGTGATCTGACACCTTCACAGACATACATGCAGACACCATTGCACGAAAAATAAAAACAAATTCTTTTTAAGACACAGCAATATTATAAGAATGTGTTTTCATTTCAATTCCAGGTGTGGGATGTGGGGCTGCCTCAGATTGTCCACAACAGCTGACTCTGATTTGCCTCATGCTCTAGCAGGAGCATGATTTTGCCAGCTGCAGATAGGTTCTGCAAATGTGTGACATTTGGAATTCTGGGTATTTTCAGAGTATATATGTAAATGCTAGACCCTGATAGAAGGGACTGGTTGGCTGGTTGGTGGTTGAATGTTGTTGGTTGCTGTTTGTCAAGTTGTAGTGTATGAAGAGACAAAAATAAGAAATTCGATATCCTAATGGCAAAGCTCAAATTTGCCCCAAGGAACTCTTTGTCCCCTAATCAGCAGGAAGTAGCCTAATGATGTCATCACTCCCTTTCCTACCCCTGACTTTATTTGAGGATATCTCTCGTCTTCTCCTCCTCCTCCTTCTCCTCCTTCTCCTTCTCCTCCTCCTTCTTCTTCCTTTTCTTCTTCTTCCTCCTCCTCCTCCTTCTTCTTCTTCTTTCTCTCTCTCTCTCTCTCTCTCTCTCTCTCTCTCTCTCTCTCTCTCTTTCTCTCTTTCTCTCTTTCTCTCTCCTATCCTTCTTTCTCTCATGCCTAGTGTCAGGTAGTTGAAAGGGAAGAAACAAATAGATGGGAAAGGGTGGAATAAAAAATAACCCACCGGGCCGGGCGTGGTGGCGCACGCCTTTAATCCCAGCACTTGGGAGGCAGAGGCAGGCGGATTTCTGAGTTCGAGGCCAGCCTGGGCTCCAGAGTGAGTTCCAGGACAGCCACGACTACACAGAGAAACCCTGTCTCGAAAAACCAAAAAAAAAAAAAATAACCCACGAAGTAGCCAAACGAATGCCTAAGACTTTCCTCTCCAAACAGTCAAGCAGCCTCGACTATGGAGAAAACACATGTACCCCAGGCAGTCATACCCACTATACTTCACAGTGACTTGTGGGATCTTTTACAAAAGTCATAAGAATTAGCCGTTGCTGACTTTATTTTTGCACGTTTGACCTCTGAGTCTCAGAAAGATTCTCTGAAACACGTGGACAGTGAACAGCTACGTGAGCTTGGAGTCCCATCTGTCAGACTCAGAGGGTGAAGTTCATTCCACGCTGTTGCCTGCTTTACATTTGTCCAGCCAGGACACTGAAAACTCTGTGCCAGGAGTTGGGAATGTAGCTCAGTTTGTAGGCTCCTTGACTAGCATGCACAAAACCTTGGGTTCACTCTCCAGCACTGTGTAAAACCGAGCATGCTTGTGATTGCAGCACTCAGGAATTAAACATAGGAGAATCAGAAATTCAAGCCCATACTCAGCTCCATATTGAGCTCAAGAACAGCCTGGACTACATGAAACCCTATTTTGAAGAAAGGAAGGGAGGGAGGGAGGCAGGCAGGGAGAGAGGGAGGGAGGGAGGGAGGGAGGGAGGGAGGGAGGGAGGGAGGGAGGGAGGGAGGGAGAGGGGGGAGGGAGGCAAGACAAACCTCTAAGCCAGCGTGGTGGTGCATGTCCATTATCCCAGGACTCCAGAGTTGGATGAAGTAAGATGGCAAGCTGGAGGCTAGCCCAAGCTACATAGCAAGACCTTATCACAAAATATGTAAAAAAAAGAAAGACCAAGAGGCTTAAGAAGAGCTGATATTTACTCTGACGCAATGATGTAGTAAAGCCAGTTACTGTCTGGCTACCTGATCCTCCGGGCACTATGTGTACTGGATGAGGCCATATGTTTCCCAGACGTGTCATCAGTGTTTCTGGCCCTGACACAACTGCTTTCCATGTGGGCCAGGTAAAAGGTAATTTCTTCCCTGGGGAAAGGCAGCAAGAGTCGAGCCAGCTGTTGGCAGGTCGGGTCCTAGAGGCCCACACAAAGCAGGCCAGGATTCTGGCACAGCTGGGTGAGGGAGTTTATGCATGGCTGGTCCACTAGGGACCTAGTGGGTGATCTCACCTCCTTTCCTGTCTTCTCTCACCACTCCCTGCTCCTAACTACCCCAAGCTTGGCCTGTTTTGAGTGACATACTAGGGTACTTGATGCATATTAGTGAGCTAATTTTATCAAGAGGTTTGGTGGTAGCTAGGCAGGGTTTTGCAACCTGAATTCCAGCATCCTATTGATGTGAGTGAGCTCTGTCCCCAAGGGACCCAGCAGAATGAGTTGCCAGTCAGGGGAAAGCGGGTCCATTACAACCTTGCTTTTGTTTTGGTTTTCTCTCCCACTGTTAGAGGCTGAACTGATGGCCCACATTTGCCAGAAAAGCATTTTACCCCTAAGCTATATCCTCCACTTCCTTCAGTTCTTATTTGGAGACAAGATCTTGCTAAATTGTCCAGGCCGTCCTTGAACCTGCAGTTCTTTTTGCCTCCCTCAGTTTAAGATTACAGACAAGTACTGCCATAACCGAGGCACTCAGCCTTCTTTTACCTAAATATAATAATAATAATAATAATAATAATCACATTTTTTAATGTATTTGGGGTAGACAGTGGTGGCCTTTAATCTCAGCACTCGGGAGGCAGAATCAAGCAGATCTCTGAGTTCAAGGCCAGCCTACTGGTCTACAGAGTGAGTTCCAGGACAGCCAAGAATACACAGAAAAAAACTTTTCTCAAAAAAAAAAAAATCCATCCTTTAAAATGTATTTGGGAGGAACCAGTGCCGAGTATGCGACAGGGCATGCTAATGGAGGTCAAAGAACAACCTACAGGTGTCATTCTCTCATTACACTGTGTGGATCCCAGGGATCGAATCCAAGTACACAAAGTTGGCAGCAGTCACCTTGAACCTTCTCACCCTCCCTTCTCCTTTTTTTTTTTTTTTTTTTTTAATTTTGAAGCAGGGTCTCACTAAATGGCCCAGGTCAGCCTAGCCTATTTTGATGTGTGCTTTGCATGGCCCATACTGGTCCTATGCAATATATATCTTCAAAATCTACCTGTTGGAGTTATTGAGCCACCCTGGCCTTTTCTCATGCACCAGTTTGCCTTGAGTATTTACAAGTTCAGAGTTCCTAGGCCCCACTGACTGTAAATCGAATATATTCTAAAACACAAATGCAACAAATCAAAATTGGGGGGAAAAATTAGCGAGTGTCTGTCCTACACTGTTTTCATGGTCGTTATTCCATAAGCAATGTGGTCCATTGGCCATTTAACAGCACTTACACGGTGCTGAATCTCATAAGAAGTCTAAGAACGATACGTTTGAATCTGAAAATTATTGCCCACACTCCAATCTCAGCAAGTACATGGCAGGAGGATCTCTCAAGTTGAAGATCCGCCCGAGCTGCACAGTGAGTTTGAGGTCAGACTAAACAGTTTGGGGAGACCCCATCTCAAAATCAAAGTGAGGTGCTGTGGATACAGCTCAGTGACAGAAAGAAAACATACATGTGGTATACAAGCCATAGGGTCAACCCCAGTACTGCAAAAGAAGTATTGGGAGGGTGCATAGAGGTCATGTGCAAACACTTTCCTGTTTTATGTAAGAGACGGGCATCTCAGGATTTTGGTATCTGGCAACGGGGAGGGACTTCTGGATCCCATCCCCCAAAGACTCCACGGAAGTGTTTTACTTTTGACAACAGCAGAGACAACGGGCCTGACAGTATTGAAAGTATTGCAAGCATGCTTTACTTGGGCCAAATGAGGTAATCCTAGCACTTAGGAAGCTGAGACCAGAGGATAAAGACCGCATCTCCCAAAAGTACAATAATCCACTTAGTCCTGACTACAGTCTTAGATTCTCAGTGCTCTTCTTGTATGGGTTTTTCAGATAGAGAATATGTGGTTCCGAAATTCATGTGATTTGCCCAAAGTCACACAGTGACGGAGCTCGGGTTCAAACCCAGGCAGCCTAGCTCAGAACCACCACACTAAGTTGGCTTGTACTGCAGAAGCTTATGAAACTCGCTATTGCCAGCCCTGGGTCGGGTGTTTTCTGTAGCTGTCCTGTTTCTCGCTTCCTTTTCCGGTAGTGTGGGAGTGAGGCTGTTGTCAACAAGGCTTTGTGAGACTGAACCTGCCAACAAGTCTTTGTGTATTTTGGATGGTCTCTCGGATCAAGTTTCTCAGTCAAAGGACACAGGCAAATTTCAGGTTCTTGCTTCATGCCGTCCAATTTGAGGAGACACTGGGTCATGACCATACTTGCTATCAGATGAGATACCGTGAGGGTGCGGTAGGGAGGAGATGCTTCCACTGCCTCTGAGATCCAAGTCATGGCAGGTGACCCACGTCAGCACATGGCATTTGCTAGAAAATCGTCTGGGAGTGTGGGCATAATTCCCAGGCCCCTTGGCCATCTAAGGCTGGAAAGGGCATGAGAAGATTGCACTGGGGAGGAAGTGGGAGATGGTGCCTCGCTGTGCATCCCTCTTCTTCCCCCTCCCCCAGCACTCTGTGTGTGTGTGTGTGTGTGTTGTGTGTACATGTATGTGCATGTTTACTTAAGTGTGTGTGAGCATGTGCCATGGTGCATACTTAGAGGTCAGAGGACAAGCTCAGGTGTCAGTCAGTCTTCACCTTAAACCTGGTTTCGCCGGGCGTGGTGGCGCACGCCTTTAATCCCAGCACTCGGGAGGCAGAGGCAGGCGGATTTCTGAGTTCGAGGCCAGCCTGGTCTACAGAGTGAGTTCCAGGACAGCCAAGGCTACACAGAGAAACCCTGCCTCGAAAAACCAAAAAAAAAAAAAAAAAAAACCTGGTTTCAGAGGGGCTCTTCATGCTGGCTTCTGCTGCTGCAGACACTTTCTGAGCTGGTTCCTAAGCTACCCAGATTCTCCTGTTTCTGCCTCCCATCTCACTGTAGAAGCACTGGGAGTGCAGACCCGTGCTACCGCGCCCAGAAATACACGGATTCTAAGAACTTAAACTCAGATCCCCAAGCTTGTGTGGCAAGTACTTTACCTACTGAATCATCTCTCTGGGCTTCCCATAGGAATCATTCTTAAAGGAGTATAGGACAGAACAATATTGCCCATTATGGAGGGGCTTGTCCAGCCCAGAGCCTGATGCCAGCAAACAGGGTGCTGCAGTCTAACACTGTGAATGGCGGGCAGACTATAAGGAGATTGGTTATACCCAACATACCAGATGGTTCCCATGTTGACCTTGCAGGCAATAACCCACCTTGAGCCTGTCTGAGGCCTGCCTTAGAGGAGTATGGAGCCCAATCAATGACGATTGGGCAGTGAACGTCGTATTCCTGAGGAGAGAGGAAAAGCCACAAGAATGGGTAAGGATTTCAATAAAGGACATTTCTGAGAACTCAGTGAATGGGCCTTGGAGAAAATGGTATATATCAATCACGTGTCAGATCTACAGAGCTGGAGACTATAAGTCAGTAAGAAAGACATGCCCTTACCTTTCACCCTCCCAGCACAGAAACCCCTAGATACCCATTTCCTAAAGGTATGCCAAGACTCCAGGACTCCCGCCTGATGTGTTAATAAAGATGGACCCATCTCTTCCCACCCAGCCCCACACTTGCTACTATAAACATCAGGCTCCATCCCCCTTTTCTGGCCGATTCCACAAAGGTCAACCTTTATTCCAGGGGGAACCTTTCCTCACTCACTACCCTGGTCTCACTAAGTGAACCTTCTCATGGTTGCCTTTAGTTCTAGACTCCAGTAGGAATGTGAGACTGGCCATACTCGCCACACTGACTTCCTGTTCCTGACACAGTCTTACCCTCTATGATGATCCTGTCTGAGAAACCTGTGCAGAGGAGCACCTACAAGAATCTGCACAAAGCAAAGGCAATCAGAGAACCCAGGGCTCTTCAGTCCAGGAAGAGCATGTCTGAGGGCTCCAGTCTTGGCTCCTACTCAATGGGTGAAGCTTGACTCGTACCTTCAAGCTGTTGCCAAATGAGCAAACTGGGCAGGGATTGCAGGCAAGCCAGTTTGGTTGAAGAGCCAAACCATACAGTGTGACCTGTCACCCCAAGGAGGAGGGACAAGGCTCCACAGCTGGCGAGAAGCTGGTCGTAACTCCTCCAGCCCCAGCCTCTGATGATGGGAATCAAGAAGATAAAGGCAGAACTGTCTGGTGCTTCCACACTGTGCTCAGAGCTCCCTTCTGACTCCAGAAGTGTGGGCATCACTGCAGCCCATGGCAGAAGCTGGCTGGAACATGAAGTGGATTCTGGGCTTGAGCCTCACCCTGTGCCTGGTAGTCCAGACAGCCTTAGGTAAGATAGTCACCTCTACTGGGGATCCCAGTCCTGGCTCAGCCACTTCTACACAGTGGGGCTTAGACAAGATCTAGGCAGATGGAGGGCAATATTTCAAAGCTCTTGTGTGCTAGATCTGAGCAAGTCACTTGTCCTCTGTGAGCCCCAAGACTGCTCTGCAAAGTGAGGACTGTGTCTCCTACCTCCTGGGATCAGCGAGGGACCTGAGAAGATGACTTGCCCCTGTCCCTCCTTCTGGCCTTTCCCCACTCCTTCCTGCCTTTTTTCTCCTAAGCAGATGTCCCACTTCCGCCTCCCTGTGCCATATATGGGCTCTATCTGTGCCTTTCTCCCCAGCATCCTTCTTTCTAAAATGAGTGTTATCCTCTGAACTGTGAAAACAACATAACACGTTAACAACTGTTTATTGAGGTATTCACTATACATACAACAAGATGCACATATCTGAAGATATAGATGATGTGACCACCATTCTGACAAAAATCTAGAATATTGCCAGGATTCTATGTGCCATTTCCCAGTCAACACCTCCAAAGTGACCACTCACTGTTCTGACCTCTATTGCAAATTTATTTTGCCTAAAAAATTACATCAGTTTTTTTCTTCTGTTTTAGTTCTTCTTCTTCTTCTTCTTCTTCTTCTTCTTCTTCTTCTTCTTCTTCTTCTTCTTCTTGTTTTAGAGCTTTGATAAAAACTGCTTTTTAGCATTTTGTGATATTACCTTCTTGTATATTTACACATAACTGTGGTATTAGCATGTGCACAATTTTAGTTTTAAGACGTTTTTATTCTTCTTTATACTTCTTGCCGGGCAGTGGTGGCACATGCCTGTAATCCTAGCACTTGGGAGGCAGAGGCAGGCAGATTTCTGAGTTCGAGGCCAGCCTGGTCTACAGAGTGAGTTCCAGGACAGCCAGGACTGCACAGAGAAACCCTATCTCAAAAAAAAACAAAAACAACAACAAAAAAATTATACTTCTTGAGTGTGTATGTGCATGAGTTCGTGTACACTTGTGTACGTGTGTGCTTGTGTGTGTGCATGTGTGTGTGTTCTTACTTGTGCATGCCACAGCACATTTGTGGAGGTTGGAAGACAAATTACAAAAGTCCATTTTTGCCCTCTACTGAGTGGATCCCAGAAGTCAAACTCAAATCATCAGGCTTAGCACCACACACCCTTGTCCTCTGAACCATCCTGGACAAACTGTAGCTGGCCCTACAGTTTTGTTGTTGTTGTTGCTGTTTTTTTTTTTTAATATGTGTTGGTATTTTGCCTGTATGTGTATCTAAAGGATGTCAGATCTCCTGGAACTGGAGTTCCAGACAGTTGTGAGCTGCCATGTGGATCCTGGCAATTGAACTCAGGACCTCTGGAAGAGCCGTCAATGCTCTTAATGGCTGAGCCATCTCTCTAGCTCCCTGCCCTACAGTTTTATACTCTGCTTATTTTTTCCACTTAAATTCTTATGGAAAGTAGTTTATAGCTTAAGTTTTTATTTACTTTACTTAGTTCCTAGATCTGAATGAGGCTCCAGCATCCACTGGAGTTCAGATCAACTTTTGCTTTAATCAAGGAGTGCATCAGTTGCTGGGTATGTTCCAGATCCTGATCACAATGGGATGTGTGTAACTAGCATCACACAGAATTGTACAGGTAATAATATATGAGTATCTTGCTGTGTGCATGGCTTATACCTCAATAAACTATAGCTAATGTGCTATGTTTTCACAGTTCAAAGAATACTGATTTTTTTTCCTAAAGAAATGCATTCTGTTTCAAAGTGAAGTCACTAAATCAAAGCACGTGAATATTTTATAACTCCCTATATGTTTTGCCAAGTTGTTTTTCCAAGGCATTGCGTTAATTTGTCCTCCACCCATGCTATATGTGAATGTCCTTTTCACTGTGTCATCTCCAGAACTGGGTGCTGTCATTCATTAACCTTTCAGGTGCCATCTGTAATTCTAGGCCTTGATAGTACTTTATGGACCCTAGTAAGGTATGGATACTAGTATTGGTGATTTTAAAGAATTTTTAGGGGGCCGAAGAGATGGATCAGTGGTTAAGAGCACTGACTGTCCTTCCAAAGGTCTTGAGTTCAAATCCCCACAACTACACAGTGGCTCACAACCATCTGTAATGAGATCTGATGCCCTCTTTTGGTGTGTCTGAAGACTGCTACAGTGTACTTAGATATAATAATAAATAAAATCTTTATAATAAAAAGAATTTTTAGTTAAAAAATTTAATCGTGTGTGTGTGTGTGTGTGTGTGTGTTCAAGAGTATGGGTGTTTCCACAGAGGCCAGAGGCACCTCATCTCTTGGAGTTATGCTTAAAGGTGATTATCAGCCACGTTGAATAGATGCTGGGAACAGAACTCAGGTCCCTCTGCAAGAATGATGAGTGTTCTTAATCACTGAGCCATCTCTCCAGCCCCAGTAATATTGATTTTTATTTTGTATGGCTGTGAGTTTTTTATTTTTATTTTTTCCCCAGACAAGGGCTTACTATCTAGCCTAGTGTAAAGTTTGTGTGTTTGTGTCTGTGTGTGTGTGAGAGAGAGAAAGAGAGAGAGAGAGAGACAGAGACAGAGACAGAGACAGACAGACAGACAGACAGACAGACAGACAGAGTAAGAGAGAGAAAATGAGGGGGGAGCATACTCGTATATGTAAATGCAGGCTCAGAGAACAATCTTGAGTTCTCACCATACCCCTTGTTTGACACAGGGTCTCTTTGTTGCTTCCCATCCCTGGCTGGGTATGCCAGTCTAGCTGGCCCAAGAGATTGCAACGACTCTCCTCTTTCCACTGCCCGAATCCCTGTAAGAGCAGAGTGATTAGACACTTACGCCATGCATTCAGCTTCTATGTGGGCTCTAAAGAATAAAACCCAGGTCCTCACTCTCGCACAGAAAATGTTTCTATCCACTGAACCATCTCCCCAGCCTTGAACTCCCAGCCTTGAACTAGTGATCCCCCTTCCTCTGCACGCCAAGTGCTGGATTACAGGTGTGCCACCACAGCTGGTTTAGAATATTGTTTTCATACGTGCTTCTGAGCTCCCTCTGGGTAACAGAGCCGACATTGGACTCGCCATGCCACTCCTCAGCAACGGTTTAGAACTCTTTCACATGGTTGTGACTGACTCCCTGGAGTCAACTAACTCCATGATTTACACCAGTCACGAGACATTCTATGTGTGATGTAAGCCTCTGAGCTTATTTCTGTCTGTAGAAGAATTTGTAGGAGATGGTACACACCTATAAGCCCAGCGCTTATGAGCCTGAGACAGGAGGATCACAAGGGTTGTTTCATGTGTGCATGCAATGTGTGTGTGTGGTGAGCACATGAATACAGGTCCACCCATGCAAGCGGAAGCCAGCAGACAGTGTTAGATGCAATGTGTGTGTGTGGTGAGCACGTGAATACAGGTCCACCCATGCAAGCGGAAGCCAGCAGACAGTGTTAGATGCAATGTGTGTGTGTGGTGAGCACGTGAATACAGGTCCACCCATGCAAGCGGAAGCCAGCAGACAGTGTTAGATGCAATGTGTGTGTGTGGTGAGCACGTGAATACAGGTCCACCCATGCAAGCGGAAGCCAGCAGACAGTGTTAGATGCAATGTGTGTGTGTGGTGAGCACATGAATACAGGTCCACCCGTGCAAGCAGAAGCCAGTAGACAGTGTTAGATGCAATGTGTGTGTGTGGTGAGCACATGAATACAGGTACACCCATGCAAGCGGAAGCCAGCAGACAGTGTTAGATGCAATGTGTGTGTGTGGTGAGCACGTGAATACAGGTCCACCCGTGCAAGCAGAAGCCAGCAGACAGTGTTAGATGCAATGTGTGTGTGTGGTGAGCACATGAATACAGGTCCACCCATGCAAGCGGAAGCCAGCAGACAGTGTTAGATGCAATGTGTGTGTGTGGTGAGCATGTGAATACAGGTCCACCCATGCAAGCGGAAGCCAGCAGACAGTGTTAGATGCAATGTGTGTGTGTGGTGAGCACATGAATACAGGTACACCCATGCAAGCGGAAGCCAGCAGACAGTGTTAGATGCAATGTGTGTGTGTGGTGAGCACGTGAATACAGGTACACCCATGCAAGCAGAAGCACGTGAATACAGGTCCACCCGTGCAAGCGGAAGCCAGCAGACTGTGTTAGGTGTCCTGTTCTATCATTTTCTGCCTTCTTCCTTTAAGACAAGATCTCTCGAGAAACCTAAAGCTTGCCATCTTTTGGCAAGGCCAGCTAGCCAGCGAGCCCCAGCAAGGATTATGAGTTGGAGTTCTGTTTGGGCTACAATAAACAGCAAGACTTTGTCTCAGAATCAAAAATAAAAGCAAAAGTCCAGGCATGGTGATACATCCCTTTAATCCTAACCCTTGTGAGGCAGAGGACTTAGGAATTCGGTTTAGATGGATGTTTTTAAGACATGATCCCTTGAAGTCCAAATGGCCTTGAACTCATGTAGCCAAGGATGATTTTGAACTCATGATCTTCCTGCCTCGGCCTCCCAAGAGCTATGCTTTCAGGTGTGTGTGTGCTGCCTTGTCTGGCTTGGGAATTTATATTTGACATCAATTCCTAAATGATTCTGAGCCATGGCTAAGGTGAGTAATAACTTGGGTCATATTTGCATTCTGTCCATTTACTGAATGAGTTCCAAGGAACAGGAACAAAGAGCGATTCTGTCTTGATAATCAGGGAGAGGTAGAAACCGACAAGGGCACTTAGAAAGGGACAATGAGTGTGAGACCTCAGCGACACTTGGCAGTCCAAGTGGGGCAGGAGAAGACCCTAGAAGAAGAGCACTCATAGACAAAGGGTGCATTTCAATTAGTCTATCTCGTATCTATTCCAAAAGCTGTCTAAGGTTTGAGTATGCTTGCAGTGTGTGTGTGTGTGTGTGTGTGTGTGTGTGTGTGTGTGTGTGTGTGTAAAATAAGTGCACTTGCTGCATAAGAACCAATATTTCAGACCTCCAGAAACAATGTAAAAAAAAAAAAAAACAACAACAGGGTTGTTTCCCCTGCCTGCCTGCAACCCCATCCCATGGATTGGAGGCAGAAACAGGGAATCTCTGGACCAAGATGTCTAAGCAGACTAAATAAAATGATGGCAAGCTCTGGGCTAGACGACAGATCCTGTCTCAGTACATAAGGGAGAAAACAATCAACTAAGACACCTGATGTCAACCTCAAGTCTCTATATGCACAAGCACACATGTGCACCTGCGCACACACATACATGCACTTACACACATCACACACACACACACACATTAAAACGTAGTTGACTGGGGGCCAGAGAGCTGGCTCAGCAATTAAGAGCACTGGCTGCTCTTGCAAAAAAAAAAAAAAAAAAAAAAAAAAGCCAGATTCTATTCCCAGCACCAACATGGCAGCCTACAGTTGTCTGTAATTCCAGTTCTAGAGGACCCAACACCCTATTCTGAATATGGTACACTGATGTACATACATGCAAAACACTCATAAACATAGGATTTTGCAATAGTTAAAAAATAATAATTGAGCCAAGAGTGGTGGCGCACGCCTTTAATCCCAGCACTCGGGAAGCAGAGGCAGGCGGAGTTCGAGGCCAGCCTGGTCTACAGAGTGAGTTCCAGGACAGCCAGGGCTACACAGAGAAACCCTGTCTCAGAAAAAATAATAATCATAATAATTAATTTGTTGATATATGTGTGTATTTGTATATGTATATGATGTATGTATATGTTTATTTTATGTGTATTGTATGTGGATATGTGAGTGGAGGTGGGTGCATGTGCATTGTATGTGCATGTGTATGTGTATGTGTATGTGCATGTGTATGTGTATATGTACCAATATAAAGCAAGCAGCAGCAGCTACCCGAGTCTGGTGGCACTCTTTTGCAATTCCAGCATTTGGGAGACTGGGTTAGAAGAATGATGAGTTCAAAACCAGCCTGAGTTATGAAGTGAGACTCTGGAGAGAGACAGGGGAAGAGCAGAAAGAGAGGAGAACGGAGGGGAGAATGGATTCCATGGCAGATGTACCAGAATCCCACCCATGGTTGAGAAGCATGAGAAGACAGAGTGACAGTCCCTCTTCTCTTCCCAGGTGCTTTGCACACCAAGGAACCTCTCCTGATCACCAAATACGGGATCCTCCAAGGAAAGCAAGTGCATGTGGGAGACACACCCATCCAAGTCTTCCTGGGAATCCCCTTCTCTAAACCTCCGGTGGGCACCCGCAGGTTTGCTCCTCCAGAGCCCCCGCTACCCTGGAACGGCATCAGAGATGCCACCACCTACCCACCTTCGTAAGTGCCAGAGGACTGTGGGCTGGTAGCTGAGCAGGCCTGAGAGGTAGAGCGGACCAGTGCCTAGAGTATCTCACTAGAAACACCCTGTGACTATAGCAAACCTGGAACCTATTCTTGGCTTCAGTTTCCAAACCTCTGCGCTGAGATTAGACCAAATGGCATTTAATCTATGATTAATGGAATGATCGTAGTGTTCAAGTTCAAGTGAGGGAAATCTAGACAAGCGGGATGTGATAACTGGCTATGCCACAGGACCTTCTGAGAAGCTGAATTTCCCAAATGTATCCCACCACCAGTTCTCATCCACACCCCGCATCTATGGATGATGGATGATGGATGGGCTCCAGCTTCGTAACAAACCCACATGGTACTACCAGATACTCCCTGCAGAGGGCGCTCCAAGGTGAGCACTTCAAGGGCTATTTCAGCTTTGACATTCCATTGTCTTGCTACTGCCTCCAGCCTTCACATAGCAAGACTTGAACAAGGATTGCCCTTTCCGTAGGCTTGGCAGTTCAGCCAAAACAAATATATTTACTGTTTATTCAGGCTACTGAATAATCAGCTGTCCAGAACATTGTGTGGCAATCATTAGCAATGTTCAGCATCAGTGGGTTAAAGCACAGGGCTTAGAATCTGAGTGTCAGGTGGTATTTAAAAAGGAAAAAGTCCTATGACTTCCACTTCAATGCCTATTTTTAGGAAGAGTTCCACTTTTAGGACATGATCAACTAGAGACCAAGGGTGATTTTGCTTTATGCCAACCATGGGTGAGGCACAGGCTCAATTTCAAGCAATATATACTGGGGCTTGAATATATAGTATATAGCATATAGCATATACTATATAGTATATGTTGTGTGCTATATGTTATGTGTTGTATGTTATATATTTTATGTTGTGTATTGTATTATATATTATGTATTACATATATATATATAATAATATATATTATTATATGCATGTAATACATGTTATACACATAAACTCAAGCCCCAGGCATTCTGATCCTCCTCTAGCTATTATTTGGAATCCCTGTCATCAGAACATGGAGTTACCATTGTTTGGAACTTGAAGATTGGGGTTTGGAAGTGAGGGTGCCCAGGTGCCCATTGTATACACATTTGGGTGTCAGTCATTGAAACTCACTACAAACTGTCAGAACAAGGGATGTTTGTATCTTGGAGATCAAAGACAGAGCTATGGAGCCAGGCACAATGGCACATGCCTGTTATACTAGCACTTGAGAGGTGGAGGCAGAAGGGTTAAGAGTTCAAGGCCAACCTCAGCTACATGGTAAGTTCAGGCCATCCTGGATTACAGAAGACCCTGTCTAGAAATGGAGGGAGGGAGGGAGGAAGGGAGGGAGGAAGAAAGGAAGGAAGGAAGGAAGGAAGGAAGGAAGGAAGGAAGGAAGGAAGGAAGATGACAGATAGATAGATAGATAGATAGATAGATAGATAGATAGATGATAGATAGATAGATAGATAGATAGATAGATAGATAGATAGATAGATAGATAGATAGACAGACAGACAGACAGACAGATAGATAGATAGATAGATAGATAGATAGATATGCTGCTTGCTGGTGACCTTTGAAGAGGCCAGGTAAGGTAGAAGGAGGACAATTGATTGAAGTTTATCCTGAGAGCTGGGGAGATAGGCTTAGTAAGTGCAGCACTTGGGTTACAAGTATGAGATCCTAAGTTCAAGGCCCAGAACGCACATAAAAAACCAAGAGCAATGGCAAGAATTTGGAGAGACAGACACAAGAGGGTCCCTGGGGCTCACCAGCCAGTCATCTACTCAGCAATATCCAAGTAATTGAGAGACCCTGCCTTAAAAAACAAAAACAAAAAACAAGATGGATAGGCCCCCATGAAGAATGATGCCAAGGACTTTTTTTTTCTGACCTCTGCATGTATGCACTAATCTACACACATGCACCTGCACACACAAGCTCCTTGGAAGAGAACTAGGAGTGCTGCTGACATAGGTGAGTGGGAGACACTAGGTTGGGACGAGGTAGGTTGAAGTGTTGTGGGAAGAACACAGGAAAGAGGGAAGGACACAAGAGAACTAACAGGGATAACAGGCAGACACGTATTCCTGCATTCAATCAAGGAAGGCCAGCCCCAGACTGATAAGTATAATCATTCCAGAGGCTAGGCCAGCAATGGGGAGTGGAGAGGTGGCCATATAGCCCACACTCTTCAAACACCTTAAAGTCCACGTATCACCCTTACTGAGTGCTAGAACACACTGCCATCCTGCTTGCCAGGAGTGGTTGAATTGTGCAGGAGAAAAAACAGATAATTGAAATAATTTCAACCAGCACTGTAGTCAAGAGTGGAGAAAGGTTTGTAGGACACAGAGGAGAGTGCCCATAAGAGGGGATACCATTTGAGCTGGCCTGAAACAGACGTGGAAGTGTGCGTGCTGGGCAAGGAAGAAAGCGTTTGGCAGAAGGCACAGAGGCACAAGGGTTTGGAAATCGCAGGAAAACAGCCATGCCTATCAGAAACAAAGGTGACTGGTAAGACCAGATGGGAAGGAAGAGCTAAGTCATACTGAGGGTGTCTGGATTTTTTTCTCTGAGGGCAGTGGGGAGCAGGTCTTCGCTATAGTTCAGACTGTTCCGGAATCCACTACACAGTCCAGAATACCCTTGATTACGGGTGTCGGCCACTGTGTCCCACGGAGAGGGTTTTAAGAAGGGCGGTGCAGTAGTCTCCTCTGGGTTGTGTTTTGCTTTGTTTTTAATCGCTTTTATCGGTGTCCTCCAGAGTAAGGTGAGCATGTTGTAGAACTGAGAAGAGCTTGAGGCTGTGTGTGTCCAGACCATAGATTTGTTAGTCTTGGCAGGACAACGGCCCTATTTTTGGAGTGGGAAAATAGGATCTAGAGCTCCTTGGTCTGCTTAGGAGATAACAGTCTGGGAGGGTGAGGCATGAAGACAGAGAGGGCTCCAAGTTTTGGCCTTTACTTCATCAGGAGTCTCCAACAAAGACTACCCAAGCTAAGGGGTCAACAATGAGACCCATGGTAGAAGGAAAGATAGACCCTGGGGAGCCCTGCCTGCCTTGGGGTCCTGGACCTGACCACTGGTTAAAAAAGAAATAAAAAAGAAGGAAGGAAGGAAGGAAGGAAGGAAGGAAGGAAGGAAGGAAGGAAGGAAGGAAGGAAGGAAGGAAGAAAAGAGAAAACAAGAAAAGAAGGAAGAAGAAAAGGAAAAAGAGGGCTGGAGAGATGGCTCAGTGGGTAAGAACACTGACTGTTCTTCCAAAGGTCCTGAGTTCAAATCCCAGCAACCACGTGGCTCACAACCACCCATAATGAGATCTGACACCCTCTTCTGGTGTGTCTGAAGTCAGCTACAATGTACTTATGCTTAATAATAAATAACTTTGAGCCAGAGCAATCAGGGACTGAGCGAGCGGGGACGACCTGAGCGAGAAGGGGTTCTAATAATTCAATTCCCAGTAACCACATGAAGGCTCACAACCATCTGTACAGCTGCAGTGTAGTCATATACATAAAACACATAAATAAATCTTTTTTTAAAAAAGGAAAAAGAAAAAGAAAGCATCAGCAGAAACACCCCCCCCCCAGGAGGCATGCGCACGTGCACGGAGCCTGCCAGGCTTGCTTTTGTCTTAGGTTCTCGCCCATCACTGCTAACCTGGGGGTTGAAATCATCTTCTTCATTACCAATCCAAACTCATTGCATGCCCACAGGTGCCTTCAGGAATCCTGGGGACAGATATTATCCATGTACCTTAACACGCGGAAACAGTATAAATGGCTGCATTTCAGTGAGGACTGCCTCTACCTGAATGTGTACGCGCCAGTGCTCGCCCCTGGGGCCCCTCTGCTGCCAGTGAGTTCTCTGTTTTCTGTTGTTGCTGTTGTTGTTGTTGTTTAATCTGAGTACACTGTAGCTGTCTTCAGACACACACTAGAAGAGGGCATCGGATCCCATGACAGACGGTTGTGAGCCACCATGTGGTTGCTGGGAATTGAACTCAGGACCTTTCCTGCTTTTCAGGAAAGCAGTCAGTGCTCTTAACCACTGAGCCATCTCTCCAGTCCCCAAGTACTCTGTTTTCTATTACCTGTTGTACCCCCTCTATCAATGTACAGACCAGCTCAGGCTTAGGCGACCTCTCTTGCCTAGGTGATGGTTTGGTTTCCTGGAGGTGCCTTCCTCGTCGGTTCGGCTTCCACCTACGAAGGCTCAGAGTTGGCGGCCCGTGGGAAAGTGGTGCTAGTGTTTCTGCAGTACAGGCTGGGCATCCTGGGCTTCTTCAGGTGGGCCTTGGGCCAGGAGCAGGGCGGTCACCTTCCTACCTACCCGTCCCAGGTGCAGAAGGCAGTCATTGACGGAAGGGGGCGTGGTCCGTGGGCCGGACTGAGTGAAGAGGGTGGCATATGCCGGGCCTGACACTGTGGAAGGAACCAGCGGGTGCTGGGTACCATGTCAACGGAGCGAGTCTAAGAAAGACTTGGTTGGGCAAATTGGCAGCTCTCTGAATCCTCACCATGGAACCCTGACCATGAATCTCATGTGCCTAGCACCGGCAACAGCCATGCCCGCGGGAACTGGGGGCTGCTGGACCAGATAGCTGCTTTGCGGTGGGTGCAGGAGAACATCGAAGCCTTTGGTGGAGACCCGGACAGTGTAACACTATTTGGTCAGTCGGCGGGAGCTATGAGCGTCTCAGGACTGGTGAGTGAGATTTCCAATGGACCAGCAGAGAAATAGGCCAGCATGTTCCCACATTGCACAGTCACATGTGCAGACCTGTATGTCCACAGACATGGGGGTCCACAGACATATTCTCACCCCTTGCCCAGGACAGCATTCCTGCCAAGGGGACAGCTGCTCACAGTCAAGGATGCTGTCTCTTCAAGAATAGCACCCATAGAGGTCATTGAGGTGGCTCCATAAGTGAATGTGCTTGCCAGCAAGGCTGATGACCTAAGTTATCATATCTAGCATGGTCTCAAAAGCCACAGCTGTAATTAGGCTGAAACTTGAGAGCTTTCTATGTGACAGGTATTCTTCTATAACCCTTATGTGTATTACTTTATTTATTTCTCCCAATCCAAAAGAAAAAAAAAAAAGAATTAGGTGTGGTGGTCTTAAAACTTGGAGGTGGGGAGGCTGGAGAGATGGGTCAGAGGTTAAGAGCACTGGCTGCTCTTCCAGAGAACCCTGGTTCAATTCCCAGCACCCACAAAGCAGCTCACAACTGTCTATAATGCCAGTTCCAGAGGATGTGACATCCTTACACCAATACACATTTTAAAAAGGGGGGGGGGCAGGCATGGTGGCACACACCTTTAATCCCAGCACTTGGGAGGCAGAGGCAGGCAGATTTCTGAGTTCAAGGCCAGCCTGGTCTACAAGGTGAGTTCCAGGACATCCAGGGCTATACAGAGAAACCCTGTCTCGAAAAAGCAAAATTAAATAAAATTAAATAAATAAATAGAATTTATCAAAAAACAAAAAAACAAAAACAAAAACAAAAAAAACCTTGAGGGAGATGAGAGATTCAAGGGCAGCCTCAGCTACATAGTAAATCTGAACCCAGTATGGACAACACAAGAAGATTCTGTCTAAAAATAAAAATAAAAAAATTTTAATTTTTTAAAAAATCCAAAGAGACAGGTAGATATGTAATTCCCAATGTTCCAGAGAGACCAAAAGTACCTGTCCAGCCTGAGCTACACAGCAAGGCCCTCCCTGTCCAAAACTAACAAATTAATTGACCAAATAAATAAATAATCTTGCAGACAAAGACAATGATGCACAGAAAATGAAGTTAACTATTTTAAGTGAGCTATCAAGCCAGGATAGGTTTTGCTCTGTGGCTTGGTTTGGCTTGGATATTTTTGTTATTTGCAAACACTGTGTCTTAATCTGTTGCTCTTGCCAGCCTCAGGCGTGGTATGTAGACCAAGCTGCCCCAGAATTTGTTATGAAGACAAGGTTGACCTCGGGTGTATGGCTTACAACCATCCCTCTGAGAACAGGGACAGCTTTTAAGCAGGAAAATAAGATTGGATGTGGATTAGATGGGGGCTCTCGGTCTTCTGCAAGGAGCGGAACTACAAAGAAGTAGGAACTCGGACTTGGAGGCCATCTGGGAGGTGAAAGAGCAGGGTTTATCCCAGAAGAGACAATGAGGGCAGGAAGAATGGAAAGCAGAGGGTGCTCATTGAGTGGTTCACATGGCCAAATGTTCAGGACTAGAACAGCTGCACATAGCAGAAAGCAGAGGAAGGACAGCCCCCAAGCTGGGTGAATAATGTCAAAAGAGAGGCTCTGCCCAGTTTGAGGTTGACTAGAGCAGGTTTGAGACACATAAATTCTAAGATAGCCAAAGATCTAACTCCTCCAAGAGAGCTGTTAGCACAGGTCATTGGAGCTGTGGTGATGGGGGTCCCACCTACCTGCATTTGTAACCTGTAGCAGAGAAAGACCCTCTTATTCATACCTCTGATATCCTTGGATCAACTCTGGGACCTCTAGAGACCTCTGCATAGGCCAGAGTCTGAAAGGTGTTGGCTTTAAATCTAGGCTCTAGCCTATAACCCTCCAAGGTGCTCATCTCTCAGGCTGCTCAGAAATGGTCAGGCAGGCACCCCAAAACAACTCAAATGACCCTAGATACGGATCTCATGGGTACTCTGTTTCTAACCCCTACAGATGATATCACCCCTAGCCCAGGGCCTGTTCCATCAAGCCATCTCCCAGAGTGGTACTGCGGTCCTGAAAGCCTTCATCACTCCCGATCCACTGACGTCAGCCAAGGTGAGCATCACTCCTCTCCCAGAGCTCAGCAGGTGGGGAGAAGGATAGAAGCATCCCTGTATACCCCCCTTCTCATCTGCAGAAGATTGCTCACCTGGCTGGCTGCGACCACAATAGCACGAAGGTCATGGTGGAATGCCTGAGGTCTCTCTCAGCGAAGGAGGTGATGCTTGTTTCCAAGAGGATGGTACGTAGAACATGTCAGTTGCCTTCCCTGTCAGCCTGCATGCTGTAGCTACCCATCGATGCTTCCCTAGGGAACCTGTCTCTGGCACACACTGGGGGAATTTCTCTTGATTCCTATCTTTTTTTTCTCTCTCTCCTTTACAGTCATTCTTTCAGGCTAACTCCCATAAAGATCCAAAGGAGGTGAGTCAGCAGTGTTTATTAAATACCTACTGTGTGCCAGGTTCTTGGGATACTTAAGGAACTTTTCAGGCCAAATTCCCTTCCCTGGTGAAATTGTTGCCCCACCAGAAAGAGATAATAAGCCCTATAAATAAATTAACTACTCATCTTCCTAGGAGGTACAGCAACAGGGGAAGGCATGGTAAAGGGAGTATAATTTTAAATGTAATGAATTATACATGCCTCATTGAAGTGATATATCGTACAGATTTTCAAGAGATAAAGAATGGACTATGGAGCCGGGCGTGGTGGTGCACGCCTTTAATCCCAGCACTCGGGAGGCAGAGGCAGGCAGATTTCTGAGTTTGAGGCCAGCCTGGTCTACAAAGTGAGTTCCAGGACAGCTAGGGCTACACAGAGAAACCCTGTCTCAAAGAAAAAAAAAAAAAAGAATGGACTATGAGGATGGCTGGAGCAAGCATCTGAAGTCTAAGCAGCCTGGTTCTATCTGTCCTTGTCCCTCCTCATGTGCACCTTCCTGAGTATCATTACCGGTGATCTCACTTTTTACCAAAAAGGCTGAAGTTAGAACAGCTCTTGATACAGGCTGAGCTGAGCGTCCAGGTCGCAAAGGCCCTCAGAGGATATATGGGATGACCAGCTGGAAATTACCCCTGGCCTTGCAGATCGTGTGGTTCCTGAGCCCGGTGGTAGATGGTGTGGTGTTCCCAGAAGATCCTGTGCTGCTCCTGACCCGGCGGCAGGTTAAACCTGTGCCCTACCTCCTGGGTGTCAACAACGCAGAGTTCGAGTGGAACTTGCCTTTTGTGAGTGGATAGGAAAGGCTCTAGCCTGCTCACCACTATGGGTTTGCAGAAGATGCCCCTGGGACACTGTTTGGATACCAAGTCAGATCTTAATGGCCCCACTGAGGATGCAAAAGTCACCTGTATTCCCTGGCCAGGAATGGTTGAGGGGAGATAGGAGAGGAGTTGTCAACCCCTGAGCCTCCAAACAACTATACATCCTAGTGGCTTCCTTTACTCCTTGGGTCAGGGCAAATGTTCTAGCTCAGAATGGGCCCTCCCTGCTCTGCTCCCGTTCAGAACCAGGTGGCAACGTCAGACAGTGAAGAAAGATAGGTTGTGGGCCTTTCTTGGGAAGTGTCTTCTCTGAGAATTCTACGTGTAAATAGGCAAGACCTCAGACCTGACCCAGGACCTCTGGGTCCTTCTCTTCTGAGCAGCTCATGAAGGTTCGGCTAAATCAGCATATGATGAACCAAACCAACATCAACAAAATACTCTGGAGTTTCAACGTTCTGCTGGTGAGGGGTCCCATGGGCAGGGTTATTCAGTGTGAACAGGACTATATCCCCCACCCCGCAACACCTACATACATTTCTTTTAAAATGTAGGACCTGCTCTCTGAGCAGGGGGTCCTGAGTCAGATGAGATCATTCTTGGAGAATCCTAAAGGAGTTTGACATGGGATGAGATGTGCTCATGGGCAAGGTCCCTGAAGCATCTTTGGGGTCATAGGAGGCAAAAATGGGAATAAGAATAAATCATGATAGAGACCTTCCTAGAAATCCCATTCCCAAAAGTCCTGGGGGGCTGAGGCTGGGTGCAAGCCAATGGTGTACCCTCCCTGGCCCAGCTGGTGCAGCAGGCCTCAGGGTAAGTCTTGCATCCTGGCTCAGAATATCACTAAGGAGCAGATCCCAGTGGTGGCAAGAGAGTATTTGAATGACGCTATCAGTAACCATGACTGGAAGATGTTCCGAAATCGCTTGATAGACCTAATTGGAGATGCCACCTTTGTCTACACCACACTCCAAGCTGCGAGGTACCACCGAGGTATGGGGTCCCTAAGAGTAACCACACTGCTCCCCTGTACTCTTCAGCTGGGCTCCTTCCAACTAGGGTAACCCCCTCTTCCCCACTTTCTCCACACTTTGAGCTAGACTAGGACTCCAAGAGGCCACAGAAAAAGCAGTAAAAAACAGAGGAAGAGCTGTCCCTTAGGAATAAGGGCTAAACCTCAGCCTCCCTAGAGGAGAAAGCTGGAGTCGCAGAAATAGTGCCTAGGTTAAGAGCAACTTAAAAGCCAGGCTGAGGGCTGGAGAGATGGCTCAGTGGTTAAGAGCACTGAATACTCTTCCAGAGGTCCTGAGTTCAATTCCCAGCAACTACATGGTGGCTCACAACCATCTGTAATGGGATCTGATGCCCTCTTCTGAAGACAGTGACAGTGTACTCACATACATAAAATAAATAAATCTAAAAAAAAAAAAAAAAAAAAGTCAGGCTGACTGGGCTTGGGAAAATGAGTCTGAGAGGTCAAAGGTGAAGCTGGAGAGGACAGCCACTGAAGGCCCTTAAATACCGTGTCCCGAACAGAAAGCTCAGAAAAGGGAAGATGACAGCTTCCATGGCCCTTGCCATAATCTTGCCAATTAGGTTTTAGTGTTCCCAGCATCTGCAGATGAGGAACTGTAGCGAGTTTGAGTGGCTTGCCCACTGTCATTTAGTGATGTCTAATGCAGGCAGGGTTCTAATTTGCTCAGTGATTCTAAGTCTGAATCCCTGCCTGACTTCGGCGGATGCAGTGCTTGAGGTAGATGGCGAGCTCAGGCAGAGACTTCCTGTAGTTCTCATCCATTTCATTTACTCACAGATGCTGGCTCCCCCGTCTATCTGTACGAGTTCAAGCACCATGCTTCTTCGGGCATCATCATCAAACCTTACGATGGAGCAGACCATGGAGACGAGCTTTCCTATCTCTTTGGAAGACCTTTCTCCAAAGGTCCTGACACCTAATCTCCCCACTGTGTAGAAAGACCCTCACCTCTACTGGCTGACCACAGGCACTAGGGACTATTCAGTCCCTAGTGTGCCGTGTACTCCCAGATGCAGAGTTGGGAGGTTGGCACCCCATGCCAAGTTCTTTGCAAAATACCACATCCTCTTCTACCCCCAGGCTCATCTGCAGGTGAGGAAAAGGAATTCAGCCTCCAGATGATGAAATACTGGGCCAACTTTGCTCACACTGGGTGAGTCTAACCCCTTACACATATAGACAACATTAGGCCTGTAGGAACTACACAGTCAAGCCTGGGCCCTTCTCTTTTTCCTTGGCTGTCGTGGGATGCTAAAGGCCCCTGAAATGTTTCCCTTCTGTCTCGTGATGCGCACTCTTCATTCGCCCAAGCCTCCAACAGCATCTCACCAATATCCTCCTTTGTATCCCACCCTAGCACTGGAAACTGGGGTTCAAGGATGCCTGTCATAAGCATGTGCTACATCCTCCTACCCCACCCCATGAAAACAAGATCCCAAACAGGCACAGTGAGAGCTGTCCCTTGGGGACCCTCAAAGAGGGGTCTGGTCCTATTTGAGTGGCAGCGGTAGCCTGAAGCAGAGGCGGCAGGCACTTGATCTGAGCTTTGGGTCCCCTGTGTGTGTTTTCCTAGGTCCACCTTCTCTCCTCTGTCCTCCTGTGATGCTGGAGGAGCAGTTCTGAAATATCTAACTGAGTTCCTCACTTGCTCAAGACCCTTGATCATGCCCCCAGAGTAAAGTTCCATCCCCTTAGCCTGGCGGGGAAAGCCCTTAAAAATGTTTCCTGTGGCATTGTTCTTTCTGCACACCTTCCTCTTTATGCTCACCCAGATCTTCCCTAGCCTTGTACTGCCTGGAAGCTCACTTCCCCCACCTCCTTCCCTGGGCCTTGCTGTGGAGCCTGTGCTGGCCTCAAACTCAACAATTCTCCTGCCTTCACCTCTGGAGTACTGGGACTCTTGCATGTTCACCATCACACCCAATTAGCTCTTCTACTCTTTCATAAAGATCTAAGTATCATTGCCACAAAGCCTTCTTGGGTCTCAGCTCCCCGAGTGAAGGTAAATGAGAGAGGGATGCAAGAGGGGCAAGCCAAATGAATGACAAGAATCTATGTCTTTTGGGGGGTCAGGAACCCCAATGGCGAAAAGCTGCCCTACTGGCCACGCTTTGATAAGGATGAGAAGTACCTGCAGTTGGACTTCGATACAAGAGTGGGTGTGAAGCTCAAGGAGAAAAAGATGGCTTTCTGGAGTCAGCTGCGCCAGTCTCAGAAACCTTAGAAGCACCAGCTGTACTGAGAGTGACCAAGCAAGAGGGAGCTATCCTACCATTCTGCCTCAAGGAGACTGGCCCTGGATACATCTGAGGACAGGAGTCCTCTCCACTCAATCTAGGACATGTAAATATTTCTGACTGCCTTCAGGCTGTAGCTGGAACCCTAGTCCATCGTATGGGGCTTAGTACTACCAGTCTAGCCTGATGTCCCATAACACCTTATAGCTCATTATCTAAACCAAGCCAGGGCCTTTCATCCCCCGCCCCACCTTAGTCCCATCTCAGAACCATCTCTTGTCTCCATTTCATAAGACCTCGTATCCTTCATGATGTATCTGCAGCCCTCTCTTATGGAAAGTTCACACACTGCCACTTCCTGTCATTGTACCCTGCCGTGATTGATCATCTACTCTGTTCAACTTACTTACTGATGATGGCCTCGAGGCCCCCAGACAATCCATTCATGATATGGTGAAAAGCTTTGATGGCTTGGGATCTGTATCCTCTTCTCACACTCACCTCCCCCGGGGTGCTTCCAAAGCCTGTACCTAGAGATTGTCCTCAATAAAAACTATGTTGACTTGATCCTTGCAGACTTGATCTCTGTAAAATAGGTGAAGTGGATGTGATCGCAGTTTGAGCCCTTCGAGTAACAGAACATTGCTGCTGGCTGCTTCCTGGGCTGTGCTTGCTAGAGGGACTGAAGCCAAGGCATTTGGACTGCAAAGGATTTTGCTGGTGCCAGATGTGGGAATGAACACCTGTAATCTCGGCATTTGGAACGTGAGAAAGGAGGGTCCAGGTGTTCATGGTCATCTCCAGCCACACAGAGTTTGAGTCCAGCCCAGATGACATAAGACCCCCATCTCAAAAAGAACAAGACAGAGGAGAGAGAGAGAGAGAGAGAGAGAGAGAGAGAGAGAGAGAGAGAGAGAGAGAGAGAGAGAGAGAGAGAAGAAGGAGGAGAAGGAGGAGGAGGAGAAAGAGGAGGAGGAGGAGGAGGAGGAGGAAGCATGGCTCATTTCTTCTCTTATCTCAAGTCTATCATCCTTCTCCCCATGGATATTAGAACACCACAGCCACCCCATGCTCACAGCCGTTAGGTCTTACCCTTCCATCCTCCTCACTGTCCAGTACATACATATCCCAACCTGTTCCACAAAATGTACACTTGTTTTTTTCTCTCCCTCTCCCCCTCCCCCTTCTTCTCCCTCTCCCTCTCTGTCTGTGTGTCTGTGTGCATGTACACAGATGTGTGTTCCTGTTCCCGTGTGAATGTCAGAATACAACTTTCAACTGCTCTCTCCCTCCACCACGTGGGTTCCAGGAATCAAACAAAAGTCATAAGATCTGGAAACAAGCCCCTTTATCCAACTGAGCTATCTCTGCAGTCACCCGCTTTCTTTTTTAAAATTTGGGTTTAATTTTTTTAAATCTATGTATACATATCTATGTCTATGCCGCGTATGTGTGGCTGCCCACGGAAGCCAGAGGAAGACGTCAGATCTCCCGGAGCTAGAGTTACAAGTGGTTGTGAGCTACCTGACTGGGGTGCTGGGAACTGAACTCGAGTCCTCTGGAAGAGCAGCAAGTGCTCAAATGGTCTGCTGAGTCATGTCTCCGCTCCCCAGACTTCTGCTTTCTGTCTTTGTGAATTTGATTCCTTTAGGCACCTTATAGTTCCAGATGAGACTCATATTCTTGTCCTTTTGTGCCTAGCATAATACCTATAAGGTCCACCCATATTGTTGAATGTAGCAATTTTGTTCTGTTTCAAAGCTGAAAACCTTGTGTGATATATCTATAACTATATCTATATTTATATCTAGCGATCAATCAATAGATATTTAGATTCCATTAGATATTTGAGTTGTTAGAAAGAGGGAAAAAAGAGTTGAGTTCTTTCCACCTCTTGGTTACTGTGACAAACGCAGCCACACTTGTGTAACACTCCACTGTAACAGAAAGTAGACTGATACATCCTCTAAGAAAGTAATTTCATTGACTCAGTTCAGACTCCCCTGCGCTTTCTCAGGGAGGCCAGACTTTTGAAGGTTCTGCATTTGTTTCAACTAGGTCCAATTTTAGCAAGAGCCCTGCCAAGTCAATTTAACCAGAGATGCCCACCCCACCCCCACCTCCACCCCCACCCCCGACTCAATAGCTCATAACTAATGGAGGCCCTCATCCTACGAATCCTCCAGGAGATGTCTGAGCACCTGGACCTGTCCTCAGCCAAACTTTTTAGATAATCGGGCTGAAGAGATGATTCAGCATTTAAAAGCACTGGCTGCCAAGCCAGAAGACCCTAAGGCTGGCTTCCAGCACACCCATCTCTGCTTCCAGTTCCTTCAGCATGCCCTCTTCTGGCCTCTGCAAGAACCAAGGAGCGCACAGACACATGCAGGCAAGACACTCACACACACACAAAATAAATTTACATTGTTTTGAAGAATTGTTAGATACCTTTAGCCAGAACCTCTAATACTTCTTGTTAATATTTTTCACCCGCTGACCACACTGCTGTTAACTATAAATTTCCACTTAACCTGTGTTATATTGGAATTTGAGCCTAATTTCTTCCTTCTCCCGCTGTAAAATCCCATTGCAAAGGTCCTATATTTATTTCTGTGACCTTGAATGAAGCCTGCCAGCCTTCTCTGAGCTTTAAATTTTTTTATTTATTCTATTTTTTAAAGGTTTATGTGGCCTCCCTTCCCCCAGCCTGGAACCTGCTTGCTCAAGGGTGGAGCTACCGGCTCATTCGTCCTGCCACGCCCACTGCTGGAACCTGCCTTTGCTGCCTGGAGGCACACACGTGTTCGTCCTGCTACTGGACCCTGAGTTACTTGGCGGGATATTGGGTTCCCTCCCCCTTCCTTTATAACTGAGTGTCTGGAAATAGTAAAATTGAGCCTTGATCAGAACTTGTTGTCTTGGCTCCATTGTTTCTTCCGCCCCGTCTAGATTCCTCTCTTTTCAGCGAACTGCCATTCTCAGTTGAACCGTTCTTGTTGTGGACTGCGGGCAGGCCGCAACAGGTTTATGTATTTAATTTTTTATGTATATGAGTGTTTGTCTGCATGTGTATGCACCATGTGTGACTTCAGAAGAGGGCATCGGATCACTGAAACTGCAATTACATGTTTGGAGCCACCATGTGGGTGCTGGGGATTAAACCTGGGTCCTCTGCAAGAGAAAAACGTGCCCTTAAGCATTGAACCACCTCTCCAGCACCTATTATTTATCCTGTTCTTCACATAGGGTCTGTAATGGTTTGTATATCCTTGGACCAGGGAGTGGCACCATCTGAAGGTGTGGCCTTGATGGAATAGGTGTGACCTGGTTGGAATGGGTGTGTCACTGTGGGTGTGGGTATAAGATCCTCACCCTAGTTGCCTGGAAGTCAGTCTTCCACTAGCAGCCTTTGGATGAAGACATAGAACTCTCAGCTCCTCCTGCGCCATGCCTGCCTGGATACTGCCATGCTCCCACCTTGATGATAATGGACTGAACCTCTGAACCTGTAAGCCAGCCCCAATTAAATGTTTTTTTTATAAGACTTGCCTTGGTCATAGTGTCTGTTCACAGCAGTAAAACCCTAACTAAGACAGAAGTTGGTACCAGGAGTGGGGTATTGCTGTGATAGGCCTGACCATGCTTTTATTTGAAAGAATGTGGATTTTTGGACTTTGGATTTGGAACTCAGTGGAATGCTTTAAATGGGGCATAATGGCTCATCCTAGTAGGAATATGGAAGACTTTGTTGCTAGGAGTAATTTGAACTGTGTTGACTTGGCCCAAGAGATTTCAAAGGAGAAGAATTTCAGTATGTGGCATAAAGACTGTTTTTGTGGTATTTTGGTGAAGAATGTCATTACTTTTTACCCTTGTCTGAAAAGTCTGCCTGAGGCTAAGGTGAAGAGACTTGGATTAATTGCATTAATTGCATTGACAAAGGATGTTACAAAAAAGCCCAGCAGAGACTTTGTTCTCTGGTTAAGTCTCACAAAGAGAAGTTTGAACAAGCATAGCAAGCTTAGAAAGGCAAAATATAAAATATATGGTTCGAGTATTAAAGGCATACCAGGAAGTGAAACGGAGCAAAATCCTGTGTTCTAGGAAATAACAGATTAAGGGAGTGGGACCTTGGGGCAAGACCCTACCCAGCTGAATTTAGAACCAGGCATGGTGGTACACACCTTTAATCCCATGAGACAGGCATGCTGATCTCTGTGTTCAAGGTCAATCTATAGAGCAAGAACCAGGATAGCCAAGCTTAGGCAGTGAAGGATTTAGAAAACATAAAGCTAGTGATAATGTAATAGTACAAGGGGATCATGTTCTAGTTCCTGTTAGCAGCAGAACTCCGCAGCTTCAGCCATGTGGCTCTGGCTCTAATGTTAAGAATGGAAGGAACTACTGGAAAATTGATGCTGGTTAGCTGGAGCTAAGGAATTAGTAGTGATTAAGAAGAAACCGGGATCATTGAGGTGAAATCTTCTGGAAATTGTTTTCTGGGAGCACAAAGAAGCTGTGTTCCAGAGATACCCGAGGTTGTACCTCATGCTGCGGCTGGACTTGGTAATGTGTAAGAGTCACTCAGGTGGTACTGCTTGTGAAGGAATGAAGGGATCATGGAGAGAAGCTGAGGCTTAGCACTGTGAGAGGCCAGGGAAGGCCATTGGAGAAGGTGAAGCCTCAGCTGTAGTTGATGGCCTAGGACTGAAGGGGTCATGCAAAGAATTTGAGGCTTGGCACCCTGAAGAGAGCCTATGAGAGGCTATTGGTGAAGCCTAGTTGGAGTGGAACACCCCAGTGTATTGGAGATGTCAGTACCATGGGATGATCACCAAGAACAGCAGCCATAATGAAGTGGATCAACCTGCGCATAGAGTGCTACAGAGGACAGAGATGGAGAAGTGATGCCAGCCCTTAGGAGGAGTCCAAAAGATCAAGTGGAATCCCAGACACTGAAAGAAGAAGCTGTAACATTGAAATTGCCTTGGAGACTCAAAGATGTTAAAGATGCCAGAGCCATGGGATACATGCTGAGGAAAGCTGCTAACAGGGAGTGGAACCAGCCCAGGAGGAAGCAGTTTGTTGCAGTCAAAAAAGATGAAAAAGGAGTGGAGATCTGAAGACCACTTTGACATCAGCCATGGAGATGCAGAGTTTGGAGTTTGCCCAGCTGGTTTCCTGCCTTGCTTTGGGGATTACAGTTAATTAAGTTGAATGAATCTCAGAAGAGACCTTGAACTTTGGACTTTTAACATTGTTGCAACTGCTATAGACTATGAGGACTTTGAAAGTTGCACTAAATGCATTTTGCATTATGCTATGTTTAAGTATGGCCCCCATAGACTCATGTTTTTGAACAAGTCTATGGGGACCAGGGAGTGGAATGTAATGGTTTGTATATCCTTGGACCAGGGAGTGGCACCATCTGAAGGTGTGGCCTTGATGGAATAGGTGTGACCTGGTTGGAATGGGTGTGTCACTGTGGGTGTGGGTATAAGATCCTCACCCTAGTTGCCTGGAAGTCAGTCTTCCACTAGCAGCCTTTGGATGAAGACATAGAACTCTCAGCTCCTCCTGCGCCATGCCTGCCTGGATACTGCCATGCTCCCACCTTGATGATAATGGACTGAACCTCTGAACCTGTAAGCCAGCCCCAATTAAATGTTTTTTTATAAGACTTGCCTTGGTCATAGTGTCTGTTCACAGCAGTAAAACCCTAACTAATACAGGGTCTCATATTGTAATCCAGTATGAGAGTGCTGGGTCTGGCCTTGAACTCTTAACAATCCTCCTGCCTCCGAAGTGCGGGATTGTACACCTGAGTCTCCACTCGCAACTTTATTTTCTCTTTCAATATTCCTCTGTAGGCCTGTTCACCCAGGCCTAAGGAAGGGTGTTTGTCCTCCAAATTAGAGGAAGTATCGCTGAGCGCGTAGTAAATAAGAGCTCAGACTCCAGCGTGACTGTGGTTGACAGAATAATAAAGGCTCCGGGAAATTCTAGGACCTTCGACCTCCCCTGGGGTTCCAGCATAGAATACCAATGGGCAACTTGGAAGGGATCCAGGTGGACAGCTGGCTCCTTACTCTCCTCATCCCTCCAAGAAGGTGCAGTCTTCCACCAGCCCTTTCCCAGACCGCACACTCTGCCTACGTTCTCTTGTCTCTTTACCTTTGCTGGCCAACCCCAGAGGGATGGTGAACTCTTCACAGATACAAGCCACCGCCTCTGCTAGCAGGCATCCCCAAAGCCCTGCTCGGGGCTGGAGCCTGGCTTCTGGCTCTGGAGGCAACGCCCCCTTTTTCTCCGACACTTCTACACTCAAAGGAGCAATTAACAGCCAAGCAGGCTGGGAAAGGACCAATTAGTGTTCCACCAGTCCCGCTGACCGCTGGCCCCGCAGCACCGCAACTGACTCCACCTCTCGCATCAGGCTCCGGCAATCAGGAGCGGATCTTAGCCTTCACTGCATACCGACAGTGCCAGCTTGCCTGGGAGCTCGGAGGGACCAGCCATCTGGCCTCATGCCAACTGCAGTGATGGATCCGGTCGCTGGCTCCTGTCCAGAGCCAGAGCGGACTCCAGGGCGCCTGGGCCTGGAACTTAACAGCGGCTGACTGGTGGCAGGGCAAGTGGGTTGGACGCCACTGGGAGGACTCCTTAGCCTCCCACCTCTTGTGCCTTGGAGCCAGTCATCAATTCATCCTGCAGCATCTGGAACGCTGAAACCATACAACCACAGTCCTAGAACTGCCACTGAGACACCTGGTGTATTCTAGCTTTTTCAGGACCCTCATCATTTCTCTGGGTCTGGGTTAGCAGTGTGCACATCAGTTCCCTGGTGGTGACCGTAGCAGAACCAGGCTTTGGAAACCCACAGTGCGTTCTTATTCTTGCTCTTGCTGCAGTAAAGAAGGTCCTCAACACTCCTAAATGAATGTATAGACTTCCTTCCCTAGGTCCTTTGCCCTGAATATATATATATATACGTATACGTATATATACATTTGTATATGTGTATATGTGTGTGTATAAATATGTGTATATATACACGTATGTAGACATATATATATACACACACATATATATTATATAGGGCTGGAGAGATGGCTTAGCAGTTAAGAGCACTGACTGCTCTCCCGGAGGTCCTGAGTTCAAATCCCAGCAACCACATGGTAGCTCACAACCATCTGTAATGAGATCTGATGCCCTCTTCTGGTGTGTCTGAAGACAGCTACAGTGCACTTACATATAATAAATAAATTAAATCTTTAAAAAATTAAAATTAAAATTAAATATATTTGTATGTATTTATTTATATACATTCTATATATAGAACATATGTGTAATGCATTAATATATTATTTATAAATATATTTTTATACATGTGTATATTGTATATTATATAAATATATATTTAAATATATTCATATATATTAAAACATATATTAAATATTATATATATAAATATATAAAATGGAATTTGGGATCAGACTTTGCCTCCAGGGGTCTGCTGGTTGCAAAAGGAGAGGTTCCAGGAGTTTTAGCTTAGACCCTAACCTAGTAAAAAAGCCCTGAGATGCAAGGAAGCACCAGGTAAAGAGGAGCTGGGAAAAGGAGCAGTGGTGGCTGATATGGAGCGCCAAACGCATCAGGGTCCTTCTAACACGACCTTTGCAACTGCTGTTGGACACACTGGAGCCCTGAATGATGGAGCCAATGCCTAGGACATACAATGGTAGGAGCTGAAAGTCCTCAAAGAAAGATGGGAACGGATTCAGGAGGAAAGGTGGGCTAGCAGGAGAGAATGCTGCGCAGCACTTCTCTTTCCCTATGGGTTCTACAAGGGCCCGGGCAGGAGGGGCTGAGGCCTGGCCGCAGTGGCCTTTTCTATGCCCACACTCTCTCAGATTGGCCTCAGTCAGGGAAGGAGTGAGTACCTGCCTTGCTCTTTCCGCAAGTGATCTCTCTCAAGCCTGGCGGGTCCAGACTGTTGGGGAGGAGAGGATCACTTAAAGAATTGGGGCACCTCTTTCTGTGTGCCAGTACCATTAACTGTGTCAAAAGGAATCCATGCCTCTGGGAAACTGACTGGCAATGGAGATGGATCAGTGAAGACATACGGTGGCAATGAGACTGCCTAGGGTACTTAATAGAGCAAGAGCAAATTAAAGGGTGGGAAATGAGGAAAGAAACAGAGGCAGATAAAAGGACAACGGAACGATTGGCCAAGAAAGTCATTGAGTTTCCTTTCATCAAAAGAAAAGAGGCTGAGGTTGGTAAACACACAGGCACATAGGTAGACTGACAGAGAATGAGAACAACCCAACCTGGCAGAGAATAGTGCCTAGGCGCTAAGAAGGTAGCAGCAGGTGAGCAGACTCTTGTCCTGGATGGCCACTGACAGAGTCTGGGTGTGGAGGATGCTAGAATGGATAGGCTGGAAGGTTATGGGACCACAGAGGAGAATACCAAACTTGGATGGGGCTGGGGAGCCTAGAAGGGTTTTCAGAAGGAGCATTTAAAAGGACTAGTAAGAAAAGGTAGAAAGACCAGACACGAGAGAAGAGGGGAGCTCTGTCGATCAGATGGGGGCAGCAGGATCAGAGGTCTTGAGTCAGGCTTGTTCATTTCCAGCAGTGTGGCTCAGCTGGCATACTAGGTCCGTAAGTTTGCAGGAAGCATAGACCCTGCTCTGAAGCACTGGGGACCGACCACAACAGGAACATGTCCTAGGCATAGTTACTTTCCAGAAAGATCTTGGAGGTTGCATAAGTATGTAGAAGAATTGGAATAGGAGAGTGCTGACCCAAGGAGGTTGTGGTACAGGATTGGACAGTGAGTTGATTCTTTATAGACTGGAACTGGCAAAGGGACTCTGTCTGGCTAGCCCAGCCTGGCAAACATGGCTCTGGCAGACCTTGCCCTTCTCCCTTATTCCCTCTGCCTTGCTAAATACTGTTAGATTACATTCCTAAAGCCAGCCCCCAAGGTCTGTCCCCTTAGTTAGTTACTTCTTTCTTTTGAGGTCAACTACCAAGGTCCAGCTATCAAAGTATTGAAATCCAGCAATCAAAAGTCCCTTTTGGCTCATCTAATTAACATGCCCAATTAAAATTAAACACCTCATTCTAACACAGGGTTTCCTCTTTTACCTTTGTAAACCATCACTTTCCTGTGTGCCAAGTCTGTCTCCTCTCTATCCAGAGGCAGTTCTTTGTCCTCTAGGACAAATAGCCCTGCCCCCTCTCTCTTGTTCTCATCCCCTTCTCCCTCTTCCTGTATCTCCTGTCTTTGTCTCTTATTCTCTGCCCTCTGTTCCTCTGGGGCAAATAATTCTCCTTTGTGCTGAGAACTTAGTCTTGGGGGTCTTGAGCCAAAACTGATCGCTTACAGCTAGCACATTCACAAAGTAGATGACTAGAACTTGGGAACGTTCAAGGGAAACAGAAGTTGAAGAAGGCTCTCAGATACACTATTTTCCTAAAGAGTTATAGGTAAGGGCAAGGGGTCAGCTCTGACCAACCCCAGTCCTCCATACAAGCAGAGTAACCCTGAGCCACTCTGCCCAGAGTTCTCTTAGCCAGTCTAGCCTAGAAACTCTTATGATCTTCCCCTGGGTTGGAGACCTCATCCAATATCCACTAGGCCCATAAAAAGCCCCAAGAGGGAGTTCAGGCAGAACCACATGCTATCCCAGGGAAAGCTAACCAAGACTGGGCTGGAATCTCTTACCACCAGCTTTGTGGTCAAGGGGGCTTGAACTTGGGGTTTGTTTGGAGAGCCATTGGGAGGGGGGTATGTGGGCGTCTATTTGAGCCCTGAAAAAGAAACCCCTAAAGTTAAGTCTAGATGACTATGTAGAGCAGGAATCCCCATGGCTCCTAAGCAGAATCTAGGAACATGTGTTCTTGTCTGGATGTGACCTTGGTTCCATCTTCAGGTAGATCTCTTGCCTCCCATAGCCTGCTTCTCCTCATCTGTACACTAGAAACAGCCCCAGTGGTGAAACAAGACTATGCCCTAAGGGGCTGGCGAGACGGCTCAGTGAGTAAGAGCACTTCTGAAGGTCCTGAGTTCAAATCCCAGCAACCATATGGTGGCTCACAACCACCCATAATGAGATCTGAAGCCGTGTTCTGGTGTGTCAGAAGACAGATACAGCACACTTATGTATAATAATAAATAAATCTTTGGGCCGGAGTGAGCAGGGCTGACCGGCGCGAGCAGGGTTGACTGGAGCAAGCAGAGGTCCTAAAAATTCAATTCCCAACAACCACATGAAGGCTCCCAAGCATCTGTACAGCTACAGTGTACTCACATACATAAAATAAATAAATAAATCTTGAAGAAGAAGAAAGAAGACTCTGGCCTAAGCTCCCTCCAGCTACAAAGCCTTATCACTTGCAGTTCTTCAGATCCTAAGACCTGGTAGATAACCATGGTGGTGACCTCGCCAAGTAGCTACTGAGTATTACAGATCTTGTTCTTTTTGATGGGGAGGCTGAAGGTGGGAAAGAAGGGCTTTTAGGAAATTAACACTAGTGGCAGGAAAATCTATCAACATGGCAGAGGTGCCTGTGGTTGATTCATGGCGCCTGCCCAAGGAGCAGCTCTGCCAGCTTGGGGGGAAAAGGCTAGTGCTGCCTCCAGAGCCTCCCAAAGACATCAATCAGGCCCAGGACTCCAAAACTCAGTTGCTGGATCTTTCAAAACCACGAATTTGCCCCTCCCGAGTCATAGCAAACCACGGTGCTCAGAAAGGGGTGGGGGTGGGGATCCTGGGTTTTAACATAGCTGTTGCCTCTACTCTGATTCTTTAAAAGTGTGTGTGTGTGTGTGTGTGTGTGTGTGTGTGTGTGTGTGTGTGTGTACAAGCACACGCATGGGAATCTGAGTAGGATAAAAGAGGAGGATGTTGGGATCCTAGAGTCACAGGTGATCATGAGTTGCGTGATGTGAATTCTGGGAACCAAACTTGGGTCCTCCAATAGAGCAGGATGCACTCTTAGCAGATGAGGCAGATCTCCAGCCACAGCCTGTGATCTTCTCCAATCCTCTCGGTCAGGAAAAACCCTGACCCGCTTGCGTTTTATATGACCAATACATCCCAAGCACATCAGGAGGAGTGATGATGCAGCTGAACCACGACCAAACGTGTAGTTAGCGGGTCTAATGTGAGAAGCCAGGAGGCCGTCTCCATGGAGAATCGGTGGTTCTGATTCCTCCTCACCAACCTCAAGTATGTGTGACAGAGGTGCTACTCCAGTACACGCCTCAAGGAGGCGCTGTTCTCATTGTGTACATCCCGCGGCCTTGCATGTATACTGCCCCTCATCTCTTGTTCAGCAGGCCTTCCAACACAAACGCATATCAATTACAGCCTGCAGAGAAAGTTCTGATTAGACAATCATTGGTAACCACCTCGCCCGGAGCACCCACACTAGTTAATCTCTGGTCAGCTAGGTCACTTAACTCGGGAGGACCTTTTGAAGGGGACAGTGAAAGCAGCAGGGGCCTCGAGCAGCACCTTCCAGAACCTCGGTCTGGTTTTAACACTTCCACTCTTCTTAGCTTGCCTACACAGGAGGGAGGTCACTGGCTCATCCCTGTGTTACAGGCAAAAATGAACTCCCCAGGTTTGCTCTGCTTGTCCCTACTGATGTCGCTTTATAAGATTTTCGCTAGACCTTCTGTTATTTTTCAGAGTCGGAGGGAACTTCTAAAAGTTCCCGGGGCTCCAGAGATGGCTCAGGAAGGAACACGTGTTGCTTTTGCAGAGGGCCAGGTTCAGTTCTCAGCCCTCCAGTTCCTGAGAACCTGGCACTCTTCTGGCCCCCACAAGTACTGCACAGACATGCAGGCAGGCAAAATACCCATACACGTAAAATTATGTAAACTACACTGGACTCAAACTCACAGAGATCCTCCTGCCTCCTCTGCCTCCCAAGTGCTGGGATGAAAGGCATGCACCACATACCCTGCTACCACCACCACTACCCCCTTTTTAAAGGTTTTATTAGTTCTTTTGTGAATTTCACATCATGAACCCCAATCCCACTCATCTCTCCCTCTCCTCGTACCCATCCTCTATCCTTGCAACCTCCACCACCCCCCCAGGAAAAAATCTTGTTGTAGAAACTGTAGTGTGTCCCACCGTGTCCCACAGTGCACCCTTTGTCCACACTTCTTTGTTTGCAAATGTTCGTTGCAATGACTCGTTGGTATGGTACCAGGCCTCTGGTTTCTGCTACTCTATCAATATTGGTCCTCACTGGAACTCTTCTCAGATATCCTGTTGTTGTCCTGTGTCATGGAAATCCTATAGTTTTGGATCTGTAGGACCGGGCCCCTTTGTGAACACCAGCAGTTCATCCATTGGGTAGTTGGGATGGGCCAACTCTGGGCCTGAGAGGTGTCTGAGCTGGTCAGCTCTCTGGCTCCCCTGCTCTACCCTGCTGCCCAGGCACTGTGCAGGCCCTGCTCTCCCAAGTGCTGCAACAGGTGAGGGGCAGGGACGCTCATTCACTCAGCACCAGCTCTCCTGCCTGCTCTAGGGGCAAGTGGAAGTATCTCTCTCTCTCACCCATGTCATCACAAGGCAAACAAGTAGTGGGGCCAGCTCTCCCACATTCATATCCTTGAATCTGGCTTACCTGCAACTCCAGCAGTTTGTGGGGCCTACTTTCCCAAATACTGCGGCTGGTAGAAGCAGGGTCGGCTCTCTTGTTCTCATACACCCCCAACCCCAGGACCAGATCTCCCACAGTCTGCAGGTGAGGGGTGAGGCCTCAGACATCAACACAACATGTCCTCGGGCAGCAGCCCAGGCCAGCCATGGACCCAGATGTGGCCCTTGGTGGCAGCACAGGCCAGGATCCCACCATGGTCCTAGGAGACATCACCAGCTACTCACGTACTCACATAAGGCTGTTCTTCACTACCCTTGAGTCTCCAGTTCTTTCTCTCTTCACTGTGCCTACATCATTCTGTTTTTTTTTTTTTTTAATTCTTCCATCTCTCCACCACTTCTTTGTTCCTCTTGGTGAAACCTGGGCCTCTGAGTGGCTAGGATCATCTCAGGAGTGGTCTCAGGAGTGCTACGCCCTGCTTGTCTATTATGGTGTCCGGCAGGGGTCATCTCTGGCATGGTCTACCCCACTAGGCCTGCATGCTGGTCATCTTGGTCTAGCTTCCCACCCAGGCCCCATGGAGCTGGTTTGGTGGTTGTCTTGGAATCACATTTTTTTTTTCAAAGAATGTTAGGCTATTAGTCATTCAGATGTTCAGAATGATTCAGGTCAGAACCGTTAGCAAAGACATACCCTCCCTCCTCTCTGCCACCTACTGATGCATACGTGACAGACAACCACATCCGCAACACCTCTAGGGGCAGGACCACTTCTTTCCGTATAAGCCAGTTTTGTGATTTCTTCTTTCAGTGCTGGAGATTAAATGTATCACCTCACGTATACTAGGAAAATGTTCTACCACTAAGCTGTATCAGCACTACTTTAAGTCTGCAAACAAAACAGACCTTGTAGATAGAAGTAGATGCGTCTGTTGTCAATGTATAAGTGAAGAAACTGACTAGTAAGTCCTGTGATAAATAAAACGCTCTGAATAGGGTTACTCCTCAACAAATTAAAAGGATGTAGTTTAATTGGTAGAGAGGTTGCCTAGCATTCCAGAAAGCCCAGGTTCAGATCTCAGCTCTGAGTAAACTAGGCAGGGTGACACACATCTTTAATCCCAGCTCTTGGGAGGTAGAGACAGAAGGATCAGGATTTCAAGGTCATCTTGGCTACTTATTGATTTCAAGGTCAGCCTAGGATCCCTGGGTACATAAGACCCCATCCCCCTCACCAGCAAAAAAAGGGAGAGAGAGAGAGAAGGAGAAGGAGAAGGAGAGGAGAGGAGAGGAGAGGAGAGGAGAGGAGAGGAGAGGAGAGGAGAGGAGAGGAGAGAAGAGAAGAGAAGAGAAGAGAAGAGAAGAGAAGAGAAGAGAAGAGAAGAGAAGAGAAGAGAAGAGAAGAGAAGAGAAGAGAAGAGAAGAGAATTAAGAAACTGAATTTCTTCAGCTTCTAGACTCTTTCATCCTCTTGATCTCTCTGGGGTCTACCTGGCTATGGTGCCTTTTGCATGACTCGGTTTTTATGTTCTTAATCTCATGAGCTGCAAAGCAAGCTAGTAATTAAGCCCTTCCCTCTTTACCTGGAAGGCGTTTGAGAACGCCTATACTTCACTAGGTAGCATCTCAGCTCAGACCAGACAACCTTTGTTATTCCCAAATGGCTGTCTCTTCCAAAGCATTTTTTAAATCGAACTTAAATTTTGAGACAGTCTCCTGGATCTCAGGCTGGGTTCAAACCCTCCACCTCCTGAGCACTGGGATTACAGGAATATGTTGCCAGACCCAACCTCCAAGACAGTCCTTAAATTTTTTAAAAAAGAAAACAAGAGACAGGAGTAGAGGTGCACGCCTTTCATCCCAGCACTTGGGAGGCAGAGGCAGGAGAATCTCTGAGTTCAAAGCCAGTCTGGTCTATAGAGTTAGTTCCAATACAACCAGGGCTACCTCAAGAAACCCTGTCTCAAAAAAAAAAATCAAATAAATTAATAATAATAATTTTAAAAACAAGAATTTTTTTTACAGTACCAGAAATCAAACCCAGGGCCTCCATGTTCAGAAAATGTTCTGCTGCAGACTACAACCTTAACCCCATTATAAGGGTCTTGAGGTGTATTTGTAAGGTGGCTTCCCCTCAGTCTCTTGGAAAGAGTCTAATGTAGACAACCCTTGGGTGAAGTCTGAGAGTTGGCACTACATGGGTGTTTCTCAACCTTCCTAATGCTGTGACCCTTTAATACAGTTCCTCATGTTGTGATGACCCCTGACCATAACATTGTTTTTGTTGCTACTTCCTAACTGTACTTTTGTTACTGTTAGGAATCGTAATGTGACTATTTTTAGAGATCGAGTTTTGCCCAAGGGGTTACCACCCACAGATTGAGAACAGCTGCACTCCATGAAGCTTTCTTGAGAATAAGTCCTTGTTTGCTGTGGAGGGAGCTGCTTGCATGACAGACTCAATGTGTATAGGGCATACTGGGAGATCTCCTGGGACAGAAGGGTACATAAGGTGGACCTAGAGCATCTACTGAGGAAGAGGATGGATGTGTCTGGCTAGTAAAGGGAAGAGAGGCTAACTAGACAAGACACGAGCCAAGTTAGAACAGACCAGAGCTCAACTCCTTGGCTACACAGTTGAGGAAGACAACTGGTGTCTGCTTTGGTAATTATTCTTCTTTGTGTTCCAAGGAGGATGTCAGGCTGCTGGGGGTGGGTGGGGGGAGGCTGTGGCTTGGTATTCCTTTCTATTTATAAGACAATATTACAGTATGATGGGAACCATGCCTGCCTGATTGGTGTGGTTGGGAAACTTGGGAAAGAATCCAAGAAGAGGACAAAGTGTCAGGATGCCATCATCAGACACATAAAAGAAGAGGAGGCAGAAAAGGGTGGGTTTGGATCTCAGAGTCAATAACGAGCCAGGAGTGAGTGTTAAATTATTCAACCTCCTTTATTGATCCATTGATCTCTAGTTGCAGGCCTTGGTTTATTCTTGGTTGGCATTTCCTGTGTCTGAGGACACAGGGAAGGGAATAGATTTTGAGACTCAGAAAGAGACAGGAGGTAAAGGACATGGTGGCACACACCTGTCACCTAGTACTCAGGATGACAAAGCATGGGGACCATGAGTTTGAGGATAGCCTGAGCTACTTTGTTGTTTGTAAGATTGCTAGTTTGTGCCAGGTGTGGTGGCACATGCCTTTAATCCCAGCACTCGGGAAGCAGAGGCAGGTGGATTTCTGAGTTTGAAGCCAGCCTGGTCTACAGAGTGGGTTCCAGGATAGCCAGGGCTGCATAGAGAAACCCTGTTTCGAAAAACAAACAAATAACAACAACAACAACAAAAAGATTGCTAGTTTGTTTGTTCTTGAGACAGGGTCTCACTATTTAGCACTGGCTGGCCTGGAAGACCAGGCTAGCCTCCAACTCACAGAGATCCTACTGCCTCTGCTTCTGCTTCCTACCTTCCTCTCTCTCCCTCTCCCTCCCAAGTGTTGGAATTAAAGGCTTTGCCACCATGCCTGTCCAGCCATAGTGGGTTCTCATCTGAAGGGGGCGGGACAAAGAAGAGGAAGGGGCAATGTCACAGAGAAATTTAGCAACGAAATATGTATCAGGAAATTTGCAGTGTCTATATCTTTGGTCCTCATAGCTTTTTTTTAAAAAGATTTATTTATTTATTTATTATATGTATGTACACTGTAGCTGTCTTCAGACACCCCAGAAGAGGGCATCAGCTCTCATTACGGATGGTTGTGAGCCACCATGTGGTTGCTGGAATTTGAACTCAGGACCTCTGGAAGAGCAGTCAGTGCTCTTAACCACTGAGCCATCTCTCCAGCCCCCAGTCCTCGTAATTCTACTTCTGAAGACTGGCACTAAGAACACTACCCAGAACTTTTAAGAAAATGTCTATGCATCACAAGCTTCTTAGCATCCTTATCTGTAACAATGAATAACAGGAAACGACCTAAATGTCCAACAAGCTTATTAGAGCTTGGAACAGTGGATCAAGAAGATGTCGTTAATCCCAGCACTCAGGAGGCAGAGGCAGGCAGATTTCTGAGTTCGAGGCCAGACTGGTCTACAAAATGAGTTCCAGGACAGCCAGGGCTACACAGAGAAGCTCTGTCTTGAAAAAAAGAAGAAAAAAGAATATTAAGTGATATCATCGGAAAATGCTTGTACCATAGGTTTACAGTGATACCCCTCAAAATTGCACATCTAGAACGTCAGATCTATGTATGTGGATGGGACAGGCCAAGTGTCAGAGCTCTGTAGAAAAGCTTGTGAATGGAGGGCCAAGGGAAATACACTAATGGAATATTAGCAGTGTCTGTTGTTAGTGTGGTGCTGGTTTCTTGGGCTATTTTTGGTGGTGGTGGTTTTGAGACGGGGGTCTCAGAGTGGTTGCCCAGACTGGCCTTGAACTTGTGGGGTTAAGTTCAAGCAACCTCCCCACTGCAGTCTTTGGAGTATCTGGGTCTGTAACCATGATTGCTTTTCAGTTGACAGTACACTCTTATTTTCCTGTAATTCCTAATTCCTTTCTTTTTAATGTGCATTTTAAAATAATTTCTTTAAAAGACCTATTTCTGTCCAGTAGTAGAATAAATATAAATTAGCAGGTAGCCAGATTCTTACGGGGTCAGGAGTGCTGCTGTGAAGGGATGGTATGGCTAGGGATGTGCCTTATGAGAGTGACTGCCTGGCATGCACAAGGCCCTGTGTTCCGTCTCCAGCACTGCAAAACATAAAAACAAAAACAATAAGCATGGGGCCAGAGAGACGGCTCACTGGGTAAAAGGCACTTGCCTCTGAGTCTAGCAACCGGAGTTTCATCCCTGAGATCCACAAGTTGTCATCTGACCTCCACACATCTTCATACCACAGCAAGCATGCTCCTCACGTGCCCAAAATAAAGTGCAACCAAAAACAAACGAGGAGGAGGAGGAGGAGGAGGGAGAAGAGGAGGAGGAAGAGGAGCTAGTGGTAGAGGAGGAGGAAGAAGAGCAGAAGGAGAAAGAGAAGAAGAAGAGGAAGAGGAGAAGGGTTGGGAGGAGATGCTCAGTCACCCTGTGGGCAACAGAGGCCCCGAAACTTATATTTAAAGAAGGGTGAGCTTTCCCTGCAGAGAAGGGGGAGAAAGTCATGCCAGAGGCATGTGGGAAACATGAGCAGCCTAGTATGGATTGCAGGGTGCCATGGGGAGAAATGAGAGATGGGAGTTGGAAAGGAAAGGAAAGGAAAGATTGTCTAGGGTTTGGAATGCTATGCTAAAGGCCTTTGTCTTTCTGCCAGGAAAAAGAAAAAAAAAAAAAAAAGCAAAGCCAGGAGACTTGGGGGAGGGGTCTTAAGCAGGAGAATGGTGCGGTTCAAGTTCACGGCTGATATTCCCTCGCCTCCTGTCTGGTCTGTTTCCCATCACTTGCCAGAAGTTAGTGTGAGGGAGGGGGAGGCGAACATTAGTGAGGCTCCATAAGGTCAGCCAGGTCTCTTGACCCCAGCCAGGACCTCTTCCCACCACATCAGGCTCCTGCTCCATCCTCAGGCACCCAGACAAACCCCTCCACCGCCTATGACAAAGAGGCTCATTTGGAGCCTGGGCAAGATTTGCAAACGTCAACCTTGTAATTACAAGGATGAAATCATCTGGTTCCTTTTAAGCAAAAGGGTTTATTGATCCCAACACTGAAGAAATGCTATTCTGGGTAAGTCTGCTCCTCTTTCCTTTCCCTATGGCTGGGCTGCGCCGGTGGGGGAGGATAACAGAAAAGCAGAAAGGGGGAGGACACCTCTGGGACAAAAGAGAGATTCTGTAGGGCCCAGAGGTGAACTTTATGGGTTGTGAGTTCTACATCAGAAAGAAGAAGAAGGAGGAAAAAAAGTTAGAGGCCCAGGAAACTGCCTTGCTCAGGCAGAGGACACATTTGTCCTGGATATTGGCCCATCTCCTTCTAAAACCCAGAAGCTGAGTGGAGCCAGGGCTTGAGGCATGGTGCCAGCTACCAATTTTTCTTCCTTCCCCTCAAGATTCATTTGTGGCTCAGATCCCATTTCTGCTTCAAGATGGTCCAGTATTTCCCCAGTATCTGAAGGGAAACGGTTTCCTCAGGAAAGAAGAAGACTAAAGGTTCAGAGAGACCTGGAAAGTCAGATGTGGGTAGCTCTGATACCAGACCTAGATAAAGCCATCCTTCCTGCTGGCCTTGGGGAGGCAAGCCTGCTAGACCTTGACTTTCTATGACAGAGAAGGACAAGCAGCTGGGTTCAGGGTCAGGGATGAGTAACTCTCAAAGGCAAATGTTGTACCCTCCTACGAAGACCTACAATAGGACTCCTTATTCAACAGTAATGAGCCCTCAGGACATGGTGGGTACTCCATAGGAGAGATCCAACTACGGCTCTGTGTGAGTTTACAACTCAGTAAGAGATACAGGCAGGACTTTTTGGCATCTCCACCAGCAGGAAAGGATGGTTACAATAATCTTGAAATGGGAGGTTTAGCTTAGTGGTAGAGTGCTTGCCTAGCAAGTACAAGACCCTAAGTGTGGACCCAACACCAGTGGTGTGTGTGTGGTGTGTGTGTGTGTGTGTGTGTGTGTGTGTGTGTGTGTGTGGTGTGTGTGACACATGCAATACTCCTTCTAAGTATGGTGACTCATACCTGCAATTCTAAGCACTTGGGAGGCTGAAGCAAAAGGGTCGAAAACTTAGGGACAGTCTGGACAACAGAGAGAAACTGTCTCAAAACACAAACTCACACAATCGTGGGATCACTCCGCCCCACTGAGCCTCAGCTTCCTCATCTGTAAGACAGATCCAATAACATCGGACTTGCCGGGCCTGTGAAATAAATGGAAATGATATAGTTGGTGCTCATAACCCAGTGAGCCAGGGTCTTGTAATTCACCTTATTTGCCTTTTCACTTTCTGATTTCCTTATCTGCCTGACAGGCACAGAAGACTTGGCTTAGAAAAAACGCCTGCCTGAATGAATTGAGGGGAGGGCGTTAAAACACTCAGGCCAGAGTTTCATAATTGGGCTAGACAATGAAAGCTTATCAACTCCTGCCAGGATTATTGAGTCCTGTTCTTTGTGTGTGCATTGTGTGTGAGGGTATGCGTGAGCGTTGTGTGTGTGTGTGTGTGTGTGTGTGTGTGTGTGTGTGTGTGTGTGTGTGTGTTGGTGGGCCGGAGGTTGTAATCAGTGTCTTCTTTAGTTGTTCTCTACCTTACTCTTTGGATCTTTCATTGAAGCTAGAACTTCTCAATTTAAGCATTCTGGCTGGCCAGCAAGTCCCAGGGATTCTCCTGTCTCTGCCTCCCCAGTGTTAAGCATGAGCCACCAGGCCTTACTTTAAAAACAAAAAAACAGCTGGGCATGGTGGCGCACGCCTTCAGTCCCAGCACTCGGGAGGCAGAGGCAGGTGGATTTCTGAGGCCAGCCTGGTCTACAAAGTGAGTTCCAGGACAGCCAGACAGCCAGGGCTATACAGAGAAACCCTGTCTCGAAAAACAAACAAACAAACAAACAAACAAACAAACAAACAAACGGTAGGATCTAGGGATCTAGCACAGGTCTTCATGCTTTAGTGTCAAGCACTCTGCTGACTGAGCCATCTCCCCAGGATCTCCAGTGAATACTTTCTGTTCATCTACTGGAGATCGGACTCAGGGTCCCAGGTGACTACTCAGACAGAAAGGTGGGGAGACGAGGGGAGTCCCTAAGCTAGTTGGATGCTTAGGACACAAAGGTTCCAGGTAACAAGGCTCCAAAGGAATTATGAGTGTCTGGGACAAGCGATGGGAAGGGTATATCTGAGCAGCACAAAGACCTATCTTCAGACCTTCTAGATCTGAATCTGAGTAAACTTCACAGGGCAGAGTCTGAATCAATCCATACTCAACCAGACTGCCAGGAGTGCAGGCCCAAAAGTACCTCATCTGGATGAAAATTTCCTTTATAATTTTTTTAAATCCCATTTTTGAAAATAAGCAAAAAAGACAAATAAACAAACCAAAATCAAAATCAAAAAGGCATACCGAGGTCAGCTGAGGTCAACTGAGGAGAGCCCCTACAGCCAACAGCTTGTTTCTTTTCCTGGCCAGGCTGCTCAGATGCCAGACCATGGTGAGTGTGGGTTACCCTGTGCCCTGGAGTTGCCAAAGGCTGCACTCATTCTCTGTTTGCTGGGCAGATTTTGCCATTTATTTCCCTGAGGATGCTGCTCCCCACCCCCGTTCAGCTGACAGGATACTCTGCTCTGTGTTCCCCTGAACTAACCCCATCTACCTCTAGATCCCTTGTTCTTGAGACTATTTTTCCTCTTAGGGGACAATAATGATTGATTTTTCTTTCTTTCTTTTTTTTTGTTGTTGTTCATTTGATTGAGTTGTTGTTGTTGTTGTTGTTGTTGTTGTTGTTGGACGGTCTCCCTGTGTAGCAGCCCAAGCTGGTCTGAGATGTGACATTCTCTTGCCTCAGTCTCCGAGTACCAGTCTAGCATTACAGGACTGGGTCATCCTTCCCAGCTTCAATTTTTATTTCCAACATGAGAAACAATTAGCACACAGAAAACAATAAATATATAAACAAAAAATTGTATCTTTTGCCAGAGAGAGTTGATACAGACCACTCAGTGGGCCCACACCACATTTTCATTCACTCCCTCTCTGGGGGAAAAAGGCTTTTCTCTCTCAGTTCATCAAACTGCCTCTGATGCTGTGGATCACAGGCCTTAAACCCCTGATGGATGGTGAGATAATGTAAACTGGTAGATTATATCAGTATGTCTGTCTGGACATTTTACAGAAGAGAAGCTATGTGAACCTAGGACGAGCAATCAAAGTCCTTCCCGTAATAATTTTCAAGAAGCTGAAGAATGGCTGATGCTAGCGTTTGCCAGGAAACAGATTAGGTGGCTAAGAGAGCCTTTGAGAATTAAGAGTGAAGGGAAAGGAGAAAACAGAAGTGAGTTCTTACAGTCTGGGTGATGTTCATTTGTGCCTGTCTTTGGTTTGTTTATTTGAAATAGGTGACCTCTTTCAGTTTTAAGTTTGTTGAAATAGGGTTTCTGTCCCTTGAAATTGAAACAGGTCTGAGCAGGGCTGGCAAGAGAGCTGAGCAAGCTAAAGAGAGCTTGCTGTGTGAGAGCCTGATGACCTGAGTTCAATTCCTGGGACCCGAGTAAAGGTGGCAAGAGACAACTGACTCCACAAAGTTGTCCTCTGGACTCTACATACAAGCCACTGCATGTGTGCCTGCATACAAACACTATACCTGTGTGTGTGTGTGTGCACAGGCACACATATACACAAACATTAAAAATAAATAAATAAATGAAGCCATGCAGTGGTGGTACACACCTTTAGTCCCAGCACTTGGGAGGCAGAGGCAGGTGGGTCCCTGAGTTCCAGGCCAGCCTGGTGGACAGAGTAAATTCCAGGACAGCTAGCATTACACAGAGAAGCCCTGTCTCAAAAAACCAAAAATAATAGATAAATAAATGAATGAATAATAAGTGAAAAGATTGTAAAATAGCTGAAGATCCATCAGTAGAAGTTGTTGATATCTACTCATGCACCTTTATCTGCTCTAGAGGCTTGGGGTGGGATGGAGGGTGCCTGCCCCAAGAAGGAGATAATTCCATATTTGCTAATGGAAGGAGTATGTCTTTTAAAACCATCAACCTAATGACCTCCTTCCTCCTTTTCTGTTTCTCTTTTTTGGCACAGGTCCTCTGCTCAAGAAATCTTCCCACCTCGGTGGTCAAAGTCGCTGGCACTGTAAGTACGTGCTGCTTACAAATTTCACTGCTAAAACCCCTTGACCATGAAGGCTGGGACTGCAGCTCAGTGGTATAGCGCTTGATGAGGTGAATCCCTGGGTTTGAACTACATGGCCTAGACTGTGGTGGTTTGAGTGAGAACTGGCCTTCCCATAGGCTCAGATGTTAGAATACTTAATCCCCAGTGATGGCACTGTTGAGGTGTGGCCTTGCTGAAGGAAATGTGTCCCCAGGGCCATCTTTGAGGTTTCAAAGCCACTGGCATTCCTAAATCTTATTCTGCTTTCTGATTAAAGATGTGAGCCCTCAGTTTCCTGCCTGTGTCACCATGCCCCACCGTCAGGGATTCTAACCCTCTGGAGTGGTAAGCTTACACACACACACAGACACACACACCACTCTCACCAACAAACCTTTAATTTTGGGTAATCAACTCTCCAGACTTCAGTTAAGATGATTAACCCTCCTAGTTTGTTAGGGACTGAGCAGCTTCCGAGGGCTGGGGGGGGGCGGGGGGCAGGGGAGGTCATTGCTAAAAATGAGAGCTGTCTATGGCAAACTAGGACAGTTCCTTACCCACGTTTAGGTCCCTATCTAATAAATGAGATTGGGCTGGACTGGCGGTGAAATTCTGCCAAAATCTGTATTCAAGCAGGCATTAACAACTGACCTCAGAACTGATTCCAGTGACTTATAAGTATCTTGTCACAATCCTTAGCATCTGGCCAGCTGCTGCCAAGAGTTGGCACTTACCTGCCATCCTTGAACTGAACTTTTAACAAACTGCGATTTTTAAGGATCAGAGTTTATTGAGGGTCAGCTTTAGCTCAAGCTCTGCTGCAAACCCCGAGTCAGACTTTCTTCTGCTCTGGCAAGTTCTCTAGAACTTGCAGATCTTGAATTTTTTTTTTTTTTCTTATTTGATTGCACATTTGGGTAAAAATATGGACTGGCAACGGGTTACATATAATTAAGATAGTTTTCCTTTAAATGATGTGCTAGATCTACATAAACACTCTCCTACTAACGCCATGAACTTATGAGTGTGCATTTTGGAAATTACTAATCTGAGACTTACTGGTCTGGTACTTGTCTAAACCTTGTCTGCAGGCAGAGCTACACGGAATCCTAAGGCCAACCCCGTTTCAACAGCCACCACCTTTCTTCCACCATGATTTGGTTAGATGCCTACTTCCACCTTTCAGTGCACAGTCCACATCCCTCCCTATCGGTGTGGAGTATGCAAAGTCCTCTAAGACTTAGGTTTCCTTGAATTCAAGTAGCCCTTTTGGGGGTTACTCTGCGTGGCTGGCTGGGGAGCCAAGAAGTTCCAGATCGCTCACAAAGGGCCAAAAAAAAGGTCTGCGGGGCCGCTTCTAGTTGCTAAGAGAGGGGCGGATCCCTTCTGGGCGGGTTGTTCGCAGAGAAGCCCGCGGACAGGCGAGGGGAAGGAGACAGTGCTGCGGAAGGAGCAGGGTTTCACTGCAACCCAGCGGCCCCGCAAGCGGGTGGGTGGCGCATGCGCGGTGTGGGTCGTGGAGTTGTGAATGGTGCGTCTTGTTTGCTAGAGTTTGAGGCGGGCGGGCGCGCGAGGAGAAGGAGGAGGAGGAGGAGGAGGGGTGGGGCCGGCGCGGGGCGGGAGAGCGAGGAGGGCGGCGAGAGGAAGTGGCGGCCGCAGCCGGGGGAGGCTGGAAGCTGTGTCTGCGCGGGCGGGCGGGAGGGAGGGCGGCCGGCAACGGCTGAGGCGGGCGGCGGTAGCGTGGGTTGGGCTCCAAGCGCACGGCCGCACCTCAGCCTCCCTGGAGCGGGAGGCCACGCGGGCGGGCTCCTGAAACAAAGAGAAGCGGGAGTCCGGGTGCTGCGGGTGGGCGGTCAAGGCGGTCAGCACCGGAGCCCGCCAGCGGGTGCCCGCGCGAGCCTGGGGAGCGCGGCCGGCCGGCGCGGCCTGAGGGCGGGAAGATGCCGCGCGTCGTCCCGGACCAGAGGAGCAAGTTCGAGAACGAGGAGTTCTTCAGGAAGCTGAGCCGCGAGTGCGAGGTGAGGCGGTTGGGGAGGCGCGGAGGCCTCGGCGCGCCCCGAGTGGGCCCGGGGAGGAGAAAAGTTTGAGCGGCTCGGTTGCCGGGAAGCCCCCGGGACGGCGCGCCGGCCGAGGGGGAATCTCGCCCCGGCAAGCAGTCCGCCCACAGGCTCTGCTTGCCCTTATCAGAGCCGCGGGGAGCGGGCGGGCCGGCGGGTGCCGCCGCGGATTTGACTCCTGATTTCGGGGCCGTCTCTCTGCCTTGCAGATTAAGTACACGGGCTTCAGGGACCGGCCCCACGAGGAGCGCCAGACACGCTTCCAGAACGCCTGCCGCGACGGTCGCTCGGAGATCGTAAGTCGCCGGGGAGGGACCCCCCACCCCCACCCCACCCCACCCCCGGTGCGCGCGGGGAGGCCGCGGGGACCCAGGCGCGCGCCAGTCACTTGTTGCGCGCGGCCCCGGGCGTGTTCCGGACGGCGCCGCGGACGCTGCGGCTCCCGGAACTGAGCCGGGGGCGCAGGCTCACTTCCTTAGTCCGGATTCGAAAAGCAAGAAAGAGGCAGATGCTGGCGGGGCGGCTCTGCTCGGCCCTCCGGCGGACCCGCCTTCTTGGCCCGCCACGATGGTTCGGTTCGTGGGATGGTTTGCGTGTCCTAGTGCCGGCTCGGCAATCCGAGCGGAGCTCCAACCGGAGCCTGGCGGAGGTTGTCGCCTAGGCTGTGACCTCCGCCAGACTTCGGGGTGCTTGTAGGAAGGATACAGCCCTACGTGTAAAGAATCATTGGAGGGGGATCAGCGATAGGCTTGTTTCTGAGAAGCGAGATTGGTAAATCTATATGAGAAGCTATCTCCCAGTACAGCCGAGAGTAAATCTATTCCACTTATCTGTCGTCCTAATAGGAGAGAGAGAGAAAGGGCCCCAGTCGATGAACAATTTTCTTTTCTTAAAATGTTAAGAATCCGAAAGAAATCTATATTTTCCTTTTTCTAACCTCGATGTGCCTGTCTGAGTATTGGAGTTGCTAAAGAATTGCCTGGTGCTACACAGACAAATCCCATAGTTCATCTAGAGGTTCCTGTTTTATATTTGAAGACTGCTATGGACTTGGCAAGTCCTGGGTTGAAAAATATCGAAGTGATCTAGTTCCTCCTCTCTTGCCTCTTCGTTATTCTCCTCAGAGGTGTTGGTTAGGAAGCAACGAAAAGAAGAAACTGTAGGAAAGAGATTTTTTTGGTTGGGTGGTTTTTATTTTGTTTTGTTTTAAACTGAAGCACTGTGTAATAAAATCCTAATATTTGCTCAAGTGACAGGCCCATTGCCTTAGCCCAAACTTTAAATAAAGGTACGATTTGAATACAGGTTAACAGTATAAGGCTGTTGGTGAATGTCGCTTTTTTTTTTAAATTGAGATGTAGTTCGTATAACAATGAACTCAACTTTTTTGTCACTGAAACCAGATTTATTTTTAAAGATGATTTAATATTTAAAATGAAGGCTGTTGGAGTTGAATTGCTAGTGAGGTAACACTATAATTAAATATAGCAAGAGCTATTGAATATTTAATCATTCAGGTGTTTCATAAAATAGAGCCTACCACTTTCAACCCATACCTGGTTTCTAGTTACGAGATTCAAAACAAAAAACAAAAAAACGTAAGAAATGCTTTTTAGTTTTGGCCCTAAGCAGTAGCAGAGCACCCTTCAGTGATGATGGCGTCCTTGGCCTGCGTTATGTAGCAAAAGGTGGGTGGGTGGGATGCTCGGTAAAGGGTTTCCTGGATGTCACTAATGTTAAGTATAGAAGATAAGATAAAGTAAAATAACTTGCTGTATGCTCAGGCTGAGTTGACTTTCTTTCTTAAATGCAGTGGCACATTTGTTTATGTGTCCTGTCAGAGTTTGGTGCATGCATTACAGACTGGGCATAGGACACAGTGTGTCTCAACAGCTGTATTTTAATGTTGTTGTGACACAACAGTGTTACAGCTTGCTGTATTTGTCATAAATTTCCTTTGAGAATGAATTAGACATCCGAGGCTCTCATCTAAATATTCCATCCTACAAATTGTATTTTTCCGTTTTTCTTTGAGAAAAGGTTCTAGGTAATCTGTCTAGTATTTGGGTGTGCACGTGTGCCAGGGCGCACATGGTGGTCAGACAGCAGTTCCCTCTTACCATGTAGATTCCAGGGATTGAAGCTGTCAGTCTGTCAGCAAGCATCCTCACCCATTGAGCCATCTCTCCAAGCCTTGTCTCCCTTTTCCTTATTTTTCTTTTCCGAAGCTGGCTTGGAAATACGTCTCATTTTTTTATTTCTTGAAAACATGACATTATAGCTCAGGCTAGCCTTGTCTGCACAGCCGTCCTCCTGTCTCAGTCTCCTGTGTGCTGAGGTTACAGGTGTGAGCCTCCATGCCTGGTTACAGCTCTTATTTTGTTGAATAATTTATTTTTTAACTTAAAAAGAACATGTTTTCATTCCATACTCGGAGTCTTTTGTGAGATTATAATATTACATTTCTCCCTTTCCTTTCTCCCCTGAAGGCTTTCCCACATGCCCTTCACTCGCCTTCAAATTCAGTCTCTTCTTTCATTGTGTTCTGATATGTATATGCATATATGTTTCTAAATGTGACGTGTTCCGTCCATATACTGTTGCTTTTATGTATGTTTTCAAGACTTGCCATCTGGCACAGGACAGCCCATCGGTGTGCTCTTCCCTAGCTAGACCACCTCTCCCACTCCCAGCTTCCCTTGGTTGCCTTGGTTTTTTGTGTAGGGTTGAGTCCTCGTGGGCTTGTCCCCAGCCACTTTGATGCCAGAGTGTCCAGTGTCATCCTCCTTTAGTTCCCGTTAGACAGTCATGAGGCTTTGTGAGTATGGCTTCTGACATTACTAGGAAACACAGTCTCATAGCAGAATTCCCTGATGCTCTGGCCCTCAGCATCATTCTCTTCCTCAGTGCTCCCCAAGTCTTAGGTGCAGGAATGGCTAATAGATGTATCCACTGGGACTAGCTCCACAACAGGTGTTGTCTTTTTTAAGTTTTTTTTCCTTTTTAAACATTTTTTTGATTTAGTGGAGGGGGCAGAGTGTATGCCATGGTGAATAGGTGTGGGGTTGGTCACCTTTTGTTCTTTTTTCTTTCTTTCTTTCTTTCTTTCTTTCTTTCTTTCTTTCTTTCTTTCTTTCTTTCTTTCTTTCTTTCTTTCTTTCTTTCTTTCACCATGTGGGTCCCAGGGTTTGGATTTATGTTATCAGGCTTGGCTATAAGAACCTTTACCTTAATCATTGGCCCTTTGCTGTGTAGTTTTAACTATTTGTACTTGGGAAGGAATTTCACATTTCCTTCTCTTTGATTTTCACCTTTTAATTAATTTTTACCTGTTCTCCCGAGCACCCCAGTACTGAAGTGAACCCTACGGATTTTTTTTGTTTGTTTTTGTTTTTCCCCCCCGAGACAGGGTTTCTCTGGTAGTCCTGGAACTAGCTCTGTAGACCAGGCTGTCCTCAAATGAAACAGAGATCTTCCTGTCTTTGCTTTTTAGTGGATCACTACCATGTAGCTCTTCATGCCTCTGACTAGCCAGGATTTTGTTATCTCTATTTATTTCATTTATTTTTGGTGGATTTAGGAACAGGGGCAGTAGGCAAGTTCTCAAGTAGCCCAGGTTGGTCTTAAATTAATTCAGCATGTATGCTGAGGGTGGCCTTGAACTGATTCTTTTTCTTCACATTTAAATATAGGATCATCTGGGCTAGGGCTGCTACAGCCAGTAGTTGAGGTCATGCCTACCCTTTTCTCCAAAGAAAACTTACAGAGAGGATCTCTGGAAGAGCAGTCAGTGCTCTTAACCACTGAGCCATCTCTCTATATCTCCAGCCCTTTTTTTTTTTAAACTTTTTCATTTTCTCACTAATATATACATTTTTTAAAAAAAGATTTATTTATTTTATGTATATGAGTCACTGAAACTGTACAGATGGTTTCGAGTCATCATGTGGTTGTTGGGAGTTGAACTCAGGACCTCTGCTCACTCCAGGCCCTGCTTACTCAGGCCCAAAGACTTCCGACACACCAGAAAAGGGCATCAAATCTCATGGTGGTTGTGAGCCACCATGTGGTTGCTGGGATTTGAACTCAGGACCTTCGAAAGAGCAGTCAGTGCTCTTAACCACTGAGCCATCTCTCCAGCCCGCTAATATATACTTTTAATCATGAAATTTGAATGGTAAGAAGTATGGGGGTTCTGAAACAAAGTATACCATTTTACTGTTCTCAGAGTTTTCCCAACTCTTTTATATGTGTTATTCCTTTTAAAAGATCCTATCTTTTAATGGAATAAAACATCAGGTGGCGAACCTCTTTGATCCTAGATCTCAGGAGACAGGCAGATCAATATGAATTTCAGGCTAGTCTGGTCTCTGGTGAGTTTCAGGCTATCCAGGCCTTCAATAGTAAGACTCTGTGGGGGGTGGAGGGGAGGAGGAAAGAAGAAAAGAAAAAGATGGGATTGCAGTACTTACTTGCTTATCAGTTTTTGTCACTTTTCTTCCCCGGACTGGATTTAACCTGCTAAACTCTGTGCCATTATGGAAGGCTAGCTCTCAGGAGTTTCTCTTGGGTTGTGTGGATAGGCTTTGTGCCTGTAGCCCGTAGTCTCAGTCCTGGAGAAGCTGAGTGAAAAAGATTACTTAGGCCCTGGAATTTGAAGAAAGCCTGGGCAAAATAGCCAGATATGGTCTCCAAAGACAAACCTTAGTTAGCATGCTAGACAGCTCATGCTTGTAATCACAGGACGTGGGTACTCAAGACAGGAGGACTGCCTTGAATTTGAACATGGCTTCATACCAAGTTAAGGGCATTCTGTAGGGGGAGGATTGTTTCCCTTATATTATTCAGCACACAGTTATGAGTGGTAAAATAAGGAAGCTGAGGTATACCTTAAGTCATACAACATAGGCAGATTTCCTTCTACAATAATGGTTTTCATTTAGCGGGAAGGATGGGGTTAGGCGGGATTTCATGTATCCCAGGCTGGTTTTAAACTTAAGATGTAGCCAAGGATGAACTTGAACTTGTGAATGCTTTTCGTTTGAACTTGTACTGGTGGGGCTTTTAATGGGTAAAACTTACCCAGTTAAGAGATTGAGCAGTTGGGCTGATGAAATATACGTACAGTACCAGTAATAGAAGTAGGAGCTGTAGAGAAAAAAGGATTAACTCAAGGCCAGTTTGGGCTGTATAGTGAGGCCACCGTCTTTGAAGTTGTTAATCCTGGGGGGTGGAGGGAACTAAGGATAAATGTATCATCTACTGACATTGAGCAAATCCCCTGATTCATTGCTTTCCAATGAATATTATGTTTCTAAAGAACTGATGCTTCAAAGTTTAATTAGCAAGATAAAACTGGTTCCAGCAAAGAGGAATTCACACCTAGATGACTTTAAAACATTATATATAATGGCCACAGAGGCCAGAAGAGGGCGTTGGACCCTCCAGAACTGAAGTTACAAATGATTGTGAACCTCCACAAGAAAGTTTAGAATTGAACTTAGATCCTCTGGGAGAGTAGACAATGTGCTAGAGAGCTGAGCCATCTCTCCAGCCCCTGAAGTGTATTGTGGGGTTTTTTTTGTTTTGTTTTGTTTTGTTTTGTTTTGTTTTGTTTTGTTTTTGTTTCAGTTTCAAGAAGGTCTCACAGTGTATCTCTGGCTATCCTGGAACTCATCGTGTAGACCAGGTTGGCCTCAAACTCAGAGAAATCTGCCTGCTTCTGCCTCCCAAGTGCTGAGATTAAAGGCATGTGCCACTATGGTTTTTGTTTTGGGGGTTTTGTTTTGGGTTTGTTTTGTTTTGTTTTGTTTTGAAATATAGCTTCTGGGCTGAAGAGATGGCTCAGCCCAAGAGCACTGTCTGCTTTTCCAGAGATCCTGAGTTCAATTCCCAACAACCACATGGTGGCTCACAACCATCTGTAATGGAATCTAATGCCCTCTTCTGGTGTGTCTGAAGACAGCGACAGTGACAGTGTACTCAACATATATAAATAAATAAATCTTAAAAAAAAAAAAAAAGAAATACAGCTTTTACTTACTTCTTTGTAAAGCTCTCTTGGAACGAGGAATAATGGTGTTTCTGTTTTTTGTTTGTTTGTATGTAAGGAAGTAAGAGTTAAGTTGCTCAGAGACTATAATATGACACTGTGGCACTTTTAGGCCGTTTTAGATTGTTCTGTGATTTGAGCTATGCCATCTAATTTTTTTTTTTTTTTTTTTCAGACAGGCTCTCATTTTTTGTTCTAGCTGTCTTGGAACTCACTATATAAACCAGGCTGGCCTCGAATTTATAGCAGTCCACCTGCCTCTCTCCAGAGTACTGCTAGAGTCGAAGATATTACACCTGGCCTCCTAGTACATTTTTATGGGCTTTGGAGCTCATGCTTAAAAAATTATATTTAAATACTGCACTTTTTTTTAAACATACCACACATGGTTACATTTTCTTGAGTCAAAAGCTCAAGAAAAAAATAATCTCATATATACAACTTTATATTATGCTTTAAATTCAAAACCATGAGTGATTTTCACATTTGAAAATAAAGTTTAAATGCAAGGATAGAGGTTCTGGTTAGACACAAGCAATTTGAGTTTCTAACGTCAGCAAAAAAATGACCTGAAATAAAGTATTGATTCCATGTCTGATTTTATATTTAAGCAGCCAATGGCAAATGTCCTTAAAGTGGAATCAGATGTTTGTAACTTAATACTTAAGAAAAATGATGAGTGCATGTTTTTTACTTTTAAGTATTCTTGGTGCTGCCTGGCTTAAGACATAAACTGATGTAAAAATAAATGACTGCCTGCATAATTTATGTAATGTCCTGCTTCTGATCCTGTTTGTATTGATTTTTCTAAAAGGCTTTTGTGGCTACAGGAACCAATCTGTCTCTCCAGTTTTTTCCGGCCAGCTGGCAGGGAGAACAGCGACAAACACCTAGCCGGGAATATGTCGACTTAGAGAGAGAAGCAGGCAAGGTAGGAAACATCTGTTTGCAATTTCAAGTATTGTTGATTGTTTTATTATTGTCTGAGTACTTGCGTTTAATAAGGAGATTATTAGTCTGACCACCCAGACATACGGTCAGATTTGTCTTCACGATAAAAGAATGTAAAATGATTTTAATAACTTATAACATTTGATTCCTAATTTCATAGATATAATAGTTACTATGGGAAGTTCTTATAGAAAGGTAATATTCTACGTTTACTATTAAATATTAATTTCCTTAAAAGTTAACAAAAAATTTTTGTGTCTACTAAAATGTTACTATAGGCCTGTGAAATTTGGTGGGGGGTGGGGGGGGGATGATGGGACCTGACATGACTATGTTTGTTTTTTTGTTTTGTTTTGTTTTTTACATTTCTGTATTTAGAAACAAAGTATAGATAACTATTTTGTTAATGTAGCAGATTTGATTTTTAGAAAAATAAGAAATCTCTTTAAAATATTTTCTATTTTAGAAAAGTTTCTGGAAATTAAAGTAAATATGCCTTATAATTTTTATGTTAGAAGTTGGAATTATGAAAATATAGATGGGAATATTTATACTGATAGCTATTAAAAATCTGTGTATTGATAAAAATTTAATAGTATTTTAGATTGGTTGATCTTTGATCAAGGAGTCAGGGAGAGTATATATGATCTAAATCTATAAAACTTTAAAGAATAAAACTTTTTTTTTAAAGTTCAGGAGTTGATTTAATGGAAAAAATTTGAAGAACTTTTGTATCCAATTTATACTCAGTATTTCTGTTTCCTTTGTAGAATAGTTTTGTTTGTTTTTTGGTTGGTGTTTTGGGAGGTTTTGTTTGTTTGTTTTCTGGGGTGTTTTTGGCTTGAGACATGATCTCTTGTAGCTGTAGCCAACCTAGAACTCTTATTCCTCCTGACTCCACCTTGAACTAATAGGGTTACAGGTGTGTGTCTTCCCACTGGGCTTGTAGTATGTTACCATTCCTGTTTCTAGAAACATGCTAAATGATTTTTCGAAGTGTCATTATGAGTAGCATAAACTTTTGAGTTATTTGCCTGTGGAATGACAGATTTTGCCTGTTTAGTTTGGGGTCAGCTCCTGGACTTAGTGAGTTCCAAGTCAGCCTGGGCTACAGTGAGACCCTACCTCAAAACAAAACAATGTTGGTGAGGTGACTCAGCAGGTAAGAGTGTGTGCCTGGCAGCCTTGACCTGAGTTGATCCCCAGAATTCTTACAAAAAGTTCAGAACTGTAGCTGTTACCACAGCTTCAGCATTCCTACCACAAGGTGGGAGTTGGAGCCCAGAGGATCTACCAGAAGACAGTAGAGTAAATATCTCAGTCTCAGAAACAACAGGAGGGAGACCCTGCCTAAAAACAAAAATAGACATCTGGGACCCAAAAAAGTTGTTCTTTGGAGTTAAGACATCTGTACCCTTATCACATACAAATAATAAAATAATTCTTAAAAAAAAAAACAAAAACAAAAAAGCAACATATATATACTAATTAAAAGATTTTTATCTGTTTAAAGTACAGTGAAGGATTTTGTTTAGTTCTGTGATGTTATCTTTTATGGGTAACCAGCTAATCTTTAGATTGAAAGGGGAAAGACTGCAGGATTTGTTTAAAAAATGAGTAATAGTTACATAATTTACTTTCTTGTATAAACTTGTTTAATTGGAAAATGAAAATTAATATTCATAATCTGTTTAAATTTTAGTAGCAAATGATAAAACTGATGTACGATATCAGGAAATTTATGTCTTATTAATACTGGATTTAGAAGTTTGTTTTTCTAAGAGAGAGACAGATGGTAAGTATTTTCAGTTTTGCAGGCTTGCTCTCTTGTTGCAGCTATTCACCTCTGTAGTTGTAGTGTCTAGAGAGCTAAATACTGCACATAAACAAGTGGGGCTGTATCCAAGAATGTGGTAATGCTAGCCAAAATCAGGGTCTTTTATATGATAAATTGTTTTTACATATAGATGACAGATCTTTCATATATAGTTTTGCCAACAAAAAATACAGAAAACAAACAAACACCATCCTAACATATTGCTGTGTGCTGCTGAAATAAAGTACTCTGGTTTACTAAGACTAGGTTTTCTCATCCATGGCATTCAGACTATGGGATCAAGTATTTCCTTTCTCCCTTTTTATGCTTTGTTTTTATTATCATTAGACTTTCTGTCTCCACAGGCTTAGGATTAACTACCAAAAAATAATTAGAACTTTTCCAAAATGCTATTTGCCAATGTTAAGTCTTTTTATCAGATGTGAAATGAGTATCATCTCATATTTTTTCACCTTGTTTGAACTCCTGATCCTCCTGCCTATACCACCCAAGTGCTGAAATCCAAGTGCTGGATTTGTGATGGTGTAAATCCCATTGCTTTAACCGAGTTACCTCCCAAACTTCTGTTTCTCTTGATGGAAAAGTGACTAGGAATATTTGCGATTTTAAATAGGTGGTGTTGGGAGAGAAGCTGTTATTTGGACAAACCCTAGAAAAGATTAAGAAATGATGTGCCATGTAGACATCTAGGGGGGAATGTTCTAGATAAGGAGAAAGGTCCTTTACCACTGTAAAGGACCCAGAGTGAGAACGTGCACTATATAGTATATAAACAGCAGATAGTCTGTATGGCTAGATTAGCCTAGGATGGGAGTAGTAAGGGAAGGGAAATAAAACAAGGAGCTGGTTTGTTTTTTGAGACAATTTCTCTGTAGACCAGGCTGTCCTGGAACTCACTCTGTAGACCAGGCTGACCTTGAGCTCAGAAATCCTCCTTCCTCTGCCTTCCAAGTGCTGGGATTAAAGGTGTACATCACTACAGACTGGATGACAGATTTTTTTAATTAATTTTTATTTGTGTATATTCATGTGAGTATATACATGTGGCCAGAGGACACCTTTTAGGAATCTGTTCTGTGTGTCAGTCCTGGGAATTGAATTGGGTTATCAGGCTTGGCAGCAAGTGTTTTTGCCCACTGAGCTGTCTCATCTGCCCAAAGGTGCTGTTTTTTTGTTTTTGTTTTGTTTGTTTACTGTTATTTTTTAATTTTAATTTTTAAAGTCAGGGTCTCACATAGGTCAGACTGACCTTGACTTTGCTGTAGAGTTGAGTCTGGTCTGGAACGTCTGATAGTCTTCCATCGGCCTCTAGTGTCCTGGGTAAAGTATGTGAGCCCTTACACCAGGCTTGGCGTGGACCTATATTCTGAATGAAATGGAGAGTGGTTTTAGGGTTCTTCGCAGGTGAATGATATGGTCTGTGTTAGGTTTTGACAGGTTCACTCAGCATTCTAGGTTGATAATAAGACTGTGAGGGCCAGAGTGAAGTAGGGGAACCAGTTTGGCTATTGAAGTAATCTTGGCAAGGCAGTAGAGGTGTAGTGAGAGGTGAATGTGTTCTGAAATAAAACCATCTGGATTTGTTTATGGATTGGATGCAGTGGGTGGGAAAGAGAGTGCTAAGAACGACTCCACCTCTTTGGCTAGAACAACTGGAAATATGGGTGCCATCATGAGATAGGAAAGGCTTTGTGGATGGAGTAAGAAGCAGGTTTGCTCAATTCAGGACATGTGGATTTGTGATGGTTGCTTGTTTTTATAGCTTCTGTTTCCTTACTGCCTACCCAGAGCTTAGCAGACTCCTTTTTAAAGTGCCCCTTCATCTGTTTATCTCAAGAGTTCAGTGACCTTGGAAAAAGGTCAGTATTATTGAAATGTTGTTTAAATATAATAAAATGCTCCTAGATTAATGGCCTAATTTTCACTTTAACAAACATTTGTGTGCATATGAATGCCTTTATGGTTAAAATAATGTTTCAGCCATGCCAAGAAATTTTCTCATGCTCCTTTACGCAAGTCTGGGGTTGTTGTAGCTGTGTGGTTCTGGGTCAAGGTCTCTCTTGAGGTTACAGTCAAACTGTCAGATAAGGCTGGACAATCTGAAGACTTGTCTAGAACCAAAGGATAGACTTGGAACTAAGCTCGTAGGACTTCTGTTTCTAGACATGTGTGCCTCTCTATGCAGAGAAAATGAATGAAGTCACCATGCTTTTTATGACCACTTCTCTAGTCATTTGTGTCTCATTCGGTTAAGCAGCTGGTCACTAAGTCCAGGCCACATTCAACAGAGAAGGGGATTGTTACACTTGGGGATGAATACCAGGATGATGGGATCATTGGCCACGTTGGAGCCCAGCCACAATACTAATTCTTTTTTTTTTTTTTTTAGATTTATTTATTTATTTATTATATGTAAGTACATTGTAGCTATCCTCAGACACTCCAGAATAGGGAGTCAGATCTCATTAAGGATGGTTGTGAGCCACCATGTGGTTGCTGGGATTTGAACTCCAGACCTTCGGAAGAGCAGTTGGGTGCTCTTACCCACTGAGCCATCTCACCAGCCCACAATACTAATTCTTAAATTTAGTGAATTAAGAACAGCTTACAATGTTAGTAAAGAAAAAACAAATAATTCTTTTATTTAAAAGGGTAGTTTTGTGATTTAAGGAAATGCTTCAGAAAATAGCCCCCTTTATTCATTCTTGGCTTTTGTGATAACAGGAGTATTTTTACCTAGGCCAATTGACACAGGTCTATAATCCCAGTTTCTCAGGAAGCCAAATAGGATTAAAAGTTCAAGACCTTCCTGACCTGTAGAATGCGTTCAAGGATAGCCTGGAGACTGTCTCAAAATAAAAGGCACAAAGAGGCCTGGAAATGTAGATCTGTTATAGAGCTCTTGTCTAGCACTGTAAGCCCTAGGTTCAAACACACCCCACCACTCCAGGTTTTCCCCTCAAACTTAGGAGCTTTTGTTTTCATTTTATAAAAAAATTTTCACACCAAGTGTCTTTAATAAGGAAGGGCTGTTAGTGACTGTTACCTATAAATAGGTACTTGTGTGAGATCAAGTTAGAGCATAGTATTATATATTTTTGTTTTGAAGTACTTGAAACTTTTGGGAGGACAGGATCTATGAGTCAGACTGGCTTTGAAACTTAAAGAAAAATTAAGTATATTGGTGTTTTGCCTGTTTGTAAGTATACGTACCTGGTGCCCACAGAAGAGGCCAGAAGAGGACATTGGATTCCCAAGAACTAGAGTATAGAGGATTACGAACTGTCTGTCACATGGGTGCTGGAGATAGAACCTGGTCCTCTGGAAGAAGAACAGCCAGTTCTCTTAACCTCTGAGCCATCTCTCCAGCCCCATGAACAGTTGAACCAGTTGTCTAGTTGAACTGATTGTATTCGGCACGTTGTTGTTTTGTGTGCTTTAGATAGAACTGGACATGGAACCCAGGGCCTTGCATGGTCACTCAGAACTCAGAACTCAGCCACTGAATATGTTCCCAGCCCTTACCTTGGCTCTTAAGAGTCTTTCAGGAAAGGTTTAAAATACAGCATAGTGGAAAGGCAGAGTCAAAGCTGATCACAGCTTACCCGTTTGCGGTAAGCAGAATGTTCCTCATGTAAAGATTACATGAAGTATCAGAATATATGAAAAATATATTTTGAAATTTGAATTGTTTTGAGACTAGTCTTCTTGTAGCACAGGCTACTGTGGTTTGTTTTGCTTCTACCTCCAGTATATGGAGTATAGGCGTGTGCCAGTATGCTCAGCCCTGAAAATGCATCTTCAATTGCAAACTCCTCTCCAAAATTAGGCTCTTAGATGGTTTTGTAGGGTAAATTGTAACTGAATCATAGTTAGTGATTTGGATGACTTGGGTAAGTTCATTTCAGGTAGGCATACAGTGCTACTGGAACAGGTCATCTTTCCCAAGTAGTCCATCCTATGTGTTATGAACCTTTGTAACCACGATGTTTTTTCATCCTTTAAACTGCTTCCTTGTAACTTAGCTGTCACATGACAGCTAGGAAAAGGCAGCTTATCAGAACTTAAACCATTCCTAAATCGAAATTTTATAAACTTAGCTTAATTTCTTTGCTCTTCCCTCTTAGGTCTTATTTCCATTTATATTTTATTTCAGATGAATACAGATGATTTTAGTTGACCATAATTAGTAGTCTTGAGTGGTCACAACGCCCCCCTCCTCCCCTATATAATCTGTGTTTTATAAAGCTTCATTGGGATTTTGATTTAATGACTATATATGGTAATTGTATGGTCCAGTTAGTCTAACAAGTATGAAAACCGATTTCAAAAATTGCACTTTATTGTTTTGCTGTTCATTAAACCATCCTTCCCTCTACCCCACCCCACCCCGTGGATGTTGACTATTCTGTTCTGTACTGTGGACTCAGGAAGAGAGAGACTCTTCTCTAAAACAGTAATCTTATGGCTTAGTATGGTTTACCTACCTTTTTCCTTTTTTTTTTTTTTTTTTTTTGAGACAGGGTTTCTCAGTGTAGCCTTGGCTGTCCTGAAACTCACTTTGTAGACCAGGCTGGCCTCGAACTCAGAGATCCGCCTGCCTCTGCCTCCCAAGTGCTGGCATTAAAGGCATGTGCCACCACACCCAGCTACCTACCTTTTTTGAGACTGGGTCTCACTGTGTAGAGCAAGCTGGCTTCCAGCTTAGAGAAATCTGCATGTCTCTGCCTCCCAAATGCTAGGACTAAAGGCACCATGCTTGTCATAAGGTATTTCTGATCTTTTACCTTAGCCTTTCACGTGCTGGGATTGTCGGCTTGACCATGCTTAGCCATAACTTATAAGAAGATAAAATAACAAAATAATTTTATCTAATGGATAAAGAATTAATTTTTGAGTAGGCTCCTCTGTCCAAAGATATATTGCCTCTTATTTTCCTTCTTTCCTTCTTAATTTATAACAGTGTGTGTGTGTCTGTCTGTATCTTTGTGTAGGCAGCTTGTGGGCATAGGTTCTCTTTCTTCCACCATGAGGGTTCTAGGGATTGCACTCAGATTTTGCCTGGTTTGGCAGCAGTTGCTCTCACCAGTGAGCCATCTTACCAGATTTCAACTTACACTGATATTTTTAACTTAAAAACTATGTATATCTCACAATATGGGTATGACTAGAGCATAAATATGTACTAATGGCTCACAGAAGGAACCAGCCAGGAGTGTTTTTAGATGAGTGAGGAAAAGGCCTGTCATTTTCAGATGGCGTTCTTAGAGGATAAGCTGGATGAATCTCGGGCTCTGTTGCAGATATTCATGGGCTCTCAGGCAGCAGCACTGTCATGCTGCCACTTTTCCGAGTTCTAACTCAGAAGCATGACAGGCTTAGAGAAAATACAGTGAAATCAGGTAAAAAGTGTATAGAAAGCATATTAGTGACATGTTAGTACAATTTTTATTATGTGGAAAAATGTACAGATCTCATGTTGCTGGTGGCAGAGGTAGGTGTGTGGGGGTGGTTGGTTGGTTGGTTGGTTGGTTTGTTTGAAAACTCAGTCTTATGTAGTAGCCCAGGCTGGCATTGAACGAGCCAAGAAGGACGGGGTGACCTTCCTGAGCTTCTCCCAAGTGCTGGGATTTCAGGTGTGAGCCGCTGTGCCCAGCTCTTATGATTTCTAACAGAAATCAGAGGTCAGTTAACATACAATTCTTTTTCTTTGTTGAGATAGGTTCTTACTATATACGTCAGGCTGATCTCAAACTCCACCTCCCTACTTTAGTTCAGGTGTTAGGATTACATTTTTTTGCCACTGTTCCTAGCAGCTTACTAATATTACTGAATATGTGTTTAAATGTATGGACATACAAATTTCAGAAATGTTTTCTATTGTATGGTTTGTCACTTGCACTATATGAAGTAGGTTTATATCTTGCATTAGACCACTATAAGAAACATGCTTTCTCCTACGTGTGCAACCCAGTTGTTTGAGAATGTGGATGAATGACTGTAGTGATTATCTGACAGTGGCTGACTGTGCACTTAGGAACAGAAAGGACCATGTGGCTAAAGGAACATGAATCAGAAAAGTCTTGTAAAGGAATCTGTTAACAGTCTACAGAAATGATTGCAGCTGGGCAGCATGGTACATATTTCATCAGTGGAATCTTGTTTTCCTGGGTGCTTTTGGCCAGTCTAGCATTACAGCTAGCTTGTCTGATGATTCATTAGTTTGTGGATAGAACAACTGTTCATTGTCTGGGTGGGGGTGGGGTGGGGAGCTAGCTCTTTGCCTTAGAAAAAACCTGCCATGTAGAGCATTGGTGGAAATGTGTGTGTAAGCAGAGTTTCTGTGATGGTCTCTGTTTCACACATTTTACTTACTTTGATCTCTCAATTTTTTACTAAAGAAGATATTTTCATTGATTTTAAAATGTGAGGACTCAGCCGGGCGTGGTGGCGCACGCCTTTAATCCCAGCACTCGGGAGGCAGAGGCAGGCGGATTTCTGAGTTCGAGGCCAGCCTGGTCTACAAAGTGAGTGCCAGGACAGCCAGGGCTATACAGAGAAACCCTGTCTCGAAAAAAACCAAAAAAATAAATAAATAAATAAATAAATAAATAAATAAATAAATAAAATGTGAGGACTCTGGTGCTAAGTGAAAAAAATTTGAAGGCCAGGCATTATAGGTGGCACACACTTATTTTTTTTTTTTTTTTTAAAGATTTATTTATTTATTATATGTAAGTACACTGTAGCTGTCTTCAGACATTCCAGAAGAGGGCACCAGATCTCGTTGCGGATGGTTGTGAGCCACCATGTGGTTGCTGGGATTTGAACTCTGGACCTTCGGAAGAGCAGTCGGGTGCTCTTACCCACTGAGCCATCTCACCAGCCCGGCACACACTTATAATCCCAGCATTTAGGAAACTATGACAGGGGCGTTTAAGCTGGACTTAGCTACATAGCAAGACCCTGTCTCAATAACAACTGAAAAGTACTTAGTGTAGGAGTGATTAGTACAAGGAAACTAAGAGCTTTTTCTCTTGTTTTATTAATAAGGATTTAAATATTTATTCTGGGGCCCTGGAGAAATGACTTAGTGGTTAAGAGTACCAGCAACTATTCCAAAGGACTCTGGTTCAGTCCCCAGCACCCAGGGCAATTCAGAACCATCCATAACTCCAGTTCCAGCAGATCCAGTGGATGTGCTCTGTGCTTTGCTGGCCTTAGGATACCGGGAAAGACATGTGGTACACAGACATACATGTAGGCAAAACACCCATATACTTAATTTTTAAATTTTTTAAATATTCAGAGACGTAAGGGGTAATAGTGATAATAATCACTCTCTCAATGTTTCCCTGCTATTTCAGTTTATAGATGAGACTCGGAAACATTCTGAATGCTAACTGTTTGTTGGTTTGGTTTGGTTTTTTTTTTTTAAAAATGTTTCTTGGTAGTCCTGACTCTTGGAACTCACTGTAGACCAGGCTGGCTCTCCTTCCCGAGTGTTAGGATTAAAGATGTGTGCCACCAATCCCTCCCAGTTTATCAGTTTATTATAGAGAAATGAGATACTCTTTCCAATTAAAAGATTATCTTTTTTTTTTCTTTTTAAAGAATGAAGTCTGCTTGCTTTTGTCAATAGCTTTGAGGTTGATTTCTGTACGTATTGATTTGTGACTCAATACTGATGTGCGTTGGGTATGTTTAAATCTACAATTATTCTGCTTGCCTTATCACAAAATTACCTTTGGAATAACTCAGTGTGGGAATTCTTTCAGTCACAGCTTCTCTACTTTGAGTTTGCTTCACCTCAGCTACCTAAGAACTAGACATGTCTCACTATCAAAAAAATCCTTTTATTAATAAAACATTTTAAATCCATATTTTGTCAATCTGAGGTTTTTGAAGACTATAGTATATCTGAATAGGCAAACATTCTTTATTTATAGCTATTTACTGTCTGTTTAACCTAGGAAACGTTTCTGTAACTAAACTAGTATCTAAAATGACCATGAGTTTGACTGACTGGCTACTAACTTGAACTACTTAATTATCCTAAACAGTTTTATGATAGCAGCCTTCAAAAGGACTAGAATTTAACATTGCATTTTTTTAAAAGATTTATTTATTATATGTAAGTACACTGTAGCTGTCTTCAGACACACCAGAAGAGGGCGTCAGATCTCATTTCGGGTGGTTGCAAGCCACCATGTGGTTGCTGGGATTTGAACTCTGGACCTTTGGAAGAGCAGTCAGGTGCTCTTACCCACTGAGCCATCTCACCAGCCCTTAACATTGCATTTTTAAAAACACATAGGTACAATGCCTTAAATAAGAATTGAAACATATATACAAAGTATGTTATAGCAATATAACATTAATCTGTATCAATATATACAAAGTCCATACCAAATGTGGATTATTTGGCTTGTTAATGTTCTTCAGCTTAGATGTAGATTAAGTAATCTATCCTTTTATTCTGTTACTTTTATAAAACTATAATAAACTGTATCAATATACAGTCTGTACTGAAAGTAAAATACTTGATTTGTTAATATTCTTTGGTCTAGAATTAGATTCAATAATCTACCTTTTTTTCTTATCATTCCTATATCCCCTTTTTTTTCTTTTCATCCTTTCTCTCCCCTTTTATTCCTTCTCTCCCTACATAAGAAATCCCTGACGCTAACCTCCTATACCTTATTTCCTCCCTAACCAAGACCATTTAGCAGTTTGCAACATACTTCCCTTTTAACGGTGACAAACCCATCAAACAAAACCCATCCAACCTGCCTTTTGGGATTGTAGCTAGAAACTGCTCTTTCCTAAAATGGGATTGGCATAGTAGGTGACAGACAGCTGACCTGAAGGTGTCACTGCTGTGTCCAAATTGCTTATTCTTAGAACAAGCAGCCTCAAGACCCTCAAAGAAGGAAATATTGTACAAGCTAATAAATGAGAAGTTGATCAGGTCTCCTCATACTTTTCTTCTGACACCTAAATTTCAGGATCCAAGTTTACTAGCTGTTGAAAAGGGGGGTGCAGTTAAAAGAAGTTTGAGGTTAAGATCTTACTCTGTGGTCATACTAGTGCACACAAAGCTTTAGGTTTGATCCCCAGTAACAAAATCAATTCTCTCTCCGCCCCTCCCCCCTTCCCTGTTCTCTCCTCTCTGCCCATTTACTGAACGAAACAGTACTTACACCATCTTATGTTCTGCACTACAAAGATCTGGGACTCTTGCCTATGAAGGGAGGATTAGCAGTTTTTACCACCATATTGAATGCTGTTTTGCTTTGCATGCCCCTTTGAGAATCTAATGACAGCAATAATGTTCTTTAGGGAACAGTCTTCTGTGGATTCACAAGTAAATACTCACTTATTGAATCACTCCTTACTGAAATGTATCTATATAAATTCAAACCTTCTTCTGGGTTTTCTGAAAGCTAATCCCTAAATTTAGAAGACAGAGGCAGGTAGATCTCGGAGTTTGAAGCCAGCTGATCTATTTACAAGTCCCAGGCCAGCCAGAGCTACATGTGAGACCCTGTCTCAGTAAAATAAAATGAATCTCTTATCTAGGTATGGTAGTAGACCTGGAGTCCCTGCACTCCAGAGGCTGAGACAGGAAACTTGATTTTGAGGTTAGCCTGGCCACTAGCAAGTAGTACCAGGCCTGTTAGGCCTGTATAGTTAGACCTTGTCTGAAAAAGATTAAAGGCAGTGTATTTATGACAAAAACTTTGTTAATATAAATAAAAGTAGTACTAAAACCTTGAGGGACCTAAAGTCCTGTAACATTGAGCTGCATAATATACCCAGCAAAGGGGAACTTGAACCTATGATAACAATGTGTTTTCATCTGCTTAGCTTGCTATTCATTGTCTGCTCTGTGTTGTTTTCTTCTGTCCAGAGTGAAAAGCTGAACTTTATCAAGAGTTCTTCATTGGCCCCCATTTCCTATTTATTCCTCAAGGAATCTTTCTTCCTTCTTCCAGATTTGAGCCCATAGTGTTAGTGGTCACCGTATTTATTATATTAGTCTAGATCTCTTAAAAAATTGAAATCTCATATTTTTTCCCTCTAGATTTGTCTGTTATGAGTAGTTTAATAATTTTGACCTTTTATGGCTTATTTCACTTAGTGTAATATTGGGTTCATCTGTGTTATGGACATGGTACTTGATTTTATTGTCTGAGTTTCTGTTTTGCTGGTGTCTGTGATGATAGGGTTTGTTTGTACTGGTCCTTCCACTCTGGCCTTCTAAGTAAGTGCTGGAGCTAGAGGCATGTGCCATCATAGTCCAGCATTCATTCCTTTCTATGACCAGATAATACACCCTCATATTAGTAATATAGTTGGATGATACAAGCATGTTTTTATTTAACATCTTTCCTGGTTTGAATGATGGGGAATTTGAAGCTATACATTGAAAATAAAGTAATTTATGTAATTTGAGTTAAACATGACATCAAAAATATTGTTGTTTAGCTCTTGAGTTAAATTTGCTAAACCACAGTCAGGCAGTGGTGGTGCATGCCCTTAATCCTAGCACTTGGGAGGCAGAGGCAGGCAGATTTCTGAGTTCAAGGTCAGCCTGGTCTACAAAGTGAGTTCCAGGACAGCCCGGGCTACACAGAGAAACCCTGTCTCGAAAAGAAAATTTTTTTGTTAAACCACATTTTACTTTTTTAAAAATGAGGCTATAATCAGTTTTGAACCTGTGAGGTCTCATTCTGTAGTATTTAACTCTTAGAAAGAGAAGCTGTTTTGTTGCATCCTGTGATTGCCTGCATCTTTATACCAGTTTTTAAGGCTTTGTGGAGTCCGTTTTCTATAACATTTTTTCCTGGACAATTGAGCTTCATTTTGGGAAATACAATAAATAACGTTTCTTTTCAAAGACTGAAATAAGGCATCATTTTCAGTGAAATAATTTCTTTGTGTTTAAATGACATTATTGAATTAACATTACAAAATACCAGCTGTTAAGAGACAGCAGTATATTTTCTTTAGACTTTGAGGCCTGCTGCTATTCATGAGTATATAAAAGCACCAAACATTTACTTTGAAGATTATACATAAAACTGTTTATTTCAGTGTGAACATTAAATAAATCGCCACAGGATCATTAAATGTTATTTTAAATTAGAAGTTCAGACATTATTCTTCATAATGAATGTATCCATTTTCTAAAGCCATTTAGAAATTTCCCAAAACATATTAGTAGTGGTCTCCTTTTCATGAAAGAAATATAAAGAAGTAAAAGATGAACTTTAAAAAATATTTTTGACTGGATGTTAATATGAATAAGCTAAAAAAATTATAGAATCTGTAATTTTAAAAAACATAAACCATTTGCGAAGAACACAAATGTGGCTTAAAAGAAGCATGAAGTTGACTTTTTCTCAGCTATTCTATGAGAAGAGTTAGCCATGATTTGTATCAGGATTTAGCATAAGGGAGGCTTTGGTAGTAAAATGTTGCACTCTCTATCATGCACTGTAAGGATCGAAGTCTTCACTGAAGATACCGTAAGTCAAGGCCTTTGATATAAAGCATAGAGGGACGTTGATCTTACGTTCCTCTGGGATGTTGCACAGGAGGGAGCATTGTCACTTGACTGAAAGTGCATACTGATGGAGTAAATGTGGCTGGACTTGGTGGTGTGTAGATGTGGTTGCCAGCACCCAGAAGATGAAAGCAGAAGGAATTCAAGGACACTCCGCTATATAGCGAGTTAGTGGCCAACCTGTGTCTCAAAAAAGAATAAATAAATAATAGTGAATTTATAATGTGGAAAGAAATGAGCACTTATCAGAACAAAAGGAAATGTGGTCAGACTGTTGTAACTATAACTGTAGACAGTTTCCCCTGTTCCAATAGGAAGAGAAATAAAACCTTACGTTTTTAGAGTAGAAATTGGTGCAACATAGTTTATTGAACTTTTATTTTTAAAAGAAGTTGTTTTTAGCATAAGGAGAAAACTGTACATGTGCAACATAAAAACAAAACGTGTAGATTATTTCACCAGTACTTGGGGAGTCACTTTTCTATTGTTTATAAACTGACAGTTTTTATTAAGTATCTCTGAAAACAAAAATCCAAAACCTTGCTCAAGAAACTGCTAAATTTGAGTAAAGGAAAACAGTATGCTTCCAACTTTTCTCTTAAGATGAGAAACTTTCCTGCTATTTTTCTGTCATATAAGTAACAACAGTGCCAGCTTTAGCTCGTGACGCACTAGATTCGCTGGGGGACAACATGTGCTGTGTGCACAGAGGAAAATCCCACTTATGAACATGTGTTTGACTACTTGGAGCTTTGAAAATTCATTGGAGTTCCACTCTATCTTTTAAATCTTACTTAAGGTAGTGAATGATTTAAATTTATGCTGATTTTTATTTTGTAATAAGTGAGGTAGAGAAGATATAAAGAAAAAAAGATTAAGTAGCCAGGTATGGTGGACACAAGCCTACAATCCCAGTACTTGAGATGTTAGTTACAGGAAGATGATCAGGTCAAGACCAGCCTGGGCTACATGATGTTCTGATAAAGAAAGACAGAGACAGGCCGGGCTTGGTGGCGCACGCCTTTAATCCCAGCACTTGGGAGGCAGAGGCAGGCGGATTTCTGAGTTCGAGGCCAGCCTGGTCTACAAAGTGAGTGCCAGGACAGCCAGGGCTAAACAGAGAAACCCTGTCCCGAAAAACCAAAAAAAAAAAAAAAAAAAGAAAGACAGAGACAGAGAGACAAACAGACTTTAATTAATTACTGTTTTTATAACAATTATTTAAACTTCGAAATTATAATCACATCATTTTCCCATTCCCTTCTTCCTCCTTAACTACTTTGTCTTGTTTGGCTTTTGTTTTGGTTGTTATTGTTGTTTTTCAAGACAGGGCATCTCTTTGTAGCCCCAGGCCTGAAACTCAAGTAGATCCACCTGCTTTTGCCTCCCAAGTGCTGTGACTAAAGACTTGTGCCACCAAGCCTGGTGGGTATGGTGACTCTAAAATGTAATCTCAGCATTTAAAGTGGAAGTAGAATGATTCTGAGTTCAGAGCCATCCTGAAATCTGTAACAATTTGACATTAGGGCAGAGAAGATTGTAGGAACTATGATAAATTCCTCTCTTGATTCATCTCTATGTCATACAGTATCTGTCTTGACAACCATTCTTTACATTTAAATCCTTATTGAGCAAAATCAGCTAATTGAGAATTACTGTGATTGGAAGCCTCGGTTTGGAAATTCTACTAAAGTACTTGCTCTGCTGTCATTTATTTATTGAAAACTTGGTGACTGTATTGGTTATCTTTGGAGAAGACACTATAAAGCTGTAATAGTTCAGGTCACCTCCGTGTGTGAAGATGTTGATATTTTCTGATAGTGCTAAAGGTCTATAGGATAGATATTTTTTAACTCAGTAAATTTGAAATAAAGTTTATTGATAACCTTTTTAAACTTACAGCAAAACGTGTATTACATCATTTACATTTTTCAGTGACGTAAGATGTTACAGTATCCCATAGTGTTCCTTTTGGATATTTCTCCAACATACAACTGTCTATAACTGTAGTCCTATAGAATACAGTGCCCTCTTTTGGTGAGCAAATGTACATTTAGGAGAAAAAATCCATATGATGTTGCAAGATATTTGATCATGCGGTAACCCCAGATTGTGTTATTTACGGGGGGGGGGGGGGGCATGTTTTTAGTTGTGGTGTTGCTCATTTCTTAGCACATTCCTTACTTTTAACCCCAAACTATGAAGGTAAAGTTAGTTTGTAGAAGGAAACACCCATGTTTGAAAGTGATGTCTAGTTGAGTGGCAGAGTAACAAAAGAGAAAGATTTGACAGAATAGGATTTGCCCAACTCTCATGAGAAGAGAGGAAAGGGAAGCTACTTGAGTAATGCAGAGAGAAAAAAAAGAGGACAGTTTTGCCAGGACAATTACAGAGAGACATGTTATAGAGAGAAAACAAGCTAGACACAGATGAAGACAGGAGCCAGAAGGTCAGAACATACTGCGAAAAGTTAGTATGAAGTCAAGGAGAGCAATTCAGGAGAAGCTGAGAGAAACCAGTTTGAATCAGTCAGCTTGAAGAGGAGTTTGAGCAGGAAGAGCTAAGTTGAACTAGCCAGCCAGAGATCAGAAATATCTGCGAATAGGTGAGATTACTCAGCAGCAAATCTCAGGCTGGAAACATTCTAGCTTTAGGTAAGACTGTACTCAGGCTAGAAGCTTCTAGGACTAGCCTAGTTAACAGGCAGGCAGTAAGCCTCGAGACAGCAATTGTAACAGGAGAATAAAAGTTACACACACACACACACACACACATATGTTTATATATATCCTAAGGAAAACTTCGTGTCTGTTTTTTACTGGTTCTCACCAGTCTTTTTCCTGTTTTTTAGGTATACTTGAAGGCTCCCATGATTCTGAATGGAGTGTGTGTTATATGGAAGGGCTGGATTGATCTCCACAGATTGGATGGTATGGGTTGCCTGGAGTTTGATGAGGAGCGAGCCCAGGTAGGGTGATTTCAGTCTTTGCTGGGAATATAGTCCCTAAACTTGGCTTTGGGGAACGACTTTAACTCATCTTTAGAGTAGTATGTATAGGGCTCGTGAGATGATTTAACAGGTAAAAGTCCCCTGAGGGCCTGAGATTGATTCCCAGGATCCACAAGGTAGAGAGAGCCAACTCCTCTGATCTCCATACACATGCTGTGTAACTGGTGCGCACCCATACACATGTATACACCAATAAAATAATAAACAAAATGTAGTGAACACCCTCCTCACTACCACCTTTCAAAATTTATTTTTATTTTAAGTCTATTGGTGTTGTGCCTGCATGTAAGTCTGAGGGTGTCAGAAATCCTGGAACTTGGGTTACAGACAGGTGTGAGTTTCCATGTGGGTGCTAGGAATTGAACCCAGGTCCTCTGGAAGGCAACCAGTGCTCTTAACTGCTGAGCCATCTCTCCAGCCCTTTAAAATATTTTGAAAGAGTAAAGAGTAGTAGCAGGATTAGTTTTGCTCTGATGAAGCACCATGACCAAAACTTGGGAAGGAAAGGACCCATCTCCACTACCATCATCAAGTAGGAAAATGCCCTAAAAGCTTGCCTACAACCTCATCCCATGGAGGCATTTCTTAATTTCTCTGTGATAATTTTAGCTTGTTGTGTCAAGTTGACACAGAGCCAGCTGACATAAGGTGTATGCTGTACAATGAATGATCTTGACAGTGTTGAGAGCTACATTCCAGTCCTGGTGTTGGGAGTCTTGGCTTCAATGGAAATAACACTGGTTAATCATTGGATTGCCTGTGTCTGTCTGGTGGGGATATCTTTTCAGTAATTTCCAATATCTTTTCAGTAATTTTATTGATTTATCAGTACAATATGGGAAGAAGGAGAGAAACAATTGTTTTCGGAGAGTAAGAATTCTGTTTACCATACACACGTCACCAGAAATTGGAACTAGGAAATCGAGAATTACCAAGTCTTCCTACCTCATTTTTCCTGCATCAACTAGTAATACTTTTCAGTCATTTCATGGGGAGAGTTTATGCTCATTTCGAGAGTACACCGTGTCTCAATAGCTTTCTTAGGGAATCAGGTCACAGCTCCTGTGGACTCTCATTGTATCCTCATAATTCTTGTTGTACACAGTCACAGTTGATAAATTGATGTGGATTTAATTAGGTTTATTTGCCACTGACCCCAGCAGCTATATGGTAAAAAACAATATTGTCTCATGCTGTATTAATGGCACCAAGCACAATGGCTTGCCCATAATAAAGCTGAGTAAATATTTGTGAAATAAATGAAAAAGTGATAAAAGCCAGTAAGATGGCATGGTATAAAAACACTTGTCACCAGGCCTGATGACCTGTCTTAGGTTGTTCTCTAACCTCTACATCTCAGCTGCAGTGTGTGCACACAATATGTGCACAAATGTATGCACACACACTAAATGTAATAATTTTTGAGAAAAAAGAAATAAATGTGCAGAACAGATAGATGCCTTGTTATCCTAGCCCCAGTTGATAATTAACTAGAACTAGAGTGACCTTAGGAACAGACAGCATTTGTTTCTAGGTAGCTCAGGCCTGTGTAGGATATTCTGAAAGTATTGTAGATGGAGTAGTTAGGTTTAGTTATGTGTATGACTTTTATATGTCTGTAAGTGCTTATAATAGTACTTAATAAATACTGCCTTAAGCATTTTTGTGTATTGTCTTGTATAGTTTTAACAGAGGTATGAAATATTATTATACCTGTATTTTAAATACATTTACTGAGGCTTATAAAAATTATCTTGCCTTGGTCCTATCACTAGTAAGTATATCATAAGAATGTGTTTTGGAGGCTGGAGAGATGGCTCGGCAGTTAAGAGGACTGGCTGCTTTTCTAGAGAGCTGAGGTTCAATTCTCAGCACCCATGTAGCAACTCACAACTGAGAATTCCTATACCAGGGAACTCCAACCATGTCTTTTGCCTCTACAAGCTGCAGACACACAAGTAGCACACAGACACACATGTAGGCAAAATATCGCCCCACCCCCAAAAAAATTAGGAAAGGAAAAAGAATGTGCTTTTCTATTCCTAGGTGCTGGAGATTGGACCCGGGGCCTTGTGTGTGCTAGGGAAATGCTTTACCACTAAGCTCCATCTCCAGTCCCAAGAATAGGAATTTGGTCATACCTTTAGGGTTACAGGCACTGAAAATGTTTTTCTACCATCTTTCCCTGCCCTCACCATGGGACACATGAAAGTCCTGGAAGGTGCTCTCAAAAGCATCAACAATGCTGAGAAAAGAGGCAGGCACCAGGTCTTCAGACCATGCTCTTAAGTCAAGATTCAGTTCCTAACTGTGATGATGAAGTGAGGTTACATTGCAGAATATGATGTCATTGATGACAACCAAGCTGGGGAAATCATGGTGAACTTCACAGGCTGGTTGAACAAGTGTAAAGTGATCCGCCCTAGATTTAATGTGCAACTCAAAGACCCAGAAAACAGCAGAACAATCTGCTCCCACCTGTCACTGGCTCCAGTGTACTGACGACTTCAGCTGGAGTCATGGACCATGAAGAAGCTAGAGGAAGACACACAGAAGGGGAAATGTTGTTGTTCTTTTTCTAGAGATGTGAAAACTCTGGGGGTAAATAAAAAGCCTCTACAGAGTGTGAAAACATAAGCGTTAGTCTTGTTAACTTAATTGACTGCACATAGTAAGATAGCTAGCATAGTCAGACCTGGTATAACATTTATTACAGTATCAGAGGCCTGGGTTTTTTCATCTTCCTGCTGCCTCTAGCCTGCGGCTCTGTCCTATTTGCTAGATGGCTGCTAACTCTCTGTATCAGTTCCCAAGAAAGAATAGTGAAATCTCTTCTTACATAGCCTTCTTGAAAACCTCATTAGGTGTCTTTTTTTTTTTTTTAAGATTTATTCATTTATTTTTATGTGTGTGAGTACACTGTAGCTGTACAGGTGGTTGTGAGCCTTCATGTGGTTGTTGGGAATTGAATTTTAGGACCTCTGCTTGCTCCAGTCGGTCCCGCTCGCCCAGTCCCTGCTCGCTCAGGCCCAAAGATTTATTTATTATTATACATAAGTACGCTGTAGCTGTCTTCAGACACACCAGAAGATGGTGTCAGGTCTCATTTCGGGTGGTTGTGAGCCACCATGTGGTTGCTGGGATTGGATTTCCAGACCTTCAGAAGAGCACTCAATGATGCTTTTACCCACTGAGCCATCTCACCAGCCTCCATTAAGTGTCTTCTGCTGTTACCTCATTGGCAGAAGTGAGTTACACTGCCAACTTTTGTACTGTTGTAGGGAAGTGAATATTGATGACTGCTTTTTTTTTTTTTTTTTTCTTTTTAGGGGGAGGGTATTCTGGATCTTTTAGTTTCTGCAAATCATCAAAAATATAAGTGCATACTAAGTTATACATGATTGGCAAAGCTTGAACATTTTATGCTGAAGAGAGTAACAGTGCAGGAGCATTTAAGGTTAGGAGTCATTATGATCACATTGTGCTTTAGATATACACACACGGATCGCAGGGGGAGCACTGAGGTGCCAGAACAGAATGGAACAGGAGCAGTGTTTGGGAGAATTACAATAATCTAGTTTACAGCTCTTTGGGTTCCAAATTAGAGAAGTGTTTATAGAAATGAAGATTCCAAAAATATAAGCAGCAAATAGGTAGTGTGCTGATTTAGTTTACAGAGGTAAGGAGGGTTACAAAGATGGTTCAGATTCCTGTTAGAATGTGGAGGCACATGTCGTCGGTAATTCCAGTGCTGGAGAAGCTAAGGCAGGAGGATTATGTTTCAGACCAGCCAAGGCTATAATGAGACCCTCACTCCAAAATAAAAGTCCCTCTGAAATTAGTGCAGGATGGAGGGGATTGATTAATACTGATATTTTAAGAATTACTCTTCGGTTGGATTCTTTCCAAAAAATCCCCAAATTTAATTTTTTTTTTACATAAATCAAAATAATTATTTCATGTACCCTGACAGCAGGAAGATGCATTAGCACAACAGGCCTTTGAAGAGGCTCGAAGAAGAACTCGAGAATTTGAGGATAGAGACAGGTCTCACCGGGAGGAAATGGAGGTGAGAGTTTCACAGCTGCTGGCAGTAACTGGTTAGTACTTTCCCCAAACTCTCAGGCTGTGTTTTTGATGTTTGTGCATAATGTTTTTAATTGTTTTAACTTTGTCTTTTATTTTTTAATATTGTATATTCTTGCTTGAATTAATTTTATGCAATTGTCTATAAAATGTAATTATTCTAATTTAAAGGTTGCATATGGATTTCTCATTTATTGGTCTTCACAAAGAAAGTCATACTATATATATAAAACAAGGTATATTTTTCTTCTAATTCATTGATTGAAATATCTTTGTTCCGCCTCTTGCTACCTCCGATTTCTAAGTACTAGGATACAGGTGTGAGCCATCACACGCCTACATATAAAATGTGTCTCTTGTTAATATAGAGCATGATCAAAACATGTAAAACATTGCTAAAATGCTGAAAGATGGCTCAGCATTAAAGGCAAGGCTTACAACCAGTAATATAAAACATTACAAAAAAAAAAAAATCCTACGCCGGGCGTGGTGGCGCACGCCTTTAATCCCAGCACTCGGGAGGCAGAGGCAGGCGGATTTCTGAGTTCGAGGCCAGCCTGGTCTACAAAGTGAGTTCCAGGACAGCCAGGGCTATACAGAGAAACCCTGTCTCGAAAAACCAAAAAAAAAAAAAAAAAAAAAAAAAAATCCTTAAAGGCAAGTACTATTTTCTACTTTTTTATGAAAGTTTGATGTTGAAAGTTACAAAGGTAGGTTTCTTTGCTTAGCACTTTTCTCACAGTGCTAGGCATTTAACCCTGGCCTGAGGAAGGGTACATAGCTACTTTATCACATGAATATCACTGGGAATGAAACAGAATAGTCTTCATCATTTGTGTAACTCTTGAGTTGAGAGGACAGCTTATTATTTTCAAATACCCCAAGAATGGAGTTTAACAGGATTATTTAACTACTTTCAAGATAACAAAATAAAACCTTGATATCACACCAATCCCCTTTGTATGCATGTATGATTATAACCTTATTCTACTCAAAAGTAATCATTGGGCTGGTGAGATGGCTCAGCGGTTAAGAGCACTGACTGCTCTTCTGAAGGTCCTGAGTTCGAATCCCAGCAACCACATGGTGGCTCACAACCATCCATAATGAGATATGATGCCCTCTTCTGGTGTGTCTGAAGACAGCTATCGTGTACTTACATATAATAATAAATAAAATTTAAAAAAAAAATCATTATCTCAGTTTGTATAATAACTACTTCCTTCTCTTCCTGTATGGTTGCAGTACCTGTGTTTAGTCTTTATGTATAAAATTGTTTCTTAATTTAAATGGACTTAGTTGAAAAGTTAATATTTAACTATTTTTAAATTAAATATATTCTTGGGAATACGAATTCTGTCTCCCTCTGCCTACCTTTTCTCCCCACTGACTCTTCCTGGCGAGAACTTAAGCTCAGGCCTGTTCCTTCATTCTTCTGTACCCACAGCTCAGGAAACACCAACTTTAAAAAAGCCAGTAACGCCGATCCAATGGTAATGGGTTGTCAGTGCTGATATTCATGTCCCTAATGTTGTACACCGCTCCCATTACCAAATTTGACTGGCTTTGCAGGGTGGGAAGGAATGAAAGAGACAGCTTAGCCTTTAAGAACACTGGCTGTTCTGGCAGAGGACCTGAATTCAGTTCCCAGAACCCACAGTGCAGTTTGTGTGGGAAGCTTTTCCAGATCTTATGTCTTATATTTCTTATCATTTTACCTGTTGTACTCTGTGCAGTGTACTTTTGTCCCCATTCATCAGGCAGGCTGCACCTTAGCTTACATCAAGCCCTTCTCAAGTCTTGACCATCTTCTGCTTTGGAATTTCCACAGCACTTAATTTCTTCCTCTCTGATTTTCCCTCTGCCTCTCCTCCTGACTTGGACCACTTTCCTTCCTCCTGCCCCTCTCACCCTTGCTTTTTCTGTCTGTGGTTTGTTTGCTTTGGGGCTTTGTTTGTTTTTGAGACAAGGTGTCATCTAGCACAAGCTCCTCGGGAACTCTGTATAGCAGAACCAGAGCTGGGCTATTGCTCCTCTGACTCCAGCCTGTACGTGCTCCCAGCTACCTCTTAGTTCTGTGTAAGCATTTATGGAGCTGTATGTTGAAAGGGCTGTAAATATATCTGCCCATCCCTTCCTTGAGATCCCATAAAATGAAGAAGACCTTATTCTCTGTGTCCCCTGAGTTATCTACCATAGTGTTTCTGCATTGTGTTTACTTGGTAAATGAACATCTCCCAAAAAACAGTCCTGTCTGAGAGCTAGAGGTGTTGTGCTGTGCTGTGCTGTGCTGTGCTGTGCTGTGCTGTGCTGTGCTGTGCTGTGCTGTGCTTTGCTTTGAGACTGGGTTTCTCTCTGTAGCCCTGGCTATCCTAGAAATCACTTTGTAAACCAAGCTAGCCTCAAATTCCAAAGAAATTCACCTGCCTCTGCCTCCCGAGTGCTAGAATTTAAAAAGTACACCACCACTCCTGGCTTCTGCAAAGATTTTAATAAAAATACCTAACTTTGTTGATTTGTATTAATTGACTAAAGGTGTGCACACCTTTCAGACTTGACAGAAAGTGGATGTAAAAACAGGCAACTGCAGTGTCGCTTACCTTATGTAAAGGCACTTCGGCGGAGCATGTGATAAGCCAGCTCTCCTTAGGCACGCCACAGAGTACACTTGGAGAGATTCAAAAGAAAAGTGTGCTTGTCGGGTGGACAGATGGGGGAAGGCGTTTCTGTGCAAAGGAATGAACGACGAATGGATGGAGCTTGGTAAGCCCGAGCGTGTGGTCAGTCTTTGTGCAGTACATGCAATATACTTGAAGACATAACCGAGAACTAATAGAACTTAGGAAATGTTCATATATATCTTGGGTTCGAGAGAAAGTGTTTGTGACAGGTCTGACTGTGTAGCCCTGGCTGGCCCAGACTCTTGCCAGAGAATCTCCTAGTGCTGGGATTAAATGTGTGTCACTGTGCCCAGCACAGATTGTCTATTTTAATAAATACTTAGGTACTCTTTTTAGTTTACAGTGTTGTCGCTTGAACATATTTTGATTTTTTTTTTTTTTTTGATGGTTGTAAGCAAAAATAAAACCTGTTGACAGAAGTGCCAAGTAATGTGTCATTCAGATAGGTATTCCATTAGCAGATCTGCAGTTGAGAGCCTGGGCTTTGTAGTCAGGCTCAGTCCACATTCCTGTTCAGTCACTTCCCAGTCTCTGAGACCCCAGTTTTATCACAGAAAGAAATTGTGAGAATTGAATGAGAAACACTTAGAAAGCACTTAATACAGTGCTCAGCCCATGAGTGCCAGCAGAACTAATAGCTCAAAAGTGCTTCCTTAGTGCTAAAAGCTCTGCCTGCTGCTGGCTCCAGCTAATTGAATTGTCTGGCTAGTAGAGCATCCTTTTAGTTCTCTAAAGTGTATTGGGCACTAAAGCATTAAGACCTAGAAGATAGAAAAAACAGTTGAATTTTCATCAATGATTTAAGAGCCTCTAGTCCAGCAGTTCTCAACCTGTGGGTCACAACCCCTTTGAGGGTTGAACAACCCTTTCACAGAAGGTCTCATAACAGATATCCTGCATATCATAGATTTACATTATAATTCATAACAGTAGAAAATTATAGTTATGAAGTAGCAACAAGAAAAATTCCATGGCTGGGGGTCAGCACAGCATGAGGAACTGTATTAAAAGGTTACAGCATTTAGGAACTTTAAGAATGACTGCTCTAGTCATTTATATCAATAATTTGAAATATTAGTTCTTTTAAAGAGCTGTCATCTAAAAGCTCTGGGCTGGAATCTGTCTCCAGAGTTCACACTGGCAACTGAAGAGGGCTTTGTGGTCTGTGTGTCTTATGTTTTGTGTATATATATATTTTTTTTGCCCTTCTCCATTATATTCCTGTCTTACCTATGAGTACTTCCTAAAAGTTTGCTTTCTTGCTCTTTACCTCTTTTTAAAAAGCAGCAGTGGAAGAAAACATTTCCTCCCTATAATTTAAACTTTTTTGGGTCTGGGTATGGTTACCCATTCTGGAGCAGAGGAGGAGAGGCCAGCTTAATCTGCATAGCAAGTTCCAGGCCATCCAGGGCTATGTAGTGAAGCCCTGTCTCGAAATACACAAGGACAGACACACAATCAAATATCGTTGGGATTTAAGCTTCCTCTAATTCCCGTAAAACAAAACCCCCAGGATAACTGACATGCTCCCTTTCTAACAGTCTGCTGGCAGACGAAAGAGCAAGAAATTATGCCAGAGTTTTTGAAACAGGGCGTCTGCACAAATATAGTTTAGCAGTAGGAAGTAGAGAGGATTAAGCTGAAAAATAAAATCTGTCAGGGGACGTTAGAAATCATTTTCCCTGGAATAGAAAGGGCTGAGGCAGAAAAGAATAATATTGGTTCTAGTGGGTGGTCCTGATGCCTGACTGGAAATGAGAGCCAGGGAACAGTGGTAACTCGTTCGTGGGTGGCACTGGGTAATGATTTTTGGAAGCTTAAGATTTTTGGCAGCACTGAAGCATAGGGATGTCCACCACTGCTTGAATAACCTGAACTCTCTAGCCTTGCTATACTAAAGTTGCATCGACACTACTCATGAGCATTTAATATGTATCTAAAGTTAGTGCTGTATTTGAGGGAAGCAGAACTTCAAGTGCTTGGTGTCCTAAGGCTTTTCAGTTTGTCTCTGTTGTCTTAATATGAAGTTCCTTGTATAAGGCTCTATGCGCATGCTTCCATCTTGCCATCTCTAAAATGTTGAGATTGTTTTCCCATCACTCACAGTAAGATTTAACATTTCTTTTTTCTGTCTTTTCAGGAAGAGGCTTTCAGTAGTACAGTATTTTTTCTACCTTTTAATTGATATGGCAAATGATAAACTTTTTTCTAAAAATATTTTAAAGTACTTCCTATTCTAAAAAAATAATACACATTTTAGTAACCTTAATGAGATATTGTTAAATAATCTTAAAATAAAAATGAGATATAGACGGGCATGGTGGCACATGCCTTTAATCCCAACACTTGGGAGGCAGAGGCAGGCAGATTTCTGAGTTCCAGGACAGCCTGGTCTACAGAGTGAGTTCCAGGACAGCCAGGGCTATACAGAGAAACCCTGTCCCGAAACGCCCCCCTCAAAAATGAGATATAAACTTATGTGTAATATCTTATAAGTATTTTTAAGATGAATATGTTTGTTTGAATATGGATAGTTCTCTTACTAGTTAACTGAAACTGGAAACTAGTAGAAATCAGATATGAGGGATGGGTGGCAAAATGAAGAGCTATTGGGGCTGTAGGGGATGGTTCAGCAATTAAGAGTACAGACTGCTCTTGGAAAGCACCCAAACTGGGTTCCCAGCAACCTTCAGATCCAGGGTATCTGACATGTTTTTCTGGCTTTCATGGGAACCTGCACATACATTCACAAACTCACACATACATGTAAATAAGCCATAGGGGGCTGAAAAGAGATGGCTCAGCAATTAAGAATGCTGTTTTTACAGAGTTGATTGTCAGTACCCATGTAAGCTGCTCATGTCAACTACCTTCTACCTCCAGAGCCATTGTGGTCTGGTGCCTCTGACCTTCCTGGACACCGGCACTAATGTGCACAAACTCATACAGAGATACATGTAATTTTAAATTTTAAAAAATTTCTAAATGGAGGGCTTATCTTTGACTGTATATCCTTAGTACTTTATGGGTTTGGTATCAACACGCATCTGTTCTTTATTTAGGAATGAAAGAAAATTCTATATAAGGGGCTCATTGCTCTTAGAGAGGACTAGAGTTTGTTTGATTTTCTGTAGCTACTTTGTGTGTCCGAGCACTCACAACCATAGGTAACTCCAGCTGCAGGATATCTGGTACCACCTAGCCTTCCCAGGAACCAGCATGCATGTATGTGTGTAGACACGCAGACAAAACAAAAAATAAATGTTTTGGGTTTTGTTTTAAGAAATAGAAAACTTGTCCTTGGTGTACCACAGAACAATGAACAGAGGATTCTTTCATTTGTGCTCTGTATGTAATGGCAGATTAGCTGTCTTTGTTTTGATTTGTTTTGCTGAGGGAGTAACACTATGTTGCCTAAGCTGGTCTCAAACATCTGATCCTCCCACTTTAGCCTCCCAAATGCTGGTCTTACAGGCATATGCCACTACATCCTGTGGTAAATAGGCTACTTTTTAAGGCAGCAAAACCCTTTAAATTTTGTATTGTGCCCCAATATATAAAGTAGAGAAAAGTCAAAGCAATAGAAATTATTGATCTCCCTCTGGTGTTCCCGCAGGGTTTTCAGGGACTCAGCGGATGACTCGGCAGTAGATTACTTGGGGACCTTTGATAGGTAGGATTAACATATTCTGCTATAGTGTGATATAACATTAAGTAGATTACTTGGGGACCTTTGATAGGTAGGATTAACATATTCTGCTATAGTGTGATATAACGTTAAGCAACTTACAAGAGAAAATGTTTCCTTGGCCTTAGGGTTTTAGAAGTTTTAGGAGAGTCAGATAGAACAAAGGCATAGCTGCAGGATCTCAGGGTTCTCATGTTGGTTAAGAAGTAGGAAGCAGAGAGAGCCAATTCAGAATGGCGGGAGTCTTTTAAAGCCTGCTCCTCCTGACATACTTTCTCCAGCAAGGTCACGCCTCCTAATCCTCCCTGTTATCAGCTGGAGACCAAGTATTCCCTTGAATATACAGACAGTACCCTGTGGGGACAGTTGTCATTCAGACTGCCACAGTATATAACTGACCCCTTGTTTTAATGCTAGCTCTTTCTCTTACTGCTGTTTCTCTGGCAATTCAAACGTTGTTTGTTCTCCTGGAGTCTCACTAACTTGTGCTTTTTCATGGAGGCTAAATGGGATGAAGTGTGAGACTTACAATGTATCTGTTATGCTAGGTAAGTGGGCTTATTCTAATTTTAGACTGAAACACAAAGATATGTTGCCAGAACATTTTAGATTTTGGCTTTTTGGTGGTAGTGATAAGACAGTTTCCAAGCAACCAAAAAAGTTGAATTTTGCCTGGTTCTGCTGACTACAAAGGCAGCAGTTTCCTAGGCTTGCTGAGTGCCTGGAAAGTGTTTTGGTGGAAAGTGCCTCTCTTGTCTGTCTAGTAGCAGTTCATGTACTGTGTTGCTAGAGACTGCCTTTAGTTGAATTGTCCTCTTGACCTAAGCTAATAAAGTACTGTTGGCAAATTAATTGACCACAAGGCACTACAACAAATGTTCCCTAGCACTGTCTACAAAATGCTTCTCTCTGGCTGGATTATGAAGTTTTAGTAAGTAGTTACTTTTGATAGCACAGAATGAATAATTAATTCAGTAATTATTCAGTAATTAGTAATTACTGAATATTCAGAATATTCAGAAGATTTAGATTAGAAACCACTTGGAAATAAAACAAACAAGCATTATGTGAGTTTTAGACTTGATATGCATATTTTTAGAGACTGTATGGTCCAAGCAAAAGTAATAATTCGGGCCGGGCAGTGGTGGCGCACGCCTTTAATCCCAGCACTCCGGAGGCAGAGGCAGGCTGATTTCTGAGTTCAAGGTCATCCTGGTCTACAGAGTGAGTTCCAGGATGGTCAGGGATACACAGAGAAACCCTGTCTCGAAAGACCTAAATAAATAAATAGATAGATGGATAGATAACTTGGCCTCTGTTTATCTTAAACTCCTCAGTATTTTTATTTTCAGCACATTTAACTTTGTATTTTTTGTAAGAAAACAAACCATCATCTGTGTCTGTGTGTGAGAGAGAGTGTGAGTGTGCATGTGTGAGTGTGTGTGTGAGAGTGTGAGTGTGCGCATGCGTGTGAGAGTGTGCGTGTGTGCGTGTGTGTGTGTGTGTGTGTGTGTGTGTGTGTGTGTGTGAGAGAGAGAGAGAGAGAGAGAGAGAGAGAGAGAGAGAGAGAGAGAGAGAGAGAGAGAGAGGGAGGGAGAGTGTGAGTGTGCATGTGTGAGTGTATGTATGAGTGTAAGTGTGTGATATGGTGGTCAGAGGATGACTTGCAGCAATTGGTTCCCTGTTTGCACCGTGTAAGTCCTAAGGGCTGAATTCAGGCTTGTCAACAAGTGCCTTTCCCCACTGAGCCATCTCTGACCCAGCTTTAACCTTTTTTAATGAGCTACAGGGGAAATGCATCAACTCAGAACTTAAAACTTAGGTTTTATATCTCTGAGCCTTAGCAATAGGAAGAAATAGCATTGGCTAGGGATGTTGTCACTTAGGTTTTTCTAGACTTACTGCCCTGTGTGTGTAGGCATCACTAACCCCTCCATGTTGCAGTCTTACCTGCTATATAGTGAGAGTGAAGCCAGACCTCTTCAATATTAACTTGTAGCCGAGTACCAAATATAAAGTATGAGGAGACCATATCTGTCTACGTGTACATACTCAGCTCTTTTCATGACTAAAGCATTTCTCCATGGAGTTATCCACATCTGTTTTCTTTTGTTTAATAAAAGAACAGCAATCAACCAACACCTTTGGTCTATTCAGCTAGCCCTGCTCTTGGCTATTTTTCCAAGTCCTGGCTAGTAACTGCTTTGTCACTCTTATATTCATCTTGTGATGACGTCCTGGAAACTGGGTTTGCTCTATTTCTGAATGACATTGTAATAAACATAGGAGAAGCAGAACAGATAATACATGGTCTGTAATGAGTTGTCTAGATTAATTTTTAAAAACAAATTATGACCTTGATGTTTAGAGTGAGTTCAGAAAGAATTTCTTTGCCGTTATGCATGCGTGTGGCTTACTATCCAGGAAACTTCCTCTAAACCATCCAACCTACGTCAGAAATCGCCAAATTTTACAGAGATGTGGATCTCTGTGAGTTTGAGGCTACCAGATCTATACAGTCAGGCCCTATGTTTAAAAAAAAAAGAGCTAAAATAGATAGCATAGCTTGTCAAAGAAAGTTGTATTTGTAGAAGCTGTCACAGGCTGTTTGTGTGTCTCCTTCAGACAGCCTGTCCGTCTTCCTTCCATCTCTCAGAGCTCCCACTCTTCTGTGGTCTGACTTCTTTCTTTTGGTCCTACCTTTCATTGCTGACAGGGAGTGGCTGAAATTCACAACACAAGTAAACAGCAAGGTTCCTTTTCTTTGTTTTCCATTCTTTCTATCAAAATATACAATGCTGTAGACAAGTGTCCCTTGGCTGCTTCAACACAACCAGGACTAGTACAGAGAACTCCAGCTCTTGGTGACTCACCTATTGGAAATTGTTTCATTATCATGAATAAAATTTGAAAATAACTTATCAAAGACAAAGGCAATACTAGTCACAAAGTATTGTATTGGTAGGTTAGTGATTTATAAATATATAATTGGGATTGATTTTCTTTAGTGTTTCTTGATTGCTCAGCCCCTTTCTGACCTTCACTGACTGAAACCGGATGCCTGTATCACAGTCTCTGCTTCTGCAGAACTGACTGGTCTTTACAGCACACTTGGCAGTGACTGTGTGGAACGTAAATAGATTTTCTGGTGCATGGGCACCCATACCTTTTTATCTCAGCTGGCTCTATACCATAACGTTACTATGAGTATTCTAACTGAAAAGGTTATGTTAAACGGAGTGCTAAGAGGTCTCCTGACAAAATCCATCTGCTAGATGAATTTTATTTTGTTCAGAATTAACTAAGGCAAGCTATCCTGTTGTTGTGTTTATTTGGCTTTTGAGTTGTTTTTTAATTTTTGGTTATTTGGGCACAGGGTCTCCTAGCTGACCCAGACCTTCTGTGTAGTCAGACTGGCCCTCAGACTCTTAAGATCTGCCTGTCTCTGCTTCTAGAGTGCCATTACATCAGGCAGTTGTACAAATGACATAATGTTCTTAATTGATAACACAGCTCTGCATGGTCTAACCAAAGCCAGTCTTAGGGCTGGCTGTAAACCTAGCCTTGGTACTACTGGTTGTGCCTTGTTTGTAGAACGCATTCTTAGTGTGCACAGGGCCCTGGCTGTGATGCCTAGTACTAAAAAGATAAAAGATAAAATTTGACCCTAAGGCAGGAAGGTCGGGAATGTTCTAAGATCTGTTTTTGAAACAAGATTTTGCTCAGGTTATTGGCCTTAATTCTCTTGATCTCCATGCTTCAGCCCTGCTGGTGCTAGAATCTCATTCTGTGTGTCATTATGGTCAGCTAAGTAATTAGTAAGATCTCTTTGTTAAATGTGCTTCAAAAATTTACATAGACAATAGAAAAATTAATTGATGCTTTAGTAGCATGATTCCAGAAATTTAGCTAAACAAATCATAGAGGAAATTGAAGTCACTTAACTGCTGGCGTGTAACATGTCAGCTAAGAAGAACGCGGAAGCTGAACATGGTTGTGGCTTGATCTGGAGAGAAAATGATAGCGGGAGTGGAGATGGTCAAATTAAGGATATCTTTCAAGATGAGCCATCAGAATTTGTTATTGGTATGGGGAAAGAACAGTTAACGGTGACCCAAGGTTTTCTTCCTAAACAGCTGGCAAAATGAAGTTGCCGTTTTCTAAAAATGAAAAACGTGTGTTGCAGGAACCAGGTTCTAGATACAAATAGATGTTTGTACTTAGCCAACATTTGGAAGGACTGAAGAAACTGTAAAATACATTAATATTTGTACAAGAGATCAAAAGAAAGTGTTGCATGTGGGGGCTAATACAAGACCTCAGTGACTAAAGGAACTTTCCGCCAAGCCTGATTACCCAACTGCAGTGCTCACTGCTCTTCCAGATGATTGTGTTCAGAACCTAACACCCAGTCAGGCAGCTCACAACCATCCTTATCTCTGTCTTCAGGGGATCTGACTCCCGCTTCTGGCTTCCATAGGCTCCTGCATGTACAATACACACACTATTAAATATAATAAAAAATAAGTCATGCACAACTTTTAAAGTTGTGCATGGACCAAAATATTATATATTTTTTACATTGCCATACATGATATTTTACTTGATAGATGTTAGCTATTAAGTGGTAATTTAAATAGGGTATGCATTCTTCAGTCAACCTTGAAATGCTCAGTGTTTGTAATTACTTTTACTTAATTGTTAAGTACTGTTTAAAAAGATACTTAAAGGTGTGTACTATTTTAAATTATAAAACTAATATTCTGGATTTAATTCCTTTCTTTTTTTTTTTTTTTTTTTTGGTTTTTCAAGACAGTGTTTCTCTTTAATCTTTGGCTGTCCAGGAACATGCTCTTTAGGCCAGGCTAGCCTTCAACTTAGAGATCTGCCTACTTCTGCCTCCCAAATGCTGTAATTAAAGGTGTATGCTACAACTGCCCAACTTTGGATTTCATTTCTTGAGCTTTCTAGTTAAAATTCATTGAGCAAAGATTAAATTTATTGTCATATTTTTCAGCTAATTAGTAGATAATACATATTAATATTTCTGTGACTCAATTCCTTTTTGTTTTGTTTTTTAAGAAAGGGTTTCTCTGTGTAACAGCCATGGCTGTTCTCAAAAACACTCTGTAGACCAGGCTGGCCTTGAACCTACAAAGATGCCCTTGCCTTTTCTGACTGCTAAGATTAAAGGCATGTACCATCAGCCCAGCCATTCAATTTCTTTATAAAATGGAAAATAAAAAATAGTACCTTTTTAAGATGTTGGAACCTATGCTATGTTCATTCATGGAGAGTACATGAAGACAATGCCTAGCATATAATTGTTGCTTAAGTAAATGTGAGCTACTACGAAAAGAAAAAGTTTGCTTCTAAGATGATTGATCATTGATGTAGTAAAGTGAAACCTCTAATTCTAGGCTGAAAAGATGGCTTAGTGGTTAAGAGCACTGACTGCTATTCCAGAGGTCCTGAGTTCTGTTCCCAGCAACCACATGGTGGCTCACAACCGTCTGTAATGGGATGTGATGCCCTCTTCTGGTGTGTCTGAAGACAATACAGTGTACTCATATACATCAAATAAGTAAATCTAAAACAAAACAAGAAAACAGTTCTGGGCGTGGTGGCACACGCCTTTAATCCCAGCACTTGGGAGGCAGAGGCAGGCAGATTTCTGAGTTCGAGGCCAGCCTGGTCTACAGAGTGAGTTCCAGGACAGCCAAGACTACACAGAGAAACCCTGTCTCGAAAAACCAAAAAAAAAAGAAAGAAAGAAAACAGTTCTAGTTCTAAAAATAAAGCGATAGAGTTTTCTTTTATCTGTAGTATGTGTGCATAATATCCTTTTGAATATGAAATGATTACTATTGAGTATTACAAAATATCATATATAGTTGTATGTCTTGCCTGTTAAAATATTGGTTGAAAAGTTTTTGGTTATGAACATTTTTTGTATGACACTGTGTCTTAATATCTTGTATATCTGTCATTTAAGTTTTCAAACCTCATTCATGACTTTTTCGATTTTTGTCATTGCAGGCAAGAAGACAGCAAGACCCTAGTCCTGGTTCTAACTTAGGTGGCGGTGATGATCTCAAACTTCGTTAAGTGGAGCACAGCTTATGTGCCCCATCTCTACACACACTGCTTCTAGTTGGTATAAATAACTCATTGGGCGACCAGAAACTGTGACAACTGGAGGGACTGCAGTCGGTTTCATGGCCTGAGGCAGTGAAGACGTCACCCACTGCCACGGTTTTGCACTATAATGCCTGCATTTCTGATTTTTAAAATATGTAGCCAGTAATAATTTGAGATTTTTTTCTATGCAAGCTTATCTTGTTGGCATTATTTTAGTTGGATCGAAAGTATCTACTTTCTTCATTTTAACTTAAAAGCTCATGTCATTTAGAAACAAGATAAGAAATTAAAATTTGTATCAGGGTTGCTTAACATTCTTTTATACTTTCAGACGAGTTGGTTATACAGCTTTCCTCCTTAGATAAGGGTTCTTGGTTTTTGTTTGTTTTCTCTACATCATTTCGTGTTTTTGTATTCTGCACCATTTTACAAATGAAGATGTGTTTGCAGTTATTTTTTTCCAGCTATAAGCCTAGAATAGAGCTGTCTGCCACAGCCTCCTAAAACAGACGTTTACAGTTGTTAAAGCCACGGTATCCTTTCAAATGCTGATAATCACCCTATCCCCTTTAGACAAAAATTCACAGTAGTATTAAATTTTGTCTTAGACCTTGTTTCAAGTTATATCTTGTAATCATGAGTTTGGGTAGAGATGCTCTTCACAGGTGAGAATGCTCTACAGAAATGCCCAAAGAAGCCACAGACTGGCTTCTGTTTTATTCAGGGATTTTTTTTTTAGTCAGTCAGAAAAAGGATACTGGAACTTGTTGTATGTAACAGCATATTAAACTGGAGGCAGTGATAAATCAGCTACACAGGTAAATTGTGTTAAAATAATGTTTAAGATAGCTGCTTTCATGTGTCTTTTGTATTTTGTATTGCATGCTTTTGTAGAAACAAAGTTGGGTGATGAAGATGAGTCTTAGAAAGTGTGCATCTGCACAGAAGATGCGTTTCTCCCATTGATTCTGGGCAAAACATTCACAGGTATATGATGGTATTTTACAAAAGGACTATTAATAGTGTCTTTTGAGATGAATCAATGTAACAATATTTTTAAAACAGGCTTAGTGTCAAATTGCAATTTTTTAAATATAAAACTGGAAAAAAGTGCTAAGTCATTGGCACATGCTTACAATACTTGTCGTGGTCGTATTCATTAAATGTTACTACATTTCTGAATTTTTGCAAAAATGTATTTTATCATAAAATGGCATTATTTTAGAAAATTTTAAAAACTGACATGGTCAATTCAGAAAAGTCTGAATAAGGTCATTGCATTTAAAAAACATATAAAGATACTTGATTGTGGAAGTGTGTCTTTCATTGTATATAGGTCTTATAATTCATAAACAAGTACCCTGTATCTCAAAATAAAAATATTTGTTATATATTTGAAGTCGTGCATGATAAGGATTGTGTTTGAATTACTATAAACAATAATGTATTACAGAAGATGATGCTGACCTTGTATTACTGAGCACTATGAATGAATTTGGTTGGTATTTGGTGTTGTACAGCTCACATGTTTACACTCTCAGTGCCCTGATGCCTCTCGGGAGTTACCTTTTTAAAGGGATCCTTTCCTTTTTTAAAATAACATCTCGGTGGTACATTTTCTCTGTTGCTTCTCGCCAAGAGCTTCCAGTCCAGCAGTCAATCAGATCACATGGTGTTAATGTGGCCATCCCTCTGTAAATAGTGAATGTTTCTTACTAGTTCTGCACTGCTTCTGTCTGTCTTAATGCTGGCGTTAAGATCATAAACTCCTTTTCTTCGGTAGTGCAGGCTTTGAAAATTAAGTTATTGATGCAATTTCATATTTTTCATAATCTGTATTTAAAATGACATCATTGCATCATTTTTTTAAAAATTCATCTCCATTAAAACTTGCCTTAAGCTTCCAGATTGCTTTGCCATTAGCTTTACTGTATATTTGTATGTTTTATTTACTTTCACATTAAAATTCTGTGTACTGAAAACAAAGTCATGACTCTTTATTGATATGTGATTATTTCTGTCTTACTAGCCTCAAGTCTTTGATCCTTTATAACAGTTTTTTTTTTTTTAAGGACAGCAACAACAGTGCCATCTAGTGGTCATATCTTCTAACTCCTTTAAATCAATAACTTCCCATTATATGATGTGGTTTTCAAAAAGTCTGATTGAAGTTGAGTGTGGACGTGGGAAGTAGGGGCAGGAGGATTGAGAGTTCAAGGTCATTCTTGGTGAGTTCAAGCCCATCCTGGGCTGTTCTCAATAACCAAAATAGGCTAGAGAGATGACTCTGAAGTTCAGAGCTTTAGTTATTGCTGAAGGTTATAGTAGGAACAGGAGTATGATTCCCAGCACCCAAAATAGTCGGCTCACACTCACCTCAGGACCCAGGAATCCAGCGCCTCTTTCTGGCCTCTGTGAACATAGTACACATGCACAAATTATTGTTAAAAAACAAAAACTTATAAAGGTTTTGTAAGTATAGACTGTGAAAGTGGGGACAGGGAGACTGGAGAGATGGCTCAGTGGTTAAGGGTACTGACTACTCTTCCAGAGGTCCTGGTTTAATTCCCAGCACCTACATGGCGACTCTATATATAACTCCAGTTCCAAGGAATCTAAAGCCCACATATAGCCTCCTTGGGCTCAGGTACAAATGTGGCACCCAGACATGCATGCACACAACACCCATACATACAAGAAATAAAATTTTAAGACAAAAACTTAGAGTCACATCTGTAACCCAGTTCTTAGGCGGCTGAGACAGGAGGATCACCATGGATTTATACCATAGAGACCAGATCTAGAGAAAGCCCCTCCCCCATCCACCCCCAGGCAACAACAGTCTCGGGTTTATCCATTTTCTAAGGTATGACCTTAAAACAGTGACCTCGGGGAAAATTTCTAACATATCCTTCCAGGCTATTTTTAGAAATAATATAATTATTATGTGGGTATTAAACCCAACATTCCTAGAACAGGGATCTACATCAGAAAATTACTTTAGAAGCACTCCATAAGTTTGGTTTATAATAAACAGATTTACAAATCTGCTTGCTCACTAACAGATTTTATACAAATAACAAAAACACCTTATATACTAAATTGACACCATTAGGATTTAGAACCAGTATCAGGAAGACCAAAGCAGGATGATTATGAATTTAAGACCATCCTAAACTACATAATGAGACCCTATTTTTTAAAAAATATTAAATTTTAAATTTCTACTATAAGGGTGCGGTGAAAGCACTGAAGCAGACCAGTTCACAGGTAGAACAGAAGGTTTGCTGGGGGTCAGACTGCCAAGGCTATCTCTCAGGAGTTGGGGGACAGAAGAGCAAAATGGGGGAGAACAAGCCATTTTTACTATGTCAACAGTGGGATCTTTGAGCTGCTGATACAAACTGGATTGACCAGGACCTAGATGCCTTTGCCTAGGGTAGTTGACCTTTAGGGCAGGATTAAGGGAGGCTCCTGGTGGCTGAAATGAGGCTCCTGATAAATAGAAACCTGGGGGCGGGGGGGGGGGGGGAAGCTTTGGACCTAACACTATATATAAAAATGACAGTATTTAAGGTAGCTAGCTACGAAGGAATTTTGAAATTGCTTATATTGCTGCTATCAATGTTAGCGAGATTATAAATCAGTAATGAATTATAAAATGGAAAGAGCTCAAAGAAAATGTTGAAGCTATATTAATAGTTTTAAAAAGTATTAAAATATCTGAGGATGGAAAGATATCTCAGCAGTTAGAAGTACTTGCCCCTGCAGTGGATCAAGGTTTGGTTCTCAGCTTTCACATGGTGTCTCAATAACCATCCTACCTCCAGCTAGCAGTGGCAGGAACAATCTTTTCTGAACTCCATGGGCACTAGACATATAGAGTATTACATATAATACACATGCAAGCAGGACACTTACACACAAAACTGTAATCAAAACATTTCATCAGTTAGGATAGTTTAGAGGAAACAATATAAAGGGACTGCCCTAAAAAGACATTGTCTCTGACCTCCTGGAACCTAGTCTATGCCCAAAAATGATCCAGTGTAATAGCAAACTTTAAATTATATAGGAAGCCCTAGCACTTGCACTGGCTGCTGGTCGGGATAGTTAGAGTCAATTAACCTGAGGAGACTTCCGAGCCGAAAGCTACAATTAACTAGAGAAGATACTGAATGCACATAGATGGCTGGTCATAGCAGGTTTGAAAGAACAGCAGATAAGGACTACAGCATGGGTGAGACAGGAGCAGTGCTCAATTTATTTTGTCAATCAAATGGAAGACATTTGGACCAGGACAAGAAGTGGCCAACAGATTAGGAGGTTTGAGAAATTGTCTTGGTTGAAAGATCAAAGTGATCTTTTAGATATAGTAGCCTGGTGGGTAAGGAGACTCAGTGTTAAGGGGGAAATGTATAGGAACTGCAATTTTTTAAAAATTGTACCTTTTTTTTTCTTTTTTTGGCTTTTCGAGACAGGGTTTCTCTTTATAGCCCTGGCTGTCCTGGAATTCACTTTGTAGACCAGGCTGGACTTGAATTTAGAAATCCGCCTGCCTCTGCTTCCTGGGATTAAAGGCATGCGCCACCACGCCCGGCAAATTGTACCCCTTTGTTTGTTTTTGTTTTTCAAGATAGGGTTTCTCTGTATAGCCCTGGCTGTCCTGGAACTCACTTTGTAGACCAGGCTGGCCTCTAACTCAGAAATCTGCCTGCCTCTGCCTACCAAGTGCTGGGATTAAAGGTGTGAGCCACCACCACCCGGCATTTGTACTCATTTTATCTGTTAAAAATGGTCCACTGGCCGGGCGTGGTGGCCACTGTGTTACCTTAAAACATAACAAAAGATGGGGCTGGAGAGATGGCTCAGTGGTTAAGATGTAGTTTCTGAAAAGGCAACAGCTTGAAATCTTTGAGCCAAATATCAATGGTATGCCTAAGCCTTATACAGCAGAACTGAACACTGCCAACCATTGAGACAGACCAGAAAGGAGATGGTATCATAAAGAGGAATTTGGAAATACCTAGAGTTGGCATGTATCTTCTATTTTTATTGGACCAAGCTAGTCTCCCCCAGAGAAGACCACTCAGACACAGTCTAAGAACCAATTCAAGTCTTTATTCCAACCAGAACCCCAAGTGTAGCCCCAAGTCTTTTACACACACACACAAACACACACACACTGTCTAGAAAGCCCCCAAAATTCCTTTCTCCTAACTGCAAAATGCTAGTTACAGAAGCTGGAAGGGAAGGCCCAAGGTTCCCTTCCTGCTGCTGCAAGCGGAGTACTTAATCACAAAAGCCAAAATACTCGGTTAACAAAATAAGCAAGGGCAGGCAACCTCTCAAAGAGCCCTCAGCCTTGAGTTATTTTTCTCCCCAGAACTATTTTCCTTAAATTCTCCCTTACAGTTACTGACACTTTACTTAGCAAGACAAAATCCATCTGTGGTACCAAAATGGAGTTACCATAGTCAACTTACAACCCTTGTCACAGCTGCAACGCTCACCTTCCAAGTGGAGGAATTGCAGTCCAACTTTTGGCTAGAAGAATCAGGATGTTCATGGCTAGCTCTAATGACTACCACATACATACCACTCTCAATTGTTAAATACTTGAGTGTAACTGTGTGATAGTACTTGTTTAGCATGTACAAGGCTCCGTGTTGGATTCTCAGCACTACAAGAAGAAAGAAAAGAGGCCAGCCTTTAATTCCAGCACTTGGGAGGCAGAGGCAGGCAGATCTCTTGAGTTCAAGGCCAGCTTGGTCTACAGAGCAAGTTGCCAGACAGGCAGGGCTACACAGAGAATCCCTGTCTCAAAAAAAAGGGAGGGGGGGGGGCTGGAGAGATGGCTCAGCAGTTAAGATGACCTGGTTCAATTTCTAGCACACACATGGCAGTTCACAACTGTCTGTAACTCCCATTCCAAGGGATCTGAAGCTGGCATACAGATATAAATGCAGGCAAAACGCCAATGCACATAAAATGAAAATAAATCATAATTGAAGAAGGAAGTTACTGTTCTTGGTGTATAACTGGTATATCACTGGAAAGCTCTTCTGAGGAGACTTCTTTGTCTTTTAAGCCCCTCGATAGCTTGCTTTCCAAGTTAGCACATGATTATTTTATTTTATTTTATTTTAAGATTTATTTATTTATTATATATAAGTACACTGTAGCTGTCTTCAGACACTCCAGAAGAGGGCGCCAGATCTCGTTACGGATGGTTGTGAGCCACTATGTGGTTGCTGGGATTTGAACTCTGGACCTTCGGAAGAGCAGTCGGGTGCTCTTACCCACTGAGCCATCTCACCAGCCCCAAGCACATGATTATTACCAGAAAGAATGTGTGCTCCTCCACGACTCAGCTATCCACCTGATTTAGGTGTGTGTGTTGTGTGTGAGAGAGAGAGAGAGAGAGAGAGAGAGAGAGAGAGAGAGAGAGAGAGAGAGAGAGAGAAGCTGGAGTTACAAGTGGTTTTGAGGTGCTGGGCTTGAACGTGGGTCATCTCTACAGCCCCAGGGTTGACTCGCCTCTTCCTCTCCTCCTATGTGCACACTGTAACTCTTGTCAATTCCATCAAGTAATTTGTAAATTACATTTAAAAATGTTTTCATATAAGCCAGACACAAAAGTGCAGACCCACTAACAGATCTGTGAGGTAGGTGCATGGTTGTTTTACAAACAGGTAACAGGCCTGAAGAAATGAACTAATTTGCCCAAGATACGGAGCTAAGGTAGAACTGGGATTTATCAGTCCATCTGTTTTGCTATTAATTAGCTGCTGTTCTCTGAGGCTGCCCTCAAAATCCAATTTGTAGGATACCAGGATTATTTATCTTCCTGAACACAGTCTTCATTAATTACTTTCTCATATTTTTGAACATCCCTTATTTTAGGAAAATTGTCATTTAAAGGCATCCTGTGGAATTAAGCTTCTTCCCTAATATTCATTGAGTGGTTTGTTTGTTTGTTTGTTTGTTTTATGACTTTGTTTTTGTTTTGAGACAGGATCTCTAGGTAGCCTTGGATCTCCTGGAACTCACTATGTAGATCAGGCTAGCCTGGAATTTGCTTCTGTTGCTTCTGCCAATAGCTTTTCTGCTCTTCAAAGCTTCTTTTTTTGTTTTGTTTGTTTGTTTTGTTTTTGTTTTTGGAGACAGGGTTTCTCTGTATAGCCCTGGCTTTCCTCGAACTCACTTTGTAGACCAGACTGGCCTCAAACTCAGAAATCTGCCTGCTGAGATTAAAGGCATGCACTGCCATACCTGGCTCAAAGTTTCTTTTACTTAGGACAAAATTTGAGTCGGTCACATTTAAATAAGCAAAGATAACATCCTGAATTCACAGAAATCACTACACACTACACCAACTGGGAGTCTCCTAGGAGTTGCTTCAATATTATTCCCGGTTTTGTGGCTTATCCAAACTTTAAAAATCGTTTTTACTTTCTATTTAGAAGCCTGGGACTTTGTCTTTCTTTTCCTGAGATTCCACTCAGCCTACCGCATCCCAATTCAGAACCCCAGACCCTTTCCTCTCCTCATAAATAAAAGCTAGTGTTCGGTGCTTGCTTGGTTGGTTATTGTTAGCATATAACTGTTCCTACTCTGCTTTGACTTAGAATTCAATTTAGAAAGTTGGTGGGGGAAGGGTCCGCCTTCTTTGTTTTGTTTTGAGCCAGCGTCTACTTTATCTCAAGTTGGCCTTGAACTCATTTTGTAGCCCATGACCTTGAACATTTTTTTAAAGATATGCTTATTTTTATGTGTATGGGTACACCACAGCTGTCTTCAGACACCCCAGAAGAGGGCATCAGATCCCATTACAGATGGTTGTGAGCCACCATGTCGTTGCTGGGAATTGAACTCAGGACCTCTGGAAGAGCACTGACTTTTCTAAACCGCTGAGCCATCTCTCAAGCCCGACCTTGAACTTCTTTACTGCCTCAGACTCCCAACTGCTGGGATTCCAGGCAGGCACAAATCAACACACCCAGTCTCTAAACATAACTAACTACACACGTCAGCGTTTCTGCAGCCACTTCCCCACTGGACAGACAGCCCAGTGACCCAGTTGTTTTGGCATGCAGCAATGCTTCTCAAAGACGTTCTACTATTTTCATTGTTTTGTTTAATGCCCATAGCACTGACTTGAAATTTTGGTGACGTCTCCACTGTTAGGCTCCTTTATAGCCAGTTTGAGTATTTAGTCTGTCACTTAGTTCCCAGCTAAATACTATCCTTAGGAAACATAATGGGAATCGAGCTTTGCTGCCTAGGATCCAAGGAAGCTTGGGTAAAGTCTTTACCCTCCCTGTGCCTCATTTATTCGTCTATAAAATGAGACTGAGGGTGTGAGGTCTTGTCATCAAAAGAGACCTCAGCTGCCTTTTAATTTTAGGGTGCCCTAGAGCAAGCAAGCCGAAAATTCTGGCTGAATAACTAAAGGAGCCCCTCTTCTACTCACTGGAAACAGAGGCACAGGACACTTAAGAGCTTTAGTCACGACCATAAAGCATTGGCAAGCAGCAATGGTGACTCCAGGCGGAGCTGCAGGAGGCAGCCTCTGTGCTTAGAAAGTATTCCCTAGGTTGAGCATTTCTGGAAATGAGACCTGGCCCGGAACTCTTCAGCCTTCTAACTCAAATCCTCTAGCCCTTGCCAACAGACTCACACATTCTCGACTCTGAGGTGGACCCTGTTCAGAGACCACTGGGTCCAAGGAGAGTGGGTTTCTGCACAATTTAGGCAGTGGCAGCCAGCGTCAGTACGTGACAAGCGAGATAATGGCCCGCGAGGCCGTGAGTCTCTGGGACTGGGTCCTTCCTGTCCATTTTGTTCCTAGTGCAGATTAGTGGGACAAGTGTGCAGACGGCAGACTTTATTTTTGTGTGACATGTTTTCCGCCTTGTGCCTTTTCTTGCGTAGGCATGTATGGGGCGCTGTGCAGTTTTAGGACCTCTGGAATGTGCCCCCTAAGTTCTAGGGCAGCTGCTCTTCCCTCCAGCTCTACTCGCGCGGGTCTGGCCTCAGTTCCAGAGTTTGCGCGTGCGCGACTCCGCCTCAAGCCCCGCCTCTATGATTTAGCCCCGCCTTTGCCACGCTTTACGGCCCGGCACGCCACTTTTGCTGCAGTTGCTCTGGGCGCTGCTGTTGCTACAGCCTCTCCTGCCGGGGCTGCTGCCCGGGAGGTTGAAGGGAGGTGAAGTGTGTTGTTGTGTTCGTGCTGCCGTCGCCGCCTGGAACCGAGTGGAGAGCCGGACGTCCGCGGGCTGGCGAGAGCGGCCAGTCAGCAGCTGCGTGCTCTCCTCAGGCCGGGTCCTGTCTGCGCTGCCGCAGGGAGGCCGCCCGGCCCAGCGAACCGACCCAATGCTGGACCTGGAGGTGGTGCCTGAACGCTCTCTGGGGAACGAGCAATGGGAATTCACGCTGGGTGAGTGTGGGGTCCTTTTGGGATCCTGTTGGCTGGCCCTTAATTCTCCCTAGTCCCTTCCGCTTCTGGTTCCTGCCCCAGATGCCCCTGCGCCCGCGGTTCTTCGCCTTTTCTCACACTTTAGTCTTTCGGCTCGGGGCTTTAGAATCCCGCTCCTCCCATCATAGGATCAGCGATGCCTCAGCAGGGTCCTTCTTTGGACCTCTATAATAGTAATAGCCAGTACACTCCAAATACTTAGTGGAGTGGGAAGGTCCTGCTCTTTTGAATTTATCTCTAGTACAACTCCATGAAGTCTGAATATCGATAGTATTATGCCCATTTTGCTGACTCTAATAGTTAAGAACTAGGTAGCACACCTAATCAACACTCTGGTCTCTGATCTGTCTCTCTCTGGTTTTAGGGGAGTGGGGAAACCTAAGCTCATGCCTCACAATCAGATGGAGGGTGGGGTAGGGGATGAGCTTGCTTTTGTAAAAGGAACTCTCGACTTGTTTTCTTCTCTTTTGAAATGTACTCTTGACGTGTGGTGTCGCAATACCAGATATCAGAGTTAAAAGTTGAAATTGAGTGAAGTGGAAATTACACATTGGCTTGGTAGACAAATCAGTTTGGTCACTTGGGGAGAGTTGGCCTTCGTATGTGAGCAAGAGTGTTTGCATTTAGTGACTCCAGTGTGTTTACTTTGTGGCAGCACTAAGTGAAGGGACTGGGAAAAGGTGTTCCTGCTGCTTGTTTGTGTGGACCTCAACCTCTGTCTCTCTACTGGGAGCTCTTGGACTGAGTCAGCTGCTCCATTTGTTTATGGCTTATCCTTGAATGTAGACGACTCTGTCTATAGAGACAGCATATTGGAATTACCTAGCTGGGTAGATTGCTGGGGCTTGGCTTGGTGGCTGCCTGCCTCTTTCTTGCCCATTATAAAAGCCAGTTTCATCAAGGGCTCTTGGTTCTCAGAACTTAGACTGCCTGTTCCTGTAGACTTCTCAAAATTTAATCTGCTATGAAAATGTTCCGTTCAGCCTCTTATGAGGCACCAAGAGCATGGTTGAAAAGCAAATGATGTTTGACTTCTGATTAACATTTTTTTTGGGGGTGGGGGGGGTTTCGAGACAGGGTTTCTCTTTGTAGTTCTGGCTGTCCTGGAACTCACTCTGTAGACCAGGCTGGCCATGAACTCAGAAATCCACCTGCCTCTGCCTCCCGAGTGCTGGGATTAAAGGCGTGTGCCACCACACCCGGCACCTTACCTTTTTTTTATGTCTAGGTAAAAATGGAATACACATCCTGATCTGCTCCAGGGTTCTTATTGTAATCTGTGCAAATGCAGATGTAATCACTGCCTAGCATTATAATGGAGAGCTGCGTTCAGCCTCTTGGCTGCCTTCCTGGCCTTTGTATAATGTTGGAAGATCAGGAAAATACCAGGAACAGAGACAAGAAAACCTAAGCAGAATCTCTGCAAATACCGCGCATGCTTTGACCATTGTGGAATAAAGACATTGAAATTGAAATAATGGTTTCAATAAGACTTGCAGAGTATATTGATGTAAAAGCAAGTATCTAGATTTGTTTTTAGTTCTGAGACAGAATCTTGTCCATACTAGTCTGGAACTCTAAGCAGTCCTCCTGCCTTAGTACCTAGGTACTGACTGGGATTACTGATCTGAGTCACTATGCTTGGCTTGGATTTGCTTTTGAATATTATCTTTAGAAAGCCTAAAGGCAGTTATAAAGGGTCATTTGAGAAACATTCTTTTTTTTTTTTTTTTTTTTTTTTTTAAAGATTTATTTATTGACTATATGTAAGTACACTGTAGCTGTCTTCAGACACTCCAGAAGAGGGCGCCAGGACTCGTTACGGATGGTTGTGAGCCACCATGTGGTCGCTGGGATTTGAACTCTGGACCTTCGGAAGAGCAGTCGGGTGCTCTTACCCACTGAGCCATCTCACCAGCCCGAGAAACATTCTCCAGCATTGCCTTGTTGTGCAGAGACAATGGCTTGCTGTATCCAAGATAATATGCATGTCTGTGGTCTCTGATCACAAATATTGGAATTTTCATAGGAAATGATCTTATCCCCTGAGAAACTTAGGTTAATGGTATAGCAGGTGTATAGAAATAGTTCATTTATTATAATGCATGTTATTATAATATTTCATTTTATTATAACAGCTGTGTGGGCTATTGTGAAGAAAGAAGGGACTTGACCTAACCTAGGGGCCCAGAGAAGAGTTGGTATTAACCTACAGAAAGATAGATGAAAGCCGGGAGTGGTAGCGCATGCCTTTAATCCCAGCACTCGGGAGGCAGAGGCAGATGGATTTCTGAGTTCAAGGCCAGCCTGGTCTACAAAGTGAGTTCCAGGACAGCCAGGGCTATGCAGAGAAACCCTGTCTAGAAAAACCAAAAAAAAAAAAAAAAAAAAGATAGATGATGTATGCAGGAAAACATAATCAGTTTGGATTTATAATTACAGCATGGTGTGCTGGCAAAAGAATAATAGCCAGGCGTGGTGGCACAACCCCCTTACCCGCACCCCCAACACAACTAACTCTTTAATCCCAGGATGCAGGTGGCAGACAGGTGGGTCTCTGTGAGTCTGAGGCCAATCTGGGCTACATAGTGAGTTCTAGGACAGCCAGGGATACAGTGAGACCCTGTCTTGATACCCCACCCCCCAGCCCCTGGCACCTGTTCTAATTCTGTTTGGTTTTAGCTGTCCTGGACACTGTGAAGGCTCTGGGTTCATGGGACAGAAGGTAAAGCCTGTTGTGGACTTGCATTAGGAAGTACAGTTTATAAACTGAATTTAGAGGGGGAGGGAAAGAAAGAATTTAGAGGTTTTTGATGTCTGATACACTCACTGGATATTGGAAATACTAAGAGAGACCCAGAATACAGAGAAGAGAAACACAAAACAAAACACTTTTACTCTGTTAGTTCTTATTTGCCTTTACTTATACACAGAAAACAGATAAGCAGAAGAAATGAACTGTTTCAAACCCGCAGAGACTAAGGAGGATTGAGGAACAGCAGGAAGGGGTGGTATTACAGAGAGGTATGGGAAGATGGCTGTATGAGAGTAGCGCAGGGGCTGGAGAGATGGCTCAGCAGTTAAGAGCACTGACTACTCTTCCTAAGGTCCTGAGTTCAAAATCCCAGCAACCACATGGTGGCTCACAACCATCTGTAATGGGATCTGACATCCTCTTCTGGTGTGTCTGGTTTTTTGAGACAGGGTTTCTCTGTGTAGCCCTGGCTGTCCTGGAACTCACTTTGTAGACCAGGCTGGCCTCGAACTCAGAAATCCGCCTGCCTCTGCCTCCCAAGTGCTGGGATTAAAGGCGTGCGCCACCACCGCCCGCTTCTGGTGTGTCTGAAGACAGCTAAAGTGTACTTACATATAACAATAAATAAATTTAAAGAGAGAGAGAAGCGCATGTGGAGTGCAGATGCTCTCCCATTGCAGGAATGGCAAGCTGAATGACGTGTCCAAATCTTAGCAGCTTTGTGTACTGTGCATTAGACCCTGTGTTACAGAAGGCTAAAAAAGTGTCAGGACCCAGGGTATAGGTAAATTGATTGTCCAGCAAACATAAGGATCTGAGTTTTCCCCAGAACTCACATTAAAGCTAAATTTAAAAATATAAAAATAGGTGAGTGGTAGTGGTGTACACCTCTAATCCCTGCACTTGGGAGGCAGAGGTGGATCTCGGAGTTTGAAGCCAGCCTGGAGTTTGAAGCCAGCCTGGTTTATAGAGTGAGTTCCAGTATAGCCAGGGCTACACAGAGAACCCCTATTTCAAAACCATAAAATGGATGGATGGATGTAAAGAAAAGCAGGCAGGCAGACAAGGAGACTGGGGGTGATAACATGGTCTTGAAATCTCACCCTGAGAGGTAGTGGCAGGTACATTCCTGGGGCTTACTGTCCAGCCTAGCCTACTTGGGGAGCTCTCGGCCAATGGGGGATACTGTCTCAAAAAAAAAAAAAACAAAAAAACAAGATGAACAGCTCCTGCAGAATCAACCTTCCATTGTCCTTTGGCCTTTACATGAACACATGTGCATGTACACACATGCACACAGGAAAGAAAATTACATCTGGTCTTCGGATTGATTGCTCTTAACCTTTCTTAAAATTGACTTAACAGCTCAAATGAGAATGGGCTAGAATTGTTTAAATGAGATAAACCACCACTTCTAAGTCTTCATCTGAAAGTTGCTTTTGGCATACTTTATTTTCTCAGTCTAGAGCCCCTTGTCTGCAGATGGTCTTCCCTATGGCCCTGGGTGATATTTTAGTCTCCCTTCTTCCCTTTGGTCTGTCACTCACTCTACTATCCCTTAGCTCCAGAAGTAAGTATTCTAAAGCCACTAGATAATACTGTGAGCGGAGGGCTGGGAAATGAGAGGGTAGTAAATAGCTCGAGTCGCCACTGCATTCAAGAGCCTGAGTTGTCCTTAGATTTTGTAGAATTTGTCTCTGCTTCTCCCTGTTAATGCTAGCCCTGAGAACAAACTTCTGGTATGGCCATGGGTCCCTAGGATGTTAGAGGCGTCTGTGTGGATCACTTCAGCCAAAGGCAAATGTGACTCTGCTTGTAATGGTCATTACCTTCAAGACTAAGTGTTTAAGAGATACTTATGGGTGTTAAGTAGGAATCAAACTAAATGCTTTGTAAAAATAAAAAGTTGATTTTGATCAGTATGTGACTTTAAACTTTCTTTTGTTTTGTCTTTGAGACTTGCTCCAAATTCATAATCCTCCTGCCTCTTGCCTTGTAAGAATTGAGATTTACAGTCAAGTGCCACTTTGCCTAGTGACTTTAAACCATGATAAACTCTGGTCTGAGATGCTGAGATAGATGCTAGAGAGGAAGAGATGGGACTGCTAGGTTACAGGAACCGGTGCAGCCTCATGAAACGTGTGCTTTTCCTCATCTGCTAACCCTATCTTAGCTCTTTGGCTGCTTGGGATCAGTTTGGCTGTCCTATCTCTAGGAAGCTTTTTCTATGTTCACTTTCTCCCCTTGGACAATCTTGAGTGGTCCCTTGGTGTCTGCTGTTTAACTTTATCCTAACTGACTGACTTTAATGATTTAGCCCCGTGTATGTGTCAGTAACTGGATAGACCGAGTAAGCACACCGCATCCTTGCTTTATTTCAGGAATGCCTCTGGCGCAGGCAGTCGCCATTCTCCAGAAGCACTGTCGCATCATCAGAAACGTCCAGGTTCTCTACAGTGAGCAGGTGAGTGCTGACTGTCTCCACTTAGAAGATACAGGGAGAGGATAGTTGGGGCAGTTGCTGTGGTTCAACAGGAATCTTAGGTCAGGTTTGTTCTTTGTCTTGGTTCGGAAACTTCCGTCTTGATAATCTAGTGCTGCCAGGTTTTAGAAGGACAGGAAAAAAACAAAGCAAAACAAAACAAAAAAACCTTGCTTTTTTGTTTTGTTTTGTTTAAATCTGTGCTTAGCTACTGACCCTTCACATGGGGGCCTTTTCATGGGAAATCACCTCAGAAGCTGCCTCTGATTTCCTAAAGTATCTTTTCTGCTTTGTTGGTTGTCCTTTGTTCAGAATTGTTTCAGCTAGCAGAGTATGTGACTTGACAGGAAGTAGGCCTAACTCACCCCTATTCCTCTCCACAACCATTCTCTCCATGACCATCTTCTCTCCTTCCAGCTCTGAAGCCTGCAGTTTTCTGTGAAATAGCCTTTGTGTTGCAAAGCTTTGAGAGCCTATAGAGGCCAAGGTCTGTCCCTGTGGCTTTGCTGAGACTTCTTTGAGTACTAGCTGGATCTTAATGAGTTTCAACTCTTGAAGCAAATTAGATTATAAGTAGGTAAGATTTCTGTCAAGCTGCCCCATTTGGTGTAGAGCAGGGGCTGAATTAGTCCTGACCTTATCCCTTGGCTGTTGTAAAGAGTCTAAAAGGGGGAGCTCTCAGTCTCCAAGCCCGTGCTTAGATACTCATGTGCTACCTGCCACAGAATACAGAACTTGCCAGAACGTACAGGGGTTCCTGGAGTCGTGGTGACAAAGTGGGTTCTCATTTTTAAACGATGCATGGTGACTTTTTAAACTCTTTGCTCTCTCCCTTATCTCTAACCTGAAAAGAAGTGGCTGTTAAAATAAGGAAGTGGCCTTTCTTTTAAGCCTTGTGCTGTACAGTTATCACTCTGGCTTTAAAAATAGGCTTTATGATTTCCAGCCATTTTGTCCAAATACTTGATTATCATTTATCATTCCAGAGTTTGTAGGAATGCTAACGTTAAGTTCATTTTCTCCAGTATTTTCTTTATTTAAAAATGTATTTAATAGACAGAATAGTTAGAATTTTAAGACCAGGTTTCATGTAGCCAGGGCCAGCTGGGCTTGAACATCTGAGCCTCCTGTCCTTACCTTCCAAGTGCTGGGGTTATTGAGAGATGATAATATAACCAACCAAAACCATGGGTTTTTTAGTCTAGTTCTACATTCTTCCTATTTTTTTAGTTGTGTAGCTTCTGACTGAAGATTTAATGACTAGTCTGTTAAATTCATATATTACTAGAACAATCTTTTGAGGTAGGATCTCACTGTATAGCCCTTGCTGGCCTGAAACTCTATGTAGGTTGTCGCCAAACTCAAGCGCTGTCTTCCTGCCTCTGCCTTCCAGGTGCTGGGGCTAAGGTTGTAGGCCACCATTCTGGCCTTTGAGCAGTGTTTGACAGGGATCTAAAGATGGTATTAGAGCTCCAGTGTAGTACAGTTTCTTAGACACAGTTAGGTAGTCCAGACTGGCCTCCAACTTGTAATCCTGTGTCAGCTTCCCAAGTGCTGGGATCGTGGGTATATGCCACTACACTAGCTCTATGTGGTACTTCTTAAACGAGGGTCTGCTCTCTCTTACCTTTTTTTCCTCCATGTATTTCCTCTTTGCTTCCAAGTTAAGATAAATTTTACTCCTATTCCAGCAAAAAAAAAAAAAAAAAATTCATCCTGTTTTCTTTTTCCTCTTTCCTTCACTCTTTTCTTATTCTTCTTTGCTGGAGATGTAACCTGGGGCCTCAAGTCTACTAAAAGTACTCTACCACTAAGGTCCACCCCCTCCCAACACCCCCACCCCAGAAAAATACCTTATCTGTGTAAGTCTACCACTAAGGTCCACCCCCTCCCAACACCCCCACCCCAGAAAAATACCTTATCTGTGTAAGTCTACCACTAAGGTCCACCCCCTCCCAACACCCCCACCCCAGAGAAATACCTTATCATGGTCTGTGTGAGTCACACCTTGGAATTTTAAGCCTGATTATCAAGTGACCTTCATTTTCTTTAGAGGCCAAAGCAAGCATTGATGGTAACACCTGGGTCTGCTCCCTGATAGTGAGTGAGGAAGGGGAGCAATTTAAGCTAATTCTAGGAGGTTCTTAGGGAGGAATTTCTCTGTAAAGCCTTCCAGGGTAGCATCTGGCTTTCTAATTTATGTCTTTGTCTCTTAAAACCACGCCTGCTATTCACTTTGTTTACTTTAGTTAAAATCTTTGTGAGGGGTTCAAGGATAGAGTTTGAGATAGCTGTGTTTTTCCTTTCAACTTGCAGCAATCTGAGTCAATTCTCTGCTAGTCTTTAAAACATTTAATCTTTGAAGTGATTGCATTGGGCTGCAAGGGGGAAGATGAGGCAGACACCTGAGCTTGTGCATTCTGACCTACCATCCTTATCCTCAAAACGACCTTGAGGGAAAGAGGTGACATTCCTAGGTAGGAACCAGAATCATGAAAGTTTGAAGAGATCTAAGTCATAAGGTCAGTTCACACTGCCACTCCCTACAGGACTGAGAAGGGACAGATATAGAAATGTCACTCCTTGGATCTTGGGCTTTTCAGAAAGAAGCATATGATATGGAATGGTCAAGAGAAAGGATTCTGTCTTTTGTATCACCAGATTACAAGGTATTTTATTCCAAGAATTTGGCCCAAAATATTCAAAATAAAACATGTCATCACTATAGATAGTACCAAGAGCCTGTGTACAGATGTGGGTGCAGCTGGTGTGCATAACCAGTATCTTGCCAAGTTTGGATTCTGAGACTTTTCAAGTGACATTTACTACTAGTAGACTTCTTTGCTAGTTTAATGGCAGTAAACTACTAAGGTGGATATCGCTCTGGGGCCTGTTCACTCACTTAATTCTGTTTATTCTTCCCTTGTATTTGTACTAAAGTCTGAAAGGGAAAGGCTCTTTTTTTTTTTTTTTTTTTTTTTTGGTTTTTCGAGACAGGGTTTCTCTGTGTAGCCCTGGCTGTCCTGGCACTCACTTTGTAGACCAGGCTGGCCTCGAACTCAGAAATCCGCCTGCCTCTGCCTCCCGAGTGCTGGGATTAAAGGCGTGAGCCACCACGCCCGGCAGGGAAAGGGTCTTTTCAGCCAATATTATAAAGCAGGAGCTGCGGGCCAGAAGCGAGAGACATGGCATTCATCCACCAGTTTTGTTTTTAAGCTTCCAAACTTCGTTAGTTGGGGGAAAGGACTGCCTTACATATTCCCTGTGTGTTGCTGCTTTGTTGTAAGGCTGTAGCTGCTGGTAAATAAATCAGTTGTTCAAAGTGTGTTTTATTTTTGTTTTGTAGTCTCCTCTAAGCCATGACCTCATCCTTAACCTGACTCAGGACGGGATCACACTACTGTTTGATGCTTTCAATCAGAGACTTAAGGTAACCATAAATGACAACTATAGTTTCATATCTGGTTAGTCCAGTCTGTCTGGAGCTGATTAACATGTGCTATTGTGAGGTGTTTTGGAAACTTATAAGTGGGTGTAGACTTGATTGGTTCAGTAGAGAACTAAAGCTATACCCGTTTTTCTGAAGGTGGGTAGAACAGTGCTCTGAGCTGGGATGGTGAAAGAGAGCTTTGGTGGCCCTTTGCTCGGGGCTAAGAAGAGAGTGTTATAGATTCGGGGGAGCAGTAACCCCAAGTCTTGTTTAAAGGATGCTGAGAATGGAGCCTAACTATAGGGCAGGATCAAATGACTTTAGTCGGGCTTATGAACCTTGTCTTTCTTCATTTTTATGCCAGACAGTATGACCTGAAGATTGAAAAATGAAAATGTCTTCTGGGACTTAGGGTTTGTTGTTAATACTACCAGGAATGAATTGATTCTTTAGCCTCACTGTGGAAACATGAACTGCTTGTTGATGTGTAGGGTATCTTAATTGGCATTGGCATGCAGTTTGCCAGCACCTGTTCAGTCCAGGATGTTTTTAATACACTCTGTTTCAAACGCCTGGACTGCACATGTTAGTCATGTGACAGACTCATGCCTCAGAGTCATGGGGTTAAATGGAACACCAATACTGTTTTCCTGCTTAGGTTATGAAGTAGTCCTTCCAAATGCTGACATGCTTGTTGCTCCTGTCATCTAATCACAAGCTACTGAGAAGAAAAAATAGGACATGGAGAGGATTTTCTTGGAGGAGTTCCTTCTGGGAGGTCATTGGCCAGCCATAGTTGTAATTGCCAGATAAAGAATGCCAGATCTTCTACAAGCAGGGCTTCTGGCTGAAAGCAGACAGTCTTGTCAGCATAAGGTCCTGACATCAGTGAAATGGCAGTCGATTTGGCATGCTGTACTACCATGCCCAGGTATTCTGAAGAGGATCCTGGCCACCTTCTGAACTACCCTGTTCCTTTGCATGGCCTCTCTTACTGCCCTGAAGTAGTTTCATATGAGGTAGACTTACCTTCCCTGCACAGAGTAAGTCATTGCCCACTAAGTGTCTTTGTTTTTTTTTTTTTTTAGATTTATTTATTTCATGTATGTGGGTACACTGTCACTGTCTTCAGACATACCAGAAGACGGCATTGGATTCCCATTACAGATGGTAGTGAGCCACCATGTGGTTGTTGGGAATTGAGCTCAGACATCTTAACCACTGAGCCATCTATCTTAATGCAGTGTATGACCAGCTCATACAGGCTGGGAAAAAAAGGATTCTTTCAGGTACTATAAAGGCTCAGCAGACAGAGCAGTTCTTTCTAGCAGGAGGGATCATAATACGGTGAGGCTTCTAACTTGATTCAGTGTCATGTTTTCTTATTTAAAGAGAGGGAGGCACACATACAAGTATATGTGCCACAATCTACATGTAGAGAGAGGTCAGTTCTCTCACATGCAGATCCTGTAAGTTGGATTCAGGTCCTTAGGCTTTATGGCAAAGGCTTTTACCCTATGAGCCATCTTACCCCTCCCAGTGTTAATGTTCTCTTTTTTTTTGTTTTGTTTTGTTTTGTTTTTTCGAGACAGGGTTCCTCTGTGTAGCCCTGGCTGTCCTGGAACTCACTCTGTAGACCAGGCTGGCCTCAAACTCAGAAATCTGCCTGCCTCTGCTTCCCGAGTGCTGGGATTAAAGGCGTGTGCCACCACGCCCAGCTAATGTTCTCTTTAAAAAAAAAAAAAAAAAAAAAAACTTAGGGACTTAGGGACAGGGCTGGGAATATAGCTCACTTGGTGGAGTGTCTGCCTGTGGTTCAGTCCCTGGCACCAGATGAACCAGAAGTGGTAGCACACTTCTGTAATTCCAGCACTGGCAGAGAGAGGCAGGATGATCAAAAGTTCAAGATCATACTTGACTAACCTTGGGGCTAGAAGGCCAGCCTGGGCTACAGAAAGAAAAAAGGAAAAGAGGACAGGGGAGGCACAGTCTCTTGTCAGAGCCTCAGTACTTTTGAGTGTGAGTGTCCCAGTTGTCCCAGTTTCTGTGTCAGTGCTGTGCTGCTCACAACCTCAGATACTGAGCCACCTCTGCCTGTGCCACCCCGACTAGAGGATAATAAATGGTACCTCCAGCCCCCAGCCAGCTGTGTTGTTGTTGGATGTGAAGCCATGACATCACAGTATCAAGGATTTTGTAGTGCTTATTGTTTGGTACCAGTAGTGCCTAAGTGCTCAGTGTCCTTTCATCTGTCTCTGCTCTGACTCCTGGCATCTCATCTGAGGCAAAACCTATTAAAGGGACAATTTCACAAGGGCCCTCAGGATCTTCAGGTTCAACTAGATCCCCTTTATTAGGGACATAAGCTAATAGTCTCACACTTGTTGTGTCCTAATGTAGGACCTATTTCCTAGAAAAATAGACCTCCTCCTCTCTCATTTTATACTGTAAATAAAATAAGCTAATTTGGAGAGTTGGTTTGGTTTTTGTTTTTTATAATTATCAAATATGGCATAGGGCCTGGTGAACTGAGTCACACCTTTAATCCTAGTACTTGAGAGACAGAGGCAGGAAGATCTCTGAGTTCAAAGCCAGCCTAGTCTACATTGTGAGTCCCAGGCATCTAGAGCTACATGGTGAAACCCAGCCGCTCACCAAAAAAATAAAAATAAAAAACGTCTGGTTCAGAAGAGGAAAAGGTTTCTGTATTGAGCATATACAAGCTGGGCGGATATGTTTCCTGGGATGTGGCACTGTCTTGTAGAATGGTATGTGTTCTAATATGTTTCAACACTGGATTAGATGGAAGGCCCTTGATCCAAAGCATCTATGGTTATCAAGATGGGGAAGTTGTGGCTAGGCATGGTTTTATACACCTTGTAATCCCAGCACTTGGGAGGCAGAGGCAGGAGCAAGTCGGAGGTCTGCCTGGGCTACATAATAAATTCTAGGATAGCCCGGCTACATAATGAGACCCCGTCTCAAAAAGAAAAAAGATTCATGGAGGGAGGTTATGATTTGTGTTTTTCTTCCCCGTTTTGTTCCTTGTTTATGTGGAGATGGAGTCTGAACTGTTTGCTCTGGCCAGGATCAGACTCACAGCCCACGTGACCCTCCATCCTCAGCCTCCTGAGTGGGCGAGGCTGTAGATGCAGTTCTTCACGCGGCTTCACAGAGGATAACATGCAGTGCTTTGGGAGAGTCTTTTGGAGTCTGGGGCACTGGGTGTGACACTGAAACCATATAAAACATGTTTTTGTTAAGCTGTATCCCCAAGTTTGCTTTTGGGGAGTATGTTTTATTTGAGATAGGGTCTCAGCTCAAGCTGGCCTTGAACTCTTAATCCTATTGCCACAGCCTCTTTTTTTTTCTTTTTTGAGACAGGGTTTCTCTGTATAGTCCTGGCTGTCCTGGAACTCACTCTGTAGACCAGGCTGGCCTCGAACTCAGAAACCCGCCTGCCTCTGCCTCCCGAGTGCTGGGATTAAAGGCATGCACCACCACCACCCAGCTCACACAGCCTCTTAACTATATCTGTCGTTGTAACAATTTGAACAATTACAGTACCTAAACAATTTCCTTTATTTTTTAGGTGATTGAAGTTTGTGAGTTGACAAAAGTAAAGTTAAAGTATTGGTAAGTTTCTCCCTTACTGGTATATGTTATACTTAGTAAAGACCAAAAGACCAGCTTTATCTTCATTAAAGTACTAAAGGATTGCATTTCCCCAAGTCCGGGAAGTAGAACTAACTGACTGCCATAGTTTCCTGAGGCAGCTTCCCAGCCTACTCAGGTTCAAGGAAGTAGGCCTCTTTAAGAACATGCTGGGTGGCTGGGCTGGTGAGATGGCTCAGTGGGTAAGAGCACCCGACTGCTCTTCCAAAGGTCCAGAGTTCAAATCCCAGCAACCACATGGTGGCTCACAACCATCTGTAATGAGATCTGACTCCCTCTTCTGGTGTGTCTGAAGACAGCTACAGTGTACTTACATATAATAAATAAATAAATCTTTAAAAAAAAAAAAAGAACATGCTGGGTGGTTAACACGTTGCATATATATATAATCTAATTCAGCTCTCCCATCACAGTACCACTTGAGCTAGGAATGCTGTGACAGTCTCCTGAATCATAATGGCCCTTTCCTGCATAGCCTTTCTTTGTCACATCTTTTCAGGTTTCTGAGTAACAGAAATAGAACCAGCCAGGTAGTTCTGACTCAAACCAGTGTTAACGAGACCCCCATTTCAGAGCCAAAGCTGCAGGTCAGAATGAGAACAGAATAAGGCCTATGCAAAGCTTTAGATAGGGCTGGTGAGATGGCTCAGTGGGTAAGAGCACCCGACTGCTCTTCCGAAGGTCCAGAGCTCTAATCCCAGCAACCACATGGTGGCTCACAACCATCCGTAACGAGATCTGGCACCCTCTTCTGGAGTGTCTGAAGACAGCTACAGTGTACTTACATATAATAAATAAATAAATCTTTAAAAAAAAAAAAAAAAAGCTTTAGATAGTTGAGCCAACTGACAAAGTGCTATGCTCATATTTAGAACAAACTTTCAGGGGTTAGGAGTACCTTCAGCACAGTGGTAGTGAGCTTGCCCAGCATATGAGGGACCTTGGGTTCCTTCCTCACTACTGCAACAGTAAAAACTGTACCTTCCAGTAAGGAACACTCCCTTACTGAGAGCATGACAAGGACCCACTTGCTGGGGCAGTTCTGGCAGTATTTGCTAGCCTAGGAATGGGAAAGCCTGTAGTGGCACTGGGTCCATTTGTCTTTATATTTAGAGTCAGTACTGTATTGAGAAGCCCAAGAGAGTCCACATTATATATGGGCTTCCAAAATTGACCTATTTCTCACCTAATTAATTCCTCTTATTTACAGTTTATTTGATTTTAAATTTATTTGTTTATTTATTTTGAGACAGAGTCTCACTATATGGTTTTGGGTATCCTGGAACTCTATATATAGACCAGGCTGGCCTTTAACTCGCTGATATCTACCTCCCAAGTGCTAATTAAAGGTGCAGATCACCATGCCTTGTCATTTTATTTGTATATAATGTTTTAAGAATAACTCTTATGCTGCATACAATGTCACATGCTGGCAGTCCCAGCAGCTGGCAGGCCAAGACAGGAGGACTGGTATTCTCACAGCCAGCCAGAGATACATAGTGGGATTCTGCCACTAACTTCCAGCCACCTTTTCTCATGATCTAAGCCCATCTTGTTAAACCCGATATTAAAAAGTACTTGTATTTTTCAGTGGAGTGCATTTTAACTCTCAGGCCATCGCTCCTACCATTGAGCAAATTGACCAGTCTTTTGGCGCAACCCATCCTGGAGGTAAGCCAAGTCTATCTGATTCCTCTGGATAGCCCTTAGCTGTAAGCCTGTGGGTGGTGCCATCACTCCTCATTCAGGTCCCTGGATGGGTGTGTAGCACCTCAGACCCTTGTTTTCATCCTAGTAGGTCAGTTCAGAAACTAGACAAAAGCACTGCTGCCTACAGAGCTGGTTTGCACTGCAAAGCAGCTTCCAGTCAACCCTGTCGTTCTCTCTTGCTTATCCACAGTGTACAACTCTACTGAGCAGCTCTTCCACCTCAACTTCCGAGGACTGTCTTTCTCTTTTCAGTTAGACTCGTGGACGGAGGCTCCCAAGTATGAGGTCAGCACTTCTGTGTCCTTGTGGGGTTTTCCAGTGTCCATGTGGGATAAGGAAGTGGGCAGGACACCTTTCTTTGAGTTCTTTAACAGCCAAGAGATAGAATAGAGGAAGCACTCTTTCCTAGGAAGAGGGTATTTTGCACTGTGGGGGCCATTAAGGCCCTCACATTGTCAGCAGCATATCCAGCCATTTTCTAACTGCAGCATCCTAAACAGTTTGAAGAGTGCATTCTCTGGATCTTCAGTTACTTGTTGTTTTAAAGTTTCACAAGCAGAGTAGACACACACTTGTATGTAATCTCAGCATTTAGGAGACTGAGGCAGAAGGATCTTCGGTTCAAGGCCAGCCTGAATTAGTAAACCCTGTCTCAAAAGAAAGAAAAGGAAGGCAGGCAGGCAACAAAACTCAAAGATGGAAGATGCACTTGCTTTTTTCAAGTGACCGAGTTGACTCAGAGCCAAGTTCAGTCCTGTGCTTTGACCATACCAGTTCTTAATGAGGATTAGACCCTGCATCACGTGATCTACATGTCCTTAGTAAAATTCTTGCCTTGTTTGCAGCCCAATTTTGCCCATGGTCTAGCTTCTCTTCAGATACCCCATGGAGCAACTGTAAAACGAATGTACATCTATAGTGGAAACAGCCTCCAAGATACCAAGTGAGTGTGAGGAACATGAGCTTTGTACTAGGCCCATGGCCTTTCTGAAACAGGGGCCCATGCCTTGTTCATTCTGTGCCTTCTCCAGGGCTCCTGTGATGCCCCTGAGCTGTTTCCTGGGGAATGTATATGCTGAAAGTGTAGATGTTCTTCGAGATGGAACTGGACCCTCAGGGTTGCGGCTTCGCTTGCTTGCTGCAGGTAGGTTCTCCATTATATCTTATCGGTGTAAAGACTCTTCTGCTACTTGAAGTATGTGCTGAGTGCTCATTCCTGATTTGTAGACATGTTCATTGTTACATTCCTGTGTTGGAAAGGGCCCATAAAATCTCAGGGGTTTCCTTGTATAGACACTAATTCTAATTGTGAGATCTCAACCTCCCAGAAACTGGTTCAGATTTGGTCAGGAGGCGGTGGCACATGTCTTTAATTCCCATGGAGATAGGTGGACTTGGTCTACACAGCAAGTTCCAGAATAGCCAGGGCTACACAGAGAAACCCTCATTGCTATGAATTCTATCAATAACTCTTTGTTCTTAGTATGACCTGGCCAGCCCCCCAATAATCAAGACCGAGTCCCACTGATTTATTTAATCAGCTTTAGCACAATTACTGACCAATTACCCTCACCACTTTCTAGACTAGACTGGCTATTTATTTCCTAGCTGTGCTCCCCAAGTTACTTGCTGTTTGAGTGTAGCCTCAGCTGTTCTGGGCAGTCTGTCCTCAGGGTGCACTTCCCTCAGCCACGTCTACTCCATCCCATCTAATGGAGACCCCTTGGTCTTTCCTTCTTTTTCTCTTCTTCTCTCCTTCCTCTCTTTGTGATCAATAGCTGAAACCCAGCCTACCTAGTATTGGCTGTAGCCACTTTAATAAAGCCAGTCAGAAAAGATGGTGAGCAAAGTTTATACAGCATCATTTGGTGTGCATGAGAATCTGTTTGTCAGGACTGCAGCCAGATCTGGGGGGCCAGTATTTAATATTTGAATACATAGTAGCGTCAGACCAACCCCCAACAAACCCTGTCTCAAAAAAAAAAAAACCAAGTTCAGATTCAACGAACAAGTTTTAATAGAAAACAAGCAATATGGTTACTTATTTTATTAAATAACAGTTTGATGCAGCTTTAATTTAATCAAGGAGACAAAACATAGTTTTACCTTTGTTTGTGGTGCATGCCTTTGAATACTGATGGTATACCCTAAGCTGTGGCCTCAGAGGCCAGAGCAGAACATTGCATGTCCTCTCTCCTTGGAACTGCTTCAGGACAGAGGCCTGTGGCAACTTGAGCTAGGCTGTGTGGCCGGCAAGTTCTCGGTCAGCTAACAAATGCTGGATAAAGGCATGAGTATCTATTGTCTGGCTTTCTTTTTAGATAGGATTTCTCTATGCAGCACCAGCTGTTCTGGAACTAGCTCTGTTAACTAGGCTGACCTCAAACTCAGAGATCCATCTGCCTCTCTCTGTCTCCAGAGTACTTGGGATAAAAGGCATGCATCTTGTGGGTAATGGGAGTTCAAACTTAACTACCAAACCAGCATTAACTACCAGTGCTCTCTCCAGCTTCTCAGCTTGATCTCCACTAAGTGTGTTTTGGGGTTTGGTTTGGTTTGGTTTTGAGAGACACAGTCTTTTTTGTTGTTTGTTTGTTTGTTTAATTTTATGTATGTGCATCCACTGTTGCTGTCAAATCCCATTATGGATGGTCGTGTACCACCGAGTGGTTGCTGGGAATTGAACTCATGACCTGTGAAAGAGCAGACAGTGCTCTTAACCGATGAGCCATCTCTCCAGCCCCCAGAGACAGAGTCTTATAACGTAGTTGAGACTGTGCAGGAACTGGAACTCATCCTCCCATTTCCTCCTCCTGAGTAATCTCGGGTTCTAAGAGAATGCCTCCACTTGTCTTTTTAGCAAGTCTGAATAAACAGCAGCAGCACTAGAAGCCCTGCAGAGACGTTTCCAGATTGTTCCTGGGTGTGTGCAGGCTGCAGGGACCATGCCATCTTGGAGCTCAGGGTCCAACCTGGGTATATTTTCACCCACTAGGATCCTGTATCAGTTTCTGGGTGTGGTGGCTCAAGTCTGTAATTCCAGCTCTTAAAAGAGTTGGGCAAAAGGCTCACCATGACTTCGAGACTAGCTTGGACTTCATTTTAAGATCCTGCCTCAAATTAACTGCAAAGCAAGTAGCTTACAACTTCTGGATCAGCACTCCAAAATGTGGTGTGGGTGACAGCACAGCTGTGTAAAGGAATAGTACGCTTGAGCTGCTGTTTGAATCAAAGTCAGGGCTGTGCTGTCTCTCTTCTCAGGAGGATCATCCCTGAAATAGCAGGGTCTCCATCTAGAGCAGTAGTGATCGGGTGGCAGGAAGAACCAGTGAGTGTAGAGATTTCAGCCAGTGCTGCCTGCCTATGTGGTTCACTTCTAACACTTCTCACTGCTAAAACTGTTAGTGGAGGAAAAAGACTTCAGACTTCTTAGATTAACTTAACGAAGAGTGATCTCCACTGCTTCTCCTGTGTCTGTTGTATGTCTCTGAATCTGTCTGTCTCTCACAAAGGGTTTTGCTCTGTATTTTTGACCAGTACAGAAAGCATCAGATGGAATAGGATTGAGAGATATTTAACAGAATTCTGCAAGGGAAGAGACAATACTTACCCAACATGACTTAGAACAGCAGACATAGCAGAAAACAAATGTTATTAAACTATAGCCATGTAAGTCTAGCCCCTGGGAGGCTTGGATCCAAGAGTGAGTCTGGAGGACAGCCTGCCCTGCATAGAGAGACCCTTATCTCACAAAGAGTTGGTGTACTGAGAATAGAATTGAGTTAGTTGGAGAACTCACTGCCTACTTATTTCAGATTTGGGTTCTCTGGTGTTGTTCAAATATAGCAAGCTGATTGTTAGACATGATAAAGGTTTGGACAGATGTAATGCCCTGTGAAGAGAAAAGTGGTATCTTGTTAACATGACACTAGAAACGGAGGCTTTTCTCTGACTTTTGGCTACTTTTAAATTTTTGGGTAAAATATTAATTGCCCATGCTTCCCACACCCGGAATGTGGAGCTTTTACTGCTTCTGTGCCTGCTGCTTAAGCTGCAAGCACTTCTCCATGTATGGCTATATCATTGCACCAAACAGGAAACTCTTGCACAGCAGAATGCTTTTGTTTTTTGGTTTGGTTTGGTTTGGGTTTTTTTTTTTTTTTTTTTTTGGTTTTTCAAGGGTTTCTCTGTGTAGTCCTGGCTGTCCTGGAACTCACTCTGTAGACCAGGCTGGCCTCGAACTCAGAAATCCACCTGCCTCTGCCTCCCAAGTGCTGGGATTAAAGGTGTGCGCCACCACACCCGGTGCAAATGATAACACTCTTACTCCCTGGGTTGGAGATGCTGTCAGACTTCTGTAGGGTTAAGAAGTGAACCAACACATATGTCATTGTGACTCTTCTGGAAAAGTGGTCTTGAGGGTACAATTGATGTTGTCACGGTGTGGTACTACATAGCCTTTAAATCTAGCACTCTGGAGGCTGGGGCAGAAGGACCACAAGTCTGAGGCTTTTTATTCACATTTGTAATGCCCACAGCTGCCTCTGTTTATACTATATCTATGTAAATTCTAACAGTAGACCTTTCTGGGAGAAATAGGCAGTTCTACTCTCCAGAGTTTCCTCAACAACCAGCACAGTGTTGTAGCCCATGGTAGGTAATGAAGAACCACTAGGTAACCTGAGCATGTGTCACACTGCCTGTATAACCTCAGCACTGAGAGCAGAGGCACGAGGATCAGGATTTCAAGGTCATCCTTGACTCCTTTGCAAATTTGAGGCCACCTGGGGTTATGTGAGATCTTGTCTCAAAAGCAAAGGAAAAGGCTGGGCCTGGTGGCATATGCCTTTAGTTCTAGCACTTGGTGGACAGATCCCTGAGTTCAAGGCCAGCCCGGACAGATCCCTGAGTTCCAGGACAGCTAAGGCTATACAGAGAAACCCTTCTGAGGGCTGGGATCGAAGGTGTGCAACAGCAGGCCCAAAAAGAAATGCATATTAAAGATAAAAAAGAAAATAAATACTTAAGGATTGTTAAATAAGATAATCCTCTAGGATCCCTGGCACAATTTTAAAATAGTGATTTTTCAAAGTCTTGCTTAATTACCCTGTTAATCAGGTACTTACACTTTAGTAGTCTTGCCCTTTGGCTCGATCTGATCAGTCAGGAGGTAGTTGTCAGCTTTTTGGAGCCCTTTGGGTTTCAGTGCCTCCAGCTCTTACCAGAACCTTCTTTTCCCTTGTCTGCAGGTTGTGGACCTGGAGTGTTAGCAGATGCCAAAATGAGAGTATTTGAGCGTGCTGTATATTTTGGTGATTCTTGCCAAGATGTTCTTAGCATGCTTGGCTCTCCACACAAAGTCTTCTATAAATCTGAAGACAAGGTAGGGAAAGATGCTCAGAGTGTGAATAGTCTCTGTTCCCAGCACTTGAGCCCGCATAGATAAGGTCTGCTCCTGCATAGTCTGTTCTCCATGACGGAAAAGCTTCCCTCGGGCCCTCTGGTGTAATGGCACCATCTCTGTCACTTGGAGATGTGTCCACACTAGCAGATCTGGCTCCTCAGCCTCACTTATCCAACAGCTTAGTGTTACATAAGGACCACAGTGTGCAGTTTAGCTAGAGACTATTTTAAAGGGATTTTAACGTGTTATTTCCCCCGACAGATGAAAATCCACTCTCCTTCCCCTCATAAGCAAGTCCCATCCAAGTGCAACGACTACTTCTTTAACTACTTTACTCTCGGCGTGGTGAGTATGGCGCCTTAACGGGTCTCACTGCTGTTGGCATAGGCAGGGCACTGTCAGGTGCCTGTGTGACCGCGCCTCCCGGGAATCAAGAACTTTTGTCTTTTTTTGCTTGTGCCGGGTCTATTTTTCATGGGTTCTGGTATCCCACTGTAGTCAAGACTGGAGGAATGCTGCGATACTGGCTTTCCTGGTACATCTTGTCACATATGGGGACTGTGGACAGACCACATTAAACTGTTTGAGGAACTATCCGGTAGTACATAAGACACTCTTTGGAGTAACAAAAAAAGAGAGACTGGAAAGCCCGGGCACTAAGCGTGTGCCTTTGTATTTTTAGAGGACTACCCCAGACATGTTAATGCAGCTGTATATTCTGGACCTGAGTGAGGCACTAGATGGAGTTGGTGGCTGCCATCGGAGGAGACAGTCTGGCTGGTAGATAGGATGCTTGTATAAATGTGCCAGATGGAACATTTCAGGGCAAAGTTGGCATGTGCCATCGGTCATCATTGTTTTGTTTTTTAACTTTGGTTTGAGACAGGGTCTTGTTGTGTAGCCAAAGCTAGACTCAGACTTACAATCATCTCATGTCTGTGACTACAGGCATGTGTTACTATACCCAACTGGACCATGAATCCTCAAGTAGCTTTGAGCTTTCAATGTTCTGAAGTCTAAAGGCAGAAAAGTAGATTATAGAGAGGGAGAGAAAAAGGCTGCTTAACCTACATGAAAAAGGCCAAACACAAGCCAGGAATCTGTAGGGAGCTCTGTGAGGACAGACTTCTGAGGGTAGGATGGCGGGCAACAGGAAGGAATGGGACTGAGAGAGTCAGAGTTCAAGGACCAGTGAGGAAGGTGGTGACAATGGCTAGCTTAGGTTGCATTCTGTTGGTAAAGAGACAGAGCAAGAAATTACCCTCAGTGCCTAGGAAAGTTAGTAGTTACAAGAGGAAGTGATTAGCAGATGGCATGGAATTCAGGTTTCAATTCTGATAAATGGTTATGTTGAATGGCAATTCCATTACTTGTCAATTTTTATAGAAGCTGGGATCCACTTGGTTATAGTGTTTCCGTAGGTGGGTATCTGAACTTTTCCAGAGTAAACTGCCCTGAGTCTTGGTGTCTTTGAGCCGGAATCTGCATTTGGCTAAAAAAAAAAAAAAAAATGCTAGGTCCCATTGGAAAAATAAGATTTCCCTTCCTTGGCTGTTCAAGTTGCCAAGCAGTGGAACTAGAACCCCAGTTCCTGCCAGGCCCCCTCCACCAAAGATGCCTGGTTCAGGCCTCTAAATATGTGAAGGAAGTTCCTAGTGTTCTCATGATTGAATGCTCCAAGTTGGAATTCTCTTGGAAAGGCCCCTGACCTGCCTTGCTGACTTTTCATACTTGAACATCTTGTTTCCTTTGTCAGGACATCCTGTTTGATGCAAATACACACAAAGTGAAGAAGTTTGTCCTGCATACCAATTACCCTGGGCATTATAATTTTAACATGTGAGTATACCTTAGGTGAGCAAGAGGAACAGAACTTGTGGCTGAATGTGGTGCTGGCCGTTGAACCCAGTGCCTCAAGTGGGCTGTCGGCACTCAAGGCACTCACGGCTTCTACCTGACACTTCTGGCTTGTGGGAAATAAATGGATGCTAAGTGCCTTCTGTGCCCCTTCCCAGTACATCTGTGTGTACTGTTTGCAAATAGAACATACAGTCAGAAACTGTTAGCATTTATAGGCAGGGTCCTCTGGTCTGGTGCGTGCTGTGTAACCTAGGCTGGCCTCAAACTCAAAACAATCCTCATCTCTCAGCCTCCTCCTTCTGGGATTACAAGTATGAGTCTCTGTGTCCGACCAGAAGCTTTTATCGCTTATAGCTATAGTTAGTAGTCTTTTTAGACCTGAAAGCCATGTACTTTTCTGTTGGGCTTCAGTGTCTGAGTTGGGCCTTTCCCCCAATGAATGTTGTCAAAGATCCTGAGCCAGGACTTTGGGCAGGTAACATAGGGTTCTGCCTTTCTGGGATGCTGAGTAGAGATGTAAGAGTGGTTAGGCCTCCCGAGAAACAGGTTTTATCTTTGTCTATCTTCTTTCTAGTTACCACCGCTGTGAGTTCAAGATCCCACTAGCCATAAAGAAAGGTGAGTTGAGAGTCCCCTCAGGTTAAAGGAACATGCAGTTACCTGCCTGTATGAAGAAAGTAAAAGGAGGCTGTAGAGATGACTCAGCGGTTAAGAGAGCCGACTGCTCTTCTGAAGGTCATGAGTTCAAATCCAAGCAACCACATGGTGGCTCACAACCATCCGTAATGAGAACTGATGCTCTCTTCTGGGGTGTCTGAAGACAGCTACAGTGTACTTACATATAATAAATAAATAAATAAGTCAGGAAGGGAGGGAGGGAGGGCTGGTGAGATGGCTCAGCGGTTAAGAGCACTGACTGTTCCGAAGGTCCTGAGTTCAAATCCCAGAAACCACATGATGGCTCACAACCATCCTTAATGAGATTTGACTCCCTCTTCTGGGGTGTCTGAAGACAGCTACAGTGTACTTACATATAATAATAAGAAAGGAAGGAAGGAAGAAAAAGAAAGAAAGGAAGAAAGAGGAGAAGCCAGCCAAGTGTAGTGCTTGGGCTGGCAGTGTCCTTGCTCACTGTCTTCTCCATAGAGCCTTATCTCCTCTGGGATGATCCTTTGTTCTCCTGTGACTGGCACTATTGGCTAGTGGACAGAGGAGTTTCCTGTCTGTTGATTATCACCCAGTGTGCCTTACACATCCTTTGTGCCCATGGCCAACTAGTGTAGCTCACACCAAGACTGGCCTCCCGTTGCCTTTCTACGTTCTTCCAAACAACCTGCCTTTGCTCCCTGTGTACTCCAGCCATAGCACAAAGCATGGCTAGTCTGGATTCTGCCTGTGGCTGGACCTACAGGCCAGCTCAACCCAGCCTGCACCATCTTCTCTTTCCAGAAAATGCAGGTGGTCAGACTGAAATATGCACAACCTACAGCAAGGTAAGCTCTTATCTTCCTGTCTGGTAGTCTAAGAAGGAGGTGTGCATGTCTAGGGCCATGTTCTCTGGGCAGTGCATTAATCAGCTGTGTCTGGGTCCTTGCTGACCCCCGCTGCCCCTATCCCTTTTGCAGTGGGACAGCATCCAGGAGCTTCTGGGCCATCCTGTGGAGAAGCCTGTTGTCTTGCACAGGTAAGTGGGAGGTTGCTGCATCTGCTCAGTGGCTAATGTACAAGCTACATACGTTTCTGGACTAGCGATACAGCTCAGTATAGTATATTTGCCTAGCATGTGCCAGCCCTGGGCTAGATTCCAGCTCCAGGTGGTGTTGCTAAAATATACTCCGTAACGTGTCATGCATGTTAGGATTAGATGAGCTGTTCTTCATGTTTACTGTGAAAGGTTGCCTTGGTACATCTCCCTGTCCTCTGCCTATCTCTAGGGTTCCTCTCACGTGACCCTTATTCAGAATAAGCAGTTGTCTGACTCCCTGTCTTCAGCTTTCCTTTCCCATCAGATCTGCCACCTGCTATAAGATCTAACCTTTTGCTGCCATGATGACGCTCCCTCTCACTCGAAGGGACTTCCTGACATTTCCATCCCATTCAGTTCTGTAGTAACTGTCCTAGTTTGACCTCTGTTGCTGTGGGGAGAAAGGATTTATTTGGTTTGCCCAGTCTGATTAAAATCTATCGTTGGGGCAGGAACCATGGAGGAAAGCCACGTACTGGCTGACTTTCCCTGGTGTGCTCAGCTTTCTTCAGGAATGGTTAAAGAGGATCTCTTTCTATGTAAGCCTGGCTGGCCTTGAACTCAGAGATCCACCTGCTCCTGCCCTCTGGGTGTGATTAAAGACCCTCACTGCCATGCTCAGCTACAGCTTGCTCTCTTACACAGCTCAGCACCCCCTGCCCAAGAGTAGCACCATACATAGTGGGCTGGGCTCTCCTACATCAGTCACTAAAAATACCCCACAGACATACCATCATGCCAGTCTGATGAAGCAATTCCTCAACAAGGGTATCCTCTTCCCAGGTGAATCCAGTTCATGTTGAGAAAAACTAACCTGCACAGCAGCTTATTTTGATCTTTGACTCAAGAGTTTAAAGAAGCCACGTCTTACCACTTGACCTTGAGGGCCTCTGTATTCCACAGACTCACTTGGTCATGAGAGCCCACTGGCCTGTGACCCACATCCCAGAAGGAACCGGACCTTCTGCTGCTTGACCTTTGTTTCTCTAATTCTGGATTCTCTGGCTTCAGGTCCTCGTCCCCAAATAACACCAATCCATTTGGCTCCACATTCTGCTTTGGTCTTCAGCGGATGATCTTTGAGGTGAGTCCTAGAGGCCAAATAAGCTGCTGAGGGCTTTGTCATTGTAGCAAGGCCAAGCAAGTGATTGAGGAGAATTGTAGGTGGGTTAACATAACAGCCATGCTGGACAGATGAATCTTTTCTCATCTCTGCTGTCTGAAGCTCAGACATGATGATTAGGGAACCAGAGAGGTGTAGCTCAGCAGGTAAAGGTGCTCACTGCCAGGCCTAAGGACCTGAGTTCAATTCCTGGTACCCACATGGTAAGAGAACAGTGTCCTGAAAGTTGTTCTCTGACCTCTACATGTACACTGTGGGAAGTGCATGCCCCTTGCCACAGGCTAAATTAATAATGTCAAAAAAGAAAAAAAAAATAGGCTGGGGCAATCTGGGGTCACCAAACCTGAAGAAGTATTATCCAACAGGATGAGCCTATCAATGATGCCTTATTTATCAGTAAGCAGTGCAGCAGGGAGCGGGCACCTCATGGCAAGTGTGGCCACACTTGGGTGTGCTGATCCTTGAGCCCCACGTGGATGAGAGGCCTTGGGCACCCCACTGGTTTGAAAGAAGCCTTGGGAGCCCCCACCCCACCCCCATAATCTGGATGCCATACTTCAGCAGGCTTTCGCAGTTGTAGAGACTAGATATGATACTCGGGTTTATAAAAGCCATGTGTCCTGTGAAGAACAGGCAGTCCTTGAGCAGAAGTAAACCCCACTGACAGAAAGTTGGTGATTGAGGAAATGCAGGGCCCGGGCCTGTGTGAAGTGCGCTGTGTGTGCACCCTCTAGCCCACCCAGTCCTTCCCTTGTGACCTGCTGTTCTCTTCTTACACCAGGTCATGCAGAACAACCACATTGCCTCAGTGACCCTGTATGGCCCCCCTAGGCCTGGTGCCCACCTGAGAACAGCAGAGCTGCCCTAAGGACATCACTGTTTTCCCTGTCCATGGAACTGTGCATCACATCCAGCTCAGTGGGTCTCTGTGCCACCCTGTGTGTTTGCTTGGGCACCTTGGCAGTGTTGAACGGCCCTAGGACTCAGAAGGGTTTGGAAGTAGGATTTGGGCTGAGTCCTCTGCCTTGGGACGGAGGACCCAGATACTCTGTCCTAAGCCTGCTGTTGCCAGGAGAGAACACAGTGTGCAAAAAAAGCACAAACTTAGAGCCATGATGAGGGCTCTCTTAACTAACGTGTAATAAAGGGCACGGCAGCCCCTGCCCTGCTCGCATAGGGAAGACAGGACTCTTTCTCTAGCTAAGAAAATATTCCCAGGATGAGAACAGGGTCCTGCTTTTGGCCCAACATTGCCACGTGGCCCCTAAGGTGAGCAGAGCAGGTAGCGTGTCGGTAGTACTTGGTTGCAATATTTGCACTCCATCCACTTTAGTGACTTGATGAGCTGGCTGTGGCTGGTGTGGCCCACTGCCTTTCCCTGCTTCTCCTGTGAGTGCTCCTTGCCGTGCCCAGGTGGCATACCTAAGTGGTTGAAATCATTTCCTACCAGGTATGTACCAGGCCTGGTTCCCACTGCTGCTCTGGGAGCCAGCCTTTAAGGTCACCTGTGTCTCTTGGTCCAACCTGGCTGACAGGGCTGCATGTCTCCATCTTGTTTGCCTCTTTTATTTAATGCCAAAGTGTTAGCCAAAGACACCTTCCTCCTTTTGTTACATTACAGCATTCTGTTATGCACTGTGGGCCAGCTCCTTGCCCTAGTTCTGGGCACTGGCCTGGCCTGGCCTGGCTACTTGGTTTAAGGCCTAGAGGCTCAAGGAACACTAGGCTGCTTGGTTTCTTACATGGGTCTTGCTAATGGGAAGTAGCATATATGTGCTTTAAAATAGTAATCCTTTTGAAAAGAATTGAGAAGAGAAACATATAATTTTATCCCATTTTTAATATTTTGGTCTAGCAACTTGTGATACATAGATGACAATTTTGTGAGTTTTTCAAATGTGTGTACAGATTTTTGTAAATAATGACTTTTGTAATTAACTCATGTACAGCCTCATCTTGTATAGTTCATGATGAATGTGCAGGGGACCTGCCCCAGCTGTCTGTATGGTTCCTGGGCCTACAGCCAGGCCTGTGTGGCACTCCCATGACTGATTTGACAGGTGTCTTCCCATTTGGACCTTGCCTCAGTGACCAGAGACCCTGCACATCCCACTGTCAGGGTAGCCAGGACTCTTCCCATCCTTGTCCCCCTTCCAATAAAGCACCTATGCCCACAGTGACAGCGTGCCATGTGCTGCCACTGGGGTGTTTGTACTAAAATGTGAGCTATTGATTTCCTTGAAGCTGGAGTTGAAGAATATGGGCAATCTTATAGTGGAGGAATCTTGGGATTCCTTTCGGGAAGGGGATGGATCACCCTACAGAAGTACACTGGCATAGTTGTGTGTGTGAATATAGTGGGCAAGACTGTGACACATGATGGCCCCACCCCACATGCTACAGGCAAACCTGGACCTGAAGGGCTTAGTTAGTTCTAACACCAGACCTCAAAGGGAAGAGATAAGATATGGCCACTGGGAATCCAATGAGAGAAGAAAGGAAGCTAGTAACTATACGAAAATGCCTGCCAGGTCCACGAGGGCTGAGGCCTGGCCATGGGTATATCCACTTGTGTTTGTATCATTCCAGCCCTAGCTCTCTCAGTGAGTGATCTGGAGAAAAGCCATGTACACTATAAACCCACATGGAAAACCCCTTTGGGTTCTTTCATGTTCTGTCCTGCAGCTGAGTAAGAGAAGTTTGATAGCGTGAGAGATAACTAAGAATTCCATTGGAAGGGACCTGTTGCCACAGGCTGTGGATGTGCACAGACTGGGCCCTGAGGCCCATGCAACAAGCGCCACATAAGCCAGATGTCAGCTGCAGACAGCCCATGTACTACCACCAGTTCTCGGTAGAAACAGGGGTCGAAGGTTCGAAGATGAGGTGCAGCTGAAGGCTGGGAGATGCCAAAGGTGCGAAACGCTGGATGAGGCTCAGGTGTGAGCCGCAAGCGCTGCAAACACATGCCTAGAAAGACATCGTCTATGGGAAAGAGCTCAACTTGTGAGCAAGCATCAGCTAGGCGTCGGAGCGTGGCTCCCGAAAGAACAAAGCCGCCACCACCTGCGTAGGCAGGGTAAACGGGCAGTCCATACACAGCCTGGGGAATGAAGTACTTGCTGGCTCTAGCTCGGATTGGCCTTGCCTGCACAATCACATCACCCGCAAGAAGGTCCTGTGCCGGATCCCGGAGTTCCAGAAACTGCAGCAGGTTCCTCACGTGCACGAACACATCTGCATCGCCCTTAAAAACAAAGTGTACATCTGGACAGAATGCTGAGGCCCAAGATAGAAAGTGAATCTCCTTCAGCGTTAGATTGAAAAAGGTGTCTTCGAAAGCCCAGAGCAGAATGTCTGCATAAGCTCGGCTCTCGGCCTCCAGCAGGGCGCGCCAGTGCGAACGCGTGCCTGCCCCGTCGGAGCCCGCCCCCTTGGGCACGCCCAACAAGAACACTCGGCGCACGAGTGCCCCCTGCACGCGACCCTCAGCTCCCCAAGTCTGGCGAACGGCTTCCCGCCGCTCAAAGTCGGCAGCCACAGACTTGACAGCGATGAGCAGGTCCGGCGAGCCGCCGGATGCGCCGTCGCTGCGGCATTTGCGACGCTGGTTAATGAGCAGCGGGAAGCGCCGTTGGTCCTTGGCGCGCAGATACCCGCCGAAGTCAAAGGGGTCCGTAGGTGTGGGCGGCACCGGAGTGTCCCCCTCGTAGGCCAGCGGGGCTGCGCGGGCGGTGTTGGGGAGCTCCCGTGCTCGGAGGCCAGGAGTGGGCCGCGGGATCTGGGGTCCTCGCGCTGGTGGTCTGGTCGTGGGGGATGCCCCGTCGCGCTGCGCGTAGAGCAGGAGTCCGAGGGCGGCGCTGAGCAGCAGCGTAAGCCACGCGTCTCGGCAAAGGCGCGGCCTCCTCCTCATGACCAGCCCCGCCCTTCACAGGGTCCTCTATCCTTCCTTCATCCACTCGGTCGACCTCCGTCCCTGTCCCTGCCCCCACCGCAGCAGCCTAAGGGACAAAAAGTTAAGCTTCTAACCTCAGCTCCAGCCCAGAAAGGATCCCAAAGTCTGGGCAGGGAGACGCAGGCCTCTCCCCTACCGCCCCCCACCCCCAGCACCCAGTGCATCAAAGCTGGGTCCCTTCTACCTTTCCCCCTCCCCGCCTCTGACCTTGGTCCTTAGGACCCCAGCACTCACGCTTGACCGCGGGGGAGGGGTAACAACCCCCGAAACTGTCAGTTCAGGGTCCCAAGGGCAGCCATGACCCCGGCTTGAGCCAAATGCAGCGTTGGCAGGAAGGGGGCTGAGGCCGTGCCACGTGATCCTACAGCTGTGTACGCCCCGACATCTGGAGCTCAGCTCCGCCTTGGTGCAGGGAGTGCCATCTCTGACTATGGCCTGGTCCCTGAGAGGGCTTCTCACAGGGAGACTCTTGCTGAGAAAGCCTAGTCTTTTTGATAGGACGCTGGAACTCCGAGTTTAGTCTAAGCTTAAGAAGTAGACAGCTGATAGGCCCCAAACCCCTAAGCCTGAATGCTTTAACTTTCAGCTCTTCTGGCCGCCATACCGGGCCATCTTTCAGAAAATCTCTTTCAGCAGCCCTGATTCACCAAGCAGAAGCCACGAATTGCCCCAATAATATAAAGCTGCTTTCTTACTCAGAACTCTGCCCTGCTTGCCACCAGTAAACACAAGCATACACACCCAAACGATCAAGACAGCAAGTTCTGTTCCTGCAGACTTGCCAGCAGCTCTACCCAAAGAGGACCAATACTTAGTGAGCTAAGTGACTTGCCCCAGGATGACACAGCCAGAACACACTGCCCCCAGGAATCTTCCACCCAGCGCTCCTTTGTTCTCTTCATCCACTGGATACAGGAAATGGAACCACTTCTGCCTACAGTAATTTCCTAGACAAGCACTTCATTCCTGTCACTCCATGCCCGTTCCTGCTCCCCAACATAGCATCCTTGAGGTAGAACTGACCATGCTGTTGCCTGAGCAGTACAGTTTGGGCTGTCAGGGATTGGTGTTTTCGGGAGGCTTCTAAAAGAGCCTATTGAGCCCAGTTAGGCTGTTTTCTAGATCCCCTGGTTTTCCTACCTCTTTGAGCTGCTTTGTCATCCAGGCTAAACCACCCACTCTTACCCACCCACTCGTCTTTTAGGGTTCTGAGGACAGGCTGTGTTATGTACCCTGCATAGCCTCAAGATAATGACCTCCAAAGTGTTGGGATTACAAGCCTGCACTAGTATTCCAGCTCCATTCTTGATTGGTTTCCTCAATTGGGGAACTATAGAGAACTCTAAAGGTGTCTCACTGGCCTTGTTATAAAATCCCAACACTGGAAGGCAGGGGATGTGACTCAGTTGCAGATGTAGCATGTGAGAGTTTAAGCTGGAGCGTTCTATAAACTGGGCATGGTGGTACACGCCTATAACCCCAGCACTCAGGAGGGTCAGAAGTTCAGGGTCATCCCTGGTTTCACAGGGAACTTGATACCAATCTGAGCTACGTGAGACATTGTCTCGTAATAGGGGCAGGGTCAAACTCTGGAGTCTCTAAACAGCCATGGAAGGAGGAACTTTAGGGGGAGTGCACTTAGGTGTGCACTTATGCACACACAGATGTGCAGGTGTGGTGTATGGGATCAGGAGGTGGAGCAGTGAGTTAGGATCTGAACTCCTTGGTCTCTATGCTGCTCTGGACTTTCCATCCAGTAACTGTGTGGCAGTAAGGGGCATTTTATGTACACATCCCTTGTTCTTTTTTCATTTCTAAATCCTTTTTTTAAATTTATTTATTTGTTTATTTATTTATTTATTATATGTAAGTACACTGTAACTGTCTTCAGACACACCAGAAGAGGGCATCAGATCTCATTAGAGGTGGTTGTGAGCCACCATGTGGGATTTGAACTTCAGACCTTCAGAAGAGCAGTCGAGTGCTCTTACCCACTGAGCCATCTCACCAGCCCTCTAAATCCTTTTTTTTTTTTTTAAGATTTATTTATTTATTATACATAAGCACACTGTAGCTGTCTTCAGACACTCCAGAAGAGGGCGCCAGATCTCGTTACGGATGGTTGTGAGCCACCATGTGGTTGCTGGGATTTGAACTCTGGACCTTCGGAAGAGCAGTCGGGTGTTCTTACCCACTGAGCCATCTCACCAGCCCTCTAAATCCTTTTTTTAAAATTAGGCTTGGGTGCCGTGTAGAAGGCAGTAAAAGACAAAAAAATGAAGTCTCAGAAGAGCACGAAGAAGACAAAGGTTTAACTTGAAGTTAAGAAACAGCCCAGGGGCTGGTGAGATGACTCAGCGGTTAAGAGCGCCGACTGCCCTTCTAAAGGTCCTGAGTTCAAATCCCAGCAACCACATGGTGGCTCACAACCATCCGTAATGATATCTGATGTCCTCTTCTGGAGTGTCTGAAGACAGCTACAGTGTACTTACATATAATAAATAAATAAATAAATGAATAAATATTTAAAAAAAAAAAAAACAGAGCCCAAGGCCAGGCGGTAGTGGTGCACACCTTTAATCCTAGCACTTGGGAGGCAGAAGCAGGCGGATTTCTGAGTTCAAGGCCAGTCTGGTCTACAGAGTGAGTTCCAGGACAGCCAGGACTGCACAGAGAAACCCTGTCTCAAATAACAAAACAAAACCAAAGAAAAAGAGAGAAAAAGAAAAAAGAAACAGTCATCTCTCCAACCCCTGAAGATTTTTTAATTTTGTGTGTGTGTCTGTGTGTGTGTGTTCATGTGGGTACAAGGACCTGAAGCAGAACCCTGAGCCAGGCTCACCTGGAACTCTTTTTTTTCTTTTTTTTTTTTTTTCTTTTTCGAGACAGGGTTTCTCTGTGTAGCCCTGGCTGTCTTGGAACTCACTTTGTAGACCAGGCTGGCCTCGAACTTAGAAATCCGCCTGCCTCTGCCTCCGGAGTGCTGGGATTAAAGGCGTGCGCCACCACGCCCGGCTCACCTGGAACTCACTAATTAGCTCAGGCTGGCCTCCTAGGGAACCACCTGCCAAGTAAGTGCTGGGATCATAGATGTGCCACCACCACCAGGTCTGCAGATGACTTTCTAGGATATTTGGTGCACACATCTATAGTCATAGCACTCAGGAGTCAGAAGCATCTGGTTGGAGAGTCATGAGTTCAAAGCCAGCCTGAGCTACACAATGAGATTGTCTCAAAAAAAAAAAAAAAAAAAAAAAACACAAAAAAGCAAGAGCCAGGATGTAGCTCAGTGGTAGACCTTTCCTCAGGGCCTTGGTTATATCTGCACTGCACAAAAGTCAGTCTGACAACTAGGGTTTCTGAGTATGTGTGATACAGACGTAAGTTCATGGCCAAGCCCCCCACCTCAAATAAACTTTGAAGGTTGAATTTAGTAACAATGTAAGTTGGAAATCCTGGGGCAGGGGACTTGGGGAAGCCCAGATTGTCTGTTTGCTTTTGTTTTTGTGTGGGGGTGGGGGTGTCTCAATATGCAGCTCATGCTGACTTCCAAATTGAAGCAATCCTCCTGCCTCAACATCCTGAATACTACATGGTATGTAAAAAGTCTGAATCTTATATGTGTCAGTCTCTGTGGAAACAAGGGTGAAGATCTCAACAGAAACGGGGGTTGGGGGAGTAGCTTGGCTGTCTTGGAGCACACTCCAATGCTAGATAGGATTAAAGGCGTGCACCACCACCTGGCTGAAATTTTAAATTTCTAATTCAGGTACACGGTAGATGTTTTAAGCACATACTTAGATCACACACACACAAAAACAAAAACCAAACCTAATGTATATGATGGTTCACCAGACCCCCGTTATCCTTCACTAACAGGACAGGTAGCAACCCCTTCTTCTCACCTTCCTTAAGGCCCTACCTGAGCCTGCTGTACCCGGAACCCTGCCTGTCTCTCCACTCCCTACTCTACCTGGCTCACTATTCCACTGAAGGTGACTAACCCCAACCAGGTCTAGACCTCAGCATCTCCGCAAGTCTGTAAAAGAATTACGTTTTATTATCGCTGCAGACAAGGTGCTTCGGTCCCACGTTGAGTATATGCCAAGGGCGGGGAAAGTCGTACATCCTGCTCCCGACAGTTTTTGTAGCACCTTGAGCTAGGTTTCAGGTCTGCATACTTAGAGGGTCTCTGCAGCAAGTCCTCTTTTTGTATGGTCATCAGTGATGTGCCCCTGCGCTGCTTGCCTGGCTCCTGGGGGGTGGGGGGGAGGGGCCAGTTAGTTGCACTCCAGCAGCTCAGCTAGGTGGAGAGTGCGTATGCTCTCCAAGTCCAGTAGATGGAACTTGGTCAGCAGTAGCAACATCAGCGGTAAAAAAAAAAAAAAAAAAAAAAAAAAAAAAAAAAAAAAAGACCCCAACAGCCACCCGTGGGTTCCAAACACTGAACTGCTGGTTGGCCGCCCTTCCCCACAGTACTAGTCTTAGGCCAGGCCGCCATCCGGTCCCGCCTGGCCCAGCAGATCCTCTGCTAGACTAGTGAGTTCGTTCTCCTCCAGCGCCTCCACCAGGCGTTGCAGTGTGGCACGGCGGCCCTCCGCTTGCATGAAACGGCGCAGCAGCTGGAAGGCCTGCTCGTATAGCCCATCACGCTCATACTCATAGGCCAGCGAGTCGAGGGCAGGATCTCTCAGTGCCCGACAGTTACGCTGCAGCGAGCGCCCCACCCTGCGCCACTTGAGGCCCACCGAGCGCGCAAACGTCTGCTGGTCTTGAAGAGTCAGTGGCCGGTTCACTGCAGAAGAAGTGAGCAAGAGGTGAGTGAGCACCGGTTCCCTGGAGCCCGCACCCTTCCGCACCTGCCTGCGGATACCTGGGCCCAGCCCTGCTCCAGCTCAGATCGACCTGCTGATGACCCCCGCTTCTGCTGATGAACCTCACCTACGGGCTGCCCATGGAACAGAAAAGTCTGGCAGGCGGCCGGCAGTGGTTTCTCCTGGGTCGGAGAGGAAACCGGGGACTTCGAACCTGCAGGAGCTACCTGTGTGGCTCCACCCTGGCCAGTGCAGTCACACGTCAGTTTGCAGAGCTCATCCTCCAGCTCCGCGAGTTCCTCGTCCCTGAGCCGGTCGGGCTGCACGAAGGGGTGCACAGTCAGTGCGGCTTTGGGCCGCGAATCCCCGCCCATCCCATCCTAACTACGGACGGCAGCACCTTCTGGGCTAAGATGTAATTCAAACAGCGCTCTTCGTCAGTCAGCCAACTGTCCAGCTGCTCCGCACCAGCACGCAACTCCAGCTGTAACCGCAGCGCTTCCTGGGCAAGCGCCGGGGCCATGCACCTCTGCAGCGCGGTGCGCAGCGCCCCCTCGCGGTAGGCTTGGAGGAAGCGGCCGCACAGCACTCGCCCGCAGAACCGCAACTGGACGATGAGCTGAGGGTCGCTGCAGTGGATCTTGAGTATCTGCAGTACGTCAGAGCTGTCCCCACTCTCTGCGGAGGCGAGCAGTCAGGCCACTCGTTGTCCCCCTTTTCTCCAAGCAGCCAGAGGAGGAAGCTAAGCCCATAGTCGGCCTACTCTCCCAACCCCCAACTTCAGCCTCTAGTGCTCTCTGCCAAGAAGGGGAACAGAAAGGGTAGGTACAGGGGCAAGGAATGCTGCTGCGGTGAGAGAGGAAGAGAAAACAGAAAAGTGCAATTAGAGGCAAAGAGAACAGGCTGCTCAGAAGTAAGGGCGGCTGTAAAGCAAGGTGGTATTAGAAAAGAAACAGGTGGATCTGGCAGACACAGACAAGTATACAAATGTCTACACTCAAGGACACGTGCAATAAGCAAAGAAAGGCTCCGGGTCCCACACAGCCGGAAGTGCTCCCTCTCTCGTCATCGCTCTTCCAGCCCCTCACCCAAATAATCTTTCTCTTAAAGGTGTCTGAGCCTAAATCCACAAGGCAAAAAAGTGGGCCCTCAATCCCAGCCCCTCCCACAAAGTCCCGGAGTCACTACACCTGTCCAGCCACACACCTGACAGTGCAGTCTGCAGAGCCTTGTATATTGCCACCTTCTTCTTGGGATCCGTGTAGGCTTCAGACAGGATCACCTTGTCCACCGCAGACTCCAAAAACAGGTATGCACTGCCCACCCACTCCTCGTGGCCATTATGACTGGCTGCCATCTTGCCTCCTAGAGATGAAAAGAGATCCTCTCCAGAACTGGAAACAACTATCCAGTCTCACGTGGTCCAGCGGTCCTTCCCCAGAGTCCCCAGCTTTGGACTCTGTTCCTAGTGCTGCCCAACCCAGACATGAATCCAGGATTGCCCCTCCACTGCCTTTAACAAAAAGGCTAAGGTCACAGTAACAGCAGAACAGTGGGCCCTCAGCCAGTATGTTTCTCTTACTAAAGCTGACAAAAGACATCTTCCTTCTGGAGCCAACCAGGCTCACTTCTTAGCTTTGCCTTCAGCCTAAGTTCCCAAAGCCATTGCAGGTCCTATTGCTCCCTCTATACATGGCTCCACTTAATTGTCCCTGCCTAGATCCAAGTTTGAATGTGAAAGCAAGGCTGGCCAGTCTACATATCCCACTTGCCACTCTTCAGGAGCCAGTCAAAACTTGATATTGGCTCAAACTGGTCTAATGACACTCAACTCTCCATTGCTGGGAGACCATGAAGGAAGAGGCACTAATTTCCCCAGAGTTCTCTGGCTCCTGCTTAGGAAGAACCTATCTGAGGGAAGGAAGAAGTCTACATGGAAGGAAATAAAGCCAAGAGATGAGGACACACTTTTTTTGTTTTGTTTGTTTTGTTTTGTTTTTCTGAGACAGGGTCTGTGTCTACAATGGACATGCCTGACCTGGCCTGGAACTTACTATGTAAACCAGGTTGGCCTCCGACTCTCGGAGGCCTGCACGCTCTGGTTCCCAAGTACTGGAATTAAAAGCATGAGCCACCACACCTGGCAGGACACTCTTATTTTTTTTTTTTTTTTATTGGTTTGCCTGCATGATTTCCTATGTACCACATGCGTGTCTGGTACCCAGGAAGGCCAGAAGAGGACATCAGCTTTCCTGGGACTGGAGTTCCAGATGGTTGTGAGCCACAGCATGGGTGCTGGGAATCTGACTGGCTTCCTCTGGAAGAGCTGACAGTGCTCTTAACTGTTCCACTGTCGGTTCCATCTCAGGACACATACACTGTTAGGGTTTTTTTTGGGAGGGGGGTGTCAAGACAGGGTTTCTCTGTGTAATAGGCCCTGACTGATCTGGATTCCCTTTACAGGAAGCTGGCCTCTGACTCACAGAGGTCCGTCTGCAAGTGCTGCCACGCCTACCTGAGGACAGGACATGCACTCTGAACCACGGATCCAGCTATCTGGGACTATCCTTGACTGCTCAGTTATGCACACTAAGTCATCCTGCTTTGTAATTGGGCCCGTGTTCTCTTTGGCTATTCCTAAACAAATTCCCTAACTTTCCACATGAGACATGAGGGCGGAGCCTCTCAACGCCAGGATCACTTCCATCCATCTCCTGTCAAAATCTTGCTTCTAAAGCTCTAATAGAGAGTCAAGGTTAAGAAGAAAGCACCTGGGCAGGGCATAGCATAGACCTGGTGGAGGGAAATGATGAACTGTCCATGGCCCTATCTAGGTCTAAGCATAGGGGACACGGGGTTTTTGTTTGATTTTGGTTGGTTGGTTTGTTGGGGCGTTTGGTTGGTTGTTTGTTTGGTTTTTGAGACAAGGTACCCCTGGCTGTCCTGGATCTCATTCTCATTCAGACTCAAGAGATCCACTGCCTCTTTCTCCCGAGTGCTGGGATTAAAGGCATGCATCAACACTGCCCAGCTAAGGAACATAGATTTTGAAACTCCTCTTCCATCAGAAAATTTAATACTAATATACATATATTTACTAAAACAGTCTGAAAATTATTGTCTATCTCTGGGCAGGTTGGGATGATTTTTTTTTTTTTTTTTTTTTTTTTTTTTTGGTTTTTCGAGACAGGGTTTCTCTGTGTAGCCCTGGCTGTCCTGGCACTCACTTTGTAGACCAGGCTGGCCTCGAACTCAGAAATCCGCCTGCCTCTGCCTCCCGAGTGCTGGGATTAAAGGCGTGCGCCACCACGCCCGGCTAGGTTGGGATGATTTTAATTTTCTTTGTATTAAGCAATATCTCCTACTTTATATATAAGAGACATGTTTCTTATTTAACAAAAAAAAAAAAAAGTGAGCCGGGGGCTGGTGAGATGGCTCAGTGAGTAAGAGCACCCGACTGCTCTTCCGAAGGTCCAGAGCTCTAATCCCAGCAACCACATGGTGGCTCACAACCATCCGTAACGAGATCTGGCGCCCTCTTCTGGAGTGTCTGAAGACAGCTACAGTGTACTTACATATAATAAATAAATAAATCTTTAAAAAAAAAAAAGCGAGCCGGGCATGGTGGCGCACGCCTTTAATCCCAGCACTCGGAAGGCAGAGGCAGGCAGATTTCTGAGTTTGAGGCCAGCCTGGTCTACAGAGTGAGTTCCAGGACAGCCAAGGCTACACAGAGAAACCCTGTCTCGAAAAACCAAAAGATAAAAATAAAAGAGAGAAAGAGAGAGAGAGAGAGAGAGAGAGAGAGAGAGAGAGAGAGAAAGAGAGAGAGAGAAAGAGAGAAGAGAGAGAGAGAGAAGAGAGAGAGAGAGAGAAAGGAAGGAAGGAAGGAAGGAAGGAAGGAAGGAAGAAAGAAAGAAAGAAAGAATCGCCGGGCAGTGGTGACGCACGCCTTTAATCCCAGCACTTGGGAGGCAGAGGCAGATGGGTTTCTGAGTTCGAGGCCAGCCTGGTCTACAAAGTGAGTTCCAGGACAGCCAGGGCTACACAGACAAACCCTGTCTCAAAAAGCAAAAAAAAAAAAAAAAGGGGGGGGTGGATTGTAAATGAAATATTCCTTTAATCCCAGCATTCGGGAGGCAGATCTCTGAGTTTGAGGGGGCAGCCTGGTCTACAGAGTGAGATCCTGGCTCAAAAAGCCAAAAAAGAAAAGTAGAGAACTTGAGGTGATGGCATCCTATCTGTAACCTCAGCCCTCAGGAACCAAGGGCAAGAACACCAGGAAGTTCTACAGGGCAGGGCTCCAGTGACTTCTGTACTTGGGATTGAACCCGGAGCCTGGTGTACGGTAGTTCTCATAAATGTCTTTAGTAAAAAGTAAGGCAAAAACATCACGATGTAACTCTTCAGCTACTCAGGAGGCAGAGGCAGGCAGATCTCTGTGAGTTCGAGGCCAGCCTGGTCTACAGAGTGCGTTCCAGGACAGCCAGGGGTACACAGAGAATCTTGGAAAACCAAAATGAAAAAAGAATCCTTCTCAGGCCTCCTTCCACCGGGAGGCTTCTAGGCTGGGTTCCAGAACAAATGCCTCTACCCAGATGTCCGGTCTCATTAACAAGTAACAGTCCCCAGGTAGCCCCACTTCTGGCCAGGTGGAAGGGCTTGGCTCCCAACTCAAAGAAAGTTTGAGATTCCCAGACCATCAGAACACGCCCCCTGCTCGGGGTGCGACCTGACCGAGGGAGGTTCCCAGTCTGCCCACTACCCCGCCTTCAAACTGGGGGTTCACGCACGACTGGGCTCAGACAGGAAGAGGGTTCTCAGAACCGTTCCCGGCCAGCCCTGCAGCCACATCCTCTCCTCTGCAGGGCCCTGACACCCACCAGAAACCCTTAGTTGGGACAAGAAACCAGAGAAGGTGGAGGTCCGAAGCCCCTCGCTTCTCCCACCAAAACAGTCCGACCGGCCGCTGCCACTAGCTGGCCAGCAACCGCGTGTCACCACCGCGCGGTGCTCGCCCTCGGGAAGCCAGATCTCTCGTTTTGCTCGGGCTGCACCGAGGGAGCCCACCCACCCTCCGCACTAACCTGGCCGCCGCACACTCGCCTGGCTCTGCTGCGCGCGGCTTCCGGGTGTGCGCGGAGACGCAGGGGCGGTGCCCTAGCAGAGTCTCCGGGTCCGCCCGCGCGTCCCGCCTTCTCCGCCCAGGGCCTCTCCTTCCTGCCCTAGCTGTCCTCCGTGGCCAGTCCCCTGTCTCCGGGTAAAGCCCACCTAGTCCGCTGAGCAGGTAAGATAACGGACACCCAAGGTTAGATGGCGGGACGAACTGCCCACTAGACATGACGTTAGCGGTTTGGGGTTTTTGAAGCCGAAAGGGCTTCAGAGTGAGAGCCGCCAAATTTAAGTTAGTTCCTAGGGTTCAATCAGAGGGCATCTCCTGGAGATGAGAATTTTTTCTGGCGCCCCCTAGGAAATCTGGTTTGATGATCTAATCTCTGCTAGTCTTTAACACTGAAAATGGGGTGCTGTGATTCCAGGACAAGCCTAGCTTGGAGTATCCGGAAACTAGCGTATACTTGAGGTAAATTCCACGAGAGACCATACACCTGGAAGACATGGGGAAATGAAACGGCAACCTTACAGCACTTTGAAGCAAAACTGGCAGCTTCAGAGAAAACGCACAGATTCCAACGATCCCACCCTTCTCGTAAAAGCCAAGCTCCGGGGTGTGTCTGCAGGGTTCCACCCGAGTCTTTATTAGCTAGCAGGAACCAAGGCTCCGCGAGGGTCAGGGTCCTAACTTGAACAATAGCTCCTCAAGGGTGCCAGAGCAGTCCGGCCCCAGACAGAGCAACAAGCTTTTTACCACAGGTCTGTCACAGAAAGCATGCAGGAAGTCAGTCCGTTACTAGGGGTGAAGGCAGTGTAAAGGTGCCTCCCCTTCTGGGACGCCCATCACTTCCTGATTGGCCTGTGATTTCAGACAAAAAGAAACAAACAAACAAAAAATATTCTCTAAGACTCGTGCCTGACTAGCCCAACAGTCAGTTTCTAGTGGACAGGATTCCTCAACTTGAAACCTATTTCTCATTTGTTCAATACATGAGAAAGTAGTTTAAAGAGCCAGTGAGGGCCAGGCTTGGTGACACACACCTTTAGTCATAGCTTTCCCAGGCAGAGGCAGGAGGATCTCTGTGAGTTCAAGGTCAGCCTGGTCTACATAGGGAGTTCCAGGCCAGCCAAGGCTAGACAGTGAGACCCTATCTTTTAAAAAAGAAAGAAAAACCAAACCACTGAGGCAGGAGTATCTCAAGTTCAATACCAGCCAGGGCCACACAGCAGAGATGAGAAAAAAGAAGAGAGGGTAGATAGGAAAGTGTGTGTGTGTGTGTGTGTGTGTGTGTGTGTGTGTGTGGTGTGTAGGCACAACCACTGGAACTATACCTTTAAGCCTTTAGGGAGATTTATTATTCTGAGCAGAGACTTGTGCATTTTCTTTCTTTTTTAAAAAAATATTTATGTATTTAATGTATGTGAGTACACTGTAGCTGTCTTCAGACACACCAGAAGACACACATCAGATCCCATTACAGATGGTTGTGAGGCACCATGTGGTTGCTGGGAATTGAACTCAGGACCTTAGGAAGAGCAGTCAGTGCTCTTAACTGCTGAGCCATCTCTCCAGCCCTGCATTTTCTTTTTTAAATTAGCTTAATTTATTTAATGTGTATGGCTTTACACACGTGTCTGTGTAACATGAGCGTGCAGTGCCACAGAGGCTACAAAGTAGTTAGATCTCCTAGACCTATAGCTATAGACGGTTTTTACTGGCTATGGAGGAGCTGGGAACCAAAGTCCTACCTTCTTTGAGACCAACAAGCACTCTTTTTTTTTTTTTTTTTTTTTTTATTTATTATATGTAGCTGTCTCCAGACACTCCAGAAGAGGGCGCCAGATCTCATTACGGATGGTTGTTAGCCACCATGTGGTTGCTGGGATTTGAACTCTGGACCTTTGGAAGAGCAGTCGGGTGCTCTTACCCACTGAGCCATCTCACCAGCCCCGCAACAAGCACTCTTAACAGCTCAGCTCTCTCTCCAGTGCCTTGTCTTAAAAACGATTTTTAGATTTACACTTTTTTATGTGTATGAGTGTTTGCGTACTCTGTACACTAAGTGTGTCTCTGGTGCCCACAGAGGCTAGAAGAGGGCATCAAGTCTCTTGGAACTGAAATTAAGGGCAGTTGTGAGCCACATGTGGGGTGCTGGGAACCGAACCTGGGTCCTCTGCAAGTACAGCCAGGGTTTTGTTGTTTGTTTGTTTGTTTGTTTGTTTGTAGCTGCTGAGCCATCCCTCCAGTCCCATTCTTTTGTTGTGTGTTTTCTAAACTTTTTATTTATTTGTTTGTGTTTGTTTGTTTATTCAGGTATGTGTGTGGAAGTGCTCCAGTCAGGGTACACATGCATTCCTGGAGGTCAGAGGACAACTTTCAGAAGTCAGTTCTTCTGAAAGAGTTCTGACCCCGGGACAGAACTCAGGTCGTCAGTGTTTGAGGCAAATGCCTTTATTTGCTAAGCCATCTCACAGCCTGGGATCTCTGTCTTCTCTACAGACCACATAGGGCCTCCTGGGCTCCCCAGTATTACTGTGCACAAGCATCCATCCGCCCCTCTGACCCGGGGGACTCCCTCTTTCACTTTAGTCACAGCCGCTGGGAGCGGCAGGGCCCCTCCCCTCCAGCCGCACCATGGGGGAGCCGGTCGACAAGCTGCCAGAGGAAGTGTTGGCGCTCATCTTCCGTGACCTGCCTCTCAGGGACCGTGCTGTAGCCGCCAGAGTCTGCAGGGCCTGGGCGGCGGCTGCCGCCAACAGCACTGTGTGGTCTGATACAAGCATCAGGTGGGTTGTTTCCTGTGGCCCGCTCATTTTTATTTGTGAAGACAGGCTCGTTGGCTGCCTGTTATATACCAATTGGCATTGTCTTTTTATTATTATTTTTTTCCGGAACAGAGGATTGAACCCAGTGTCTGACATTTGCTGGGCAAGGAGTCTACCACTCACTCTGTCCCAAGCCCCCAACTAGTATCCTAAGTGCCTTACATAAGTTAACTCATTTAATGCTCACAGGAAGATGAGGGGTAGTGGGTCTGGAGTAGTGCCTCCTTTGCACAGACAGGAAACGGAGGCTTAGAGACTTAATCACTTGGGTCTGGAGGCCCTGCTCCATCTCCACCAACTACTGAGCATGCCTAGTTCCTTAAATACCACACACACACACACACACACACACACACACACACACACACGTGTGTGTGGGGGGGGGGTGTGCTAGGAGAGGGTTCAACCTCAGGCAGAAACCTCTGAAGTCTTCTAAAGAAATAAAAGGCACATAGAAATGACTCTTCAGTTAAGAGCACTAGCGGCTCTTCTAGAAGACCTGAGTTCGATTCCTGCCTCCCACACAGCAGCTCGCAGCTATGGCTGTGATTTCAGCTCTAGGGCTTCCAACACCCCTTTCTGGCCTCCTCAGACACCAGGCACGCCTGTGGTGCACAGACATACATGCAGGTAAAACAAGTATACACACACACACACACAAATCAAAACATTAATTTTTTTTTTAAGTTTCTTTCCTAGTTCATGGTGACACCACTAATTTCTTTCTGTGTCGCTCTAACATAAGTTGTGACTGTGAGCTGGAAGACTTGTTGCCACCGTATCTGTCCTCCTGCCTAGACCACATTCACAACCTAAGGCTGGAATATGAGCCATCAAAGAAGCCCAGCCGCGGAACGGCCACCGAGCTGCTGACCGCTCTGGCCAGCCGAGCCCCAAGGCTCCGAGGCCTGCGCTTGGAGTGCCGCGGAGAGAAACCGCTTTTTGATGCGGGCCAGGACATTCTGGGCGCTGTGCACGCAGTCTGCGGAGCTGCTCACCAACTTCGCCACCTCGACCTGCGCCACTTGCCCTACACGCTGGACGACACTCTGGTACTTAAGGCTGCTGCTGGCTGTCCCGAGCTCCGCAGTCTCTTCCTGGACAACCATGCACTGGTGAACAGCGTGCAGCCCACTTCTGTGCTCAAACTACTGGAGGCCTGTCCTCACCTGCGCGCCCTTGGACTGCACCTTGCTAGTATGTCGCGCGCCGCGCTGGAATTGCTAGCCGCTCCGCGTCGCTCCCCTTTTGCACTTCTGGCACTGAGGTGCGCGTGCCCCGAAGATGCTCGTGCTTCCCCTCTGTCTGATGAAGCCTGGGCGACGCTGAGATGCCGCCATCCTGGGCTGGAGGTGGAGCTGGAGCTGGAGCCTGTGCTTCCAGAAGAGGCCGTGACGCGCATCCTGCAACCAGCAGTACCAGTGACTGTGCTGAGTCTCAACCTCTCGGGTGACACTGTAGGACCCGTGCGCTTCGCAACGCGCCACTACGCTGAAACTTTGCGCGCCCTCGAGGTGCGCGCGTCCGCATCCCCAGAGCTGCACACCGCGCTGGAGGAGCTGGCGGCGCGCTGCGTGGGCTTGAGAGAGATACACTGCTTCTGCGTGGTGAGACCCTCGGTACTGGACGCCTTCCGCGCGCACTGTCCGCGCCTGCGCAGCTATACGCTCAAGCTAAAGCGTGAGCCTCATCCCTGGCGGCCCACACTGGTGCGATGATTGGGCAATCTCGCCCCTCCAGGACCGCGCGAACCCCAAGCCTCGGAAAGGCCTAAGCAAGTTGCGCGGGCACGCCCCAGCTGCTAGTCTGTTTAGGGGCTCCGTTGACTAAGGCGCTTTTGGGGAATTGGGGGTCTATGAAAGCATCCAGACCAATCTCAGGCACCATAAATTCAGCGAGCCCTCTCAACCTCTGTGCCTCTGTCTATTCTGGGTCCTCCGTCCCCTCTGTGCACTAGCACTAGCTCTAGCTCAGGCCCAGAGCTGAGGGGAGGGCAGGCACAAGTAGGAGCCAAGAGTCAAGGGTGAGTGTAAAGTAAATAAATCCTTTAATATTCCTGCGTCCTGTGATCTCGAGTCAGCTGTGGGGGTGGGGGGCAGGAAATAACAAAGGCTGGAAGGGCAGTCTGGCCCGACATTCAAGGAGACTTCAAGGGCCTTTGTACTGTGACTGTGGGGGATCGGGATCCGGGCACCCTATACGCCAGGGAATGACCAGTTCCTTAGCGTCCTCGCAGACCGGGCAAATCCAACTTCACCCACCGCCCTATCTGCCCGCCCTTACCTAGGCTTCACTATGTCCACAGATGAACTAGGACTTTCCGAGCCCACCAGATGTTTTCTCCCAAAACAATACAGAAAGAGAGGCACTTGAGACTCGAACGTGGGCTCACCCACCCACACACCTACGTTTCAGCCAGCCCTTCCTCTCCGCCGGTGGCTGGGCCGCTGTCCGAGCCCCGCCTCTTGGGTTCGCACGCGGCCCCCGCCTGACCCGGCGCCCAGGGGCGGAGTAGGGCGGGGCGGGCGGCAAACGCAGCACTTTCGCGGCTTTGACAAGCCCGCAGCGGCCGGGCTGGAACGCTGAGCCCGGCCGGCCGAGACTGCGCCATGCAGGAAGCGCCAGCTGCGCTGCCCACGGAGCCAGGCCCCAGCCCGGTACCTGCCTTCCTCGGCAAGCTATGGGCGCTGGTAGGCGACCCAGGCACCGACCACCTCATCCGCTGGAGCCCGGTGAGGGCTGGGGCCCCTCAACTCCTTCAGTGGTCCCCGGGATCCCTCCAATGTCTGTGAACACCCCTGTCCACCCAGCCCCCGCCTGGGTCTGGGCTGTGAGTACCTCAATTCAGCTGTCCAGAGTGGATCACGGTGCAAGGGGTGTGTGAAGCAAAGATGGGGAGAAGTAAGGGTCCTAGAGCCCACAGAGACCTAGGTAATTCTCACTTTACTTCATCGACTGATGAGAAAACAGGCCAAGAAAAGAGAAGAGCTGGCTCGATCTCTGGCTCAGTCACGTAGTGAGTCTGGGACCAGTCTGAGATGGACCCCGGGTGGGTGTGTGCTAATTCTTTCTGAGAACTGCGTGTAGGTCTAGTTAGGGTAGGAATTCTTTGCGGTTATGGTAGGATAGGCTCTACATGGTACAGACCTGGCCAAGTCCTACCTCCCAATGAGGTACAAATCTGGACCCCCACAGTGAATGAGTATGGCCCAGCCGTGAATGGCACCCACTCACGTTGTCTGGTCCCCACCCGCTTGCGGGTGGTTGTGGTTCGTTCTCGGTAGAGTGGCACCAGCTTCCTCGTAAGTGATCAGAGCCGCTTCGCCAAGGAAGTGCTGCCCCAGTACTTCAAGCACAGCAACATGGCGAGCTTTGTTCGCCAACTCAACATGTGTGAGTCCCTTTGCCAAGCGGGGAGCGGGTTGTGGGGGTCACTAAGTGCAGAGGATGGAGCGATTCACGCTCACACCCCGCCCCGCCCCGCCCTTCCGCACACTGTTCCTTAGATGGTTTTCGGAAGGTGGTGAGCATCGAGCAAGGTGGCCTGCTCAGACCAGAGCGTGACCACGTTGAGTTTCAGCATCCGAGCTTCGTGCGAGGCCGCGAGCAGCTACTGGAGCGCGTGCGCCGCAAGGTGGGACAAACTGCAGAAAAAATGGGAAGGCACTAATGTTGGTACTTCTGGCTCTGCCTTATGTGTCCCGGATGGTGCCTCCTGCCTGCAGGTACCTGCGCTGCGAGGCGATGACAGTCGATGGCGTCCCGAAGACCTGGGCCGACTGCTGGGAGAGGTGCAAGCTTTGAGAGGAGTGCAGGAGAGCACGGAGGCACGGCTGCAGGAACTCAGGCAGTGCGGGACAGGGAAGGAAGGGTGGAGTTAGGGGTGAGAGGCTCACTGGCCACCTAGGGGTTCTGGGCAGCTCCTTCTGCTCTTTGGTTGGAGCTTCCATGAAGACAACGGGTCCAACTCTGAAACTTTAGTCTTATAAGATGCGTGTCCCCTCTGCTGGCAACAGAGTCTGGACCTCTCCATTGGGGGGCGGGGGGGGGAGGAATGGTACCTGGGTGAACTCAGATGCTTCAGCATCCTCCTCCCGCTTTCCCCAGGCAGAACGAGATCTTGTGGCGAGAGGTGGTGACTTTGCGGCAGAGCCACAGTCAGCAGCACCGGGTCATCGGCAAGGTGTTCCTCTGCCCCAACTTCTTATCCTCCCCACTCATGGCTACCCCACACCTCCACCCCTTCCCATTAGACCAGGAATCGCCTTTCTATGGTGAAAGGCCTGGGCTGGAGTATAAATTAGCCCTTTCTTTTCAGCTAATCCAGTGCCTGTTTGGGCCACTTCAGACAGGGCCCAGCAGTACAGGAGCCAAGAGAAAACTGTGAGTAAGAAAGTCTGTAGTGTTGACACCTGCATCCCCACCGCCAGAACTCCCTCCCCTGACAGGGACCCACATCCAAAGACCCTCCAGGAATCTTCAATCCTCTCTCTAACCAGGACTCCCTGCTCCCTTCCTATCCCTGAACTCAACCATTCATTAGGCCACTATCTCCTCCCCTCTTCCCTCCCAGGACCTTTTTCTCAAATTCCTAGGCCCCAAGTAGGCATCCCTGGTTTGGGGCTCACACTAAGCTCCCTCCCTTCCCTCACAACCCCCAAAAGGGCCCCCCATCTCTCAGGGAGCCCCTTCCACTCCAGCATGTGACTGATGCCCTGGCAACGGGGCCTCAGCTCTGCTGACTTGGCTGCTGGGGCCTGAGGGAGGGAGAGAGAGGGAGAGGGAGGGAGGTGCAGGCTGAGGGGCATGGAGGCCTAACCTGCCCACCCTGCACAGGTCCCTAATGCTAGATGAGGGGAGCCCCTGTTCAGCATCTGCCAAATTCAATGCCTGCCCCGTGTCTGGTGCTCTCCTCCAGGACCCCTACTTTATCCAGTCGGTAGGTGTTGTTTCCCATCTACCTCCTCTTCCTGGGGCGAAGATAGAATTGTGAGGAAGCTGTCTCTTCTCCCTATCCCCACCCCCACCCCCAAAGATGGAAGCCAACACTCGACCACGCAGACCTAGGCCCCCCCAGCACAGATCATTTTCAAACCTTGATCCTTAGACCCAGTGCCGGTGGATGGTGGATGCTGGTTGGGCTCTTCATAGTTAGGGGTCAAGAGCTGGGCCTAGCCTTCTCCTTGCAGCCCCTCCCAGAGACCACGTTGGGCCTCAGCCCTCACAGGGCCAGAGGGCCCATCATCTCTGACATCCCAGAAGATTCTCCATCTCCTGAAGGACACAGGCTTTCTCCCTCCAGTGGTGGCAGGAGGTAAGGAGGACTGGGGGGCTGCCTTCTGGGGATGCTATGGGAAAGGGCCTGCAGCCCACAAGCCTGTGGAGGTGGGGGACAGGTCAGTGTCGGGGTCTGGTTGAAGCTTTTCTCTGGTGCAGGGTGAAGGGCCTGGCACTGCTCAAAGAAGAGCCGGCCAGTCCAGGGGGGGATGGCGAGGCCGGGCTGGCCCTGGCCCCAAACGAGTGTGACTTCTGCGTGACAGCACCCCCACCGCTGCCCGTGGCTGTGGTGCAGGCCATCCTGGAAGGGAAAGGGAGCTACAGCCCTGAGGGGCCCAGGAGTGTACAACAGCCTGAACCAAGGGGCCCCAGGGAGGTACCTGACAGGTGAGCAGAGCCAATTGATGGTTTATAGATAGATCCATATATACTGGCCAAAGAAAAGGCACTGCTTTATGGTCCTGAGGCAGCTAAGGGAGGATACTGGGCATCAGACTCTCATGACCCTGATTTCTCAGGGTATGCTCCAAAGAGCATCAACATCATTTAGAAAATGGAAACTCCCAGTCAAGTCCCTAAGCATCCTGAGGTAGGACTCTGGAATTTACATTTAAAATTAGTTCACTGGGATGAATAAATATTGATTGATTGATTGATAGATAGATAGATAGTGAGATAGTGAGATAGAGAGACAGTGAAATAGTGAGATATATAAATATATATATACTTAAGAACCAGTTATAGCTGGTCTTGGTGGTACGGAGTGTCAATCCAACTACTTGGGAGACTGAGGCAGGAGTATTGAAAGTTCAAGGCCTGCTTGGGCTACAGTGTGAGCTCAAGACTAGTGCTGGTAACTCAGTAAGACTCTGTCTAACTATAAAAGAAGATCTGGCAGGGTGGTTCATCGGGTAAAGTGCTTGTCACAAAAGCCTCTTGACCTGAGTTCAACCCCTAAAGCCCATGTAAGGTGGAGGGAATCGACTTCATGAAACCATCCCCTGGCCTCTCCACATCCCCCTCACCCCAGACACATAATACACACACACTAATAATAAAAATACATCAGCCGGGCGTGGTGGCACACACCTTTAATCCCAGCACTCAGGAGGCAGAGGCAGGTGGATATCTGAGTTCGAGGCCAGCCTGGTCTACAGAGTGAGTTCCAGGACAGCCAGGGCTACACAGAGAAACCCTGTCTCGAAAAACCAAAGGAAAAAAAAAAAGTAAGCTGGATGGTGGTGGTGTTTGCCTTTGATCCCAGCACTCAGTAGGCAGAGGCAGAGGCACGTGGACCTCAGAGTTTGAGGCAAGCCTGGTCTACAGAATGGATTCCAGCACAGCTAAGGCTACACAGAGAAACCCTTTCTCAAAAAACCAAAAAATAAAATAAGATTAAAATAATAATAAATTAATTAGAGGCTGGTGAGGTGGCTCAGTGGGTAAGAGCACCCGACTGCTCTTTCAAAGGTCCAGAGTTCAAATCCTAGCAACCACATGGTGGCTCACGACCATCCTTAACGAGATCTGACTCCTTCTTTTGGAGTGTCTGAAGACATCAACAGTGTACTTACACATAATAAATAAATACATAAGTCTTTTTTTAATTAATTAATTAATTAAAAACAAAGAGAAAGGGTGGCTAGCTTGGGGACATAACTTAGAGTATGGGCCTAACATGATCAAGATCTAAATTCAAACTCTGAGACTGGAACACAAACAAACACATAAACAGTATTCACACTTGTATAAGAAGGGGGCATTTCCAAAGATCTCAGGTCTAGGCTGGAAGCAAAGTCAATGTCAAGGTAAGTGCTTATACTCTGGGCATGGTGGTACCACCCTGCTATAATGCAGGCTCTAGGGAGGAGGTGGTGGCCCAAGAGTTCAGGAGTTCAAGATCACACTTAGCTAGTAAATGTGCCTGTCCTAAGCTACATGAGACCCCGTGTCAAACAATAGCAAAGATGCCCCTTTAGCACTCAGCGGGTTAACACAAGAGCATTGCTGTAAGTTTGAGGCCAGCCAGGACTATACAGCAAGACATTGTCTCTCTCCTTCCTCTGAGAGATTTTTTAAAAAGGAAAACAAAACCTCCCTTATTAGGAAGAGGACTGAAGGAAAGCACCATCCCCTAGCATGTTCTAGTTGTTGGAGCAATTTAAATCGGATGATACACGTTCCTTAGGAGCTAATAGTAGGTTGGTATTATAGACCAATAACAGTTCTTTATGCACAGGGGAACTCTGGGCCTGGATCGGGGGAACCGGAGCCCAGAGAGTCTGCTACCCCCAATGCTGCTTCGGCCTGCCCCTGAAACTCTGGAGCCCGTGGCACCTGTGGATGTGAGTATCTCTTTGCCTGGGGTAGGACATGAGACACATGAGGCTGAGCCCTCTGTGCAGACTTTGAAGGCACGACTCATCCGAGCTCTTCCCAGGTGCTCGGCCCTAGCCTGCATGGACGAGAATGGACCTTGATGGATCTGGACATGGAGTTGTCTCTGGTAAGAAGGGAGTGGGAAGGGCCACACCCTTGGGTTCAAGGCTGAAGGACTGCCCCCAGGGATCCCTCAGCTCTCCTCCTCAGCTTCTGGGCTTCCTTCTCAGCCGCTTCCTGGGATTCTCCCATGCAGATGCAGCCCTTGGCACCAGAGAGGGGTGAAGCTGAGCTGACGGTCAAGGAGTTGAATTCTTCAGGTGTAGGTAATGGTGGTGGGGACTCCTGGGTAGAAGCCATCACGGTCTGAATTACCATGATTTGGTGGGCTTGGCAGCTTGAGTTGGGGGGGGGAGGACCCTAAATTCAGGCTTCCCTGAAGAGACTTCTAGAGTCGCCCACACTATTTATTATTGTGTGAGAAGGGTCAGGTCAAAAATGATGTTTAAGCTAGATATGGTAGTGCATGCTTGTCATCCCAATACTTGGGAGTCGAGAAAGGAAGATCAAGGACTCAAGGACAGAGCCCGGCGTGGTGGCGCACGCCTTTAATCCCAGCACTCGGGAGGCAGAGGCAGGCGGATTTCTGAGTTCGAGGCCAGCCTGGTCTACAAAGTGAGTTCCAGGACAGCCAGGGCTATACAGAGAAACTCTGTCTCAAAAAACCAAAAAAAAAAAAAAGAAAAAAAAATGATGTTTAAGCTAGATATGGTAGTGCATGCTTGTCATCCCAATACTTGGGAGTCGAGAAAGGAAGATCAAGGACTCAAGGACAGAGCCCGGCGTGGTGGCGCACGCCTTTAATCCCAGCACTCGGGAGGCAGAGGCAGGAGGATTTCTGAGTTCGAGGCCAGCCTGGTCTACAAAGTGAGTTCCAGGACAGCCAGGGATACACAGAGAGACCCTGTCTCGAAAAAACCAAAAAACCAAAAAAAAAAAAAAAAAAAAAAAAAAAGGACTCAAGGACAGCCTAGGCTATGCAACAAGACCGTCTTGAAAATCGGATGTGTGTATGGGTAATGCTAACTGAAGGGTGCTCTCCTCCTGAAGAAAGGGAGAGGGTCCCTTAGCCTAAACACATCCTACTGGTCCCAGGGAAAGACCACACACTGGGAACCCCACTCATGCTAGACGTCCAGGCGGATTTGGAGGGCGCAGCCCTGTCTGTGCCTGGAGCTTTAACCCTGTACAACGTCACTGAGAGCAACGCCTCCTACTTGGATCCTGGAGCCAGTCCCTCCTCTCCCTGAGATCTGCATCGCTCTGAAAAAGCCTGGCTAAGGAACTAGCACGCAACAGCACACCCCTTTAGGCTTCCTGGCGCCCCCACCCGCCCCCACCCGCCCCCGCCCCCGGAAGGTGAGCGAAGCCCTCTGTATGCGACAGCCTCCCTCCACTACCCCAGTGAATCCTGCAACATAAACTGCATTCCCTACTCTGTTTCTGGTCTCTCTTTTTTACTATCAACCAAAGATCACTAGAGTCGTGTTTCTACAAGTGTTCAGGTGTTTGGACTTAGAAACGTCTATACGCTTGGACTTTCATGGAAGACCCCCTCTTTCTGGTACTTGGAGAGCCAGTGCCTAACTTTCCTACTTGCACTGAGATGTTGGCCTGCCCCGGCCACTGTAACCTCCAGGAAGCAGGCGTTTCTGTGCCACATCCAGCTCAATACACGTGTGGATTCTGGGCAAGTCGGCTCCTTTCTCTAAACTTACCTGTGACAGGCAGATGGAGGAGTCGTGGAAGGGAAAATTAAAAGCACCTAGCAATTAGAAGGTCGAGAGAGGGCTGAACAAGTGAGACTGTGAGCTGTGCCTACCCCATGACTCAAATCCCGGTGTTTTGGGACGGGGAAGGGTAGCGGACTATGTGACCACCCCTGCCTGCACGTAGCCTCCGCCACCAGCGTCGCCACCAGAGTTCGCAGAGCCAGTGAAGCATGCCCATCCCCCCCCCCCCCCCCACACGCCATTCCCAGCAGCCCTGGCCGCCCCGCCCCTGTTGCAGCTGCTGTTCGTGTACCCACCCCGCTCGCTCGCTCGGCCCTTTCTGCACTGTCATCTGTCCCGGTGAGGCTCAACTCCGGAGTGGGGCCATCCGAAACGCTCCGGACCACAAGCCGGACTCCACCCAGCAGGGAGGGAAAGGAGACAGATTGGGCAGAATCCCAGGCCTCACCACCAGCAGCGGAGTTCGAAGGTCTGTGGGCCCCGCCCTTCCGCAGGTCTGAAGCTCTAGGACTGAGTGGAGGGCTGGTGAGGGTACCCTTATGGTCGCGCATGCGCGACCAGCTCCCGCTCCTGGTTTCCCACCCACAACAATAATTCTCATTCAGCCAGCAAGCTAGGGATCCCAAAATATTACCAGGACTTACTTCTCCACCTGGGGCTCAGGGTACTATCTAGATTTGTCCTTTGATGCACTAAACAGCCAGCATTCACCTTAGAGCTGTGATAACATCAGAGAAACACAGCTAACATAAACTCAGGGTACAGAGGGGGGAAAGAGGAGGCCAATCCTGCCTCGAAGTCGGGCCAGAATAGGAGTTGACATCACCCCCTTCTCTGTAACCAGTGGTGGGAGACGGTCTTTGGAAGCCTCATTGAGTACAGCAGAGGTCCTGAATACAGGGTAGTGTGGATCCCAGTAAACACAGTAGTGAGGACCAAGGCACACAGAAGGAGCTACGAACCTTTGAACTCTCAGGAATTGGGGTAGACATGGGAGCATTTGAGTGTTAAGGGCTGGGTCCACAGAGTAGAGGGGAGAGACAAATATCCCAGGCCCAGGGAACAGCGTTGGCAAAGCCTAAAGTGCTAGGACCATAGTTCTCACAGGACTGAATGGTTGGATGGAAACCTAGCTGTCCAGAGTGGTGGGAGGGGGTTAAAATAGCCAGACTAGTAGCTTAGATTCTTTGATGAGTACTGGAGACAGAGGGTGGGTGTCTAGGCCTGCCATTCAGCTAGACAAGGAACATTATAGTTTAGGCTAGAGCAAGTCAGATTCCAGTTGTACTGGGTTCCTCTGAACCTGCCTCTTCATCCATAAAACCGGAAAGATAAATTCTACCCCAGAGTTGTCAAAAGTCACAATGTTGGAGTGAAGGGAGGCATGGGGTGTGAGAGAAGTGCGCAGAGATATTTATTGTCCCAGGAGGCAAGCAGCTGCTGGTGGGTTTAAGGAGAAGCAGCTAATGGAGATTGATTAAAAGACATCTAACACGGATGGGACATGAAGGGAGATGTGGGTTGGGGGAGTACCCTGTCTGCGCTTAGTGGCCTTGGGGGAGAAGGACTGGCAGATATGAGGGATGGAGACCCAAGGTGTGAAGTGCCCAGGGACAGGACAGTGTGAGTACTGAGGCAAGGGACTTTTGATATGTGTGGGGTGGGGGTCGGGGGATATGATCCAATGGGCCAGGAAGAAGGTAGAAACAGGAACATTTAAGGCAGAGGAGACCAGCACTTGGGAGGCAGAGGGAGGCGGATTTCTGAGTTCAAGGCCAGCCTGGTCTACAGAGTTCCAGGGCTACACAGAGAAACCCTGTCTCGAAAACAAAAACAAACAAATAAACAAACAAAAAGGCAGAGGAGACTTAGAAGGATGCTGTATGAATAAAGATAAGGCAGAGGGAATGGCCAGGTTTCTTTTTTCCTTAAAGTCAGGGCCCTTATTGGCTGGGTCAGGACACCCAACTCGTTGGGCGGTAGTCATAATACAGGAGCTGATAAAAGACGAGCAGAGGAGATTAATTCATACTTGGTTCCTATGGTTTGGTACAGGCAGACTCTCAAAATGGGTAATCCATGGAGGGGAAGCTAAAAGTCTGGTAAGCACTCCTAGTGGCTTTTAAGAGCTGGGCATTTCAAGGTCAAATAAGAAATGGCTGTAAGTGGCTGCCGGGCCATTAGGGAAACAAGTGGGTCCCTGATACCAGGACATCTCTCAAAATTAAAGTTCAGTTCTGCTACGATAACCTGGAAGAGTCCCAAGACTATGTTGAGGCTGCGGACGGTGGTGAGTGAAGGGGCAAGGTTCTGGGATGCCTGGACCTCCGTGTTAGGTGAATGGAACACGGGTGCTTGGCCCTTCGGGTGCAGACCCGATTGTATGAGCGATCAGGCAGGCTGCCCTTAATCCAAGGTTTGCTGCAGGGGTGAGGAAGGAGGTATGAATCAAGCCTAGGGTTTCCTGCCTATTTAGGTAAGGAATTGGGTTCAGACAAGATAATTCAGTTGGATAAACTGGGTCTCAACTGGTAGCCAACTGTGCAGGTGTCTGGGGCTTCGGAGGGAGGTCCTAGCTGGGAAGAGCACTCCACTGACGGAGTCTGCAAGAGAAACCTGAGGGATAAGGACAGAAGCAGCCAAGAAGCTGGAGGGTGCGTTCTGGGCCCCTGGCCTCTAGGTCTTGCGCTGAGCAACCAACCATCCAGACTCTGATGTTGAGGTGAACTTAGATAACTCCTGGTCAGCATAGAGGAACGCAAATTACGCCCCGCCCCCTTCTCTCCTTCTTGACACAGCCCAAATGGGCAACGTGCAGGAGCGCCCATCGGAGACCATTGACCGGGAACGGAAACGGCTGGTAGAGACATTGCAGGCTGACTCTGGGCTGCTGCTGGATGCGCTGGTGGCCCGGGGCGTCCTCACTGGGCCCGAGTACGAAGCCTTGGATGCGCTGCCCGATGCAGAGCGCAGGGTGCGCCGCCTACTGCTGTTGGTGCAGAGCAAGGGCGAGGCAGCCTGCCAGGAGTTACTGCGCTGTGCCCAGCAAACAGTGCGCATGCCAGACCCGGCCTGGGATTGGCAGCACGTGGGGCCCGGTGAGCACCAAGAGGGTGGAGCCTCGATGAATCGAAGGGCGTGGATTAGGGACAGGGCGAAGCAAAGGGTAAATGGAGGGCAGAGAATGTGGAGGTAACCACAGAGGGGTGAACTGAATCTCAAGTACTCCCCCTTCCTTCCCAGGTTACCGGAACCGCAGCTATGACTCTTCATGCCCAGGCCACTGGACGCCAGAAGCACCCAGTTCAGGGACCACATGTCCTGGGCTGCCAAGAGCGTCAGAGCAAGAGGAGGTTGGAGGTCCTGAGGGCTCTGAGGCACTGCAGCCTGGAACTCCAGAGGAGCCAGAACTAGAAGCTGAAGCTACTGAAGGGGATGAGCCAGACCGGGAACAAGAAATGGATCCAGAACAAGAGCCGGAGCCGGAGCCGGAGCCGGAGCCCGAGCCGGAGCTGGAGCTGGAGCCGGAGCCCGAGCCCGACCTCCAAGAAGAGGATGAATCTGAAGGTTGTGAGAGCGCCTAAACCCTTGCTTGCAAGCTTGTTAGGGGTTGTGGACTGGGAAGTGGGGGGTTGATCCCCATTCCACTAACCAACATTTTCATCTCCAGATTCCTGAAGGCCAGAATCCTTAGCTGTCCAATCCTATTTATGCTGAATAAGACCTGGAAACCTGCCAGAGCTTGACCCCATCGATGCACCGAGACACCTACTGCCAATTGAATAAACTTGGGAGGGTCAGTCTGGACCTGACTCTCCACAACTCTGGCTCTTTGCTCAAGAACAGAGGGTGAGCGTGGGTCTGAATCCCACTGACCTGAGCAGGCTTGTGTGAAAATACCCCCATCCCCTCAAAAACATTCCACTCCCCAAAGAGCCCAAGCTGTAATTCTGGAGATCTCAGATGCAGGCCCCTAAATCTGACCCTCCCCCACCGCCTTTATTTCCTCAGGGGCCATTTGGGAGGCCGAGTGGGCAACACTTCTAATCCATGGAAATCACTCGGCTTGGTGTACCAAGCAAGTGAAGGGGGATGTCCATCCACACATGGAGAGAAGTCTTGGCACTCACAGTCTTGCAGGGAGGACCAGAGAGGAAACTTGAGTAGACAGAAGCCACACACATCATTGTAACTGCTGTTTAATTGTCTGGCTTTCCTCTGAACTGGGAGCTCAGTGAGGGGCGTGGGGTCTAACCAGTCACAGACATACACAAGGAGCTCTGTACATATCTACTAAGCAAACGAATACAAACTTCCCAGCTGTGTTTCCAAGCTTCACAGATGGAAAAATTAACTGAAAAGCCAGGGTTAGGACAGTACTAGTTCACTCTCCCACGGCTGAGTCTGAAGTGAAATGAAAGCCTTAGCCAGCTCTGTACTAATCCTGGCCTGAACGTGAGATAACAAACCCTAGGGCCTGCCCTGTAGGTTTGATTGTGGTTGCTCCCGCCTGTCCTAACCACTGCCAGAGACCCAGCTGTGAGGCTGTGGTCAAAGACAGGCACAACCAAGACTAATGTGGGGACTGGGGGTGGGGCCAGGTGCTGGACTCACAAGACACAGAGACGCAGGGTGTCTGTGTGTGTGATAAGAAAGGGGGTCTAGGGGGCTGGAGAGATGGCTCAGCGGTTAAGAGCACTGACTGCTTTCCCAGAGGTCCTGAGTTCGACTCCCAGCAACCACATGGTGGCTCATGACCATCTGTAATGGGATCTGATGCACTCTTCTAGTGTGTCTGAAAACAGCTACAGTGTACTCATATACATAAAATAAATAAGTCTTTGAAAGAAAGGAAGGAAGGAAGAGAGAGAGAGAGGGGGAAGGAAGGAAGGAAGGAAGGAAGGAAGGAAGGAAGGAAGGAAGGAAGGAAGGAAGGGGTCTAGGAACAAACGGTACCTTTCCAAAGGATCCTGCCCCTACATGGAACTACTACTACTATTACTAAGAGTTGCTGCTTCCTGGCCCTGCCTGGAAGCATGAAATGACCCCATGAGGGCGACTATGGAACAATGCATGACCAGTGAGACAGACAGAATGCTGAAAGGCAAAGCCCAGCCCAGCTGGGTCTCTGAGCCTGAGTGACAGCCAGAATCCCAAGCTCAGGCAAATCACCTCAGAGGGGTTCCCAGCTCCCACTGGCCCCAGTGAGAGGTAGAGGTATGAGTGTAGAAGGAGCACCAATCGGCCAGGTAGGGGGAAGGGAAGGAGTGGTACCAGACACCCAAAGCCATCTCATGCAGGAACAAGTTTCTATTCCCAAACCAACCCACATTTCTATTCACACTCAGCTCCCATCTCATCGCCCTCCCATCTCCCCTGCTCAGGAGTTTATGTGACATGCTGCTGCAGTTCACACACCCCAGGAAGGCTAGCAAGGACAAAAACCTTCTAACGTTGCTTCTCATCTGCCCATGATGCTCCTGGCCTCCCAAATGCCCCCAAGAAACACCTAGACTGTGGAACCATAAAGAACTTCATATTCTGATCTGTGACCTCTGTCAAGAGCATCTGCCTATAACCCTTAGTCAATATCAGTCAGGCAGCAGGCGGCCCAGCTCCGCTTCATCCAGCCGGTTGGTGATCATGATGTGTTCCAGCTGCTGCCGGTAACGTTCCAAGTCCTTCATGAAGTGGGGCACTCTGGTATTGTCTAGCACCCCGTAGGGCCGCAGTTGTTCCACGTCTTCATAGGAGACCTATAGGAAGCAAACTGAGCCTCAGAGCTAATCAAAGTGCCTGGCTTTCAAGTCCAGGATCTACCAATGGCTCAGGGCCATTTGCTCCTGAGATGATTGCGTATATTCTTCATCGATTCCTACAATAGATACCTTCAGGCTCTGCCCTGGGTCTTCTCTCTTTCTCTCTCTATCTTTTATCTACGTTGTACAACCCATTCCTCTCCAGACCACCTTATCTCCTCACCTCTAAATGGTATCCAACGGATACCTGGGTCTCTCTCGGGTTATCTCCCACATCCAACAGGAGACTGCTGAATGTCAGCTGTCTGTCCTCCCCTCTTCATAGTCACCACAATCAGGTCCAAGAAAGGCCAACTAGGTTCTCATTTCCCCATTCAGGGAGTCCAACAGTTCTTTTATCTGTAGTTTATAGCTTTGCCATTATCAATTCTGTAAGAGTGATGGAAGACCTCCTTCTCTTGCCTATCTAGGTCTTCGTTTCCTGCACTTCCCACAGGACATTCAGTTGGAGCCTTTTAAAGAAAATCCATGCCCACACATTTACGATAGCTTCCCTCCCCCCTGCTTCTATAGAGGCTTGCCTCAACTTGGTACAAGACCAGGGCTTTGGTTCCTGGCTATTTCTCCCACCTTCTTCCCCAGAAATTCTTGACTGCTCCCAGTCTTGGAGTGCTCACCTCCCTTAATGCCTATGCACACATCTGCAGGCTAGGTCACACACCTGATCTGTGCTACCAAAACTTTTGTCTCATTTTGTCTGCCTTCCCAAGTGTCAGGCCTTCACCGAACATAACTCTAAAGAAAGAGCTGGCTGGGCCTTTCGGCCCTTTACCTTGCCCAGCGAGGTCAGCAGCTGGAAATCGATGGTGTGCCGGTGCCGTAGGATGCGCAAAATGCCATCCAGGTACACCTGGTCCTTGCTGAAGCAGCCTGTGAGAAGGATAACCAATAGAGCCTTACCCAAAAGCCACCCTTCACCTTGCGCCAGCTTGAGCATTCTTGCGACTCCACAGTTCCCACCTGGCTGGGAGGTATCCGTCTGTCCTCGCTTGGCACGGACGCAGTACTCCCAGCGTACACCCTCATCCTGCACGTACTGAGCCAGATCCTGGAAGAGCTGGCGGAAAGACATGTGCGCCGCCTGGTGGATGGTGTAGTAGAGCAGGGCGGCGCGCCACAGGAATGGTTGCTTTCGAAACAGCACACTATGCAGGCTGGCCAGGCCCTCCTCAGTAGGGTTGGCTGGCTGAAGGCCGTACTGCAGTCTGCCTTCAGTGCTGTGCCACGGTTGCCGCGAATTATTCACACCACGCAGGTAGTGGGTGCCTGCAGGGAGGAGGAGGAGGAGGAGGAGGAGGGGCGGAGAACTCACTCCAAGGACCTCTAGTAGAGACTCTTAGATCCTCGTGCCCTGCCCCAAAATTCACACCCTACAAGTCATCCCAAGCCCTACCTAAATCCATTCGCAGCCAACTCCAGACAACTTCTTGGTTCAGGGCAAGCTCTTCTTTACTTATTTTCTCATCTCCTTCGTCCCAGTTCATTCTGTGTGCCCCAGCCCTCACAGAGACTAAGCGCCTGCCCCCTTCCCAACATCCTAATGCCCGAGCCAATCATCTTGACAGTCATTCAAATGCTCCAATCAAAATCCACTTCTTGCCCAGAGCAAAAAGATCCCTGTCTGGGGAGGACAGAGTAACTAGTGCCTTGTGCTTGCCTTCCTAGCCTGGTCTGTCTTCTTTTATCTATGCATCTGCAAGCAATTCCATTTCTAGTATCTAGTCTGCCACCCACCCTGGTGGAACTGGTGGGCTGGTCTAGTGGAAGCCCACAGGATTCTTTTTTGGCCCCTTAGAACTCCTTCACTGTCAAAGGAAAATCAGAAAAGAATTGGGAGATATTGGCTGGAGAGATGGCTCAGCGGTTTAGAGCACTGACTGCTCTTCCAGAGGTCCTGAGTTCAATTCCCAGCAAGCACATGGTGGCTCACAACCATCTGTAATGGGATCCGATGCCCTCTTCTGGTGTATCTGAAGACAGCTACAGTGTCCTCACATATATAAAATAAATAAATCTTAAGAAAAAGGAGAGGGGAGAAGGGAGGAGGAGGGGGAGGGGAGGGAAGGGGGAGGGGGAGGGGAAGAAGAAGAAGTGGAGATAGGCTCAAAAAAAAAAAAAAGATGAAGGTCAGCCTACAGAGTGGGCAGGCATGTTTGCCTGGCCTACTTTTGTTAATGCAAAGGAAGAGGTGTCTGCTTAGGGATGAACAAGCCTGTCTTCTCCCAGAGGGAAGGAAGGGGGAGAAAGAAGGGGGCTACTGAGATCCCCTACTACCCTACCCCCATCTCTCCATACCTTTCAATCCTACCCACCCACCCAAAGGCCACCCATAGCCTGACCTATCTCGTGTCGCAGCATGCCCTCCAACCAGTACTGGCGGGCTCCAGTCAAGTTGATGGCCAGTGTGGGTCGGCTGTTCTCCACCATCATCACAGCCTGGGACAGTAGATCTTCACTCAGCTGCACCACAATCTGCAGGGTGACAGGGATCCCTGAGTCATGGTCACCCAGTGTGCAGACAGGCACCCAATGCTACAGGCCGGACTCTGGCTAGGGTACCCACCCTTCAAAGCCAGCTTTTACTTCTCTGGGACTGGGGCAGGGACATGTCTGGGGAATTAGAGCTGGCCAGACGTGTAGGGGCCTATGAGCTAGGTGGCCTGATTTGGGGCACACAGAGGATGGGTCTTGTTGATAGGGTAACCTTACCTCCCCAACACAGCCTTCCTTCTGCATGTATTTGCGCACGGTGGACCAAATTTGGCACTTGGTCAGCAGCTGGCCCCCTGTGGCAGCCTCAAAGTTTTCATAACTGCCAAACTTCTCCAGGACAGCCTCAATGATGCCAACTGCCTGTACACAGGGCCACAGTCACCAGTCAGGCTAGGTCCCTTGGGTAGTCAGGGCCAGGGTGAAATGGGCAGAGGGAGCTGACCTGATTCATGAATTGCGCAGAGGCCTCCTGGTACTTCTCCAGCACACTCATTGGCATCGGTTCCTGATACTCGAACTGTGGATTGTAGGTATAATGAGACTGGAAGAACTTTTCCCGTTCCTGGTCCATGTTAGTTGGCCGCAGGGCCACCAACATACAGGGGCTCTTGCTGCTACTACTGCCTACATCCTTTCGAATCTTAGCAATGTGAGGTAAGGAGGCTGCAGGCCTTAGGGTCCCTCCTGGATCACATCCCCGTCCAATCGGGGCTTTACCACGCCCCCGCCGGCCAGTACTATTTACACTGTAGGTGCTCTCGCTGCGTCGCATGTGGCTGCTCTGCTCCAAGTGCAGCTTTGAGAAGGTCTGCCACATAGTCTGCTGCTGCAGTGCTGAAGGAACTGCCAGAGCCAAGGGCATCCCCAGGGACTCAGGCCAGGGGTACAGGGGTGGCCCATTTCCGTTTGAGGGCTTCAGCTTATGGTGCTGAGATGGGGAACCGGCAGGTGGGCTGGGGGGTGCCTGCTCATACACCTGCGTCCCCGAGTCCAGCACCATTCTCTCCTGAGGGTCACATCCAGCTCTGTCGTGCCAACTTCCCAGACTGTTGACCTCTAGGGACACAGAACGGCATGCAGAAACCAGCGTGAGGGGATGTGGTCAGAGGAGGAAGCCCCCGTCCCATGTTATCCGTGTTGAGTCCAGAGTCTGCTGCCAGGAACTCAAGAAACTCTCCACCCTCTAGAAGTGTGCATTCCTTCTACCAGGCTTATCTAATAGTCTGAGGTGGAGCAAAGCAAGGGAACGAATTTTAGACATTTTCCTATTTATTAGAATTCTCTCTGACGGTCAGACCTAGAGCTAAAACTAAGGCCTTAAACATAGTTCTAATTTCAGTGTTTAGCACTTACCCAATCTGGGAGTTGGCAGAATACAGACCGCCTCAGATCCCTAGATGGACCACAGGTGAGAGAAGCCCACAATCTGCTTTGTACCGATGGCACCTTCCCAGTCCCACCTCCCCGCTTCACCTAGCTCATTACAGCCTCCCACCCTTTAGTAATCAAACAGTTTGAATGAGTGCACTTGCTCAGGCCAGTCCCCACATGAAATACTTTTCTCTTTCCCATTGATCAGGATGGGATTAGAATCTGCTTTTGGGAAGCAGAGGAAACCCAGCCCATTCAAACCAGCCCCTGGCCTGTCACCTAGCTGAGATATCTTTCCCAGTGGGCATCCAAGGCCACTGTCAAGAGAATTCACCCCTGACTGCGTGTCAGGGCTCAGTGCAATCCACTCTCTCCCCAGAGACACACTGAAGGCATCAGCCTCTGAACTCCCCTTGCCTGCTCAGAAACTCAACTGTAGCCTTTCTCCTTGATCCTACATCACCAGGCTTTCTGGCAACTGAAGAAACACATGCTGTTGTTCTTCCATCTTAAAAAACAAAACAAAACCTTTCTGAGAGTCCACGCCTAACTCCCCACGGCTGCTCTACTGTTGCAGCACAATACCCTGAGTCACAGACACACCATCTCCCTTTTCTTCTTTCCCGTGCGCTCCTAAGTTCTGTTTCCCAAACTGCCATTGGACATGCAGACATCCTGCTGTCCATCAAACTGAGCTGCTCAAGGTAGTCTAGTGGATCTGTATGGTATGGGTCTGTAGCACCTGGTGCAGCTGATCCTTTTAGCCCAGGGACATTACTCCCATCTTCCTTTCTGAACACATTAGGACGTGCTTGCCCGCCCACATCACTGGCTGTTTCATCTTGGTCTTCCTTGTAATATCAACCTCTTAACACTATAATAACCCACGGCTTGTATATGGCAACTTCTCTTTTCCACTTACACTCACACCCCCTAGCGAGCCCTGGATTCCATCCAGTTTTGTGGTTTCTTGTTCTGTTCTGTTTTGTTGTTGTTGTTGCTGTTGTTTTTTAAAACAACTATTTATTTTATGTATATAAGTACATTGTAGCTGTCTTCAGACACACCAGAAGAGAGCATTGGAGCTCATCACAGACGGTTGTGAGCCACCATGTGGTTGCTGGGAATTGAACTCGGGACCTCTGGAAGAGCATTCAGTGCTCTTAACCACTGAGCCATCTCTCCAGTCCTTCTTGTTTTGTTTTAATGCAGGGGATCAAACCCAGGGCCTTGTACACATTAAGCATACCCTCAACCACCGACCTATATACCCAACTTCACTATCATGGTTTTAAATAAATCGGTTTGGACTCCTCCCTATAGACCAGGATCAACACTCGTCACTCCTATCTAACTTTGCTTTAGACAGAGCATCCCTATGTAGCCCATGTGGCCTTCAACTCACCATCTTCCTACTTTAACCTCTCTAGTCCTGGGTCAGGATTAAGCCAACATATCTGATCTTCAAGATATCTTTACTATTTAACAGGTACTTTAAATGGAACATACCCATTGTATAAAAATGTACACACACTTAGCATGTACACAGCATAGCATGGGTCACTTGTCACTTTCTTAAAAATCTTCATAAATATCATACTATTAGAAAAGATGCCCTAGACATACACACACATAAGCACACACACACACACACATGAGAGAGAGAGAGAGAGAGAGAGAGAGAGAGAAAGTTGGTCTGGGAGGAGTTTGGGTGTGGATAAAAACATGATCAAACTACATGGAAGTGTTTTAATAAAAAAAAAATTAAAAACAGAAGAAAAGCTGCCCTCTGTCAGATGTAGTGGTACATGTCTGTAATCCCAGCACTTGAGGCTGAAACAAGAGAATTGTGAATTCCAGGCCAACCTGGGCTATGCAGCAATACCTGTCTTTAAAAGCTTTAAACAGAGAGAAAAAAAAAAAGGAAAGAAGAATAAAAGAAAATCAGCACTAGCAAATCTCTACAAAAGAGCAAACCTCCTCTGTCTCCTGGAACTAAGCTTTTCTGTAGTTGTTGCTGTCTCTGAAGTCTCCTGCAGCTAGCTAACTGTCTGCATGGCAAATCTGATGGTTTTATCTGGGTTTTCCTTTCTAGAATTTGCAACTGTGCTTGCAGAACCCAGAACAGTTCCTGATCCAGCACTGTCATCAATACATGGATGAACCCGAGTCCTTTTAAGAACTAAATCATGGAGCTGGAGAGACTTGCTGTTCTCCCTGAGAACCCAAATCCAGTTCCTAGTGTCCACGCAGGCTAACTCCAGCTGCAGGAGACCCAAGGCCCTCTTCTGGCCTCCACAGGCACATGCAAATACCCATACCTAGAAATAATAAAAATAAACCTCTAAAGGAAAAATACTATAATCATTCCTTTCGCAAACTTAGATACCCTGTCTAGACTCCCCCACCCCCCACCCTCCTCCTCGGAGTCTTCCTCTACCTTACCTAGTGATCAGCTGCTTAAAAAACGACTTCTAGTCTCAGATCTCATTCACCCTCAAACTGTATACTTTTCTGGATGTTTACTGACCACTATATGGGCCAGTTCTTCCATTTTCCCTTCGTTCATTCCACCTACCTCCACGTAATTACCAGAATTCACCTGTTTCTTTCACGTCTCAGGTTCTTCTGCCAAGAATTCTTTTGCCAATGTGTCCCTGGAGCAACCTCTTAACCATTTTTTTCAGGGCCCGGTTTAGGCCTCACTTTCTCTGGGAAGCCTTCCCGATGTGTAAAGGGTCCCAGGATCTTGATGGCTTCTTGACAGCCCTAGGCTGTCATGGCTGGAGGCTAGATCCATATTTCCCCACCGTGCCCTGAACTCCCCGAGGTCAGGAAGGGTCTGATTCACCCTCTCGTCCCACGCACTCACTAGTTGCAGAATGAATGAATTCAGGGTGAGGCTGGAGTCCCTGACTGCTGAAGGCGGGGTCTGGTGACAAATGAGAGGGTGTGGCCCACACCAATAAGAACCCCTGGAAAGAGATAACGTGGGAAAACAACCAATAGGAACCAAGAGCTCAGGGAGGGCGTGCCCTGAAGACAAATAAAGGGCGTGGGACAGGGTGAAGGGCGTGCCCAATGGAGGGCGGAGCTAGGAGACAATGGACTTGGGGGAATTCCCTGGTAAATCAAGAAGGGTCAAGTCTTAGTCATATTTAGTCTCGGTTTTTGGAGTGGGGTAGGGGTTCGGTCCGCGTACCGCGCCCCCACCTGATCACGCCTCTTTTGCTGTCCGCAGTTCCTGCTCCTCAAAGCCGATCGCAGGCCGCCGAGACCATGGAAGCCCGCGCCAAAGACACGCGCACTCGGGCGCGCGCACGCTCACACGAAGACGCACGGGCCACGTCCGTCTCCGCCGTAGGGGGCGTGCTTAAGCTCGCTGTGGGCGGAGGCAAGCGTGCGAAGAGGGCGGGATTCGCTGCCACGCTGCGCCCCTGGACCACGTCTGGTCCTAGACTTCCCCCTCTTCAAACTTCCGCGCTTCTAAAGCAACTGGCGAGGGCGGTGAAACCATTTACTGCTTGCCGGTAGTAGATACATAGGAACTGAGTACTCCACATAGGAACTGAGTACTCCACGGAAGCCCAGGGTTCGGGGCACGCAGTCCACAAAGAGATGTCTGCATAGGTGAGATGCTGCCAGAATACTAGGACTTCAGCCAGGATTATAGATGTACCACTGTGCACGGACCCCTAATTGCACTGTTGCTTTCACCGGCGCGCCCCCAACACATAGATTCAGACGTGTCGTAGACGTGGCTTTATTACGCAAACAGATGGGTGTCAGGAGCAGGGACCCGAGGGGAGGCAGGAGGACAGAGAGGGCGTAGGCGTCGGTACCAGACTGAAGAGTGCCCGGCGGCCTGTGGACGGTGAGGGCGGTGGACCCGCCTGCAGCGAACTGAGTGCTGCCTGACGATGCTCTCGGGACACGTCTCCGCGCAGGTCCAAGAGGGCAGAGACGTGATCCTCGCTGCAGGAATACCACCACGTGCGTCAGCCCAAGCCTCCCTCGTCCTTCTGGGCCGCTCCTCCCCTGTCCCCTTCCTCGCACCTCACGTCGGGAAATTGCTGCCTCAAGCCTGCCACCTCGAGGCCAAGCAGTGTGGGGTCGTGGAGGTTGAGCAGTTCCCTCAGCGCGAGCAGGACGGGCGCGCAGTGAGCGCTCTCCTCCAGGCCCTGAACACATGGGAACAGGGTTTCCAGCCGGCCCTCGGCTCCCATCCAACTACAGAGATCCTCGACTGTCTGCCCTCCCAATGAGCTCTCACCAAACCAAGGAAAAGCTCTTTGAGCTGGGCAGCATCCTGCCGAAGGCGCTCAGCCGCCTGGCCCCGCTCGTCCGTACCGCGGCACACTAGGCGGCCCTGCATCAGAGCCCTTAGGTATTGCAACACCACGGTTCGTTCCGCCTCTGCCAGTAGCAGCTGCAGGACAGTAATCAGTTTGAATATAGAGTCCCACCAGCACAACCCCTTCCCCAGCTTTCCTCTCCTCGCCCTACCTGAACACCAGGCTTCCGTACGCGCCAGAAGTTCTGGCAGAAGTGCGACGTCTGCTCACACACACCATCCAGCAACTCAGAACTCAATAGCCACCGGCGCGAGGGCAGAGCGGAGAAAAGGGGCTAGGGAAAGCATAGCACAGACAGGGCTAGGGAATGATCCGGATCCCGCAGAGGCCACCATGAATAGACCGTGTCTCCCCCTCACACTACCAATCCAGACTGGGATGGCGACCTCACCTGGAGCTCAACCTGCAGTACTTCCAAAACCAGGCGGCAGATCCTCCTTTGTACGTCGTCCAGCGCAGCTTCCACTGGAGCTAAGACCCCGGAAGCTTCCCCGTCCGGCAGCAGGACCGAGACCGAAGATCTGGACCAAAAAGTGCGACTTCAGGACCAAGGCCAAGGCTCGCATGGCCCTCTAGGATTCATCCACTCTGGCGCCACCTTGTGGTGCAGTGTCTGGTGGGAGCTGGGGCGGAAAGGGCGGCTCTGAATTTATGAAGGGCTCAGGTGTTCTGTAAGGCTAGGAAGAGTATGCCCAGCGGACTTGCCTCTAATGTAACCTCAAGTTAAGTTATTCTTCCTTTTATTTTGTTTTAGAGGGGCGCTCTTAAAAGAGTAAAAATTCCCCGCATGTATGTCTGTCCTGTCTGTGCACACCACCAAGAGCATAACACTCAAGATAAGCCAGGCCTGGTGGAGGCTCACGAAAGAACATTGCTAGCCTCAAACTCTTGTCTCAAAGCAGGAGGAAGAGTGGGAGGGAAAAATTTCTTGTTTCTAGATGTAATATCAGACATCTGATACACAGTAGAGCTTTGATAAATAGTTGCTGAAAGAGGTTGGGGAGATGACTGCTCTTCCGTAGGTCCTGAGTTCAAATCTCAGCAACCACATGGTGGCTCACAACCACCAGTAATGAGATCTGATGCCTTCTTCTGGCTTGTCTGAAGGCAGCTACAGTGTACTTATGTATAATCATAAATAAATCTTTGGGCCTGAGCCGGGTGTGGTGGCACATGCCTTTAATCCCAGCACTTGGGAGGCAGAGGCAGGTGGATTTCTGAGTTTGAGGCCAGCCTGGTCTACAGAGTGAGTTCCAAGATAGCCAAGGCTACACAGAGAAACCCTGTCTCGGGGGAAAAAAAATCTTTGGGCCTGAACAAGCAGAGTTGACTGGAGTGAGGGAGGACTGACCAGAGCAAGCAGAGGTCCTAAAAATTCAATTCCCAACAACCACATGAAGGCTCACAACCATCTGGTTCAGCTACAGTGTACCATATACATAAATCTTTTAAAAAATTATTTGCAGCAGGGCTTTGAGACCAGCCTGGTCTACAGAGTGAGTTCCAGGACAGCCAGGGCTATACAGAGAAACCTTGTCTCAAAAAAAAAAAAAAAAAAAAAAAAAAAAAGGGCGGAGGCGGGGGGACTGGAGAGATGGCTCAGTGGTTAAGAGCACTGACTGCCCTTCCAGAGGTCCACATGGTGGCTCACAACCATCTATAATGGGATCTGATGCCCTCTTCTGGTGGGTTGAAGACAGCTACAGTGTATTCATATAAATAAATCTTTTAAAAAATTTATTTCCTGAAAGAATGTAGTAGATTTAAGATCTTTATCTAATATGATTCTATGACAATTTTATTGTTATCCAAATAATACTAGTAAGAAAAGTGACAGGTACCTTGTAATACCTCTGATAATTAGCAGAGCGAGGATTAGAACCCCATCTTTGTGAGCCCAAAGTGGTTCTGGTGTGGGTGGCATCCAGGCTTTATAGGAACTCAGAAGGGTGTTAGGGAAAGTGTGGTACCTCAGTGCTGATTGGTGGTTGAAGGCAGCCAGTAGGTAGGGCACATAGTGAGGGGCCACGGCTTCTCCCCTGAGATGGTCTCGAGAGAATCGGATCAGAGCGTCGCTGAAGCTGCAGTGGGCAGAGGAGCCTCTTGGGTTTGCTGCTAATGTGGCACCCCCAGAACTCTTGTCCCACTTTCAAGTATTTGTTTAAGGGTAACACACACACACTAGTGTGTCCTGTCCAGTTTACTCAGAGCCTTTGGGCTGTCTGGGAGCAGGGCTGGAGATTGTGGATGGGCCCCCCTGCTTGGCAAACCTTCTCAAGAATGCGCCCAGCTCTGACACTGCCATGTTATGCACCCGCCGATGCAATGAGTCACTAATCAGGTTGGTCACTTGAATGTTTTCAGCCAGGATCTACAAGCAGGGAGGAGCAGCCTTCAGACATTTCCTAGACCCACTGCCCTTCTCCCCTTTCCATATTCGAGCTGCCTACTTCCTTGGGTTCTTCCCACCTACCTGCAGGACAATGGCTGGCATTGGGGAGTGGTAGAAACCGGATGGATCTGTGGGGGGCTCCTGTTCCCCGCTCCACTCCGCTACCTCCCCATCCAGTGCCTTCTTCAGCCACTGAGCCACACTTACCTGGCAAGAAAGAGTAAGGAGCAGTGAGCTATACCAGGGTATTGACAAGACGTTCAACTAGACAACCGGACAGTCACTAGTCACCTGGACCTGAGCCACAAAGGCTGCCTCCAGCTGCTCAATGTTCTCTGAAGTCAAGAGGGGCTCTAGCTGGGACACATCAGCCTCAGGCCCCAGTTCCAAGTTCCCCATCATTTCCTTCCTAGAGATGGATAGCAGGATGTCACACTGAGCCTCTAATCGTCCCACTTCCCGCTTCTCCAAGGACACTCACCCCGTGTACACATGCAGTGCCCAGTGCAGCAAGGCAAACATGTCAGCAGCTACTAACTCGGGCCCCGCGAGGAGTTGCTGCACGCTACGGCGCAGGCCACTGTGAAGGGTGTGAGCCCATAGCTCAACCACACGGTAGCTTGGTGGGCAGCAGGGTGCCACCAGTGCCTCCGCTGTTGCCAACTCGGTGGGCAAGGCTACCTGCAGAGCCTCAAGCCACCCTGACAGAGCCCCTGGCTCCGGAAGCACAGGCGATGCAAAGTGGACCCGCTCCAGGCCCTCCTGTAGTGCCCGAAGACATCGCTGCCGCCAGTCTCGGGGTGCCTGCCCCAGGATTGTGCGCTCAGTCTCCACCTCTGCCACACGAATAGCAGCTACCAGCAGGGCTGGGTCCTCGCGTGCCAGCCGCCCAGCAGCTCCTGCAGCAGCTTCCACAGCTTGGCCTAGGGCCTCAGCCAGAAGGCCTAGCCCCTGGAAGATTGGCAACTCCACACCTCCTAGGGGTGTCAATGTCTCCTCTTTCAGCTGCTCTAGTTCCCGCAGGCTCACATATGCCTCCAAGAGTCGCTGAGCGTCTATCAGGGTCTGCGTGTGGGCCACTGCAGCCGGCACTAAGGAAGAAAGGAGACGGCTTGAGGTCTCAGCCTTCCCACCTGCGCTATGGGTACAGGAAGGGACACTGAGGTCTGGAGACTGGTGTGATGTATTAACTATTTAACAATAAGCATGGTAATGCATCGGGTCATCTGAACATCCAGGCTAAGGCCTATAAAGTTGGGCCATATGTTAACCCCTGAACCAACAGACCATGAAATCAAGCATGCCGGGGAGGTGGGTGGCCAACTGGAGAGATGGATGGCTCAGTGGTTATGAGCACTGGTTATGATTCCCAACACCCATGTGGCAGCTCACAATTGTAACTCTGGTTCCAGGCCATCATAGTCCTCTTCTGACCCCTGCATGTACCAGGCACTCAAACACTCACTTACAGTAATCTTTAAAAACAATGTTACAGGGCTGGAGAGATGGCCCCGTCGTTAAGAGCACTGACTGTTCTGCCAGAAGTCCTGAGTTCAATCCCTAGCAACCACATGATGGCTCACAACTATCTATAATGGGATCCGATACATTTTTCTAGTGTGTGTCTGAAGACAGCTGCAGTGTGCTCGTATAAATAAAAAATAAATAAATCTTTAAAAAAAATGTTACAGGCAGACAAAATAAATGGAAGACCATGCTGGTTGCTATTCGCCGATCTTGTTATGAAATACTTACAAACATAACTACATATATGTTGGTATGTATGTGTGTGTACATTGATGTATATATGTATGGATGCAGGTATGTATTGTACTTTGTATATATGTGTTATTTGGGGTGATGCCTGAGATTGAATTTAGGGCCTTGCACATACTAAACACATGCTCTACCAGAGCTATAGCCAACGTTCTTTCAGTATGTAAACTACTGTGGCTATAGCCACTTAATGGAATTTCCGTGCTGACTTTAACATCCCAAGCCTGAGAAGCCCAGGATGAGGTGACTGCGCCTATTTCTCACACTCTTTGAAGCTGGGATTATTCTCTGGGATGTCCCTGGTGTCTCTCTCCGTGTAATCCCTTTCCTAGTGTCCCAGCTGCTGATCAGAATGGGCCTTTGTGGACTCTTAGAAGCTAAAGCCCAGGGGTCTCCATCTCTGCTTTCCCCGCCCCCACTCACCTGCTTGTAGCCTTGGCAACAACCGAGTCAGGATCTGAAGTTGTTTGTGCTGGACAACACATTCCCTCAGGGGTTCCAGGGTTTGTGAGGTCCGAGACAAACCCTTTAGTAAGTGATGAGCCTGGCTCAGGGCTTCACGCGTTCCCTGCACAGCCTCGAGGGCTCGGGTCAGCTGCCACACACCAGTCTGCACACCTTCCAGGTAGGACTGCACCACTGACTGTGGAGAGAGGTAGCCGCTCCTAAGGCCTGGCCAGCCCTCCAGCCCAGTCTAACACTCCTGCTCCTCACCCACCTTAATTCTTGCTTCCAGGGAATAGTTACGCTGTATTTCACGGCTTCGGTACTGGCCCAGCCTGGTCAGCTGCTCTGGCCGGTAGAAGATGCCTGAAGCCCACTTGAGTGCTGCACCCCGAGCCAGCTGTTCGGCCCTCTCCTGCTCTGGCCACTCGGGCCTTGGGCAGGAAGACCCTGGGGTTGGTTGTGTCAGTCAGGGAGGGCCTGTGGCTAGCGCACCTGCTGCTCTTCTGTTTCCTCGGGACAGCCCCACTCTTGGCAATCCAAAGAGCTCTAGCTAGACCTGACAGGAAAACCCAACCCCACTAATTCCCATTTGTCTTGACATCATCCTTCCCCAAGCCCAGCCAACAAGGCTCATACCAGGAGGAAGTGTGGGCTGTGTCTTGCTGTCCATAGTTTGCCCAGAGCTGCTGCCGATGTGGTAGGAGTGAGAGCGAGTGCCTGGAGGAGATCAGGCAGAGCGGATGTTCCTTGGGCTCCGCTGAGAAAGAGGAGCAGGGTCCTTCAGGGTCCTTCAGGAAGTAAGAAGGGGATACCTGGGAGGCCTCGGCCCTCTGGCTTGGACTATGCAAATAGGCATAACTGTAAGTCCCCTTTCCTGCTCTGTAAGGCCCAGGGTAGTTTGGTGCAGAACTTACCAGATCTGACTGGTGTCCAGTTCTCCCTCCTCTGCAAGTGGCCTTGGCCTTGAGAGTAGCCTTCTCGCTCCTGCAGAGCTGGACACACCCTCACTGCTCACGGGACCCGAGGGACTCCAGCTCCTTTGGCACCAGCAGCCAAATTCCTCTCCCCAAGAAAGCCTCTCTCCCACTTCACAGCCCAGAAGCCCCTACTTCTCCCCCAAGGCCCCTCCTTCTTCAAAGCAGAAAGGAAGGAAGTTGAGTCTCTGGCACTTTATTCCCAACAGGAAAAGCATCTGCATTGAGGTGGGGAGAGCTAGGCGCCATTTCCCGTTGGGTGGGGGCAGCTGTGGACTCCCCCTCCCCCCCCTCCCCCCCCCCCCCCCCCCCCGTGAGCACCAAGTCTTGATCAGCCCACCTTGGACTTCTAAATACTCCGGAAACACATATGCATATTTAAAGCTGATTTGGCCTCAAGCTGGTTTGAAGGATGACCCCCCCCCCATGTGGTGGAGCCTCAGCAAACCAGGTCGAGTCTGAGAACCACTGATGGTATACTCCTTGGTAGGGGAAAGATCACGTGGGGTGAGGCGAAAGAATAGTGAGAGATTAGGGATCCAAAAGGCTACATTGTTCCTGTAAGTGATGGGGAGCTAGGGAGGACACAAGATGATAATGGAACACCACCCAAATCCACCCATCATAAAAGACCCTCACTTCCTACTGCCAGAGGTGTAGGCTGCTGAGGGCTGACAGCTAAGACCTCAGGAAGACTACCCTACCCCAACTTCAGCCTCCATTATGACGAGAGCTTCCTTCTGAAGTCTGCCTGGTTTGCTCGCTCACAAGCGCAAATCATCAATCCATTTGGGGAAGGCAATTTGTGTCCTAGAGGGACTGACAGTCATAAAGACATAACCGTAAGTGATAACACTGTTAAGAGTAAATAAGACTTGCAAGCTGGTAAGATGGCTCAGAGGCTCAGAGTGCCTCTTGCAGAGGACAGGGCTTCAGTTCCCAGCACCTACACGGCAGCTAATAATAACTGCCTGTAAACTCCAGCTCCCAGAGATCTGACACCCTCTTCTAAATCTTCTTGAGCACCTGCACACATGTGGACAAACATAAACACATACACACACAACAATAATGATGATGATGATGATAATAATAATAATAATATAAGCCTTTAAAAACTGCAAAAATAAATGAGACTTGCAAACATACGGTTATTCCCATGTGTCAGAAAATGCCTTAAAGGCTTTGCTTATATTCACACACAGGGAAACACCTTTGCATGGACTAAGTAGTGGTTGGAAATAAGACTCCTGGCCACTGTGAACTGTATGTAGTATGGAAGCCAGGGAAAAATGAAGCTGGAACGAAATAAGAGATAGAAGTATGCAAGCTATTTATTGTGAGTGCTTGCTGTTTTGGCAGGAAGTAACAGGAACAGCAGGAATTATCTCTGAACATCAGGGAAGCCTTTAGGATAAGTTTTAAGCAAATAGGCTAAGCTTGTGGCTTATGGCTTCCCTTCCCTGGATGGAATGTTCAGGCAGTTAGTAGTCTAGAAGCAACTTAGCAAGGAAGAGTCGGGTGGTTCTCGCTTCTCAACTGCCGGTACTGCTCACTAACTTCTTCCATTTCCTACCATACAATTTTTTCAGGTTTCCTAGCTGCCCTAAGGAGTTGTTTTGGTTTCCTTTGCTAATGATACATTTGCCGACGGTCCCCCGGAGTTTTGCGTCCGGATCAGCAGACGGGAGTTGCACCAGATACCCTGGGAAGGCGCGAGACGGAAGCGGAAGCAGCCGTGATAGCTCCGGTGGCCCGGCGACTAGGAACGGAAGCGGAAGTGGCGCCGCCGCCGGCCTCGCCTGGCCTGGCTGAGGGGAGGCGGCGGGCGGGCGCGATGGCGGAGGCCGGGCCACAGGCGCCGCCGCCCCCGGGGACTCCAAGCCGGCACGAGAAGAGTCTGGGACTTCTCACCACCAAGTTCGTGTCGCTCTTGCAGGAAGCCAAGGACGGCGTGCTTGACCTCAAGCTGGTGCGCTCCGGGCCGAGGGGGCGACTGGGGAGATGGGGGAACCAGGCCTGGACCGGGAGCGGGAAGCCAGCGGGGCGGCCCCACTGAGTCCTCCGGCCGCCATCCGTGTGCTTTCTCACCCTGATGAGAGAGGCGGGAGGTTGTTTCCATTCACCGAAGCCATTAAGCCTCAGCTCTGTCTGGGTCCCGGCTGCAGGTGCTGGCCCTCGTGGCCCTTGGCGACTAGGACAGGGAGACGAGCATCAGAACACAGCTAAGCCAAGACTCTTCCCAACACACTCGCGGAGTGACTGGAAGGAACGCCAGGGTTGGGACATAAGACTACCCCCGATTCCAGACTAAACATCTCAGGGTGCACACTTTTTAAGAGTGGGGCTCCATTCTCCATTCTGTTCTACCTGCCAGGCAGCCGACACTCTTGCGGTGCGCCAGAAACGGCGGATCTACGACATCACCAACGTGCTGGAAGGCATCGGTTTGATCGAGAAGAAATCCAAGAACAGCATCCAGTGGAAGTGAGTTTGAGCTGTTTGGGGAGGGCAGAAGTGTCAGGGGTATGGGGGTTGGGAGGGGATGGTGATGTTTATAGGAGAGAGTCGGGGTCTGGCACCCAGAGTTCTTAGGGATCCCACGCTCAGTCTCTCATTCCCATGGTTCAGGGGCGTCGGGCCAGGTTGCAATACCCGGGAGATCGCTGACAAGCTGATTGAGCTCAAGGCAGAGATCGAGGAGCTGCAGCAACGGGAGCAAGAACTGGACCAGCACAAGGTGTGGGTGCAGCAGAGCATCCGGAATGTCACTGAGGACGTCCAGAACAGCTGATATCCTCTGCCAGTCCCTGCCCCGGGGAGTGGGCAAGGGGCTCTCAGCTGGTTTTGCTCTGTGGAGCTCTGGGCCCTGTACCTCTTGAAAGAATGCTCCAGCAACCCCTGGTCAGATTCAGACGGGAGGCTCCAGTCTCTTCCAGCCTTAGCCCATGATCCTTACCCACCTGGACCGCAGGTTCTAGAAATTTCCTCTGAGGGCTGTGTGGAAGGCATAGGCTGAAACATTGGGTCTTTTCTGTGGTCTGCCATCTGGCACAAAAAAAGGCCTCAGCTGTTCTCCTTAACCCCCACACCTTGGCCTACGTGACTCATGAAGACATCTGCAGATGCTTTGCTGGTGAGCGGAGCCTGGGTAGAGGGAGGTGGGGGTGGGACTGAGCTAAGTCATGGACCCATGGTCCAGTGCCCAAAAAGAAGTTCCAGCTCTCGAAGGTTCGTGATGCCTACTTAAAGAGAAACAGGCAGCAAGTGTCAGTTTGGAAGTCACTGGGACTCTGTAGGGTACAAGAGTCCCCAGTGTGTCCCTGAGTTTGCCCTTCCTTATCAGCAGTGTTCTCTGAGTTGGGTTCTTGGGCAATATAGTGGCACAGAGGAAAAAAGAGAATTTGTACATGTATACTTGTGTGCACAATCTTACATACTTGTATGTAGGGGTCGGTGGTGTCTGTTTCTAATTTGTACTTAGTTCCACTGTGTATATATGAATTGTTCCTTTATCTTTTTTTTTTTTTTTTTTAAGATTTACTCATTTATTGTTATATGTAAGTACACTGTAGCTGTCTTCAGACACCCCAGAAGAGGGAGTCTCAGATCTCATTACGGATGGTTGTGAGCCACCATGTGGCTGCTTGGATTTGAACTCATGACCTTCAGAAGAGCAGTCAGTGCTCTTAACTGCTGGGTGATCTTTCCAGCCCTCGTTCCTTTATCTTATATTCCATCTTGCATCTTGGAAAAACTTGGTCAGAACATCTTTTTCTAGGGATCAGCATCATTTGAAGAGTGAGGTGGTGGTACCTGTGGCTGGTGACTTGTTTCAGAATATAATAATACATTTAATCCCAGCACTTGGGAGGCAGAGGAGGACAGATCTTTGAGTTTGAGTTTAGCCTGGTCTACATTGCAAGTTCCAGGACAGCCAAGGCTACATAAAAATACCCTGCCTCACAAAGAAGAAAGAAGGAAATGTGTTTGCACCTAGATTTTCTGAGATGAGGCTTTGTGGAGAGAAGAATTTTTGCTGTACCCAGTGCTCTAGGAAGGTAGAGGCTTAATATTCAGTCTCCTAGAGACTCTGATTTCTAGTCCTGCTCCAGACAAGACAGGAAAGGAACAGACACTTGCTTTCTAACTCAGATTGAGCTCATGGGCCCTGACACATTCTCCTTGTCCTTCTAGGAGATACCCTCCTTGCCATCCGAGCGCCATCGGGCACCAGTCTAGAGGTGCCCATCCCAGAGGTAGGTACTCATCCCTGCAGGGCGGTGTCGGCCGAGGGTGGATACTGGCTGTGAGGCTTGATAAGTTCTGGGTGGGGCAGGTAGGGGAGGCCTGGAGTTTGGGGTTATCTAGGTGGATTAGCAGATGAGGACGAGGACAGTCTGGCTCTGAACCAGGCAGGCAGGAGCCATGCCTGCTTACAGTTCTGTTTGTCCCCAGGGTCTCAATGGCCAGAAGAAGTACCAGATTCACTTAAAGAGCATGAGTGGGCCTATCGAGGTGCTGCTAGTGAACAAGGAGGCCTGGAGTTCACCACCCGTGGCTGTACCCGTCCCTCCCCCTGATGATCTACTCCAGAGTCCACCTGCTGTTTCTACACCTCCACCTCTGCCCAAGCCTGCCTTAGCTCAACCCCAAGAATCGTCTCCTCCAAGCAGCCCCCAGCTAAATACCCCCGCTCCTGTCCTTGGCAGCACGGAAGTCTCAGAGGTGGCATGCCAGACATCTGAGATTGCAGGTGAGACACTGGTAAGGTGTGATGGGGTTTTGGGTTTTGGGTTTTTTTTTTTTTTGGACTCCACAAGAAGCTATCTGTGCGATGGCGTGCTGTGCTAAGAATTAGAAGTCCTGGAGTCCCCACTGAGCTTTCCCTGGTGTCACAGTGAATGTGCCCCTTTAAATTACTCTTTTCATTTATTATTATACATAAGTACACTGTAGCAGACTTCAAACACATCAAAAGAGGGCATCAGTTTTCATTACGGATGGTTGTGAGCCACCATGTGGTTGCTGGAATTTGAATTCAGGACCTTCAGAAGAGCAGTCAGTGCTCTTAACCACTGAGCCATCTCTCCAGCCCTGAATATGCCCTTTCTAACAAGGAAGCTTTGACTCTATAGGCAACATTACTAGGGCAGTTTATCCCAAATTGGACAGTGTCTGATGGATCCTGGCAACCCCATGAGTCTCTCTCCTCTAAGACTTGTGTTCTATCTTTAGTGATCTTTCCTAGATGTTTCTTGGTAACTAGTTTAAGTCTCCTTCGGTTTGGTTACCACACTGGTTTCCTGGACATAGGATCTAGCCTATGGCAGCTGTAGAATCCAGTTCCTGACTCTGTGTGGTTTGCGATGTGGTTGCAGTGAGTGGTAGCCCTGGAACTGAGAACAAGGACAGTGGTGAACTCAGCTCACTCCCACTGGGCTTGACAGCACTGGACACTCGGCCTCTGCAGTCCTCTGCACTGCTGGATAGTAGCAGCAGCAGCAGCAGCAGTAGCAGCAGCAGCAGTTCATCTGGACCCAACCCTTCTACCTCCTTTGAGCCCATCAAAGCAGACCCCACAGGTGGTGAGTACTTACTGAGAGGTAGGGGCTAGCAGGGAGCGTCTAGCCCTAGCCCATTGTTGTATCAAACACTTGGAGTTCCTTTCCTGCTAAGCTCTGCTCTCTGCCAGCCAGAGAAGGATGCTAATCTCAGGGTCAGTGCTGGTGCCTCTTGCTCCTTCCTGGGACTCCATTTCCCTCTGCTGCCACTTGGAACATCACTAATTGAGATTTGCTACTCTTTGTATTCACCTCACCTTTCTATTTTTCTTTCTTTGTATGGATGCCTTTAAAATTAGGCCGTACAGCAATGCGGTAGCTCTGCTGCTGTTGGTGTAGTGCTGGCCCAGCAGGTTTCTAAGGTCGCGATCTGGTGCTTTCTTGGTCTCTGCTGATGCTCTTTCCTCCTTTGTCTTTACTGTCAGCTCTTGGCTTTTCTACCTCACTGGCATCTGACACTTCATTTTATATCTGGGGTGGGCCTCAGCTCTGGGGAGCTGGTAGTAGGTTTCAGCCTCTACATAGTGTAGCTCTGTTACGCAGTCTTCTATGTCTTGCATCTGTCTTCTGCACCTCTGAACTTAGCCACCCTGCTTCCACTTTGCCTTTCAAGTTCTGAGTGGACAATCAGCTGGCTCTAGTCACCACCAGGCTTAAGACGTCTCTGTCCTCTCAGTTCTGGATCCCTCTGCTACCCACTTTACATGGGTTAGGTAAAGTCTGCGAAGCATCTCTTCTCATCCCTCTTAGATCCTCCGCACACCAGAAAACTATGTGCCATTTTAATTCTAGATTTATAGTCACCCTTTAGAACATTTTATCTATATCTATCTATCAGTAATTTCTTATATTTATACTTTTTTTTTTTGTCTGAGACAGGGCTCTGTGTAGCTGTGGTTGTCCTGGAACTTGCTGTGTAGACCAGGCTGGCCTCTGCCTCCTGAACTGTGGGATTAAAAGATGTGTGCCACAGCCAGCTCTCTATATTTGACCATTTACAAAATGACTCCCTTTGCCCTCCTAGTACTTCCTTCCTCTTCCATTCTCATGTTCTCTTCATTCTAGTGAGCACTGCATGTATGCACAGATCCAAAGACAATGACTCCCTCTTTCCCAGCTAGTCTGATGGCTTGATCTTGTGTAGGTAACCAGAGAGGCTTGTGAGTTCACGAGTACAGTGACCGTGTTAAATCCAGAAGATGGTCTTTGACAATGCTCTTCCCATCCTATGGCTTGTACAATCTTTCTTGCCCTCTTTAGCAATATTCCCTGAATTTTAGGCAGAGCGCTCGACCTAGTCTCAGCAGTTTATCAGTTATGAGTTTCTGCACTGACTCCTGCCATTTTCTCTAAGCAACACATAAGCATAAAAATTTAGGAGGCAGTTTGGTAATATGTGCATTTAGCAAAGCAACAGCAGTAAGTTTCCCCCCCTAGGGTCAACAATCTCTCTAGCCATGGTGTTTAACAAGGTTTACAGTATCAGGCAGGCAGGAATTACTTCCTGTGGAGCTGGCCTCAAAGACAAGTAAGGAAAGGGGTTGGTTGCCCTCATAAGTTACACCACTACTGTACCAGGAGGCACATTGCCCACATTGCCAGGTAGGTTGGTATTAAACCATGCAGGGTCTATTGCCCGTTAACCCATTAAACCATCCTTTTTTTGGGGGATTTTTTTTCGAGACAGGGTTTCTCTATATAGCCCTGGCTGTCCTGGAACTCACTTTGTAGACTAGGCTGGCCTCAAACTCAGAAATCCGCCTGCCTCTGCCTCCCAAGTGCTGGGATTAAAGGCGTGTGCCACCACCGCCCAGCCATCCTTTTCTTTATTCTCAGAAATGGAATGACTCAGCAATGCAGTCCTGATTGGTATTTCTCAGTGTTTAAATACAGCTCAGTGGTAAAGTGCTTGCTAAGCATGAATGAGGACTTGTCGCCAGCAGCAACAGGAAGCACTGGGGATGGAGAGTGATGCATGTGCATTCTTGCCCCCAAGACGTTCCAGGGATTGGCATTAGGATGTCAGTGTTCCAGACAAGCATTTGTACCTTATGCCTTATTTCATTGTCGCCCCCCCCCCCAAACTTTAAAACATTGCTTGTGTGTGTGTGTGTGTGTGTGTGTGTAAATGCTGTGTTGTGTACGGGCGGTGTTGGATTCCCCTGGAGCTGGAATTAGACTTGGTTGTGAGACGGGGCATCCATCTTGTGTTAGACAGGATGTGCACTGCTGGCTCAGAAAGGGGGTTCTACGGTGCCTCTGAGTTAGAATGGCTGGATGTGTCACCTGCACTAGACCTTTGGTAGCCTTGGCTCAGCAGCGAAGAATGTAGGTCAGCTGATAAAACACCTGAGGAATGTGTAGAGCCCTGGAGCCTAGTGGTGTACAACCTGAAGAAAGCTGGACTATAGTAGAACTCAGCTGAGCTTCCTGTGAGCTTGGCTCTCTTCTCTTTCAGTTCTGGATCTCCCCAAAGAGCTGTCAGAAATCTTCGACCCCACGAGAGGTAGGCGGTGTTCCTCCTTTTGATTGGATGCAGGGCGTAAGGAGCATAGTTTGAGTTCTGGGTTCCCTTCTAAGGGTATCTGCTGGGTATCCCAGAAAAAAGGTGAGGTTCCTAATAGGCCTGTGTGGGGGTCTCATTCCTGGGCTTTGGTCGGTGGAGGTGCAAGAGCCAGAATCTGAATGAATTGTGTTTATTCCCAGAGTGCATGAGCTCCGAGCTACTGGAAGAACTGATGTCTTCAGAAGGTGGGTAGTCCAGGAAGATAGGGGTAGCTGTGAGCAAGGGGGTGGGTGACTGCTGGGGGTCTTGGCCTAAGACCTCAGCCTAATGCTTTCTGCAGTGTTTGCCCCCCTCCTCCGACTTTCTCCACCTCCCGGAGACCACGATTACATCTACAACCTGGACGAGAGCGAAGGTGTCTGTGATCTCTTTGATGTTCCTGTTCTCAAACTCTGACTGACAGGGACATGTCCTGTGCAGCTGCAACCCAGACTATCTGGGCCAGGAGCCAACGAGGGACTGCCCCCCACCCCCACCCTAACCCCAAGAGCCCAACTCTTGGCTTACTCAGCCTTTTCTGGTCGCTCAGTTCTGGCTGTGCTCTCCTGTCTTGCACTGGCACTTGAAACTGTGCTAGCGTAGCTGGGCAGAGCACTTAGCCCTCTCTAGCCAAATGTTTGCCTTTTCTCTCTTGGAGCCTTCCCCAGCCAGGCTCAGCTGCCCCTTCAGTGGCCCCTCTGCCCTGTTCCTACCAGTCACTACGAAGGAAGTTCAGAGAGAGGGTGGCGCTGTGCTCACTCTTCTTATCCCACCTGCTCACCCTGCAGCCTCTCAGAGGCTCCCCGAGAGTCCTGGGATCTCTGGGCAGTCATGGTGGAGGGGGTTAATAAGGAATTGCTGTGTCTAGCTAGGAGTCTGGGTGGGTTGGTACCTAAGAATGGCTCCAGCTCCTGCCCACCCACCCCCATCTCCCTTCCCTTCCACTTATTCACTTACCCTCATTTAGAGCCATTGCAGAGATTTAGAAAGATTTACAGTAACGAATGAATTCCTATATAAAGATTATTTTTATACTTTTTTCAACAAAAGGAAATTGTAATATTTGTACAGCATTCAAGTGAATAAAGACATGCCTAAGGCTATCTCTGATCTGGTTCTTTGGGGCCCCTACCTGGGACCGCTGGATTGCTGCCAAGACTGGGTGGGTCACCTTACTGGAATGGGAGGTGTGGCTGCTGTGTAGGAAGCCTGCTGCCGCAGCCTCTACCTGCTGCACCTTGGTGTGGGGGCGGGGCCAGGCAGGCCTCTACGGGGCGGAGCAGGGCAGGGCAGGCGGGGTCTTACCCTCCTACCCCTGAGATTAACCCGGAACTAACAGGCTCCTTTGGGAAGGCCTCGGAGCCCGATCAGGAGTGGGAACCTTGGGCTGTGAGTGCAGGCTACAAGTCCTCCTAGACCAGGTGCACCCTCGGCGAGAGGTGGCACATTAGTGCCAAGTGCCGGCGGCCACCGCGGCTGAACCATGGCGCCCCCGCGGAATGTGGTGAAGATTGCTGTTCAGATGTCTGACGCCATCCCACAGCTTATCCAGCTAGACCAGGTCACTGGGACTGTCCAAACTCCGTCTCTCATTTCTGGGTTGTTCCTTTCCCCTCTGGCCAGCCCAGCCCACCCCTCCCAGAAGTCCCTCACCCCAACTCTTTACCCTCGCAACTTGAGTGACAACTCCACTTACAGGCAAAGCCCCTGGCCACTGTACTGAAGGAGGTGTGTGACGCGTAAGTGCCGTGCCGCAAGCCTGGGCAAAGTGGGGGAGGGGCAGGTGGGAGAGGCGCTCCTGGACGTCCCTGGCAGCTTCCTGCCCCCCCCCCCCACACACAGGTGGAGCCTGACTCATCCGGAGCACTATGCCCTGCAGTTTGCTGATGGGCACAGGAAATACATCACAGAGAATGTGAGCCCCCCTTCTAGCCCCACATTCCTCAGGATCCCTTTAACCCATCTGGTTTCGATTCCATGGTTTCATTCCCCCTGCTCTGAATGTGAGCTCTTATACTGACAACCCCCAACCCCACCAGTGGATGAGCCGGGTGACTACTTCACAGAGCCCCCCTTAACTGCGCTCCTTTCTGCTGTTCCCTCCAGAACCGCTTGGAGATCAAGAATGGAAGCATCCTGTGTCTCAGCACTGCCCCAGTAATGTTCCCTTCAGCCCTCTCCTCTCCCTTCCTTCCCCTCTGCAGCTGGTCCAGAGGCCCCAGCTCCTTAGTGCCCTACCTAGTGGGCACCCAGACCATCACAGCTCCAGTTGTAGGGGTAACATTCTCTAACCACTTCATCTTTCCTCTACTGTTCCTGGCAGGATCTGAAGGCCCAGCAGCTGCTGGGTAGACTGCAGAATACAAGTCGTGAAGGGTGCTGTGAAATCCTGAGAAACCTGGTCCTGCTGGCCTCAGACATGACCTTTGCCCAGGAGGTCATCAGTCGTGATGGGCTTCAGAAACTAAGCACCATCATTGAAAATGGGGATGAGTGAGCACAGGGCCCTGGTGGACTGGAGGACGTGGTAGGGCTTGGAAATCTTGCTCTGATCCTACTCATCCCCAGATGTTCTTTGTAGCCTAGGGGAGATGCTGGCCCTTGGTCTAAGGGCTTTCTTGGAGCTCATGGAACACGGTGTAGTGTCCTGGGAGACACTCAGCATCTCCTTTGTCAGGAAGGTGTGTCCTTGTCCAGGGGTGATGGGGCAGTGCCAGCATTTAGCCCTCATGAATGACAATGACAGCCTCTATCCATCCCTTACAGGTGATATCTTATGTGAACATGAACCTGATGGATGCCTCTGTCCAGCCCCTGGCTCTGAGGCTGCTGGAGAGTGTGACCTTGAGCAGCCCTGCCCTGGGCCAGCTGGTGAAGAGTGAGGTGCCACTGGATAGGCTGCTGGTGCACCTGCAAGTGTAAGGCCTCTAGGGTACAGTGTGAACGGGGAAGCAGTGCTGGGCTCCAGATGGAGAGCTGGGCCTGTTCTTCCTCTTGTCATAGAATGAACCACCAGCTGCAAACCAAGGCCATGGCCCTGTTGACGGCCCTGCTGCAGGGAGCCAGCCCCACTGAACGCAAGGCGAGTCCACGGTGACTAAATGAAGAACAGCAGCTAGTGTGTGCTGTGCTCCAACTTAGAGCAGAAAATCATCTGAACCCCCTTCTCACCCACATAGGAAATGCTTGACCACCTATGGAAGAAGAATCTTCGCCAGTTCATCTACAAGGTAGGATGGACCAGGCCAGGGAGACCTCTCCCCAGTCTTCCTTCCCCTGGGAGTCTCACCCAAGCCTGGTTGTCTTCCAGAACATCATCCACAGTGCAACACCCATGGGTGACGAGATGGCTCATCACTTGTATGTGCTGCAGGCTCTTACCCTGGGGCTGCTGGAGCCACGGATGCGGACACCACTTGATCCCTACAGCCAGGTGCGAGGGGGACAAAGGCTGCAGGGCTACCTAGAATTTTGCTTTGGATCTATGATCTTGACATGCCCCTTACCATTACCTCCAGGAGCAGCGGGACCAGCTGCAGGCCCTGCGCCAGGCAGCCTTTGAACCAGAGGGGGAGTCCTTGGGCACAGGGCTCAGTGCAGACCGCCGCCGGTCTCTCTGTGTCCGAGAATTCCGCAAGTTAGGCTTCTCTGTGAGTTACCCCTACCTTAGTTTCCACCCAAGCCTCCATCCAGGCTACAGTTATTCTAGGGCTGTGGCCCTTCCTGAGCTGCCTGCCCTCTCGTCTGTAGAACAGCAACCCAGCCCAGGACCTGGAGCGTGTGCCCCCTGGCCTGCTGGCCCTGGACAATATGCTCTACTTCTCCAGACATGCACCAAGTGCATACAGTCGGGTTAGTAACAGGCTGGGGCAGGAGGATGGCAGCAGCTCAGCTTCATCAGGGTCTCCATGGAGATCCTGTTACCATTCTCTGTTCCTACTGCCGTAGTTCGTGTTGGAGAACAGTAGCCGAGAGGACAAGCATGAATGCCCCTTTGCCCGGAGCAGCATCCAGCTGACAGCGTTGCTGTGTGAGCTGCTCCGTGTTGGGGAGCCTTGTGAGTCGGGCTGGGTCCAGTGTACTTGGGGTCAGGGGACGGAAGGGCAGAGAGGGCCAGGGGCTGTAGATACTTTCTCCCTGAGCCCCTCCTGCCCCCCTGCCCCAGGCTCCGAGACAGCCCAGGACTTCTCACCCATGTTCTTCAGCCAAGACCACAGTTTCCATGAGCTCTTCTGTGTGGCTATCCAGCTACTGAATAAGACCTGGAAGGAGATGCGGGCAACACAGGAAGATTTTGACAAGGTGGGGGGGGGGTGGGAACAGCAAGGCCAGGGGTCTTCTGGGGAGGGGTTCTGAACGCAGGTTCTCCACTGAGCTTGGGTGGTCCTAGGTGATGCAAGTGGTTCGGGAGCAGCTGGCCCGTACCCTGGCTCTGAAGCCCACCTCCCTGGAGCTCTTTCGAACCAAAGTGAATGCCCTCACCTATGGGGAAGTGTTGAGGCTGCGGCAGACAGAGCGGCTGCACCAGGAGGGCACGCTGGCCCCTCCCATACTGTAAGTTGGTAGGGACCCCAAGTCTCAGTCCCCACCTTCCCCAGTGCGCTGTGGGGAGCCCTGGTTAAAGACTCTCAATCATTCAGGGAATTGCGAGAGAAGCTGAAGCCAGAGCTCATGGGCTTAATCCGCCAGCAGCGTTTGCTCAGACTCTGTGAAGGAATGCTCTTCCGCAAGATCAGCAGCCGGAGAAGACAGGGTCTCTGAATGGGCTGACGGTGTGGGGCGGGGGGTTATCTGGGGCCAGAGCCCTCTCATCACTCCTCTCTTTTCTGCAGACAAGCTATGGTTTTGCTGTTTATCCCCCAACCACAAAGTACTGCAGTATGGGGATGTGGAGGAGGGTGCCAACCCCCCTACCCTAGAAAGCCTACCTGAACAGCGTAAGGAGGGCAGGGCTGGGGCTCCTACACCTGCTCCCTCTCCCTATAGGCCGCATACCTCGGGTCAGCCTTGGGCCGTGGTAATCAGCAGGTCTCTTTTCTACAGTCCCTGTGGCAGACATCAGGGCGCTCCTAATGGGCAAGGACTGCCCCCATGTCCGGGAGAAGGGCTCTGGGAAGCAGAACAAGGTGACTGCAATAGGGTCAGAGGCCCCGCCCACCTATCCCCCTCCCTCCTGTTCCCTGCTTAGTGTCCTTACTCCCCGGTTCCTAGGACCTGTATGAGCTGGCTTTCTCCATCAGCTATGACCATGGGGAGGAAGAAGCATACCTCAACTTCATTGCCCCCTCCAAACGGGATGTAAGTGTCTGGGCCGGGTTGTTGGGCGGATGGGCAGGGGAAAAGATAGATGGCCAGGCCCTCACAGAGTTGGCCCTGTCCATCCTTAGTTCTACCTGTGGACAGATGGGCTGAGTGCCCTGCTGGGCAGTACCATGGGCAGTGAGCTGACTCGGCTAGACCTGGAGCAGCTGCTCACTATGGAGACCAAGTTGCGGTTGCTGGAACTGGAGAACGTGCCCATTCCTGAGCAGCCTCCCCCAGTACCCCCACCCCCTACCAACTTTAACTTCTGCTATGACTACAGCATCACTGAGCCATGACTGAAGTTAGGCCACAGTTGATACTGCTATAGCAGCCACAAAATCACAGACAACCTGACTAGCAGAGCCTCTAACAGAAATAAAGTTAGCTTGGCTTATAGGTATGTGTCAAATCAGCTCTGAACCTGTGGGTTAAACCTGTTGATAAACATACACATCTTCAAACATAGTAAATGACATAAGGGCACCAGGTGAGACCAGATACTTGTACAGCTAGCTACCTCTGCAAGGCTGGTGTTGGGTGGGAATAGGTAGGGACTACTGCCTTTCTTGAAGAGATTCCTTAGCCTCCCTTAGTTCTGGACATGAGGAAAAGGGTGGTCTGTCATTTGAGCAGTCCAAGAAGCGACTGGAATGTTGGCCTGCTGACAGAGCAGCAAGGCAGGACGTGCTGCCCCAAACGGATGCCTTCCTAGGTACTAGCAACAGGGGTCTGTCGGGAAGCCATGCTTTCAGAAGGCTCCTGATAGTTTGCCCTCATTTCTCAACTCGACTTGGCCCTTGCCCTTGTCCTCTGTGGGGGGCAGAAACTTTTGGTAAGAAGCATGAGGGACAGAAAGGGGCAGATCGGCATAAGAGAATTAAGATCTAACTCCTGATCGTGGTGAGGTGGTGATCTGACAAGCCACAGTGTGGGGACAGGGGTGCTGAGATATGGTGGTCCAGGCAACAGTCACAAACTCCAGGCCCCTAAGACAAATAATTGCAACCCAGTAGCCCCACAGGGTAGGCCAAAAGCTACCACTGCCCTGAATAACTCATCTACCATTTATTACTCCTCAAATACTACATTTAGCATGCTAGTTACTAATACTGTGCCTTAAAGTTTGATTAAATGCCATTTCCTTTGGAGAAGTGCCAGTAAAACATTTGACCCCATAAAAAATAAAACAAAACCTCTGTATTCCCAATCTTCAGAGTGTCCATGCCTGAGCACAGTGCCTTAGAACACTTTTGAGTTCAAACTGGCAACAGAGAGTAGGGGGGATTCCAGTTGTAGTTAATGTCCCAAAAGTCAATTCTTCTCAGTACCTTACGTGTCCATGCCACCACCACTCTGGCCATAACCCCCTGACTTCTAGTTTCTAGTCTTGCTGCTCTGAGCATCTCAATAGTTGCCACTCCAACACTGCAAAGTGGATGTGGTTATATAATCATACATACTCCATTTGAATGAAAATGATCCTATGGGCTGGGCAGTGGTGGCGCACGCCTTTAATCTCAGCACTTGGGAGGCAGAGGCAGGCGAATTTCTGAGTTCGAGGCCAGCCTGGTCTACAGAGTGAGTTCCAGGACAGCCAGGGCTACACAGAGAAACCCTGTCTTGGAAAACCAAAAAAGATAACAGAGAAAGAAAAGAAAAGAAAAGAAAAGAAAAGAAAAGAAAAGAAAAGAAAAGAAAAGAAAAGAAAAGAAAAGAAAAGAAAAGAAAAGAAAAAAGAAGAAAAGAAAGAGAAGAAAAAAGAAAGAGAAAGAAAGAGAGAGAGAGAAAAGAAAATGATCCTATGGGCTCATGTATTTAAATGCTTGGTCCCCAGCTAATGTAACTGTTTGGGAAGGATTAGGAGGTGTGGCTTTGTGGGAGGAGGTATGTACTGGGCGTACACCAGGTCCAGTCTAGCTCTCTGCCTGCTGCCTATGGCTCTTAAGTACTGCCTATCTGTCAGCATATATTCCCCACTATGATCATCGTGGACTCACCCTCTGAAACTGTAAGCAGGCCCCTAATTGAATGCCTTCCTTTATAAGTGCCTTGGTCATAATATTTCATCACAGCAATAGAGCAGTGACTAAGACATGTCCTGTATTGTTTAATACCTCACTACTGTTCTGTTGTCATGGTTACCATGAATTGAATTGAACTGGTACGTTACACAGACATGTGTTTTTGTCTTCCATTTGGTCCTCAGGGTTCTTGTAGACAAGCTAGCATCTTCCCTATATTCCATCAGAGCCTACACATACCTTCCATACCTGAGCCACACCAGTCTGTCCATCTGACCTTTGTGCCCCTTCTGCCATGTTCACTGCCTTGTTGCGTTCCTTGACCCTCTAAGTTCATTGCTGTTGTAAATTCCCTGCCCTCACTGCTGTTTCCCTGCTCACACATCTCCTGCATACCACACTGCCCCATCTGCTAGCTGGCTTGTCTCCCTACTGGGTTTGGTGATTGGGAGAACAACAGCCCTTGTAAATCCCAACACGATGCATGTAGCTGCTTCTAGAACTGATAAACAGACACAGTATGGGGACACACAGAGGACCAACAGGGTAAGACAACCTCAGAGCTGCTCTTGGGAAGTCAGGGGCACTGTTCAGGGTTTGGACTCCATGGCCACATAGGATCGTTCTACTCAGACATGCTGTCCTATGTCTTACCCTATCCCAAGACAGCATGTGAATCTGGTGAACAATTACCCCCAGGTCTGGTCAGGACCAGTGTCTTTGCAGCAGGGTATGAAAAGGGGAAATGCTGAGAAAGGCCTCCAGAATCTCCCATGTGGAAGAAGCCAGGACCCCTTTATTCTGAGAACATCAGAGAAAGTCATAAGATCTGGAATTTTTAATCTTGTTTGGGTTTACAATGAAGTTGGTGGCTGGCTGCTAAAGCTCTGAAGGACTGGAAGAGACCCCACCCTCACCCTACCCCTGGGAACAGGCAGAACAAAGGCTTTAGTCTAAGTAGGTGGCTGGCAAGAGGCAGAGTCTGGCCATCCCCAGCACCAGGCCCAGCTCACCTGTGGGTCTGACCTTTAGAGGGGCCCATGGCAGCAAGTGTAGCTGGGAAGAGGTGGCTGCCATCTGTGGGGTACACTAGTGCTGCAAGATCCCTGGATTGGTTCTGTCCAGAGTCTTAGAAAAGGTTCTAGAACAGGGGAAGGCAGGCAGGAGGCACTGGGGCAAACTCAGGTCCACAGGCCTGGCTGGGCTAGGACTATAGTGGTGAGGGAAGATGAGCTTCAGGGCTAGTTACTGACCTGGCCTCAAAGTGTTAGGGTCAGGTCAGCCCCTCCCACGAAGCGAGACTGGATGCAGGTCACCTGAGGCAGCTGTGCCTGAAAGTGTCTGACGGCTGCCATGTTGATACCAGGACACATGGCCACGTCCAACACTCGAAGCTGCTTGCATGCCTGCCCAATTGTATCCAGAGTTCTGTAAGGAGGCCACAGGATGAGTGCCAGCCAGTGTGAGACCAGAGCCCAGCCCATGGCTTGGCTCCACCTGCTCACTGCAGTGCCACCAAACACTTACTGCTCTGTAAGCTGACTGCAGCTGGACAGGTTGAGATGTTGTAGCCTTGGCCACAACCTGGCTGCCTGGGCCCATCCCTCGTCACTGAGGTGGCTGCAGTGACTCAATGTCAAGCGCTCCAGGCTAGGACAGCCCCTAGCCACAGCCACCAAGCCCATGTCTGTGAAAGCTGGCAACAAGCTCAATGATAACTGCCTCAGCTGAGGGAACTGGAGCACCTGCAAGAATGCGGATAGAGAATGGCCCCAAAGCCCCAACGCTTGGGCCCCTTCCAGGTTCCTTGCTTGTACCAGAAACCGAAGAGAAAGGGATGCCAAGCACAAAGTGGGTGGCCCAGTCCCAAGCACCAGCCCTAATGTCCTCAGTTTAGTCACACCTTGGCCAAACTGGCATCAGTCAGCTTACTGCAGGCTGTGAGGTCCAACTCCTGCAGGGCCTGAAGCATGAGCAGGGAGGAGCCCTGTGGCTCAGAACTGGGCTCCTGAGGATCTGGAGCCTCATTGTCCACCTCCTGGTGTAGCTGTGGGAAGAAACCCCTGCTTCTCAGGTTCTTCTTAAGTTTTGTCAAAGATTCGGGACACCCAGAGGGCAGACTGGGCCAAGGTCACCGCACCCTCTCTAACTTTAAGAATCTCATACCTGAGGACTTAGCACAGGCTCATCACTTGGCTCCTTCAACCCCAAAAGCCCCCAATCCTGGAGCTCCTTGCACCAAGCCAGGCGCAGGACTGACAGGTGAATGAGGTAGGTGCATATGGCCTGCATGGTCTGGTTAGTGAGGGCCATGCAGGAGGACAAGTCCAGCACCTTGAGGCTTGGGCCCAATGCTGGGATCATGGAGAGCACCGAGGCATCCTGGGAGGAGGACAGAAGGTTAGGACCAGCCAGCGTGGGCCTCCGTGCTTGGCAGGGGGCACCAGCAAGGGTCTGATAAGATTCCTCGGCCAGAGGGCCCAGAGAGAGAAGCAACACGGTTCCCATGCTGGTTGTGAAAGTTTGGAGTGCACAGGGTGGGCTGTGAAGGTGGGGAGACCTCCAAGGGGTGCTGAAAGGCAGCCTATGGGTGGGTGGTACAAGGAAGACTGTGAACAGAGAGTTTCAGGCTGCTGTTGTCCCTTGCTCCCAGCCCTGTTGAAAGGATGTGCTGAGGCAGCACTCTAACCACAGCCCACTGGACCAGGAGTGGAAAGGCGAACCAATCAGATGCGTCTCCTGTGGAATCTGAAGCTCAAGTGTTAGCCTGCCACCACCATGAGAAGCTGGGGGCAGCAGGAGCTAAATGCAGAGCAGAGAAGCTGGGTGCAGATGCAGAGGGACCTGCAGAGGCAGGTGAACACTAAGAGACACTGGTGGCCAAGAAATGCTTAGTGGCCAAGGAGTGGTTAGGGAGAAAAGTGCTTGCCATGAAATGAAGTTGACATAGGATTTCAGTCTGGAATGTTCTTGTCATAATAATAGGTTAAAGGGATAGCCCTCACAAGAAGGACCAACTGATATGCTCAGACAGGAATGTCACCCATTGGGCAATGCTGAGCCCTATGAAGGATCTAACTTCACCCAAGAGGTGACCCTGCAGCTCTCAAGTGATATTATCCACCCCAAAGCCCTGCCTGCTGAACATCTTCTTTGGTACAATGCAACACAACCCTGTTTTGGGTGGGGAGTTCTCTGACTAGCCCTGGCTGACTTGGAAATTCTTTGTAGACCAGGTTGGCCTTGAACTCAGAGACTGGCCTGCTTCTGACCTCTGTGCTAGGGTTAGTGGTGTGTGCTACCACTCCCTGAGTTTCCTATCACTCATTTTTTCTAGGCTTCCTTCATCCAGAACTCACATACGGGGTAGAATCAGTTCATGAACCTGGCCAGTGAGGACTGTAAAGGCATTTGCCATCTGTCTAAGCCCCTGTCCTTTTCCAAACCATGTCTCAAATTCATTCCTAACTACGATGTCTAGGATGCCAACACTGGGTAGCCTCTCCCAGGGAGGGGGGGGGGGAGGGGACTCAGGCCCAGCTCCCTCAGACCCTAAGCAGAAGGGAGGGAAGGTAGCTCACCTTCAGTGAAGAGCAGTAAGCCAGCCTGAGGGAAGTCAGTGCACGTGGAGCTCTGCGAACTGAGCCTAGGACCTGGGCCAGCTCCCGACCGCTCACCAGACAGCATTCGGCCATGTCTAGGCTCTGCAATTCACGCAGGGCCCCTAGGGCTGCACACCCTGCATCTGTCAGTCTCTGCAGTTTCTTCAGACTCAAGTGCCGCAGGTGGCGTAGGCCTCGGCTCACAGCCAAGAGTGCCCCATCGGTCAGGTCTGAGCAGCCACTAAGGTCCAGGGAAGTAAGACCAGGCTGCTGGCAGCACAGGATGGTCACAGCCTCTGAGGAGAGGTCTCTGCAGCTGTGCAGATTCAGCTCCTCCAACTTCAATCCAGTCACTTGGCCCAGGGCTTGTAGGGCCTCCGGGGGCAAACCAGTACCACTGAGGTCTAGGGCACGCAGCGTGCCAGCTCGCTCCTTGATGAACTTCAGCAAGTTGTGGAAGGAAAGCTGGGAGGGAGAGGAGACCTGGGGGCTGATGGAGCCCCAGGTTGGGCTTAACTCAAAGGAAAGATGGCAGTAAGCCAAGGAGAGGCGCTCCAGGCTGGGGAAACAACTACTGAGATGGTTGAAGCTGAGGTCAGTCAGGTCACGCAGGCCAGCCAGGTTAAGATCACGGAGGCCACTCAATGCCTCTCGGACACACTGTGCTGTCTCAGGCTGGGCCAACAGAGTGCCTGATGTGAAGAGACTGTTGCAGCCACTGAGATCAAGCGTACGAAGGACTGGGCATCCCAGGATCAGGGCCAAGAAGGACGCCTCTGTGGGGCTGCCCCCACCCAGGCACAAGCTTTCCAGGTGTGGGCCTAAGTGGTAAGCAACAGACTGCAGTACCTGGTGCGAAGCTGGCGAGCCGTCCAGGTTGGTCAAGCTGATGCATGAAATGCCCCTGAGGCCCAAACTCTTGATGGCTGAGAGTGAGGCAGAGGACACGGGAATGTTGTAGCGCACATTTGTCTACAGGGTAGCAGTAAGCCTGAGGTTAGACTTCTCAGAGGATGAAGATAGTCAAGAAAGGCCCTTCTACAATGAGCACCCATCCTTAGTGTGTGTGTGTGTGTGTGTGTGTGTGTGTGTGTGTGTGTGTCGTGTAGCTGGGTGTAGGCAGGAAGTGGGAACTGGGAAGGGAAACAAAGCAGGAAGTAGGAAGACAAATTATGCTGGCATTTGGAAGAAAACGACTATTGGGCTAGCAGGAAGTCAAGCGAAGGACCTGCTAGATGCCCACAGAGGGACAAGGATAGTGTGGGAAGTGAGCTAACTGAGCACAGGAGAGCTGTGACCTATAGGACACCCGGTGATGCCTTCATGGGGTGGAGGACACAGGATGCTGGATCATAATCTTTTAGATCCACGACCCAGCCAGGATCTTGGCATTAGTAACCAGCTCCCCCAACTTTCTAGAGAGGATAGAGACAGCACTGAGCCGACTGAAAGGCAGAAGGGCAGCAGATACCACTCAGCTTCTTGGAATCCAGGTACCAGGGCACTGAATCTCTCTGGAATACAAGTGGAATTAGCACTGAGCCTAGTCCCCTGGTGGCTTTAGTGGCATGAATATTTGCAAGTAGTGAAAGCAGAAGTGTGTTTGCACATGCATGTGCATGCGTGTACTTTAACATGTGTAGCTGTCTGGAACACCTATATCACACCTCTGCAGGGAGCAGGACCTAGGCTAAACCCCAGACAAGCAAAGAACATTAAGCTGGACTTGCTTAAAGAGAATAAGGAGCGGTGAAGCACGCCTTTAATCCCAGCACTCGGGAGGCAGAGGCAGGTGGATTTCTGAGTTCGAGGCCAGCCTGGTCTACAAAGTGAGTTCCAGGACAGCCAGGGCTATACAGAGAAACCCTGTCTCGAAACCACCCCCCCCAAAAAAGAGAGAGAGAGAGAGAGAGAGAGAGAGAGAGAGAGAGAGAGAGAGAGAGAGAGAGAGAATAAGGAGCTCATGTTTGGAGTTGGGGGCACAACACAGGAGTTCAGCTCAGGTTTAAGATGTGACAATATGATGGCTTAGGCAGGTGTTTGGGAGCAACCAACTAAGGGAAATGTTTTTTTAAGACCCTTCCCTGATCTCACACCAAAAAAAGGAGTTAAGGGGAAGTCAATGCAATCTGCATGGAATTGATCTGCAGTGGGAGAAAGAACAGCTGAGTTCCAAAATCCTATCCACTGGCTTGGGGACACAGCTCACGAGTAGAGTATTTCTCTAACCTGTGTGAAGCTGAGTTGAATCTTCAGGGGAAAAAAATCACCTAGTCCATTCTCGATACCTGTTGCCTAGGTAGCAGGAAAGTGGTTCTTTAAGAAGGCGTTAGTTCTATCAATATGGTTCTGATGCAGAAAAGCTGAGCTCTGGAAAACACTTACCTCTGTCAGTAACAACAACCCCCCCCTGTTCTCTGTGTCCCTCAGAATAACAACCAACAGGGAGTGGAAAGGGCAGTGCTGATGGGCAGCAGTCAAGCCTGCAGATCTTAGCAGTGTCCTCCCAGCCCACACAACCCATCCCTAGTAAGGGAGGAACCGCTGGCTTCTTCCTTAGCAGAAACAGCCACCGTAAGGAAGAGCCAGGAACTGGGAGCTGAGAATGTAACTCAGTTGGTAGGGCAGATGGTGGTCAAGCACAAGGTCCTAGGTTTGATACCCTGCATTACAGAAACCAGGCATAGTGATAGATTCCTATAATCCCAGCATTTGAGGGTTAGAGGTAGGAGAATCAGAAGTTCTTGGTCATTTTTGACTACATAGCAGGTTAAGACATGGCTGGGATATAGGAAACCCTGCCTCAAAAAAGGAACAAAACAAGGACCCATCTTCCTGGACTTTCTCAGAGGAGTCAGAAGCTGGCCAGCACCCCCCTCCTGACCCCACGTCTAGATTGTGTTTTTTCCCTGTTCCCCGAAGACGAGCCCTCACCACAGGTCCCAGGTCCCTCTCTCAAATTTAAGGAGAGCTAGGGGAAGTTCAAAGGGTGACAAGCTGGGGAAGGAGATGAAAACTTCAGAGAAGGCAGGCTGTAGAAAGGCACCAGTCACCGAGAAGCCCTGTACACCATGTGAATCCATCTACTGCCAAGGAAACCAGAGCTGGAGGAGCTATGAGCCACCCGGGCAGCGCACGCCCCACCACTCATGTGGCTCAGGAGCCTAAGAGCCACTCTGTGCCAACAGCTATAAGGACAAAGGAGCTCAGCTGCCTTCCCTTCCTAAGAACCTAAGCAGCCAGGAATGTTCTGCCATCTTAAACTACCTCTCTGTAAACAAGATGGACAAACAGCCAAGAGAGAGCACTGGCAATCACCCCAAGGTGCAGTCCACAGTTGGCAGACACAAGGCAAACAGGCAGGGTCTGGAACAAAGGGTTTTCCAGCTTCTTGACGAGAGAGGAGACTTGAGACCATACCTGGTCCCTGCTGGTTGTTCTGTTTTGCTTTGTTTCAAATTGTCTTGAGATGCAGTCTCACATAGCTCATGCTGGCCTTGAACTTGCTATGTAGCAGGAGATGACCTTGAACTTATTTTAGCTTCCACTTCCCAAGTGCTGGGATTATAGGCATGCATCACTCACTACTCTTAGTTTTACATACTACCGGGAGCCCAGCTCAGGACTTTTTTATTAAGCAAGTACTCAACCAACTGAGCCACATCCCCAGTGACCCTGACCACTATTATTCTTAGCCAGGCTAGGCAGCCTAGAGCACTTTATACAATGGCCATCCTGCTCCTGATGTCAGCTGGAGAGAACAGGAGGGGGTGAAAGGGCAGTCTTTAGAATATCTGCTTCTTTGAGGGGCAGGTGCAAACAGGGTTCCTGCGTTCTGGACTTCGGCTTTTTCAGGCCCTAAGAAACTGCTTTTGGAGGCTTGAGGGAGGATTAGCAGGATACCCGCTCTAGTCTCAGCCATCCACCCACAGATGACAAGTAAGCCCTGGCCTCCTTTCCCCATGTTAGCATCTTATGAGCAATTGCAGTCGCTTTGGAAATGCCCACTTTTAAGAACGACAAGTACCCCTTGACTGCCGGAGGGCAGGATGCAGTACCTAGTGAAGTCTCATGGTGAGAGAGAGGCTCGTGTACAGGTTTTGAGGGCCCTCTAATAGAAGACTCCTCCCATCTGCTTGGTTCAGGAATCCAAAAGCTAAGGTACCTGCTTTCCATCCAGAAAACTGCAGTGAAATACAGCCCTGGTGCTCAGCAGTCCTGGTCTCGAGCAGCTAAGTACTCTGGCCAGGAGGAGACTACGCTCCATAGTGACCAAGCCAGTGGTGGCCACCAGGACTTCCAGAGCAGTAGGCAGAACTTGGGAGCATGTGGGGCCCTCCCTGTTTTATTATTTGGGGTGCATTAGGATTAAATACACACGTCAGGGAGGATTAGGGGAATCAGAAGTCATATAGTCCATGTATCGTACCCTAGCTTGGCATGACTTAGTCCCAGCTTAGCTTTAGTTGGCTACTACCTTCCATGGCACCAGTGGCTTATGGAACTGCCTCCTGCTCTACCTGCCAACATCTGGGTCTTAGAGGGCAGGCTCTGTAGACTACTCTCTGGGATATAGTACTGGTGACATATAAGCAGTGCCTTAGGTGCCTGTATACCTATAGCTTGGCCTTCCACCATTCTTGGCCTAGCAGGGTCTTTGTCGACATGACCTGGAGTTCCCAGGTAGCAATGCCAGCTCTACAAGAGTAGCCACCAAGATCTCAGCCATGAAGATCTCTTCCTTCCTCCTTGCTCCTCCTATTCCATCTCTCCTGTACCCAGGAGCCTAACCACTCCCTCTGCCTTCTTCTTCCCTGCTGGACACTATGAGATGTCTCTCTCCCAAGGGCTTGTATCCTCCTCCCTCATGCTGCTGTGCCAATTTTTCCTGCCTAGCTGCAGATAACAAAACCAGCTGCCCACTGTGGCCTGTGCCACAGATAATGGAATACTGCTGAGAAAGCCATGGCTTTCCCTATCCCACTTCCTCCATGTCTCCCTTCCTGACAAGCCTACCATTTTCTCCTGCTTCAAAACTGCAGGCTTCTCTGCACCCAGCCTACCATTTTCTCCTGCTTCGAGGCTGCTGGCTTCTCTGCACCCAGCCTTCTGAGAAATGGCTGCTCTGCTTCAGAGCAACCAAAGCACCAGGACTCCCCTCCTTGTTTGCTGGCTGGCTCCCACCTCCAGCTCCTAGTCTTTTGGTTCTGAAAGTCCTTTCTTCTGTCTTGCTAAGCTGTCACACCTTATCTCTGGGAATCCCACTGGTTTTGTCTTTCTACCGATCCTTCCTTTAGGTTTTGTTTTGGGGGGAAAGAGTCTGACTATGCAGTTCAAGCTGGCCTTAAATTCACTATGAAGCCCAAGATGGCCTTGTCCTCATAGCAATCCTTCCTGCCTCAGTCTCCTGAGTGTCAGAGCACCTTTCCTCACCTCTCCAAATGTTCCCTTTGTTCCCTGGGAAACACACGGGGACACTCAGATCCACTGTCTGGCCCCTTATGTCCCCTCTGTCTCATCTGCTCACTCCTTCCTGTCACAGCTCCCTCCTGCAAGTCACCATGTCGGAGCTTCTCTGTACCTCTCTCTCCTAGAGCATATCCCTAGTGGCTTACTACACCGCCTGCTGGGGAAGGGCTGTAGCCATTAACCTTGTCATTCTATCTAATGTAGCCACTGGCTCTCCTCTCGCTCTCTCTTCAGCCTGCTTTTCATTGGTCTCTCTGGAGTCATCTACACACACAGACCAGAGATGAGTAGGTTCTACCTGACCACACACACTGTGCTATGTTACACTACACTTCATCCTGTGGAACAATACAGCTTCCTTTTCCTTTCCTTTCCTTTCTGTGTGGGATGAGCCAGGGGAGGACATTGCATGCCATGCTTTATTCCCTGGAGACAGGGGCTCTCACTGAACCTGAGCTCGGCTGGCAGCCAGCTGCCCCACTGGGTCTCTTACCTCTGCCCACTACAGCACTGGGGTCACGGAATGGGTTAAATGGGTGCTAGGGATTTGAACTCAGCCCCTCATACTGTCACACCAAGCACTCTTAGCCACTCTACTGAACCATCTCTCCAGTCCTATCTTCCTTTCTTTTTGCTGTTTTAGGAAACAGAATCTTGCCCAGGTTGAACTCTGACTCGCAATCTTTCTGCCTGAGTCTCCCAAGGGCTGAGATTACAGACATGTTCCTCCATGCCTGGCCCAGCTACTTTCTGATCCATATTATTTTCTTCAACCAGACATTAGAGATTTACTGCTTCATGCCACTTAGAAACCCTGATAAAAAATGCCCAATTCTGAATCCACCATCTATCCCTGAATACGCTTCTCCTCCTGCACTCTTAACTCCCTTGATCCAAGTTACCCTCACTCTTACCACCCACTGTCCCTTCTGCTCCATTTCCTCCACATACTGACCGTACTGACCGTATCCCACTGGGCATGGTGATAACCCTTGAACTCTTGGCCTGCCTGCCTCTCCTTCCAAGTGCCGGGCTTACAGGCCTGTGCCACCACACTCAACAGGACAGCTCCTGCCCATGAGCATTGTGTTGCCATCTCTCTAAGGGACTTTACATCATTAATGATCCTCTCAGCCGTGTAAATGCTCTGCTGTTCCTCTGCTCCTTACAGTTTTCCCTGAGGTGGGGCTACTCAGATCTGGGGCTTCTCTTCCACCCACTTTTTCCCAGTTTCCATTTTTTTCCAGCTGAGTTCAACTAAAAGCCAGGGCATTGTCCATGCCAGTCTCGACTCCAGCACTGAGCTACACTCTTCACACTTCCCCTTCTCCAGTGACACTGAGTCTGGGTGTGCTACCCACACCTTCCCCTCGAATGTCTCACACAGATATTCAACTATCAACTGAATCTCGTCATCTGGGTATCTCACACTTTAAGTAAGTCCATGACAGCAGACAGACCATCCAATGACAGGCTCCACTCACATATACACATTTCATATGTCACAGAGGAAGTTTCTGACCCAACAAGGAAGGTAAAATAGAAATTATGTAGGAGCTACTTGAAAACCAAACAGATCAGCTTCATACTTTATCATATAAATTAAAGTTTCATGAATGAAACCTAATTCTTACCAATAAAAGTTCAAGCCAATCTGGGCGTGGTGGCTCAAGTCTGTAATCTAAGCACCTAGAATGCTGCGGCTTGTAGATTGCTAAATTCATGGCTAACCTGGGCTACATTGTGAGACACCCCCCTCCCCCAATTAAATTAAAAAAGAAAACAAAACATTAAAACCATAAAACAGAAATTTTATTTTTATTGAACCAATCACTACTCTAAAAATCAGCTATATTCTTTAAAAGAATAAAAATATGAGCATGCATTGATGAAATCGCTGGGGGCAAGGGATCTTTAAGTAACCAATGAACGAACACAGAAGCTTAATATTGTACCTCATATGTAAACACTGCATTCTACAAATAAAATGAAAGAGCAAATAGGAATATATTTTAACCAATATATAAAGAATAAATCTTTTGTTTTGTTCTTCTGTTTGTTTGTTTGTTTGTGACAGGATTGTTTCTTTGTGCAGCCCTGGCTATCCAGGAACTTGCTCTGCAGACCAGGCTGGCCTTGAACTCAGAGATCTGCCTGCCTCTGCTTCCTGAATGCTGGGACTAAAGGCATGCACCACCACTGCCCAGCTAAAGAGTTTATTTTTAATATATAAAAGGTTCATACAAGCAAATTACTAAGACCCTACCAGTTAAGTGGATAAATAACACAAATAGCTAATGAGACAAAAAAAAATTTAACTTCACTATAACTAAATCAAAACTAATTAAATAAAAATTAATACAAGCTATTGCTTTCAAATACCACAGATGTTTATGTTGCCCTCCTGGCTGGGCTGCCTCCCCAGCCTCCATTTTACCCTCTAATCCATTCTGGAGTATGGAGTTCTAAGACACAGTTCACACTGTCCTTGCCTGTCTTACCTTTTCTTTTTTAAAAATTTATTATTTTATGTATGTGAGTACACTGTCCTCTCTTCAGACACAGAGGGCATTGGATCCCATTACAGATGGTTGTGAGCCACCATGTGGTTGCTGGGAATTGAACTCAGGACCTCTGGAAGTGTAGTTAGTGCTCTTAACTGCTGAGCCATCTCTCCAGCCCTGTCTTACCATTTCTTTACGGCCCCACAGCAGTAACTGGAAGAAAGCCCAAGCTCTCTCTGCTGCCTGGCAGGCACATCTGCCACCTTGCCATCTTGACCACATTCTTGACTCTTCTACCACATCCCACACAAAAAACTTAATCCAGTTATGTGGAATTTCCATACCTTGATGCCCGTTCTAGAAAGAGTAACTTGTGTTTCCATCCTATCTCTCAGGCCTGCCCTGATGCCACTGCATGGTCTCATCTTGGTGCCCTTGTCTGGGTTTCACACTCTCATTGAGATGGCACTGAACACACGGTATCACGCTAACTGTTATTTTCCTTCACTGGACAATGTGCTCCTTAGGGAGATGATGTTCTATTCACCTGTGCACCCCAAGCTCTGTACCCCAAGACTAGTAGAATGAATGTGTAAATATATAAGGATGGATAGACAGATGATAGATAAGCAGGGCCATGAGAAGGAGAATAGAGGAATAAGTAAGAATGGACCAAGTGAGGTGGACATCTTACCTCCCGAAGGGCATTCTGGGCTGCACAGTACCAGGCCCGACTCACAAGGGAGGCCTCTTTCTGATCTGACAGAGGCAGGAAGCTCAGGATATATGTGAGCATCTGAGGGAGAAAGATAAGGTGTTTGAGAGCTGTGAGAGCCAGAGGGCTTTAGGACCCTCCCCTCTGGGTCTGAGGACATCAAAGCGCTGGCTTCTAGTCCATCTTGGACCTAAAGCTTCATGAAGTACTGACTTCCTTTCTTCAGCCTGGAAGCATGCCTCATGAGAATGAACCTATCATGAGCCACTTCTGAGAACAGGTTTGTACGAAATAATAATCAAAACTCATACCCAGTTTAGTAGAAACAGCCCGAGCACTGGGGCTACACAAACCTGGTCCAAGTTCCCCCTTGGCTAGCTGACTTTCTTGAGCCTTGTTTTTTTTTGTCTGTAAAATGGCAACTGTTGTGAGATTTAAATAGGTTCTTGTGGGAAGTTACAGAATAGCATTTTTCTGCACATCTAGCCCACAGGGTTTCACTATGTAACCTAGGCTACCCTGGAACATGCTGTGTACTAGACTGGCTTCCATGTGGCACAGCCATTCTCTTGCTTTAGCTACAACTCTATCTCATGTGATGGGATTGTGAGCATGAGCCATGACGACCAGCTTTGGGACCCCTACTCTTCCCATCTCTCCATTACCAGCTTGTTTTCTCAGCCAGCTTAAGGTAGGACGACACAACAAATTTGGGAGACTCAACTCTTCCCTCCAACAGTGCTCAATGAGTCTGTAGGTGATGAGGTTGGTGGGGCTCTGTCTGGAGTGAGAAAGGGGTCACTTGGGAGGCCAGGAACAACTTCCTATTAACTGCCCTTTTCTTCTAGAATCTTCCCTCGTTGAGTCCTATGACAAAGTTTTCTAGGCTTTTACCATGCTATAACTGTCCTACTTCTGAATTTGCATGATTCCCAATGTTAAATCTTTTGATTTTCAGTTTACTTGTATAAGAATACTCAACAATTTAATAGCTTTACATTGTCCTATTCACCAAGCATTAGTCTAGTACAATTGTCTTTGGGGTCCTCTACTCAAATAGTTATCAACCTTAATCTCAACCAAAAGTGGTTTTTGCCCTCAGTCCAATTTTACCCTTTAATGCCGACTGTTCTCCCAATCTGAGATCCCTACTAACACTTGGACTGTAATGCCAACTGCACTATTTTACCCTTTAATGCCGACTGTTCTCCCAATCTGAGGTCCCTAGTAACACTTGGACTGTAATGCCAACTGCACTCCCAATCTGAGGTCCCTAGTGACATTTGGGCTCATGTTCTTCTATTCTCTACTCACAAAGCTGACGGTTTAGACAAGGCTAACCCAGACTTCCCCGATCCCAGCTCTACTGGAGAGAGTTACCCAGGAGAGTAACCAGTAGAGCATGTGACTTCTCTCAGCTTCCGTGTCTGAAGTGTATGAACATGTGAAGGTATTTTAAAACCACCTACATCAGTTCTACAGGGACTGGATGGCTGTTAGTAGCATTTCTACCTTTGTAACATCACCATATTAATAGCTCCAAATTTTATCCCCTGGAGCTAGATTCCTTTTACAGTTTCCTTCTATGTTCAGCCTTGTTAATCCATATATAGTCCAGTTTCAGTACCCCTAGTGAAAAACCTTCTGGGTTCACCAATAATCTCACAGTCCAGACCTCCATGCCTGGTTGGACCTGCTGCTCCCAGAACATCCCCAGCCCATCCTCACTACCAACACAGCATCTCTTTTCCCGTATGTGGGGCTCTGTCTGCAAAGTCCTTCTATAGTGACTTTACTAGCTCTGCTGTGTTTTCTCCTTTCTTCTCAGATGCTAAGTACATACGCAGTACTCACCCAATATTTACTGGATTAAAGATAGTCCTTTGCCTCTACTTTCACCAAAGCTTTGCTCAGGGAAGGGGTGGGGGATAAAGGAGAATACTATTCAGAGGAAAATGACTAGGACCAGAGAGGAGAGACATGAGGAACAGTATGGATGGGACTGGGATGACTAAGCCCCCATCCCTAGGGGGCTTAGAGGGAAGACTGGACTAAGAGAGTGGCTGACCTATCTTCTGAATGATCAACCCTGGGAGCCATGCTAAAGGACAACATGTCTTAATGGAAAGGATCATACATAATTCATTAACCTGAGAAATGCCTTTCTAGCACTAGAGGAGGTAGAGATAGGGGTGGAGTGGTTATCCCATGAGACCACCCCAAAGGATTACTACTACTGGTTACCCATGGGGTTTACAGGGATGAATAGATACCTTCTGGGGCCAAAAGGGAATAGGATGTCATTGAAGGCTCTATGCTAAAGAGAGGATGTGTTCTACGACTCAAGGGAAAGGGCCTGACTTCCTAGGGCAACGAGAGGGGGTTGCCAACCCTCAGGGCAAAACGGATTGAGAAGCCATTTCAAAAAAGATGCAAGACACAAAGCCTGCATCTGTATCTCCATGCCCCTGGCTAAAGGAACAAACACCCCATGGGGTTGAATAGTACAGGGGCAGCCATCACTAGGGGTCTAGAATGAGGAGCAGGCTTGTCTTACATTAAGGACGTTGGGTATGGTCCCCAGAACTAGGGGGCGGGAGCAGTCTATTTCCAACTGCGAGGACAGTGGGGGAGGGGCGGAGGAAATGGAACGACCATTCCAAGGGGCCAATGGGGATAAAATTGATTACCCTTTAGGGACGGTGGAGCGGACATCTTCTAGAACTGAGGGGGAGGGAACGGCCATCTCAAGGGAAGGGGATGGGCAGTGAGTCTGTCCTCATTGAGGTGACAGAGCAGCCATCTTCTGGGGCCAATGGGTAAAGAGGGAATGGTATCCCAACCGAAGGGGTCGAAGTGGCCCCAAAGAGAGCCGTTACCCAGAGTTTTCAGGTCGTGGGATCCGCCGGGCGGCTCGTTTCCGCCTGGCGGGAGGTGCCGGGCGAGCTGTCAGATAGCCTTTCCCCAAAGCTCGGGACCCCGAAGGCGGGGCCTGTCCCCGACCCAGGCCTGAAGGACCGCTCGCTTCCTCTCACCTCCAGAGGCAGCGAGTCCGCCATCGCAGCTCTGCCGTCTCCGCCCCCACGCAAGGTTTTCTGGGACGTGTAGTCCCACCGACTCAGGGGGCGGGGCTTCGGAAGGAAATGGAATCCACTTCCGCCCAGGAGCGGACGATTGCGCTCTTTACCGGAAGTGCATGTGCTGCCGATGTGGTGTCTACTGACTGCAGTTCCAGTTACTCGCGCTTGTTTCAGTGGCTGGGTGTCTGCTGCGCACCATGGCGGTAAGGGACAAGGCGGGGTCCGCACCGGCAAAGCTTTCCCGATGTTGGGAAATTAAAAACAGAAGGGCACGAAGGCATAAGGCACTGGGCCAGAGAGGGGCGCCACCCAATGGACTGTGCTAGAGCGAACGGGATGCGGGGAGAGTGGCCGTGCAGGACTACACCAGAACTAGTAGTGTTGGAGGCTAGGGCGGGCGCGGGCGCGGGCGCGGGCGAGGGTAGTTGCCAGTTCCAGATCTAAACTACTACTCCAGAGGGACGCCATTAAATTCCGCTGGAGTTCTCCCGGAGAGGATCTCAACCCAAAGCTGAACCTTACGAGGAAAGCCAAAGAAGATACTAACGTAATTTGAATTGTTTTGGGTGAGCATTAGGCGATCACAACTGGGGGTGCAGTAAAGTCGGTGTCCTAACTATATTAGAAAGATGGACTAGAGGAGTGGTCGGTATCTCAGGGATTGCTAGGGTTGACAAAGCACGCTAAGGACTTGGCTGCGGGGCAGATAAAGCTCTGTAGGTAGCCAGGTTGGTACAGGGAGTGAGGAGGACTGAGGCAAAACAGCTCTGGCAACATCTCACCATCCCTCCGCAGCCCAAAGGCAAAGTGGGTACCAGAGGGAAGAAGCAGATATTTGAAGAGAACAAAGAAACTCTCAAGTTCTACCTAAGGATCATACTGGGAGCCAACGTAAGTTGTCTGCCTTGTGCTTTCTCTGCCTTCTCATTCCGATCTGATTAGGAGTGGCAAATGACAGCCAAGGCTCCAAAAGAGAACGTTGTAAAGAAATGAAGCCAGGCAGACACCAGCCTGTAATCCCTGCACCAGGGAGGCTCAGGCAGAAAAATGGGCGGTTTGAAGTTAGCTTTGAGTAACAAAGAAATCCTATCTCAAAAAAATTTTTTTTTTAAATAAAAATAAAAAGGGGTGATGGGGTTAATAAGTGAAGCTGGCCATAGTGGCATATAACTGTATTTCTAGCTATTTGGAAGACTGAGGTCAGAGTGTTGAGTGGTAACCAGAGCCACACAGAAAGACTGAAGTCTCATTCGAGAGAATGAGAGCAGGTGTAGCTCCGTGGTGGAGCCCTTGGCTAGGTTCTGCCAACATCGCCAGCAAACACTGCCCTCCTCCCCCCAAAGTATCCAGGGACTGAGTGGTCAGAGCACTTGTTGCTCTTAGAGGACCTTGGTTCCACTCCCGGCACCCACATGGTAGCTCGAAACCTTCTCATTGAGTGGATCCAATGCCCTCTTGTGACCTCTATGGTACCAGGCACAGGGTCAGACACATGGTGCACATAGATACATTGCAGGCAAAACCACTCATACACGTAAAATGTATTTTAATTTTAAACCATTAAAAAAAAAGTAGCCAGGCACAGAAGAAATATGAACTAGACGTAGAAGCAAAACATGAAGAAATGAAGAGGAAACAAAGCAAAACAACAATAAATAAATAAATAAATAAATGCCCCAGCTGAGATTTGTTATACTGAGGCCATACCAAGCTTATACATGTTATACTAAGGCTTCTCTTCCTGGACAGATAAGAGTTTAAGCATTATCTGACTCAGAAGCAGAGGCCTTCCACCACCAGATTTCTTCCTCCTAGTCTGGCCCAGTTCTCCATCAGAGTTGAGGAAAGCCCATAATTTGGGGGGTGGGGGGCTGGCCTTCAGCCCCAACCTGATCGTGTATGTGTGTGCTTGCAGGCTATCTACTGCCTTGTGACCTTGGTCTTCTTCTATTCCTCTGCCTCATTCTGGGCCTGGGTAAGTATCCTGGGAAAGGAGTGTGCACATGCACATGTGCGGAGGGTCAGTGGCCAGCCTGTGACATTGTCACTCTTGTCCTACAGATGGCCCTGGGCTTTAGCTTGGCTGTGTACGGGGCCAGCTACCACTCTATGAGCTCGATGGCTCGGGCATCCTTCTCTGAGGATGGGTCCTTGATGGATGGTGGCATGGACCTCAACATGGAGCAGGGCATGGCAGAGTGAGTGTCCCCCATCGCCAGCTCAGGTGAGCGGCCCCAGGGCTGGGGCGCTGGGGCCCACACAGCCCAAGACTCACAACTAAACAGTGTGGAAGGGGCAGGCCTTAGGGCCAACATACCATCCTTGGCAGCCGTCCCTTTATCCCACAGGCACCTTAAGGATGTGATCCTACTGACAGCCATTGTTCAGGTGCTCAGCTGCTTCTCCCTCTACATCTGGTCCTTCTGGCTTCTGGTACGTGGGCTAGAGTGCTGGGCCTCCCCATTGCTCGCCAGTCTTTGCAAGTAGCCTCACATGGTCTTTTCTCTCCTAGGCTCCAGGCCGGGCCCTTTACCTCTTGTGGGTAAACGTGCTGGGCCCCTGGTTCACAGCAGACAGTGGAGCCCCTGCACCAGAGCTCAATGAGAAACGACAACGCCGACAGGAGCGGCGGCAGATGAAAAGGTTATAGCATCCTTAACTGAGGCTGTAGGCTGCTGGGTGCTGGTTGGCTCTGTTATGCTGCGTGGCCCCATGCCTGGAGCAGTGAGGGCCTAGTTTAAAGGCCAAAGCAGCCTGGATTATAGGATCACTAAATAAATAGTTTCGAATGTGGCTAACGGCTGTGTGGATGATGATGCACGAAGCAGAAAGAATTTTAGTCTAAGGTTGCTCTTGTCTTGGCTCAGCTAGGCAGAGATCTTTAAAGAAGAGAAAGGCTCTTAAATTAGCTAGGTAAACTTTATTTTGTTCCAAATAAGGAACTCACACATGCAAAATACATGTACGTGTATACACATACACACACACACACACACACACACACACACACACCCCTAATACTGTTCACAATACTGGTTTCTGGGTATAAGCTTCTGAAACCAGGTTTCTGTTCCAGGCCCTCTCCGCACTCCGTCTCTTGTGCTGTCGCTGTCATGTCCAGGCGTGGTAGCACCTCACACCTCTAGACCAGGAGCTTTGCTTAGTCCCAGTGCCTGCACCAGGTCATCTCCAAGTCCACTCTTCAATGTCCGTCTCACTGCAGGGACAGAGCAGGGTTACAGGGGTGGGAGCCAGGGCAAGGGGAGATACGGGGAGCATCCCACGGCTTTGTAAGGGGATGCTCACAAGACTTTCGGTTGCCACGAGAGCGCTTCCTCTCCCGAGCAGCTAAGGCTCTAGGACCGCTCTTGGTTACTGACTGCACCAGCAGGTCCATTATCTCATCTGACGTGTCGGTGGGTGAGCCGGAGACTGCAGTCTCCTCAGGGGATGCAGCGGAGGGCCCCACTGCTGTGTGTGAGACGGGGGAACTGCTCTGGACCATACCTGAGGGAGACAGCAGAGAGAAATCAGGCAAAGGTGGCTTTAGAACACATTCCCCTAGCAGCAGCTGTGAGCCCTACCTCTGCTGCGTCGGCTGTGTGTGGCATCTTCCGGCCTGCTGGTAAGCAGGCTCTTCATGCTGGCATGATTGTCAGTATCACCCCGACCTGGCCCGCTGCCCACAGCCACTGGGACAGACAGGTTATTGGGGGCCTCCCCAGCCACACCTGAGAACTTCTCTGTCTAGACAGGGGAAGAAGGGTGGTTAAGAGCAAAGGGAGGGAACCATGAGGTGGCAGGCAAGCCCTGGAAGGGGGTGGGCACTCACCTCGGTAATCATGCGACCACGGGTCTTGTTGCGCTCACGGTATGTAGCCCGCTTCTGCTGCTGCTGCAGTACCCGTTCCCGACAAGTCCGATACTCAAGGGCAAACTCTCTCAGCGTGTGGCAGAACTGCATTATGCGTACATCCCTCGCTGCCTGTGGGGTATAGCCCAGGTAGAGCAGGAAGGCATGGAACCTAGGCAGGTTGGAAGGAGTGGGAGACTGGATCGTGAGTCTTCCTGGTGTTTAAGGGATGGTGGTGGCAGTCCTACCTCCCTCTGGCTCCTGGCCCCACCTGTTGCAGACTCGGCGATGCACTACTCTTAACATGGCTACCCGGCGGGTACACTGGGCCAGGAAGTGGGTGAGTCGAGCACGCAGAGCTGGGGAGAGCTCGTGCTTAGCCAAGCTCCGGAGGCTGTCCTCGGCAGCCTGGCTCCGGCACTCCAGCTGCCCTAGGTTCTCAGTCAGCTGCTCAAAGTCCACCTGAAAAGCAAGAGGGTACATATGTCACTGCTTGAGGCCTGAATGCCTCATGTTAGCACTGCCATGCCTGGCCTGTGACGATAAGAGGCCATGTGGCAGCTGTGCCCCGGTCCAGGCTGGATAGTTTGGGCGACAGTGTTTGTTCATTGTATGCCTGGGCAACTTAGATCCTGTCTCAGAAAGCAAAATGTGGGCAGTGGTATAGCTCGGTGGTGTAGAACGTTTGCGTTTATTGTATAAGACCCTGGATTGAGGCCCCTGCATCACCAAACAAACCAAAAACCGTAGAGTTTAGTACAATGACATACCAGTCCAATTGCTTCAAGCAAAACCAGAAAAGGTTACTTGGAAGAAGTGGCAAGTAAATAGGCCCAAAGAACTGAATGGCTGTGGTTAAGCTATTAAAGCCCACTGGCAGAGGATACAGCACACATACCCACATCCTGAGGAAACTGGTGCAGCAGCCCAGTGAGGTGGGAGGAGAAGGGGTCACCCCCAAGAAGCAATGCCCTGTTGTATGTCAACCAGTCTTAGTGGAATCACTGCCTGGTACTAACCTTGGCACAGCGGGTGAGGGCAGGAATTTCTGAGTAGAGGTCAGAGGAATCAGGTCGGGTCTGGAGCACCAGGGAGCAGAGATGATAGAGTAATGACTGCCGGCGCACTGTGTCCTTCACTTCTGACACCTTCTCCAGGTAGCTCAGCTCAAAGCCACTGCTCTGAAAGGACCCCGTCTCAGTCTGGTCCTAGCTGGATCCAGAGCCTGGACCTCCAGTCCCCAAGTGCTCTCTCACTTACCTGGGAACCATTGAGGAAGTTGCCCACAGCCAAAAGGGTAGCCAGAATGCAGCGGAAGGTGGCATTGTGCACCAGCTGTTCCATGCCCACTTTCAGATCAAACAGTGGCTCTGCAATTTCCTGGTGTGAGGGACGAGGAGCCATCAGGCCACATAGTCATAACTCACCTGTTCTTACCACCCCATCCCACTCCATGACCCACATACCCGCTCCATGCTTTCATAGTCCAGCTTGAAAGCCCAGAGTTGTAGGCGCGCAGCCAGGCCTCCAATGGAAGCAAGAGTCATCAGGAAATTCTCAGCTGGGCCGAGGGGTACATCGGGGTTGGCCAGCTGGGCTTCCTCAATCTTCTGCCGCTCTTCCTCCGTGGGCATCATTGTCAGCAGTTTCTGAAAATGCAGCCACCACCCCACAGAGGCCCTCAGTACTGACCTGAGGCCTAAGACCTTGTCTTCTTACCCCGCCCTAGGCCTTCTAGAGGAGCCCTGAGTTTGGGAGAATGCTCTACAGAAATGGCAGGCCTGTGCCCACCACTGGAAGGACTGGAAGCTCTACTGACCAAAGGGAAGAGCCAGTATTTCCCTCCTTATCCTTAGGGTAGCCCCACCTCAATGCCATCCTTGCTGACAGCAAACTCATCGAAGTTGAGCAGGGCAGCCTTGATGACGTGCACGGGTGGCAGAGTGGTTAGGCCAATGTTGATGGCATTGCTGCGCTTGGGGTCCAGCACTACAGTCATTGTCCGGCGGCCCTCACCAGCCTTCTGCAAGGTTGGGAGAATGGCATTTTAAGAAGGGGAAGAGGGAGCCGGGCAGTGGTGGCCTTTAATCCCAGCACTTGGGAGACAGAGGCAGGTGGATTTCTGAGTTCGAGGCCAACCAGGGCTATACAGAGAAATCCTGTCTTGAAAAACCAAAAGAAGGGGAAGAGGAGCTGGAAGGATTGCTCAGAGGTTAAGACCACTGACTGCTCTTCCAAAGGTCCCGAGTTCATTTCCCAGCAACCACATGGTAGATACAATCATCTGGAATGGGATCTGATGCCCTCTTCTGGTATGTCTGATACATAAAATTAATAACTAAATCTTTACAAAAGGGGTGGGGGGGAACTAGCTGGGGTAGCACCTTAAGCTAGCATGGTGGCATACACCTTTAACTCCAGCACTCAGGAGGATATCTGTGAGTCTAAGGCCAGCCTGGTCTAAAGAGCAAATTCCAGACAAACAAGGCCACACATAGAAACCTTGTCTGGGGGGAATAAAAAAAGGGCACTTAAGTTCTCTGAATGGCCTAATGAACCCATGACTGGAGATAAGAGACACACAGCCTGGGAATGGACTAATAATTCTTTTTTTTTTTTTTTTGTTTTTTTCGAGACAGGGTTTCTCTGTATAGCCCTGGCTGTCCTGGAACTAACTTTGTTGGACTAATAATTCTAATGAGGGTTCTGCTTACTCAGAGAGAGCCTTAAATGAGTTTCCTTTCCTTCCCATGTAGGGAAGGAAGCATTAGCTCTAATAACTCAGCCCCCTCAACTCCCAGTTCCTGCCCATCAAGCCCATTTACCTTGGTGGGTAGCACATCCTTGGCTCTGGACTCAAATAGGTGTTCCAGGCGGGCTGTGTCCACCGAGACGGGTTCCAGCGAGGCCCAGAGGGTAGGACAAGGCCCAAAGCGGCTTCTAGAGCACCCAGGGCCCCCGGCCAGCTTTAGTTCCCGCCAGAAAAGTTTTACTGTCTTCCTTTTGGTAGGGTGCCTTGGGCCGTCAAGTGCTGAGTGGGTAAAAGGCGCAGCCAGGGGTGGAGGTGGTGGGCAGGAACCTATGATGGGTGGGGGAGGTGGGGGCGGAGGTGGAGGGCAGGAGCCTGTGATGGGTGGAGGAGGTGGGGGCGGAGGAGGGGGAGCCCCAGAGAGTGAGGGCGATAGAGATGACAGGAAGGGAGATGTTTTTCCAGCCTCCACAGATTCCACATTCAGTGTATCCTGGTCTTCATCCTCCCCTAGATCTGAGAAGTCCAAGTCCCCAATGCAGAGCTTGGGGACACAGGTGGGAGGCTCCTGGATAGGCTCAGCCTTAGGGCTTGGTGGTGACACTGGCTTCTTGGGCTCTGGCTCAAGACTCCGCTGGGTGCGCAGCAGGATTCGGGAAACAGGGCTCTGGGGTGTCCTGGGTGCAGAGGCTGGCTCTGGGGAGTCCCACAGTTCCCTTGTGCCTAGGAAAAGATAAGTGACTGTCAGCCACAGGCCCTCTGTGGGGCACTAAAGCAACACGTCGGTGAGAGACGAGACAAGACGGATTGGTTCAGCAGTTAAGACCCTGAGTTCAGCTCCCAGCTCTACTCCTGGGTGGCTATAACCAAGCACCCAGAACTCCAGTCTCAGAGCACTAAGGCCCCTTCCCCATGGATACACAAATGAAAGGAGGTTTGCTGGTTTGTTTTTAGTATCTTAAGAAACATTTAATGTGCCGGCTGGTGGTGGCACACACCTTTAGTCTGCAGGCAGGCAGATCTCTATGAGTTCGAGACCAGCCTTGTTTACAGAGCAAGTTCCAGGACAGCAAAAGCTACACAGAGAAATCTTATCTCAAAAAACAAACTAATTTTATGTATATGAGTGTTTTGCCTTTATGTATGTCTGTGAACTGGTGCATGCCTGGAACCCATAGAGGTAATAAGCTATAAAATTTTACAAAGGAGGGGGGGGCCTGTCTATGAGTTTGAAAAAGTCAGATTAGGGATACATGGGAGAGGGTGAAAGGAGAAAAGAGAAGGAGAAAATGATATAATTATATTTTAATAAAAATTTATCAATTGGTGGTGGTTATAAACACCTTTAATCTCTGCAATTGGGAAGCAGAGGCAGGCAGGTCTCTGAGTTTGAGGTCAGCCTGGTCTACAGAGTGAAGACCAGGACAGCCAGGGCTACACAGAGAAACCCACTCTTGAAAAACAGAAACAATTATTAAGAAGGCAGCCTGGGATTTCCCCAAACTAGAGTTATTAGGCCCTTGTGAACTTCCATGTGAGTGTTGGGAACCCAATGCAGGTCCTCTCTCAGCTGCCGACTGAGCCCTCTCTCCGGTCCCCAGGGTTGGTTTCTTTAGCGGCTGGATTCTGCCTGAGCATCACTCACCTGATGATCCATCAGTGTCGTCCACCGTGGCTCCAGCCAGCGTCTCCGCTCGGCCTTGGGCCAGAGCAGCCTGCTTCTCCGTCTCTGCTGCCGCCACATTCTCCAGGAACCGGGCTCTGAAGAGAGAGGCATGTCAGCGGTGGTGTCTGACCCACATCCAGCCCAGGGTGGCACACATGCCTAGCTGAGCCACTGGGCACTGCCCTCAGTTGCAAGCACACACAGGCACGTGGAACAGTCCATGCACTAGGTATACCTCTGCTAACCCACCAACCCCACATCCCAGGAGTTACAACCAACTCGGTGTTCTTGGTCAAAGTACAGAAGTTCTACTTGACATCTAACTTGAAACCTTGTTAAGGAATCTATGTTCATTGTCCCGATTCTAAATAAGATCCTTAGAGTTAGGGAAGAAGATAGTTGTCCCAACAGGCACAACAGACTTCTTACAGGCCTGTCTGCTTTTGGGAGTTACAGTGGAGAAAAGGCCCTGTTAACAGTGTGCACTCAATATGTGTTGAAATATGAATGCCACCTATTTGTGTCTTCCCTTCCTTTCCTCTCTTCTCCTCAACCTCCCCCCTTTTTTTTTTGAGACAAAATCTCAGGTAGGTCAGACTATTCCAAAATCACTATGTAGCTGAAGATGACCTTGAACTCTCTCTTTTTTTTTTTTTTTTTTTTTTTTTTGGTTTTTCAAGACAGGGTTTCTCTGTGTAACCCTGGCTGCCCTGGAACTCACTCTGTAGACCAGGCTGACCTCGAACTCAGAAATCCGCCTGCCTCTTGATGCTCTGTCTCCACCCCCAAGTGCTAGAATTACAAGGTGTGTGCTGCCACCATACCTGTTACTTCCTGACTTTCCTCCAGCTTGAAGTTCCTGTACCCACCCCACACACACACACACACACACCTCACTGTAAATACGTCTCCAAATTCATTCACAAGCTCTCTGTCCGCATCCACATCTCTGGTCTAAGATACTCAGCTATCACTGTTGAAGCTTAGGGATCACGATGATCCCAGGAAACGGTGCTCAGAGGTTAAGCCTTTGGGTTACTAAGGAATAAGTCTAGAAGAATGAGTTCCCGAGAATCCTCCTCGGGTGGCTACATCAGCTGCTGCTGGGCAAGCAAGGCTGAAGCCCTAAGCACATGGCAGGCTTGGCAGACTGGCCTCTATACTTACTCTAGCCTGGCCTGCCCAGGAAGGGACTGGGGGACAGGTGGACTCTCAGGGCAGCTGGGTAGGGGGATGAGAGGAAGACGTGGTAACTATGGTGCCAGCTCCATTCCAAGGCCCGCTTGTTCTACCCGTACAGAGCTGGACAGGAGTGTCACAGTGCCTTGCCATCCACAGTGGTAAGGAGAGAGGACTAGGGGTGGTTGGGACATGGGGGAAACAGACCGGAAGCTGGACAGGGTGCAGGGATCACAAAGACGACGGCGCACAAAAGGAAGGACAGAAACGGAAGGAGAGAGAGTGAAGAGGGAGACATGACAAGAGGCCAAGGCAGGTGAGGTGGAACACTGGAAAGAAATAAAGAGAAGCCACGGGAGGAGGAGGCCCCATTAGGACCAGTCCTCACCCTCCAGCAGTCACTTACCAAACGGGAGCAGTTTGGTGAAGTCTGAAAAGAGAGAGAGAGCAAGGCGTTTTGGGCAGAGGAGGCCGAGAGCCAGTGGAGGCGCGTAGAGTGGAGGGACAGTGGGAGACAGGACTTGGGGATGGGGCTTGGCCTCCCCACTTACTTGTAGACGCTTCTCTCACAGGAACTGTCCACTGACGGCCCCACGGAAATGGTAGGAAAGAGGTTCACTGAGGTTCTAAGAAGGCCAGAGGCTGGGCCAGTAGAGCTGAAGGCTGAATTTGTAGGCGGGGCGGAGCCAGTGGAGGGGGTGGAGCCTACTGGTGAGGCGGAGCCTGTAGAGCTAGAGGCGGGGCCTGTTAACAGTGGCGCCACGCCTGGCAGATTCCCCACTTCACACAGACCCAGGCATGTACTTACCCAGGTTCTGGGGCACGCACAGGGCAGCCTCCACCTTCTAGTGATCTTCGGCTCCTTTTACCCTCCTCCGAGGATGGCTTCCGCCGCTCTCGCCGACCACCTGCAGCAGCGGCGGCTGCAGCCTCTTCCATATCTCCATCCTCTAACCGAAGGGCGCTCTATCGGAGGTGGTCAGGACATGTGAGCGAGCAGCTGAGGCCCAATAAATGGGATAGGTACTTGGGAGCTGCACCCCTCCCCCGGCACACCTCATAGAGCGTTAGCTGGGTTCGCAGGTCAACATCAGTGCCAGCGGTGCCCAAGAAACGTTGGACCAGCGCTTCCATGCCCTGCTGCTCCAGAGCATCTGTCACATCATAGAAGGAGTCCTGGTCTGGGAGTGCCGCCAGCGTCTGGAAGGTGGATGCAGGAAGCCAAGGCTGAGGTTGATGTGGGGGATCGTGGGTCAAGGGTCCACAGTTGGCACCTAGTCTCGGTTCCATACCTTGTTAATGAGAGTGACAGTGTACACCAACAGCTCTGCATCAGCTCCATTCTTCTCCTCCAGGATGGACACCAAGTTGGCCCAGGGAAGAGTACCTGCGGCACAGAAAGGGGAGGAGTAACCACGGTAGTGGGGGTGGGGGGCCCGGAGCAGTAGGAGAGAGGGCTGAGAGATGGAGAAAGGGAAAGAGAGGCTCTGACCGGTGGCGCTGGCTACAGCGTTGACTGCCTGGATGAACAGCGGCGCGTTGTTCTCGGAATACTCCACAAACACCAGCAGCAGCTTCAGGGCTGTCTTTACCACCAAGCGGGACTGGGGGAGAAGCCAATTCACATGAGTGGGGCTTGGATCAGACTGTTAGTTCCTGGAGGAGGGGGAAGGGCTCCTGGGGCTGGATGTAGGAAGACCCTAGTTGGGACCTGGGCTTGGAGGTGCAGCTTAGTTTTCTAGGAACCTCAGGCTTACTCCAACCACTTTGCAGAAGAGGAAATTGAGGCTCAGTGGGACCCAAAGGGGAAAGGGTACATATGTCTGGGTAAAGCCACTTACCAGGCTAGCACACAGGGTATACAGCCACTGCACGGTCTCGCTGTGGGCCACCACCCCCAGCATCCCATCCACAAACAGCATCAGTTGGCCCAGGGCTAGAGACAGAAAATGGGAAGAGGTCAGGGTGGGGAGGGGAGGCATGGGACCGAAGACCAAGGGGGAAAGTATGGCGCTGACCTCGAAGGATGTAGCTCTGGTAGTTGTGGTCTGCAGCAGCACCCACGCGGATCAGGCAACTCAGACCCTCCGAGTGCACAAATTCGGGCACCAGGTCCTTGTCTTCCTGTGGGCACCATGGGCAAGTTTAAGGGGGACTGGGCGGGACGCCAACCCTCAGCCCACCTCTGGATCTTACCTGGAATATCTGCTTTAATGAGAAGAGAGATCGGCGGAGCTCGGGGCCACTGGAGCCATACAGCTTTTCTACAAGGGATAAGTGGGGGAACACAGACACCGTCTTCTTCCACTAGCATAACCGAAGCTTCTAGTATCCTCAAGCCTGCCTTGTACTCTGACTCTGGGCACCCTCCCCTGTCACCATGACTGCAGTCCAGCTGTGGCATGGATCCTGGCCCAGAAGGAAAGGACAGGAAAGGGAGAGAGGAGGACACACCAGATCTCCAACCCACCCAGTTCATAGCCCAGCACAGGTCCGAAAGAAGCTAAGGCCCACTAGGCTGTGTGAGAAAAGAAGGGGACAAGACGGCAGGAGATGACACACACATACTTACCCAAGATAGCATTGACCCTCACGGAGAGCTGGGTCCGCAGGATTAACGTGGGCTTCCGCCCTTTGCTAAAAGCAAGTAGCCATGTTAGTGGCTCCCAGCAGATTCTGCAGAATCCCCAGCCTCAAAGCAGAGCCATCTAAAGACATCTACATGTGAACCCTGGCCCGCTCCTTCCCTCCCAACTACTAATCTGGGGGTCCAAGGGTTAGCCGAACAGGAGAGATTTTATAAACACAGGTACTGAGGTATGAGAGCACCCCCATTTCCACATAATTGTGGGTACCAGCCCCCGGCATTGTTCTCTGCACTGGCCTACAGCCCAGGCTGTACACAGAGTATCTCAGCTGCTGATACCTGAGCTGGGCCCCAGTGGGGCCCGGGGTTGGAGGCTCTGGCCAGACCTCCTCAAATGGGAAGGGTTCCCTGGCCTCCCTCACCCTTTCAACTCTGACCTGATCTCTTCATAGAAGCCCTCCAGCATCTCCCGCTGTTCTTCTAGGGACAGCTCCGGGTCCAGGTAGTATCCGGAGGGAGACACTTGCAATGCACAGTCCTCCAGCTGGAAACAAAGGGACATAGCTATCAGGGCTGGTGCTGCAGCTCAGATTTTTGCCGTCTGTTTTGTTTCTGTGCTATTAGGAATCAAGCCCACATGTTAAACCATCGAGCTACAGCCCTGGAGGGTTTTTTGGGGGGTGGGGGTTGGTCGGTTGGTTGGTTTTGCTTTTTATTTTTGCATTAACAAACCACAAATAAGGAAGGGCCACAGAGGAAGAGAGAGGGAAGTGGCTGCCTTCAAGGAAGTTCACAGCCTGGAGGGGTGATAAGCTTCAGCCACAAAAGCATTCAAGCTCAGAGAGAAAGTATTAACGGTTTATGGAGGTGCAGAGCCAGCTGGGAATTCCTGTCGGGCCGATCCAGACTCCCTACTCCCTCCAGGTCGCAGCAGCTTCTGGTCAGCTTTTTGTCCTTTCCCCAAGTAAGCTACAGTTACAACCATTCTGGGTGAACTTCAGGTGAGCTAATTTTTGAGTCTGATGCCATCAGACCCTACATGAGAAGACACCGGCCCCATCCCTGGTTTGTTTCTCCTCTTTTACCCCTGTAATCCTGGCTCAATATTGGGCCTTTAAAAAAAATGACCGTAAGTGCTAGTGAGATGGTTCAGTGATTAAGAGCACTGGCTGCTGTTCTCTCGGAGGATCTGGGTTCAGATCCCAGCGCTCACATGACAGCTTACAATAGTGTGTCACTTCAGCTCCAGGCTTCCACAGGCACTCGGCTCACAGGTAGCACACAGTCAGACAGGAAAGCCAAGACCCCTACTCATTCAAAATAAAATAAAAACCTTTCTTTTTTTTTTTGTTTGCTTGTCTATCGAGAGAAGGTTTCTCTCTGTATCCTCTGTATCCTGTTGTCATGAAACTCGATCTGTGGAGCAGGCTGACCTTGAACTCACAGAGGTCTGCCTGCCTCTGCCTCCTAGCAAAAAAAAAAAAAAAAAAAAAATCAATCTTAAAAAAAAGAGAGAGAATGTTTATAGAGAAGGGTAACTTCCAGATACTCCAGGGGTAACCTTGTGCCTCTCTCTCCCTGACACTCCCCCCCCCCCCAGCACAGTGCTGATATGCAGAGCTAATCAAGATCTGTGTGCCCGCCCACTATCTTGAGTAACTGTTCTTGAGGTGCTATGTCACAGGGTGAAAATGCCTCTGGGAAAAAAGGGGGACCTTCTGGTAGCTGTCTTACTAGGCAAGTCACCTCTATCATTTTTCCTATGACTTGCTCAACTCTGCCCAGCTTTGAACCTCACCCAAGGGCTTTCGGCTCTTCTTGGTCCCAGGGTGGAGAGGCTGGGGGCCAGTACAGCTTCTATCCCTTCTTCTGCCTCTGGTTAGCTCAGAGCCTGAACTTTCTCCTTCCTGACAGTTTAGCCTGTGGGGCTCTTAGGTGACGCACCCACCCCCACCCCACCCCACCCCACCCCCTTGCCTGGGACATGGGACACAGGACAAACACTCCAGCCTGTTTGTCCCACTTCCTGCCTGGCTGCCTGCCCTTCCTTGGGCGCCTTGGGCAGGCTTAACCTCTCTTTCCTTCCAGGGAGCAGAGTCATCTCCTGGGTCTACTGGGGAACAGGTCTGAGAGGAGGCAGCAAGGTACACAGGTGAGGTTATCTTGTCAGTGCGAGCTTAAGTGACAGCACCCAACATTCCTCTCAGTCTCTCTTCCTACACAGACTCATCAGCCTGCTCCTGAGCCCACCCCACTGAAGCCCAGCTACAAGGCCCCCGGTACTGGTTAAACCTGGGGACTTTAGATATACCTCTCCCAAGGATTGCCTCCAAATCACACACAGACTAGCTCATTCAACAGAACATCCATGAACCAGAAACTGGTTTTAGGTCTGCAGGACACAGCAGGAAACATCTCTGCTGACTTTTCCTTCCAGCCCAGCCAAGGAGACAAGTCAGCCTTGACTCAGAAGAGACTCACTAATTAATAAAGGTGGATTCACAACTTCCATGAGTTCTAAGAGGAGGTATCAAACTGCTATAAATGCCTGACAACTTGGAATACCCAGATGTGTGGCTAGGAATGGCTGAGCACAGGCCAAAGTAGCACATCTGGAGATGTTAGGCCCGCCGTTCCGTTCTTCCTTCCTCCATGGAACATGCATCACCACCCTAAGTAAACTGGGAATGGTCCTCTCCCTCCGAGATGAGATCCGGGCCAAGGGTCCAGCCCTGAAGGCTAAGTGGCCACCACTCCAGCATCCTCGGCTAAACAGGTTTAAGCTTTTGTCCTGGATGCAGATGCAAGCTCTCCAAACATTTCACCCATCCAATCCTGCCAAGGGTCCATCATAGGGAAAGATCTAGAGAGAGCATGCAGCCTGATACCATCACGTCAGTTTCTGCTCTCAGCTATTTGTCCTGAGTGGAAATAGGAGGTCGGGCGCCAGGCCCAGGCCCAGAGCAAGGACAGACTTCCTGCCAGCAAGATGGGGCTTATCCTTCACACCCTCTGGCCCCTTCCTTCTGAGAGGCAAACCTCTGGGACTCTTTTCTCACACCCTGGGGGGTCAGCCGGGCTTGAGCAAGACCCAATTTCCAATGACATTGCTCTAGGCCGGCATAATAATGGGCCTCTATCTCAAACCCCAGCTCTTGTCTTCCTCACATCTGGCCTCCATCTTCGGGTACTCCCTCCCTCATTTTTCCCAGGCTTCCTTCACCTTGGCCACCAGCCATGAATCTCCTTAGTCCCCCAGCTTAGGCTTTTTGGCAGTCAAAACCCATGTGGACCTGGATCCTTTGCAGGAGTAGTAAAGGCAACGGCTCAAGCCTGTTTTTTTTGTTTTTTTTGGGTTTTTGTTTGTTTGGTTTGGTGTTTTGAGACAGGGCACACTATGTAGCACTCACTGTTCTGAAACTCATGTCATAGACTAGGCTAGCCTTGAATTCAGAGATCCTTCTGTCTCTGTGCTGGGATTAAAAGCATGCAGCTCTATTCCTGGCTCCTCTGTTTGTTTTTAATAAATAAATAAATAAATAAATAAATTTTTTACAGGGGTGGAAACCAAACAGCCTTTTTCATGTTGACAAGTACTTGATCACTGGGCAAAATCCTTACTTTATTATCTACTCATTACTTAAAAAAAAAAAAATTAAAACACCAATATGAACTAACCAGTAACCCCAGAGCTCCCTGGGACTAAACCACCAATTAAAGAAAACACATGGAGGCACTCGTGTCTCTAGCTGCATATGTAGCAGAGGATGGCCTAGTCGGTCATCAATGGGAGGACAGGTCCTCAGTCCTGTGAAGGTTCTATGCCCCAGTATAGGGGAATGCCTGGGCCAGGAAGCGGGAGTGGGTGGGTTGGGGAACAGGGGTAGGGGGAGAGGATAGGGGATTTTCGGAGGGGAAACTGGGAAAGGGGATAACATTTGAAATGTAAATAAAGAAAATATCTAATAAAAAATGATTTACTGTTAGGAGTGGTGGTGCATTCCTTTAATCCCTTCACTTGGGAAGCAGAGGCAGCAGGCCAGTCTTTGAGTTCAAAGCCAGCCTGGTCTACAGAGCAAGTTCCAGGACGGCCAGAGCTATTACACAGAGAAACTCCATCTCAAAAACAAAACAAATTTCTAAAAAACAAACAAAAAAATTTATTTACTTACTCCTGTGTATATGAGTATCTGTGTGTGCGCCAAGCTGCTCAAGGAGGACAGAGAAGACCTCTCCTTTACTCAGTACTCAGTACAGGCGTAGCATCCTTGCCCAGAGCCATAACACTAGCCCCCTACTGTTTTTGCTAACAATGTAATCACTAAGAAAGAATAGACAGGGCAGGGAACAAGGCAGATAGAGAGGAGGGTAGAATTCATGCTCAAGGACTCTTGTAATTGGACCTCAGACTACAGGACCCTTTGCTCTGAATAGCAAGCTTCCCTGTTATCTGAGTCTCTAGCTACCCCGTGATCACCTAGATAAGCTGACCAGGATGTACCTTAGGCAAAGAAACCTGCCTTTGTTATCCGCCTCTTCAGTTCTAGATAACAGACTGCCTTTTAAAAGAAAAAAAAAAAAAAAAAAAGGTAAAAAGGTACCTATAGTCCAGGTTAGTCTAGAGCTTGCTATATAGATGAGTCCAGGTCTTCCTGCCTCCACCTCCCAAGTGTTGGTTTGGTGTTATAGGCCATACACACACACACACATACATAAACATACATACATATACATACACGCACATACCGCCTATACATACATATACACAGACATACAGCCTATATATGTATACATACACAGAGACATACAGCTTGCGTGTATATACACACACACATACACAAACATACAGCCTATACACACACACATATACATGCATACACACAGACATACAGCTATACATACATACACACACCCTATAACACACATAGTATATAATATATACCACCATGCCTGGCTTACAATGTCCAGTTTTCCTTTTCTGCTCTCACCACTCCTGTTCCCTTTCCTCCCCTCTTCCTTTCTGGATCGGGTCTCTTACTGCAATCCATACTAGCTTTAAATGTGGGGCACGCTTCCTAACTTAGCTATCCAAATGCTGGGGTAGTAGGTGCAAGCCACCACGCCTCACTTTAGGCTCCCTTAGGTTTGTGAGTTTGACAAGTGAGCAGCTCAGAAATACAGTGAATCAGTCAGGTCTGGTGGTGCACACCTAAACTTGCAGGACCCAGAGAAGGAGCGTCACAAGCCTGATGTATGACACGCATATTGAGTTCCATGCCAGCCAGGGATATATGATGAGACCCAATCTCAAAAGAACAAAATAGCACTGGGGGCAGAGGGAGTGGAGCAGGTGGGTCCCTGTGAGTTCCAGGCCACCTAGGCCTCCACAGGTAGATCCTGTCTCAAAAATAAAAACCAAACAAAAAATCCAAAACCAAACAAAAGTTAACTGCCGCAGGCAAACACAGCCCCAAATGAAACCAGGGTTAACTGGCCCGTATTTTAGGTGCGTGGGTCTTGGACATGTTCCAGAAAACCCTGACAGAGAAGTGGACAGAAGGCCAGGACCTGCAATATCGTTACTAAACTGCTTGGATTCTGCAAATACCCCAAACTGGTCTTCCCAGTTCTAGTGAGAGAACACAAAGTGCACTTACACACACGCTCTCGCTCGCGCTCTCTCTCTCTCTCTCTCTCTCACACACACACACACACACATACACACACACACATACACACACACACATACACACACACAAACCTATCTACTACTACATGTCTACCACTTCCAGGACCTAAGCTGTGGGCTCTCTCACCTGGCTATGGCCCAACACCTTTAGTTTAGAAGGACTGGCTGATGGAATGTGCAGACTACAGGCAGGCAGGGAAACGGCCACTTCTTGCTCCTGCTCCAATTTTCTACTCTTCCAAAGACTCCTGTAGTAGACAACTGAAGAGCTCATTGACCAACAGATAAACCCCATAGGCCTCTTAACCCTTAGTGGGGGGTAGACATGGTGGCCTATGCCTATAAAGCTAACATTCATGAGCCCAAGGTAGGAAGAACAGGAATTTGAGGACAACTTATGAAACTTGCCTGGAAGAAAACATTCTAGGTGGGGGAGTAGGGTGGGTGGGGCTGTAGCTCAGCTGCGAGGTGCCTATCTAGACTGCAGGAAGCCCTGGGTTTTACACTGCCAAAACCAAACAGAACCACAAACATCTTTGGGGACTCCTCCGATTAGCATCTATCCCTTTGGGTCAGGTTCACACTAGAGCTCTGAGGGGTAAACTGAAGGGGGAGCGGGGGGGGGGGGTGTCGGGACATATTCTGGCACCGTTGTTCACCTTTGTCCTCTTTTAGTCACGGCCAGCGGAGGAAACAATGGTAATGAGCAGGACACCTAAGGGCAAACTCAGATGAGGGGACTCTGTAGCCTTTACAGCAAGGTTAAAGAATCAATTCCAGTCCCTCTTCCCAGAGCCCAGGAAAATGTGTATTATAGATGCAGTGGGGCTTTGGCTCTCAGGAAAAACTTCTAAGGCTCTTCCCAGAAATAAAGATAGGACTGATAAATTGGAATTAGGGTATTGACATCAAAGGGTCAATTCTCCCCTGGGGCTGGACAAGTCCTTGGGCTGACAGAGCCCAAGCATAACCAGAAGACTCTGGAGTTCCCCTAGGGACACTAGGCCTAGCCTATGGTATTGCCAGGCTTCCCCACCCCCAGCCAGGACAGAAGATGAGTCAGAGGCTGTGGCCAGGAGCTTCCTCCTAGACATGGAGGAAATGAGCAAAGTTTCTCAGGCTGGCAAAGCTCTGAATGGCTTAAAAAGGAGCCCCTGGGGGAAACTTGAGTCCAACTGGGTGTGGGGTAGGAGTCCCAGGGAGGCTGCAGGGTCTGCAGGGATGACAGAATCCAGAATGGGAGGACAGAGGTCTCTTGATTGTGATCTACCTTCTGCCAGACAATTCCACAGAGAAGGAAGCAGTGGATACAGGAAACCTATCGTCCTAGTTTTGCCCAATAGCCTACACAAGTGATGCCTGGGTGTCCAGCCCATCTCTCTTCTGGAAGGCAAGCAAGGTCGACTTAACCCATGCCTGTGCCCCTGGGGCACCCACTTAGAGACCTGGAGAGGAACCAGCTGTTGAAATTTCCTGCAAGGAGCCCTGATCTCCTCCTCCCACTGTTCTCGGATGTCCCTACCCCTGCCCTTTTTCTCAGTCCCTCTTCCTCCCGCATTCTATTTTGAGTCTGTGGTCACAGTTTATATTTGGGACAAGCACATCACAGTGCATCTGACCATTCCTGGCAAAGCTATCAACTCCAAGAGTTCTGGCTCTACACAGTGTGGTAACTTTATGCCCTTCCCAAAGCCAGGGGTGGGGGTAGGGGCAGTTCTCCCTGCAGCAGGTAGGAGATCCTAAAGATGGTCAGATCAGGAAGTACAGAGCTGGGTGGGGCTTGGAGTGTCCTCAGTTATGGAGCAGAGAACAGGACACAGCACCTGGTTGGGGAGACACTTTTATATCCATTCATATTTCTACACACACACACACACACACACACCACACACACTGAACCCAGGGGCCTTGCTGTACAGGTCAAAAACATGCAATGCATTTTCTACATGAAGAAGAGGTTCTGAATCTCGTTTTTGAACATGCCAGGCCTGGTCCCAACTGTGAAGAAGGGTCTAGAGTAAGAGAAGCATCGTCTGCTCTCTAGCCTTATACATGCATGTATTTGTGATATTGGGGATCGAACCCTGGGCCTTGTACATACTAGGCAAAGTGCTACCGTCTCGGCCATCACCTTAATCCTGGCCACGGATTTTCATTAGTATTGTGGGTAAGTGGACTCAGTTCCACACCCCTTTCTCCCTGGTCTGTCTAAACAGTTGCAATTCTGCACCCTTTTCTCTGTAGTCTGTATACTAAATGCCAGGTGACCTCAGACTGGGCACGCTTCCTCCAGACCCCTCTGAACAGAGCAGTAGAAGAGCAGACTACACACACACACAAAAAACCAAAACTCTGGAGGTGGGCAGAATGCTGCATTCTTCCAGCTGTGGTCTTAAAGAGCTGGGGCTCTGCCTGGCCACTGGCCACTCCCCAGGCCAAGTTTCGCCGACCCCCTCCTGCTTGCACTTGGAGGCAGGGCTGGCTGCAACGCGAGGAATGCAGTCTAGAAGCCTGGAGCCTAGGGCACATTCCAGGGAAGACCCCGGGCCTAAGGGCCATGTTTACGCAACCCCGCGCCCAACTGAGGCACCCCATCAACTCCTTCCCATCTCCCTCCCAGCTCCCAGCTAACCCGCAGGTCAGGAACCCTGGGGGGTGGTAGTGTGTATGCCTCTGGGAGTCCTGGCCCGGAAAAAGCAAGCCGGAAAGGGATGCCTGCGGGGAGGTGGAGGGGAGGCCAGAAGGAGGGGAGGGGTGGTCCTGCTGGACATACGGAAAAATACCTCTCTAACTGAGCAAAGTCGGCCTAGGAACGTAGGCAACTAGGGTAGGCCAGCGGTTTAAAATTAGACTGGTCCACCCCCTCCCTTCCAGGCGTAGGCCACCAGCGGCGGGCCTAAAGGACCACGGGGGCGGTGACGCAAAGGGCTTTCCCACCCGGGCAGCCTCCCATGAGCGCACGGCCGCTTCCAAGGGACTCCTCTCATCCTGGCTGGGACTCTAGTCTTCACCAGCGCTGGAGAGACTGTATTCCAAGGACCCAACCCAGCCGGTAGCCTAGATCCCCTCTACGATTGCTCCCTAAACCCGCCCCTCTTTGGGGCCCCGCCCCCGACTACCTGGAGCAGGTGGAAGTCTGTCCCTTCCCAACTCCACTTCCCCAACCCGCTACAACCACAGCAGCAACCCTGGCAAAGAGGCAGCGAGGGGACTCCAAGCACCTCTTCAGGAGGGCCTAACTTTCAAGGGGAGCCCGAGTGGAGCAAATCACAAACTCTCATTTTCCTTCTATACTGTCCCCTCAACTTGAGTCTCCCCCTGTAGGGAGAGGAGCATAGACGTTAGGACCCCGGCCGGAGACTTTTCTGGAGGCGAGCACCCGCCCGTGACGATCTCTCTCCTAGAAGCACTGTCTGTCCACCGCCCACCTCAACCTCCGCAGCGCCCCTCACCTTAAGAGGCGCCCCCAGGAGTCGGTGCAGAGCAGGGATCTGCGCACTCAGGGGCAGAGCCCCGTCCAGGCTGCAGGTGGGGGCCCGGCGTGGTTCCGGGAAGTTGGCACAAGCGAAAGGGTCGGTGTCTTCCAGGTACTGCACTCTCACAGTTACCACGGATACTGGGTCCCCATCCCCGCGCTGTTCCTCGCCCGCCATGGCTCTGCCACCGGCTACCGCTGGACGCCTCTTGTGTCCCCTGCAAATGCTGCAACTTCAAGTCGACTAAACTTTGCTGTTAGGGCCGGGCCAGGCTGGGCTGGACGCTCCCGGCTCGAGGGGCGGAGCCAGATGGAGGTAGGGCCAAGGAAGGGGGTGGAGCCAAGACTGAGCGGCGAGCGCGCGCGCGGGGTTAACCACCGCCGGAGGCGGCGCTTGGGCCAGCCACTCAGAGAGCTGGTGATCCCGTTAGTTCCATTGCTAGGAGGGCGGGAAAACCCGAGCTCCCGCTCCGCCTCAGAGCAGAGGGCGGGGAGACTTTCTTTAGATTTGGTATGGGCGAGGCTGCAGCGGATCTTTGTAGGGATTTTTAGGGCAGATGCGGGGTGTGTGTGTAAATCTCTTCGGATAATCTGGGTAGCTGGGCCACTCTCAGTTAAGGGACGAGACGGGACTAATTGCTAGCTTGAAAGACAAATGAAAGCATTTCTCTCATTTGGGGAAAGCAGTAAGAAGAATCTCTTTCAATGTGGAATAAGAAGTAGAAATAGATTTTATATTTGAAAGAAGAGGTGGATTCAGTCCCCTTTAGCTGTGGGGGCAAAAAAAAAAGAGGACGGGTGCTCTTTCTCGAAAAAGAATGGGATGAGTCACTGTGAGGAGGCAGGTAGCACATGTTCCTTCGGCTTGGGTGATGAATGAAAGTGGAGACATTCTTCGGTTTGGGGCGAGATGAGTCAAATGCCCCAAGTTGTTCCTAATTTAAAGGGAATTCCATAAGGTCCTCTCAGATCCATGGAATAGGCAAACAGTTCCCTGTAGTCTGAAGGAAAGGGAAGGCGGCGCCTCTGGGCTCTGGAGAGAAGAGGAATAGCCTCCTTTTCAGCCTGGAAAGAGCCTGGTCCGTCCCGGCCTTGAGGTTTCTGGGTACGTTGAGGGCACCGTTGTCCATTAGGCTTTCTGGGTGTGCCCAGTGCGCGTGCGCAGCTGTGGTCTGGGAGTGGGCCGGTAGGGGGGTCCCAGGTTTTGGAGATCGTGCTGGAAGGCGGCAGCGCACCGCCCCCTGCGGTTTTCTCAGCGTGGCACCGGGACCCGCAGCCTGAGCACCTGGGACCGGTGGCCCGCTGCTGGGCGGTGTTCTGCAGTAGCTGCGCTTGTCTCTGCTTCCCGAGACCCCCGTCCTTCTTGGTGCTCCGGGACCCGGTGGCTGGTCACCTTTCTGAATCCGGAGGAGAGGCGGTTTTGGAGAGCACACTCGAAAGAGTGGGTTTCAGGACTCGAGGGGTTAGGAGGGTTATGCTGGGGAATTTCCGGAGATGAGATTAACCTAGAAGAGATGGAGGAGGGGATCCTAACTGCCAGGATCCTGGGCAGGGTCTCGGGGTCCGGACCTGGCCTGGGGGTATCGGAGCTCGGATTGGGGGGAGTGAGCCCCACGTGCCTGTGACGCGGGGGCGCCGGGTAGGCGGCGGCGGCGGCGGCAGCGACGCGGGGCCGGCGGCCGTGCAGTGCCTGGAGGACAGCAAGATGCTGCGCGCCGCACTGCTTCTTCTGCCCGGGTTGCCCCTGGCGGGGGCGGGGGCCACAGAAGAACCCACCCAGGAGTCCGGGCCGTTGGGTGAGCCTCCTCCAGGCTTGGCGCTATTCCGCTGGCAGTGGCACGAGGTGGAGGCGCCCTACCTGGTGGCCCTGTGGATCCTGGTGGCCAGCTTGGCCAAAATCGGTGAGTGTGTGTGTGTGCGTCTGTGTGCCTGTGTGTGTTCGCGCGCCCGCACGCCAGGCCAGCGGCCCGCAGAGGACCCGCCCCCGAACCCCTAGGTCTCCAGATCCAGTTCTGCGTCTTGCATTGTGCGGGGGACTTAAGCTCCAATTCCACAAATCTGGGTTCTCTCCCATTTCCTGCTCTCTTGTGGGTCTCCCTTCTCTGTTGGTAGTTCAGGGGATTTGCCTTCCTAAGGGCTGCCTGTCGCCGCTCTCCTCTCGCCAGCCGTTCCATCTTTAGACTCTTTCCCCCAGTTTCCCCTTCTTGCAGTTAGCTCTCCTCAATAAACGTCAGTAAGGCCTCTTCTCCAGACGTCCAGCTTCTCAGAAACCTGTCAGCAATGAGGACGCAAGGGGACACTGAAGGGATGATATTCTCCTGGAAACCCTAGGCATTCTGGTTCTGAGAAATTTTCCTGCCCTAGAGAGACGGCCAAGAGTCTGAGATTTTAATATCTCCTGAGATAACTAAACGGCCACTTTCCCTATAGCATATCTCTCTACTCCACTTAAAGCTGTTGCCACCTTCTATAGCCCATTTGCAACCTCACCCTCCAATTCACATTCCTCTTTTCAATGTTTAAAAAACTTGCGTTTATTGGATCTTGACTGTGTGCTGGCTACCCTGGGTACTTTCATACGTTCGCCCTCTTTCCGCCCTCACATTGAAGGCTGTGCTTCAGGTTCACACATTTTTCCCCCATCAGAGATGCTTTTCCTTTCCTCTCCCCGCTTTCTGGCAGCCAGTGGTCCCTCCTCCTCGATGGAGACCCTCCTCCTTTCTCACTGTTGTTCAAGCTCTGCTGTGGGGGTGACTAATTATAGCTGAGCGCTGCTACTCACTCTCCATCTATGCTGGCACAGCTTGTACTCCAGTCTCCCCAGTGAAACCTTCATGTAGGAATCCCACAGCCTAGTGTTTGCCTCCTTCTCCTGGGATATTGCTGGGGGTATAGAACGGGAAATAGAGATGTGATAGAACTCTCCACTCCACCTTGGCAGCCCACAATTAATAATGGAGCTCTAAGAATCTTCAGGGGACCTGATTCTGCCAGAGAACTGACTTTTTCATAGGTCGTGGGTTTGCAGGGATGGGGATGGGGCATGCTCAGGGAAGAAGGAAACCAGAGATGGGGCTGGAGAGAGGAGGACCTGTGTCTGAGCTCACCTTAGAGGCCTAGCAGCAAGGTGTAGAAAGCAGCTTCAACTTGGAGTAAGGAATGCGTTTGTGGACAAGCCCATGGGTTGTAGAACAGCCTTCTCTTACTTAAAGTTTATAGCTTTAAACATCCTAAATAAACAGTGCCTTTTCTAGTTTGGATAATACCTCCTACAGAGGAAGGCGACGAGTCCTCTCCAGCTAAAGAGGAATCTTGGGGGAGGGGCATTCACAGTATTCTGGAACACCTTCCAGTTTCAAAACTAGAATGCCCTTTCATTCCATACATTTCCTTTCAGTCAGTACACATAGATGCAGAGTCCCCTATGTTCTAGATAAGATGTAGGGCCTTGGGTGCAGTTTCCAAAGGGCCTTGCTTTGGCATAAGGTTAAGGCTAATAAGGATCTTTCCTCTATCTGCCTGAGGGACTGGGCCATATGGGCTGTGTCCAACATGCAAGAACCCAAGGGAGAACCATATTAGGGACAAAGGTAGGAGAAGCAATAATGTCAGAAATCCTTTCTCCTAGAGACAGATATGTTTCTTTTCTCCAGAGTCAAATGTAATTAGTATTTGTTGAGAGCCTACTGTGTGTCTGATACCAAGCTAGGCACATTTGCCCATCTTGTATACTCTACCTCTGCCCTTAGCGATGGATGTTTTTCTTATGCTACAGGAGAGAAACTGAAGTTTAGGTAGATCAAAGAACTTGCCTGATGGTCTGGAGACTTGGGTCAGTGGCTAAGAGCATCTCCTGTTGAAGACCCAGGTTCAGTTCCCAGGACCCACATGGCAGCTAACGTCAGACCATGGCTCAGTTTCCAGAGGATCTGTGGGCTCCTGCACTCACGTGGTACACAAATACACGTTAAAAATAAATAAATAAATAAATAAATAAATAAATAAATAAATAAATAAATTTCCTGGGATCACATCATTAGATACTGATAAGGTCAAGGGGCTTTGAGATTCTCTCTCTCTCTCTTCCTTTCTTCCTTTCTCCCTTCCTTTTCTTCTTTCTTTATTGAGCCTGAGTACTATACAGCCCTGGCTAGTCTGGAACTCACACGCACAGGGATCTGCCTGCCTCTACTTGCTTCCCGAGTGCTAGCATTAAAGCATGTGCCACGGTACCCAGCTACGGAAAGCCTTTTATACTGAGCTATTGAATGAAATATGTACCTTAGGTTGAGAGGCCCAAGGTGCATCTAAAAGGAGCTATGTGTACATATGTTAGCATAGAATGGGTTATATTAATAGCAAACATTTATTGAGTATTTACTATAAATCAATGTGCTAAGTGCTTTCTTTTGGGGCGGGAGGAGCAGATGAGAAAAAGTCTTGCTACATAGCCCAGGTTAGCCCTGAACTCTCTATATAAACCAAGTTGGCTCAGTGCTTAAAAGAAAGAAAAAAGCATTGGCCGTTCCTGTAGAGGCCTCCAGTTTACTTCCCAGTGCACACACAGTAACTGACACATGCAGTAGCCTGTGACACCTGCTCTAGGGGATCGGACACCCTCTCCCGGCCTAAGACACCAGGCGTATACATGACACCCTTACAGACATGCAAGAAAATACTCATACACATAAAATATAAATAAATCAATCTTTTTTTTTTTTTTTTTTAAATCCTACACAATGTTTACCTTGAACTCACGGCCCACCTCTTACCTCAGCCTGGTAAGTCTTAGGATGACCAGTGTGTGCCGCTGTACTTGATTTTTCTGCCACACCTCCCGTTGCTGAAGCTTGAGTCTAGAACCACGTGAATGGTAGGATATGCTCTGCCGTTGAATGTCTTACAGCTCAGCTGCATCCTGAACTTATTTTGAGAGAGGCTTGTTACATTGATCATAGGTCTGTCCTACCAGGCCCCGCTCTAAATGCTGATAAACAGGGTGTTTTATTTAATCTTCCCAACCATCCGATTTGATCGTTATCCTTTTCTTTCTTTCTTTCTTTCTTTCTTTCTTTCTTTCTTTCTTTCTTTCTTTCTTTCTTTCTTTCTTTCTTTCTTTTTTGGTTTTTCGAGACAAGGTTTCTCTGTATAGCCCTGGCTGTCCTGGAACTCACTTTGTAGACCAGGCTGGCCTCGAACTTGGAAATCCTCCTGCCTCTGCCTTCTGAGTGCTAGGATTAAAGGCGTGTGCCACCACTCCCAGCTCGTTATTCTTTTCATTCCCATTTTGCAGATGGGAACATTCGAGAGTCAAAGGATGAGTCTTCAAACCCAGTCCACTTGATTTTAGAGGCCCCGATTTCTTCTTCCCTAGCAATCCTATACATGATATGATATCGACAGCCTGTTTAGCATTTGCTAAACGTCAGACGACTTGTATGGGTAAAGGAAGTCAGGGAAAGATAAGATCAGTCCCTGGGAATGGCAATGCAGAGGAGGGGGCATTTTCAGAAAGGAGGAGGGAGGGGAGGCAAGAACAGCCTTGCGGCCATGGAGAACTTGTGGCCTTGGAGTCGGAGATTCTGTAGTTCTTCCATTGGTCCTAGGGCCAGGGAGTCTAACTTTGGGTAACCTGGTTAAGACAAAGTATTCCAAGCCAGGCTGTGGGAGGCCACCCCACGGCTTCTTTCTTACCTGTTGCCTCCTTGCATTCCAGTGTTCCACCTGTCCCGGAAGGTAACATCTCTGGTCCCTGAGAGCTGCCTGCTGATTTTGCTGGGCCTGGTGCTAGGGGGCATTGTCTTAGCCGTGGCCAAGAAGGCTGAGTACCAGCTGGAGCCGGGGACCTTCTTCCTTTTCCTGCTCCCTCCCATCGTGCTAGACTCAGGCTATTTCATGCCCAGCCGGCTGTTTTTTGACAACTTGGGTGCCATCCTCACCTACGCCGTGGTGGGCACACTCTGGAATGCCTTCACAACAGGTGTTGCCCTTTGGGGCCTGCAGCAGGCTGGACTTGTGGGTGAGTAGCCCTAGGGCCTAAGCTGTTTAAAGAAGAAGTCGTCTTGCTAGCTCCATCCCCTAAGTCCCTTCTCCAGCTCTGAAGGTCAGACGCATGAGTCCTGTTCCCTGGGAGCTCAGTTGCAGGTCCCACTCACCTGGAGTGAATGGCGGTCCTCCAGATAGGCTTTGGTCCTAATTTTGGTCTCTGCCAGTTGGCTCTGTGCTTCTGCAGCGTGACGGCTGATCAGGGGCCGGGTTCCCAGCTGTGTGTGGGCTGCTAGAGCTCAGGAGGCTGCAGTAGCACTCTGTCGACTCCTGCCCTCTGTCACAACACTGCCATTTGCCAGCCCTGCAAGGGTTTATAGTTCTAGGTCTGCTGCCCAAGTTATGCCAGGTGGTTTCCAGTTTTTATTTCTAATAAGTGCATATTTTACATCCACGAAATGCTAACTGCTATAACTGGGCATTCTTTTGTATTGTGTCTTCTTACTACCTCTGGTGAGGTGGAATTACCTCATTTAATGGAAGAGAAAATAGAGCCCTCTGGGTTCGTTGGGAATCAGGGCCTGTGCTTAGCCTCCGTTTTGTTGAGGCTCTGCATTTAGGCCCTCTCCCAACCTCTTCTTTATTTCCTGTCATAAGAAATCCATTCAGTCCTGATATTAAATCAGACTTCTTCTAAGGTAAAAAAGGAGAAGCTTGCAATTCCCAGCTGGAACTCCAGTCTCGTGTTCTTAATAAAAAGTGAGCTATTTGGGGCAGGAAAGGAAGGGAGGACCTCAGATTCTAAGCATAGTAGTAATTCTAAATAGTAACGGTACTGGTGTCTTACCATGTGTTAGGCGCTAACTAAATAAAGAACATTTTGAGATTGATATCATTCCCATTTTGCATATGGGGAAACTGAGGCTCACAGGGTTATGGGGAATACTCAAGTTCCACCTATGGTACTTTTCTTACTGCGATCCGGCCTTCTGATCCAGCCTTCCTTTCCCGCTGAGAACTGTGTACACACCACATCCATCTGTTGGCTGAGAACCACAGGTGTGGGACAACCCATGTCCTGTTATCCTGGGTAATAAAGCCAGTCAATTCTACCTGCTGTCAACTACTTTATCTTTTACGTTTGCTGCAGTTTTATTACTAGCACCGGCTGAATGGTTTTGCAGCCATCTTGTGAGTTAGGCAAAGAGAGAGTCCTGTTACATCAACAAGAGCCCATATCACAGCAACTGGTGATGGGCAAAGCCAGATCTTAGGCACACCACAGCTCAAGCCCGTAGGACACAGGCCCGTTCCCCTACCTTTCCAAACTCCCTTTGGGTTTATTTCTTCCCAGTAGGAAAGCTTGTGGTCTTGTCACCGGAAGTCCTGTCAGAGAAAGTCATCTTCACCAACCAGCCCTATTATCTTCTGTCTCTCACTGGCAGCTCCTAGGGTACAGGCTGGACTGCTGGATTTCTTGCTGTTCGGGAGTCTCATCTCAGCAGTGGACCCTGTGGCCGTGTTGGCCGTCTTTGAGGAGGTGCATGTCAATCAGACCCTCTTTATCATCATCTTCGGCGAGTCTCTGCTCAATGATGCAGTAACTGTGGTAAGAACATCTGGTGGCTTGCTGACCCCTGACCTTCGGCGTGACCCGGCTTAGACCTTTCCTCCTAGTCCCCTGGGGAGGAAATGTCTGAGCTTTCTTCTGTTCCCACCCACTTCCCCCGTGTGGCCCCCTCCTACTTCCTGTCTCTCCTCTTGTCACTCAGGTGCTGTACAAGGTCTGCAACTCCTTTGTGGAGATGGGCTCTGCCAACGTGCAGGCCACTGACTACCTAAAGGGCGTCGGTCAGTATTTCCCCCAACTTGGCCTGCATTCAATGTCTGCCTTCTCTGGATTGTTGCGACTCACCCAGCCAGCGTTTGGGACAGAGGAGGCTATTCTGATGTCTCATTCCTTCCTCTCCTCTATGGAGAAATGGGGTCTGGGAGGAGCTTGCCTTGGAATTCTAGTCTGGGATCCTGAGCCCCAGGGAGCGTGGTGGGTGCCTTCCTCTCTATTTCTTACTAGGCAACAGACTTTGTCAGCCCAGCTTGGGGAGGGTCTGGGCCAGGGGTCGTGCTGACAACCCACTCCTCCCCCAGCCTCCCTGTTTGTGGTCAGTCTGGGCGGGGCAGCCGTGGGCTTAGTCTTTGCCTTCCTCCTGGCCCTGACCACACGCTTCACCAAGCGGGTCCGCATCATCGAGCCGTTGCTGGTCTTCCTCCTCGCCTACGCAGCCTACCTCACTGCTGAGATGGCCTCGTTGTCCGCCATTCTTGCGTGAGTCCTGGGGGGCTATCACAGGCAGGCAACTGGGAAAGGGAGAGTCAATACTTTACGTGACCAAACGCAAGGTCTTCGGGAACCTGTAGGCCTCGTGGAGCCCTTGTGGTAGCGGACACCTCATACTCTCTCCTCAGAGGACACAAGCCTCAGGTTGTGCTCTAGCACCCAGAATTGTCTGAGCACCTGAAGGCTCACACTTCCTCTACCTGAAGTGCAGGTTAAGTTGCCAGCATACTTCAAGGCCCGAAACCACTGGTTGGTATGGGTGTAGCACTCCCCAGAGGGTTTGTTAGTCAGAGCAAGAGGCACTAATGGGAAACCTGGAGATCTGTATTTATTCCAGGACTACCACTAACTAGTAATCTTCATGCATCCCTGAACTTTGACATGGGACACCTGATACCCCGTGATGGGCAGTACCCCCTCCAGCTGCAGGCTCGAGCCTTCCGGACCCTCCCTCACCTGCACTTTGTCCCTCTCCCAGGGTGACCATGTGTGGCCTGGGATGTAAGAAATACGTGGAAGCCAACATCTCCCATAAGTCCCGCACGGCTGTCAAGTACACGATGAAAACACTCGCCAGCTGTGCCGAAACGGTCATCTTCATGTTACTTGGCATCTCGGCCGTGGACTCTTCCAAATGGGCCTGGGACTCTGGGCTGGTGCTGGGCACCCTCTTCTTCATCCTGTTCTTCCGAGCCCTGGGTATTGCTGGCACCCTCTGCTCCCCTGTCCCCTTCCTTTCCCCTCTCACCCGCCCCTCATCCCCTCAGTCCAAGTTCACATCCACATCAATTCCCACGCCTCCCCGCAGCGCTCACCTGTCCTGACCCCTGCCAGACCTTAGCCCAGATGCTTGGTGCCGGGCTCCCAGTGTCCTCCGCTCCCAACCCCTTGCTCCCGCTGGCCCTCCCTCCTGCTATAGGCGTGGTCTTGCAGACGTGGGCGCTGAATCAGTTCCGGCTGGTCCCTCTGGACAAGATTGACCAGGTGGTGATGTCCTATGGGGGCCTTCGGGGGGCTGTGGCCTTTGCTCTCGTCATCCTCCTGGACAGGACCAAAGTCCCTGCCAAGGACTACTTTGTGGCCACCACTATTGTGGTGGTCTTCTTCACCGTCATCGTGCAGGTGGGAGCGCCCAGGAGGCTTGGTGGGGAGAGGTTCAGCAGGCCCTGGGAGAGTCTTGGAACACTTTGGGACAGGGCCTTTCGTTTCCACCGGGGGAGGCAGGGACCTGACTTCCCAGGCTTTGAATGTGATATAACTGAGACCCAATTTTTTTTGTGGGGGGAGGCGGGGGAAGGCAGCAGGGAACTGAACAGGACAGGGCTCACCTCTTGCCTGTCCATAGGGTTTGACCATCAAGCCACTGGTCAAGTGGCTGAGGGTGAAGAGGAGTGATTACCACAAACCCACCTTGAACCAGGAGCTGCATGAGCACGTGGGTACCAGAGCCTCATCCCCTCCCCTGCCCCTCTCTCCCTCCTCCTACGTTGGCAGAGTCCTGATGCAGTCCCCCTACCCACCCCCATTCTAGACTTTTGACCACATTCTGGCCGCAGTGGAGGACGTTGTGGGGCACCATGGCTACCACTACTGGAGGGACAGGTGAGGGAGCTGCCCCAAGGCTCCTTCAGCAACAGTGGCCCCTATCAGCCAGGGCAGCATGGGAGATATGCCACCCTTCTGAGAAGGGGACGCAGCCAGGTTCAGGCTGCGTGACCTCTGCCTGAAGCCCTTCAGTGGCACCCCAGTGTCCTCAGGATAAGATAGAGCCCCCCCCCCACCAGGGTGGCCTGCTAGACGCTGCATGGTCCGGCACTTGCCAGACTCCCGCCCTGTTCTGTTCTGTTCTGTTATGCGTTTGGTGGTCTGTCTGATAATTACACAGACCCTATTTAGAACTCAGAGCCCACCATGCAGTCCAAGCCTGGCCACTGAGACCACTGGATGTGTTCTGTCTACCAGAACCCTGCCTCACCTCCCTCTTAGCTTAGCTTTGAATCATCCTTCAGATCTAACCACGGGCGTTGATTCCTTGGAGACCTCTGGCCTCTCTGACAAGGACAAATCCCCGTTATAATTATCCTTGGTAGTTTTTTGTCATGGTTATAATTTTTTACAGTTATTTTAAATAACTTTAACTAATGACAGACTCTCTCCTGAAACTGTAAAGGCTGTAAGAACAGGGACTAGCCTTGAGATTCTCCTTGGCTGAGACTTATACCAAGAAAGCCAGGCCAGTGCTGGCACTGTCCCTGCCCTGTCTAGGGGAAGGGGCAGCCAGCTACACCATGAGGATAATACTCAGGATTGGGCCTGGCATCCTCTATAGGTGGGAACAGTTTGACAAGAAGTACCTGAGTCAGCTCTTGATGCGGCGGTCAGCCTATCGTATCCGCGACCAGATCTGGGATGTGTACTACAGACTCAACATCCGAGATGCCATCAGCTTTGTGGACCAGGTGGGCCAAGCAGTTACCAGGTAGGCCAGTGGCGGCTAGACAGATGGTCAGCAGAGTTGGGCTGTAAGGAATGACAGGCAGGCAGGCTTGTTAGCAAGGAGCAGGGAATCGGAATTCCCAGCTGGCCCCAGGGTGTCGTGAAGTCACAGCTGCAGGGGCAAGCCTGGTAGTGACAGACTCTGGCAGGCTTGTACAGGAAGGTGGGAAACAGCTGGATGCTGAAGTCAGCAGACACAGTTCAGCTATTATCATGGGTGGGCCGATGCTTGGATAAGTTACTTACGTTGCCTAGGCTTCAGTTTCCTCAGTGAGGGGAAAGTAACCATAAGGATGGAACTGCCCAGGCCCGACTCTGAGAATTCAGTGTGAAGTGTTTCAGTGTCTGCTGTAACAAATAACAAAATAATGCCCGTGGATATAGCTCAACGGTTCACCACTTGTGTAGCATTTGAGAACCTGGGTAATCCCTAGCCCTGGCTCAAAACAAAAGTGTTCAAAATAATTGTTAACACTTGTAATTCTTTTCATTACCCTCTGTCTGGGCCCCTCCTCATCTGACCCTTGTCTGACCTCCGTCTTGACTCCTACAGGGAGGCCACGTCTTGTCCTCCACAGGACTCACTCTGCCCTCTATGCCTAGCAGAAATTCTGTGGCAGAGACCTCTGTCACCAACCTGTTGTGAGTCCACAAGCCACTCCCTCCTCCCTTCCCCCAAGCTCTTCTCCCCAGATCCCTCTGGGGAGGGAGGTATCAACACCTTGCCTGTGCCCTTCCCCTCACCTGTCCTGCCCAGTCCTCAGCACACTTATCCCTGCCTCCCGCAGGAGGGAGAGCGGCAGTGGAGCGTGTCTGGATCTGCAGGTGATTGACACTGTGCGCAGCGGCCGAGACCGGGAGGATGCCGTGATGCATCATCTGCTCTGTGGAGGCCTCTACAAGCCACGGCGCAGGGTGAGGGCTTGCAGGATGTGGGAGGAGTTCCCAGGGTGGTGGGGAGTGGACGGTAGAGCCCGTGATTGGAGACTCGTCGGGCATTCGGTTGAAATGAATTGAATTGAAAGCTGAACAGGTTGGGACTCTAGAAGGGAACACTTTGGACTTGAAGCTGGGCTTTAGGATGGAGAGGAGCACCCATGGCTAATGTCCCTGAGGGGAGAGGAAGAGACAGAGTACAGGGAGCTTTGAGGATGCAGGTCAAAGGGGGAAGCGGGGACCTGAGAAGGCCTTCTGAATCAGTTTAAGGAGAGAGAGGCGGGTTAGTCCTGTGCAAAATCAGGCAGCTTTGGAGCTTTGAGGGTGGAAAGGCCCATCCTATCCAGGAGAGGATCTTCTATAACCCCACAAGGGGGCAGCAGGTCACTATCCTGGACCTTTTGAAGTAGGACTCTTGACTGTTACTCATGGCAGCACTACAGAGAACACTGAGATAGAATTTGGCTGGATTTGGGAGCACTTCCCGTTAGTTTCCAGTTCTGCAGAATAAGATGTGCAGGTGGCTTTACTCAGACCACCCACTCTCACCCCACCCCCCACCCCACCCCTGCAGCCCCTTCTGCCTCTGGTGTGTGTTTGCCCATGAGAAGCCCCTCCCCCACCCCATGGAGGAGCTACTAGGTGATTGTCTAGGACAAGTGACAGGGGCTCCCTTATTTTTCTATTCTGGACTTGCTGTTTCGGCTGTGCAGGACCCCTGATTTGGTTCACCATATTGTCCTCACATTCCACCAGACCCTCATATAATTGCTGGCAAACCCACCTCATTCCAAGTTTTCTTTTCCTTTTAATGTTTTTCTTGTGCAAAATTTTAGTAGCAAGAATGAAATAACTCACTTATCCATTACCCAACTCTAATAATTATCTGTGCGTGATTAAATTTTTTCGCTCCATAACCCACCACACCCTGCCCACACTTTGTCTTACAGCAGACTCCAGACATCATCTGATATTATCTATAAATATCTCAGTATACGGCAAGAACTCTTTGTTTCTTTTATTTTTTGGCTTCTTTAAGACAGTCTTGCTAGCCGCCCTAGGACTGGCTTCAAATTGGGGGATGCTCTTGCCTCAGCCTCCCAAATGCTGGGGTTCCAAGTGTGAAACCACCACTGAGCTGGCAAGATCTTTAAAACATTAGGTCAGGCTGAGGATATTGGACAGTAGTAGAACGTTTGCTTAGCATCTATGAGGCCCTGAGTTTGACTTCCCAGCACTGCAAAAAAAATCAAGTTAAATCAAATCATAGTATTACTATTATAACATAATAATTCTTTATAGCAAATGCTCAGTCACTGTTCAATAAATATCTGTTTTTTCCTAGCTGGTTTGCATAGCTCAGGATCCAAATGAAGCTCACAATTTATGTCTGGGAAATATGTCTTCCAATAAGACAAACCTATAACAGTTTTTCTTTTTCCCCTTGCTATTTATTGAAGAAACTAAATTCTTTATATTGGAGGATTTACCATTTTTCTAGATTTTGCTGACCAGCCAAGTGTTATTTAGCATATTACTCCATTTCTTATATTTTCTGACTATTAAATCTGGAGCCTGGGAGCTGGAGAGATGGCTCAGTGGTTAAGAGCACTGACTGCTCTTCCAGAGGTACTGAGTTCAACTCCTAGCAACTACATGGTGGCTCACAACAATCTATAATGGGATTGGATACCCTCTTCTGGTGTTTCTGAAGACAGCTACAGTGTACTCATATACGTAAAATAAATAAATCATTAAAAAAAAATCTGGAGCCTGATCAGGTCCAGGGGCTTTCGGGTATGCTGTATCCTTCTTACTATGTTACATCAGAGAGAGTACATAGAGGTGTGCATGCGTGCGTGCGTGTGTGTCTGGCTGATGAGTTGGCTTCAGTTTTTTGCATAGTTTAAAGATATTGTCAAATGTCATCTTATTTAATTTCACCATCATTCCATCATTTGGATCCCATGTCTACCACCAAATGTCTCTTTCTCAGATCCATATCATCCGAACATTTGCTAAGCCTGTTAACTTTACATCCATCTAAACCATCATAAACATTGAACAGGATAGAGCTGAGGACAGAACCCTGTGGCAAGCTCCTTAAGACTTTCCTCCAGGCTGACATGGATGGAGCGTTTTTGGGGTACGGTTACTTGACTAGCTCTGAATGCATCTAGTCGCACCATGACACAGTCCCTAACTCCTTATGTTCTTTCCAGAAACAGCGTTAGAGATCGTATATAGTCAATTAAGATATAGCTTAAGAGAGAGGAGGGGCTGGAGAGAAAGATCTGGAAGAGGTCTCCTCATAGAGAAGCTTGATGGAAGCTTTTGGCTTTCCCTCCTAGGGATTTAGATGCTGTGATATGGAGTGGGATGAAGAGGCTGTGTGTTTAATAAGCCCCCAGATAGTTCCAGTGCAGCTGCTCTGATGCCTGGTGTTTTGAAACCTCACATCATGTCGCCTGGTTAGCTGAAGTGGAGAGAGCTCATAGGATCTCTGGGGAGAGGGTTTAGAGAAACAGGGCCAAGAGCAATACAGAAAAATATACATGGAAGAAAAGGCCAGGAAGCCAGCCAAGGCGAGAAGGGACCCCTTAGAGAAGGAAAAGCCTTGGGTGGAAGAAAGGCTGGCTGCCATCCAGAGGCCAGAGGCTCTATTTAAGGAAGTACTAGACAGGAAAATGTCCAAATCGATTTATAAGATCCTGGCCTCAAAAAAAAAAAAAAAAAAAAAAAAGGGATGGTAGAGTCAATGAAAGGACTTTAAAAACAAGGGCAGGAGCTTTTCTAAAAGCAGAGGGGAAGTGGACACTGGGATTCCTTAGTAAGGAAAGCAAAGGTGGGGGGGGCTGGGGAGGGGTAGCTGAGCACTGAGGGATCCAGGAAGCAGCTGAGCACAGCTGACACAGCACTGCCACCTTGCCCCAGAGGTGGGGTGGCATTTCCAGCTCCATAGGGAAAGGAGAAAGGTGGATGGGAGACTGGAAGGAGCTCTCAGAAGAGGGTCAGAGAAACAGGAAGTACAAGGAATAGGAAAAGAACCAAAGAGAATGTGAGGCAAAATAGAGTGACCAGGAATGGTCCAGATAGTACTTGGCTGATTTCCTCCCACTAGAGAGGAAGAGATGGCTAAGCTGCCAATGGCAGAAATAGGTAGGCTGGGGGACTGTATGGATGTCTTGGTCTTCCTGAGAAAGAGTTAAACGAAGCAGATAAAGGGTTGCCTATGTATTAAATAAGCCGTTGCTGGGACCAAGAGGATCTAGGGTTCAGGGCAAGTCCAGAGCATTGGCCTGGTGCTGAGGTAGCTGTAGAAAAGGTTAGAAGGAAATTAGCTGGCAGGAGGATCCTCTGTTGCTATCTGGGGATCAGGACACAGCGATAAACTCAGAGGATGTGGCTCTGTGGTTTTATAGTGGCCCCAGGAACAAAGTACAGGACTCCCTGCCTCTCATCACTTCAAATTAGAGAGATCTGAGGGAAAGGCAGCCAGGGACTTGTCAAAAAAAGGGCAATTTTTCCTTAGTGAACTGAATACAGGGTCTCTGGCTATATTCCATTTGTATATTTTTAATTTTATTTGTTACTCCATGGTGAACTCTGGAAACGCCAGGCTGGCAGGACCTGTGATGGACATGTTGGGGGGTGCGGCCTGAGATTCCTGTGGAGGCCCAGGCCCCCAGCCTCATGGCAAGGTCGGGTTGTCATTGCCAGTACAAAGCTAGCTGCGGCCGCCACTTCATCTCAGAGGATGCCCAGGAGCGACAGGACAAGGAGGTCTTCCAGCAGAACATGAAGCGACGGCTCGAGTCCTTTAAGTCCACCAAACATAACATCTGTTTCACCAAGAGCAAACCTCGGCCCCGCAAGACCAGCCATAAGAAGGTGGGTGTGTCTTTTCTCTGGGACACCTCCTTTACGGCTATAGGCTGGTAACAAATAATTCTGAGTTTTCTCACATCCTGAACTCAGCTCGAGGAGATGCTTTGTTTAATCACCTTCAGGGTTTGGTGACTCTAGCGTTTGGGTTTCCTTTCGGCCCAGTCTGGGCTTCAGAGGGAGGGGTAGCCTCTTGGTTGTGGGGGCCATTTGCTACCTGGGGTGAAACGGACAGGAAAAGGGCAGAGTTCTTGGCAAAGGAGTCCTTCGGCCAATTCCGGCCCGTGTATTCAGAGACTCTGATAGGAAGTGGGTCACACTAGGCTCCATAGTTACTGCCAGGCTGACGGAGAAATAGTGGAGTGGAAGACCATTGTGATAAACAGCCCTTCCCTGCCACTTCTAGGTTAGGAAAGCTGGTTCTGTTGACTTTTGCCATTTCATAGGGTTTGGGAAATGGGGTGGTAAGACTGCGGTCACACTCTTAGGTTTGCTTTCTGGTCCTCAGAAGGATGGTGTGGCTAATCCTGAAGCTACCAATGGGAAGCCTCCTCGAGACCTGGGCTTTCAGGACACAGGCAAGCAGGGAACTGCAGGGAGCCACAGGGCTGGAAGGGAGGTGGGGAAGGGAGGGAGCAGGCCTGTCATCCCAATCTTGGAGGCTCTCCTCTAGGAACACTTAGCACCAGGAGCTGGGTGCCCCCCCCCCCGCCCTCCTCAGGGACTAGATGGGCACACTTGAGTGTTGGAATAGTTCACATCTGTAGAGCATGCATGGCATAACTGATGATTCAGACTATGGACTATTAAGGACTTGGGAAAGGTCACAGAGAGACTGAATGGCCTGGGCCTCCAAGGATAGGCGGAACCAAAGGCATAAGGTCCTCAAACCTAGTTCCTTGCAAGGCGCATTTGCTAGCGGACCTTCCAGCCTTGCCGGTGCGGAGATCATCAGTTGGTCTAGGCTGACAACAGAAAGAGCCAAGAGGTGTGGCCCTCATGGCTTCCTCTGAGGACTTAGCACCTTTGGATTGCCTCCTTGGGCAATGGAATTCCCCCCCAACCCCCATCACGTCCAACACTCTAGGCCACTGCCCAAAATGGCTGAAGGAAGATGCAGGTGCTTCTGTGTACTTGGGTTTTAGAGGGGGAGCGGGGAGGGCAGGAGCTAACGTGAGGTCGTCTGATATCAAGAAGCAGCCACTGACTGGGTTGGTTGGCCTGACTCGGTTTTCACCCTTGTCCAGCTGCGGTGATACTAACCGTGGAGTCTGAGGAGGAGGAAGAAAGCGACAGTTCAGAGACAGAGAAAGAGGACGATGAAGGGATCATCTTTGTGGCTCGTGCCACCAGTGAGGTTCTCCAGGAAGGCAAGGTCTCAGGTAATGCTCTCCCTGTGGGCTCAGGTAATGCCCTCCTTGTAGGCTCGCTCCCCTGTGCAGCTGAGGCCGGTTACGGTCGGTATCCAAGGACTCACAATCGAACTCAGAGCCTTAGAGCCTGGTCCAGAATCACATGATACAAACGGGCTTTGAACTTGACCCACGTTGTCACGTGGTTCAAAGAGCACAGCCCAAGGAACACAAAGTGATAAGCAGATCTAGAAGCGAGTGACCCAGGTCTCTTGCGACCCGGGCTTAGCACACCTGCCCGCACGTAGAGCTCTGGGTGAGGAGGTTGGCACCTGACCTTGGGAGGAGCCTGAGTCTATCGAAATGGAATCCTTATGCATAAAAAGCAGTATTCATGTTTCTGCACCTGGAGATCTCTCTCCTAATGTTAGGTGGGGTAGTCCGCACAAACACTCAGGGGACATTAGAGAAGTTTAGTGCAGAAAATTTCAAAATATGAAATGACACAGTAGTGAAATGACTTCCCATCTGCCCATGTCCAGCTTCAGCTGTTACCTGCTCATAGCTTGTCTTCCTTCACGGATACTGTGACCTATGACACCTGCTCCCAGGGTTCTTAGGAAGAAAATCCCAAATATCTCATTTTATCAACCAATAAACATACAACGTACAAGATAAGTGTTCTTCCTAAAGACACAACCACAGTATCATAACCATATATATAAAATCTTTCTCATAAGATACCTAGCTGGAGCCAGGTGGTGGTGGCACACGCCTTTAATTCCAGCACTTGGGAGACAGAGGCAGGCAGATCTCTTGAGTTCGAGGCCAGCCTGGTCTACAGAGTGAGTTCCAGGGCTACACAGAGAAATCCTGTCTCATAAAACCAAAACCAAAACAAAACAAAACAAAAAAATCCTAGCTGGGAGGATTTCCTTGGTTTTTATTTGTATTTGTTTATTTTGAGACAAGGTCTCATTATGTAACCTAGGCTGGCCCAGCTGGCCTCAAACCCACAATCCTCCTGACCCTGCCTCCAAGTCCTGGAAGTAAGGTGTGTGCTGCCTCATTCAGCCCCTTTACGGCAGTTTTGTGCAAGTAAAGATGCAGCATAGACCACACTTTACATTTAGTTAATAAGTCCCTTCTAAAGTACTTCAGGCTACACTGTCCAAACATCAAGCCATCCAGCTCCCTAGAGAGGGACAGGAAGACCAAGGTCTGACCAAGAACTTCAGCAATAGTCCCCTGCATTGCTTTAGAAAGCCCGGATAAAAGAATTTCCAAAATATCTTCTCTGCATCAGCCACACGGTGTCTTTCCAACATTGCTCCTTCTGTTACAATGCATGATCTGAAGAACCTGTTCACAGAAGCTGGATGTTCAGTGAAGGCTTTTAAGTTCTTTCAGAGAGACCCTAAGATGGCTCTCATTCCGTTGGGATCTATGGAAGAAGCAATCCAGGCCTTTATTGAGCTTCACAATCATGGTCTTGGAGAAAATCGCCACCTCAGGGTTTCCTTCTCAAAATCCACCATCTGAGCTTTCTGTGAATTTTTCTCCTCATACTGGACCATAATTTCTGTAAAATCTTCAGGTACAGCCTGAAGCAGCACAAGACCAATTCTGCCTCTTTCACAAAGTAACTCTTTGGGAGTTTGATAGTCAAGTACCTTCAAAACAAGAGGTAGTCCTTTTTTCCCTCTCATTTTCCCCAACAGTGTCTGATCAAAAGTTTGCTGTGCCTTTGTATTGTGGTTTCTATGAAAATAACTTTTAGGGGAAAAAAAATCAGGAAAATATTTTTTAAATAATTTAACTCCCTGAATCAGATTTTAAAAGGACAGAGTTTCTTTATATTTGGGTCCAGATCAGCCTTACATGACATTTCTTTTTTTTTTTTTTGGTTTTTCGAGACAGGGTTTCTCTGTATAGCCCTGGCTGTCCTGGAACTCACTTTGTAGACCAGGCTGGCCTCGAACTCAGAAATCCGCCTGCCTCTGCCTCCCGAGTGCTGGGATTAAAGGCGTGCACCACCACGCCCGGCACTTACATGACATTTCTAAACTCCTTTGTACTTTGAGAAATTTAAACATACAGACTTTTACAATTTCTTGATGTAATTTAAATCACCTACAACCAAGTTTTTCTTTTTTTAACTTTATGATTCAGAAGTTTCCCTGTAGAAAATGACATTCATTCACTTATAAAAATTATACCAGGTTTATAAGGTGGTGGTACCAGGTGGTGGTAGTGGTACACACCTTTAATTTCAGTGCTCAGGAGACAGAGACAGGTGAGTCTCTAAGTTCAAGGTCAGCCTGGTCTACAGAGCGAGTTCCAGGACAGCCAGGGCTACACAGAGAAACCCTGTCTGAAAAAAACAAAACAAAATAAAACAAAAGAAGGTGGTAGGGTAGTAAGTGTGCTCCATGGCTGAAGAGATGGCTCAGCAGTTAAAGGCTAGGCTCACAACCAAAACATAAAAAATTTGCTCCAAAGGGGACTTCAGTGAAGTCCAGAATCTTCTCTTTTTTAATTAACGTATTTATTATGTATACAGCATTCTACCTGTACGTATGCCTGAGGCCAGAAGAGGGCACTAGATCTCCTTATAGATGGTTGTGAGCCACCATGTGCTTGTTGGGAATTGAACTCAGGAACTCTGGGTGAACAGCCAGTGCTCTTCACCACTGAGCCATCTCTCCAGTCCCCATCTGGAGACATTTTAAAGATTTAGTTTAACAAGTGTAGTGAGTGTGTCTGTCTATTCCATGTATTTGTGGATGCTGTCAGGGGCCAGAAGAGGGCAGGGAATGCCCTCGAGCTGGAGTTGCAGGCGGTTGTAAGCTGCCTGACCTGGCCCTGGAAACGGAACTGGGTCTTCTGCAAGAACAGCAAGTGCTCTTAATCTCTGAGCCACCTCTCCAGCCCCATGTGGAGTTGTCACAGTTGTTGTCACAGCTCAGTAGGGTGTCTCACTGCTTGGTCAGATGAGCCTTAGCAAGATCTGGTCTCTGAGCTGCTGTTGCTGCTGCTGCTGCTGCTGCTGCTGCTGACTGAGGGTGATCAGAGACAAGGCATCCTTCTTGTTTGGTTTCCCTAAGCTGTAGTTAATTACCATTTGTTCAGTATGTACCTGTGGACAGCGGTTCTGTGTGCAACTCTCTGCTAGTGCTAGGACACAAGACAACCAAAGCAGTCCGATACTTCCTCCCAGGGAGACATTTATTGAGTACAGCACAGATGAGTGCAATATGGTGACCTCGGGTACGTTTGAGGATTCCCCTGCATTGACAATAAACTCATGTGTACTCTCTCTGCGTTCCCAGGAAGCCTTGAGGTGTGTCCAAGCCCACGCATCATTCCCCCATCCCCAACCTGTGCAGAGAAGGAGTTACCCTGGAAGAGTGGGCAGGGAGACCTGGCTGTGTATGTGTCTTCAGAAACAACCAAGATCGTGCCTGTGGACATGCAGACAGGCTGGAACCAGAGCATCTCGTCCCTGGAGAGCCTGGCATCCCCTCCCTGCACCCAGCCCCCGACTTTAACCCGCTTACCCCCCCACCCTCTGGTCACTGAAGAGCCCCAGGTTCCTCTTGACCTGTCTTCTGACCCTCGCTCTAGCTTTGCCTTCCCCCCAAGCCTGGCCAAAGCTGGCCGTTCTCGCAGTGAGAGCAGTGCCGACATCCCACAGCAGGAGTTGCAGCCCCTCATGGGCCACAAGGACCACACTCACCTTAGTCCGGGCACTGCCAACTCCCACTGGTGCATCCAGTTCAACAGAGGAGGCAGGCTGTAGCCCAGGCCTCGGGGGGGGGGGGGAGCAGGATGTAGAGCCCCTGTGGGGAGTGCTCCTCAGCCTGGGCAGAGGAGCCTACCCAGCCTGGACTGAAGTGGTAATGGCCTCCTTGGGACTGGTCAGAAGGGTTTCCTGGGCTGGTCCTCACAGGGACCCTTCTCCCTTCTCTCCCTGCCCTCAACCCTTCCCACTTTTCATTTTGAAAAATGGCTCAGGATCCAGTCCAGAGTTCTAAGGGATAGGCCCCCAAGCTGCTGTCCCTTCCCTAGGGCGTCTTCCTGGACTTACTGTTGGCAGCTGTTCCTCCCCACAAAGCATCATTCTTCAGTGGACACTGATCCTCCCTGACCTCCACCCTCTCTCCTGCACCAGGTCAGGATCAGTGCCCTGGCAGCGAGGCTTAAGGAAGGGCTGGTCCTCAGAGCAACTGGGCTAGGACAGAGGGCAGGCCTCAGTCAGTTCAGCTAACTTGTTGGGTCAGCTCCATGAGCACCACATCTTGCTTTAACCCTTTCCCTTTGCTTCCAGTTATTGAGGTCATGGTGACTCTTTTTCTAGGACCTAGGCGCTGGGCCAGGCTTTCCTTCAGAGCTGCTTCATAGCCAGTCTACTGCATTAGGTCTAAATCTGGAACTTTCTGAGGCTTGGATCTGAGATTTTTTTTTTTAGAGTAGGAGACAGGTCTCTGGGCCCATCACCACCTCAGAATTTTCCCAAAGGGAGAAGGGACCAAGTATCCCAGGGCCACTGCACCATTCCTGGTGGAGCTGGGATGCCTGGCTGCAATGTTTGGGGGCAGCTGACTAACAGGTGACTTTCCCGGGGTTAGCCCCTGCCGTGTGTTTTGTACCTTAAACCCAAGATACATTAAACATCTCTCAGATGAATGAGCGTCCTCTGTCCATTTGTCTCAAGCTTTTAGGGGTAAGGACAAGAAGGGGTCTGCCTATTTCAAGATTTTTCAGGAGTAGAGAATAGTAGGGGATAGCTTAGGCAGAACCATTAGTCCCTCTGGTCCCTGTGCTTTGCCAGTATTATCCCACTGGCAGGAGGCGTGGATTGGCAGTCTAGGGGATCACTGTATGGGTTGGAGAAGGGGGCATCTCAGAACTGGGAATCCATAAATGGGAAAGGCCAGCAGGGAGGTGAGAGTCTACGCTATCCACGGACGAAGCCTCTATGTGCAGTACCACGGAGACATTTCTAGGAAAGTGTAAGAACAGCTGCGAGCCAGATGAACAAGTGTCACTCTGCACATGACAGGTAGGAATTCAAGCTCCGGAGAGCTGGGTCCCCTGAGCATTTATTAGACAAAGGAATGTGGGCTTTGAAATCCTTAGATAACAGCATCCCCCAAGTCCAGTTCCTACTGTCTGAAGAATTTTTAAACACATCTTTGAGAATAAAATGGCATAAAATTCACTTGTTTAAAAGGTACAATTAAGTTTTTTGTTTTGATCTTTTTAAAATTGTTTTTGTTTTTTGCTGGGTATGGTGGTGCATGTCTTTAATCCCAGCACTCAGGCCAGTCTTTTTTTTTTTTTTTTTTTTTTGGTTTTTCGAGACAGGGTTTCTCTGTATAGCCCTGGCTGTCCTGGAACTCACTTTGTAGACCAGGCTGGCCTCGAACTCAGAAATCCACCTGCCTCTGCCTCCCGAGTGCTGGGATTAAAGGCGTGCGCCACCACGCCCGGCCAGGCCAGTCTTTATGGGTTCAAGTCTCTATGGTTTCAGGGCCACTGTGGTCTATGTGGCAAGTTCAAAGACAGCCAGGGCTACATAGAGAGAGACACTGTCTCAAGACAAGGCTTATTTTTTATTTCTAATTATGTGTGTAGGCCCGTGGGTCTGCAGGTAGGTACGCACAGGAGTGCAAGTGCCCTCAGAATCCAGAGGCCCTGGGTCACCTGGAGCTGAAGCCGCGTGTGTTTGTGGACCTGACATGGGTGCGGGGAAGCAAACTCTGGTCCTCTGAAAGACCAGCAAGTGCTCTAACCATGGAACTTTCTGTCCAGCCCGTGTTTAGTGTGTTCACACAGCTGTACACACCTCATGATGTAAGAATAGAACACTTCCGTCATCCCCCAACGAAGCCCTGAACTCGAGAGACGTTACTCCTCAACCTACCCACCACCCAACTGTAGGCAATCACTAGCCACGTCCATGTCGCTGAGTCTCAGGACCTTAAGACACGTCAACGACCCACAGACTTGGTCATTTTTCCCCCCCTATGCTATGCACGGGGATAAGAAGGAAGAGTGACGTAGCTTTGCCTTCAAGTTGCTCACAATGATAAGACCTGGTAGTTAATTTAACGATCTGGAGTCAGTCCTAGCCGTGCCTTATTATCTATATCATCTGGGGCCTGGGGCCTAAGCTTTTTGAGCTTTAGTTTTCTCATCTCTAAAATGGGATAGCTGGAACAAGGTGTAGTGGCAAAACCCCTTTAAGGCCAGCACTGAAGAGTCAGAAATAGATGGATCCCTGTGAACTCGAGGCCAGCCTGGCCGATATAGCAAGTTCCAGGCTAGCCAGAGGTACACAGTGAAAACAAAGCAAACCAACAAGGACAAAAGAGTTAACAGTCATATTTAACAAGAACAAAAGTTAACACTCCATAAGATTACTGCTAAGGTTAAAATGGGAAAGAAGTGTCCCAGCCCTGGCTCCGTGGTAATGGATCCTAAGTTGTTTGTATTATCTTGCTCCTAATGCAAGGCAAAGTTGCATGGAAAAGGCTGTGGGTCTCTGGGTCCTGGGAAGAAGGGGGACAGGAAGAAGTAGATTATCTGGAAGCTCCAATAGTGGATTCCAAGAAAGGAAAGCTAGACAGGGCAGTGGTGGTGCTCGCCTTTGATCCCAGCACTTAGGAGGCAGGCAGATTTCTGAGTTCCAGGACAGCCAGAGCTATACAGAGGAACCCTGTCTCGAAAAACAAAAACAAAAACAACAACAACAAAAAAGTTTGGTCACTTGATGGGACAAAAATGACAGGGTGGTTATCTTACCTGGAATGAATGGAGAGAGGGGATCCAGGTGTCATGGGCCTAGAGCTTGCTACGTAGGCTGGGCTGACTAGCCCAGGATCTGCCTGCCTCTGCCTCCCCAGTGCAAGGATTACAAGTGTGCCAGCATGTTTAGCTTTAAAAAAAAAAAAAAAAGTGTTCTGAGGATCAAACACAGGGCCTTATGCTATCCACAAAGCTATCTCCCTTAGCTTCCCTCCATTTAAAAAAAAAAAAAAGACAGGCTCTTGTTATGAAGCTCTGTCTTGTCTGGAACTTGTTTTTTAGACCTGACTGGCCTTGAACTTGTGTATCTTCCAGCCTTTTCCTCTCAAGCCCTAGATTAGAGCACTCACTCCAACACCAGGCTGAAAGGAAGGGTTTTGGTCACAATGAGGGTCGTTCTCCGTCCAAGAAGGTGGTCTGAGACAACAGGGTTTTAGTCAGCTGTGTTCCCCATGCAGTCTGGGACCTCGGAGAAAAGGCTGTGATGCCTCTGGTGGCCTTGAATGCCACTCCCAGGAGCCTGGGTTTATTTGGGTCAAAGATGAGAGGGGTCTGGGAGGTTTGAGAAACCAGTTGCTTTGCTGTTTACAGGGGTTCTGACTTAAGGGACTTAAGTAGTGCACAGACTTAAGGGAATCGTGGTTATTTGTCCTGTATCCCCAGATCTACAAAGCTAAGAAGTCACTTTTTCTTTTCTTTTCTTCCCTTTTCTTTCCTTATGGATGGATGTTGTCAAGAAAAGAGAGGGAGGGAGGGCTGGGGAGGTGGGAGGGGGTCGGGGGGGGCTGTCCACATTCTACAATCTCAGTGGAAAAGACTTCTCTGAGTAGATTCAGCAACCAGCAGAACCAGAGATGGCCTTCGTGAGTCACTGTTCAGACTTGCAAGCTCAGCTCTGGAAGCCTGCTGTGGTCAGCCACCCCAGGTTGGCTCCAGGCCTAGCCCCCCACTGTCCCGCACTGGGCCAGTGTCTCTCCCTGATGCTGTTCCATGCCTTTCCCATCCCAGATACGTGTGCCTCACAGCTCTCTGCCTCTTCTGTCTGAGTCTGTCTGTCAGTCATTTTCTCTAACCTTGGTTTCCACGTCACCCACGTGGGAAGAGTTCAAGACGGGAGGGGCAGTGTGACTAGTCTTAGATACCCCTAAATATTTATTCTGTGCCAGGCCTGACATACAGAGCTCGAAATATCAAACTGGACAATATTCAGTCTGCCTGCTTACAGGGCACATTCTGTGTGGAGTGAGAAAACCACAGCCTAGTCCTGCCTCTGTCTCAGCACACGTGCCTTCGCTCCCCCAGCCGCCTGCTGTGTTCAGAGGGCCCGGGTCAGTTAGGGCCTGAGACCTGATGCTTCTTATTTGCTTCACCCCTGGGAAGGGTTATGTTCCTCCCGGGAAGTCCATCTTCTTACAGCTCCTGGGGGCCTGGCTAGTGGGTGGAGGTGAGCCTCAGAAGCAGGAGGGAGGGAAGCAGAGAGGGAGGGAGGGAGGGAGGGGCAATGACTCAGTGGGGGTGGCCTGGGACAAGAACCAAGGACAGAAGCCAAGACTGGACCTGATGCTCACTGAAGCTGGAGGAAGGAGAGATGGAAGACATGCCTAGGAGCTGGGGCTGGAGAAGGACAACTCCAAGGCCAGCCTTGCCCCTTGCTCTTCAGGATCTGCCTTAGAGTCAGAGATGGGTGAGGACGCCTGTTGTTTCTACCACAGCTGCAGCTGATAACTAGATTCATGAAGGAATCGCCTGACTTAGAGCCAGGGAAGGCATTATGTCCAGTGTCCTCTCCTCCCAGGGACCAAGGCCATGGTGCAGGGGGCTACATGCCTTTGTCTGGTTGCACAGATAACCTTTTTCTTTTGATCTTCCCACAAATTCAAAAGAGTGTTAGGCCAGGCCCACTTCCTCCAAAAGGACCCCAGACTTTAGAGTTGAGAACGAGTAGGGATCTCCCAGCTATCCCAGTGTCTTTCATCAGTTCAAGATTCCCTAACGAAGGGTGAAGTGGGAAGGCAGGGCATGAACACAGATATCTCTGATCCATCCATCAGGTCTTCCCTGGTCCATCGGGCAACCCCGAGAGAAAAGAATGCTTTCTTGTCTTACAGGAGAGGAAGATGAGGTGCAAAGAGAAAAGGGTCCCTGGAACAGCCCACAAGAGGTGAGTGACAGAACCAGATCCCAGCTGGTCTCTGGCCCCAGGGCACCAGCTTTCTTAGCCACCCACCCTTTTCTGTGAATAGGGAAAGAGAACTCAGGGAATGCAAAGAAACAGAGGGTTTGAGCTTTACGTATTTTGGCAGGCCTGGGTCAATTCCCACCCAGAGACATAGCTACCTACCCTCTCCACCTTCCGGGTTTAACAAGTCATAGGATGTCACCGTTTATCTCTAATTTATTTCTCTGTCTTTTTGTTGTTTGTTTTATTAATTAAACCTGGGGGCTCACACAAGTCAGGCAAGGGCTCTGCTACTGAGTTACACCTCACAGCCCATCCAACCTGTTTCATGGTGGGTGGGCCTGGAAACTTGAAGGGGAGATTCAGGCTACAGAGGAGTGGTCCCTCCCACTATCCACACGCAGCTACCTGGGCATAGGGAGTCTCTCTGGAGACTGCCCCTAATCGTGGACTCACATGTCTGTGTGTGTGTGGTGATGGGGCAGCTCTGAGGACCACGAGGGCTTGAGTGGTCCTCATCTTGTACATGGAAGCTGGGCAAGTATTCCCATGTCCCATCACGGGAATGGTAAAGGAGCCTTGCCCTCCTCCCACAAGGGCGTCCTTTGCTTCTTGCAAGAGCCTTCTTTCCATCCTGCAGAGCCATGGCTCACTCACCCTTTCAGACAGTTCCAGCTCTGAGCACAGTGAGCACAGTGGAATGAATGTTGCCGGGGTCGGCAGAATGAGAAGTCGAGGGAGGGCTCGCCAAGTCTCCCAGGCGCTGAGAGTAGGAACCCAGCGGCCCATGGGCGTGGATGCTCTAGGCAGGGGGCGGTAGGCGTGGTCCTGGCTCTCCTCCGCACCCTGGGGCTCGCAGAGCTGCGCCTTCCGGACGAACCTGTGATTTGGTCCTCCAGCCCCTAGAGAGCGCCGCGTCCACAGCGGCCTTGCGGCCCTTCGAGCCACCAGAAGGTGGCGCCCTTGGAATCTGGGCGGCCTCGCGGTACCCATCGTCGAGGCTGCGGTGCGTTTGTTCTTCGTTAGTTCGACGGCTCTGGTGGCGTAGCCTCCGAGCTTCAGAGTTCCCCACTGCGAGTCCCAGGGGTGTGAGTATGCGGGTGACCCGTGTGGGGCCGGGAGCACTGGAACAGGCGCCTAGGCCAAGGCCTGGCTGGGTGGGCTAGAGCGGAGAGCTGCGCATGAGCCTGCTAAGCCTGTCGTGAAGGTGTGCCCGAAGGTATGGCCACCCGGTAGTGTGGTTCACGGAAGCGTAAGCCGGCCTTAGGCCCAAAGGAGACCCTGTTTCTTCCCTCACCAGGCTGGACTACTTTACTTTTACTTTCAGGGGACCTGGTACCCAGCCTAGCACTTCCTCCTGACTGCGGAGTCTTGCCCCACCATTTTCAAACCAGTTCCTGGATGAGCTGAAGTTTCTTTCACATCAAGGTCCAACGCGTTATCCACTTATCCAGAGCAGACCCACTCTTACCAGGGAGTGATGGAAGGGCCTCTTGAGTGTGGGGATGTATCCCCATACTCCCAGGGCCATGTTGCAGATGGGAAGAGATTTGCTGTGTGCAGTTTCAGGAACACCCGGAAGGAGGAGGAACCTGCTCACGAGATACAGGCTATGGACCCAAGACCTTCAAGACCAGCAGCAGGGGCAACCCAAGGTGTAGGGCTACAGGGAGATTTCTTGGCCAAGGAGCCTCAATCGCTTCCAGATCAAAGGGCTGAGGATGGGCCAGGGGGCTACCAGAGGAGCATAATAGGATCCCCCCCAACCCAGTCAGAGGAGCCAACCTTCTCTAAATTGGAAAACCTCTTATGTCCTGGGTCCTCTCACCTCAACCTGACACAGGGTGACAATGACCATCGAGGGGAAGGCTTGACAGGGGACCCAGGTCCAGGCAGAGCGCTGCCAGCTGGCTGTAGCCCTTTATCAGAGACATCACCAAAGCTACTGGAGGCAGGTAAGGGAGACTGGGAAGTCTGGGGAGGGAATGGGGTTATCTGGAGGTGGGCATTGAGAACTGGGAGGTTCTGGCCCTCCTCAGTCTGAAGCCCTAGTCTGTGGACAGTGTCTCTGGGCGAATGGCCTGATTCAGACCCAAGCCATTTCTCTTCTCAAGACCCTAGTGGATCCAGCTTCCCTAAGCCTGCTGACTGTCTCCTAGCTCGAGACCTCGCCTGGGAGCTACTGGCCAGTGGCATGGCTGCCCTACCAGGTAGTTAGGAAGAGGACTTAGATGAGGTGGAGGAACGGTGGCTGGATTAGGCCAGTATTCACCCGCTCCTTTCCGCAGGGACACGGGATGTCGAAGGCCGAGCGGTGCTGCTTCTGTGTGCCCACAGCCCAGCTTGGCTCCATCCCAAGTCTAATAGCCATGAGCTGCTGAGCCTTTTGTTTTACCTGCGAGGCATCCCCAGGTTAGAGGGAGAAACTTGGAATGGGGAGGGGAGGAGGGTGCTGAGGCTAGACTCGTGAAGTCCTACAATCTGTGAATCGGGTGTTGAAACTCACCGTTTAGGCCTACAGTGCAGGCACTGGGCCTGACCGTACTAGTCGATGCCCGAGTCTGCTCGCCGAGCTCTTCCCTCACCTGGGGCCTCAGCCGGCTACAGGTGAGTAGAGGATCGTGGTGTGCACGCTGGCCTGTTGTTTTCCGGATAGTCACGGGGTAGAGCTGACCTTTGATTCCTTGCAGGAAGCATCCCCGGGGTCTGTACAACAAGTGCTGCTCATTGGAAAGATGCCAGAGGACGTGCCTGTCGGGCTTCAGGTACGGAGCCAGGCTGGCTAGGATGGAAGTGGGGAGATCTTTGCCCACATGTTCCTGCATCATGGTGCCTTCTTCTACAGTGGAAGCAGCTGCGTTCTCAGCAGAGCCTGCTGACCCACATTCCTAACGTGGAGTTGCCTACTTCTCTAGGAGGGAGCCTGTCTTACTGCCACCAAGGCTGGCTGGATTTCCGGATGGTCAGTGCACTGGGTGGGGGTGGAGGGTTATGGTTATACAGGTAACCTGAATGAACCTGCTGGGGAGCCTTTCCTGGGTCAGCTTGAACAGGATGAAACTGGCTGCAGGGGTCTAGACCCTAGAGGCTGGGAGCATCCCTGGACATCGGCCATACTTTTCTCTGCTCACAGCGTCTGGAAGCCCTGCAGCAGAGTTGCCAAATGGCTTGGGCCCTGCTTCAGGGTGTCATTGACAGTATGACGGCACTGCGGCCACCCATGGAATCTGGAGTGAGTGTCCCTCCTAAGTCTCCCTGAGGGTCCCTTGACTTCCTTTTTCTCCCCCATGTCAACCAGTTGCCTGTTACTCTCCATTACAGGAAGTCGGTCAGCTGCTACAGCAGACACAGTCCCTCATGCAGCAGGTATTAGATTCACCACAGTTGTCATGGTTACAAAGCCAGGGAAGCCAGGAGCTGGCATGGTTGAAGCAAGGGACGCCCCAGGTGACCCTGAGCCCTGATTACAGGTAACTGCAAGCCCCAGCTATCAGAATTTAACCCCGCTCAACCTCCTGTGTTTGTGTCAAGCACTCAACCGGCTGGCTCAGCACATGCTAGATTTGAGTCCCAGCATAACAGAGTGGAGAAACAGGACTGTCAGAGCACAAGACAAGATTGTGTGTCTTTCACAGATCTGCAGTAGACAAGGCTGATGAGCTCTACGGTCAGGTGGATGAACTGTTGCATCAGCTAGCCCTGAAGAGCAACCAGCGAATCCGGGCCCTCGAGCTCCTGCAAGCACTGGAAGCCCAGGAGGGTGTGCTGCGCCAGGTGGGGGCTACTGTCCAGACTGCATCCCACCTGCCCTTGGTCTTAGCTATAGCTCCGGCCATAGCAGCTGCCTTTGCGTGTCTCCGCTTGTGTTCCCCCAGATTGAAGTGTGGTTACAGAAGGTGGGCTGGCCAGGAGTGGAGGAACCAGGGGAGCCCTCGCTCGACATGCTGCTCCAGGCTCAAGGCCCTTTTCAAGAGCTGGACCTGGTTGCCCAGGTCAGTTTGGCTATTTGCTCATTCTGCAGGTACTGAGCCGCCTTGCCAGGGGCAATAATAATCCTTTCTGTCCTGGAGGCTACCAGTCAGTGGAGCTCAGGCCTAGTAAAGGGTTCATAGTCAGATGTATTTGCACACAGAGACAAAGGACTCTGGAAAGCAGCAGCATGGAAGTATAGTTTAGGCTCATTGGAGCAAAAATGAGTTAGGGATGGGGAGAGGAAGCTGGGAAATAGTATGTTCAAACCTTCCTGTGGCAGAAAGTCAGGCGTGGCGATGCATGCCGTTAGTCCCAGCACTCCAGAAGCAGAGGCAGGAGGATTGCTGTACCAGGACTGTACAGCATGAGATGCTATGTAGATGCCAGAGGAAGGGTCTGAGTCTGAGCTGATCACCAGCTGAGCCCTGTCTCTCCAGGAACAGGTCACGCAAGGGGAGAAGTTACTGCGGCCCCTGGTTGGCTGGGAAGCTGCTGAACTGGGGTCCCCTGGAAAGCGCTTTCTGGCCCTGAGATCCCAGCTGACGGAATTTTCCAGAGCTTTGGCCCAGCGGCGCCAGCGGTTGGCAGATGCTGAGAAGCTCTTTCAGTTCTTCAAGCAGGTGGCTGAGGTCCTATCCTGGCTTTGCCCAAGCTCCACCAGAGTCTCAATCTGCTTGGTCGCTTGTTCTCTTGCTTTCAGTCTGATCCCAGGCTCAGTGTCCCCAGATCAGCCAGTGGGTGGGATAAGGGAGCATAACAGAAGGCACTGCAGCTTGCTGGGGTCCCACTTTTATGTCTCTGTGGCCTTGGTGTTGCAGGCCTCCACGTGGACCGAGGAGGGGCAGCGGCTACTGACAGAGCTGGAGCAGGAGCGCCCAGAGGTTGTGCTGCAGCGGCTACAGCTGCACTGGACCAGACACCCTGACTTGCCCCCTGCCCACTTCCGAAAAATGTGGGCTCTGGCCACAGGCCTGGGCTCTGAAAGCATCCGCCAGGAATGTCGCTGTGCTTGGGCACAGTGCCAGGACACCTGGCTGGCTCTGGACCAAAAGCGTGAGGCTGCACTGAAGCCGATGCCAGCAACGAACAGCACTGCTACTTTGTATGTCAGGCGGGCTCCTGCTGTACCCACTGTCCCTCCACTGCGGAAGGCCTACAGCTTCGACCGGAATCTGGGGAGGCATCTCCAAGATGTTTCCAGTCGTGGCCACTGTGCAGCCATTGTTACTGACTGCCACAGACCAAAGGAGGCCAAAGGAGGTGTCCGGCCCAGGTCGTCTCCTCCTGTGCCTCTCTCAGGCAGCTCTGACTTCAGGAGCCCCAACAGGTATAGACAGAAGGCAGGGCAGGGAGGTTTGTGGAGGGTCTTGGGTCCTGACTCCACCTACCCCATAGGCTACAGCTAGTATTGGCGGAGATGGTGGCCACAGAGCGTGAGTATGTCCGGGCCCTTGACTATACCATACAGAACTACTTCCCTGAGTTAGATCGACCTGATGTGCCCCAGGGCCTCCGTGGCCAGCGTGCGCACCTCTTTGGCAACCTTGAAAAGCTTCGGGACTTCCACTACAATTTCTTCCTGCGTGAGCTAGAGGCTTGCACCCGGCACCCACCTCGAGTGGCTCATGCCTTCCTGCGCCATGTAAGTTCCATAGGCTACCATGTGGAACCCTTGAGATCTAGACACATACTTAGTGTCAGGCTCCGTGCACAGAGAGCACTGTGCCACATCGAGTGCTGTGGGGGAAAGCAAATGCCACTAGGGTACAGCTATGAATAAGACCCACAGAAATGTCTGCCTCTTAGGGCCTCTTAAGTTCTGCAGGAGAGATATAAAAATAAACAAGATCATTCTAGATTACACTTAGGATGGGATAAGCAGGTCAGTTGTCTGTGAATTATGTTTGGGGCAGGGTTCCCAGTTTAAAAGAGGGGATGTTTGAGTAGAGGCCAAGGAGGAGTAGAGAGTGAGTTCTAACCCCAGGAGAGCCCTCACAGTGTTCACTGTCCCCAGCTATGCTTATGATATCCAAGTTATGGTCCCAGAACCCTGGGAGGGGCAGAGCTGAATGTGAGGCTGGCTATGCAGCCCAGCCAGCTCTTGCACAGCATTGCTTCATGCTGGGTCATCCTCATTCAAAGTGGGGTCTGTAGGAGTAGGGCAGGTCATCACTGGTATCTTTGTCCTCTTAAGCTAAGAGGTGGGGGTAGCTTTGGGGAGCTGGTCCTCCGACACCCGGGCTGAGTTGTGTATCCTTGCAGAGGGTGCAGTTTGGAATGTATGCCCTCTACAGCAAGAACAAACCTCGTTCCGATGCTCTGATGAGCAACTATGGTCACACCTTCTTTAAGGTAGGAGCCAGAGACCATAGGAAGAGCAGGGCTTGGGTGGCATACCCCAAAACCACTTTGTCATTTCCTCATGTACGGCAGGAGAAGCAGCAAGCACTGGGGGACCACCTGGACTTGGCTTCCTACCTACTGAAGCCCATCCAGCACATGAGCAAGTATGCCTTACTGCTGCAGGAGCTGGCAAGGGCCTGTGGGGGCCCAGCGCAAGAGCTGGGTGCCCTCCAGGCAGCCCAGAGCCTTGTGCACTTCCAGCTGAGACACGGCAATGACCTGCTAGCCATGGATGCCATCCAGGGCTGTGACGTGAGTCACCCCAGGCCATGTGGGGAAGCACTGTGGATGCTGAAGGGGGTGGGCCAGCTGGGCAGCTAAGGGCTTCGACTCTGCAGGTAAACCTCAAGGAACAGGGCCAGTTGGTACGGCAGGATGAGTTCACAGTGCGGGCTGGGCGCCACAAAGCCTGTCGTCGCGTTTTCCTGTTTGAGGAGCTGCTGCTCTTCAGCAAGCCCCGCCGTGGGCCTGCAGGGGTTGACATATTCACCTACAAGCGCTCCTTCAAAGTAAGTCTACACGACCCTGACCTCTGCCTCCAGTGCCCCATCCGTGCCTCACCGTTTTCCTTTCTGCTGGCCGTGTAGATGGCAGACCTTGGCCTCACTGAGTGCTGTGGGGAAAGCCAACTGCGCTTTGAAATCTGGTTCCGACGACGCAAGGCCAAGGACCTGTTTGTGCTACAGGCCTCCGATGTGGCCACCAAACAAGCCTGGACAGCCGATATCTCCCGTCTCCTGTGGAGACAGGCTGTCTATAACAAGGGTGAGTCCGTGTACAAACCCCCAAAATATATGCCTTCCCAGGAGCCTGAGAAGGGTTTAATGCGGGGAGGGAGTGAGAAGTGAGGCTCCTAGAGTGTGTCCTGTCAGAGACGGGGCTGGGCCTAGAGACTTGGAAAAGCTTGGGAAGAGGGGAGGCACAGCAGCAGCAGACAGTGCAGGAAAAGAACATAACTTCTCCTCAGGATATCAGAGGGCTGAGGCCCTGAAAGGGACATTATGGCACCTTTCCCTGGGGCGGTTGTGGGGACAGGAGTCTGGCACAGAGCGGTTAATTTCTGGGATATGGGTATATAGGAAAAACTACAGATGCCCCTCGGGGGCCTCACTTGCACCTTACTCTCTACTCAGAGGTGCGCATGGCTGAGATGGCATCCATGGGTGTGGGGAGCAAAGCCTTCTGGGACATTGCCCCCAGTGAGGAAGCTATCAATGACCGCAACATCAACTACGTGCTGAAGAGACGAGGTAGTCGGCATCCTACAGAGGGTGGAGTGAGGTGGCGACCAGATCCTCTGTTACTGCTGGCCTGTGCTCCCTGGCTCAGGCCAGACGGGGCTCCGACCTGTCCCTCTTTCTTATTCAGATGTTCGCTCTAGGGCCTCCATTGCTGTGGCCCCATATGACTGTGACAACCCTTATCTGGGTGCCTTGGGTTCCCTTCCTGGAGACCGTGCCTCTGGCTCTGTTCTGGGCTCTCTTAATCTACACCTGTACAGAGATCCAGCTCTTATGGGTGTTCACTGGTCCTTGTATCCACCCAACTTCCCAGAGGAAGCATCACTAGATGCTGAGGCGGACTTGGGCAGCCAGCCTTCTTTGAGTATGTATGGGCTTACTCCGGTGGGAGGATGGCGTAGGTCTGGGTCCCCCCTGCTAACAACTCACCCAATCTCCCTCCTTAGCTCCCGAGGACTCAGAGGTCTCATCCCAGTGCCCATCAGCCAGTGGCTCTAGTGATTCTGACAGCAGCTGTGTGTCAGGGCAGACCATGGGCAGAGGCCTTAAGGATTTGTCCTGTGTGAGTGCCATCTTTTGCCTTATGCCCATCAGTCCTTCCCAAAACTACCCTGGGCTATAGCTGCCTTTTCTTTAGGGGAGTTGGAAACAGGTGGGTCAGAGCCATTCCCCAGAGGACTCCATGTCCACCCCTAGAACCAGAGAGGCAAAACATTGACTTTGCTTAACTTGGCACCATAGGTTTGAGTCCAGCCTGAAGATGAACAGCACTCAGTAACTCCAAGGAATACCAGGCCTTTGAATCTGCTATAATCAGAGCACCCTCATACCCAATAGGAATATCCTTGTTGATTACCCTTTCTGATGTCTGTAGCCATCAACCGACGGCCCTAGGGCCTCTCCAAGGGCATCTGGCTGCAGAGACTAGTTACGTACCTTGATCTGAAGCTCCCGGGACCCTTCTGTCCCCTCTCCAACTACCTCCCTGATTGTGAGTTAAGGGCATGATGGGGCAGAGGGGAGTATTTCTAGACTCCAGGCTGGTAGAGTAGTGTGGAGCTCTCGGAAGTCATGAAGGACACAAGTGGATTTCCAGCGGCTGCTCCTCAACCCTTGAATAATGCTAATCTCTCCAAACACAGGGGCTAGCCTGCCCCTATAGCCCCCTTATTCTTGAATTCCTTGGCAACCCATCGCCAACCTTTTGTTTTCGGGGCCCCCTTGGTCATTTTGACTTGATGCTTTTGGTTAGAGTTGTCTACTGGTTTCACTGGCAGTGACACTCTGTTTTCTCAGAGAAGGAATCTAGGCATTTGTCTTGTTATTTACTTTTTTATTTGTTTATAATAAAAAAATAAGTGATTTGCACCGTTGGCTGGGCATGTGCATTCTGGGGGTTTCCACAGAAAATGAGCCTTGGGCAACTGGTCTGTGTTGGTCGTCTGTGGGACCAACATTTCTGGGTTCTCTAGCCCTCGTGTAAATACTTGCCCAGGACTGAGTAAGAGACAGACCTGGACAGTCCCCTCTGGATGAGCAGGTCCACGCAACGGCCATATTTTCTGGCGAAAGGCAGTGTGAGCTGCAAGGAAAGGCCTATCTTATCCTTGATTTCTAGGCCGGCCTCTCACTCTAGCTCTGTGTGAGGGGTGCTCCCTTATCTGAGCAGGGAAGGGAAGGGAGCCTGGCTATAGGGAGCTCTGGTGCTCTAGGGCTCAGTTCTGCTCTCGAGCATCTCACAGGGCTCTGGCTACCAGAGAACTGAGCACAGTGATCATAAAAAATGTGCTCCCTGATGCTCGTATCCACTTTCTAGACATAGATGCTGACTTTATGTTTATAACTAACAAGCTAGAGAGCTAACAGTAAATGGGTAATTATGTGTTTAAGGTAAATGACATTAGCATTATGTACTTGATTATAAAAGGCCAGGTTCCTGAGAAGTTCACTAAATCACACATAATTCTGAAATTACTCTAGAGAATCAGAAAAGAAAAAAAAGTAAAACCTTAATTGGTCTACAAAATGAGTTTAGCCGGGCAGTGGTGGTGCACACCTTTAATCCCAGCACTCCGGAGGCAGAGGCAAGCGGACTTCTGAGTTCGAGGCCAGCCTGGTCTACAGAGTGAGTTCCAGGACAGCCAGGGCTACACAGAGAAACCCTGTCTCAAAAAACAAACAAAACAAAACAAAAACAAAAACAAAACAAAACCACAAAAAAACAAAACAAAACAAAACAAAATGAGTTCAAAGCCAGAGTAGGCAACTTGGCTACACCGCATCTCACACTTTGAAAGGGAGGGGCTGGGACATGAGTACTTGCGTGGGTTTCATGATGCTCAGGGTTCAATCCCCCGTACAGCAAAACCAAACTAAATTGGGGAAAATTTCTCAAGCCTTAACCATCCTTTTGCCCTTATTGAACTTTTTTTTTTTTCTTTACAAAACTGCCTTTTCAGTATGGTAGTGTAGGCCTTTAATTCCAGCACCGGGAGGCAGAGGCAGGCAGATCTGCATCTCTGTGAGTTTGAGGCCAGTAATAGTTCTAGGATAGCCAGGGATACATAGAGAGATGCTATCTCATCCCTCCCCCACAAAAAAAAACAAACCTTGAAACCCCTCAAAAATGCTTTCAGAAGATGCTTTAGGGCCTGGGTAGATGGATCTGTGGTTAAGAGTGCTTTGTTGCTCTAGCAGAGAACCTGGGTTTGGTTTCCAGCATCTACATGGTAGCTAACAGCTATCTGTAACTTCAATTGCCAAGGGTCTAACACCCTCTTCTGGCCTCTGAGGGCCCTGTGTGCACATAGTGTACAAACATTCATACAGGCAAAAACACCCATACACATACATTGAAAGTAAATCCTAAAAAATGCTATAGAGGAACTTAAGTATAAAAAAAAATATGGTGACATCATAGCTCAGTAGGGGAACTAGCTATTACTGGCTCTAAAGGCCTGACTCCATTTCATGTGTTGGAGTGCTTCCCAACTATGACCAGGGTAGTTAGTGGTGAGAGCATAGCTAGTGTCATAGTTTTTAGAGGAAAACTATAAAAATAGGTTTCCCAAATGTTGCTTTTTGACTAGACTTGATTAATTTCAGTCATCTACCACCATGGGACCCGGGACCACTGAGTTATTAGCTGGCTAGCTTTTTAGATGACAGCACTGGCTGGCCCAACAATATCCATGTGACATTCACAAAGTTGCTGAACCCTATACAGGGCAGGTAAGCCTCACCTCTACCCAACTGTACAGACGCTCCTGAGTGTGCCGGTCATCCTTGAAGCCAGCGATGGCCAGCAGATCCACCACGAACTGCTTGGGGCTGATGTTCAGTGTCTATCAAGAGAGCCTGTAGTCAGGCAGAGCCATGACCAGCTCCCGGCTTCTGCATTCTTATCCCTGCCTTTTCAGCTACTCTTCTGTCCCTGGCTTCTTCCCCTCCTCCTCTTGTTTTATACAACTTACCACAAGTGGCTTAGGGACCTGTGGAGAAGAAAGAGGGTTCCCCAAGGCCTGTCATACATACCCACAGTCGGTAGGCCAGAGACACCACCTTGGCTGTGATAGCTTTGGGATCCTTTTGCCTGATGGAATCCAAGATGATGTCGGTCAGGAAGCGGTGACATTTCTGTGCATAAAACATCTCCTCCCAGGACAGAGAGAAGCTCAGGAAAGTCACTTCTGTGAAGTAGAAAGAGTAGCTATGACTAAAGCTGTTCACAGCTAAGGCCTCAGAGAGAAACACAGGGCAGGAAGAATTGTAGAACTCTCTAGGGACATTCACTCTTAATACCCTGGGTGTGGGCTCTGCATCTCCACAGGCAAAGCCTCACCTCGAAGTTGGGGGCTGGCTGTGAGTGGTGTATGCTTGATGTTATCCATTTGGGTGGTGTAGATAATGCTGTCTTCAAAGAACATGCAGGAGCCATCATTACCCACCACAGGGGGGTGAGCCACTTTGAGGATGGCCCCTGGATTGTCTGTCCCGTTAACATTAGGCAGAGGCTGCTCAGGAGCAGGGCTTTCTGTGAAAAGAAAGAAGGGATTTTCCTAGGCTTGGGAGCCTAGGCTCAGTGCAAGCAGAGAGGCTCCCGGTGACAGATCAGTACATTCATTCACAACTCCCAGAATCTTCCCACTTTTTATAACAAGGGTACCCTGGCCTCACCACTTCATTGTCCTGACACTGTTGCAAGCCTAATCCTAAATTTCAGAACTCTAAGATTCTTCAAGTTAGGATGAGCATGAAATATGATCAGCAGAAGCCCAGTGGAAGACTTGGAAGCTATAAAACTAAAAAGCGAGCAGACCTTTTCTAGGCAGCCTTTCACGTTTCTCTACTCTGGAAAAAAAATGGTGCGCGCTATCCATATGTGTGACAGGCCAACTTTATGCCTCACAGAGTCCAAGAGGGCACCTCTAAGTGGGACCCCGGCCACTAGAAGGGAAGCTGAGAAAATAACCTAACATGGCACTTCTCAGCAAACTTCCCGCATCAGCTCAGTCCCCAAAGTCCCTCCTGAAAGGACCCTAGTATTTCCCATGCCACATGTGCCTTTCCCAGAGGTCTCTTTTCTTCTGTCACCCACTTTGATTAGAGGCCCTTTCACTTGCTCACTTGGCCTCTTGGTGGCACCTCTTCCTCCCTCCACTACTCAGCCTCCTTTGTCCAGCCTGGAATGCATCCACACCGCTAATGCTTGGCCTCCTATGACCTCACTTCTTCAGAAGCACACACCTCATCATGGGTTCCCTTTAAAAGATCCTCTAGGAGTTGGTCATCCTTATTAAGGGCAGAACAGAGCACCACATTCTGAACTTGGCCCCTAAGACCTGGTAAGATGACTCCTGGCTTCAGTGTCATTCCTAATGGCTTGTGCACTGGAATCCAGGCCTCCAGCTAGAGCAGTGCCCTGTGCTTCCACCAACACCCTACATGTTCTCCCTGCCTGCTGACTCCCCAGTGGCTGGCCTCTTTCTAGCTCATATTTCTTAGGTTCTCTCCCACAATGCTCATCACTCCTCCTCACATGACCTCTTCACTCCTCAAGTTAATAAGCCAGTGTACCACTCATTTCTGTGTCTGCTACCTCACACAGAGCTGGTGCCTGCATAGGAGGTTCTGGCCCCTGCTCAGTCACTCTCTATGGTCTTAGCTGGGAGATCTGTTTTCAGTTGAAATGAGACTTGGGGCAAGACTCACCTCTCTCCTTGGGCCTCTGCTTGCCCCAGTCCTTTAGGGTAACAGCTCTTTTTGTAGGGAAGTATGGCTTAAAAGTTGGCTCTGGACCCTTGTCTTTCACTCCAGCTCCAGGTCCAGTCTGGGGACCAGCATCCTTCTCAGAGGTTATGGAATGAGCTTTCCAAGCAGCTGAGGTACCAGGTTGCGGAGCAGCCTCACTTCCTGAGGGGACATGCAGGCTAACTTCCTCCACAGAGCTGCTCCTGGAGGCTGGCAGTGGCTGGAATTCCCACTGTTTACAGTTGACCATGTCCCATTCCCTGACCAAAGATATGAGTTTTTGCATGGGGGTGACAGGAGGGTCTTTGGCATCAGGTTTCTGTGTGAGGTTTATAGTGGTGCACTTCTTCTTGGGGGGACTCTCAGAGTGACCTCCCCAGTGTCTGGGGTTGGCACATAAGCCAGAGCAGTGTGAGTATGTGCTGGGATTGCCTCCCCTCTTGGCATTTCTGCAGAGGGAGACCTGAATAGTCCGGGTATACTGCTCAGCCTCTTCCATCTGGCTGGACCTGGTCAGGTTCCCTTTGGCCTTGTTCCATGGAGTCCTGTCACTGCATTCCTGGAAGTCCACAGGCATGCAGGCTGTGGTCTGGGGAGGGAGGGACACAGTAGCTGTGGGTCTGTTGTACAATTATCAAAGTCTTCCCAAGACCCAATAAACTGGGCTTTAAGACAGCCTGCTTGCTCAGAACAATCTTACCCCTGAAATGGATCATCATTAAAGTTCATTCAGTCCAAGAGGGAGTCACACCAGCCCAGGCAACTTTTATATTTCAAAAGGAGAGATTGTTACTCAGGCCACAAGTAGCTAGCACACTCCTGTGCCTCCTCAAAATCCAGAAACTAGTTCTTCTACTAGTAACGCATGGGGGGGTCCTGCTTTTCTACGGTACCGTACCCTCAGGAGCTGGGTCTTCCCCTTGAACCCTGTGGAGGTGATGTTTAAGGACACCAACCAAAAACTCCTGGGCCTTACTTCCTTGGCATCTCTGCTGAACTCTGCCATTGGCCCTGTCCCTTCGGTCACCACATGCAGCTTCCTAATGGGAAAAGCTTCTTCATTTTCAGATTCTTTCTCCTGAGTCCATGACCTGTAGAGACCAAGAGGGATTGGTTAGCGAGAAGAAGCGTCCATCAGCCCGCCAGGTAATTGGTCAGGCCTGTCCATTGGCTGGGAGTTGGTAATTATCAACAGTGGATGGGAGGGGGCCTTTAAAGGGGTTTTCATAGGGCAATGGCTCATCTGGAGCCCATTTTACCAACTCCCTCCCTCAACTCTCAGGAGAGTAGGTCTCCCTGGCAGATGAAAACATCTGTAAGAGGAATTTATCAAGGTCCAAATTGCTAACATAGAATCCAGAGTGAAATCTACTCACTTGTATGCCTCGCATTGTGCCAGGGCTTCTGAGAGGGCTGGAATATGATACTCCTCCACCTCCTGGCAGAAGAGAGGCCATTCCCTGCAAACGACAAGGAGATGGGAAACTAGGGGGGAGGGGAGACACGAGCCTCTAAAGAAGCTGCCTTGAACAGCAACGCCCATGTTGAAAATAATAGAACCTCCTCCCCAAAGGCTTCAACCGAGGGTTCTCTTTGCTGCAGAGAGTCAGCCTTAGTGTTTTATAATCTGGTTTCCTGTGTTGGCTTACTTAAATTCTGATGGTAAAAACAGTTTTCCAAGTCTCAGGAAGTTGAGAATGTGTCGGAACATTTGGCCGTCCCCGTGAATGAGCAAGGTCTGTCCGTAGGTGATCCAGTATACTCTCTGAGTGTTGGATAGCAGTTCTGGGTACTAGAGGAAGGGGTTAGACATTAGAATCAGTCCCATGGTCTTGGGCTTTAGTAAAGAGTAGGTTTGGAGATTTCTACCTCTCTGTATGTTGACTATGGGTAAGCAAAGTGGAGAGAATCTCAGGAGGAGTGCATTCATTGTCTCTGCTTCAACTTCTGGTCGTCCCTCTCCCCCCACCTCCCAGCCTTTGGAGCTCAACCCCACCTCCTTCTTGGCCCCTGAGAACCAGACTCTTCTCTCCCCACATTCCCGAGGCTTTCCCACCATGCTGCTCATCACATTTCTACCTACAGAATCTGAGCACTCTTGGCCAGGGAGCTAGGGAAAGGTTCTTAGGCTAAGCAGTAGGGGAACCTGTACGAAGGTCACATGACAAGTCCCAAAGATGCTTGGGTGGGGGAAGCCAAAGTGGGAGGACAGTTGGGCCTACAGTACCTTCATCAGGGTCTGCAGGGTCGTTGCATACCAATGGCTTCCAACATAAAGCTTGATGATCTGCTGTGGTGAGTATATTGTGACCTCGGCTGTCCACTCCTCACCTAAGGAACCAACGAGAGGGGACACATTGTCTGACCAGGAGGAAAACTAGTGGGGCTCTTTGGTCAGTGGTGTTTACACAGGAAGACTCCACCCTCTCAAAACTCATATTGTTTTGCCTCTCCACGAAACAACCACCCTGGACTCAGACCGTCCCTGCTGCTGGCGTGCTTCCAAGGAGAGCGAGATGGATGGCTGTCTTGGGTGAGGAGGGAAGTCCTCTGGAGTACTAGTTCCAGGCACTGTTCTTCCTTCACTTGATGCAGCTTTCTCAAGGCATGCTAGGCTGCTGCTCCTGTCTGTCTACACTGCCAGCTCCCTCTGGCCTGTGGCTGCTAATGTCCTAGGTGTGCAGCTTTTCATGAGCCCTCTCAGCAGGGAGCTAGGGATCCCTCTCTTTATACAGGATTAGACTGTGAACTCCAGAAGAGAGAAGCTGAACCCATGGACATCTATATCTGTCTATACATGTAGTGCTCAATAAACGCTAAGTGTTGCTGAGTGATAGTAAGATAGCTTAAACTTCACACAAAAACTTGTTAATTAGAATTTACTAACTAGCTGGGCATGGTGGCTGGCACACGCTAATCCCAGCACTTGGGCGGTAGAGGCAGGTGGGTCTTTGGGAGTTCAAGGCTAGCCCTGGTCTACACAGTGGGTTCCCAGACAGTCAGGACTACCCAGAGAGATTCAGTCTTAAAAAATTATTAGCTTATGAAAATAACACTGGATTTGGACTCGTGTAGACCCTAGTTTGGCCACTATGTAATTTTAATTCTTCTTTGTGCTTCTGCTTCATTCTAAATGGCCTTACAGACCATTTCTCCTTGCCGAGCTATGAGAAAGAAATGGCAACGCGTGTTAGCTCCCAGGACTAGCACAAGCTTGCTTTTGGGAGGTCTGTCTATCATTTTGAGATGTACTATGGAGTTGACAGTGAGGAGAGAGCAAGTAATGTGAAAGTTTCCCCTGAGAAAGAGAGTAGCTGCCCACATTTTCTTCCTCTTTCATTTACACTTCTTGGTCCTGGCCACCCTCTCCTTCCCTCCCTAGTCGACAGAGCCTCCATTAATGCTAATTTCAAACACAGAAGCTTTCTGTGTGTCTGAGAACACAGAAAAGGAAACACTTACTGGGCACATCCATGGGCGGCAAAGTCCTTGGCTCCAGATGAGTCTTCAGAGCCACTTTCATTGGCTCGTAGGTGATGTCCCTCTTGTCCAGGAAGGCGCAGAGCTCATACACCTCGGAGATGGTCTCAGTCAGGGGCAGCCGACAAGTGCCCAGCCAGTTCCTGCCCAGAGGAAAGCCTATTATGCGGCACCTTAGTGCTCTACCTTAAAGGAGTCTAGCTAGCCTGTCAACCTCCCGTGACTAAGGCGTCTCGTCATAGCACTGGATCAAAGGTGGCATCGGAAGAATCATTTCTTTGATTTAACTTGGTGATTAAATTTTTTCCCAAACTTTATTTATTTTATGTATGTAAGTACACTGTCAGTCTATTCAGACATGCCAGAAGAGAGTATCGGATCCTATTATAGATGGTTGTGAGCCACTGTGTGGTTGGGAATTGAACTTAAGACCTCTGGAAGAACAATCAGTGCTCTTAACCACTGAGCTATCTCTCCAGCCCCAATTTGGTGACTTCTTTTTTGTTTGTTTGTTTGGTTTTGTTCTTCAAAACAGGGTTTCTCTGTATAGCCCTGGCTGTCCTGGAACTTGCTTTGTAGACCAGGCTGGTCCCAAGCTGACACAGATCTGCCTGCTGGGATTGAAGGTGTGTGCCACCATGCCTGGTTTAACTTGGTGATTCTTGAAGGAGAGTAACCCTGGGTATAAGCTCACCTCTTCAGACCTATTTCAGCAAAACCAACCAAAGCTACTCATTTCAAGCCTTGGAAGCCTGAGATAGGCCTTGAAATCCAGCCTCTTCCTTCCTGTCTTCTTATGTACGTATCTGCTTGAGACCTCGCATCCACGGTACGGCTGCCTATTATGACTATGAAAGATTACTAACATCCTTCGTACCTAGAAAGAGACTAAGGTATGAACGCCAATCCTCTAGTTCAACCTGCCTTCAAAAAGCACTGCTATTTGCCTTCTGTGACATTTTAAGTACATATGTTTGGGAGAGATGAATGATGGTAGAGGCCTAAGGGCTCCAAAATTACACAATTCGGTCAGGCGAGCCTCTCCCCAGGGAACTGGGAAACCCACTCCTATCTTCAGTTTTGGAACTAGTGAATTTTGTGGCCCTATCAGAGCTGTTCCTTTTTAACCTTCTGCAGAAATGGCAGGTAATCCCTGCCCTGGCACTAGCAGGGACACTCTGAGCTCATTTCTCAAGGAACCATGTCCTCTGGGAAGCCTGCCTTGCTTTGTTCTCAGGTGATACCCTGGGCTCTGGAAAGCCTCCTAAGACGGGAGAGAAGCCTTGTAAAGAGGTTTACTTGAGGTATCCAGGACTCTGAAGATACGACTGCAGCCTGGGAACCTCAGATCTAGCCTAGGGGAAATGAATGGCAGAAAATAGCAAAAGGAGACCATTGGAAGCTTTGAATCATGGAGAGCTTTGTAATTTGTCCCGGCCTGCTCCTCATAGACCCAAACTTGGTGGTTTCAGCAGTGGAAGAGATAAAATAGTGAGGTATTTTTCCCTTTGAGCTCACAGGAGAGGCTTAAGGTTGCTTTCCAAGGGGGGCAGAGCCCAGGCTGATAGTGCCCTGAGAGGCCAAGACTTGCCTGACGTGCTGGAAAAGGACCCCGTTCCCTGTGATGTATAGTCTGCTTCCATCCAGCGTGCTCTCGATGCGCAGCTGTCCCAGTGCGGAGTCTGGATACTTGACCAGCAGGCCCAGAGCCATCATGTACAGTGGTTTCACAGACTCCACACTGGCTGTACGACCCCCCTTTCCAGGACTTAGAGGTGGACAAGAGGTCCGGGAACAGCCACCTGTGTTGGAGAGAAAGAGGTGACTCCTAGATCTTTGATCGCTCCTGAACTGGACACCATGGGTCCTCCTGCTTCCCCAGTTAGGACTTATATGGTAAGATGGGAGTTGTGTGCTTGCACAGTCCAAATTTGGATTACTTTAACATTGGTATAACTTGGTGTACACACGTTTAGTTTAGAGGTCAAAACTCATGGGAGATGACTTAGTAGGAACACCGAGCCAGCTGACAAGCTTCCAGGAGATTTTCAAATCCTTATTTTGAAATAGGGTCTCACTATATACACCAGGCTGTCTACAAATCTGTGATTCTCTTGCCTCTGTCTCCCAAGTTCCTCAGCCTCCTGCTGGAGAATTTTCACAGGTTATCTCCAGTCTTGAGAGTAGCCCCACTAGCTAGCCATTTACAGACAAATGAACTGTGTTCTGTCCTGTCTGACATTGTGGTTTAGAGCAAAGTACCAGTAACTTCAGAGTTATGCAGGGCTGGGGTTTGAGCTTTGTCATAGTCAAAGGGCTATGAAAGACATTTACCTTGATTATATATGTTATAAAAGGTTAATCCCGGGCTGGAGAGGTGGCTCAGTGGTTAAGAGCTAACTGCTCTTCCAGAGGTTCTGAGTTCAATTCCCAGCAACCACATGGTGGCTCACAACCATCTGTAATGGGATCTGACGCCTTCTTCTGGTGCATCTGAAGACAGCTACAGTGTACTCATATAAATAAAAATAAATAAATCTTTAAAAAAAAAAAGGTTAAGCTGGGCGTGGTGGCACACGCCTTTAATACCAGCACTTGGGAGGCAGAGGCAGGCGGATCTCTGAGTTCGAGGCCAGCCTGGTCTACAGAGTGAGTTCCAGGACAGCTAGGCTACACAGAGAAACCCTGTCTCGAAAAACCAAAAAAAAAAAAAAAAAAAAAAGGTTAATATGTCACAAATGTGAGGAAAATCTGCCTACACACACGCTGCCATCTTTAACGCCCATGCTTCCTGAGGACCAGAAGCTGTTGGGGAAGGTGCTGAGCTCACACTCCTCTTAGTAAACTAAAGGTCCTGTAACAGACTCCTGACAGTTGCTTCAGAATGCCACTCCCCACTCCCCCATCACAACACAGGAAAGCATTGCATTTGCCTGGGAAAGGCTGAGCCTCATTCCATGAGACAACCACACAACCAGGCCACACTTTACATGCGGTGATGGTGGTAGCCCTGTTATCTGAAAAGGTTCTACACAGTCTCAAAAGACCAGCTGGCACTGCTTGTTGCAGCCAGCTTCCTGAAGCACATGTGGTAGTGTCCACTGATGTGCAGGACCTGGTGACTGAGCTGATGACAGGCAAATCAAAACTGTGAAGCAGGGACAGCTGGTGGAACAAGGCAACGCCAGGAGCACAGAGGACTGACCTGAACAAGGGTCAGAACATGTTGGGACCAGAAGTCAGAGGATGTGAAATGAGGTGGAGAGAGGGAAGGGAAACTGGGCACGGAGTAACTGAAACACTGCTAGAAAGTAGGCTCTTCATTTCACTTCCTCATTAGGGGTCCCCGGAAGAGGAAAGATGGGGGTTGCAGGTGGACGCTCAGGGGATTCCACAGAGGAACAGACAGCACAGGCCAAGGAAACTTGTCCTCAGGACCAGCCTGCTTCTCAGGACATTCCCTCCTGGTTTCTCACCCAGGCTAGGCTCCTCCTGCTCCAGGCTAAGCTGGCTTCCCTTCGGCCCTGGCAACGCTGGTTGCAACGCTGAGTAGAGAGGACACGCAGGGTTTTAAGCCAAATTCCTTTTCTCCAAGTCTAAGTCAGTCACTACACCTGTTTGTCACTACCACCCAAGTCCAAAGTGGCTGGCAGGGGAGCTGCATGCTCTTGGCTTCTGTAGCTCAAGCCCAGACTGTTCTAGAATATCCAGGGGAAGCCAAAGTTCTCAGGCAACATACCCATATTCATCCGGTACAACCGTACAGCTTCTGTAAGCTCAGGGATTTCCAGAATTTCTACTTCTGCTTCTAACACATCTATGTTAGAGAAGTTATCTGGTAGTAAAATCTTGTGTGAGCGTAGAAAATTCACTTGAAAAGCAGAAAGAAACAACATGTGTTAACGAAACATATTCATGACTAATGTGTCCATGTCCTGGCAGACTCTTAGTCTTACGTCAGGCTCTCCTTGTTCTGAAACAATTGCTAAACATACCTCATTAGGTTTGTTCTGGGATGGTGCTTTTCAAAGACCCCACTTAGTTTTCCTGTGTCTGAGTCCATGGGTGTGGCCTCCCCTGGCCTGGCCTGGCACGCCCAGGCCCTCTCTGTGAACCCTAAGACCCTGAGACTTACCCTAAGAGTCTTGACCCTAAGCAAGTCATTCCGACAGAGGGAGTTGTCCTGTTAGAGAGGAGAGGCCTGGGGGAGCCTGGGCGGCCAGCAGGCGCCTGCAGGTTGTCTCTGCTGGATTGCAGTACGGGAAGCAGAGACAGAACCAGCACTAAGTCCCTGTGAGAATCAACTCGGAGATGCAAGAGCACAGCACAGACAACTTACTGTTGAATCTGGATAGCTGGGACCTCAAGCATTTGGCCCCTGACATAACTTGGGGTTCTTGGGGTTTCTTGTCCTATCCATCCACGTTGTGGTTACCTAGATAGCAGAGAGGCCATTCGGCTCACAGGCAAGCAAAGCCAATCCTGGGGCAGTGAGGGAAGGGAGGCTCCTTTCTGGGAAGGATGTGAGAGCTCATCCCTCCTCAGCTCAGGCTGCCAGTTCTACAGGGTTCTGGGAAGACTGCCATTATTTACCCCCTTTCTTTACACTCTGAGGATAATGGAAGAAACAGTAGATAGTGTCTTTGAAACAATCCTATTTCCTTGCTGTAGGCTGAGATTAGCTGAGGCCTCAAGACATAAGCAAAGTATGAGACCTGACCAGAGTTCAACTCAGTCCCCTACCTTTACCATCATCTCCAGGATCCTTACCACTGCCGTAGGGTGTTTCAGTGTCCCTGAATGGCTAGGCCATCACAAAAGAAATAGGAGCTAAAATATCTCAGAGCTGGGCTGTGCATGGTGCCATACACCTTTAATCCCAGCATTCAAGAGGCAGAGGCATGTGGCTCTCTGTGTGTTTGAGGCCAGTCTGTTCTATTATAGCAAGTTCAAGGACAGCCAGGACTACATAGAGAGATCATGTTTCAAAAACAAAACAAAGCCAAAAAAGCCCTGAGTTCAGTGAGAGCCCCATGCTGGGCTCTGCTTGCCTCCTGAAGGTCATCGTGATCCTACAGCCTCTGCTCAGAGAAAGCCCTCAGGCCGTAAGCCACAAATGGACCCTTGCTAGGTGAGGGTACGGGCGTGTGGGATGAGTAGGTGGCCACCGCTGGACAGGACAATCACCAATGAAGCGGAACTCGCTGCATTCGCACTCGATCAGGGCCACCGTTTCAGCCAGCCACAGCAGATTGTCTTCAGTCACTAGGCTTGGGTACTTGGCCACCAAGTCGAGGGGTAAGAAGCAGTAATGCACTTCTTCTTCTGTGTCCAACAGCGGTGTGTCCATGAGTCCCAAAGGGGCCTTATCGTGAAGACCTGTAATACAGAAGGTGCCATCACCTCCCCAAGGCATTGCGACGTTCCCATTGACCCAGGGGACCACTCAGGGGACAGTCTCTGCCATACCCTTCCTTCCCCCCTTTCTCTTTTCAGATGTATATTTAAGGGTAAGAAGAAGTGTTCTGGAAAGCTAAGTGTGAAAAATCTTTTTTCTGCAGACAGTAAAAGGACACTGAATGATATATCTTGGTTTATGTATCCATAGTCACTATATCCAGTTACTCATGTCTCTTATTTAAGATTTATCTATATGTATGAATATTTTGCCTGTATGTATGTACATTCTCCATGTAGAGGCCAGATAAGGGCATCCGATTCTCTGGAACTGGAATTACTGACAGTTAGGAGCTACCACGTGGGTTCTGGGTCCTCAACAAAAGCAGCTAGTGCCCTTAACTGCCGAGTCATCTCTCTAGCCCCTCCATGGTCTTTCTAGTTGATCAAACCAATGACTGTCAACTGCAGATTAAAAACCCATTAATAATCATGAACTCCTGATGTCCCACCATAGAGACTTATGTCCCTATGCTGCAAGAGCCTTAGAAGCCAGAGACCACTGAGCATTTTTGTGTAGTGGCCTGAGGTAAGTTGAAATAATGATGGAGCCAGGAGAGACTGGAAGACATCATATCACCTAAAGGAAGCCTAGATGCAGCAGGATGGAATGGCACAGGGTGCTGAGTCCCAGTAAGCAAGTAGCCATGCAGAGGACAGTACTGGGTCAAAAGAGAAGAGGAAAAGAGAGAGGCAGCGCCCAGAAGTAGTTCAGACGGAGGTTAACGTCTGTTCGGGGGAGGAGAGTCGAAGCTGGTGACTTCAGGGTGTGGGCCTGCCCGTGGAGGTACCTGTGAAGGCGGGGCTTTTTATTGGAAAATCCGAGGGCTTGCTGATACACTTCCATGTGCGCCAGTAGTTCAGGGATGCTCTCTCAGCCACAGGAATGTCGGCAGGCCGCACACGGAGGTGGTGTTTCCCTTCCTTCAGATTATCTAGGGTCTGTTCCACAAAGAAGAGTGTCGCCTTCAACATCAAAACCTCATAACCAACTTTTGTTTGTTTTGTTTTAACACTGAATACTCAGAAAAAAAATAGCATGTGACTTGCTTTAGGACAGTATTTTAAAATAAACGGAATCAATCCCAAAATGTAAAGTGGCAAGGTAATAATTAAAATTCCCAATGATTTTTTTCTTCTGAGTTTGAAGCATTTTTTTCTTCTAATTTTATATCAAATAACAGGATATTTTCCTTGGAAAAAAATCTATGGAGTTTTTTGGGTTTTTTTGTTTTTGTTTTTTTTGAAACAGGGCCTGATGCTGCACAGGCTGATTTCAGACTCATAGACTAGCTTCAGGGTTTAGCCCTGGCTGTCCTGAAACACTCTGTAGACCAGGCTGGCCTCAAACTCAGAAATTCGCCTGTCTCTGCCTCCCAAGTGCTGGGATTAAAGGTGTGCACCACCACTGCCCAGCACCCCACTTTTTTATGATTGGTGTGATGTGTTCATTATGTGTATCCATCCCCATTCTGGGAAGTAGTCTAACAGTGAGGTGACCAGTGGTGTGAGGGTCGAGTGGAGCACACCAACTGAGCTCGGCTGGATCCCAGGGCAGAGGGTGGGTGAGGGGCGATCTTTATCCCACCCTTACCCAAGGACACATTTCCTTCTCCAGGCCTGCAGAGAACAGAGAACAAATTATACTATGAAACCAAAATGTTCGACCTCACTCTAGAAGATAGTGTTTCCCTCATAAACTGTTGGACACAACGGGGCAAGCAGTCCTTTATAGGTCATACATGTGATCAGTTTTCCCCTCTAAGAACCTTGTTGTGGGGGCTGCAGAGATGGCTCAGTGGTTAAGAGCAGTGGCTGCTCTTCCGGAGGTCCTGAGTTTAATTCCCAGCAACCACTTGGTAGCTCACAACCATCCGCAATGGGATCTGTGGCTAGCCCACCTAGGGTGGAGTCTTCCGACCTAGGTAAAGTCTATTGTGTGCCACATCTGCAGCTTCCAGCAAGAAGCTACCTGCTGAGCAATGAGCTTGCTTTCTTGATCTTGACAAAAGCAATGAGATCCTGTCAAAGTGGGGGAGGGTCTCCCCCCTTTAAATTCAAGGCCCCACAATTAAAAATTGAGCCTTGATCAGAAAAAACAAAAACAAAAACAAAATAGAACCTTGTTGTGATCAGAAAGCCTCCAATTCAAAAAAACAAACACACAGAAAACAAAAAATCCCCCAAACCAACAACAAAACCAAAACCCACCGCCGCCACCACCACCAAACTGCTTCTAGTTATTAGCTACCCAGGTGGGAAGAAGCCCTTGGGAGTTTGCTCTTGGGATCCCAAGTAATAAGAAGAGCCCTCTTGTGGCGATAGATAGGAACTGGCCCTCTCAGAGCTGTTTAAGGACTCACAAGGAGGCAGTCCAGCCAGAGTGGGACAATCATCCCCGTTATGGGTGACTAGAGGGCCTTAGGGAGGACTGAGCAATGTCAGGGTTATGGGGAGTATTTCCCTGGAGCACCACAGCGAAGAAGACTGCATGTGTGGAATATTGGGAGCCTTAAGACAGACTTGCTGTGCTTTGCTAGGTTCCTACTTAGGCTCAAAAGAGTTCTTGGCTTGGGGAAAAGAAAGATGTGGAAGGACTGTGGAGATGGCTCATTAACACACTTGCTGCACAAGCACTGGAGCCTCTCTAGAGGCGATGTTAAAGGTACAACGGCACATATCTGTAATCTCAGTGCCCAGAAGGTAGGTAGACACAGGCAGGTCGACCCCTGGAGCTTGCTAGCCATCAAATCCAACTGAGCTGTCAAGCTCCCTGCACACTCCAAAGAGAACAACGGAAAATGACAACTGGACATTGATCTGTGGCATCCATTGGCAATGCACACACATGTGCACACATAACCACTCATGCAAACACACAAAACACACATATGGACATGGAAGCCAATAGTTTGTATATTATAAGGCAAGGTCTAGCATCAGTTACAAATGTATGGATCCCACGGGACCCTGGGCTCATTTTCACATCATTGAAAAGAACGTAGCTTTCTGTTCCCTCTTGGTTAAGTACGGACACAGCTTTAGTTTCTGTGTCAAACTGTCAGCTCTTCAGAGGAGACGCATCAGTCAGAGCAAAGAGTTGTCCTCGGGCAAAGAAGATGTACAGTGAGGTGCCAGGATGGTGACTAGGTGGTCAGAACAGAGTGTACATTGCAAATGGGAAAGCAATAAATCAAGATGAAGGATGACAACTTGACAGCATTTGTGCTGAGAAGTGGGACAAAGGAAGGAAGATGGTAACTGTCCAGGAAGGACAGAATAGGGCAAGGTGGGTTAGAAGTATACACATTCAGCCACATACCTCTGCCTTGAACATTGTTTGAGGTTGAAGGAAAGAAGTGGTGGACTGAGAACAGTAAACAAGAGGCCAGAGCAGAGGACCATTCTTGCTGCCTAAGGCATTTTGATGGTTCTGCTGGCTAATAAAAGTCCTTCAAAGATCTGTTAGTTAAGGTTTTGTGTCAACTTGACATGTGCTAGAGTCATTTGGGAGAAGGAACCTCCCCCCACTAGACTGGTCTATGGGCAAACCTGTAGGGCATTTTCTTGATTGATGATTGATATGGGAGGGCCCAGGTCACTGTGGATGGTACCAACCCTGTGTAGGTGGTCCTGAGTTGTATTAGAAGCAAACTGAAAGGTGTGGTGGTGCATACTTTTAATCCTAGCAGTTGGGAAGTAGAAGCAGGTAGATGTCCGAGTTCAAGGCCAGCTTGCCTACAGAGTGAGTTCCAGGATAGTCAGGGTTACACAGAGAAACTCTCAAAATAATAAAAACATGTGTATATCTGTGTACCATGTACATACTTGGTTACCACAGGGGCCAGAAAACATCACTGGATACCAGCACCCAAACCCACATCTTTAGAACAACCAGTGTTCTTAACTATTGAGCCATCTCTGCAGCCCAGAGAATCCAACCTCTTAACTACTGTTATCTGAACATTTCTCTCTATAGGCTTCTGAGTTAAGAGTCAGGCCTGTTCACTTCATTGTCACACAACATCTCCAAACCCCAGGTCTGTTTGGAGGTATTGTTTGTTATGGGGTTTATTGAAGTGACAACTTCTAGTTTCTTTGGAAAGTTAGTCATGTCAAATGATAGTTTGCTGGGGCACACAGGTGAAAGGATGTCTTGTTAAAGCAGACACAGGAAAGACTGTTTTCCTGAAGCAGACACAGGTGAAAAGATGTTTTGATATAGCTAACACAAGAAAGGACGCTTGATGAAGGAGTATATGAACCCATAGATAGTAGGAGATGAGCACTAAGCTTTGGTTTGGTTTGCTCTGCCTCGATGTTCTCCACTAACTACATGCATGTATTAGTTCACCTTACATAGCACTGTTGAGCTCAGCTTGTTTTAACGCCACCATTGAGAGAAACTTGTCCAAGAACTGCTCTCGAGGTCCCTGTGGCAGCTGCTGCTTCCATGGCCTTGCCTCAGGCCAGCTGGCAAGCCGGGTGGTTTCTTCAGGATTGAACTACAGCTGCTGGTTCATGCTTGGTGTTTGCCTGCCTAGAGGACTGGACTGAAGCTGTTGGTTTGTGCCTGGTGTGTCTGCCTGTCGAAAGGACTGGACTGGTTGGGCAAGGGTGGCGCACACCTTTAATCCCAGCACTCGGGAGTCAGAGGCAGGTGGATTTCTGAGTTCGAGGCCAGCCTGGTCTATAGAGTGAGTTCCAGGACAGCTAGGGCTACACAGAGAAACCCTGCCTTGGAAAAAAACAACAAACAAACAAAAGGAATGGATTGTAGCTGCCAGTTCTGTGTGCCGTCTGCCTGCCTAGAGGACTGCTCTGCAGCTGCTGAGTTGTGTTCGGTGTTTGCCATGGGACTGAGCTGGGGCCAAAGAAGATCCAGCTCACCCCCAACGAACCATTGCTGATCAGCTCCACTTCCCCCGCATCCTAATAAGTTTTTCTCCCATAACCTCTGCTGGGTGGTGGGCTAGAGAAGAGACTGAACCCTTATTAAAAGTAGGTTGCAAAAAATGTATGCATATAGTATATAATCTAGTAGGTCTGTCCAACTAGCTTGAGAGGAAATATGCTAATGAAGGACAGGATGAGCCGTTTTCTAGAAATGAAACCTCTGCGTTCTGGGGTTTCTATTAAACTGTGGGCAGCCCGATTTTCTCCAAGAAAGGAAACAACCAAACTTTAAAAGGAGAAGAAGTTGGGCAAATCAGATCTACAAAGATTGTAGTCCCCAGCCAGTGAGGACATGCTATGTGCTAACCAAAGGCGTCAAGCTTGCACCTAGGCCCAGGAGCTTCAACAAGGTTGTTTCCTGGACTCCTTCAGTGGGCCCTTGCTCTGATAGCTAGAAACAAAACCTCTGCTCACAGGAAGCATTAGGATGCTCTGAGAGACCGCAGGAGCACTCTGCAACTCCCTTACCTTTTTACTTATTTATGCCCTGTCAGCTCTCTTCTGATAGTATAACCTCCCTGAGACCCCAAGGACTTTGCTTGTTTTGTTCTCTGCTAGAAATGGGTCACTGCATTTTCTGTTGAAAGAATGCATGAATAACAAATGCTCCAGGGAGCCTACTTCTGGGGCGTGGGGGCAGGTTCTGGCTTTCCTGACTCTAGTGGTCACAGTGTATATGGCTGGTTTTCTATAGGCGACTTCAGGACTACTTTCATATTCAGGGCCACTTGGATATTACTTTTTGGAACTTTACTCTTCCTATGTCATGACATGGCAAGTTATTTCAGAGGGGTCTTTTCTTTCCACAAAGTCTTGCTATGTAGCTCAGGGTGTCCTTGAACTTGTTCTTTTCTAGCCTCAGCCTCCCAAGTTCTGGAATTACAGGCATGCTCCACTGTGCCTGGAAAATGGGAAATACAGTGAACTTACAAGGCTAACTGCTACTCTAAGGACAATTGATGTTGCTTTGGGCCTAGATGGTAGTAAAGGCAAGTCAGAAGTAATGGAAATCTGACTGTGCGGGGCATGCGTGCTACTAAAAGATGCCTGACAAGGCACCCTGCTGGCAGAGCAGTTGGGCTGAACAGGATTTTCAAGGAGTAATGGGTTTTGGAGATACTGTGTGTGCTTCTGGACACACTACTGGGAGGAGCATCATGGTAAAGGAGCTTAGGGAGCCCGGCAAACCCCTGACTGCTGTGTAAAGATGCTGATGCTAAAAGGAGCAAGGCTATTAAACCAAAAGGATGTGCAACAAAAGAAGGTGCAGCTCTCAATATTTCAAACTTGTCTCTTTCTCTCTCTACTGCTGGTTCTGCTGCTGGTGAGTCCAGTCTTTCTCTCCCAGCAGATGGTAGCTAAACACTTCTAGATCTCAAATACTTTGAAAATCATTGGAAATGCAGACATGAAAGGAATAGAAACCAGAAAAGGAGAAAGACATTAAAAAAAATGATCCCAACAGAATTAGTACTAATATAAGAATAGAGCAACAATAACTTTGTCTGGAAATGTCAGGCTAGGCTGTGGACTATATTTATAACAAAATTCAAAAGGGGAATATTCTAAGACAAAATATAAATGAGTGCAGGAGGCATAGAAAGTAGGCATAGGGGATACTTAGGGGTATGATTGAAATACATACATACATACATACATATATATATATATATGCACACACATATGCAATATGAGCAGGATAAACAGTATATGGGGACCCTTGAAGCCATTGTTCACAAGCCACATTGTTGGAATAATTATGTTCTTTTCCAACATTACAAAGTAATCTGTCTCACATCATAATAGGAAATGTGAAACCGCCACTGGCCTATTTTACTAAAGGCATCATTTGTGTGATCAGCATAAAAACTCCCTGGCTCCCTTGAACACAAAGAATGTAGACATATTTGGATTCCTTACTGGGAGCAGATTGCTGACAAATGGAGCAATTTATGGCCCAAAGTTCCCAGAAGGAGATGAAATAGGAAAAGTTGAGCCACGGTGTAGTTTAGTGGTAGAATGTGTGTTAGCATGAGAGAGGCCCTATGTTTAAGTCTCAGTGGGGTTCAGGAGGTATGTAACAGTGAACCAATAGTCTGCATAGAACCTTAAACTCTTGTGAGTGACCCTGAAGGGAAACCGCACATTCCCCAGTGGCTGCTGTGACTCCTGATCAGTCTGATGGCTGGTGGAAGGCTCCAAGTAGGTTATGTTTAAGAGGGCTTCTCAAATTCCTCATGAAGTTTTCGGAAGCCTTGTGATGCTGATGTATGGATGGCAATGACTTCTTTATATCTCTCCTATGAATAATATATGACACTCCAAAACCTTCAGGTTCAAAGATTTACTTATCAGCTTGATGACTTCTGTATTATAATTCTGGTCCCAACTGCGGCCATGAATTCCAGATCTGTCTATTCAGTGACTCCTCAACTCTCCAGTTGGATGTTACTGACCAGTCACTGTTTCTTCAGCTTGGCATGTGATCTTCAGCCTTGTCTTGTGATCCCTGCCCCTAAAGATTCACGTCTCTCAAAATTCACCATTTACCTGGTTGCTCAGGGTAGAAACATTCTTTCACGTCCTGCATCCAATTCATTAGCAAACTCATCAAGACTTACCCAGGATTTAAATTGTTCCTGTGACCACTTAAGACCAAACCATTCTTTTCTTTCATCTGGATGAGTGGCTCTCAAGCTGTGAGTCACAACCCCTTGGTGTATGCTGGGGGAGTTGAACCCTTTCACAGGGGTTGCCTAAGGTCATCGGAAAACACAGATATTTACAACTCATAACAAAAATTACAGTTATTGAGTAGCAACAAAAAACATTTTATGATCGGGGGCTCACCACAAGGGTCAGAGCATGAGGAAGGTTGAGAATCACTGATCTGGAGGCTGCTGGAGCTTCCCGGCTGATCTTCCTGCATTTTCCTTTGCCCCACTTGAATCTAGGCCAGCAGTAAACACATTTTCCCCCCTGTGAGAGGCCAGATACTAAATATTTTAGGCTTTGATAGCCATATGGTCTCTGTCAATTCAAATACTCAGCTCTTTTTGTAGTTCAAAAAAGCCATAGGCAAAATAAAAACAGAGAAGCATGGCTGTATGTTCTCTCCTACTCCCCTCTTTCCCCCACACCCACGGCCTCGCAGCTGTATTTAAATGAAACTTTACCAATAACACTGAAATTTGACCATTTTTTCAATCACACCCTGGAGTGGACTGGATTTGGTCCATGACCTAGATGGGGTTTGTAGACTCTGATAATACTGTCAAGCCAGTAGCTACTGTTTTTTTTTCCTTGAAACTTTGTTTTAAAGATCTATTTACTTATTATTTTTAGATGTATATGTATGTTCCTGCATGAGTTTGTGTGTATCATGAGTATGCAGGAGCCAGTAGAGGCCAGAAGAGTGTCCGATGCCTTGTACATTGTAGGCAAGCAATCTAATACTAAGCTACAGCCCTAGCTTCACCCCCAACCCCAATACAGTCTTGCTAAAGTACTTAAGTTTGGTCTTGAACTTGAGATCATCCTGCTCAGGTTTCCAAATCGTTAGGACCAGCTAAAGCACACCAGCTTAAATGATGCTCCATTGGGTTTTAGAATATTTGCTCAGCATCCACTGTCTACTCTGGGTACCAGAGAGAAGCCGAGAAGCCTTGCACTCTGGATTACCATTGTCTATTGTTATCCAGCCCATTCTCCATTCTCTCTAACCCATCTCTCTCTCTCTCTCATCTCTATGAATTTCTCTAATTCTCTCAATTTCTAGAGGAGAAGGTGTTTATTTTAGTTCGTAGTACCAAGTTTCAGTACATCACTGTGGGGAAGTCACGATGCCAAGAGCTCAAGAGAGCTGGGCACATGGGACCCATAATCAAGAAGCAAAGAGGAGGCCAGGCAGTGGTGGCGCATGCCTTCAGTCTCAGAGCTCCAGAGGCAGTGGTGGCTCGGACAGCTAGGGCTACACAAAGAAACCCTGCCTTGAAAAACAAAAGCAAAACAAACAGGAGTGAAGTAATGTATGCATTCTTCTTTTTTATTCTCTTGAGGTTTCATTTTGTGGCCAAGACTACCCTTGAATTCACAACCATTTTTCTTCTGGCTTACCTTCCGAGTGCTGGGGTTTCAAGCACAAGCTACTATCTCAAGAAACTGCATAAAGCAATTATAAAATGTATGGCCCCTTTATGTAGGTAGAATCAGGGTTGGGGATATGGCTCAATCGTACAGCACTTACCTAACATCCACAAAAACCTGTGTTTAACCCCAAGTATTGAAGAATAGGGAGTTGTATAGCTTCCCACCTCATTTCTTTATCTCTAGAATCTGGTATGGGGTTGGTTGTTGATACACAGTGTTCTGATTAGAACTAGAGACTTCAAGTGTACCTTTTCTTTTTTTTAAAGATTTATTTATTTAGTTAGTTAGTTTATATATATGAGTACACTGTAGCTGTCTTCAGATACACCAGAAGAGGGCATCAGATCTTATTACAGATGGTTGTGAGCCACCATGTGATTGCTGGGAATTGAACTCAGGACCTCTGAAAGAGCAGTCAGTGCTCTTAACCACCAAGCCATCTCTCCAGCTCTCAAGTGCATCTTTTAGAGGTGAAGGTCCAGGTTAGGTTTGTAGAAAGGCAGGTAAATGGAGTGGGGCTGGGATTAGGAGCATTTGTGGAGGGAGTAGCGTACATCACAGGAGCTAAGGCACTGTCTTCCAGAAGCTTCAGTCTTATCCTGCTTGTTGGCTCATTCTATGCCTCTTCTTCTCTCCTTTGTCCTCTTAAAACTCTTACTTATTCACTTACTTAGTTACTTACTTACTTATTTGGGATAGGGTCTTGCTATGTAGCGAAGGCTGGCCTTGAACTTATCCCAGCCTCCCAGGTCCTGGGATTATAGGTGTGTGCCACCATATCCAGCTTTCCACACTGCCTTTCAACAAAGCTGTTACAGACCATCCTGAACAATATGTGCCACCTTCTGACCGAATAAGACAACCCATTAGCAGGCGCCCAGCTCTGTTTTTATTGATAAGTACTAATTATGAAGAGCTCTGTAGCAAGGAGTATTAATAATTTGGAACAGTTCAGATATGTGCTATCCAATATGGCAGTCATTGTGACTGTATGCCAGTATTCTCAATTTGAGATGTGCTAAGTGTTAAAAAAAATCAGATATTAAAAACTTGGTATAAAAGAAAAGTATCTCAAGTGTAAATTTTTGAAAATATTGGGTTAAATAAAATATATCATCAAAATTTGATTTCACTCATTTCTTTACACTTTTTAAAGTTTGGCCACTACAAAATTTAAATAATGCCTATGAAACTAGGTGTTATTGCATGTACCTGTGGTCCCTCTGTGACTCTGGAGGCTGAGGCCGGGGGAATCAGTGGAATCCTGGAGTGCAGGACCAGCTGAGACAGCACAGGGAGACCCACATCTCTTAATTTACATGTGATTACATATGTCATCCACATACATGGCTCACATTATGTTTTATTATACTAATCTTTGTTGTCCCTAAAGTGCATGGGAATAAAACTAGAGCCCAGAGTGCTCTCATTAAGTCATAGTTAAATGCTTGCAGTGGGCCTGCTTGCGAAGGGTCTTTAGACGAAGAGTTGGCAAAATTCATTTTCTCCAAGCGCCACCGTTTGCTCTTTTAAGGCAAACCCTAGTAGTTGGCTAGGCCTTCACAGCGAGGAAAGTGGGGGAAATTGCGGTTGGCTTGCTTGAGGCGGCTGTTGGTTCCCAGCTGTATTTACTCTCTGCTTCAATGAATAAATACCACTTAGGCTGGGCCAGCCCAAATGTTGATTTCTTCGAAAACACCATTTCCAACGCCTCAGCACTTGTTTCGCAGGCTGTGTTAGGGAGGCAGAGCCTCATAATTCTTCAAACTCCGCAACTCACACATCTTGGAATCTTGGAATCAGACCAACCCATTGGTTTCTGTGTTGTTGCCTCCTCCTTTGAAGTTGATTCTCGGGAATATTTGGTTTGGTTTGGGTTTAGGAAGTGAGGACTGCAAAGAGCTTCAAGGGCTTAGTAAACTGTACGAGAAGCTCCTGCTCTTCTCAATGATCCTGTAAAACATTGCCTGGATCTCTCTGATTGTCTGCAATGAACATGTTACTCCCTCTCCACACAAAAAAGATGGTCTGGCATAGAGCCACGAGCAAACCTAACCCACCAAGGCATTTAAATGGCTTTGAAGCCACTTGCAAGCAATTCTCATACCTTATCCTAAAGACGATGACAAGATTTAGATTCAAGGGGGAAGCCAAAAACTTCAGAGAGCTACAACTTGCACTGCACTATGCTAGGGTTCTTGGATTCCTAAATATATAATAACTGCAGAGAAAACATTGAATTATTTAGCAAGGATCATCCTTAAGCACATATATTATAAAATAAATGGTCTCTTTCCTCCTGACCCAGAAACCAACACAATCTAAGTCAATTTTCTTCCAAGAGGTACTGGGGAGGTGTACTTAGTGGTCTACAGAGATGCACCGTAGTCGATGGACTAGCTCTTATGAAAATGGAATAAACAACACCTCATCAAGACAGTGGGATTGATATCAAACATGCCCAGGTTTCCTTCCCAGTCATAATATTTAGTTTTTCCAAGTTAAAAAAAAAAAGTCATTGTTCAAAAACTACCAAATCACAGGGCAACGGTGGTGCACACCTTTAATCCCAGCACTTGGGAGGCAGAGGCAGGCAGATTTCTGAGTTCGAGGCCAACCTGGTCTACAGAGTGAGTTTCAGGACAGCCAGGGCTACACAGAGAAACCCTGTCTCGAAAAACCCAAAAAAAAAAAAAAAAAAAAAAAAAAAAAAAAAAAAAAAAAGATTTGAAAGAGCCAAAGGTCCCCTGGATGTTAAATCCTATCTCTGGTCCCTGGTGGCTGCTGAGATAAATGAAGCAGAATCAGGATGAGAGTTTCTGTAAAGGATGTGCAGTGAGGAGCTGGGCATGGTGGCACTTGCCCAACAGGGGCTGAAGGTGGCTCACAGCCATCTGTAATGGGATTTGATGCCCTCTTCTGGTGTCTCTGAAGAGAGCAATGGTGGTGTACTCATATGCATAAAATAAATAAATCTTAAAAACAAAACAAGAAAACAACCAAACCAAAGGGTTATCTCAGAACCCAATATAGAAAAGAAGCTCACGTTTAGTGATGCTACAGATCATCGCTCTTGGAAGAAAGCACTTCTTACCTGAAGCAAGGGCATCAGCTGCAAACCCAGGGCTTGCTCATAGAGCAAGTTCAGTTCTGCACAACTGGAGAAGGAGAGCTTGGACGTGTAGAGGTAATAGTGCACATGCCTAAATGTGGAGCCGTCTCTGTCAATGAAGAGCCGCTGGTTCTCTGAAGAGGTCAGGGCTGAAGCCTCTTTCCACAACAGCGAGTCTGGGAATTGAGCAAGTTTGCTCCTGGGAACTGAGAAATGCCAGCCCCCGACATTGAAGTGAAACAAGTCCTCTGCTGACTCATGGAGCATGCTAGGCTCCTCCTGAAGGGATAATGAGGAGAGAGTTATGTAACAGAAAGAAATTGAAAGCACCCTGACAAGAAGTATTAAACTACATTTGCTGTCAACATAATAATGTACATACAACATCCAAGGGAACTAATACACACACACACTGTTATGAGCAGAATATTGAAGAATATTTTTATTTTTTAAATTTTTTTTAAAGATTTATTTATTTATTTATATGTAAGTACACTGTAGTTGTCTTCAGACACTCAAGAAGAGGGAGTCAGATCTCATTACGGGTGGTTGTGAGCCACCATGTGGTGGCTGGGATTTGAACTCTGGACCTTCGAAAGAGCAGTCGGGTGCTCTTACCCACTGAGCCATCTCACCAGCCCGAAGAATATTTTTAAAAACCAATTATATTTTACATACTAACAGTTTAAAAAGCCAGTCATGATTGCATGTTCGCATGCATCTGTAATGCCAACACTTCAGGTTGGAGGCAGGAAGATCACTACAAGTCTTGAGGCCAGTACATATTGAACCCAAGGCCACAGTGGGATCCTGTATTAAAAGGTGGGAGGTGGGAGAAAAGCTGGACTGATGGATAAAAATCCCCACTGGCACAAAGACAGCCATATGAATACATAGTATAGACTGGAGTCTAGAAATAAATCTTTATGTTCAGTTGAATTTGCCCATCAACTAGTGAATGAATAAACACATTATAATGTACCCATACATTGAAACTATTCTGGTAGGTTGTTTATTTGAGACAGGGTCTCACATTGGAGCCCTGGCTGGCATAAAACTCATTATGTAAACCAGGCTGGCCTTGAACTCACAGAGATCCACTTGTTTCAGCTTCCCAAGTGCTACAATTAAAGACAGGTGTACTCCCAGGCCTGCTCATGAAATATCAATAAAAAGGAATGAAGGACTGATACATGTCACAGTGTGGATTGATCTTGAAACATTATGCTAAGAGAAACCAAGCAGGCGATATGAAGAAAGGCAAATTTACCCAGATGAAGATTAATGGTTACTAGGTCTGGGGATATAGGTTTCCTTAAAGGAAGATAAAACCATTTTACACTTGGTTGTGGCGGTAGTTGTACAACTCTGAAAACATAAGATCATTGAATTATACTTATTAAAATGGTAGGTCAGCCATGTATGGTGATGTACGTCATTAATCCCAGCTCTAAGGAGGCAGAGCAGGTTGGTTTCTTCTTATCTCTTACTTCTATGAGTTCCTGGCTAGATAGGGCTACATAGTGAGAGCCTATTTTAAAACAAACCCAAAATATTAAATCATATGTATATGGTTATTTTAAGAAAGCCATTTATGGGCTGGAGAGATGACTCAGTGGTTAAGAGCACTGACTGCTCTTCCAAAGGTCCGGAGTTCAAATCCCAGCAACCACATGGTGGCTCACAACCATCTGTAACAAGATCTGACTCCCTCTTCTGGAGTGTCTGAAGACAGCTACAGTGTACTTACATATAATAAATAAATAAATCTTTTAAAAAAAAGAAATCCATTTATTACTTATGTCTAGTGTGTGTGCCAGCATGACTTTATGTACACTATCTGAGTGTACTCAGGAGCTCATAGAGGCCACAAGAGGCTGCCTCCTGAGACTGGAGTTACTGACTATTGTGGATTTTCATATGGGTGGTGGGACCAAACCTTGGTCTTATGCAAAAGCAGTAAGTACTCTTAACTACTAACCCTGGTGTTGTGTGTGTGTGTGTGTGTGTGTGTGTGTGTGTGTGTGCACGTGCCATTTAAGGAGCAAAAAATAAATGAAAATAAACATAGAACTACCATTGATTCAATTACACATCTCACTAATACCACTCATGGATATATATATATATATATATATATATATATATATATACCTTGTATTAGTAATTTTTCTTAATGCTGTGACAATATTTGCAAAAAGCAATCTAAGGGGCCACCAGATGGCTCTGTAGGTAAAGACACTACTGTGCAAGATTGGTGACCTGAGTTTAATCCCTGGGATCCATTCAAATTGTTTGTTTGGTTGGTTGGTTGGTTGGTTTGAGACAGGATTTTTCTGTGTAGCCCTGGCTGTCCTGGAACTTGCTCTGTAGATAAGGCTGGCCTTGAACTGTGAACTCAGAGATCCACCTGTCTCTGCCTCCTGAGTGCTGGGACTAAAGGTGTGCACCACCACCACTTGGCTTCCCATGTCAAATTGGAAGAAAAGAATTGATTCCACGCCGGGCGTGGTGGTGCACGCCTTTAATCCCAGCACTAGAGAGGCAGAGGCAGGTGGATTTCTGAGTTCGAGGCCAGCCTAGTCTACAAAGTGAGTTCCAGGACAGTCAGGGCTATACAGAGAAACCCTGTCTCGAAAAACCAAAGGAAAAAAAAAAAAGAAAAGAAAAAGAAAAAGAAAAAGAAAAAAGAATTGATTCCACAAAGTTGTCCTCTGACCTCTAGGTATGTGCCACGGCATGTACACCTAGCACCCACACATAAACATCACACACACAATGACAACAACAACAATAATTAATTAATAATAATAGTAATGGTAACTTAAGAGAAGAAGGATTTGTTTTGGCTCCTGGTTTAAAAGCACACAGTCCAGCATGACACAGAAAGTGTGACAGAATCCACGGGAGCAGAAGCATGAGACTAGGATTCCTCCATGTGGGAAGAGCAGAAAGCAGAGAGCAGAAGGATGCCGAAGCTCCTTCGCTCCTTTCCACTCAGGAACCATAGACCATGAGACGGTGCTGCTGCATTCGGCATGACCCTTCTTTCCTTGGTTATATTTCTCTGGAAATATTCTCATAGGCATTGCTAGAAGAGCACCTCTTAGGGAATTCCAGCTCTGGTCAGGTGGATAATGAAGATTAGCCGCTACATTCCTAAAGAATTCTAAGTCAGCATGCCATAGATTTATTTGCATATCCATGTTTATTACTGCATTATTCACAATAGCCAAGACATGGAACCAACAGATAGATTTTTTTTTAATGTGGTAGAGACACACAATGGAATTTTATGTAGCTGTAAAGAATGAAATTCTGACATTTGCGAGAAAATGGATGGATACTGGAGATAAATAAGCTAGAATCATGTTTCCTCAATATGTGGAATATAGATTTTCACAGATCTACATATGATATGAAAGGAGAAAGGGGCCAGTGAGAGTGGAAGAAGAGCCCCAAAGGAAGGGGAAGCGAGAGAGAATAGCGGACTATAGGGGCATAAAAGCAGAGGATGGGACTACTTAAGGGAACAGTGGCTCAGCAGAACAAAGAAGAAGGCTGTATGTGTTTGAAAATGTCACAGGGAATCCCACTTGTTGGTATGCTAACTAAAAAAATGAACTCAAAATTGCTTAAGAATGGTGGCGGTGGGAACAAGACTATTAAAGTTCAAGAAAGGAAATGCCTCCTCTTCCATCAAAAACCCACTTCTCTTATTCTGAGTCAGGAAAATAGATCCTTGTATCAAACAAGAGGGACATTTCTTCTATAGTAAGCCCTGTCTAAATGTCTGAAATCAAGAGAAACAATTAGACATGCCACTTTATGACTTGAAGAACACTAGGTGGTCAAGAAGAGAAAGAAACAGATTATGAAATGGATTAATGGCTCAGCAGCAGAACTGGAAAAGTTAATCCAATGTCATTGAGTCCTGGGCCTTCTAAATGTGATGTAGGCTGGGCATGATAAACATGGTAACTAACGGTCCCACCTATACCAAAGAGCACAGATATACAAGGATTTGATTTTTGATCTGTTCTCTTTAAAGGTACATAGCTGGTTGAAAAGAAAGGTAAGGAAACCAGCTTCTTGGAGGCTGAGGTCCGCATATTAAAGAACAGGAAGAATTTGCTTCCACATATATCACCCATGGGAGGACTCTCGAGGGATGCTTCCTGGTAAAAGTTAGGAATGTAACTGTTATTGCCAGAGCTTTCTTCCCCAAAGATTGTTCAGGGACGTATTAGTGCACAACTATTTCAGTCTGGGGAGAGCCTCCAGCCATCAACAACTTGAGAAACCTGTAGTAGTTGAGGGTCATCCATCATGACTCCATCCCAAAGAGCATCTCATTAACACACAACCTTCTTCCATAGAACATTATAGTGATAGAAATTCAGTGCCCAAAAGACAGGACTCAATGTCCCAGAGCCAGGATTCTCTGACCTTTTCAGATCAGGAGTTCCCATCCAGCCTCCAAAATCTGCACCGCCCCTCCCCCAACTGTCAGATCTGGATTTCCCCTTTAAATGTCATCCTCATCTTGCTCTAGAATAAACATGGGCTTTAAGGTACAATGGCTTCCATCCGTCAAAGAGCTACACCTTCTTCATCCCACAAACCTGGAGCCCCCTCAAATCCTCAGCGGTGTGGAATAGTTCATCTCTCAAGGCAGCATGGCATGGTCTCTCCACTACTCAGACAAGCCCTCCCCAGATTCTTCTAAACTGGGGCCTCCTTCGGATCCTCATACCCCAAAATCAGATCCCTAATCCCGAGGTTCTCATCTCGGGCACCAGCTCCCCCCAATCTCCACCTTAGTGGTTTTGACGCCCTTCTCAGGGACGGGCTCCATACCATAGTCCTAACTTCCGTGGCAGACAGACAGACTCGTGACCCGTCCCTCTAACGGTCCCTAGAGAACCAAGGCCCGCGGCCAGTGGGAGGGGCGGGGCCCGAGTCGGGGGCGGGGCCTGGCGCGCGGGGCGGGGCCTGGCGAGCAGGGGGCGGTCTCGCGAGCCGTGGCAGGTGAGCGGCGGGCGCGAATGGCGGAGCAGTGGGATCTGGACGAGGAGTGCCTCCGCCGCCTGGGGGCGCTGACCCTGGAGCAGCCGGGTAGGGCCGGGAGGGTGTGGATCTGGAGCGTGGCTCAGAGGCTGTGAGGAAAGTATGGTGTGTGTATGTAGGCTTGGGAGCCCTAGACAGAGGTAAAGGAACTGCAGAGGAGCGCGGTTCCTGAGGCGAAGAAGAAAGAGGCAATCGAGGCAGAAAGGGTGACACTGAGGTGCAGAGGCTGAAGTAATAGGAGAGTCTAAGGCAGAGGGTGAGGCATTGAAGGAGAGGAGGAAAGGACCCCTGTGTGGCAAGGGACATTATTTGACAGAAAGAAAGAAGTCTCCACTAGTAGGAGGACATGGATGTTGGTGAGAGAGGGAAGAGTTGAGATGGGCGACTGTGGTGGTGCGCGCTGTTGAGGTTAACAAGGGAGGTTAACTTGGGCAGTTTCTTAAACTTCCCGCCTAGGAGGACTTTTCAAGTTGGGTGCATTGGGAAAGGGCATCCTATTCCGTTATCCTCTGTGAAGAACTTCCAGACCAAAGCCTTTCTTTGGTCAATCTTTAAAAAGCTCCAAGAGGCTTTATGGGAACTACTAAGCGATCCATCGGCCTTGAGCCCAGTGCTCTGCCCTGCCTTCCTCCTGAGAGAGCTAACCTCTGACAGGGCTGACAAGCTTGCTTTCTAAGTGTCTAAGGAAGAAGAGCGCTGGGAAAGCCTTCAGTATTCTTAATAAAACTCTTAACTCCCTAGGAAGTTAGTGATGTCGTTATCGCCACTCGTTGGGTTAAGTGCCTTACCTGCATTTAATGTCTTATGCTGTCATGGTTCCCATTTTACAAATCAATAAAATTAGCTTAGACTCTTGCCCGGAGTCACAGCGGATGGTATAGACAGGGTTAATTAATCCAAGACTGATTCCAAAGTCTGTGCTATAACCATAACAAATACTGAGAAGTCGAACAGGTATTAATCTTTTTTTCTGTAATCAAAGATAATAGTTTGATTAATGTATAAATTAATCAATTAATATATATACACACACACACATACAAGGTCTCATCATGTGGCTCAGGCTGGCCTCAAATGACACTATGCCCAGTTGTATGCAGTTCTGAGGAATCAAATCTAGGGCTCAGTGCATGCTAGGCAAGCATTCTACCAATTGGACAACATCCTCAGCCCGGCATAATTTTTCTTTTTCTTTTCTTTTTGTTTTGTTTTGTTTTTCGAGACAGGGTTTCTCTGTGCAGTCCTGGCTGTCCTCTGTAGACCAGGCTGGCCTCGAACTCAGAAATCCATCTGCTTCTGCCTCCCAAGTGCTGGGATTACAGGCATGTGCCACCACTGCCCAGCCTGTAAATTTTCTTTTTAAAACTACTGTGAATTCTATTTTACAAGTCAGAGAAAATAAACATCCTTGGCTTGGTACACATCTGTGTCTTCCCTTCCATTAAAATATTTTAATTAATTAATTAATTAATTGGTTTTTCAGGTTGGGGTTTCTCCCGACTCTCCTGGAACTTGCTCTGTAGACCAGGCAGGCTGACCTTGAACTCAGAGATTCTCCTGCTTGTGCCTCCCAAGTGCTGGGATTAAAGGCATGTGTCACCAGCACCCAGCCTATTAAAATAATTTTATAGAAATGATTCACCTTGATATTGAGGATAGAGAGGTTCAAAACTGGCTGTAGCAGTGAATGCCAGTAATCCCAGATACTAGGGAGGCTGAGGTACAAGGACCTGAATCCACAAACTGGAGAAATAGTCTTAAAAAATAAAATAAAAGTAATGATATTTGGGGAAGAGGGCATATACCCCTTACATTCTCCAGTTAGAACAATATAAGGCAGTTAGATATATTTTATTTTGGTTTATTTGAGATAGGGTCTCACTATTTAGATTAGGTTGACCCAAACTCACTGGGATTTGCCTGTTTTAGGCTCCCAAGTACTCAAAGGTATGCATCACCTTTTATCTGTTCAGGCAGATAAAAATTTTAAATCTTTAATAAATATACAAGAGATTAGACAAGAAGTCTGTAGACTGGCCCTTTGTCCATTAGTGCTGTCAATATTGTGGCCCACTGACAACTTAGAGAAGGAGGGCCTATCTAGACACCTCATTAGCATAACAGGTTTTTATGCCATGTAGTGATTGTCATGGTCCTCTTAGTTGGGTGTTGTGGTAGTTCCAGATCAGGTAGTTTGGCAGGAAGCTGGCCCCATGCCTGCTGTCCTCAGTTCTGAGATTTTCCAGGATTTAGGTTTGTTCAACTTTACCAGTTCTTTTGTCTAGTGGGACAAATATTCATACAATAGTGTCATGTCTCCGATTGAGACATTTTTTTAAAAATCTCTATAAAGTGCATATGCCAGTTTGTTGATATATATTTTAAATCTTATTTGATTTAAATATTCCCTACTTTCCCCTTGAATTTTCATCATATTGGAGGGAAATTGCACCATTTGTTTTGAAGCGTTCATTACACAATCTGGATTTTTCTCGCTCTATCCCTAAAATGTTTTCTTTTCCTTGTTTTCTGTGTTACCTGTGAATTAGTAGTTATATGAGGCTTAATCAGGTTCAGACTTGATTATGCATGCCTTTCCCACAGATTGCTTCTTAAATAACCCTGTATGTTTCTATAAGGAAGTATGCAATGCCTGATGTTCTTTGTATCTGGGGTAGCCATTGACCATGCTTGCCCAGGTCTGTTAATTCACGAGGAATTACAAAAACTCCATTGTTCTTGACTAGTTTGATAATTCTATAAAAACAAAAGTCTCCACACCAATCATTTGTTGTCATGAGGTACCAGTTGTGTAGAAAAGGAAAGACTGATGTCTGGTTTTTGTTGTTGTTGTTGTTGTTGTTGTTGTTATTGTTATTGTTTCACCTGACACCAGTTTTAAAAGTGAGTTTATTTCTTTGAAGGTAACTAATGAGGACTGCTTTACTTTCTCCGAATCATTATAAACACATTGATTCAACAATATTTGGTGTGTCCTAATCCATTCTGGCTATTATTATAATTGATGCTAATGGGAGATCCTTCCCCTTTGATTCCTGAGGACATTTTAAAAAGCTTTGCTTGAAATTTTTTATTGTCATTAGAAACAAGCTCTATGATAGGTTATTAATTTAGTTTCCTAGTGAAGTTATAAATGGTTTTCTTTTTTCGCCTTTAGTTTCATGTTTTATTAGTTTAAAAAATTAAAAGAGAAAGTAATGGCTTTGTAAAAACATTTGCATCAATTGTTTCTGTGAATCTCTTCCTCTCATCCATCCCCATGTGTGGTGGTTTGAATACGCTTGGCCCAGGAGTGGTGCTATTTGGAGGTGTGGCCTTGTTGGGGGAAGTGTGCCACTACGGGTTTGGCCTTTGAGATCCTTGTCCTAGCTGCCTGAAAGCCAGTCTTCTCCTAACTGCCTTTAAAACTCTCACCTCCTCCAGCACCATGCCTACCTAGACACTGGCATGCTTAACCTCTGAACCTGTAAGCAAACCCCAATTAAATGTTGTTCTTTATAAGAGTTGCTGTGGTCATGGTATCTGTTCACAACAGTAAAACCCTCAGACACCATGCATGCCACACACTAATCTTTCCCCAGCAGCTCCTCTTTCTGTTTTCATTTTAGAGAGCGATAACTTGAGTTTTTGTTTTTACAACTAAGATGAGATTTTGTTCATTGAGGTATGTATCATGTATATATTTTGGTTTTATATGTATGAATTCTTTGCCTGCATGTGTGTCTGTGCACCACATGTGTGCCTAGTTCCAGAGGAGCCCGAAGAAGGCATTGGATCCGCTAGAATTGAAGTTAGCTGACATGGGTGCTGAGAATTGAACTTGGGTCCTCTGGAACACTAGTTAGTGCTCTTAACCATGGAACCATCTCCCCAGCCCCTATTCTATTGTTAATCTATATGATAGTGCTGTGTTTGATTTGTTCTTTGATCTATGCGTAGTTAACACTTTATAAGTGCTGGAGCCAAATGCACATGTTCTTAGCAGCCTGCACCTCACAATTTATTTGTTGAATGATGATCCTGGGGTCCTGTTGTCTGTTCTTCAAATGAGGCCGCAGTGAAAACCACGAGAAATCCCACACATCACCGGCGGAACCACTAATTGCCCTCAGCCTTTCTCGCAATAGCAGAATCGTAGGGTATTAGATTGTCACGAATAAAGTTACCAAGACACTGTTGTCAAAGTCAGGACATTTTAAAAAAGATATTCACATGCTATTAAATTCAAGGTCCTCTAGAACATTTGCAGAGTTGTATAACTGCTCTAGTTTGCTTATGATTGTTGTGATAAAATATTCTAGCCAATGTATCTTAGGAAAGGGTTTCTTTGACTTATCTTCCAGGTCACAATTCGTCACTGAGGGAACTCAAAGTAGGAACCTGGAGGCAGGATTTGTGGAGAAATTCTGCTTACTGACTCACTTTTTGCCTCAGTAGCTTTCTTACTCGGCCAAGTTCACCCTGCCTAGACCCTCCTGTACCAATTAACAATCAAGAAAACCCTCCACAGACTTGCCACAGGCCAGTCTGATCTAGGCAAAAATTAAACTGAGGCTATCTTCAAATGAACAGTTAGTGCTAACTAGGGCAACAGTCACTTCTGCTATCTAGCCCCAGAATGTTTACATTGACCTATTAGCAAATCGCCATATTTCCCACTTTCCATAGCCGCTGGCAATCACCAATCTAATTTCTATCTCTGTGAGTTTGCTTCTTCTGGATATTTCCTATAAATGGAATAATGTGTCCTTTTCTGTCTGGCATAATTTGGAGATCTATCTATATTTTAGCACATATCAATAATTTATCACTTTTTATTAAAAGACTTTATTTTTAGGGCAGTTTTAGATTTACAGAGGATTTGAGCATAAAATGCAGAGTTCCCATATGCCCTTCTTCACCTACATTTATCCCCTATCCCCCAGCTTCCCTTATTAGCAATAATCTTCCCATGTGATACAGTTGCTATAATATTGATAGATTTTTAGCTGAAGACTATAGTTTATATTAGGTTTTACTCTATGTTGTATAGTTTTGTGAGTTTTGACAAGTTTGTGTTGTTCTATGTCTAATATTACAATATCAAACAATGGTTTCAATGCCCTAAAAACCCCCTGTTGGTCTGGTGATATAGCTCAGTGGTAGAAAGCTTGCCTAGTTTGTGCAAAGCCCTAGGTTTAATTAACAGTACTTTAAAATTAATAAATAGGAGACGGAGAGGTGGCTTAGGGATTAAGAGCAGTTAAAGACTGCTCTTAAAGAGGACACAAATTTGATTCCCAGCATTCACAATCATTTGCAATTCCAGTCCCAAGGGGATCTAATGCCCTCTTCTGGCCTCTGTGGGCACTGCACAACATGATGTACAAACATACATATAGGCAAAGTACCCATACTTTAAAAATAAAATAAAAATAAAGGTTAAAAGATAAATAAACAACTCTGCACCTCATCTATTTGTTTCTCCCTGACCCCAAACTCCTGACAGTCTCTGGTCTGTTTGCTTGATTATTGGATACAGGGCCTCGCTATGCATAGCCCAGTTGGTCTTAAATTAACCTTATACCCAAAGATGGTCTTTCTGACGTGTGATCTTCTTGCCTTGGCTCCCAAGTGCAGACATTATGCCCCTCCATACCGCTGATATTTTCACTGCTGCCTTATTCAGAATGCTACAGAGTTGGAATCACACACTATCTAGCTGATTGGTTTCTCTCGCCTAACAACAGACACATACGGTTATTCTATATGGTGACACACAATTGTAAATCCAGCCTTTGAGAGGTGGCAGCAAGAGTCTCAGGGGTTCAAGGCCAGCCTAGGCTACACAGACCCTGTCTCAAACAAACAAACAAACAAACAAACAAACAAACAGTTGGGAATAAATCTTAGTGATAGAATACTTGCTTAGTGTGTGTAAGACCCTAGATTCAACCTGAGAACTGCAAAGAAAAAAGGGTTCTTCCCCGTCTTTGCGAGTTTCGGTTACTCATTCTTCTTGTAGCTGAATATGTTCCACTGTGTGGATGTATTGTACTGCTTTGCTTATACATTTCCCTATTCAGGACATCTTGGTCACTTGATTTTGGCAGCCGTGAATAAAATTGCTATAAACATCTGTGTGCAGTCTCTGTGTGGACGTAAAGTTGAAGCTTGTGTGAATCAATGCCAAAGAGTGTGAGTGCTAGATGACAGGAAAAGATGTGTTCGGCTTTTCAGAATGCTGACCTGTCTTAAATGGTAGCTACAGCATTTGTGTCCCACAATCTTGGGAACACTTGGTGTCAATATTTAGGATTTTGATAATTTTGATATGCAGTGGTATCTCTTTTTTTTTCAATTTGCTATTTCCTAATGACTTATGATGTTGAACAGTTTTCATTTTTTACCATCTGTGTACAAACACACACACGTGTGTGTGTGTGTGTATGTATATATATGCATATATACACACAGATTTTTGTTGAAGTATTTGTTTTGGTCTTCCCATTTTTAAAATTGGATTGTTTATTTCATGATTGTTGAATTTAAAGAGCTTTTGATATATTTTGGATAGACGCTAATCCTTTCTTGGAGAACATAGTTAGCAAATATTTTCTCCCATTGTGTGAATTAGCTTCTCATTACTGTAACAAATAGTTAAGATAAATCATGGCTTCAGAGGTTTCAGTCTATGAATAGGTGGCCTGTTGCTTTGGTGTTCATGAAAGTCTGTATTCCATTTACAAATGGAATGATGTTGTCTTTGTCCTTGGTGTATGGCTTCTTTGATTTAGCATAGTCTTCAAAGACATCTGTGTTACAGCATACATCAGAACCATATATCAGAAGTTCCTCCATTTTAAAGTCTGAACAAGATTTCTTTTTACGTATATTATATATGTTGCTTATCTGCCCATGGATGAACATGGACACTGTTTCTGCTTTGGGCTAATTATGACTAATGCTTCTGTGAACACTGAGGTGCAAGTCATGTCTCAGTCTTGCTTTCTGTTGTTTTGGATAAAAATACTGAGGTAAAATTTATCAATTATTGTTATTTTTTTCTTGTCCTTGTTTTCATACGTCTCTTTGTCTCTTCTTTATGTGTGCTTACATGTGTGTGGAGACCAGACGTTGGCAAAAGGTGTCTCCCTCAAGTACTTGTTCCTTTGAGACAGGGCCTTGTCCTGAACTCGAGTCTTGCCCATTCAGATAGACCATCCAGCTTGCAAGCCCCAAAGGTCTTCTTGTGTCCACCATCCCAGTACTGGGACAACATGTACTAGCTGCCACGCCTTTTTTTTTCTCATGGATACATGTTTTTAAGGGCTGACCCATCTCTTTAATTCCTTAATCTAATATTTTGGTCAAAAGCATCTGCCTCCCAAAATAAAAAATTCAAAGAGAGTATTAGATATGTGTGTATATATATATATATATATATATATATATAGATATAGATATAGATATAGATATAGATATAGATATAGATATAGATATAGATATAGATATAGATATATACACACATATACATATATATATTTGTAAATTTTTCTTTAATATCTGGTTTAATGCAAGACAGCCTTATTCTTTTACTTGCTTCATTTTAAATTCTGTTTTCATATGGTGTTGTTTTGTTTAAATGTGTATTTTAGGAACTTGGCATGGTACAGTACATAATTGCAAGAGGGAGGAATATTTTCATAGCCTTTATGAGAATTATGGATATTTTCCTTCTCTGATAAAACATGAAAACTGGGGAATTGGGAGTTTCTTGACTTTTAGTTGTGTGTGGAATCTGAAATTGTATAACTGTCCTTTTTCACTTTTATAGTGAAATATATTGGTACATCTTGCATTTGAATGACCCATGTGTGATTCCGAAACATCATGCACTGGTCATTTGGAAATATTGATGCCCTGAGTTATGTAGTTCTTCTAAATATTGACAGATAATCTTCTTACAACATTGTCTTAATCACTGCTCTATAGCTGTGAAGGGACACCATGACCAAGACAACTCTTATAAAAGAAAACATTTAATGGGGGCTTGCTGATAGTTTCAAAGGTTTTGTCCATTATCATCCTGGCTGCTCACATGACACTGAAGCTGTAGCTGAGAGCTACATCCTGATCCAAAAGAGACTCTGGGCCTAGAATGGACTTTTGAAACCCTAATGACACACTTCCTCCCAGGCCATACCTCCTAGTCCTTTCAAATAGTGCCACTCCCTGTTGACGAAGCATTAAAATATATGAGTCTGTGGAGGCCATTCTTATTTAATCCACCACAAACAGGAAAAAAAATCAATTTTTTTCTAAAGATATAGTTATGTGTATTAGTGTTTTGCCTGCATGTCTGTATGTGCTTCGTGCCAGCAGAAGTCAGGAGAGGGTGTTGGATATACCCTAGAACTAGAAAGAACAGATGGCTATGTGGGTGTTGGAATCAAACCCAGGTCCCATGCAAGGACAAGTGCTCTCGACTGCTGAGCCTTGTCTCTAGTCCAGATCTGAAGTATCTCCAACTAATCTCATTAGAAAGACCTAAGTGTTTGGGAAGCATCCAGTTCAGGGTGGACAGATAGACTTGTTTCAGAATTCTATTTTGGAGAAATAAAATGTTAGGTATCAAACCTAGAACTCTGTGCATGCTAAACATTTGTTCTACCATTGAGCTACATCCACACACCCCCAAATTGTGTGTGTGTGTGTATACATAAAATGTGTGTATATATATATATATATGTAATAAATATATATATATATATAATGTGTATATGTATATGTAATAAATATACACGTAAAATGTTATCACAGACAGCAGTGACTATTAGTTGCTTTCCTGAGATGACAGGCTTACTTTATTTTTAAAACAATGTTTACTGTCAGGTATGCTATCACACACCTATTATCCTACCACTGTTGATTCTTGAAGATGTCCTCTGACTGCCACATGTGCACTGTAGCATGTGCACACACACACACTTATACACACACTGAATGAATGAAATATAATGAAAAGATAAGTGTCTAGTTATAACACATTTCCCCATATGTGTCTGTGCATCTGCTTTCTTCAGTATATACCAGAGAAGAAACACATCGCCCTAAAGGGCCAATGGATAGTTTCTTTTGTACTGTAAGTGCGAAATCAACACAGTACAAAAGGCAATTCATGTTTTCAGATTGTTACAAAAACAACTTTTAAGGAAAGTATTTCCACCTCGTGGACCTGTCTCACAGACCTCTAGGGGTCAGGGGTCACATTTTAAGAACCTTTGCTTTGTAAGGATGTCTCCCATTGTTTGGAGGGGGGATCTCTCCAGAGGATTTTCATTTCTTATGGATGTTTCTGTACTGCTTTTTCTTTGAAAAGTCCACTGTAACCATTTATTTATTTATTTATTTATTTATTTATTTATTCATTCATTCATTCATTCATTCATTCACTCATTTATTCATTCGTCCATTCATTTGTTTGGTTTCGTGGCTTTTTGTTTGCATGCAATAAGGTTTCCTGTGCTTCTGGGGAAAGGGTGGGTCAGAACAGTCTTCAGAGCTGGAGGCTGTGGAGCCCCCTCTTCTGTTGCGTTCAGAAAGTACTAAGAACCAGGCCCTCCGGCAGCCCCAGGTCCACCCTCTGTCTCCTTCCCTCCCAAACCTGTGCCTGCACCTTCACATTCACCTGCAACCATCACCTCTGAGGTTTTCTATCTAGATTCCACTAATACCAACTTCTCTGAAGTATGGCTCTTGTCTTGAGCGAGATCTCCAGCTTATGGCTTTTAAAAACTTCTGAGAGCTGAGCAGGGTAGCTCACACTTTTACTCCTAGCACTCAGGAGGCAAAGGCAGGTGGATCTCTGAGTTTGAAGCCAGCCAGGGCTATACAGTGAGACCCTGCACTACCACCACCACCATCACAACAACAGCAAATGATGAGACCCAAACAGCTCCAGCACTTAAAATTTTTATTTCAATTAAGTTCTCTGGCATTCACCTACAAGTTGGATCTTGTAGAACCCCCTTCCAGTTTTGGTGGCTATTTTCAGTTTGGGTTACCAAATCTAGTAGTTTGTATTGGCAAATTTGAGACTCATCTCTTCTCAATCATCTTGGAAGTCTAGTTGACTTTACTTAATCATACACACAGAGACACACAGAGACACACACGATTGTACTTTCCCTCTTTCCTCCTCTTAGTATGATTTTTGGATATATTTTACTTTATGCATGTAACTGTTTTGCCTTCATGTTTGTAAGTGCACCATTTATATGCCTGGTGCCTGCAGAGATCAGAATTGGATCCACGGGAACTGGACTTGCTAATGATTGTGAGCCACCATGTGGGTGTTGAGAACCAAATAGGGTCCTCTGGAAGAGTAGCCAGTGCTCTTAATTGCTGAGCTGTTTTCCCAGCACCCTGTCAATACCTTAAAGATTTTCCATGTAAGGCTCTGAAAAAAAAACTTGGTTCTTTGTGACTATTGCACAAAATATTAATTAATACTTTGATATCACTCATGAGCCATGTACACTTTGGGGACAGGATTCTTGGCAAATGCTGTGCCACCAAGCTGAACGCCACTCCCCATGGGCACTATCATAAACTTTATATATACATTAATTTAATTCTTACATCTTATGAGTTAAGTATAGTTCTTCCTTTCATTTGCAGATAGGAAGCCTGTGCACCAGGAGGTTAGACGACAAGTGCAGGTCACAGGCATTGTGCTTCATTCTTTGTATCTGTGTGTGTTCTTTAGGTGGCTTCCCTCTAGCTTCATGTGAGGAACCCTTGGCAGTTTCATCTTGCTTGCTTGCTTGCTTTTATCTTCAAATATCTTTGAAGTTGACATCTTGCACCGTATACTATAGTATATATCCTGGGAAAATTCCGAGGATGTTTTCTAAAAAGCTGAATTCTAGCAGTGCAAAGTACCTCTCAAATTTTGTTTAGGAAGTATGGTTGACTTGTGCCTGCAATCCCAGCATTCAGAAAACAGATACAAAAGACTACTGAGCACTTGAGAACAGCCTGGCTACCTAGTAAGACCCAGCCTCAAAATAAAACTAAATCAAGCAGACCAAAGCATCAAAACTCCAAATGGATCAGTAAATTTTGTTTCAAGAGCTTTTAGGGTCCTGCACCACAGCTGCCAGGTGATTAGGGACCCCAAGAGCTGTTGCCCTGCAGTTCATATCGGTGTCTTTGACCACACTGCTATTTTTAAAATATTTTTAATATTGCTATTTGTAAGTAATTTTTAAAAAAATAGTTTAATCTTCAGCCAATTGTTATTTTTTTCCCAAATGGACAGGTGTCCCTGCTCAACAGACAAATAAGGCAAAAGATCTGATGTTACAAGCTGTGGGTGGAGGACCTTTCAGAGTCCCAGGGGAGGACGGGGAGCTGACTACTGTTAATCCAGCAGGAAATGATCATGCATCCACTGGTCTCTTTTCAGAACTGGTGGAGTCTCTCTCATTGCAGGGATCTTATGCCGGAAAAATCCACTCTATTGGTGATGCCTTCAGAAATTTCAGAAGTCTCCGATCCTTAGATTTATCAAGGAATTTGATCACTAGTCTAAAGGTAGGTTCCTTATTCCATGATCAGCCAGGTTAACTCAATTTATAGTCTCACGAGAAGAAATAAGATAGAAAATGTCAGCTGGGAAGTAGAGGATCTTCTTTTTACAGGCTCCCAACTCCATTTTATTACTTTCTATAAATTCTTTCACCTTTATGCCTAAAATTTTTTCTTATAAAGTATTAGGTAAAGCCCGGGGGTAGGATGGCAAATCCCTTTAGTTTCCAGCACTGGAGAGGCAGAGGCAGGCAGGTCTCTTAGTTCAAGGCCAGCCTGATCTACACAGTGAGTTCCAGGACAGCAAGGGCTATGCAGAGATACCCAATCTCAATACATAGAGACATAGACATAGACATAGACATAGACATAGACATAGACATAGACATAGACATAGACATAGACATAGACATAGACATAGACATAGACAGACATAGACATAGACATAGACATTAGACATTAGACATTAGACATAGACATAGACATAGACATAGACAGACATAGACATAGACATAGACATAGACATAGACATAGACGACATAGACATAGACATAGACATAGACATTAGACATATAGATGAGACATATATATAGATAGATAGATATAGATATAGATATCAGGGGAAACCATATGAAACTTGCTTTGCCAAGGGCAATAGTACACATTTCAATGCATGTAGAAGGCACTAAGTTTCTGACTTGTAAACATACGGATTCTTAGTCCCCATTCTAAAAGGAAGACTAGGTGGGCTTAGGATATACCCAGGAGACTCTGCTGGAGCGATGCACAGTACACATCGAACAATACTTGCAATGTTGTTACTGTGCATATTTTTTCTAGAAAGATCAGGAAATGATCTCAATGGAAAAAAAGTATTCAGGTCAGAAGAGCAGAGGGCAATACAAGGAGTAGGAAGAAAGGTTGGAAAAGGAGTAGGAAGAAATTGGTAAAGTGCTTGCTGCACAAGGCATGAGGTTTTTATTCTAGATTTCAGTACATGAAATTCAAGTTCTGGGAAAGCAAAGATGGTATGATCCCTGAGGCTTGCTGGCCACCTTACAGGTTCAATGACAAAATGGTGTTTGGTGTAGTGGCACATGCTTTTAATCCTAGCAGTTAGGAGGCAGGAGGATTTCTGTGACTTTGAGGCCAAGCTGGTCTACATAGTGAGTTCCAGAACAGGCAGAGCTAGACAATGAGACCCTGTCTCCAAACAAACAACAAAAATAAGGTAGTAGGTAATTGAGGAAGACTCTTAAATTAAGGTAGATCCTTTGGCCTACACACACAGACAGACAGAGATAAAGAACAGACACAGAGAGAGAACAAATACACACACACACACACACACACACACACACACACACACAGAGATAAAGAACAAACACACAGAGAGAACAAATACACAGAGAGAGACAGACAGACAGACAGACAGAGATAAAGAACAGACACACAGAGAGAACAAATACACAGAGAGAGACAGACAGACACACAGACAGACAGAGAGACAGACAGAGATAACAGACACACAGAGAGAACAAATACACACACACACACAGAGACGCACAGAGAGCAGCAGAGAGAAAGACACATGATCTATTTATGAGGATCAGCAATGCATACATAGTTCCTAATGTGCTTTAATTTCATTTTTTTCAGGGAATCCAGTATTTATGCTCACTCCAAGAGCTGAACTTATATTATAACAACATTCCTTCATTAGTGGAGGTGTCCCGACTACAACCCTTACCCTTCCTCAAAGAACTAGATTTGAGACTCAATCCTGTTGTAAGGAAAGATACAGATTATCGGCTCTTTGCCGTGTACACACTGCAAACGCTGGAAAAACTGGGTGAGACCCGCTTCCTCTTCCACTCCTCCCCAAAATATTACTGAACTCAGCTGCCTCTTAACCTTTTGCATGGTAGACCGAAGTGTGCACTGGCAGGAGACATTTGTTTATCAGTCAATATTTATGTAAGTCTTTGTGTTGGCAGGATGTGTGAGCAGTACTTTTATTGTTTAGGGAAAGGCCATCTGTGATTTTATCAGTTACTTCCAGCTTTAGTTTTCTTCAGCTGATGGTTTCTCCACTGCTTCCTCCTCAACATAAAATTTCCAAGTTGAGCCTTAGTTTCCCAGGTGCCCAGCTCTATTAACCATAAGAGTAATAGGAGCCCAGTACAATTCACTGGGAACTAGTCGTCAAGGAACGAAACAACAACAAACAAAACCCATTCCTTAGAATGAGCTAGCTGCTCTGTATTTCTACATAATTTCCTTGTTTAATATATATATATTTCTTGTTGCTATACAATTTAATCTCGTATGGTCCTGGAAAGGCTATTGTTGGGAAACTAAGTTAAAAATTGTTTCAGGAAAAAAAAAAATGTGACCCTGAGCCTTACAATGTGATTGTTTGCTGTCTGTCCCAGCTCCACTTGCCTGAAGGAGCAGGTGAGCCAGTGGCAGTGGTTGCTGTGACAACTGAGTTACTGCTTGCTCCAGTGACAACATAATAGAATTGTGTTGTGACCTGTCTCTAATGCATGCGTTGAGTTCTGGGCTTCAGTTTTTCCTCTGCAAACATGGTTTTCTGACTCTGAAAAAGAAACATGCTCACACCGTGGCTTTCGCCTCCAGATGACCGAGCCGTCCGTGACAGCGAGAGGAGAGCGGCCAAGCTACATTTCAGTCAGTTGGGCAACAGTGAAAATTTTCTCTTAGAGGTGGAAAAAAGGTAGGAAAACTTCTGTATTTTTTTTTCAGTTTGGTTCAAGGGGATTTCTAGTTTGCTTTCCTCGTTTTCCAGCAGAACTCTCAGATCTAGAATAAAACTGTCTGTTTAAAAACAGGTCTATAGGGCCGAGAACTAAGCCCTCTTCCTTTCTGACCTGGAGAGTTTACTTTGGCTGCGGTTGTTATCAGTTCCCCATCGTTACTGCCACAGCTTAGCGACAGGACGCTATGAGACCTCTCACTCTGTGAATCCTTACCTACCCTATCTTGGCAGAGTTATCCTTAGTGGGCAGTCTGTTGGCATTGAACTAGGATTTCATGACCATAGGCAAGGCTGTTTTGTTGCTTTGGCAAATTTCTAACAGATCAAAAACTCCAAAACAAAGAGTAAAGAGACCTTGAGGTTCCCAGGTATCTGAATGGCAGAGTTTTGAATTTCTGGATATAAAATCCTGTCAAAGGAAAACGTATCTTCTACACCAAACTCATGCTTTTAAGAGTTAGCCTTGTAGAGCACACTCTTAGTACCAGGGCTTGGGAGGCAGAGGTAGGTGGATCTCAGAATTCAAGGCCAGCCTGCTCTACAGAGTGAGTTTCCAGGATAGCCAGGTATACACAGAAAAACCCTGTCTCAAAAAACAAACAAAACAAAACCTAAAAAAAAAAAAAAACCCAAACAATAACAACAACGAAAAAAAGTTAGCCTCATTAGGGCTGGTGAGATAGCTTGCTGGGCAAAGGCTCTGACCCCCAAGTCTGACAACTTGAGGTCAATCCCTGGGACTCACATGGTAGAACAGAAGAACTGACTCCTACAAGTTGTCTCCTGACCTCTGTACACATGTGTATAACACACATGAACACACATATCACAGAAACGAATCCAATCAGGAGTGAGTGAATGTAATTTGAAAATTTTAAATTAGCTTCATTAGTTTTTCAAATTAATTGTTCACAGTGTAAATAATTCAAAAAAGTCAAAGCCATTCTATACTTTTGCTATTGATCTAAGCTATTTATAGCATTCTTATGTGTATTCTAAATACACATGAGTATATTTATCAGTCTGCTCATTTTGTCTAGTGTATTATTCAACACCCGGAAACAAATGCTAGTTATCGCTCTCTAGGACTGAGGAAGTGACTCAGTCAGGAAAAGCACCTGCTTGCACAAACACGAGGACATTAGTTTGGAGCCCCAGAATCCACATCATCAACTACAACGACAATCAATCAATCAATAAATAAATAAATAACAGGCATAGCAGCACATGTCTGAACCCCAGTGCAGGAGAGGCAAAGACAAGACCTGGGGTCTGAATGGCCGGCCAGCCTAGCCAAATAAGTGCTCTGGGGCTCCATGGAAGACTAAGTGTAAAACAATGTGATGGAGAACACTCGAGGAAGACATCTGATGTCAGCTTTTAGCCTCCACGTGCACACCCACATGGAGATACACACACTAAATACCCTATTTTTATTATATATATATGTATGTGTGTTACAAGTACATGGGTTGTGTGTGCAGTATCTATACGCATGCATATATGGCTTTATGGTAGTTTGTTTCCTACATGTACAGCATTTCTTTTAATAAGACGTCATGAACATATCTCCACATTATCTTTCTGTTCCTCACCATATGTCTTTTATCTAATTACCTTTTGCTTTCTTTTCCTTTGTGGCATTGAGGATCAAGCCCAGATCCCTCAGTGCTTTAGACAAGACCTCTCTCTACCATGGAGGTACTCCTACAGCCCCCGCATTGTTTACCTGTTCCTTTTCTTCCCGGCTCTAGAATATAAACTCGTGAGAACAAGGACCTTGTTTACTGTAGTATCTGCAGTGTCTATAGCAATGCCTGATATATAGGTATTGCTAAAAATCATTAATTTGAGCCGGGCGTGGTGGCGCACGCCTTTAATCCCAGCACTCGGGAGGCAGAGGCAGGCGGATTTCTGAGTTTGAGGCCAGCCTGGTCTACAAAGTGAGTTCTAGGACAGCCAGGGCTATACAGAGAAACCCTGTCTCGAAAAACCAAAAAAAAAAAAAAAAAAATCATTAATTTGTTCAATGATGAAAATGGGGCTTCACAGGCCTAAAGGTGCTTGCTATGTAAGTCTGGTGACCTGTGGAACCCATATAAAGACAGGAGGAGAGGGAAGGCAAAGGCAGGTAAATCTCTGAGTTCAAGGCCAGCCTGGTCTACAGGCGTTTCAGGATAGCCAGGGTTACACAGAGAAACCCTGTCTTGGAAAATAAAAACAAACCAAAACCAAAACAAAACAAATCATGGCCTCCACTGGGATATCTGTAAAGCATAGTTTTATTAGTCCTAGAGCATTTGGGGAAATGAAGAACTAGTATTTTATAAGCTGCATAGACCAGTGGTCTCAGAGGCTTTCTTTTGAGTTTTCAATAAATCCTTCTGTGTGACAGCTCTAGGGAGAAGACAATGAAAAACTGTGTGATAGATGAGGGCCCCGCATCACACGTCAGTCCTGAGGTTGACGCCAGGATGGAAACAGGTCAGCATTGCTTCTGTATTCGTAAAATAACCAAGACATCGGTTGCCTTTGCCGTCATAGCCAATCTCGGGTAGGATGAAGGCAAAATAATTGTGAAAACACAAATTTAAAGCCAATCCAATATTTTTTGGCTGCTTAAAAAAAAATCTCTCTTTCCAGCTGCCAGGGAACCTTGTGTTATAAAAGTACAACCCCAGACCTTTCAATGCACAAGCTGTATATATATTCAGAGAATTCAGTTTCATTTACATCACCTTACATCATTAGAGCTCCCTAAAATTACACCTCCCATCCCCGAGGCTCCTGCACATTGATTGCGGCGATAATTGAGATAATTGATTTCCTTAGAGACTGGTGAGTCATCTGCATCCATTGCTGCCAACACCCTGAACCTCCCGGGCTTCTCAGCCAAGCTCCTCCCCAGCTGCAGAATCTCTTGTGTTTGCAACCTGTAACTTAACTGCCATTAACATAACATTATTACATTATACATTATTATATGAATTTAAAAAAATTCATGACTTAAAATATACAATGATTTAAAGTATACAATCTCCATTGAGAATAAACTGCCTTAGTAGACAGCCCATTTTCCAAGGGTTTTAGAAACACCACTGTTGGTTTTCCAGTACAATTAAGGTGGTTGTACCACATTAATGGCCACACCTCAGAAAGCTTTCTGTTGTATCTGATACACCCTTGTGAATTAGCCTGCCATTCTTAAACAGATGACCTTCACTTAAGAGGGCTTTATTTGGCCTCAAGGCTTATTCCCCTTAAAAGACCTATTCAATTGTACATAAAGTCTAAGAAGCAGTAGACTGTGTTCAAAGTCCCAGAAAGAACTCTAGTAACAAGAGACTCACTGTGCAGTTTAGATATTCAGTGTCTTCAGTTGCTGACATACAATGCTTCATTTTCCTGACTTTTTAATCTATTCATGTGGACATGACTTTGACAGAGTTTCTTGATAAACCATAATAAGGTAATGTTTTCCTTTTTCCCTTTGATGTCTCAGTGCATATAAAAGAGGAGTATGGGTTGTTTGTTTTGAATTTAAAAGCATTTTTATATTTCAAATAGATGCCATTTTGAAATTATTTTGGTAAATGCTGAAGTGCGTGAAGAGCAACATTCCGGCCCCTCAGAGTCTCCCCAGAAGCGAGAATCCCAATGACTACGTTGGTTATATAGCCTAGGATTTTTTCTGGGTACACATATTTATGTATCCATTTCCAGGCAGGAAAAGTGCTTTGAAGCACAATTTGACTGGCCCTTATATGAGCTGAATTGGAATTAGTCTACATTAACGTAATATAGCATTATGTTGTAAAGACTTCACCCCATGAGCTAAAATGTCTACAGTTTCTTTTTTTTTTTTTTTTTTTTTTTAGTTTTTCGAAACAGGGTTTCTCTTTATAGCTCTGGCTGTCCTGGAGCTCACTTTGTAGACCAGGCTGGCCTCGAACTCAGAAATCCGCCTGCCTCTGCCTCCCGAGTGCTGGGATTAAAGGCGTGCGCCACCACGCCCGGCTCTGTCTACAGTTTCTATTGAGAAAAAGCTGCTGCACTAGACAACCCAGTTTCCAAAGGTTCTTTGAGGCACCATCTGGTCCCTAATTTTTTTTAATGTAAAATTTATTTAGCTGCTTTGACACGTTAAAGAGCCTTGCTTCCCACTGCAAATTGTGTTTGTGCTAGGTCCTTGGGGAGGACAGTCAGTAAGCACCATTGGTAATACAATATGATTAATACAGTTCTGCCATGCTAGGGACGTGCCTCAGGCTTTCCTCCAGCACAGATTGTACCAACTCAGGCTTTCAAAGTGGTGCTCTTGAACAAGCAGGCAACGAATCCACTGCTTTGGATTCTTGTCCTGTTCTCTTAAGCACATAATCTTTGACACCCTTCTCACACCCTCGAAATAAGCAATTTAGGCTGTATCTTTAGCCTCCTGCTCTCTCCCCTCCCTTTGTCCTTGCTGACCTAACCCATTCTCATGGTTTTATTTATGAAGTAAATAGATTTATTATTTGTTTCCTAGTCTCTCATTTATTAAAAATATCTGTCTAGCTTGGCATCTGTACCAGTGTCTCTTCTGCACCAGTTCCTCAACTCTGCTAACTAACTTGATTCATCTCAGCTTAACATTCCAGCCCCTCAAGCTAAAAGTCCTCCCAGAGGAAACAAAGCCTGAACAGCTCTTTGTATTTCATGGAACTCTTCCCAGCTCTGCTATTATCCTGGCTCAGAATCACATGGATGTTGTCCTGGTTTTCTTCCTATTGCTATGATAAACACCACGACCAACTTGGAGAGGAAAGGATGCTTTTGCCTTACAGGTCCCAATCTGAGTCCATCACTGAGGAAAGTCAAGCAGAAACCCAGTCAAGCAAGGCAGAAAACTGTAAGCGTGTCCTGAAGCAAAGCCCAGGGGGGACCACTGCTTACTCGCTCACTCCCATGGCTTGCTCAGCTTGCTCTGTATTCAGCCTAGAACCGATCTTCCCAGAGGTCACAATGTCACGATGAGCTGGGCCCCCTCACGTCAGTCATTCGTAAAGAAAATGCCCCCCTTTTCAGATTTTCAAGCCATTTTCTTGGATGACGGTCCCTCTTCCTGGATGACTTTTGCTTGTGTCAAGTTGACAAAAACAAACAACGAAGCTGCACCAGGTTTGCCACTGCTGCTCCTCTGAGTTCTTACCCTCCAGTGTGACTCTGAGCACCCCTTCCCGTCCCTTAATAGCCTCTGCTTCACAGCTCTGCTTAATATTTACGGTGTACAGATTCTGGCCCAGGGACTGTCTGTGAGCTCATCTAATCCGCACAACCTTGAAGTCGGTTTGTCAGGTGAAGAAATTGAAACCCAGAGAGGTGAAATAACCTGCCCTACTTACGCAGTAAGTGGCAGAGTGCAGATGCCAAGTGTGACCTATATATCATCAACGTTCTTCCTCTGCTTTTTTTTTCCATTCATTTTGTACTTTGATGCCAGATTAATTCTCTTAAAACACAGCTGAGATAATTAATTATACAGTCCCGCATAAAGATTTGATGGCTCCCACCCAACTACTACATTCATTTTAAACTCCTTAACCCGATGTACAGAGTTCCCCAGAACTCGGGTCCCAACCTTTCTAAAGCCTACCCCGAAGCCTTCTCCCCCAGGACTACAGTGTGCAATGCCCCAATGAAGCCCGACCTTCCCCTCCTCCCCCAGGTCGTTCTTCCTGCCTCTCGTCTGCAAACTAATGCCATTCCTCTGAAAAGCTTGCATCAAATGCCACCTGTTCTTTATGATGCACCTCAATGTCTTTTCATTTAGCAAAACCTTTTAAATTAATCTACAAGCTGGGCGGTGGTGGCACATGCCTTTAATTCCAGCACTTGGGAGGCAGACGCAAGCGAATTTCTGAGTTCAAGGCCAGCCTGGTCTACAGAGTGAGTTCCAGGACAGCCAGGGCTGTACAGAGAAGCCCTGTCTCGAAAAACAAAAACAAACAAAAAAAATCTACAAAAAGATGTTTCTGATTTTTAAAAAACCAAATGCCTATTTTGTTTGCGTGTGCATGTATTTGGCTGCATGCACACATGTGTATGAAGGCTGGACATTGATGGGTCTTTCTAATCATTCTCTACCTATATTATTTCATTTTGCATGTGTTGTGCATGAATACGTGTGTACATGTGTTTGCATGTATGTGGGTGCACATGTTTGGGCAGGAGCATAAAAACAAGCCAAAGGGTGATGTCAGCTGTCCTCTTTGGTCATTTTCCATCCTGCATGTTAATTAGGTAGGATCTCTCACTTGAACGCAGAACTTGCCAGTTGCCTGCCCCAGTAGGATCACAGGCAAGCTGCTGTACCCACCAATACTTGGGTATGTGCTAGGGATCCAAACCCTGGCCCTTATGCTTGCATGACATGTGCTCTAATCACTGGGCAATCTCATCAGCCCTTTTAATCTTTCTTTCTTTCTTTCTTCCTTTCTTCCTTTCTTTCTTATTTATTAATTTTGTAATACGGTGTTTTATTGAATCTAGAGCTCACCAATTCAGCTATCTGGCAATTCTGGCTTGTTTCACTATGTATTCCTGGCTGGACTAGAACTCTATGTAGACCATGTTGGTCTTAAATTCATAGAGATCTTCCTGCCTTGGCATCTTGAGTACTAGAATTAAAAGCCCAGTACTTGGGCAATAGAGGCAGGGGATCTTTGTGAGTTCAAGGATAGCCTTGCCTACAGAGTGAGTTTCAGGATATATAGCCAGAGCTACATTGTGAGATCTTGTCCAAGAAGAAGAAGAGGAGGAGGAGGAGGGGAGGAGGAAGAGGAGGAGGAAGAGGAAGAGGAAGAAAGAGGAGGAGGAGGAGGAGGAGGAGGAAGAAGAAGAAGAAGAAGAAGAAGAAGAAGAAGAAGAAGAAGAAGAAGAAGAAGAAGAAGAAGAAGGAAGAAAAGTGTGTACTACATGTCTAATTATTCTATGACATTTTGTGAGTTGTTAGCTTAATAAAGAGAATGCCCAGGGTGGCACATGCCATAAATCCCAGAATGCAAGAGGCAGAAATGGAGGATTTCTGTAAGTTTTCAGACAGTCTGTTCTATATAATGATTTCTAGACTAGCCAGAGCTACATAGTGAGACCCTGACTTAAAAGACAGAGAACTTTATCCTGTGGATATGTGTTTATAGAACACATGGATTTGGAATTGAATGGAACTCTGCTCATTCTTTTAGCCAATTCTTTTTGCCTTTAAATAAAATCACAATTAAGATACGCTGATTTCATGAATATAGCATATTTTAAAAGACCAAAATAAAAGTGTTCACAAAAATCCATCTCACAAGCAGGAGAGATGGTTCAGTAAATAAAGTGTTTGCTAGAGCAGGTGTGTGGGCCCAGTCAGGACCCTAGAACTCACCCAAAAAGCCAAGTGCAGTAGCACATGTTCATAATCCTGGGGTTGGGGAATTGGATCCAGGAGAGACCCTGCCTCAAAAACTAAGGTGGAGCTCAGTAAACAGACACCAAACATCAACCTCCAGCCACTCGCAAGCTCATGCTACAGTAGAGAGGTCAGGGGACCACTTGAAGGTGTTGGTTCTCTCCTTCAACTGTGTGGGTCTCAGGAATGAACTCAGGTGGCCAGGCCTGGCAGCAGGGGCCTGACCCTCTTAGCCATCTCCCAAGCTCCAAGGCCTTCTTTATAACTCATTAAAACCCATCCCGTTTTAACTTGTTGATTCTCGCCATCTCAATTTGGCCATGATGGTGTTTTACATGGATAAATGCCAGCGGCGAATAGCAGAGACATCTCAACCTACCAGCTTAAACAAGACAGAAGTTCATTTCTCTTTCCTAAAGAAGAGCCCTTCAAAGCTGTTGTGAGATCAGGGAGTTTTAATAGTGGAATAAATGCAGGAGTAACCAGTGATCTCTGCTACAGTCCAAAGGAGAGCAATTTAGCTCTGTGTGTCTCCTGGCAGAACTTGTGTTATGTTATCAGGGAAATGGCATGATAGTGTCAACTCTTCCTGTACTCCCAGTCCAGAGTGATTTATCACAGGTAATTAGGTTATAGGTCAGACTGAGTTAAGAACACCACTGTGACAGAGACAGCAAAGGGAAAGGAAGCAGCAGTGCTCAGATGCTGCCTGGGGACCTGGGAAAGGTCTCACTAGGCGGGAGGTGCTCGAGCAGGCTCTCTGTGGGCATAGTTGAGAAGAAAGAGTTGTCAAAGTAGAGAGAAAAGAAGCTGCAAACCTAGCTCCGAGAAACAAGGAAGGAGACTTGTGGGCAGGAAGTCCAGGTACATCAAGTCACCAAATAGAGGTGTGACAGATAAGGACATCGACTCAGCTTGTGACTGGCACAAAGACCAAACTGTAAAGAGCCTCTTTGCTGGTAACTGTGTTCATTTTTATACTCAAGGGAAAGTGGGTAGCAATTTGTTTGAAGGGAAAGGCGTTTATTAGGTGTGTCTCTAGAGGGAAACTGAAGCCTGATTCAGGCAAAAGAGGACTGGTCCGAATAGAGCCCCAGGGATGGAACTTGGGATGGAATCCTCAAGGATCCTGGAGACAAACGCTGAGGGGGTTTGCCTGTGATGCTGTTACAGAAGTTATATCTAACACGAATTGAATTTATGAATAAAATAGTCAAGAGATGTTGAAAAGATAAAAGTACAACGGTACTGAAGTTACAACTCATGACAGTCTTGTGGTGGGAAAATACTCATTTTCTTTAACGATTGTCATTTAATGTGAATATCATTGCAAAATTTTTTAACTTGGGAATTAAATTTTTACCAGGGCTTAGTAAATCAAAGAAAATGGCTCAGTTTCATTTATTTTAGGGACTAGTAGAACACAAGTAACTTCTTTTTTTTTTATGATTTGTTTGTTTTTTGAGACAGGGTTTCTCTGTACAGCCCTGGCTGTCCTGGAACTCACTTTGTAGACCAGTCTTGTTGAACTTACAGATATCCACCTGCCTCTGCCTCCTGAGTGCTGGGATTAAAGATGTGCACCAGCTTTTCATTTCAATTTTCTGTGTATGACTTTATTTAGCCTGCATGGATGTAGATCACAGGCATGCAGTACTCACACAGGCCAGAAGAGGGACTCAGATCCCCTGGTACTGAAGTAACCGGTGGCTCTGAGCCTTCGTGGGGGTTCCAGAGACTGAGCTCAGGTCCTCTTCAGGAACAGCAAGTGCAATTAACCCTGAACCAATACTCCAGGCCCCCCTCCAGTTATTTCTGCTTTTAATGTTTTATTTGGAATTCAATAAGGTGTTTATTAAAGTTTCACAGTGAGAGGGAGACAAAAGTTTGAGGGGACAGAATACCCATGGACCTCAAAGAGCAAACAGCTGAAGTGCCTTCCCATAGCTGGACAGCAAGTCCTACCCTGCTGGTGACCTGGGCAATGCATTTCTATTTCAACCTCTCATGGACTGCAGGGTCTTTGTCCAAACAAAGCTAAGTGATTGCTGGCAGTCAAAGCAGTCAACTGTTCGTTCTTTGCCTCCATCCCAGCATTATAAAGTCAGTGTAGGGCTGGTGAGATGGCTCAGTGGGTAAGAGCACCCGACTGCTCTTCCAAAGGTCCAGAGTTCAGGTCCCAGCAACCACATGGTGGCTCACAACCATCCGTAACGAGATCTGGCGCCCTCTTCTGGAGTGTCTGAAGACAGCTACAGTGTACTTACATATAATAAATAAATAAATCTTTAAAAAATAAAAAATAAAAATAAAGTCAGTGTATTCCTGTTACCTTGATATGGGGGTGTGAAAATGGGCTGGACAACAATATCACAACTGTACTTGTTTTGGGGATTACGCACTCAACATATTTTCTATCTGAAGAAAAATAAAGTATAAGATAAAAAAAAAAGTATCTAAGAATGCAAATCGTTACTTTTTCGTAAATTTTCCTGATGTGGCATGTGTAAAATTTAGCCATAATTGTGTGAGAATAAATTACCAGAGTTTTTAGTTCAAGGAGAACATAGCAGGACAGGCAAGGTGGGTCAGCAAATAAGGAAGACACATGATGACCCCACTTGGTGGAAGAAAGAGTCAACTTCCCCTAAATTATCCTTGATCTCCACATGTCTGCCATGGCAGTGATTCATTCAGACGCATCATAAATAAGTAAAACATAACAAAAATTTAAAAGTACTACAGCAGCTGGGCATGATAACACACACTTGAAATTTTAGTACTTTAGCCGCTAAGGCAGGAGGATCATTAGGCTAGCCTGAGCTACATAGGGAGACCCTATCTAGAAAGTAGAGAACCCACAAAATAATGGAGGGACTGAAAAAAATCATATATCTGATAAGGGCCTAGCATCTGTTTTATACAAGGAGCTCTTACAACTCAGTAACAAAAAGATGTCCGACCTGGCACTGGGAAGATGGCTCAGCAGGCAGCCATACCAGCTGCGAAAAATCCTGATAACCTGAGTTCAGTCTCCAGAACCCATGGGAAAAACAAGCTGTGGAGACACACATCTGCAGTTCCAGCAGGAGAGGTGACAACAGGGCAATCCCCTGGAAGTCTGAGGGTTGTGTATACAGCAGGACAGCAGGATAAAGGAGAGAGCCGGCCTCAACAGGAGGAAGGTGAGAAGCAGCACCTAAAAGCTGCCCACTGGTAACACGTGCTCATCTGGGCACCACGCACCCACACAGACAACACAATATTTCTTAAAAGATACTCAACTTGACTAAAGTATGGGCAAAGGATTTAAATAGATGCTTCTCCAAAAATTCATATGCAACTGACCAAGTTCATGAAATATTCAACGCCACTAAGCATCAGGGAAAGGCAAATTTATAACCACTTCATACGCATTAGGATTACAAGACTCGAAAGGACAGATAATAAGCAAGAGCAAGGATGTAGAAATTTTGATCCTTCATACATTGCTAATAGGAGAGCAAAATTGTACAACGTCTTTGGAAAGTAGTTTAGCAATTTCTTAAGAAGTTAAACATAGAGGTACCAGAAATTCCACTCTAATCTGTCTCCTGGGAAAAATAGAAACAAAGCAAAGTGTGATAGATATATCCATATAAAGAGTAGTATTCAAGGCTGGAGAGATGGCTCAGTGGTTAAGAGCACTGGCTGCTCTTCCAGAGGACTCAAGTTCAATTCCCAGCACCCACATGGCAGATCATAACTATCTAAAACTCCAGTTCCAGGGGATCTATCATCCTCACACAAACATACACGCAGGAAAACCACCAGTGCAAATAAAGTAAAATAAAATAAACTGTTAAAAATTTTAAAAAAAAGGGGGGGGGGATTAAAGGAGCCGGGCGTGGTGGCGCACGCCTTTAATCCCAGCACTCAGGAGGCAGAGGCAGGTGGATTTCTGAGTTTGAGGCCAGCCTGGTCTACAAAGTGAGTTCCAGGATATACAGGGCTACACAGAGAAACCCTGTCTATACAGAAAAACAACAACAACAACAACAACAACAACAAACCCAGAAGTTCAAGGTAAGCTACAACTACATAATGAATTTGAGGCCAGACTGGGCTACATGACATCCTACCTTTAAAAGGAGAGAGGCCAGTTGAAAATGACAGAGACTAGAGTTAAGGGATTTTGATTTGGGATCATTTAGACTCCAAGTATCATTAATCCCAGGGGGTACACCAGCACTTGGCAAAGAGCTCAGACAATGGAGGATTTGCTCAAACCAAAAATTAGATTGAAGGAAAGAAAAAGAACCGGTGAGTCTGGAAACCAGTGTTGAGTGTTGAAACAGAAAAAGTCATCTTGTACAGGGTGAGGACAGGCAGAGCCTGAACCCAAATCAGGTTACTTTGCCCCAGTGCTCAGGCTGCAACCACCCAGTCTCTGCTTCGCCTTGTTTCGTACCCAGTGCCACCGTGAAAGCTACCAGAGAAACAAAGTGTGAGAGTTTTGTGTTATTCTTAGAAAGGTAGTTTTACCAGACTCAGGGAAAGAAGCGCTATCTTGTATTTACCGACAACATCTCAAAACCAGAAGGCAACTCAGAAATGGGATGCATCTCAGCCTCAGATGGACTCAACGGCTGTTGCCATGCTGTGTTTGAAGTAGCCTGGCTCTTGGTGGTTTTTGGCTGCCAGAAAGCTTGTAGAAGAACACATGGCTTGAAGAAGGCCAAGATTTTGAAAGGCTCTTGCACAATCCTGCTAAAAAAGAATTTCCCTAAACCAATGCAAAGCACTTAGTTTCCAAAGTCCCTTCAGAAGGTGGAGGCTGCCCTCGAACTTATAAAGAACAAGCTGGGGACCTTCTTGCTCCAGCCTTTCCCATACTGGGGTCACAGCGGTATGCCACCCAGTTCAAATGGGAACTTCTAAAGTGCCTACCATTAGAAGTTTTATAGTTTTCGTTTTAAAGTTATTTCTCTAATCATATGTAAGAAATACTGGGAGACCTAAGAAATCAGTATTCTCTATGAAGTAGGTTCTGATTAGATATTATTCTCTTTTTACAAATGAGGCAATTGAGGTAGAAAGAGCCAGTCTTGAAAGGACAAATCAGGGTGGTCTGATTAGAGCCTTGGAGATGTGTATAAAACCAGAGTCTATTCTCAGCATCTCCTGTGGAAGGGGATTGTTGACTTGATGTTAGGCTTCACCGTTTACTCAATGGGAAGTGTGCAAAATACATTTCGACTTCTGAGTGTCTACAGAACACTTCAAAACTTACGAGACCATTTTATACCCATGGTCTTGTTTTTGCCTCCCTTTGCTGCTGAAAGAGACGGGTTGTATAAGTTTCATCAGCATTGCTGAACTAACAAAGTGAGGGAATTCCGAGAGCTGATGAAGCAACCTGCCCAGGTTCTCATAGTTTCTAAGTGGTGACACCATGAGTTAACCCCAGGTCTTATGACTTCCCCTTAGTATCTTTCTATAAGACATGCTACCTTTGAACTATGTTGGGACTTCACTGTATTCCTTTCCTTTTAATATAGACGCAAACAAAGGACTTTTTATTCCCTTCCCCAACCGGGAAATAAAGGATTCCCTAAGCAGCATTTGTGCAGCCCAGGGCAGTGGCACACCAGCTCAGAAATTAGACGTTTTTCCACTGGGGACACAGGTAATTCATTCACTCTCCTGCCGAATGACCAATACTAATAATATAGTGTTGTCTTTACTTATACATGGGACCTTACTTAGCACACTGGAAGCTGGGCAGGGATGCATCCATGTTTAACAGTTCAGAGCTGGCTATAAAATTCCTTCTCTTTACCAAACGCCTCCATCTCCTGTTCTCTGACCTCTCACATTTTCTCCCTTCACCCTTTTTTTTTTTAAAGATTTATTTATTATTATAACTAAGTACACTGTAGCTGTCTTCAGATACACCAGAAGAGAATGTCAGATCTCATATACGGATGGTTGTAAGCCACCATGTGGTTGCTGGGATTTGAACTCAGGACCTTTGGAAGAGCAGTTGGTGCTCTTAACCACTGAGCCATCTCTCCAGTCCCCCTTCACCTTTTTTAAGCTCAAAGTTTTACGTATCAAGACAGCTTTCTCCCAAAGCTGTCTCTGCTGTGTAACAGACAGCGAGGAAGGGTAATGTGGCAAGGAGTGATAGGCAATGAGAGATTAGAGATAGTGCAAGATTTAGGAAAAATTAAAAATAACAGCTGGACAGTGTGGTAGCACACTCGGGAGGCAGAGGCAAGCAGATCTCTGAGTTTGAGGCCAGCTTGGTCTACAGAGTGAGTTCCAGAACAGTCAAGGCTACTCGGAGAAACCTGTATTGGAAAAAAACAAACAAACACCCCCCGCAAGTTTTCTGAGGGGAAAAAAAGGTGGTAGAAGTCATGTAATCACTTTATTAAAGTTATCATGTGTGAGCCAGTATGACCTAAGAACAGAGAACTTCTCCCTTGGCTTTTTTTTTTTTTTTAAATAAGCAACAGGATGGTGGAAAACAGCCAGCCAGAGTAAGGGCTAATGGAGATGTGAATGGTCAGCGCAGCTTTAGTGAAGAGACAGTGAGGATTTTTCAATATGTGTGTGCTATAAAGCCTTTTAGTTCTCAAGGTGGTTAGAATTTGTTTCTTTGTTTTTAGAGGTCCTTCTTGGGTGCTAGGAAACTATCTCTGTTACCTTTTCTTTTCTTTTCTTTTTTTAAATCTTGCTATTTATTTGAGAAAACAATGTCTATTCCAATATACAATTAAGTAGTACTTCAGAGTTAAAAACAAGCAAAAACACCCTCTCTAGAATTATTTCCTTAAGGAAGAAAAAAAAAGAATTGAATAAATTACTATAATCCTTACATTTAGCATAAAGCAGTGCAAATAATTCTTCCCCTTCTTCCTCTTCTCCTCTTCCTCCTCCTCCTCCTCTTCTTCCTCCTCCTCCCCCTCCTCCTTTTTTTTTTTTTTTTGGTTACATAAATTGTATATGTGGGTGCCAGTATATGCTGGAATAGAACCCAAGGCCTTGGGCATGCTGGGCTAGCACAGTACCACAGAAGTATAGCCCTAGCCAATATATTTTAAGATTATAACCAAATATTTTAAGATTTTAAAAAAACACATATTAGATTGCTTTCTTTTTGCTTCAGCTGTTGCCTAGTTATGCCTCAGATTAATTTACAGCTTGTTAAAACTCCAGCAGTCGCTTGGCACAATGGGCACACACCTGTAATGCCAGTACTGAGGAGGCAGAAGTAGGATTGTTAGGCTATCGTGATTATACAGGGAGCTCCAGGCCAGCCAGGGCTACACTGCACTCCCTGTCTCCGGGGAAAAAGAAGAGTGAACATAAATTCTTGTTAGCTTCTGTAGCTAGCACTCAGCTTTATCAGAAAAACCAAATAAATAGAGAAGATAAAACTGGAAACCGAGATCTGGGTGGAGAGATGGCTCAGTAGGTGAAGCATTTGCTGTGCAGGCGTGAGCAGCTGGTTTGGATTCCCATGTAAAAGCCGTGTACAGTTAAAGGGGGACAGGTGGATCACGGGCGCACTGGCCAGCCAGACTAATCAAATAGATGAGCTACAAGTTTAATGAGAGGCCCTGTATCAAAAATTAAGGTTGCAGAGTACTAAAGGAAGACAGCCAACAACAATCTTTGATGGTTAACTCTTATGCGCATCCCTACACACACACCACCTCTCACCTCCCTCTCCCTGACGAAAATGAAAACATGGTCTGAACTAATTTGCATGCAGACAAAACTCAGCATCGCAGTGTTTGTGTTTTCAAGGAGCCTCCTTCCCACTCTAAAGCAACTCTGGAGCCTCCTCGTGCTGTAACTGTCTTAAAATGGGCTCAACCTTGGACCCCTGCTGGAAGGTCTGTTTCCCTGCCTCCAGGGATGCGTGTCCATGGTAACAGGAAAATATGCTCAACTCCCACTCCCGTGAGCTTATGTCTGAACACTCACAGATGCCTTTCTTCCTAAATTTTCAAACTTTTTTTTTTTTTTTTTTAGATGCAGGAAGCAACAAGAAGGGAGACAAGTGACCTTCACCAGGAAGATGGTAAATATTTTGCTCATTGGCTATCCGGAGAGATCTGGATGGGATAAGATTTACGGGATGACCCGGCAGCGCTCCATCTTCTGGTCAGATGACCCATCTGCTTTCCCAGGGACTGGCTCAGCGCTTACGATCTGGGAGGCTTTTCTGCTTGAAGAGTGACTGTTCCCTTCTGCACCGCTTCACTTTCTTCTCCTGCTCTCCTCCATATGTGTTATTTCTATATTTTTTCTCTTTCTGTGTACTCTTAGAATTACTCCCCAAAGGACAATATGTTTTTAACTTATACAATCTAAAAATTGTCAATATCTTAATTTTTCCTTATTTATTTATTTATTTATTTATTTATTTATTTATTATATGTAAGTACACTGTAGCTGTCTTCAGACACTCCATAAGAGGGCATCAGATCTCATTATGGGTGAGCCACCATGTGGTTGCTGGGATTTGAACTTCGGACCTCCAGAAGAATAGTCGGGTGCTCTTACCCACTGAGCCATCTCACCAGCCCAATTTTTCCTTCTTTTAGAAATGAAATTTAAAGACCGTAAAGGACTTTTCTCTTTCCAGCTCCTTGCCCCACAAAAGATATTGCTCCTACAGACTTTTGTTCTGCTTTCGTGAATGGAGCCTAAGACCTTCCTAGTGCTGCCAAGGGCTCTGAGCTATGTTCCCCAGTGAGTTCCTAATGGACTTCTAGTCTTCACACTGCTAAACCCCACAAGATTTCTTTAATGCAATTTCCATTTAGATTTATCTTTGTTTTTATTTCTTTCTTTAGCCCAGGCATCCGATCCCTTCTGAGATCATTTTCTCCAGCTTATAATGCATCCTTTGGTGTGGCCTATGGTGATGAACTCTCTGTTTTGTTTGTTGGTTTAATGCTTCCGTTTCACCATTATTCTTTCTTTCTTTCTTTCTTTCTTTCTTTCTTTCTTTCTTTCTTTCTTTCTTTCTTTCTTTCTTTCTTTCTTTCTTTTTTCTCGAGGCAGGGTTCCTCTGTGTAGCCCGGGCTGTCCTGGAACTCACTTTGTAGACCAGGCTGGCCTCAAACTCAGAAATCCGCCTGCCTCTGCCTCCCGGGTGCTGGGATTAAAGGCGTGCACCACCACGCCCGACGCCCGGCTTAAATTCTTAATTCCAAATATTTTTCTTCTTTGTTTAGTATGTTTGATTTGGTCTGGGTCACTTTTTCTAAGGAAAATGTAAGCTTTTTTTTTTTTAATATTTCCGTAAACAGAATAAACATAGGTGTCTGATAGCTATATGGTATATATTATTTATAACATCAAACCTTTGTAAGTCTTTTTTTTTTCTACTGGTTTTCATTCATGTTAATACTTTGGTTTTTGTTTGTTTGGACTGTTTGCTTACTCTTAATTTGAATAATTATATGAACATTATGATTAGTCTTATATGTGTTTGTCTTTTTCAGAACAAATTTTCATTTGCTTCTGCCCGGTACCTAGAATACTATCCGTCTGGGGCTGATAACTCCAGCACAAGTCATTATCAGAGATGCCTTATTTCCAGCTTATCTTCACCCTTAGCACTGCATCCTACCCACATGTTCTTACTATAGTGTGTACTAGTGCCCTGGGTAAAACACTGCTGGTCTGGAGGTCCTCAGGACCATCACGGTTAGAGGGGTTAATATGACCAACTCAGAAATAGCATAGCTACTACTCCTAAGGCAGCCCTTCAAGCATAAGAATCTCTGAACACATCAAGGAGCACAGAGCCTGCTCCTTTCTCTGGCGTCCTACTCGCTAAACTGTGAGACATATTACATAGCAAATAGAGCTCAGAGAAATGCTTTAGAATTGGGTTAGCACCTCGGCCAGGATTTTCATACATTTTGCATTCCCTGCTGTTTATGTCTATTTGTCTTTTCCAGAACAAATTTTCATTTGCTTCTGCCCGGTACCTAGAATACTATCCGTCTGGGGCAGCTTTAACCCCAGCCTCAAGTCTTAGGTATCAGTTCCCAGGGAGTGAACTAAAACCCCTGGGTGGAGTTTTAAGGGTGAACGAAGGCAAAGACTCTATAAAATCATAGACCAACTATTGTCTATAAACTGAATACACAAAGCCACGACTCTTGTCATGGGGAGGTCCACCCACTTTTTATATGAAATTACTATTTAGAAGCCATGTGTGGTGACACACATCAGTAATAGCAGCACTTGGGAAATGGAGGGTTGGGGAGGGTTGTGAATTCAAGGCCAGTCTGGGATACACAGGCAGATCTTGTCTCAAAGGACAAAAAAGCAAAAAACAGTACATAGACACCTTTGAAATTATAGTTTTAAGAGACCATACTTAGGGTACTCTGTCAATATGACGTTTGTCACCAGAATAATACATATTGCTTGTCGTTTCGAAAGCATCCCCCCATGTCCTGTTGTCATCGTCCCTGTGGAAGGCGTTCGATGGCTACTAGAATTAGAACCACCTCTTCCAGTGCCCTCTCCTGGTCTAGTGAACAGAGAAACCTGCCTGGGCCAAGATATGCTCTCATCGTCTTTTGTTTTGTCTCTCCCTTGGTGAGAATTAGAACTCAGGCTCTACCCGCCTCCTCAGAGCACAGTCCGATCTCCAGAGAAGATGACAAGAGATGGATACCGAGTGTCTTTCCTAGACACTAAGTCTTCAAGTTCTTCTCCAGAAAAGGACTTGATACCAAAACCTGATGCCTATCCGTGCACCCATGATGCCTCCTTGGGTAAACGCCTGGATGTAGGTGATTCTAACCAGATCCTTCCCTGTCAGTTACCTTCTGAGGTTTGTCTGGACCGCTATGGTAATCAATATTCTCAAACTCTGTGCCTGCACGGAAGTCTTGTCAAAAGGGCTCAGAAGGGCAAGAACTACCGAGAACATAGCATAAAACCTTCACACGACAAAAAGGCCACCTCGTCCCATCCCTGTGGAGACTTACTAACATCCCTGTCAAACCCCGACTCCAGCACGGGAAGGCTGCTGAGGCTTAGCTCAGGTAATAGCTTCCTGTCCGTTTGCAAGTCCTTTTAAACTCATGAAGTTCGGAGTTAGGATTTCTTGAATTGGATCCCTATTTCTTCAGTGGTGTGTTAGGGTCATGAGTGGTTCATGGAACGTCAAGAAATCTGGAGGGGCATGGGTGTGACATGATGGGTGAGTTAGAGAAAAATAGAGAAATGTGAGTCTCACAAGTGCACATGATTTTAGTTAAGCAGCATACCACCACTTACTGCCAGCCGCAGCTAGTTCTCTCTGGTGGCCATCATGAATCTCTGTCCTCTGCATAGGTGACCGACCACATGTGGATGCACATGTATACACATGTATGGGGGCGGGGCAAGACAACAAGAACTTCTTGGGGTGATGTGTTGAGAACAGAATAGGAAAATGTATTCTCCAGAAAAGTTAGTTTCAGGGTAAGTTATTGAGAGTAGTCTTCAACTATAATTTTTTTTAAAGCTTATTGAATAGCCAGATGCTATTCTAGTTCTGAGGTAAAGTGAGAGCAAATTCAAATTCCATGGATACTTGATCCTAAGTTTTAAATCTCTGCTTTTATTCTAACAAGATAAGATAGTAGGAACTGCAGAGAGGCTCAGTGCTTAAGAGCACTGACTGATCTTCCAGAGGTTCTGAGTTCAATTCCTAGCAAACTCATGGTGGCTCACAATTATCTGTAACGGGATCCGATGCTCTCTTCTGGTGTGTTTGAAGAGAGTGGCGAGTAGCAGTGTACTCAATTACATAAAATAAATAAATCTTTTTTTAAAAGATAAGATAGTAAGTTAACATATAAATATGTCAGTTGATAAATGTTGGTAGCTTCAGCTAGAGAGAGCAGTGGAGACAGTGTGTGGACAACAGATTCTGACTGCTATATTATAAGAAAATTACTCTTTGATTTGCTGACAGCCTGGGAATAAAGTGTGGGAGAAAGACTCAGTGATTCCAGGGTTTCAACCTAAACTACTGAAAGAATGGAGTATATGTGTGTGTGTGTGTGTGTGTGTGTGTGTATGAATAGAACAGGAGAAATGAGTTTTAAGATAAACATCAAGAGTTTGGTTTTGGGTATTTTTTTAAGATTTATTTATTTATTTATTTATTTATTTATTTATTGTAAGTACACTGTAGCTGTCTTCAGACACTCCAGAAGAGGGTACCAGATCTCATTATGGATGGTTGTGAACCACCATGTGGTTGCTGGGATTTGAACTCAGGACCTTCGGAAGAGCAGTCAGTGCTCTTAACCGCTGAGCCATCTCTCCAGCCCGGTTTTGGGTATCTTAAGTTTGAGATGCTGCTAGAACTTCCCCGAGCTTGTGATCTAATAATTTGTCATAATGGATGAAGACGAGTGGAGAGAAGAAAGCCAAGGATTGTTACACTGGGAAGAATGTGCGTTAAGAAAGGGGAAGTGAACTGGGCATGGGTGATGGCGCATGCCTTTAATCCCAGCACTCAGGGGGCAGAGATAGGCAAATTTCTGAGTTCAAGGCCAACTTGGTCTACAGAATAAGTTCCAGGACAGCCAGGGCTACATAGAGAAACCCTCGTGTGTGTGTGTGTGTGTGTGTGTGTGTGTGTGTGTGTGTGTGTGTGTGTGTTCTGTGTTGGAGGCTGTAGGGAAGGAGAGCTGAGTCTGTCAGTTATTTGGAAATACAAAGGAATTAGTGAATAGCTTCAGGGGATACATTAAAATAAAAGCTCTATTGAGGTGAGTTTAAAAAAAAAAAAAAGCCTGGGCATGAAGCAAAAGTACTAAGTATGTGCAACCCCCGTCAAGGAGTTTCGCAATGGTGGGGAGCAGAGAAATGGGAGAGGGGATGGAGATAGAGTCCTATAAAACTGACCAGAACCATCAGTAGAGGGGCCATTAATGATAGAGCAAAAAAAAAAAAAAAAAAAAAAAACAGAACAGCTGCAGGGGAAACTTCTTGTCTGGTCCAGAAGAGATGAAATCTGGTTGGCTGATAAAGAAGCCGGCCTCAGGTGATGTACCAGGAGTTCATCTTTAAGGAGGAGGCAGAGGATTTATTCAGACAGCAGATAAATGATAATTTTTTATTCAGTAATGAGGTGGCATGGACCTTTAGCTTGATTGTCTCTATTTTCTCAGTGAGATAAAAGAGGGAAGAGACAATATTCAAAGTAACCTAGCAGTGATGGATTAAAGGAAAAAAGGTCAGAAGAGATGTGTTGTTCTCCAACCACTGCTCTGGTATAGGCTAGGAGCATAATCAGAATTGAGGTTTTGTCAGGTAGAGGGAGACAAAAGAGCTAATGGTGTATGTCAGGTGGGGACAAAGAACTAATGGTGTCTGCTAAAGAGGCGTCATCATGACCCTCGATACCAACAGAGGCAAGGTATGGGAGAGCTGAAAGGCTGGTTCATTTCCCAGGCTACTTTCTCCACAGATCTCTATGCCACAACCCATTTCAACAGTGACCCTGCTCTGCTGGCCAGTGTGGAGCAACAGCTTTCCAGCCTCCGTGACTTTGCACCAGCACCTGATTCTTTCCCAAGCAGCCCTGCCCTAGGGAATTCTCTGCGGACACTGCTGCTGCCTCCTGGGACTCCAGAAAACAGAGAGATTCCAACTAAGAGGTCATTTAGCCCTTCAAGGAGAGGATTCAAGCGGAAGGACGGTATCCTTGCCAACCCGAGTCTGAAGCGTGGTTTCCAAGACTCTACAGGCAGCGAGGCGCAAGTATTGACTTGTTTGTGTGTGTACAAGAAACACAGAGGCTCTAGAACAGAATGTGCTACTGTCAGGGTTTAGGGTGGTTCCCACCAATAGTGCTAGGAGTTAGTTGGGATTTCCCGAGGCTTATGACCAATATTACCAGGATAAATCCTGTGATTCTCCTGCCCCTAGGAAAAGCTTCATATCACAAAGGACCTGGCCCTGATTTACTTTGAGAGCATAGACATGGTACATGGTAGGGAACACTTTAATGTCCTGCAAGGATTTGCCAAGAGGAAGCAGTAAAGAAGTTGTCACAATGCGGTGAAGAGATGGCTCAGCAGTTAAGAGCACTGACTGCTTGTCCAAAGATCCTGAGTTCAAATCCCAGCAACTACATGGTGGCTCACAACCACCAGTACAGCTACAGTGTACCCATATACAATAAATAAATAGATAGGTAGGTAGGTAGATAGATAGATAGATAGATAGATAGATAGATAGATAGATAGACCTTGAAGAAAAAAAAGTTGTCACAAGGAACTTACTTAAAATAGTTTTTTTTTTGTTTTTTTTTTGGTTTTTCGAGACAGGGTTTTTCTGTGTAGCCCTGGCTGTCCTGGCACTCACTTTGTAGACCAGGCTGGCCTCGAACTCAGAAATCCGCCTGCCTCTGCCTCCCGAGTGCTGGGATTAAAGGCGTGCGCCACCACGCCCGGCTCTTAAAATAGTTTTTATAAAATCTTTTTTTTTTTTTTTTTTGAGACAGGGTCTCACTGTGTAAACCTAGCTAGTCTGGAACTCATTTTATACATAAATCAGACTGGCCTCAAACCCAGAGATCTGTCTGCCTCAGCCTCCTCAGTGCTGGGATTAAAGACTTGCCTCACCATGCTCAGCTAAAATCATTATTTTGCTTCTCTGTACAGGAAACCAAGTGATTCTAAAAAATTTCCCCAAAGTACCCACAGGCAAATGAACTAGATTGTCCAGAGGATTTTTCTCTGGGAATGAATTCAGAATCAAGAACTGGCTTTTCTGAGTGCTAATTTTCTCCAGCTTTTGCCAGCAGGAAGCCTTCCTTTGGACTGGAGAACGCATCTCCAACAGTCCATGACCATGTAAAGCAGGCACCAGTCATTTCCTGTCCCCTGAAGAAGCACAGTGCTTGATCAAAGCTGTCCCCAGCCGCTCTAAGATCCAGTTGTTGGGAATCTCTTTGCACATTAGCATGACTTGACGGCAACTTCTGTTCCTTGATCCTTTGAATTCTTCCCCCTCAGTTTTCAGAACTCTGGTGGGGAAAGCTGGGGTACAGCTTGCCCATTACGTACGAGGTCCTAGGCACAATCACATACCACAAGTAATAAAGGGAGAAGCCTAGGAGGCCTCTGGAGACAGTCATATTTTTTGTGCACTAAAGGGGGCAGTCTTGCAATATTTTCCTTTTTTGTTTTTTGGCTTGTTTTAGATTCTCAGCCACAAATGACTGTTTTACCAGATGAAAACACTAACCATGATGGTATATTTAGGGTGTCCCAGGAACACTTAGTATATTTGAGATGCTGCGCTACTAAAACGGCCTAAGAAAGAAAATTTCATCTCATATATTGTTAAATTCTATCTCATATATTGTTAAAAATCTCAACATTTTTGGACTATCTTTACTATTCCCACTTTTTCCTGTTAGATGTTGTTTTTCTTACTATGGAGAGTGTCCAAAGTGCTAACTTAATGTAAACACAAGGTCAGACATTTTTGCTTATCCTGTGTGCCCGAGATGAGTTCAGGGCCCACACATGTGCCAGGTCCTTGGCATGGTGGACCGTGTTACTAGCACTTGGGGAGCAGAGGTGAGAGGATCAGGAGTTCAAGACCAGCCTGGGCCACATGAGAATCAGTCTCAACCAATAAAGAAAAAAAAAAGTTAAAGCCATTAACAGTAAATGTTTATTTTTAATAGATTTCCCTAACGTAGCCTTTGGATATGACTAGACTTTCCTATGCTTTAACCCCAGATCAGGTTAACGTCCCAAATGATCCCGCCTTGTGTCCTTTATACGTCCCCGGTCCTTACTCTGTCCTGATCAGAGCTGGCTACAGACTTTCTGAGTGCATGCTTATCCCAGTTGTGATGTCATTTCCTACCAATCACAGGCCACACATGTTACTCAACTCAAGTCACTGTCCCGGGTGTTGGGCATCATTACCTCATTAATCAGCCTTAGTCTTTTGCATCAAAGGAGCCAAGAACTGAGAAATGATTTGGCTGTCTTTAATTTATTTCAGTGTGTGTGTGTGTGTGTGTGTGTGTGGTGCTGGGGATAGAAGCCAGGGCTTTGCACATGCATAGCAAGTGCTCTATCACTGAGCTAAATCTCTAGGCAGTATTAGCTTTTTTGAAGTCCACAAGACACAAAGACTAGGAACTAGACTTATATATAAAATGCACAATAATGTGTGTCAGGTTGGAATGAATAAAAGCAAATGTGAATTTTACTATACAGATCTATCTATGATTTCTTTATATAGAAAAAAAAACATTAGTACTTGACCCAACAATGGCATTTAACTTATATATTCTTAAAACGTTATAGAACATTTATTTTATTTTAAATAGAAGTTTATTATGAATTTTAATTTCTCATTAAATTACCCTCAATTTTATCTTATCACATATGGTACTTTTTAAACCATCCTGCAGTTTAATCTTCTTTTTGTATTACACGGTACACTGAGCCAAAATGTACGTACTAAGTAACATATTTTTATTGTTAACAAATTCTAAAAACCTCCATGGAAAAATAACGCTGGAGGATCCACTGCTTTTGAATTTGTCCTTGAGGGCCTAGAGATGAGGCTCAATGGTGGAGCACTTACCAGTATGTCCAGGGTCCTGGGGATAATCGATCAAAGAAAAAGAAAAAGGGAAGATGAAATTTCCCTGACTATTTCATGTGCTTGCCTTGGACATCATAATATGCAATTCACATCCAAACCAAAAGATGAAAGATTTGCTACTTTAAGGAGTTATTGACGCTTTATATGTCTGGATCCTTATTGTATAAGAATCACACAAACGATCCGGGGTCTTGGTTTTGTTTTTGTCTTCTTGAGCCTCTCTCTAGTGACCTGGGCAGTTTGCATGGTTTATCAGGAAACCACAGTCCCCCGATCTCTGCCAGAACCCCCCACGTGGCCACTGTCCTGAGACAGCTCCTGGAGCTGGTGGACAAGCACTGGAATGGCTCTGGCTCCCTCCTCCTGGACAAGAAGTTTCTTGGTAAGTGCATATAGCTCTCTGCACTGAGGAGGGCAGGACCTGGCTTCTGCCCTGTGGTTTGTTTTGTTAAAAGCCATCCAGTTCCCTTATCCCACAAGGGGAAGCTTGTATCACACGCAGACATTTCCCAGAAACGCCATAAGTAACGAATCTGCATTTTTGTCTCATTCGTCTTCCCTGTTTTTTTTTTTTAAATCAGCTGTTTGTCCGATTGCTTTGTAGCAATGGGTTTCTTCTTCCTGTGCTGTGCTTGTGGGTGCTCGTGTGTGGTCTTTGGTAACATGTTGCATGATCAGATATATGTAATAGAGAGTAGTTATATTAATAATTGCAAAACCATTTTCTATTCCTTTGAAAGTGCCGGTACTGAGGCCAACACAAGTTAGGTTTGGCTCTCTGAGATTTTCAGAGGCTGTTGAAATGTTGATTTTATAAAATGCAAATGAATTAATGCTCTTGGGCTAATTCTTAGATGCATGGGCAGAGAGCTTTATAAGCGTTGGCTCCAAGTGTTTATCTGTTGTTTGATGGCAAGAGAACTCAAGGAACTTTTACTTGTTAGAAAAGCTCTAAGGAGAAACTAGAAACTTAAACATTTTTTGGGCTGCAAAAATTATTTTTAATTTCTAAGGGCTGAGGCTGTAATTCAGTGGCAGAATATCTGTCCAGCAGGCACAAGCCCCATTCCAGCACTAAAAAACTTTCTTTAAAGATTTTTAGTTTGGGGCTGGAGAGATGGCTCCGTGGTTAAGAGCACTGACTGCTCTTCCAGAGGTCCTGAGTTCAATTCCCAGCAACCGCATGGTCGCTCACAACCATCTGTAATGAGATCTGATGCCCTCTTCTGGTGTGTCTGAAGACTGCAACAATGTACTCATATAAACAAATCTTTAAAAAAAAAATAGTTTTATCCAGGCAGTAATGGTGTGTACATCTTTAATCCCAGCACTTGGGAGGCAGAAGCAGGCTGATCTCTGTGAGTTCAAGGCCAGCCTGGTCTACACAGTGAGTTTCAGAATAGCCAGTGCTATACAGAGAGACCCTGTCTTGATAAAAAAAAAAAAAAAAAAAGATTTTAGCTTTAGTTGTGAACATTGGTGTATACATGCGCATATAGGTGCCTCACAGAGACCAGAGAGAGTGTTAGACTCCCTGGAGCTGGAGTTACAAGAGACTGTGAACCACCTGATATGGGTGCTGAAAACCGAACTCTGGTTTTCTTCAAGAAGAGCAAATATTCCTAATTGCTGAACCATCTTGACAAGCCCCCCTACCCCCATATTTTTAATTTAAAAATTATATGGGAAGAGGACAGAGAGGGTAATATGTGTGTGAGTATAATAATATGTTATGTACGTGTATGAGACTGTCATGATAAAATCCATCATTATGTATAATCAATATATGCTAGTTTTAAAACTTCTTAATTCTAAAGGGACATAGAGGATAAAGAAACAGTTTTCTTTGCCACTTCCTAGGAAATCATTCGCTGGGACGGTCACTCTGGACCATCCATAGAGGTTTCTGAGTTATCCCTTCACAGAGGCTTTGGGGGTCAGTCACTTAAAACTCATGTCCAACGCGGATAAGGTTAGATTGCAGAGCTGCCAGTTGTTGGTTTGGATTCTGAGCTGTGGTCTTTAAGATTTTCCCACGTACCCAACCTGATTTTTTTTTTTAAATCAGGTCCCGCCAGAGACTTGCTCCTGTCCTTGGTGGTCCCTGCACCCTCTCAGCAGTGGCGGCGCTCGCAGCTTGACGAGAAGGCAGGGAAAGCCTTGTGCTGGAGGGAGACCGAGCTAAAGGAAGCAGGGCTGCTAGTTCCTAACGATGTGGTACGGCCCCTCCCCCACCGCTCTCCCCTCTTTCTTTACCAGAAAAGACGTAGAGCATCATGACTAGAACAGCCCTGGGCCCCTGGGAGCATCACTGCCACGGACTCTTAGACACTCCAGAACCAAAATAGGGAAAAGGCAGGTGGGACAAATCAAGAAACAGAACTTGTTAGGAGGGGAACACGCAGGTTCTTCGGAAATGACTAGCCCAAATCCGAATCTCCTAAAGAAATACTTGAAAGCAGACAAAATTCTAGGGTAGAAATATGTAAGATCATACTGTTGAGAACCATTGCGTGGTCCCAATGACGCTTCCATCTTTGTCCCGTCTGCTGGAGCAGCAGCCATATTTGAATATCTGGATGCTGGCTTCAGGACAGAAAGAATTTTGTTTTGTTTTGTGTTTTGTTTTGTTTTGTTTTGTTTTGTTTTGTTTTGTTTTGTTTTGTTTTGTTTTTCAAGACAGGGTTTCTCTGTATAGCCCTGGCTGTCCTGGAACTCACTTTGTAGACCAGGCTGGCCTCGAACTCAGAAATCCGCCTGCCTCTGCCTCCTGAGAGTGCCGACTGACCAGAAAGAATCTTATAGCCCTCCGTTTCTGTTTTCTTACCTTCTGTGGGTTTTCAGGCACCACTCTGGGCCCTAGGAACTTCTGGTTAATGACTCTGAATGCCAGCCCCTTGCAAAAGCACCACTGTTCAGCAGGGGTCTGGATTACTCACAAGAAAGATGGGGGTTACACAGGATCAGTTTGAATGCTACCCTCCTATGAATCAAACTTGTAATGAGGCCACACAGCTGCTCCCCATTCTGTCTGTCTCTAGAGGAAAAGGCACTGCCCAGGAATTCATACTCTTAACGTGTGGGTGCATTGTTTTCTGGTCTAAAGGAAAGTCTGAAGCAAAAACTGGTCAAAGTGCTGGAGGAAAACCTTGTTCTGTCAGAAAAAATTCAGCAGTTGGAGGGAACCGCTGCCACCTCGATTGTGAGTGGGCACCCATCACACACACACGGTAAGTTAGGAAAGCCAGGAGCGAAACTACCCCAAATAACTGTTGGCAAATGACCCGTTTAATGAGCTTCATCAGCCACAGCATGCCTTTGGTCTCTTTTAACCATTATTTGTCTCTGCGACTCAATGGGAATTAGGACCTTACTTCAGAGATTTATTTTATTTCTTGTGGTGCTTGGAATCCAACCCAGGCTAGGTCCCCAGAAAATTGTAATGTGCGCATCTTTGAATTACCACATAAAGCTTTGTGTCCGTGTCAGACTTACATGAATGGCAGTTTTAGGATGACACTGCCTTTTGTCACCAAAGCAGGAGAAAATGTCTAAGGAAATAGAGCTCCATGGCCCAGCAGTGAATGTCACCCCATGTCTGAGTTCTTTCTTCCAGATAATCTCCATGTGAGAGACATTCAACTCAAAAATGTAAATTATACCATGATTTTAAAAGATAATGTACATTCAAAATATTGTCTTATATTTTATATAAGTATAAATATATATACATACATATATATATATATATATATATATATATAGTCTTATATATCTTAAGTTTGACTCTAAGGAAACTATAAAACACTCGTGTAACACCAGAAAGTTACCGTATATACTTGTGTAGTCATTTTCCCCTCTGTACCCCAGCCAACCACACAGCTATTTCTACATCCTCACTTAATGCCACTAATTAAATGGCACCGGTGACTCCCACAGGGTTGCATGAGTCGGCCTCATTTGTCTGTCAAATTCTATACTGTTGTATCTAGTATTTAATAACCATAAAGCTGTCTTTGCTCCGACTGTTCCAAGGGAAGAACTAAGGTGGAGAACAGTGGGGATGAACAGTTTTCTGATACCACCTCCCTTCCCTGGGGGTAGAGCTACAGCTCCCAAGACTCATGCTGTTGGCGCACACTTCAGACCGTCTTCCTAGAAGGGCATAGACGTTTCTCACACTGCTAAATCATCCACAGAAATGTGGTTTTGATTACGCAATCACTATTTGAGCTCCCATTTCACTCCATCTTTCCAAATGCTACTTTTTTCTTCTTCTTAGATTTATTTATTTGTTTATATGCATACACTGTAGCTGTCTTCAGACACACCAGAATAGAGCATTGGATCCCATTACAGATGTGTGTGAGCCACCATGTGGTTGCTGGGCCTTGAACTCAAGATCCTCTGGAAGAGCAGCCAGTGCTCTTAACCACTGAGCCATCTCTCCAGCCCCCAAATGCTACTTTTGTCTGTTTGTTTTGTTTTATTTGCTTTCTTTTTGGTTTGGTTTGAAACAGGATTTCTCTGTGTATCCCTGGCTCTCCTGGAACTCGCTCTGTGTACCAGGCTGGTTGAACACTCAAGAGATTCACCTGTCTCTGCCTCCCAAATGCTGGGATTAAATGTGTAGGCTGCCCGCCATGCTCAGCTGAAAATGCTACCATTTCTTTTTAGGTTTGCCATTGTGATGAATGAAAAACAATACCCACTTAAGCATTGGTTTCCACTATTTCATTATTATCATAGGTTAGCTTATACTTTAAAGTCTATCCTCAACTTCAAACCTCTAGCCCAGCTTTCATAAGTAAATACAGCACTCACACAGCTGTGAGAAACTTGCCTTGGAGCACTGACCCTCCACTGTTAAACTCAGCACCACCTGGTGATAGCCACAAACCCCAGATAAAGAGGGAACACCAATCTTCCCCTACCTGTTTTTGAGAAACAATCCTTTCATTCAGTCATAAGGCTTGCTTCTGCATGGCGGCTTACTGGGGGGGTTACTGCAGCTATAGCATTCCTGGTCTTCACCTTCCAGACCTTGTCATTCAAAACGGGATCCATGGTAACATCACCTGGGAGCTTGTTAGACAAGGGAGTATTGGTCCTCTCCACCACCTACTGAATCAGAATCTATTTTTAACAAGATCCCAGGTGATTGGTAAGCACGTTAGCATTTTCAGAGCATAATTCTAGAAAACTGGCTCTTCTAAAACCAGGGTTCCTGTGTTCTCACCCCCCTCAGGGCTGCAGGCCGGTGGCAGAGTGTGAGGCAGGCGTAATGGTCTTCGCTATCAGTGAGCTAGTGCAGTCTGATAATTTTATAGATTGACACCATAGTAGATGTTTTTCACAAACTAGGAAAAGAAGGGCACCCGGTTCCAAAACAAAATGGAGAATGCAGGAGATTGTTTGTTTACTGGGTAGAGAGAGAGGCAGGTGTGCCCCCTGGGTCCTCATGGGGGTACTGTAGGCTGTGGCCATCAGCTGCAGTGAAACTGGAAACTTGATGCACCTATGTGCAACTGTATCTGGCCAATTGTAAGTCAGATATCTGTTGCCAAACACCATATTCTTGTCAAATATCCCCGGTCTCCAAGGGAGGGAATGGTGGCATGTGGGGGTACGTATGAGGGAGCACAGTCGGGATGTTCCTGAGAACATGAGCGCCACTCAAACATGAACTTGGAGTCCTGCTCATTCCTCGGCTGTTGTACCTTTTGTAGATGAGCTTCTTCGAAAAAACCAACAGCTGACCATACAGGTGGCTTGCCTGACCCAGGAGCTGACTCAGCTGAAAAGACTGGAGGAGACAGTTGCTCTTCTCCAGGAGAGTCAGAGGTAGGAGCAGGCCTGGCCGGCCGGCTGGCTAACTGACTTCGGAGTCTGTGTTCACTCCTCTTTATCTCCTCTGCTTTTCTTGGAAGCTAGACTCCACACCTGTGTAAATTAGTGCAGTCTGTATGTAAATCTCCTGTACTTGGCCAGTTAGCCAGGGATCAAAGGACTGCTTCAGTACTGCTCTGATACACCAGGGACAAACCCTTGCTGGCGTTGCTGGCGTCGGTGGGTTGCACCTACTCAATAATTACTTTCTCCCTCGATGACTGTAATAGGACTCTAGGGTCACCCGATTGTTTTGGTCATTACCAACCCCTCAGATCAGTCCTCTGGCTCCCCAGGAAAGTGTTTGCTGTTGGGCCCCAAAGACTCACCGAGAGCACTCAGTAGGGAGTAATGGGGGAAAGAATCTAAAGTACACTCTAACGTCAGCCTCTTGACAGAGAAAGCACCCTCAAGCTGCAGACCGGAGACACCTGGGGGCGGGGGAGACGCGGGAGGTGGCTGAAGGCAGCCGGCATTCATGGAAAGCTCTTGAAGAGTTGATCTGCCCCCCCCCCCACCTCTGCTAGGACTCTCTCACTGATGTTCACAAAAAGCAAAACCCTCACCTGGAAACCCAGATCTCACCGTTGATTTTCAGTAGAGTAGCATTAAAGCCAGAGGGTCAGATCCAGGCCCTTTCTGGGTGACTTAAACAAAAACCAAAAAACCAAAGCCCCACAGCTTTTCAGCTGGTCATGGTGGCATCTTGCTTATAATCCTGGAACTTTCGGTAGTAGGAGGGTCAGCACTTCAAGGACAGCCTCAGCTACATAGTGAGTTTAAGGCTAGCCTGTACCACCTGAGATTCTAAAAACAAACAAACAAACAAAAGTCAAGCAACAACAAAAGTCTTTTACAATCTCAAGCTTTACAGGGTAGAGAGAATAAAGTCATGGCTCTCAAACCTAGGTCTGCACGGGAATTACAGGAAAGATTTGTTGACTGCAGATGCTCAGTCCCAGGACAGAGTTCTGATTGGCCCTGTAGGCTGGGAACGTGAGAATCTGCATTTCTGGTGTTTCCAGGCTGTGCTGTGCCTACTGCTCTGGAGCCCACACTGTGCACACATTAGAGTATCTCCCAAGAGCTGGACACTCAAAACACTGAACATCACAAATGAACTTGAAACAGCTCTGTTTCCCTAAGCCACTCAGCTCATTTGTTTTATTTTCACTTTGACGCTTAGGGAAATTTTTTTGGTTTATCTTGTTTGTACAGTTTTATAAAACATACCATCATCTCAAAGCCAAGTCCATAAATAAGGTAAATCCAGAAGTGTCTACTATTTCCCCTTACTGGCCTTCTGTAGTGGATGCCAGCCGCGCTGTTATCTGCTCATCTTTTATGCATAAAAAGGAGCACAGGTGTTACTTATTTAAATCTTTTGTTGTTGTTGTTACTTTTCAAAAATGTTTTATGTGCCTGGGTACTTGGCCTGCACGCATGCCTGATACCCATGGAATCCAGAAGAGGGTTCCAGGATCCCACAGTTACTGGTGATTGTGAGCCACCATGTGGGTGCTGGGAATTGAACTGGGAGCTTCTGAGGGTCAAGGCTCTGCAAGTCACCTCCTGGGTCTGCTTTAACCTGTTTGTTTGTTTGTTTGTTTGATGAGGGAGGGGGAATTGAACGTGCTAGTCCCAAGGACCAGCCTTGGGTTGTCAAGCACGCCAGCAAGCACCTTTTACCCACCGAGCCATCTCCTTGGATCAACACTTTTATCTTGAAAAGCAGTTCACAATGGACTGTGAGCTACTTCTCAGTCCTTTTTATAAATGCCTAGTACTCGTTGTATGATTATACATTTAAAAAAAAATAGTTCCCTGTTAATATCAGTTTAGATGAACCGTATTTATTTGGCTTCCAAAAACAGTACAGTATGAGCTGGGATGTGTGTGTACCCGGCAAGTGTGAGGTTCATGTTTCAATTCCTAACACCAAACTCCCCAAAGCAAAATAGTGCTGTAATTAATAATATTTATATACATTTTTTTAGAGACAGGATCTCTCTACATAGCTCTGGCTATCCTGGAACTCTCTATGTAGACCAGGCTAGCCTTAAGTTCCAGAGCGCCACCTGCCTCTGCCTCCTGAGTGCTGGGATTAAAGGCAAGCGCCACTACACCTGGCTGTGTACATCATATTTTGTGCTGGTGTGTGGGGATGGCTTTTGGTGTTGTATGGTAATTCCGAGTTCAAGAATGCAGTAGAGACTTGTACCATTAGTCTGGCACAGAGACAGGCTATTAAAGGAGGCGGTGATTAGGGAGTGGGAGTTGACAGCCTGATCAGATGCCAGTGTCCCTGAGCTTCTCCCTCCCTCCCTCAACAAGAAAGGGCTTTGGAAAGAATGGAAGAACCATTCCATAAAATGTGAGCTCCGTCACTGCTTCAGTCAGTGTGGAGCGCAGTCCATGAGGGAACCATGGTCTGCTTTTAAGATAACCCACTGGTAAGTTGGACAGTTCTGTTGAAAGGAGCTCCTGCACTGAGTTTGTCTTTAGTAGCCATTTCAGACCTGAATGGCCTGTGCTTTGCTTTTGTGATTTCATGACTGCCTTTCCCCCCTGGGCCTCAGGTCCCTGGTGGTAACTAATGAGTATCTGCTGCAGCAGCTGCATAAAGAGCAGAAAGGTTATTCCGGGAAATCGCTCCTGCCTCCCGAGAAGAGTCATCCTTTGGGGAGATCGTCGCCCTTTGGGAAAAGCACGCTGTCTTCCTCCTCACCAATGGTACACGACACGGGTCAGTACCTAATACAGAGTGTCTCAGAAGCTGACCCAGAGCCTAGTTTGTGGAGCTAGCACCGCAGCCCGCCCCACCAGCTCCCTCACCCACGGAGGATGCTCAGGGCTGCAGTCCCTGTGGTGGGTACTGGTGTTTACCCCCAAAGATTAAGAAAAACGTATTATGATTACTTTGTATTGTCCCTCTCTTATTTTTTCCACTTATTTCCTCCCATTTGGCCATTCTTCCCCTCTGCCCACACAAATTGTTGGCACTTGGGCCTAGGCACCATTTCACACAGAAACATTTGATTGAAAATGTCAGAAAGGAAAAGTTAGTGGACACATTTCCGTGTCATTCGAGACTGTGCGGAAAGTTACAGAACAACATCTGTCACTGTCTTCTGTGTTAGAGGAATTTCCAGAGACTCTGAAGGGTTTGAAGTCTCCTCCTGCCATAGTGCAAGTGTATACACTCTGGAGGAGCCCCTGGCCTGCTGAGACTCGGTTCTCAGAGGTTGGTCTAATGGGAGCTTGAAGTAGAGCATGTGGGTGGATGGTGGAGTCCATGTGGAGGCTCTAGTGAAGTCTCATGAATTAGGATGCTAAGGAAAAGATGCAGAGCCTCTTAGACTAGGATGCAGAGTCCAGTGATCCCTGAAGGATCATGGGTCAGGGATACGAAACAGTGGGATGTGGTACCACATGGGAATGTGATAGGACATCAGTCTTTGCCCAGAGAATGCAAGGTCAGGAAAATGTCCCCAGAGGACAGTCAAATGAGACCTGAGACTAAGCAGGTTACCAGGCAAAGCATAGGGCTAAGGGCAAGAACAAGAGGAGAGCTGCAGCTTTGCTGTGTCATCAAGGGAGTGGCACCGCTCCAGGGCTGGGGGCTGGGAGGGCAGAGGACCTTGGCTGCATGGCTCCATGCAGACTTTCCACTAAGGGGTAGAAGGGTAGAGGCCTGCATTTAAAAGGCTTCCTCTACAAGGAGACTGACTGGCCGGCTGGAACAGGACAGGCTAAGCACAGAGAAGCTGAACAGCAGAATCGGCAGGCACACACCCATGCGAGGCGCAGCTTGTGACATGCCTGGGTTCAGTGTCATTTCCCACATGAGGACTGTACATTCTTTGGTCCTGATAGATCAGGTATCCCAAACCTCAGTGGGTCTGCTTCAATATCAGCACTCTCCAGAGCTGCCAGTGTGGCCAGAAAACAAAACTGTTGTCACTTTGATGCCACTTTACCTATGTCACCATGTCAGGAAGAGAGGCAAGGAGCTAACTAACTCACATGCCATGCAGGGAAGGAGTCCTGTGCCACATTGTGGGTTGTGAAGCCCCCATGTTTCTGAATTATAAATAAACCCACAGACACACACCTGGGTTTATCTGGCTTTTCAAGAGGAGACATAAGCTTTTGTCTGCATGTTCTACAAAAGCCAGCTTCTCTGTCTCCCTCTCCCATTAAGAAGTCTCCATAGAGCCTAAGCCTTGCCTAAAAAGGGAGATGACTGAGTTGTCACTTTAGAAACAACTCAGGGCACAAACCACCCTGCTGTGTGAGCCACCACGGGCAAACACGGTGTTTCTTTGTACTGCCTCTTCCTGCCTCTCGTCTGAGCATCTTACAGTGGTAACCCAGCATCTGCACAGAGCTCCTCTAAAGAGAGGTGAAGAGCCTGGCATGCTAAAGCTACCTCCATGGCCATCTCCCTTTGTCACAGGAAATGGCTGATTCAGGCTGGCCGTTCTTGGGCTGCTGGGCACTCCTGGGGGAAGTAAGTTCTCTCAGATTCTGATTTTTCCTGATGTGTCATGTAGTCCCAGGGACAGGAGGTAGCTAGTATAATAGCAAGGGGAAGACCATCGTTGTCACCACGCAGGGCTAGCTAGACCCAACTTGGAGGGCAGAGGAAAACCTCTGGAGCAGAGGAAAACTAGTGGAGAGGCTGGCACTCTAAGCCTGCCCTACAGTGGACTGTCTGGTGCAAGGTTGGTGTGCAACCAGTTCTCAGGGAGGTTTCTCCCAAAACAGAAGTCTCTGTAGAGAGGTAGTTAACGGGGTGTCCTTATCAGCAGAGCCTTACTAGAGAAGGCACTCGTGGATTTTAACCTCGGAAGTCTCCCTGGCCCTAAGTGGACACTGAGCTGCTTCTGGCTCTATGTGCCTTTTCAAAGAACATGAGGGAGCTTTCTCCTACTACGTGGAGTTTAGGGTCAGGCAATACCCTCCTCCCCGTTTCTCCAAGTCATCCCACCAGTCACAGGGATAACAGGCTGCTGTCCCCCTCCTCATTAGCTGTCTCCCTCCCCACACCCCTGCAACTCTAGCTGAGAGTAAGGCCCACACAGGTAAACCCACTCGCTGTGACAATCAATCAGTAAGTAGATAATTTCCATGAAGCTTGGGATTCAAACGGATTTCCCAGGCTCCATGGAGGGACTGCTTCTTTACTACTGGGGAGGGCAAAGCTGGAACTCTTCCCAGGTAGCTTGAGAGGGACATCCCAGTGAAGAGCCAGCCTCTGGCATCTGGGAGACAGGTGCTAGCCTGGGGCCCTCTGCTTTCCACCTGACCTTTCTTCATCCCTGTCTGTCTCACACCACTTGTCTGAGTGTCTCCTCCCCACGTGGTTGGGCTTAAGCCCAGTGTGAACAGAGCGTCCCAGGACAGCCTGTGGGAATGGGGCACACAGAAAAGAAGTTACTGTGACCCTGAGCCTGTGAAACCCAGAAGCTGCCCTCTGATAGACAGGCCCTAAGTCCACCAGCCTCCTTGCTACCACAGCAAGGACGTGAAGGGCGTGCTTGGGAACAGCTCTAGCCAGACAAGGGCAACTCCAAGGAGTGATGATCTGGTAGGGAACAGAATGGCCACACCTTCCCCATCAGAATGGTGAACAGATGGGAGGGAGTCAGCCAGAAGTCCCTCACTGTGGGACATCAGGCTCATCACTGGCCATTAGGTCCCATGTGTGTGTTTTGTTTTTTGTTTTTGAGAAACAGTGTTGGGGCTTGCTGTTCCAGAACAGGGCTGGCATGAAGATAAGAGGTCTATAGTTCAGGGCTCATCTGTTGAAATCTCTTTCTTCCCTAGGTCTCAGCTTCCTCGGCCATAGAGTAAGGGCATCAATTGTTTATTCTCTAGTTCTTTCTATCCCAGAATAGTCTGAGATTCTGGGCTACAGCCCAAAATGCCTTACCCGAGTAGCCCCCTGTTGGCAGCCACAGTGCTGAAGCCTGGCCCTGAGCCTCTGCCAAGGCTTGGTCCAGGCCAATTCTGATGTTTCATCCTGTGCAAATGTTGAGAGCAGATTGAGGCCTTATTGATTGGATAACAGGCTGTGATGTCATCACCCTAGGGTCAGGGTCCAGTAAAAAGCTCTGCATCTCCCTAAGGCTGTCTTGGGCTGGCTGGCTCTGCTCTGCACTAATGGGAAGGACTCGCTAATGGAAGGAGATAGCATCTATCCTTGGCTACCAATGGGAAGGAAGAGCCTAGCAGGGTGTGTATGCAGGAGGGGATAATAGGGGGTGCTACAGTGTGAGTGACCCCATCACCGTAGACTCAGTCAGTCCATCCTGGTACAAAAGGTATCTTTATTGAGGTCTGGGTAAGAATTAGGCACTTGGCCAGAGCAGCAGCTTAAATATGAGGCAAGCAGGCAAGAGTCAGCCATGCCTGGGACCAGGCTGGGGCGGTGAGGATATAGGCACTGATTCCCAGACAGACAACAGGGAGACAGGAAGAAGGGACACAGCAGTCTGGGTCAGAGGCCTGATGGGATGGCCCTGGGACTGGGCAGGAAGCTCTTGGTGGCAGATCCAGCAGGGAGGGAGCCAAGCTTTCTTGCTCCATGTGACCCTGGACCCCAGGCCTGGGCTTCCAGTGGGACAGCCTTCCTGGGGGCTTTGGCAGGGTGTCACTTCTTCACCTTGGCGTCATAGGTGCCTGCGTTCTTGTACGCACTCACGTAGCCACTGTCATCCAGGATGTCCTGCCGTCCAGCGATGCCCTTTCCCTTGCCGCTCTCATCAAAGCGTTCTTTGTGGGAGCCGGTATACTTACTGGTGTCCGTCAGCCGGTCCACAGCACCACCCGTTTTAGCTTTCTGTTTGGATAGAATTCCCACAGAGTCCTGTGAGAGGGAACTTGGCCCATCCCACCCACCCCCACTCCTGCTGAGATCCACCCCCTACCCCACCCACCCCCACCCATCTCAGTGGCAGGGCACTTACGGTGACGCCAATGTTGGCCGGTTCCTTGCCCGCTATCAGCTGGCAGATGGCATCAAAGGCCTCCTCTTTGGACTTCCCCTTGAACCGCTTGGTTGCCAGCTCTTCCAGGGCCTTCTTGAACTCCTCATAGTTGATTACTCTAGCAGATTTCGCCCTGCCAGACACCGTGTACACCGTAAGGATCCCCCCTTTTTGACATCCTCCCTGATTCCAGCTCCCTAACCACCCCGCACGCCCCCCACTTTCTGGAAGCACGAGAAACGGGGGCTGCCTGGTGCTCACTTGACTTTGGAGAAGACGATGTCGACGTCAGTACCCGTTACGGCCTTTCCGTCGGCCACCTTACAGTCCTTGCACAGCTTGGCCCAGTTCTTGCCGTTCATCTCTTGCCCGCTGGCCTTGGGGTCGCCATGGATGGCAAACTTCCGGAAGCTCTCCTCCAGCCCAGCTATGTCCGTGCTCGCTGCCATGCCACCCTGCGAGGATCCGCCACAGTCACCTCCCGGCCAAGTTATTCCCACCTCCTCTAGACCCAGAATGCCCCTACTGCCTTCTCAAGACCTGTGAGGTGCTGGACAGGGGTGGCGCACGCCCTTAATCCCAGCACTCAGGAGGCAGAGGCAGGCGACTTTCTGAGTTTGAGGCCAGCCTGGTCTACAGAATGAGTTCCAGGACAGCCAGGGCTACACAGAGAAACCCTGTCTCAAAACAAAACAAAACAAAACAAAACCCTGTGAGGTGTGAGTTGGCAGCACATTAGTCCCTCAGTCAGGACTGGGATGCCTAGGGGTTAGCACCTTGTGTCTGTCTATGCCCGGAGCTGAGGATGAGCTATGGGCAGAAAGGTGCTGTCGCTCGGTGCCAGCCCTGGATGTCAAGAGGGCTCAGAAGATGAAGTCATGATGCCCACACGGCCCTGGGAACAGAAGGGCACTGTCCTGAAAGACTGTGATGATAGCAGCTAGGGCCATGGCTTTGTCTGTCCCTGGCACAAAGCCTGGTTGGGTGGAAGTGGGGGATGGTGGCAGAAAAGCCTCCCTGAAAACTCCTGTCAATCTGGGTCAATGCCAGACAAGGGTGGTGTATGGGCAGGTATGTAGTGAGGGCAGTGTCTCTGTAAAGGTCATGGAGACCTAGGGAGGCCCAGCCTCAGCCTGACAATGGAGCAAGAGCAAGGGCAGTGGTGCCTGCCCTAGGCAGGGGCGCAGCTGGCCCAGCCCTGGCCTTGTTACTATTTGCTGTTAAACAAAAACAGGAGGGGAGCAGGAACTTGGGTCTGGCCTGGCCACAGTTTGTGGAGCCTGGAGACAGTTGCTAAGGGAGGGTGGTGCTGCTTGGAGACAGTTGCTAAGGGTAGGATGGTGTCAGGGCGGCTTCAGGGAGAAGCTCCCAGTGCTGCTGGGCTGGGCTGGGCTGGGCTGGGGATCAGGGGCCCACGGGTGGGGCATACCAGCACTCCCTAAGCCTAGGGCACAACCGTGGCTTCCTGGCCCCTTGCCACTGATTGAAGCTGTAGCTTCCAGTCTGTGGAGCTTAAGAGTGGGAAACGAAGAAACCTGGGTAGAGACTTGGACAGTAGCCCCTAAATTCTTCCATGGGGCCATGATCTTGGTGCCTCAATCCTTCACTGAGGCACAATCCCATTGTCTACACTTCAGCCCTCCACTAAGGTCTTCTTTTCACTGAGCGTGACCACGCCAGTCCACGTTCCCATAGCTCAGATGCACTGAGCCCTGGCCCTCCACACCCTCTGCCTTGTACCCACTAACCATACCCACAGCCTTGCACTGAGGCTTCCTCCACCCACACCCAAAGCCTTGAATTTGACCCTTTTTCCTTTTCCATCCCCACACAGACATTAAGACCCCTGCAATGAAACCCCTCCCCAGCATGCCCACAGCCCTGCAGTCAAGTGCATGTCCTACTACAGACCCCTGACCACACCCTCCTCAGGGCTCCATTGCAGATCTCTAACCACACCCTCGGCCCCACCCTGAAAGTCCCTCTCCAAATCAAACCCTGCGCACACTTGCATCCATTTTGCATCCTTTTAACTCACATCCTGAAGACCCCAACCACAGTCACTAGCCGGACTCTGCACCCTTACAAAGGCCCCCTGGCCATACCCTTGGAGCATTCCCGTTCATCCATATAGCTACAGCTTCTGACACAGCCCTGCCTTGAAATCTCTCAGTCTATCAGTAACACCTCCATACTTCCATGCAAAGCATTGAGCACCCACCACACACACACACAGTTCCCTGACCACACCCTCAGCATCCCCTCTTTACTCATATGCTAAAGCTAGTGACACAGACCTGACCTAAAGCCCCTCAGAGTCTAAGCAGCACTGGCATCGCCAGGCATCATGTTAAGACATACCACCATCACCACACCCACTGCAGCCTCCTGACCACACCCTTGTTCTCAGCCACCATCTTTACCTTGCCTCTTAGGGAGAAAAAAAAAAAGTGTCCAATGACCACAACCTGCCCCCTGAACAACTTCCTCTTCTTCCATTACTAGTTGGTCCACACTGAAAGGCCTTTTCTGCTGACCACACCTACTCATCCATAAATTGCAATTTTTAAGACTCAGAAACCCAGAGATCGCACTCTGCAGGGACCTCCGTGGGACTGTAAATGGGGTCCGCCACGCCCTTTGCCCCGGGGACCCAAAGCCCTGTACTTGAACACCAAAGGTAAACGTGTCCAGGGGAGTTTGGGGTGCTACATGATGCTTTTCTCAAGGAAATGGGAGGATCCTGAGCTACTGCTCACTCCTGTCTATGGGTAGATGAATTTGGGGGCTGTTGAGGTGGAGCAGAATCACAGCAGCTGCTCTGGGGTCCTCAGACCCTGGGCACAGTGTTCACGCCTCTGAACTGAATCCGCTCGTCAGCTCCTGCTGGGACAGCTGCAGTCATCAATCAGCCTGGCAAGAAGGTGGGGGCAGGAGTGTGTGTGTGTGTGTGTGTGTGTAACCCTTGGGGCCAGGGCCGGGGTGTTCAGCTGATAGACTCAGCTCAGTACCATCTGAGGTTGGTTCAGGCTGCTCCCACCCACCCCTCCTTTTGGGGGATACGAATTAGGGTGGTCGATGTTCAGTCTCCTACCGGCTTCTACGGCTTGGCTGCTCCTGAGCGTGCCTTCGGACAGGACCCAGGAACTGATGCTGGAGACCAGGAGGCTCCACAGCTCCGCTCCCTGCCGGCTCCCGGGCGGGACTGCAGCCCGGGCGGCTCCGTAGTATTATCCCCTGTTTCTCGGTCACCATAGAGACAGTGAGTCCCACCCCCTAGGCTGTCTCGGCGGGAGAGTGACCAAGGTCACGCTAGCTCCTCCCACCAGACCCCGCCCTATGTGCTCTGTGGGCGCTGGGCCCGCAGAATTGCAGCGACAGCCTTATCCTGCTCCTCCCCTTCGACCGCGGTCCTCAAGCGGTCAGAGCTGCCCTCTGCAGTCCTGGATGTCCTAAGATAGGAACTCCCACGGCCAATGGGAAAACAGCCCCCCAAAGTTCCAGTGGGGTCCCCAACCCTCACGAGACTGCTGAAAGAATCAACCTGAGACTGTCTAGGAGCTGAACTGAAGAAGGGGATCCCGCCCCTCATTGACAAAGATCTACAGCTGGCTCCAAGACCACAGCTGCCGCTAACCCTGTGGCATTCACTCATTCCTAGGTTCTCAGCAGGCCACATTCTGAAGCACTAAAAGACTGAGACAATCAGTGGATCACGCGTTCTTACCCACCCCATCCCCCAAATGCTGGGTACTTTGGTGGCTGCCTCCTCCCATTCTCTTCTCCCCGCCTCACAGCTTCTTGTTCCAATGCGCCTCCCTAACCTGCTTCCTCTTCAGTCTCCAACTGCAAATACTAAAAAACTAAATAAAAATACTAAATAAATATTTATTAATTTATTAACCTTGCTGGGTGGGTGTGGTGGCACAAGCCTGCAATCTGAGGATTCGGGAGACTGAAGCAGTAGGTTCAAATGTTCGAGGCTACCCTGGGAAATGGGAGGAGGGACAGAGGAGAGTGGTAGTGCTTGAACAAGACCCCATGTTTTTGATTCCCAACACTTAAAAGAAAAACCCTGTCCAGAGACCTTTCCTAACCCGCTCCCCTTTCTCTGCCCCAAGCTAGCAATGGTGGTCCTGCTTCTGTGAGACCCATGAATTTTTCCACTATGAAAATAAGCATTAAGTCCGCAAAAGCATTAAAAAAAAAAAAAGTTTATTGGGGCATCAGGGCTGGTGGAGCGGATATTGCTGAGTCTTGGGTAAGGAAGGCCGATCCTGTCGACCTTGAGGTCCCTAAAGTGCACTCGTTACGTTACGGCGAATGTGGGGTGTTGCATAGAGTCTGGTCAGCCGATCCTACAAGGCCCTCCTGCCTCTAGTCCTTAGCCTTAGTGGGCTAAGGCAGGCCGTCGCCGCCTCCAGGTGTTCCGGGCTCGCCACTGCTCGGGCTCACAAAAACAGCAGGCGAACGTGCCTGTAGAGCCAGCCCAGACTCTCGGCCCCTGGCTCCTGGGGCGCCCAGTGCCGCACTGCCCAGGCGCGTCTGGGCCACTGGAATCTCTTCCATGGACTCAGCTGATGCCGAGTAGTAGGCGCCTGCAGAGTCCCCAGCATGCACTGGGCTGGCACTGGTGGAATCAGATGAAGAGCTGGAGTGGCGGCTAGGAGTCCCAGTCTCTGCGCACAGAGGGGAACTTAGGTTGAGATAAGGGCTGTAGCTAGGGCTTTAAAACCTTTCCCTCCCGCGAACTAATCCAATAGGATCCAAGCAGAGAGCGGCGCTCACCCCGTAACCTGGGCAGTGGGAGCTCTCGGTCCAAGACCCCAGACCTGGGCAATCTATACACACGCCGCTTCCTCTTTTTCTGTAAAGACAAAGGGAAGTGTGGGCTGCTTCTCCAGACCCCACTTTGCCGAAAGCAGCAGAGGTGTCATCAGAGTGCAGGTCTCTTTTCCATCTCCCTCTTCTGGGGCAGAGGTCCAAACCCAGCCCCTCCTACCTGGGGTTGGATCCGTGGAGGCAGAGCCAGTGTGTCTGAGGAGGAGGGTAGTGGTGGTTCCACTTGGCCTTGGGTGGCAAGAAACTGGGAAGGACTGAGGTAAAAGCCAGAGAGCAAACTCTAGATGCTGCCCCGGAGTCCCTCCTGCTAGAGGTTCCCTTCCTAGCAGGACAGAGACTAATCCATCCAAGATTGTGCTGAGCTGGACCCAGACCCATGTTTTGACCCTGGCCTACCCTTTCTCCCACCTCCGATGGGAACAGCCAGGTGACACTTACTTGGCATTTAATGCTGCTGTCCTAGCCTGGCCAGAGGGCTCTGGACGCACATGGCTGAAGGTCCTCATGTAGAACTCCATCTCCTTGGGAGAGAGGGGTCAGGAAGGCTAGGAGACTATGTGTAGATCCAGAGGATCTTCAGCCCTGAGCACACCTTGTTACTGCCCTCTCTGATAGCTGAGTGGTCTCATGTCCCAGAGGTTAGGGGTGTCTTCCTGGTTCTCAGATGTGCTGGGAGAGCCCTTCTACAAAACAAGGCTTCAAACATGCATTTCTAAGTCCTACCTCATCACAAGGACTTGCTTTATCTAGTCAAGCTGCAGCTATTCTACCAGCGGAAAGCTGCAGGCCCTTATGTCCAGTATGCCTAGACTATAGCTTAACCAAGAGGTTCACAGGGACAAGACAATCAAGTTGCCCTCACCTACCCCTGACTCCTCTTAGGGCTCCAGCCACTGAACTAACTTGTTCAGGGGCCAGGAAACCACAAAACTATTCCCAGGCCAGCGTGTGCGCTCCAGGCTGTGTGTCTGCAGCACACATACTGCGTGCACCTCAGTGTACCAGCCATAGTTTTTGGCTGCTGGGAAGGAGAATGTGAGTACAGTCATTGTTATGTGTATTCCCCAAAAGGAAAGGGTACAGGTGACGGAACAGTGCTGCAGCCCAGAACCGTGAAGGAGTGATGACAGCAGAACGAACCCCAAGCAAAAGGGCTGGGAGTGGCTAGGCTGGCACTGCATGCCAGATGCCCCCAGCTTTGCTAGAGAGAACTGCAGGTGAAGAAATAAAAGACCGGGGAAAAGCCACCTCGGGAAAGGGAGTGGGGCAGAGGGCAAAGGGCGGAGCCAGTGAGCTGGAGGGAGCACCCAGACAGCTGTCGCCTGCTAGGCAGTCGTTTCCATGGTGACAGAGGCGTCCTGACTAAGGCAGAGACGACACTGTAACAGAAAGCCGTCTCTAAAACAAGCCTATGTTTTGGGGGCAACGGCTCTAGAGAGGGGCCCCTCCCAAATTCCTGCTGGGTGGGGGTTGGGAGGCTGCCTGCCCGGTCCCTGAGAGTTTTAGGGACTAGGACAAGGCTCAGCCAACCACTGGCTGACTGCACAGGTGCAAATACTGAGGTCCCCGATGAAACCCAGGCTCAAATTCTGCCCAGGATGACCCTTTGGGGTTGGCTATGGGAATAGCTGCCCAAGCAGAACAGCACAGGGATCAGTGGCAAGTCCCAGTCCTGGGCCCTACGGTCACTTTCCTCATGTCTCCCCTCCTTTAGTAGGAACGCAGCAAAGACAGGCTACCTCGGATCCCTTCAACTCCAGGATAGGCTAGAAGCCAAGCCCTAAGCTGCTAAAAGAAAGTGAAGCTATCACAGGAAGGTGCCTGCTTAGACTTCCTCCTCTCCTCAGAGCTGAGCCTTGCCCTTCCTTAGAAACCTTCAAACATTGCCACATTACTGAGTGGTGTTTTGGAGGCTCTTAGCCTTAACTCTCTCTTCTGTAAAAGGGAGCAAGCACCTGGCTCCTACAGGATAGGCTTGCCCTGTCATTAGCTGTAGACAAACAGAACAGAATGAAATGTCTCTGCTGCAGTCACAGTTGGGCCCACAGCCTAGGCAGAGCAGAGAGCCTAGGAGCCTGGGATTCGGGCATCCCAGAGCAAGCCTTGCCTACTTACCCTACTCTAGGATGGCTACCACTATCTGCAAACACTTAGTGCCCAGCACAGGGCAGGGATGGGATGGGGAGACCAGGGTTTTCTCCCAGTTGGTAGCACTCTTCAGCTTGGCCCACAGGCAGGGTCCAAGCCCTAGGGACGAGCAAAAGAGGCAGGGTCCTTTTCCAAACCGCCCACCAGCCTGTGTTTGTATCCAGTTGCCATGAGGATTTGGGATCCAGGGCTCAGCCTTCCCAGCGAAGCCTGCCCGGGGCCCCCTGCCTTTACAGTCCCTAGGGGCTTTGAAGACTGGACCACCTCCATCCCCAGCTGCTGACCTCAGGAAGCCAGGGGGGCGTGGGAATGGGGACAGGCTGGTCTGCAGCTGGGCTGAGCAGGCCAAAGCCTAGGTTGCAGGGTTCCTAGTTCTCTATGCACAGAGACCTTAACTCTCCTCAGACCAGGCTGCCTTTTAACCTTGCTGGACATCAATATGCTTATCTCTAACAGGGATGGTAACAGTTGTCCCTGTTCTAAAACTAAAGTAGAATAAGATGTAAGGAGCAGAGGTTACAGATGAAGAGAGTTGATAGTTATTCTAACACAGCCAGTTGTCAACTGAGGGCTGGCTTCCTCTACCACATGCCAGTGCCGGCACAGGAAGGTACACAGGACTACAGAAACACGGAGCTCCTTTTGGCTATGTTAGTGCTGGTGTGCCCAGCTTAGGCAGGGTCCTACGTCTCCAGGACTCCACTGTAGCTGCTGCTCTAGGCTTGCTTCCCATGCATGGTCTCCTCCATGGCTCTTGCTGCACAGCCTCACTCCCCACCACACACATGTACACCCAAGCCCACCTCTCAAGGCCTCTATACCTGAATGGACCGCACCTTGCGGGGACATGACTCCAGCTCCTTGTGGGTCTCCTTTGCTTCCTGAGCTGGACGGTGCTGCACGATGTATTCATAGGTGGTGAGCTTGTGCCACACTGGTGGGTATGGGAAGACATGGGTCAGCAGTGGAGAGGTAACCCCGGAACGCAAAAGCTAGGGCAGCCGGCACTAGGTTCAAATCCCTATCACACATGTACCAAGTAGGGCAAAACCAGGCCAACCACAAACAGCCAGCACTGTACGGTTTAGGACTTCAAGGTTCTACAGCCCGAAAAGGTGGAGACCCTATCCCCTTCGAGGCAAACCTGGAGGAGGCACTTACTTAGATAAATGTGGAAGCAGAGCAGGTGGCCAAGCAGGGCTGTAGAAAGCAGGCCCAGAAGGATGAGCAGGGCAGCCAGGGCCAGGATGGCAGGAGCCTGGGTCTCCACAGGGGCAGCAGGCAAGAACACAAACCACACATCCGTGTGGTTCTTCAAGACTGCAGGGCACAGGCAGACTGTGCTTAGCCAGGGGTCAGGGGCGCACTGACTAAAACAAGTCTGTGTCTAGAACCGACACCGACCTTCAAAGTGTTGGTTGGTACGAAGCCGCATGGGGTTGACAAAGAACTCCACGAAGACATAAGTGGCCACCAGCACCAGGAGCAGAACACCCAATAAAGCAGACGCCACACTGTGTAGAAAGAGCCTGGCCCAACCACGGGCAGCTGTCAGTCCTCAGGAACACCAGCTTAATAAGAAGCCGGCTCCTGACCCCAACAACTCATTGGCCACAGGCTTAGAGCGGGAAGACTCTGAAAGCATCCACTTCTCAGGCTCCCCATCTTAGCCGGGACCAATAGGATGGCGGACTCTGAACCCACCCTCTGCCAACCCAAGTATCACCTTCTGGGCGGGCGCGCATCCCCACCCACAACTGTATAGTGTATCACAAAGCAGTCCTCAATAGACCAGGCAAGCCCAGGCCCCAGCTGGTTCTCACCGATAGTTCCTCTCGCCCACGCAGTTGTTGAGCCACTTGCAATGGTGATCGAAGCCGCATACGCACTTATTGCAGGCGCTGCAGTGTTTGGATCGCGCACTCCTGCGGAAGTTTGGGGGGAAGGCGCCTGATGGTCAGCCAGCCCATCCAGCATAGCGACCTGAGTCAAGCCTGGTTCCTGATTACCCACAGGCACCTCTGCCCTTCCTCGGACCGCAGCAATGAGGAGCGCACGCGCCCTCTGGTGGAAACAGGAGGTGGGACCCCTGGAGAAGGTGCTGAGGGTCATGGTAGAGGGAAGAAGGGTGTCTTTTAAGGTCCTACTCTTGAACTACATACCTACGTAAAGGTCACATGAGAAGGGAAGGAGGCATCCTTTCCAAGCAAGGACATGTGTGCCAGACCACACACAAGATGCAGGTGTGGGACCCGAGGCAAAGTGCATAGCTACCCGACTGGTACTTTAATTGCACTTCTAACAGCTCCGTTTTGGGGTCACTTTCCTTGCCATCCTACGGGAATTTTTCTGGCATTCAATCAGAAGCCATGTGTGGGCTAACTGTAAAGGAGCCAAAAGGAGATGTATTCACTGTCATCCAGGGGCATTAACGAAACTCATAGGCAAGGAACTGGTGAGAGAGGGGCCATGTCAGGATACCGGTGGGGTTTGGGTCATCTCGGAAGACCCAAACGAGCATGGGAGAACAGTGCCTCCTTCCATCACTCATGGAGAGCAACTGGCAGAGCCACTCAGCTCATGTGCTGGCTGCTGCTTAGGGAATGGCAGCAGGCATTCTGGTTCCTGTAGACAGACCCCTTCTTCAGATTCCAAGTGTGGAGCTGGCCTCAGGCTGCACTCTATCCCTCAACCCACACATGAGTCTGGGAGACGACAAAGCTCCAGTAATGTAGGGAGGAGTCCCAGAGAGTTACTGTAATTTGCCAAAGAAGAACGGGTGTTCTGCATTCTGTCTCCTCTCCTCACTAGCAGGAGGGCTTGGAGCCGCTGGCCTCTCTGCCTCAGACTGCTCACAGATAACTGAGTGAATGTGCTGGGACCAGACAGCTAGTGTGCCCTTGACTTTGCTGCTCAGTAGCTTTGTGACTTCAGGACACCGTCCAGCTTTCTGAGCAGTAGGCTCTGACTCTTTTGTTAAAGAATGTAGCACTTAACGCAGAATACTCAAGCTTAACTGCCCTCCTCCCTTATCTGGGTACTTTCAAGAGGCTAAAGTTGTCACTGGCAGAGCTAGTCGTTTAGAAAGGTTTTTGGTGCTGCCAAATGCCTTCTGGTTTCGCTATAGAAAATGCTATGCCTTCTTTTGTTTTGTTTTTCCTAATCACTATCTCAGGTCACTCCACCAAACTTTTTGGTGTTTTTATTTTTTGACCTGTCTTATTATGTAGCCCTGACTAGCCTTAAATTCACTGAAATCCCACGTCCACCTCCCAATGGCTAGGGTCACCATGCCCAGCTCCACCAAGACTCTTTCTGTTTTTGTTTGTGAGACTGGGTCTTATTGTGTAGCTCGGACGGACGTCCTGGAACTCACAGAGATCTGCCTGCCTCTGCTTCCTGAGTGCTGGAGTTGAAGGCGTGGCCCCAGCACACCCACCCTCCACACTCTTCATTAGGGAAAGTACAAGTGCTAAGAGGTCTACGTGTGCAGGGGAGCCTGGCTCACGGCCCACACATTCGCTCACACTCACGCACTCACACGTCCACGTCGCATAGGTTGCAGTGCAGGTCTTCAATGACATGCGCATGCTGGCTGCGGTTGAAGATGGGCAGGGGCCCAGAGTAGCTCTTGTCCCGCACATTGGCATCTGCTGGATCGATGGAGACAGCAGTCAGGTGCACCACAAGGTGGCCAGCAAAGATGGCCCCCATGCACTAGCCCAGCAGGTTAAAGACTCAGTCCATACTCTGCAAACCAGGAGTCCCACCCACTCTCCTGTCCATGCAGGTGTCCTTTACATCTGTGCTATGCTCTCCTGCCCCATAGGAGTTCCCTCACCAAGCTCCTGTATCAGACCCCTGTACCCGCCATCAAAAAGTCACATGATAACGGAGTCCAAAGACCAGATTCTTAACTACTACCACTGAGAAATCTAGCCAAATGGCCTTGGCCTTAACATTTCAGGTCAAGTACAAGCCAGTTTGTGAAGGAGACTAAAAGACATCACCTTCTAAAGTCCAGAGACTGTAGCTGAAATTCTGAGCTTGTTTCTCTTGCTTTCACAGGACACTACTTCTGAGACGGAAGTAGCTGCTCCCTTCCAATAGCTAGGGCCAGATGGAGAGCCACTTGCAGACGGGGTTCATCTACTTGTAGCTTCCCCCACCTCAGGTCCGGGCCCTTGGCCCTCAGCTGGGGCTTACATGTCTGGGCTGACCTTACATGTTTAGCGTTAGCCAGGGCACCGGAGCTAACTGCTGGCACTGAGATGAAGCTTTCCCAGGACTTAGCTAAGCCAGACACAGGAAATGAGTATGCTACCTACTAGCTGCAAAATCTATACACAAACTCACCAACAGGTTCCACCTGCTAGCCAGGCAGACAGCATCCCTCTGTCACTCAGGACCTCGCATGATTCATCCTTTACCCATCTGTACTACATCCTTACTGTCACTCAGTAGCCAGATTCCTCTACCTGTCAGAATGAGCCAGGCTCTTCCAGAAGGTGCTATTCAGAGCTCAAAGAGCCAAATGGAAGCTCAGCCCTGAGCTCTCTGTCCTTACAGCCAATGCTATCGGTCAGCTCTTCACCTCTTGCCTAGGTTACTTGAGAACCTCACACTCTTCTCCACAGTGTACCCTGTATGGGTTCCAGAAGTGAGCTTTCAAAAGCCTACATTTAAGCTCTTCCCTGCATCAAGGCCTATAGTGGCTCCAAGTGGCTCTCTAGCTGAAGTTCATGCATCAGCCAGGGGCCAAAGCTAGCCTTCCTCTGGCTTCTCCCAACTCTAGACACTTGGTGTGGGCAAACATTGAGCTGCCTGCCTTCCCAGCTTCCCTCACAGGCTCACTCAGCTGAGGGCACAGGTCTTTCCTCTGTGCCAGACACGTTGGCCCTGAGCTCTAAGAACCCTGCTGCATGATAGAAAGCACAGATATTAACCAAACAACAGGTCAGTTAGAGGAGAGGATATGTATTTGTATCTGATGACTTTATCTAGTCCAACAGAATCTGGAAGACTTCTCTGAAGAAGTGTCATCTCAGCTGAGATATGGAAAAAAATGTATAACAGGGCCTTGGAAGGCAAGGCAGAGGGCAAGGACTGGGGCTAAGCGCTATAGGAACAGGAGAGGTGTTAATCAGAGGAGTGGCCAAAATATTGTCCCAGCTCATGACTATCAGATAATAATGACGGTCCATGCTTCCAAAATCTGAGCTCTCAAGGGGAACAATAACAACATAATTCTAGGCTTCCATGTGAGCTCTCCCAATGTTAAATGTTAAAGAAATAAAAGATCTCAAAACATGTAGAGGACCTGTGCAGTTTGGGTATTAATGATTCCATAATTTCCCAAGCAGATTGGCCCATTCATCTGTCACTTCTTGACCTCTGATCGGCTGGGTGGTGAGCAAGGGCTTCTAGAAAGACATCGCTGTTGTCAAAACGGGAAAATAAAAGGAAGCTGAATAGACAGGAAGACTGCACATGGAGAACACCATGCAGACCTAACGAGACCTTCAGCCTCGTTTCTTTTTTTTTTTTTAAATCTTTTTTTTTAAAGATTTATTTATTTATTATATGTAAGTACACTGTAGCTGTCTTCAGACACTCCAGAAGAGGGCGCCAGACCTCGTTATGGATGGTTGTGAGCCACCATGTGGTTGCTGGGATTTGAACTCTGGACCTTCGGAAGAGCAGTCGGGTGCTCTTACCCACTGAGCCATCTCACCAGCCCCCAGCCTCGTTTCTTAAGGCAGGAAAAAGATTTTGAGCTGGTGAAACATTATCAGAGGGAGGGTGTGTGTGTGTGTGTGTGTGTGTCTGTCTATCTGTCTTTGAGTATACACTGTGTGTGTGTCTGTCTGTCTGTCTTTGAGTATACACTGTGTGTGTGTGTGTCTGTCTGTCTGTCTATCTGTCTTTGATTATACACTGTGTGTGTGTGTGTGTTTTGAATGAGTGCTCTGGCTCTGTAGGGACAAAGATGGCCAGGAGAAAGGGAGAGGAGAAGGGGAGGGGGGCAGACATCAAGAAAGAGAAAGGTGGGGTGAGCTGTGTGTGAGACAGGGTTGTAAGAGTGCTTTGCCTGCAGCTGTAGGTAGCCAGGAGCAGGGGCACACAGGGGAGAGTTACTGGGTCAGGAAGTCAGAGAGCAGTGGGAAGGGAAGATGGGAAGCTGGGGGGGGGGAGGAGGTAAACTCTGCAGTGTGATGACTAGCCATCAGCAGGGGAGGAAAGAGGAGCCACACATGAATGCAGGAGGCTGGGAGAAGGAGGCTGCAAGCACCAGGAATGCTGTCTGCTGGATGTGTGCCAGACTAGACTGTGGTCTGAGCCCTTCCCAACATTTACATGGGGTGTGACCAATGTGTCCAACCCCCCAATCTCCCTCCACCTGGCCCCTAAACACCCAGAGCTCATCTTTGTATTCCTGAAGCCTAGGGCCATTCTAGGCCCACAGTGGGGAACTGGTACCCACATCATTCCTAAGGGGTCCTGAAAGCCTACTTAGTGAAAGGACACTTTGAGGGAACCATAGAGCCCTGGTCAGGCTGCCAGACTAGGTGGCTCTTGAAGCTCCCACATGGCTCAAAAACAGAGAAAACATTCCACTTCCTCAGCCTGAGTAGCCCATCTGGCCTCACTGGGTACTAGTGTGACCTCAGAAAGTCACCATCCTGTCTGAGCACCTTTCTTCAGAAGGTCCTGAGTGAGAACTGTCTCCCATATGTTCATATGTTCACTTGGTCACCACCTGGTGGCGCTGTTGGGGGTTATAGAACCTCTGTGAAAAGGACATCCTTGTGGGCAGGCTTTGAGGCTTATGAGCCTGGTTCTGCTTCCCGTGTGCAGCTGAGGTGTGCTCAGCCAGCTTCCGGCCTCGACTTCCTGCCTGCCTCCGGTACACCTTTCCCACAATTGCGAACAATACCTAACCTTCTGGAACCATGAGCTAAAATAAACTCTTTCTTCCATCAGTTGCTTTGGGCCATGGTATTTCATCACAGCAAGAGAAACATAACTAATATGCTTCCTTAGTGGGGAGAATGCCTTCCCCACAGGGTTATCACCGGGACTAGCGGGATCGTCCCTGTCTGGGGTTTGGCAAACGGAAGTGGCTTGTTTACTGCTACTAGCTGATGCTCTCGCCCCTCACCAGGTGGTCACTCCTCTGGGTGTCCGATGCCCTGCAGGTGGGTCACCTGGGTAACCCAGTCAGTGATGGAATTATTCCAGACCACAGGAGAATGTCCCACCTAACCACACTAAGGCCCATGGTCACCTTAAGAACAGTCATTTCCCATTCATTCACCAAGTTGATGGTCTACCCTTGGGCTCTTGTGAACCAGGAAGGCCCCAGTGAGTCTGCCAGTGTCTGAGGTGACAATCTTCTCTAGAGTTCCTTTATTCAGCTGCTCTTGTCACTCGACATCCCAGGGCTCGGGGCCGAGAGCACACATGTGCATTAACAGTTAAAGCTGTTCATGGTCATGCACTTCCTAAGATGCCCTCATTCTCAGCCCCGCCCTTGGAAGCAAATGGAACCCTTCCTGTGTGACAGAGGAGGCTGAACCAGGGGGCTGGAGAAGCTGCTCTGACCAGCACAGCTCACAGGAGCACAGGAGGCTGAGCTGAGACCAGGGCTCTCCAGCTTTCTCTCTCTCTCTCTCTCTCTCTCTCTCTCTCTCTCTCTCTCTCTCTCTCTCTCTCTCTCAGAAATCCTCTTCAGGAGGCTGATGGCAGCAGAGAGGAACAGGAACTCCCTGGACAGGGGCACATAAGGGCTACTGCACCCTACACCCCCTGCACCCAGCCCTGTAGGTCTTTGGGGCTGTGGTCAGGACTGGAAGTCTATACTATAAGACTCAAGCAAGTTAGTGTTTGTCACTGTTCCCAGGGGCTTGAAGGACATATCTGTGCCATTTCTTGGCACAAGCACCCTCATCCTAAAATCAATAAGCGTGTAAATAGTCTCAGGCATAGCAAAATAATGTGATTATAAATAAAACCACATTTTAAGTATACCAAGAAACTTATATGGAAAAACTATACCATGACAAATTCTTTCACAAGTGGAGTCATTGCTCCCAAACTTGCTGTCTCAAATGAGGACTGGATCCAGGACCTTACACGTGCCAGGCAAGCACTCTACCAACTGAGCTACCTCCCCAACCCCTAACACGCCCTTCCTTTAGCCCAGGTATAACGAGTCTGAGGAAGCTTTAGGACTCGGGGAGACCCTCTCTGGTGTTTTAAGTGCTCTGAGAAATGCTGGGGCTGTCCACTCGCTTTTACCAGAGGAAGGGTCACGTTACAAGTTGAAACCTGGAAGAGACTCAACTGAGTCAACCCTGCTCTACCTCACGTGTTCACTAAGACCCTGCACCCAGCTTCAGGCTTCTGCCTTTTTCCAGTTATCCGTCTCCCCAACTTTTCCAGTCCCATATATTCCAAGGATACAGCATAGCCAGCAGGCACCCAGTGGTGAGGCAAGAGGGGAACAAGGACCCCAAAGCCAATCACCGCGAAGAAGAGGTAGAGCAGCCAGGCAACAATCTGGAGCGGGTGGGGCGGCCAGCTCCATCCATTCCGTCGAGAGCGCTGGCCCTGCAGTTCTGGAGAAGGCCCACTGTCCTGTGAGGGCGCTGTCCACACACTCTTCTCAGGGGCTGTCTTGTTGGAGGGTTTGTTGCAGATGTTCATCTCCAGAGGGAGAAGAGTAGAGAGCATTAGGCCTAAAAAGGTCCGGTGGGAGCACAGGGCCCTGGCTACAGTCAGGATTTAGCAGGATGGCAGGGACTGGCAGGGGCTATACACTCTGCAGGGAAACCTGGGGTCTTAGCCTAATTAAAATATGCAGTTGGGGACAGGGTGGTAAAAAAGTACTGTCCCCAAACTCAAGAGCAGACTCTGACCCCAGCCTCGCCAGGACATGGGAGGAGGGTCCAGAGTTATTCAAAGGACACTGTGTGGCTGCCTGTTACTCAAAGTGTCCTGTCTCTGCAGCCATAAGAGTGAAACTCAATAAGACATGTTCTCATCTGGTAACAATATCAGGCTGGGGCCAGAGCGATGAGAACACACGCTGATTCTGTTAGGATTAGTCACCTCCGTCCTGAGATCCAAATCAAGTGTCAGAGAGGGGGGCCCCTTCTTCTTTGCTGAAGGAAACAGGCAGTGGGGGTGTTCAGAGAGAGCTGGCCTCACTGCTCACTGCTTGGCAGGCACAGAATCCCTTTAGGACCAGGGACCAACAACTTCTCCCCTAGGCTTCAGAGGGGTTCTCTCTGGTTTCTCAGCTGGGGATGAGCCCGCACACAAGAGAAGGGAGGATTCTTCTTTGATTCCTTCAAGCAGAACAAATGAGCCTGTTTCTCCCAGTCACTCTGGGCCTCATTTACTCAGAAGGGTGAAGGTCTAATGTCCTCTCACTCACTAAGAAAGCTACAAGAAAGGCCAGGCCTTGGCCAGAGCCAGACCACCAGAGGGCAGCAACCCCCTACCCTGCCCTGCCTTGCTGAAGCCCAGTTGCTGACCAAGACTCCCACAGAGCAGGGGACTAGCCTGTTCTTACAGGAGAAAGAGCCCTGTCTACCAGTATCCTCTGGGCAGACAAACCGGGCAGGCAGTGTTATGCCTGGGAAGACAGGACAGTTCTGAGCTCTTGGTGGGAAGGCCAGGAGCTGGCAGCTAGGCAGTCTTTTCCAGAGCCCTGACCCACAATCAGCAAACGCTAATCCGGTTTGGTTGGAATCTGAAATGCCCCTCACAGGCTCAGGCTACAAATGTCTGATTTCAAGCTAGCTGGAAACTCGGGGAGATAGGACTATTAGAGGGAATGGAGATGGCTTTACTGGTGTTATTCCTGCCTGGGTAGCTATGATGTAACAGCTTACACCACCATGAAATGGGCTGTTCCGCCATGATAGGTTAGAACCCCTGAAACAATGAGGAGTAATCTTTGCGTCCTTGGGTTCTTCTGTCAGCTGCTGTCACTGCAGCCACACAACAGTAGAAAATGAACTGAATAAGGAAAAGTGGCACCTCAAGCAGCTGGGCCTCCGCCCGGGTGAGCTGACCTCCTGACCACAGAGGGCAGCTGCAGCTTCCTGCCCACTACAGCAGCCCCTAATATAGGGAGATTGCCCTGGGGACCCAGGTGGAGTCAGGGCCCCTTATGTTCAGTCCCTATTGCGAGTGTGGCTGCAGTTGGGAGCACTCTGCCATCCCTATGTCCTGGGAGTGTGGCTGCAGTTGGGAGCACTCTGCCATCCCTGCGTCTACCATTTTGCTACTCTAGCTTCCCTCGAAGACAGTGGCCATATTGTAATACAGTCACCTCTGCCCCCCGTGTCTCCTCCCCCAAGATTCAGGAGCTATACCTTGTACGTAGTAGATGCTCAGTGAATGTTTGCTGACATGAAAACATCTGAAATAAAACCAAATATGAATAAGTTAACTGATGTATAATTCCGGCCAACCAAGGTGACTAAGGTGCTACCATCGTGTTCTGACTCCATTTTGCGGCTGCTCGGTTTTCAGCCCTCTATCTGTCCAACGGTCACATCTGCCTTGGCAGCACTCTTGGGGTTTCCATGACCCTGACCATAGTCCAAAATAATTAGTGTTTGTACAAACATAAACTAAAATAACTGAAAATATAAATGAAATTAATTGTCGTGTTGTGTCTGAAATAACTACTATGTTCTGACTACACAAATGTTTCAAGGTTACTCTGACCTCACCTAATATTGATGTAATTGTGGTTTATGGGTTTTCCTTTAAAAACACTACACCCTGAGCTTCAGTGCTAAGACACTCTAAGGTGTGAACCTCTCTCTGTCAACAATCAAAATTAAAGAACTCTTATACTCTCAGTGGCTTAGTCAGCATGGTTGTCTGTACCTTTCTCAGATGGAACTATTACAAGGCAGTGTGCTTGTCTGCTCTGCCTTCAGTCCTTCTAGCTCTCCCCTTCCATGTGGCCATGACAATTACTCAGTGACATACCTTTTAACCCTACATCCTCTGCCAACTGGCTGTCACCCCAACTACTGGACATTCACTCAAAGTCACACTTCCCTCAGCCCTCCTAAGGCTGAGAAATTCCTGCAGGCCAAGAAAGCGTGTGAAGTCATCTCTGAATGGTCTCATCTCAAAGCTAAATGGAGTGACCTTTGTTTAGTTCTGAGACTTAGGTCAAGCCCTCTGATCCCTTAGCCCATCTTTGATAAGAAGTACATAGGATAGGAGATTCCCTGGCTTTGAAGGAAACAGGTCTAGTGTCTTGGGGTTTTCATTGCTAGAAAGAGACACCATGACAAAAGCAAGTCTTATAAAGGACTAAATTTAATTGGGGCTGGCTTATAGTTTCAGAGGTTCAGTCCATTATCATCATGGCAGAAAGCATGGCAGCATCAGGCAGACATGGTGCTGGAGAAGGACCTAGAGTTCTACATCTTGATCCAAAGGCAGCCGGAAGACTGTCTTCCAGGCAGCTAGGAAAAGTGTCTCAGAGCCCACCCTCACAGTGATACACTTCCTCCAACAAGGCCACACCTACTCCAAAAAGACCACAACTCCTAATAGTGCCACTCCCTGGGCCAAGCATATTTAACCTAGGACGACTAAGTTTGGCTTTTGGCTTTGCACTTATTAGCCGAGAGGACTGGAATTCCTCGTCTAAAAAGTTAGGGGTATGGATGCCTCCTAGAGTGCATAGATCAGTGATCCTGCTGGCAAATTCTACATGGAAATGTTCACTTCATAGGAAATGTAATTATGTTAAATAGCTCTCTGGTTTGTCTCCTATTTCTAGGCTTCAAGACAATTAAATGTGTTCCTGTGTCTGATATTCTATAAGGTATAGGTCCAAAAAGATAGGACTGATCGAGGTTGCTGTGATTTTTCCACAGGAGTAAGAAGACAGATGTATTAAAACATAGACTTGAAGGCTGGAAATATAGTTCAGTGATAAAGGATTTGTCTAGCATATATGACACCCTAGATTAAACAAACACATGCATGTGCACATGTGCACATACTTGCATATAGGACAACTCAGAAAAGTACAGTGAATGTAATCTGCCATATGATAAAAATGATATGAAGACCACTTAGTTGCCCTCAGAAAGAAATTTATATTTTGAATTCTAAACACTATTACTCAGAATTTAGCAGGTTTATTGATACTTGTTATAATACTAAACTGCCAAAACTTATTGACTAGAATATTTTGACTAGCATTAATACTTTATATCTTTATATATTCAAAATCCAAACTCACGCTAGGTGTGGTACACATACCTTTGATCCCAGCACTCAGGAGGCAGAGGCAGATGGATCTCTGGAAGTTAGAGGGCAGCCTGGTATACATGGTAAGTTCTGGGGTAGCCAGGGATCTACGGTGAGACCATATCTCAAAAAGAGAAATTCACACACACAATGGGAAAATGGACAATATCTGATTTCCTATCCCTATTTTTTTCTGTCACAATCATACATGTATTTTTTTTCTGAGACAAGCTCTCTATATATAGACTATCCTGAAATTTGCTCTGTAGATTATGCAGGCTTTGAACGGACAGAGATTCACCTGCCTCTGCCTCCTAAGTGCTGGGATTTAAGGCGTGTGCCACTATGCCTCCCCCAAAAACATACCTTTTCATCCTGTGGGAGAAAAGAAATCTAACATTCAGGACTATCAATAATAGGAAAAGAGGAAAAAATGTTTCGAGGCAAGCTCTTACTCACTATGTAGCCATAGCTGGTCTTGATCTACCTGTTCCTCCTCAGGGCCAGGATGCCAGGCATGTGCCACCACACCCAGCTGCAAAGGAAACATTGAGAATGAGGTACCTTCCGTCATAATCAATTCTTCAATGTTTGTGTGCATTCATAAGTGCGTTCATGTAAGTTCGTGTGTGTGTGTGTGTGTGTGTGTGTGTGTGTGTGTGTGTAACCTTGGTGTTACTGCTTCCGTGCCATCTACCCTTATTTCCTTATTTGCTTGTTTACTGTCAGCATGTGCTTGTGCACGTGTGCATGAGCGCAGGATCCCAGAGTTGAGAAGATGGCGTCAGATCCCCTGGAACTGGAGTTACAGGCAGTCAGAGCCATTTGATGTTGGTTCTAGGAATCAAAGCACCCAAGAGAAGCAAGTACCCACAGAGCCATCGCTCCTGACACACTCTACCCTTTCAAAAGACAGGCAACTTGAGCCACATGAGTCACCATGTGGATGCTGGCAGCTGGATCTGAGTCCCCTGGCAGAACAGTCAATGAGCAGTATCTCTCCTTCCAGGGACCTGACACCCTCTTCTAGTCCCCACAGGTACCAGGCATGCACATGGTACACAGACATACATACAAGCAAAACACCCATACACATAAAAAATGATTTTTTTTAAATTTTATTTTGGAGCTGGGCATGGTGGCGCACACCTTTGGTCCCAGCACTCAGGAGGCAGAGGGAGTTGGATTTCTGAGTTCAAGGCCAGCCTGATCTACAGTGTGAGTTCCAGGACAGCCAGGGCTATACAGAAAAACCCTGTCTCGAAAAAGACTAAAAAAAAAAAAATTACTTTGATATTTATGGGCATTTTGCCTACATGTATGTCTGTAGAAATGAAGTTACAGATGGTTGTGAGCTAGGAATTGAACTTGGGTCCTTTGGTAGAGAAGCCAGTGAGTGCTCCTAACCATTGAACCACCTCTCCAGACACAGCCCACATTTTCCCCCTTTTGCAACAGGGAAAAACTGTCCTCACTGGCCTGGAGTTCAACAAATAGCTGAGGCTGGCTGGTCAGTGAGACCTGCGATCTACCTGGTCTCCCTGTCCCTAGTACTAGGATTACACAAGCCATCCTGCCTGGCTTTTTCTGTAGGTTCCGGGGTTCCAACTCAGGCCACATGCTAGCAAGGCAAACATGTTACTAACTCTAGCCCCACAGTGGATTCTCAAGCATGCTCTCCACAAGTGTGCAATATTAATGTAAGTGTTAAATGTCTGACACAGACAGCACATAGCTAGGATCCTTAACAACCTCAACCTAGATAAGCCACTTGTGTTCTCTAAAGCACCAATAGCTACACTCTGGCAGCACAGATCCATTTTGAAATCTTTTCTCTTTTTACATTTGCATGTGTACGTGTGTGTGTGTGTGTGTGTGTGTGTGTGTCTGTGTGTGTGTGTACACTACTAAGAGGACTACTAAGAGTATGTTCTCCTCTTGGAGCTCAAACTCAGGTTGTCAGGCTTGGCAGCACGTGCCTTTACCCACTAAGCAATCTTGCTGGCCCATGTCTTAAAGTGTTTAGCAATTTCTCATAACAGATTTAAAACTCAGTGAATGCTTCAGTGATAGCATCTAACCTCACTAACTACCGCAGTAAGAGATGTGTAACACGAGGCTTTTACCCCCGAGAGGGTGCATTCCTCCAAGTGGCTTTTGTAGCCAAAGTTTCCTGGGTGCTTTTGAGTTGTAAGCAGTCTGCTTTGCTCAAGCCATGGCATAGAGACGTAGCTGCTTCTCCTTCCATTGGACTCTGCAGAGCCAGGCACTGGAGAGCAGTTACAGCCTGACTGTGAACATAGTTCTGACATTGCTTCTTCTTCTTCTTTTTCTTCTTTTTTAATATCTGGACCACAATTTCCCTTCCTCTCCTCCCATTATCACACCTCACCTTCCCTCTGACCAGCTCCCATCCTCTCCTTCTCTGTTTCTCTTCAGAAAAGTGCAGGCCTCCCATAGATATCAACCAAGCATGGCATATCAAGTTACAGTAGGACTAAGCACCTCCTCTCATACAAGACTGTATGAGGCAATCCAGGAGGAGGAAAAAGGTCCCCCAAACCAGCAAGAGTTGGAGACAGCGCCTGCTCCTGCTGTTAGGAGCCCTCATGAAGACTACCCTACACAACTGTAAGGTGAGTGCAGAGGGCCTAGGTCAGTCCCATGCATGCTCCCTAGTTGGCAGTCAGTTCAGTTGCTGCGAGTCAGGTTAATTGATTCTGTAGGTTTGCTTGTGGTGTCCTTGACCCGTCTGGTTACTGAAGTTGCTTTCTTAAGCTAAAGGCCCCATGGAAAAATGCACACTGAAGTTCAAAAAAATAAAATAAGACCAAGTCTCACTCTGCAACCATGATCAACCTAAAACTCATTATGTAGCCCAGGTTAACTCAAACCCTTGGCAAACCTCCTGCCTCATCCACTTGAGAGCTGAGATTGCAAGTATGAGCCAGCATGCCCAGCTCCAGTATCCAGACCTACAAGCTCTCTATCTGCACTTTCCCTTGAATTTAGCTGAAGCGATTGGATAATTGGATTAAGAGATTTTCCACATATCTCAATTTGATGTATAGGTCAGGATAGCCTTTAGATTGTAAAGAATACGCCGCCAGTCTGTCTTGGATTGATATTCTGACCTTGTTACCTAGAGATGCCTATGGCCACTACCAAAAACTAGGGCATTATCAGCCACGTGTTTCTGGTTCTTTCTTTGGAAACTGCCTTAGGGTTCAGGGCTGATCAGTCATCAAAAGGGGGCAAGTCAGACTTTGGGTCCAAATTTAGACCACAGGTGACAAAGAAAATAAAAACTGACAACATTTCCTTTGGAACATTCTGAAATGAGCAAATCTTTGTCCCTGGTTTGTGGAAATAAGCAAAGGTCATCATGTCAAGCCCTGTCAATACAGCTGACATAGGAGTTCTCTGAGCCAGATCTCTGTGGACTGCAGTGGGCTCAGAACCACCACCATCAGGGCACTATTCCACAGTCCTGAACCCAGGGCCTGGCATACACGACATAGGCACATCTCCCTGGGCTATATCCCAGCTAAGCTAGCAAGCAAGCACTCTGGAGGGAATGTATGCATTGAATCCCAAAGCCTGCTCTTGCTTTTGTCAGCCCCACAAATGAAAAGCCCTGCATCATGAAGGAGAGACAGGCATGTGGCTGATATGTTCCTAGTGCTTGATTGACAGTTACTAGCGGCATCCCACGTGTTAAATTACTCGAGTCAGAGGCAGGAGGAATCACCATCCTAAGATGGAGGCTTGCTGCTAATATTCATGGGGGTAGCTTTGACTCCAAATGAGGATACTGTTGGTCCAGAGAGATGCTACTTGCCTACGACTTCAGATACAAGGACAGACGAATGCCTTCGAAGCAGCAGCAACATTCAGGAACAGACACAAAGGACAAGCCAGGAGGAGGCTTACTGCCCCCAAATCTTAAGAGAGCAGACTGTGGACTTGATAATATTTTCTATCATTGAATTGAAGTTCACAAATTCTTTTTGGCCCAAAAGATATTCATCACAAGGGCTAGAAGGCTGGACCAAATCCAAAATGGGGTCCACAGATGAGACCAAGTATTGTCATCAGGCTTGGGAACTTTCTCTGGCTGTCCTTCCCTCTCATCAGCACCCTGGGAGTCCAAACTGAAAGATATGTGGCTCTGATCCCCCAAAACACAACCAGATGGTGCAGTCAGCCCTCGGCTGGCAAGGCTTACTGGGGCCCAGGCCTGTGTGCACTGAGGGTATAAACACAGATGAGGCTAGGTACCTGCCCTCTCCAGCTTTCCTCTCTTAGGTCCAGAGACACAGAGCAACAGCGGGGCAGTAGGAACGGGAGTGTTTGAGTAATGCTTTGCAAGGACTAGCCGTTCAGATGGAATACGCAAGGGGGCAATGAACCCCAGTGACTCCAGAATCACTTAGGCCCAGGTGGGACGCTCTGGGCATTGCTGAAGATGCCATAAGGAGTCAAAGGAATTTTAAAGCACAGTATGACACACAGCTTTTGTTTCCAGTCTCAGGAGAGCAGAGGGTATAAACAAAACCAGAAAGGACATGGGATAAGGTAACACTGCAGGAGGCTGTCCCAGCAGGACAGGGGCTCAGCAGCCCTGTACTTTGGGTTAAGGTCAGGTACACAGCTCCTCCTTGCCCATACAATGCCCCCTGCTGCATGTTTAATGGGTTGAATAGTATATAAACCTACTTTAAAAAGACAAAACATACAGATGCTGTCAGGGATGGAAGGGAAAAAGGGCAAGGAGACACACAGACTGTTAAAAGGCACAAGTATCTGCCACCTAAGTCAAGGACTTGCTTGACATCTGTGGAAGACTGAAGAGAGCATGTAGGCCCTTCCCTTGTCCCTACGAGATAAAGACCATTGCTAGTATGACAATAATCTTTTCTATTTAACATTCATTTGCTAAAAACTTCAAATAACATTTTCAAAATAAACTTAAGCTTCCTTAATTTATATAAAGTTATATTAAGCTTAAATTAAATGAAGAACATCTTAGTCAAAAGTAGTGGCAAATGACTTTAATCCCAGAACTCTAGCAGGGGAAGGAGGTGAATCTCTTGAGTTTGAGGCCAACCTTGTTCTAAATAGCAAATTACAGCCCAGCCAAGGATAGAGAGTGAGACCCTGTCTCAAAACAGAAGGAAGGAAGGAAGGAAGGAAGGAAGGAAGGAAGGAAGGAAGGAAGGAAGGAAGGAAGGAAGGAAGGAAGGGAGAAAGGAAGGAAGGAAAAAGGAAGGAAAAAGTCTTAGTGTTTTAAGTTCTCATAATGAATGGTATAACTGGTGCATGACTGATGTATTTCCTGCCCATCACCACTTCAACAAAGAAAAACTTCAGGCATCCAGGAGGCTAAGGCAGGAAGATCACTTCGCCCATGAGTTCAAATCCAACTTGGGTAACACAGCAAGATGCCAACATCTGAGCTCAAATAATAATAATAATAATTATTATTATTATTATTATTATTATTATTATTATTATAGTAGTAGTAGCAGCAGCAATAAATTCAGACTGTTGTTCTGAAATTCATGCATGAGATAGCTAAATCACCTAGACTAAAGTGCAAAGCCCAGGTCCTAGAGAGACTGTGAACAGCCCTGGATTCCTGAAAGGTGTCTGAGGACTTCAGAATCAACTCAACTAATAATGAGGGATAGCAAGGAAGAAGCCAAGAAACTGGGAAGGTAAGTTGCTTGGGTCAGATAAAAAAGTAACACGAAGCTGGGCAGCTTGGCACAGCCTCTAATCCCAGCACTCAGGAGGCAGATCTCTGTGAGTTCAAAGCCAGCTTGTTCTACCTAGTGAGTTTCAGGACAGCCAGGGCTCTGTAGAGAGACTCTTCCTCAAAACAGCACTGTGTGGTGGGGGTGTGGGTAGGGCTTGGAAACAGGAATCAGGCTGTCTGGAGACAGAGCCTTCCTCTGGCTCTTGCACTGCTCTTCACAGTTCAGGGAAGCTGGGGGCAAATTTCACAAACCCCACTTCTTTGGGTGTCTTCTTTCAAGTTAACCAGAAGGCAATTGGCAATGTCTACCAAAGCTGCGAACACATTTAACTTGTGGCCCAGACATTCCACTGCTGTATTTATCTAACACTCTCCTAACACATAAAAGCTCATTGTATTGTTCCTTGTAACAACAAAGAACAAAAACAAATATAAACACGCTACGGTACATACATACAAGGGAATGCTAGCATCATCAAAAGCAAATGATGACATTATTTTAAAGATAAAGTTACATGAACAAGCAAAATACATAATTGTAGACTGAGCTATCAAATAAATAAAAATCAAGGCAGGGGACTAAAGAGAGAGGGCTCAGCAGCAGACATTTGCTGCTCTTACAGAGGACCAAGTTTCCAGCCTTAGCATGGCGGCTCAAAACCATCTTGAACTCCAGTTCCAGGAAATTTGACACCCTCTTCTGATCTCCAAGGATACCAGGCAATTACAAGGTACACAGACATGCACGCAGGTAAAATACACTCAAACATAAAATAAAAATAAAAATAGGTGGCGCACGCCTTTAGTCCCAGCACTCGGGAGGCAGAGGCTGGTGGATTTCTGAGTTCGAGGCTAGCCTGGTCTACAAAGTGAGTTCCAGGACAGCCAGGGCTACACAGAGGAACCCTGTCTGGGAAAAATAAATAAATAAATAAATAAAAATAAATACTAAAAAACAAGTAATAAAAGGGCTGGAGAGATGGCTCGATGGTTAAGAGCACTGACTGCTCTTCCAGAGGTCCTGAGTTCAATTCCCAGCAACCACATGGTGGCTTACAGCCATTTGTAATGGGATCTGATGAGCTCCTCTGGAGTGTCTGAAGACAGCTACAGTCTTCAGAATAGACCTAAAAAAATAAAAAATAAAACAAAAAACAAAAACCAAGGCAGCTGTTGCTTTTCCAGGGCATAGAGTTCAGTTCCCAGCACCCAACCAGGAGGTTCACAACCACTTACAACTCCTGCTCCAAGAGACCCAACATATGTGACAGGTAAACACATACAGAAATGCACACATTAATACACACACACACACACAAACACATACATACATACATACACATACATATATTTAAAAGACCATCACCATTTGGGAGGCTAGAGCTGGAAGGCTACAAGTCCCAAGCCCAGCCTGGGTTAGACAGCAAGACTATATCAACACAAACAAGCACCCAGAAGGGATGGACAGACAGACAGATATCTATGTTTCTATAGGCACAGAGTACTCTGGGCAGGAAATGGCAGAATCCAAACATGGGCAATTTCTATGAAGCTCTAGGTGTTTGTTAGTATTATTCAATTTTTAAAAACCATTTACTGTTTGGTTTTTTTTTTTTTAAACAAAGTAGCTGGGCATGGTGGTACAGACCTTTAATTCTAGCACCCAGAGGTGGGCAGATATCGGTGAGTTCCAGGACAAAGTTTAAAAAAAGATAGTTCTGTGGAAAGGAAGGCCTGGATTCAATCTCCAACAACGAGACCAACACGAACACAGAGAGAGAGAGAGAGAGAGAGAGACAGACAGACAGACAGACAGACAGACAGACAGAGAGAGACAGAGACAGAGAGACAGAGAGAGAGAGACAGAGACATACCAAATAAACAGTTGCAGGGTATCACCTCTAGCCCTCCTTGCTCCACTGTGCTGCCATGTGAACCAAATGAACCTGTGTGAGCTAGAGGTTTATACCTGGCTAGAAAAACCAGGAATTCCTGCCTAACAACCATTTGACAAGAGTGCTTGTTGAAGGGCTTTTTTAGCCTTGAAGGCCGTTCTGAGCCATTCAGTACTGGGAGGAAAGGCCACAGAACTTCCTGGCACTCTTAGGGGTCTGGTCAAAGTTGGAAACAGACATTGGGCATGCAACAGTGCTGCTGGGCAGGACACTTGTCTAGCCCTTGACCAAGAACCCGTGGTACCCTGTGAGCCCAGAACAAGGCTCACTCTACAGGAGGGGTACACTCCTGAGCAGCTGGCCTTCCTCTCCTAAGATTCCCCTGAGAATTCTAAATCATGTTTTCAGTCTTTCCCCAGGACCTGCTTCTAAAATAATTCTCACTGAGATCTACTGTGTCTCAGTTTAGACCGCATAAAGGGGAGCTGGGGAGAAAATGCTTTGCAGAGCACATTGGTTTAAGTGCAGAGAGTCATTTATAAAAGACTTCTAGGAGCAAGTACAGTGTTTATTAAAACTCCCCACAGGTGCCAGGAAAATCTGTGTTCTTAAACAGTCTAAGTAGCTACGGTTCAACTGAGGGATACATACCACATCACTTCCAGAAAATAAGCTAGAGCTTAAAGCTGTTCTCAAAGGCCTCTCTGGTCTTTGGTCTCAGATAATGCGGCTGGGCCTTAACACTCTCTCTCTCTCTCTCTCTCTCTCTCTCTCTCTCTCTCTCTCTCTCTCTCTCTCTCTCTCTCTCTCTCTCTCTCATAAACAATATGCTGAAGTCAGTTGCTATGGCAAGAGAAACTTGAAATGGTTCCTGAGTTGACATGCTGTGCAAACATTTCCATATTGTTCTCCTCTGCAGCAGCCACCGCAAACACTGGGATACCTCCAGGAAGAGTAACAGAGGGCAGCAGGGACCAGAAACCAAATCAAGGGAAGGAGGCAAGGGTTGCTGACTTCTAACCAGGAAATCAACTGGTGATTGTAGGAGCCAGCCTCGGGAACACCCACCAAGAAGGTCATTAAGAACAAAGAGTGACAGAACAAAGTAAGAAAAACAATAGGGGGAGAAAAATCTAGGCTAATTAAACACCACAGCTGCTTTTATTGCATCTCCTGGTGATTATCTGTATACAGCTGGTCTCCCACAACCAAAACATCAGCTCCACAAAAGGAGTGACCACCCTCATCTAACCTAGCTTGCCCTTGGTAAAGGAAGTGAAGCCACCCACTTCTTACCAGCTCTGCTGCCCTAAGATCACTGCGCCCTTATGCTGTTTCCATAATAACAGCCGTCTCTGCCACTTAGAAGGCACTTATTCTAGGCCAGGCGCTGCTTGAAGCGCTTACACGAAATTCACTTAATTCAACACTCTGAGGTAGCCCTATGATTTCAAACTGTTCCCACAGATCTCTCTAGTCCTTGGTCTCATATGTGGCCTCCCCCACCCACCCCACCCCCACGATCCCCTGTTACTTTGTCTCATGACACGTGACACTAGAACATGGCAACAACACTCAGTACGCACAAATGAGGACAGGGAGAGATTTGTGGGTTCCAGGAGGCTCAGCTACACTAGCTGCACTATGGTAATCTTCAAATGATTTCTGCTCAGCAGCCAGAGAGGATAAAGCCCTTTTGAAAATTTGAAACTCATCAAACGCTTCAGGGACTCCCTTCAGGTTCTGGGATAAAAGTTGAAACCCCTCACCATGAACTTTAGGAACTGCCCTAGCATTTCTGTCCCATACTATACTAGTGCTCTGCTGCCTGGACTTTTGTGTTCGCTTTTCCCTCTTTCAGAAACACCCTTCCCCTAGTCGCAATTCCGGCTCCTTCCCAGCCTCCGTGTTTTTAGCTTAAGCATCACCTTTAGGGCCCACCCGAGCCCTTAATGAGACCTGAAATTACTCTAGTCACGTGTCTGGCGCCTGCTTCCCCAACCCATCACTTAATTCTCTGTGGGTTGCGAAGGCTGAAGGCGTCTGCTCGGAGGCCCGACGCCTGGCACATTGCCTGGCGATCGGTGGGCGCTCAGTGCGGATCTATGGCCCTGATTAATGATAAAAGGAAGTCCCGCGCTCCACTGGGTCGGCGAAACCCAGCAGCAGGCCGAGACCCGCCCGGAGTCCCGCCAGGCACCGGCGCAGCGCGGGCCGGTGGCTCGGGCCAGGCTCGGAGGTGAGAAACGCCGCAGCCGCTCCTCACCTGCGCGTGGTGGCAGCCGCGCCAGATGCGGCCTGCCAAGGTCAGCCAGCGGCTCGGCCCCGCCCTGCCCGTCCACCCTCCCCAGGGCGGCCGCACTTCAGACCATCCGAGCAGAGTCGGTCCCCCGGACACGGAGGAGACGCGTCCCGGAGCGGGGCTCCATCCCGGACGGAGGCTGGGCCTCAGAGTCCTTCCGCCTTAGCAAGGACCCGCTGTCTGTGCAGCCGTGCCAGGCCAAGGCAGGCTGGGCCTTGCCCGGCGCGGGGCCCGTTCCCCTGGCAACAGCGCGAACTACGGCGCCCCACAGCGGCCAAACCGCGCTGCGTCACTTCGCAGGAGCATCGGGGCTCTGGGCGGAGTTTGCCAGTGCCCCCTGACTCTAAAGCATGCCCACTCTCATTTTCCCCCATAACCTTTCACAGGGAAAATCCACTCCCTTCCACCTCCCATCTACAATTTGTCTTCCAAGAATCCTACTCTCCTCAAAACGCGTCATGTATCTAGTTTCTCCTCTAAGTCACTCTTAGGAAGACCCCAACTAATCTAGGGTCTTTGCTCATTTTCTTTTATTTTAAATTGTGTGTGCGTGTATGTACATGTGCGCGCACGTGTGCATGTGTGTATTAGGAACAGGGTCACATGCTGGCCTCAAATTTGCGATTCTCCCACCTTTGCCTCCCAAATTTGCTGGAATTCTAGTAAAGATATGGCTGCTGCACTCTCAAAGTATGTGTTAAGTGCCAGGCACATCATGAGGAGCGCTCAGGGATTCCTGCCCTTGAAGGAAATAACAGGTTGAAGGAGACAGACCTAAACAAATGCCTTACCCAACTGAGAATGTGAGCAACTATAATGTAAGGCATGAAGTATAAGAATTTAGTATTGATAACACAAAATGTCTAATTTTTTTCTTCGAATTTTTTGTTTTTTGTTTTTGGGGTTTTTATTGTTTTTGTTTAGGGGTGTGGTGGGGATTGAGACAGAGTATTAGCCCTAACTGGCCTGAAACTCACTATGTAAACCAGGCTGGCCTCAAACTCACAGATCTGCCTGCCTCAGGCTCCAGAGTGTTAGAATTGAAGCATGTGCCACCACACGAAGAATTGTTGTTGTTCTTTTAAAAAAAGATTTATTTGAGGGGAGCTGAAGAGATGGCTCATAGGTTAAGAGTAATGGCTGCTCCTCCAGAGGTCCTGAGTTCAATTCCCAGCAACTGCATGGGGGATGGGGTGGGGTGTTCATAACCATCTACAATGGGATGTGATTCCCTCTCCTGGTGATATATATATATATCACTCATATATATAAAATAAATAAACAAATCTTTAGAAAAAGATTTATTTGTGGGTCAGGGGGAGCCAGAGAGATGGCTCAGCAGTTAGGAGCACTAAGCACCCTAGCACATGTATGACAGCTCACAACTGTCTGTAACTCCAAGATCTGGCACTCTCACACAGACACACATGCAGGCAAAACACCAATGCACATTTTAAAAAATTAAAATAAAAAGACTTATTTGGGGGCCAGGAATGACGGCTCATGCCTTTGATCCCAGCACTCTGGAGGCAGAAGCAAGAGGATCTCTGTGAGTTTAAGTCCAACCTGGTCTATAGGTATAGTGAGTTTCAAGCCACTCAGGGCTATGTAGTTAGATTCTGTCTGAAAAAAGACAATTATTATTATTATTATTTATTATATGTGTTTGTGTCTGTGCTCCATGGGGCCAAAGATGTCAGGGCCTGTTGGAGCTGGAGTTACAGGTGATTGTGCTGGGTGCTGGGAGCCAAACTCAAGTCCTCTACAAAAGAAATGCAGGCTGCTGACCACTGAGCCATTGCTCCAGCCCCAAAATATCTAAATTCTTTATTGCCCTTAAATCAAGCATAATTCCTTTTAGAAGCTCCCATCTTCAAATTCAATATAGGTCTCCTCCACTAGACTCTCTCGTCCCAGATTAATCCAAAGAACTTGGAAACACACACACACACACCTGTCAGGATTCCTCTCTGCTACTGCCCCAGGCTACAGAGATTTTCTAGTTAGGACTCTGGGGGCTCCTTCTGGAACTTCTAGGGGCCTTTAGCTTCTCTTTTTTTCGAAGGATCTCCTTGTTAAGTTGGATTCCTTAGAAATTCATTCTCTCTCTCTCTCTCTCTCTCTCTCTCTCTCTCTCTCTCCTTAGCCTGGCAGCACTGGTATTACTCCTAGCACTAGAAGGCAGAGGCAGGGAGATCTCCATGAGGTTGAAGCCAGCCTAGTCTACATAGTGAGATCCAGGACAGTTTTGAAAGCTCTAAAATGGTAAGTTCCTGGGGTAGCTACCCCACACTGGGCAGATAGGAACAGAAAGTGTATCTATCACTACAAATATGTAAGTCACATGTGTGAAGTAAATGTGACATAATTCTGCTCTGTCACATGCCAATCTGGGTCCTTATGCAAGTTAACCTCTCTATAATTTAAATTCTTGCTTTTAGGACTGACTGATAAAGCTCAAATTTGAAGATAATATCAAGGTTATTCTGGCTTTAGAAACACATATGACTCCTCAGTTGTTATCTGGAAACAGAGAACCCAGAGTCAGATAGAGAAATGAAGATGGAGGAAGGGTTAATTAATATCCCCAGCAAGGAAAGAGACTCAAGAGTCATAGCCTTCTACACCCCAGTCTCCTACCTCCAGGATACATCTCCTGCATGTCTAAAGAGCATCCTGCATGCAACAGATCCCTATATTCCTTCTTAGATTTTTACCAAAAAGCCTGGTCCTCCTGGAGAGCACTACTCCAACTGAGCCTTTTGGGAAGAAGCAGTATCATGCTCCTTAGCAGCCCATCTCAGCCGGCATCTTCACAAACACATTAGTTACTTACTTCCTGTGTCCGCGCTAAAACACCACGACAAGGCAGATTATAGAAGCATGTGTTTGGGCTTATGGTTGCAGAGGGATGAGTCGGCCAGGGCAAGGCAGCCGTGGTGGCCAGCGGCAGTCTGTGTAGCAGGGGCAGGAAAACTGAGAGCAGGGAGCAGGAAGCAGAGAAAGCAAACTGAAAGTACAGTTGACACCATACTCTCTCAGTCTGTTCCCTGTGGCAGACTTCCTTCTGCAAGGCTGCAGCTCCTAACCGCCCCCAAACAGCGCCATCAGCGGGGGACCAAGTGTGCCTAAGCATGTGGGAAACATTTCTCACTCAAACCACTACATTTCACTCTCTGGTCCCACAGGCCATTAGCCTTATGATACTGCAAAATGCATTTAGTCAAACTTCAAAAGTCTTCATAGTCTTTCAGAGTTCTCAACACAGCATAAAGTTCAGGTCTCTTCTGAGACTCAGGCAATGTTTTTGGTTATTTGTTGTTGTTGTATTTTATTGTTTTGTTTTTGAGACTATATCTCCCTGGCTGGCCTGAAACTCATTACTTAGACTAGACTGGCTTCAAATTTACAGAGATCCACCTGCCTCTGCTTCTCAAGTGCTGGAATTAAAGGTGTGTGACACCACAACCAACCTTCAAGACAATCTCTTTTTTATTTTGTGGTTGTTTTGTTTTGTTTTGTTGGTTTGGTTTTTCGAGGCAGGGTTTCTCTGTACAGCCCCGGCTGTCCTGGAACTCACTCTGTAGACCAAGCTGACCTCAAACTCCAAAATCCACCTGCCTCTGCCTTCCAAGTTCTGGGATTAAAGGCATGCGCCCCCACGCCTGGCTTTCAAGACAATCTCTTAATCGTAACCCTCTGTAAAATAAAAACACAAATTACATTCTCCAACATATACCAGCACAGAATATATATTATCACTTCAAAGGGGAGGAATGGGAACATGGAGAAGAAATCCTGGACCAAAGCAAGATTGGGACTCAGCAGTGGAAACAGCAAATCCTGTAGTTCAATGTCTGGTATTAGAGAGCTTAGCTAGCTCCGCCCTGCAAGCTTTGCGGCTTACGAGACACATCTCTCTTGGACTGGTTCCTCTACCTATCTACAGCTTTCCTAGGCAGATGTCTTACAGCTCCACTGTATCCCAGACTTCACTTTTACAGCCTCATGCAATGGCCTGTCAATGTCCTCCCTCTCTCTCGGGGCTTTTATGCAAGAACTCCCTCTGCCACACACTGCCTGGTCTCAGTAGCTCTCTGGAACTGCAAAGAGAGAGCTGTGGCCCTTCACTCTTGTATCTGTCAAGCCTCAAAAGCCAGAATGGTTATGCAGCACATGCTTGAACACATTAGCAGCAATCTTCCTTGGCAGCTTAGTTCTAGAAACAGAAACATACATGTTGTAGATTTTATTTGTCCGGTGATGGTTTTGTGCACAGTGTACTCAGATGGTGATTACTGTGCCCAGAGATCTGGTTTCGGTCTAGATGTTGTCCCTGTCGTGATTATTGGAGCATCATCTGTCTCAATGAGGTGTAAAAATTGTTTTTCATCGACTCTGATTGGTTAATAAAGAGCTGATTCAGCCAATAGCTGGGCAGGAGAAGAGATAGGGCAGGAATTCCAAACCCATCAGTGGATCCCAAGGAGAGAGAAAAAGAAGAGAGGAAGGACCCGGAGGATTTGCCATGAGGTCACGATGAGAGAGCAGCCATGAGGACACACATGGACCAGAGCAGGTCAGAGTAAGACTCAGATGGCAAGTAACAGGGCATGTGTCCAGGCCAGCATAGCTGGGTTAGAATAGCTCAGAACCTGCCCAGCTTAGTGCTTCCAGCTTATTAATAAATATAAGGTCTCTGTGTCATTTATTTGGGAACAAGGGGGGGATGTAGAAAAAAACAAAACAAAACAAAACAGGATTACATTTATATTTGGTGCCCAACGTGAGGCACAAACCCACAACCCTGAGATTAAGAGTCTCATGCTCGGGCTGAAGAGATGGCTCAGCGGTTAAAAGCACTGACTTCTCTTCCAAAGGTGGTGAGTTCAAATCCCAGCAACCACATGATGGCTCACAGCCATCTGTAATGAGATCTGATGCCCTCTTCTGGGGTCTCTGAAGACAGCTACAGTGTACTTACATATAATAAATAAATCATAACCGAGCTAGTGAAAAAGAAACAACCCCCAATTTCATTTACATTTGGTCCCATATTGAGTGCCATATATATTTAAGTACTTAGATGAGGGGGTGGGGCTTCATCCCCCTTGCTCCCAAAAATGGGTGTTTCTACACCCATTCTAGCCTGTTTTAGCCTCCAAGTAAATGACACAAAAACCTAATAAGTTCATCAAAAGGTTTCAGGCTCTATAACTAATCCTCTAAAGCTACTTCCAAGCCACACGGTCCTGTGATCTAAGTCCTGTCCTGGCTCACTCTGCTCCACGTGTGTCCTCCTGGTGACTCCTCCTGGTTCCTCCACATGACCTACCCATATCATACAGCTTTTCTTCCTCCCCCCCCCTTAGGGCCCCCCCCCACTAGGAACAGAAATTCTGCCTTCCCTCCTCCTCTTCCCAGCTACTGGCTGAATCAGCTCTTTATTAACCAATCAGAAGTGATGGAAACCAATTTTTACACAATACTGAGATTGGAGATGCTTGACAATAGCAACCCCTGACTGCACCCAGATCTCTGGGCACCAACATCAGCATCTGAATACACAGTGCACAAAACCATCCCCCAGCACTTGCTTGGCAGAGGTCTTGCTCTCCCCTTTGTTTTAGTGCAGACCAGGCTTAATGCTTAATCCTTAATGCTGCCAATCTCCTTAACAATTACAGTTTCTCTTCTCAGCAAACATTGTTGGCTGTGACATTAAGCTTACTGGGGCTGTTTGTCTCTCCAAACTGTACATTTCTTATTTCTTTCTGCCCTCCTTGATCTTTTTCATTGTAGACCTGTATAAGCATTATCAATAATAGTCATACTGCAGACCCAACATCATTCAGTTTTGAAGTTTCTCCATTAAAGAAATTAGTCTATTGCTTTTTAGTTTAGCCTCAGCCAAGTTCTTAGGACAAAGGTAGAAGGCAGTTAGATTCTTTGTCAAGATATCACAGATATGGCTTTGGCCCCATTGTTGTTAAAGTCATTGCTTCCTTCTGAAACCTGAGGCCTCTACAATCCACTTTGCTCTCAGTACTGTGGTTTTCCAGGTTCCTGCTAGGATAACCCATTAAATTTGGCTTAAAACATTAAACTGAGTTTGTTTTGTTTTGTTTTTCAAGACAGGGTTTCTCTGTGTAGCCCTGGCTGTCCTGAAACTCACTCTGTAGACCAGGCTGGCTTCGAATTCAGAGATACGCCTGCCTCTGCTTCCCAAGTGCTGGGATAAAGGCGTGGGCCACCACTGCCGGAAGACCTTATTCATTTAAAGGGGTTTTGCAATGAAGTTAAGGGTCTCAGAAACAGAGACTCAAGATAATCACAAGAGAACAGCACCTTGGAGGTTCTGTGGATCTGGGTCTTGCTTCAACAGTGTTTGGATGGAATAGACCCAGGGACTCACACTTTATTATTAGCCTCCAGCAGCCTAAGTCTCTCCAGCCACAGCCTCCGGAACCATCTTCTCGCTGCCTTGGGCTCCTAGGATCAGCCAGCACCATCTTCACGGTTAGCCCCCTACTCCGGATCAGCCATGACTTCAGATTCATCAGAATTATTCCACCGAAGTGGAAGCTGCCGTGAACTGCCTGGTCAACCCGCACCTGCGGGGCCTCCTCCACCTACCTCTCTCTGGGCTTCTTTTCTTTTGATCGGGATGAAGTGGCTTTTGGGGGTGTTAGGCCACTTCTTCAGCAAATTGACTGAGGAGAAGTGTGAGGGCCCCAAGAGTCTCCTCAAGTTGTAGAACGAGATCGCGGGGCCGTGCACTCTTCCGAGATGTGCAGAAGCCATCCCAAGATGAATGGGGTAAAACCCAGGAGGCCATGGAAGCTGCCTTGGTCCTGGAGAAGAACCTGAACCAAGCCCTCTTGGATCTGCATGCCCTGGGTTCTGCCCACACAGACCCTCATCTCTGTGACTTCTAAAAAAGCCACGTCCTGGATAAGGAGGTGAAGCTCATCAAGTAGATGGGCAACCACCTGACCAACCTCTCTACCCTGACAGGGCCACAGCCAGTGCAGACTGGCGTGCCCCAGGGATCTTGGGGTGAATACCTCACTCTCAAGCACTAGGAGGCCTCTGTGCCATCCAAGGGGCTCCCTCCTCTGCTCTGCAGCAGCCCACCTCAGGACCTCCACCTGAATGAACCTCTCAAGCCATTGGGTAGCTTTGTAACCGCCCTGGAGCCTCTCCCAAGTGAAGGAAGGAAGGAAGGAAGGAAGGAAGGAAGGAAGGAAGGAAGGAAGAAGAAAAAGAAAAAGAAAAAGATAATCGCAAGAGTTTTTATAGAGGGAGGCAGGAATGCCAAGGTGGAATAAGAACAATGGAAACAGAAGTCAGAAAGATTTGAAGACACTGCACTGACAGCTGTGAAGATAGGAAAAGGAGCCATGATTCAGGGAAAGAAGGTTCTAGAAGCCAAAAAAGGCAAGGAAACAGATCCCCCTCCACGGGAAACAGACTGCTGTACCTTCCCTTTATTTTCCAGTGAAGCCACTTCAAACTTCTAACCTCCAGAATTTCAGGAAAATACATTTGTGTGGTACTAAGCCGCTAAATTTGTGGTAATTTATCGTGGCAGCAGGAAGAAACAAAGTGAATTTTGAGTAAGGATTAGTTACACAGATATACAACCAGTGATAGGTTTTTGTATAACTGACAGCTGTTTTTATCTAAATCAAAAAACTAAGTAACAGCTCAGATGTGCCTCCCTCCCCCCCCCCCACCCCCACTCCATGTCCCTATAAAGCAGACTCTCAGAGAAGAGGATTGCTTTCACCCAAATCTCTTTCTGAGTTCTCCTTAGCCTGGGGTTCCCAGTCTGGTCACCAAGACCTCACTGTCTGAGAAATGTCAGAGAGAGAACTAAGTCTTCCTACTGTGAAACAACATCCTGTCCTGGTGAGATGGCGCAATAGGTAAAGTACTTCCCGTCATGCCCAAAGACACAGGAAGAGCTCTTCCGGTCTGGAATTCAATCCCCAGCTCCTCCCCAGACCCTTGAGGTAGAGGAGGCAAACCAACTCAAGCAAGTACTCCTCTGACTTCCACACACGGGTGTACACGCAGAGACAGACAGACACACACACAGTATAAATAAATACACCGTAATATATAAGTGTAAAAAGCAACCACAACAGTCTTATTTCCTATCCTCAAGGAAACGCCCAATGTGGAGGTGCGGGCCTGTAACCTCAGTGCGCAGAAAGTAGATCAAGAGGAGGATTGTGATTGTGGGCGACATTGGGAGACCGGGACTCCCAAAACAAAACAAAAGCACTGAGCCCCTTCCTTTGCCTTTGGGAATCAATGAAGACACAGAGCAAGCATGGCTGCCAAGGCCCTGTTCAACCCCTTCTGGCCACCTCCCTGGCATATGAGGCCATTCTCGTCCCCTGTGATGAGCCAGCATCCCTGGCTTCCCCCTCAGGCCTTTTCTAATAGGTTAGCCTTCACTGAGAATGTTGTCCTATGATCTCTCCTTAGGGCCATTTTCTGTGAAAACACAAGACCTGTGTTCTTTCTGGGTGAGAAGTCAGCCCCTCAGGCTTTTTCCTACCCCTTGCCCCTATCCCATAAGGCAGGTCTTCCCACCTCAGAAGAACCTTAAACCTGGAAGGAAAAATGCCTATGTGTCTAAATTGGTTTAAAGCCTGAAACACACTTGAGTTGGGAGACCACGAGCTGGCTACCATGATTCCTGGGAACTGTAGGAAGCTACATTCTGAAGACAGAGTGGGCTCACCCTGAGCCAGAGGAAAGTCTCAGTCAGGACCGTGTGCACTCAGGCTTTTTGGAACTGGATTCCTGTCACAGGGCAGACCCCTGGTTACCTGTTTCCAACTGAGCTCTTCCAGTCACCAGCTAGTGACACAACTAAATCTCAGTTTGGTCTGCTCGTTTCATCAATTTAATTATCAAATTATCATGGGCAGGAGGTGGCCAGCCAGAGTTCATCCTGTCTGGAACCACTTTATCTGGGTCACAATACCTTCTTCCGTGGACCTTGGAGAGTAAACCCATCCATTTGGCTTACCCCAATGGCTGCTAGCATCTCCTCCCTAGTGAGCCCCACCACCAACTAACTGGTTTTATTGTTTTCATTGGGGACTCATCCCCACTCCCATCTCCTCACAGGCTATGCAGACCTTAGGAAGGAGGAGGGAGAGCTGGGGAGATGGTTTAGCTGGCGAAGTGTCAAATGAGTTCCATTCTCAGCATCCACATAAAAGCTAAGAGGAGGCCGGGCGTGGTGGCGCATGCCTTTAATCCCAGCACTTGGGAGGCAGAGGCAGGCGGATCTCTGAGTTCGAGGCCAGCCTGGTCTACAGAGTGAGTTCCAGGACAGCTGGGCTACACAGAGAAACCCTGTCTCGAAAAACTAAAAAAAAAAAAAAAAAAAAAGCTAAGAGGGTCACCCCAGCTCTGGAGAGAAAGAGCTTGCTGGCCAGCCAATCTAGGGAAACCACCAATCCTCAGAGTCAGGAGGCCTCCCTACCTCAAAAATAATAGCTGGGCAGGCAAGATGGCTCAGGACATTAAACACTTGATGACTTGAGTTCAGTCCCCAGAACCTGTGTAAAGGTAGAAGAAAACCAACTCCATAAGGATGACCTCTGACCTCCACACGTCCACGCATGCTCTATGGCACACATGCCCCTCTTCGCCTCATACACACAGTACCAAATTATTTATTTTTTCTTTTGAGACAGAACCTCACTATGCAGCCTTGGCAGGCCTGGAATTCACGCTGTCAGGAAACTCAGCAAACTTCAGACTCACAGAAATGCTCCTGCCTCTGCCTCCCTCCCGAGTGCTGGGATTAGAGGTGTGAGCCACCACACTCAGACACATTTTATTTGTGTATTTTTCCCTGTTTTTCTGAGACAGGGTTTCTCTGTGTAGCCCTGACTGTCCTGGAACTCACTCTGTAGACCAGGCTGGCCTCGAACTCAGAAATCTGCCTGCCTCTGCCTCCCTACTGCTAGGATGAACTGACAATGACAATCTATAGGTTTCATGTGTACACTCATCTGTACACATACATCACACACACACACACACACACACATGAACAAAAGATAGAAAGAAAAAGAAACAAAAGGAAAGTAAAAGTCCACTCTTCTATTTCCTGCTTACATCCTCAAGTCTTCCTTCTCGCTGAGAAGTTGCATTTCTTCCTACTGTGAAATTGGAATTGAAGCCATCAGTCTTCAAGACATTGCCGGCCTGCTAACTGCAGCTGACCTTTGTATTTAACTGGTTACCCTTCCTTTCCTGGAAAGACTCAGTCCCTCCACCCTAGGCCGGCTCTCCTGGCTCTGAGAACTGCCAGAGGCGCCTCCTGGGTGGAGGTTGGGGAAACTCATCCTATCTGGGCCTCAGCCAGCAGAACTGAAACCTGTGGTAACATCACTTCCTCCAGAAAACCTCGCTCTGAGCTTCAAAGTAGAGAGTGCCTCCATCCCAGAGAGCTAGGGGACTCTGCTTTCTTTCTGTCAGGGGCTCTGCTACTCTGCAGCATTGATCTGATTCAGGCTTGCTCCTCCAGCCAGATCACAGGAAGGCGAACCACAGAGAGGAATCACCTTTCTCTTGTTCTCCACTGCTTCCCTAACAGATGATAGGACACAGTGAGCACACAGGAAACGCCCGCAGAGCGGGACGTGGTGGCACACGCCTGCCAGCTCAATCTTCGGAAGATTTGTAGGGTGATGGCAATGCAGAAGGAGAATAAACGGGAAGCCATCTTGGGCTACACAGCGGAGACCCTGTCTCAAATAAACAAACAACAATAAACAGTAACAAATAAAAATAAACAATAGATGATTGCGTGAGACAGGAAAAGATGGAAGGAGGAGAGAGAGACAGTGGTGTGCTTCTGTTTTGTTTTTCTAGACAGGGCTTTTCTGTGTAGCCCTGGCAGTCCTGGAACTCTGTAGACCAGGCTGTCCTCAAACTCAGAAATCCTCCTGCCTCTGCCTCCTGAATGCTGGGATTAAAGGCGTGTGCCACCACTACCACCTCAATGGTGTTATTCTGATGTGAAGTAAAGTAAAGTAAAACTGGGGAGATTTTTATGCAACACCAAGAAGGACACCTTTAATCCCAGCCCTCGGAGGCAGAGGTGGGCAGAAGACTGAGTTCAAAACCAGCTTGGTCTACAGAGTGAGTTCCAGAACAGCCAGGGCTACACAGAGAAACCTGGTCTCAAAACAAACAAACAAACAAACAAACAAAAACCACAAACAAACAAAAACAAAAAAAGAACCAGAAAGTCACCTTTTATAAAGTAAATAACCACTCATTGAATCATTTTTACATAAAAGTTGGTTTTCCTGAACTCAAGCTGTAGCTCAGTGGCTGGCATACATGAGGTGTCTTGCTGGATATCCAGCATGGCACAGGAGAAAAGGGCTCTCTTCTGGTAGCACTATATATAGTGCTACTACATAGTGAACTATCCCTTCCCCACATCCCTTGTGAACTGGGGGAGGGGTACCTTTTTGTTTTTGTTTGGTTTTTATTTGCTACATTCAAGACATTTTGCACCCATTAATTTTTCCCTGTTAAGAGGTTTTTATGGCTGTTCTGTGCTTTAAGCAAGAAGTCCTAGAATCCAGTGTTTAAAATAGTCTCTTAGCGTCCTTGGTGAGAGTCCGGCATCTTTCCTTCTGTTGACTGTAGCTAGTGAGGCTTGGAACACAATGTCATCCTTCCAGAACTCTCCTCAGCGCTAGATAAAATTTACTCCGTGTCTCTAGTTGGGGACAAGGTGTTTGGAACCAGCCCCTTACACAACACATCGGCTGGAGGGCTGCTCCTCAGAGACAAACGAAATAAAAAAATCATGGAGTGTGAAAAATGTGCCCAGAGAGTCCTAGGAAGCAAAGATTTTTAAGGCTTTGCCTGCCCATAATTCAATTTTTATTTTATGTTTCTTGGAAAACTAGAGGCTTGTATTTACCGAGTGAGTGCGTTACCTAAGATGTAGAAAGGAAAAACAGAGATGGAGAAGGGAGGGGAGAAAGGAGAAGGGTGATGGGGGAAAGGCAAGGGGGTGGGGAGAGGAGAAGGGAGGGGGAAGGGGGGGGGGAGAGATGGATCCTGTAGTGCTGAGGTTTCCAAGTTTGTGCCAGGCCTGTTCCAGACACTGGCTCTGCAGCTGACCCCCACTGGCCCTACAGGGCTTGGGGAGGAGATTTCCTTTCAGTCTGAAATCCAACCCTGCTTGCTTATTTCTATGGGGAATGGTCCATGCATGCTAAACTGTTGGCTGCTCTTGCTTACTTTATTGGAGAATTGTGCATGGCCGAAACACCTGAATTTTCCCTCAAATTCTTTAAAGCAGACATCGCTGCGGGGACCTTTCAGCCTGCTCCTGCCAGGGCTTTCTTTGAGTGCTCCTATCTTGAAACCTTGTGTAACCCGACACAATTATCTGAAAAGCTCCAAATCCACAAGCCCTGCTTTCTGAGCTAAGAACGAAGGTCAGCACTGGGAAGGCACTGTTTTCTTCCCCACCTGGGGACTGGGTCCCACCTCACCATGACAATGCCCGATTCACGTTCCAAAGAAAAACGGCTGACCCCACACACAGGGACCGGTGGGTACACTTGGCTGTTCTCTCTGAACAAGGAATCGCTTAATGATCACATTACAAAGCTCTGGACCTGGCTGGCAGTTAAAAATACTTCAATCGGGCTGGAGAAATGGCTCGGTGTATATAAAAAGCACAAGTGTGAGGACCTAAGTTTGAATCCCCAGAACCAACACAAAAGTTGATTGAACACATCGTTGCCTGAGTACGTGGGATCCTAGTGTTCCTGTGGAGAGATGGGAGGTGGAGACTGAAGAGTTCATCATGGAAGCTTGCTAGCCAGCTAGCCCGTAACATGTACATAGGGGGCAGGGGGTGGGGGACAAAAGAGACTCTGTCTCAAACAAGGTGGAAGTAGAGGACCAACACCCAAGGCACTCACATTCATACCTGCATTGACAACCTCATGTGCACATATGTGTGTGTGACATACACACACACAGGCACACTCATACGCACACCACTTTAATAGTTGGCGACACACCTGCAATCCCAGTACTAAGAAGACAGAGGCAGGTGGTACACACACACAAACACACACACACACACACACACACACACACCATTTTGAAGCTAGTCTAATTTACATAGTGAATTTCAGGCTAACTGGGATGATAGCCTGAGATCCTGTCTCAAAAATATACAAACAAGCAAATAAAAGATTTACAGTGGTCACCTTCCCAGGATGGAAGCAAGAGTGTGGCTTTGAATTCCATTAGGGGTCCCTACCTGCAAAAACCTAACCCATCCAGAGAGTTAGGGTTTGAGGCTAAGTGGGCTGTATATAGATAGCTATCTGCAGTTCATGTTTTTAGCAAATGCTTGGTTTAGGTCATTCTGACTCGAACTTAGTCCCACACTTCCTCCCTCGGCTGATCCCAAGCTGGAGGGAAGGGAACCAGAGGGAGGAGAGAGTTGGTGAGATTAGAGAACAGTTAGGGCTGCAGATGACCTTGTAGAAAACCCCAGGCCACAGAGCACACACGTTTCCCCTACCCTACCCCATTCTCAGAAACACCAATTTTGAAACACCAGTTCTACTTATTATTTACCTACCAGTGGGTGAAACACCTCACAGAGAACGACATCTCTCATAGGTGTTTGCCTTTTCATGGAATTTACTGGAGAGAACTGGAGGCAAGACTCTGAACAACTCGCTCCATCTGGTTTCAGTTTGCTTACACACACATACACACACACACACACACACACACACACACACACACACACACACACACACACACAAAACCTCCCCGCCAACAATCAGAAGAGAGCTTGGGCTTCCCCAGAGTCGTAGTAGCCACCAAGGGTGGGGCAGAATTATGTATATGCAAATAAACGACACCAGCCAGCCAAGTAACGAGGTTCTGAGTCTCTTGCAGTCAGTTGTTCTACCAAGAAAGGGCCTGGATAAGAGGCCACGGCAGCTGGAGGGGAGATTGGCTTTGGAAATAGCTGTAAACATCCAGTTGCCTTAATTCTGCCTTTGGGAAACTTGTTTCTGATCCAAAAGGGGGTGGGGGAAGTTGATAGTCTCTCTCCTGGAGACTTCCCACTGAGGAATGTCCATCTCCTAACTAGAGGCCAGGGCAGTGTGTTAAGAAGGAAGAGTCTAGAGGGCTGTATGACCTGGGGCCCAGCATCTGAAACTTTAGGTTGAAACCCCATATAGGCGGGGCTGAGAAAAATTTGACAATGATAAAATGTTTTTTAATACACACATACACAACTAGTTCAAAACGAAACACGTAGTGAATCCGAGGTGTTTCCGGTAGCCCTCACCTGTGTTAAAACTTGCAAATTCACCACAGACTTGATTCTGAACACTTGACATGCAAACCCTGCACTGTGTATACCATTATGCTATGCAACAGCAACAAAGGGCGCCTGAGACGCCTTACCTCAGACTTGAGGCTGTGCATATTATAGATTAAGATAGTTTTCTATTCATGCAGGGTTCTTGGTTCTCACAGAAACATAACGGTTCTATGATTAAAAAAAAAAAAAGACTTCTTCTGGGCTGGAGAGGTGGCTCAGTGGTTAAGAGCACTGGCTGTTCTTCCAGAGGACCTGAGTTCAATTCCCAGCACCCACATGGCAGCTCCCAACTGTCTGTAACTGTAGTTACTGTCACTTTTGAAATTTATAGATTTTTTTTTAGATTGTATTAACTTAGTGTGTCTTTTTATTTTTAATTTCTGCTTCAGTTGTTAAGTTTCATTAAAAAAAAAACATTAAATGGGGGCTGGGCACTGTGACACATGCTTATAATTCCATCATTTCAGAATCTGAGGCAGGAGGATTGAGAGTTTGAAGCCAGCTTGGACGATGTGAGGCCTTGTCTCAAGAAAAAAACAAGGCTAGGTGTGGTAGAATATGTCTTTAATCTTAGCACTTGAGAGGCAGAGACAGGTGGATCTCTGTGAGTTTGAGGCCAGCCTGGTCTATACAGTAAGCTCCAGGCTAGCCAGGAAAACAGTGTAAATCCTGTCTCATATATATATATATATATACATATATATATATATATATACACACACATATATACATATATATAATATATATACACATACATACATACACACACATACATACACTCATACATATACATATAGTATATATGTATAATGTATGTATATATGATTTATTTATTCATTTTGTGTATCTGAGAGCTGTCTTCCTGCAGGCCAGAAGAGGACATAGGATCCCATTATACATGATTGTGAGATTCCATGTTCCTACTGAGAATTGAACTCAGGACCTCTGGAAAAGCAGCCAGTACTCTTAACCACCAAGCCATCTCTCCAGCCCCCTCAAAAAAAAGTTTTTTTAAAAAAGAAAGACAAGCAAAACAAAAGAACAACAGCAAAATTATTAAATGAATTTTACTTTGGTCTTAGTACAGAATTTCCAATAATTCCCAAAACATACATTTCCTGTTTTGTACTACAAATTTATAAAAAAAAAATAGTTTTCCAGCTTTCACATATAAAACTAAAATCCTGATCAACTCAGAGGAACAATGAAGATGTTCTATGCAATACAGATGTTCTATATCATACAGATGTTCTATATCATACAGATGTTCTATATCATACAGATATTCTATGCCACCCAAAATCAAACATTTAACCAGCATGAGCATGGTGGCTCACACCTGTAACTCCAGGACTTGCAGGCTGAAGCAAGACGAGTTCCATAAACTCAGGGCTAGCCTGAGCTACTACATAGGGAGATCCTATCTCAAAATCACAGAAATGGAGCAGGCGAGATGACTCAGGCCTGACATCCTGGGTTTGATCCTCAGAACTTACAAAAAGGTGGAAGGAGAAAACTTGAGTCCACAACAAGAGGTGCATTGGTACTCACAGCCCTTCAGATACATGATACATAATCTCTCTCTCTCTCTCTCTCTCTCTCTCTCTCTCTCTCTCTCTCTCTCTCTCTCTCTGTGTGTGTGTGTGTGTATGAGAGAGAGATACATGATACATAATCTGTGTGTGTATGAGAGAGAGAGAGAGAGAAATAAAATGTTTAAAATATATATTTCAAAACAAAACATCCCAGGTGGTGGTGTCCCACACCTTTACTCCCAACACTCAAGAGGTCAGGAGGCAGAGGCAGGCAGATCTCTGAGTTCGAGGCCAGCAAGGTCTACTGAATTTAAGAACAGTCAGAGCTGTTGCACAGAGAAAACTGATCTGGAAAAGTCAAAATAAACAACAACAATAACAACAACAACAACCAATTCAACAGAGATTTAATTCTATAAGTAAAATCTTACAAGTATGTATACTTCATTAGCATATACATTGTCATTCCTTTTTATTAAAGAAGACAAAATGATATATACACCAAAGAATTATTCTAAAATTAATTTTAATGGCTTATCAGTAAATGTGTGATTTGTGTACTTTTTGTAACTTTGTATATTTTGGGGTTTTTTTTTTTGGTTTTTTTGAAGCAGGGTTTTGCTGCATAACCCTGGCTGTCCTGGAACTCACTCTTGTAGACCAAGCTGGCCTCAAACTCAGAGATCTGCCTGCCTCTGCCTCCTGAGTGCTGAGATTAAACAGGTGCACTGCCACATTTGGCAAGTATACCCATTTTGTATACCTATACCCAGGACCACAAAAAAAAATTGGGGGCAGCTGGGCAGGGTGGTTCACCCTTTTAATCCCAGCACTTCTGAAGCTGAGACCGGGGGATTCCTATGAGGCCAGCCTGGTCTACACAGCAAGCTCTAGGCCAACCCAAGCTACATAGTGAGACCTTGCTCTGCCCCTCCCTCAGAAAAATCTTTTTGTCCCTGGGTAAAGGAAGCTGTGAATGGAAAATTTTAAGAAAGCCTGAGGAGAGTGTAGCACTGAATCCTTCTTGAGCCCGTGCCCTTTTGTATAGAGAGAGGCTAATGATAGTGTCTGCTTCTGAGGGAGGCTGGAGAACTGCAGATGAGGTACAAGTTGAACACAAGTCCAGCGGAACACAGAACTGGCATGCCGAAGATACAAAATAAATGTGAAATGATTACAGATAACTCACAGTGGAGGACCCAAAAGGCCTGACTCAAGTCGGCTAAGTAGTCTCCCAGAGGCCTCTCAGCTGGGCCTTGCTTTCCCCCTGGGGCTGATCCAGAAAATGCTGCAGAGCACAAAATGTTTCCCACCTTCCGGGACCCTACTCCCTAAACATCTGCCTTCAATCTGGGCGGCCATAAAACAATTCAGGAGAGAGCCACAGTCTGGGAATTCAAGTGCTGCTGCTGTGTCCTGGATCTTACACTTTCTCCCCCAGGTAACCAAGGGGCAGAACCTCCAGGTGCTCACACTAAAGAGGATGGATGCCTTTGAAAAATGAGAGGGGGGTTTGGCTCACATGTATGGTATTTGGAAAGGAGTTTGTACTCTCCAGAGCTGTTGTCTATGCCACACTGGTCCCCAAGCATCCAGCTGCCTCTGGCCTCGGCCCCTGCATATCTATAGACACCCTAGGTCAGTTTGTCTATCTAAGACATTATATATTCCCATCCCTTTCTGGCTGCAGCAATAAGACTCCAGACCTGTAACTTCTCTAGAATCTACTTTCGGGCCAGCTGGGACAGAGGTCTCCTTTGCTCAAGACTACATCATGTTCCCTTTTGCCCATAAAATGAAGTCCAGGAGGCCGCATGTGGCAGATGCAGCTTTGGATTGACACAGTTCTCAAAAGCACAGATTTTGCATTTAAACTGGAGTTTAAATGTTGAGGCAGGGTCTGAGATCCTCTGTTCGCTTGAAGGTAAAATAGGGATGATCAGACCTAAGCAGCAGCAGCATTCGGCACCAAACCCAGAGCTCAGAACACAAGTATTTTGGGGGTCGGTGCGTGGAATGAAGGAGATGATGGGAAGGAAGTCATCTGCCAGAAATTAGAAAGACGATGAGACCAACTTTGAACATGTTAAGTGCAAGTAGCTTATGGTGTCCAAGGGAGGCATCCAGGGCAGCTGGATGTGTGGGCCTGGAGTCAAGAGGGAGGCTTGGCTGGAGAGCCAGAGAGTGTGGGTGTCGCCAGCATGTGAGTAGGGCGATGAGCTCATGGGTGGGGGAGGTGAGGGTGAGGCCTCCACCACCAGACACTCACTCATCCACAAGGAAGACCTAGTTTATGAAGAAGGCTAAAGGAAGGCCAGAGGACTCGGAGGAAAACCAGGATGGCTTCACAGGCATCAAAGAGACAGATCTGGGCCAGTCAAGAGGCCCCTGTTCTGGCCAGCAGGAGAGAGGCTCCGAGGAGACCAAGACAGCTGAAGGCAGAAATGGATCTGAATTTTTATGAATAGGCAGTCTGGTGAACACAGGAGTAGTCGGAGCTGACTCTGGGCTAACCTGGGGAAACGGAAAAAAGTGGTGGCAACTCAAAGAACTTGGGATACAAGTGCCCGAGAAGAGAGGAGGACGCATGAAAAACGGTGAGGCTGCCAGTGAGAGAGGCTGCGGGAAGTGGCCCAAGCATAGGATCCGGCACCCAGGAGGAAGTCAATAAAATTTTGCTATATTGGGGTGCGGGGGGGTGGCTCTGTGGGTAAAGTGTTTGTGTGCAAGCAAGAAGACCTGGGTTCAGATCTCCAGAGCACGCATAAAGGCTAGGCTTGGCAGTGCCCAGCTGGAACTCTCCGCTGCTCAGAGGGGCAGAGACAGGTGAATCCCAGGGACTTTCTGATCAACTAGTCTAGTTGATGTGGCGAGCTCCAGGCTCAGTGAGAGACCCTTTCTCAAAAAATAAATAGAGGAACACACACACACACACACACACACACACACACACACACACACACACACGAGAGAGAGAGAGAGAGAGAGAGAGAGAGAGAGAGAGAGAGAGAGAGAGAGAGCAAGAGAGAGCTTATCTTGGAGACTGAGGATATTGTTCTGTATTAGAGTGTTTGCCTGGCATGCACAAAACCCAGGACTGAAATACTGCATACGAAAAAGAACTTGCTATCTTTTTAAGAATCGTGTGAGTTGAGGTGTAGTACACAGTAAAAGAGCTAGTCACTGGCAGGAAATGGAGTCCCTCTGCCACTGTGCCAAAGAAGAGAGGCGAGCTCGTTCGTGGGTGAGCATCATATAGGGAACCCCTCCCACACACACACACACAACCCCGGGAGTGGGCTGCATCTTTGTCAGACCACAGAGGAAACCGTTCGGAATGAATGTCTAGCTCCAGGTAGAGCGCATTTACAGATGCACCCTCCCAGGAAGCCAGCAGATGGTGCTAGTGAGTCACTGGTCACCAAAGCAGAGCGCAGCTAGCTTCTAGTTCCAGACACTTGGTCCTCCAGCGCCTGCGGCACGCAATGGTTGGCTAACCAGGTTTCTGATCGAAGGGGTGGGGGTGGGGCTGGGAGCCGAGACAAAGGATTCAGACTGTGATCTGAGTGCTTGGGACCAAGAGCCTCCAGGAATTCTCCTCCTTCTGGCTACCCATCATTAACCTGCCTTTCTAGGTCCTGCCTTATCCGCTAGGGCTTCTGCCCTCTGTCCCGCCCCACTTTCTTGCTTTTCCATGGAGACCCCTACCAACCCAGAGTCCTGATTCTGACAGAAGCTAGTTCCCTGTCCCAAGGCAGGCTCAACTTGGCACCAAGACCCAGACAGGGCTGGGCCAGCCCCTCCCATTTATGACTATTTGAAACACTTTCCACTTCCAGAGCACCTCCACCTGATGAAGGGGAAGGGTCAGAGGCTGAGGAGGCCGCAGTGAGTTGGGAGGAAGGTGCCCTGGTCTCCTGACTTAGGAAATGGGATTCTCAGGAAAGGGGTGTCATGGAAGTGTGGCAGGTAAACCAATCTCATCAAGACTTGGAAAAGTTCCACCTGAAGAAGTATTTGTTCTAGAAGTATCCTACACAAAGACAATTCCCTCCACCCATCGACTCTCAACCAGTCTCCCTCTCTCCCGTCCTGGGTTTCCCCCGGTACTTCATGGGACCAGGGTAGAGCCCTGCTTCCCATTCTCCCCACCTTGCTCTCTTGCTTCCTGCTCTGAGAACTGGTGTGGGGGGAAGCTTGATTATTCCCCCTAGGACTCTGCTCTCTCTCTCTCTCTCTCTCTCTCTCTCTCTCTCTCTCTCTCTCTCTTTCTCTCTCTCCCTATCTTAGGGAAAGTACTTAAAGTGGCTGAGGCTGGAAAAACTGTAGCTGGATTCTAAGGAGGATAACTTAGTTAAAGCAAGGCATGTCATTCATTTCTTTCTTTTTTTTTTTTTTTTTTTTTTGATTTATTTATTTTTATTATATGTAAGCACACTGCAGCTGTCTTCAGACACTCCAGAAGAGGGCGCCAGATCTCGTTGCGGATGGTTGTGAGCCACCATGTGGTTGCTGGGATTTGAACTCTGGACCTTCGGAAGAGCAGTCGGGTGCTCTTACCCACTGAGCCATCGCACCAGCCCGTCATTCATTTCTTGACCTGGACAATTGACTGAGAACAACCAGAGTCAGTGGGTTTAGAAAAGGATTGTTTCTCTGAGTTCCTAGAAGCAAGAAGAGGAGACAGAAGCTATAGGAAACACAGGTAGCACATACACACTTATGTGCAAGCACACATAAGGTCATACATGACACAGGGCATAGAACCCCATAGACACAGATATAAAAGAACTCAAAGCCACACACCCAAGGTCAGGGACACACAGCTTACTCAGGCAAGTCCGGACACCCAGGCCAGGGTTCCACCATTGTCCATATTTATAGACAGAGGATGGGTGGATGGAAACACATGAGTGACTCTGAGTGGGGAACAGGGGTCTTCATGCAAAGTTCCTCCTCTCAAGAGAGTCTGGACACCAGCTCCTTCCTGGAGAGTTCACTGGCTCTTCAGGAACCCACACCCGGATGGAAGGGAGGGCTTTGAGTGTTTACATGAAACACTGGAACAGAGTCTGGATACAGGAAAGAGGATGACAGAGAGCTGTGATAAGGAATCTATGACCCTATCAGGACCTAGAAAGGATAGAGATGAGGAATGAGGAGGTGTGTGTGTCGGGGGGGGGGGGGGGGAGGTCTGGGGGTTCACAGACGTAGGTATCTCCACAGCTCGGCTTTGCTCCTCTCTCTGCACTTAACCCCCAGTGCCTGCCAGAGCTCTGGCATGCATGTTAGGCACAGGGTGCCAGACACGGGGGTGGCGCAGGGTGCCAGGCCACACACAAACAAGGACCTTCATACACACAGGGAGGGAAATGCACCCACACACTACTTAATTCATTCCCTGGGGACTCAGTGTAGCAGATCAGGGACCACCCTGTCCTGACCCTTCTCCCAGGTCTTCCCATTAACTGGTTCCTGGGGAGGGGGTAGGTGAAGCTAAAGAAAAAGGAGACCTTGATGCCTTCATTGATCTTTCTATCTCTGTCTTTCTCTGTGTGTCTCTGTCTCTCTGTATGTATGTCTCTGTCCTCCTCCTCCTCCTCCCTCTACCTCTCCTTCTCCCTCTCCCTCTCCCTCCATCCCCAGTTCTAGACCATGGAAGAAAATGAAGTGAAACAGAACCTCCCCCTTCTCTCCTAGCTGTAGCTGAGAACTACCCAGGTGAGAGTGCACATTTGGGCGTGTGTACCAGGGACCTAAGGCCATGCCTGGCACTGCGTGCGGGGGCTGGTGTGGCTGGCAGCAGACTCTGGCTGGTTCCATGCAGTGTTCTGGAAGTCATGGCAGTCACAGAGACAGCAATGTGGAATACTTGAATGAAAGTTGGTGGTGGTGGTGGTGCTGATGTTGGTGGTATGTGTGTGTAAGTATCCCTGAGGAAGCGTGAGCAGGGTGTGCACACCTGAGCGCGGAGGCTTAGAGTCCTTGGCGTGCCAATAGGCGCACAGGAGTGAATGAGATGCAAGGCACAGGGCTGGGCAGACTGGCCCTTTCCCGGGCGAAGCTGGCGACTGACGGCTCCGCCTCATGCAACTTGGGGACTTTGTTCCGGCTTCTTCGAAAACGGATCTAGACAGGGGGGCTGGGCGGGGAGGGGGGCACCTGCCTGGCGTGGGGTGTTGAGATAGAAGTGGAGGAAAGCCCCACCCTAGCCCCGCCTTCGCACCGCCCCAACCCCGCCCCCAGGGCGCTTTATAAGCTGGGTCCGAGGACCCCGCAAAGAAAGCGAGTATCCCTCCCACCCCAGGCCGGTGTTCCTCTGCATTCCGTGTCCTAGCCTCGAGTCCCTCTCGGCGCTCCCCAACCAGGCCCCCGCCCCGCCCCAGCCCGGCCCCGAAGTCATGGAGCGCTGGCCTTGGCCGTCGGGCGGCGCCTGGCTGCTGGTGGCTGCCCGCGCGCTGCTGCAGCTGCTGCGCTCAGACCTGCGTCTGGGCCGCCCGCTGTTGGCGGCGCTGGCCCTGCTGGCCGCTCTCGACTGGCTGTGCCAGCGCCTGCTGCCCCCGCCGGCGGCACTCGTGGTGCTGGCTGGTGCTGGCTGGATCGCGTTGTCCCGCCTAGCGCGCCCTCCTCGCCTGCCGGTGGCCACTCGCGCGGTGCTCATCACCGGTGAGTGTGCAGAGCGCAGGGACTCCAGGCTGGAGGGCGGGACCGCACACCTAGAGGGTTTCCCTTGGGCGCCATCAAGGGGAACTCCGCAGTTCAGATGTAAGAGTCCTTCTCTAAATGCAAGAAAGTGAGCCAAGCAGGAAGCTCCGGGCACCTCACCAAGTCTGGGTTAACTACCTGCGGCTGCAAGGATTATTGGTGAGAAAGTAGAGAGTGGGCAGGTGCTCAAAGGAAACTAGTGACTGAAAGAGGAGAAACTTAGTTTATACTGAGCTCCTTCTTAAGAGATAGGTGTGGAGCAGAAGACCGTACTTTAGGGGACTTCAGAAGACCCGAGACGGGGATAATGCCATCTCTTGAACTCTGCCTGACATCCCCCACATCACTAGAACACAGTATCTGCTTTTCTCTGGGGGCAGAGTGCTTAGATGGTGAGCTCTGCTCCCCGACCTCCTCTGGCTGGAATCCTTGGAGTTCAGAACCGCCTGAGTTCACAGCAGCTGGAGAGTAGCTGCTTCTTAGATCCAGCTACCCACTGCCAAAACTGCAGCCGTCTGCAGTCTACACCTAACACCTCATCCTGCCCAGCCCTGGGTGCCCAGGAAAGGGTCCTCGGAGAGCTGGACTCAGGTGTCTCTAGTGCCTGCCTGTGCTTTCTTTGTCTGGAGCAGGGAATAAATCTGTCATCAGGAGGGAAGGGGAGGGGAGGGGGGCTGCAGACCCAGCAGGAAATGGGGAGGGGGAGGAAGGCCAGGGGGCATTGGTCCATTGCATGGGGGGAGGGGCAGCTCTGTTTCTCCCCCAACCACCATGGCTTCTTGGAGGTCTTGGTCCTTTATGGGTGGTCTGCATGATAGGATAGGGATAGGGCCAGGAGAATTTAGGAGGAAATCCTTGAACTGGATCTTGGAGGAAGTTGGGTAGTGACAGGTGGAATCTGAAAGGTGTCTTGGATCCTAGAAAGGGCGTGAGACAAAGGTTTAAGACAGAAAGAAATAAGCACGGTTTGGGAAGGGGACAGTCAATAACCAGTCTGGCTGGGGGCAGGGGGGGGGTTAGGGATGTGAAGTTTCCTTGGGAGGAGACTCAAATGTCAGGTGAGAAACCAGATTGCACTAAGGTGATATGGCTTCGGAAGAGAGGGTGGAGGTTGAGTAGGACTCAGGTGAGATGGAAGAGACTTGCAGAGTGAGTGTGAAGCCACGGGGACCCCCCCACCCCCGCCCCATTTCAGGAGCCTGAGGAAGGAAAGCTACTGAATTCTCTTGAAATGAAGCAGGGACTCGGCTATAGGCTCTGCCTTCAAACATGGAACAGATCTCTTCCTGTCCTGTGTGAGCTGCTTTCACCAGGTCCTATGCCACTTCAGGTTCTACTGATACAGCTGGGACATCCTGAGATCTCACCTCAGGTCTGCCTACTGGTCTAGTCTTGAGCCTGAGCAAGAGGTGAGAAGAAGGATGCTTTCTGTGCCCCGGGCTCCTTCCATCTCTGCAACGCTCAGTGTTTGGGAGAAGAGGATTTGGCCCCAGCCTACTCCCGTGTAAGCACTGGAAGTTGGCGTCTAGCTTCCTGATGCCTGAAAACTCTGGGGTTTTCCGAGTCACCACCAAGCAGCAAGAGCACTTAAGTGACTGGGTCTTGCCCCACCTGCCAAGAACACTGTGCCTTCTGCCTACACTCATCCCTCCCCAAGAATGCCCAAGAATTGTTTGCCAAACCTAGGCCACAAGCTCAGCCATGCTGTCATGTCTGGGCTGTGTGGCTTGGTACCTTGTGTGCATGCATATGTATGTGTCTTCGTGCTGAAGGGAGAGAGGGGTCAAGCTTGTGTGTGAAAATGCAGGCAGGTTTACAGGTGAGCAAGAGGGTAAGATGTGTCGGTTGGGACCCCAGAGCTGAGTTTCTGGGAGGCTTTTAGTAAAGTTCTGTCTCCTCCAAAAGGAAGCAGAAGCAAGAGTGCATGTGTGTGCACACACACTCCCTTCCCCCAGTCAGATTTGCTTGGGAAGGACCCCTCAACACAGACTAGCAGGCCCCAGCTACACAAAGCCCCGTTTGCAGCCCCCAACCAGCTTTGTTCTCTTCTCAGCTCAGGGGGGAGGGGCTGAGACGAGGAGGGGTGCTGTTTGTCCAGGAGTGGGGAAGCTGGGCTGCAAAGCAGCTTTTCTGCACAGCAGGACCTCGGGGCTGGCAGCTCCACAGACTCCCCTCCCCCACTGGCCCTCCTCATCCTCTCACTGGCCACCCACAGAGCCAGGATCAGCATGGAAACCATCAAGGAAGCAAGGGCTTATCAGTACCAGGGACCCCCACACTGGGGCCTTGCCTGGTGGTTCTTATCTCTGCATACCAAGGGCAAGAAAATGAAGACTCCATGGGTAGTCACTGACCTTGGGTCACACTTAGTGGTGTGGGAAGGGATTCCAATGCAGGTCTGTTTTCTTCACTTACCATGCATGGTTCCTGGCCTGAGAGGAAAAGTGGACTGGGGCTCAGCAAATGTATACATACGTCCAAAGTCAATGACTGGGGCTCAGCAAATGTATACATACGTCCGAAGTCAATGATTGGAATTCCAAGGGCAGAGATCAAGGGGGAGTTGGGAACGGGCTCCAAGTTGAGTCTGGAACAATAGTAGGAGCAACTGAGGCTGCAGAAGTACTCAGGTTGAGTACGGCCAGGTTGATGGCATCTGGGTTTTATTCTAAGGCCCATAGAATCCTGGGGAAGCAAAAAGCCTTTGGGACTTGTCAGCAGCAGGGTAATACTGTCATTTTTTTAAAATATCCCTCTGACTTAGGCTGATGATAGATTCATGAGACAAGTTGGGACCAGAGTGGGTCTGTTTCTTCTAGAAAGTAAGGTTTATCAATCGCATTTGATGGGATAGCTATAGGGAACCAGATAGATGACAGCTGTCACAGAACTGATGCTCAGGGCTTAGTCAGGAGGGCCAACTTATAACATACATTTGTAAGGAAGAAGGGAGGGCTGAGTGTCCCGGAGGCTAGATTCCTCCCATTGTCTTGGGCTGGGAATCCACTGACTCTCCTACCCTGGCTAGGTTGTGACACTGGTTTTGGCAAGGAGACAGCTAAGAAACTGGATGCCATGGGCTTCACGGTGCTGGCCACAGTGTTGGATTTGAATAGCCCTGGTGCCCTAGAACTGCGTACCCTCTGTTCCCCTCGCCTGAAGCTGCTGCAGATGGACCTGACCAAGGCAGAGGACATCAGCCGTGTTCTAGAAATCACCAAGACCCACACGGCCAGCACTGGTCAGCAGATGTGTCTCCATTAGGGGTGGGCAGGGCTGGGTGGGTACAAGGGAAGAAGGGATTGCATGTTTGCTGTCAGGCTCACCTGAACCTTCCCTCCTGCTTTTATGCCTCCAGGACTGTGGGGTCTGGTTAACAACGCTGGCCTCAATATCGTAGTGGCTGATGTGGAACTGTCTCCAGTGGCAACTTTCCGCAAGTGCATGGAGGTAAACTTCTTTGGTGCACTTGAGCTGACCAAGGGCCTCCTGCCACTCCTGCGTCACTCAAGGGGACGTATTGTGACCGTTGGCAGCCCAGCAGGTAAGTTCTCTTCCACTCAGAGACAAAGTGGTGAAGAATGATTTGAGGAATCCCAGGCTGAGGCTGAGCATCCCCGTGCAATCCACAGGAGACATGCCGTACCCCTGCTTGGCAGCCTACGGCACCTCCAAGGCAGCAATAGCACTGCTTATGGACACATTCGGCTGTGAACTGCTTCCCTGGGGTATCAAGGTCAGCATTATCAAGCCTGGCTGCTTCAAGACAGGTGAGGGTTCAGGTTTGGGGTGGGACACCCATGCGGCAGGGACATGTGGTCTGAGGATAGAGTGTGGCTTGGTTTACAGGCGTTGTTTACATTAAATAGATTAATGGCCTTTGGGCTCTTCTGGCTGCTGCCTCCTGACCTTGTCACCCCTTCCTCAGATGCAGTGACTAATGTGACCCTCTGGGAGAAACGCAAGCAAGTGCTGCTGGCCAACATGCCTAGAGAGTTGCTCCAGGCCTATGGTGAAGACTACATTGAGCACGTGCATGGGCAGTTCCTGAATTCACTCAGAATGGCAGTGCCTGACCTTAGCCCAGTTGTAGATGCCATCATCGATGCATTGCTGGCAGCTCAGCCACGAAGCCGCTACTACCCAGGCCGTGGCCTGGGGCTCATGTATTTCATCCACCACTACCTGCCAGAGGGCATTCGACGCTGCTTCCTACAGAACTTCTTTATCAATCACCTTCTGCCCCAAGCACTGAGGCCCGGCCAACCTGGCCCTGCTCCTGCTTAAGACACACCCCAGAATCTAAACCCTTCCCCAGTGGCAGCTCTGTGAGCCACAAACCTAGGTGTTTTAGCAGGACGGGCTTCTTGAGCCCTTGGCCCTCTCCCCTGCCCATTATAGACCCCTCAGCCTTACCCTAGAGTCTGTGTTAAGCCCAGCCCAGCCTCTATTGCTGATGCCTCGTCCAGCCCAGGAAGTCTGCTAGTGAGCCTCTGGACCTCTCCTCTGCTTCTTGAGCCCACACATACCCTACCAGGCACAATGCTCTACACTGCAGCTTGGAAAACCCAGATGGAGAGTTTAGTGTAAGATTTTGGCTGTAGCCTTTGATAGGACTCTACAGACCATTTCTGTGCTGACTTTAGAATGATTAGGCAGGTGGGGACCTCCTCAGAATTCTTTTGGAACCCACAGTCTCAGTGCTGCAAGTCCAGAGTAAATCCCAACTGCCTCTTGACTGGCTCAAGATTTAGGTCCTCAATCACTGGCCCCCAGCCACACGGAAGCTGCATGTTGTACTTGCCTGGTTGTTGGCATTTTAAAATAAAGATACAGTTTATTTCTACTAGAATGGGAGAGATACAGTGTTTGGAGGAGGTGACTGCCTGGTTGCCTGGGTGACAGGGTGTGGCGATATGACAGATATGACAGAGACTGGGTACTTCTTGGGAGATCTAGGGACTCATCCGGGGAGCTGAGGATGTTCCCCAGACACTCCGTGGTACATATCTGCTGACCTCAAGCAAATCTTGTCCCTAGGTCTGGGTTTCTGCATACTGAGATAAAGGTAATGGCTAATTTCAGGGAGTTACAGGGCTTAGTGAAGCAGTTAGGGAAGTGTGGGACTTCTAGAGACAAGATATAACTATTCTCTAACAACCCTCACCCCAGCCTATCTTCCTATCTGAGCTCCCAGCAGAAAGAGCCATCCTCCAGGAACTTCCCTGGCCCTGTGGCTGCTGACTGCAGGAGAGACTCATCAAGGTATAGTAATGAATGAAGTTGAGAGTTGAGGAAAGGTACGAGGACACAAAGGAGGGAGCAGACAGACAGCAGGGTTTTTAAAGAGGGCAATTTTATTGTCTCAGAGGGGCAGAGCGGAGGGAGAAGGCTACAAAGCTGCTTTCCCAATACCCCAAGAATACATATTCTCTACTCTTCCCACAGGTTCTGGGGATGACCTATGGACACTGTCCCAGGGGTCCTTAGGTTAAGGAGGGACATGAAAGTCACACACGTTTCTTAGACATGTCAGTGGCTGTAAACATAGGGCTGGGGGCCTCTCTGCTCTGGAGGGGATCTTGGTCCATTCTTGATCAGGGGAGAGGTGCCTAACCCCTTTTTAGGCCTAAGAGTAGTCCCAGAGGGGGTCACGGAAGCTGGGCAAACAAACCCAGGACAATGCTACACCTCACCAGGTCAGACAAGTGAGCCCTGGGCTTCACCACAGCACACAGACACACACAGTGCACTTGGGAACCTTAAGTTAGAATGCTAAAAGATGGGGATGTAGTTGTCGATCTTGGCGCGATGGCGCTGGGCAATGCACTCAGCAATCCACACGATGTTGCGACATTCCTGTTCCTTAAGCTTCACAAAGGCATAAAAGACACCAAAATGGAACTGGTTCAGGAAGGCCAGCTTGTTTAGCTTCACCTGTGGACAAACACAGGTGTGATGCACAGGCGCTGTGGCCTAAGCCACAACCTTCCCTATACAGGGTCGGCTCCACAAGACCCTGTTCTCACCTCATGTTCAAAGAATCGGTCCTCCAGGGTCTTGTCTCCAGGATTGCTACCTGCACCCTCAAAAAGCAGTTTGTATTCCTGGCCGGGAACGGGAAGAACACAGGTATGAGTGCTGGGTGCTGGGCTGCCCACATGGCCACCTAATCTTGTCAGCTGGGGCACTCACCGGGTAGTAATCAGCTACATTCTTGACCTGTTCATAGTCATCAGCTCTCGCCAGCTGAGCCAAGCCCTCAGGGTAGAGCCGGCCACAGTGCGGGAAGAGCTTGGCACGGTCCTCCTTGGACAGCTCTGTGCCGAAAGAGTTGATGGTGATGATGAAAGCGCGGCGATCTGCTTCAAACTGCAGGGCCAGTGCATAGGTGAGGAGAGAGGGAAGACGAGGGAGACCACACTAGTCAATTGGCAGAGTTCCTCCTAGCAAGGCTCAATGGGAACAAAAGGCAGAGAAGTGGGGAGGCACTCACCTCTAGGATAGGACACATGGCATCAGCTGTGGTCCCACCCAACAGAGTACAGAACTTGTAGAAGGACTCCAGGTAGGCCTGTAGAGAGGACAGTGCTTGCTTAGAGCCAGGATTGCAGTGCTGGGAGACTGGTTAGAAACCCAGTCAGCTGATCTCCCCTCTCAAAACCTTTCATGGCAGGGATGGGCCAGCTCATTCTATGCCAACTTCCCCTCTACCGAACATCTACTAATTTCAACAGTTAATCATCCAAGGAGCAGTAGCTTGGTACATTCTAGCTGCGTGAGAAAACCCAGCTATCTGGCCCACTCTCTGCTTGAGGATACATAGTCCCACCCCTTTCTGTAGCCAGGCTTAGGGGCTCTGTCTTCTTCCTAGTGCTTTGCCTTCCTTTCCTGTCTTCAGAAACTTCCCCTTCCCCAGCCTCAGAAAACCAGGTGTCCAAGGGCTAATGAGGGAAGTTATCCTTGGAGTTCACAAAGGTCCAGACTCAACTCCTACACGCTCCCTTGCATCCACCCTCCTTGCAGAGCACTACTCAGCACTACCCCTCTCACCCTCAGACAGTCCCCAAATTATCAGGTCAGTTCCTGCTGAAGGATGGTTATCACCTATGCGAACAGCAGCCTCACAGTCACTAATGGGTACATGGGCTGCCAGTGGAAACAAGTAATTCTGTCGAGGCAAATTTGATCTGCTGGACGTGGGGAAAGGACAGGTCAGCTCACATACAAGGTCTTCCCTAACTCTCATTTGCAAGGTCACACAGAGGTTTCTTTCCAATACCTGTCCCCCCATCAAGGTCTTGCAGACTCCATGGGGAACATTTTTGCATGAAACTTGACTCAGACCCCACCTAAGGCCCCACATGTAGCATGACCACAGGGACTCGGGTCTCTATGTTGGGGACTATTCTGAATTGAGATTGGGAGGCTGTAGAAAGCTTTCCACATCCGAGTGAGCCATCCAAGCTGGCTGGGACCCATAGGATGTGCATTCAAACTCAGATAAGCTGATGATTCCCAGAGCGCCACAAGCCACAGTGACACTAAACAACATGGGCTCAGGAGAGAACCTGCAGTTGATCGCTGAGCTCACAGGAATCAAAGTTACTATTAAGTAAGCAATAAGAAACAGCCAGGAAAGCAACAACAGAGTCCAGCACAGAGGATCAAAAGCCATTCTATAGGCAGAAATGGCTCCCATCTCCCACCTCGGTGGTACTTCACAGCCCCTCCAGGAGTCAGTCCTCTGTGGCCTTGTTTGTGGCTAGCCAAGCTGGTTATGCTAAAAATCTTAGGACCTACCCTAGTGGAGCCTATAGTTCCTATCTGGGGGGGAAACTACTAGCCAGTTTGAGGTTCCATTCCCTGTTACCTACCTGCTTGCTTGATCTCCAGAGAAGCTGACCCTAGGATTAAGGTTCACACTTTCCTCTAGAGGCTATAGCAGCAAAGAAACTGGCAAGACTCAGGTACCAAGGTCACCTCTGCAACCCCACCCTGTCCCCTGGAGTCTGCCAGCCCGTGTTTGTTGCACCAGCTGCCTACAATTCACTTGCCAGATGGATGAGGGTCCACCTAATCTCCCATCTGTGGCCACTGGGCTGGGACATTGCCTGACAGGCAGGCAGCCTTGGCATGAGACCCACAGTGGTGGGTCAGTTTTTATGAGCTGGTTTCTGGCCAGTCCTTGTCAGTGACTCCAGCTAAAACCAGTCAGGCCCAGAGAGGGTGTGGGTAAGGCTAGGGGTATAGCCACGCCCCTCATCCTGTCTGGAGCAAGGAATCTGTCAATAGGCCAAGTGAGTGGGTGGGAGCACTATAAGATTTGTGTGTGTGTGTGTACACGTGTGCACACGTTTGCATATTACCTTACCCTTGACCAATAATCTGCCTTCCACCCTACAGTCACAGAGGGCCTTCTAAGATATGCTCTATTAGAAGACCTTAGACGCACAGCCTAAAGTTCATTTCAGTTTTTCACACTTTACTTATTTTGTCCTGTGCATGTGTGTGCAAAGGTAAGAAGACAGCTAGTGGGATCAGTTCTCTCCTTCCACCACGTGGGTCCCAGACATCAAACTCAGCTTGTCCACGTTGGCAGTTAAGCATTTTCATTTCCTGAGCAATGTTGTCAGCCCAAAGTTACAGTTTTCGTTATTGTTGTTGTTTGTTTTGTGACAGGGTCTCACTATGTAACCCTGGCTGTCCCAAAACTTACTACATAGACTCAAATTCACAGAGATCTGCTTGCCTCTGTCTTCCAAGCACTGGACTGAAAGTCACTATGTCTGGCTTACCTTTTCTTGAGAGACTCTTACTATGGAGACATGGCTGACCTGCAACTCACTATATATACTAAGCTAATCTTGAACTTAGCAAAAATCTTCTTGCTCAAGTTGTCCTAGCATTCTGAAGTACGCACCACCACTCCCAGCTGAAGTTCAAACTCTTGCCGATACATTCAAGGTCCGGGTGACGCGGCTCACTCGGTGTATGTGTCTTCCCTTGGATCTCCTCCCCACTGTCCATGAGAAACCTGCACTTTCACAGTAAACCCCTTGCCGTGTGGCCTGGCTCATGCTCCTTGCCTTCCTTCTGCCTATGCTATCATAGCTTCTATCATCTACCTGCAGATCCTAGCTGTATGCTGACACACGACGCACACAAAGACTAGGTCTGCACTCAGGCTGAGCCAGATGTCCACCAGCCAGCTACAATCAGGGCAGAAGACACACACCTCAACACCCCCCCCCCCCCCAGTGGAGACTGGATAGACAGATGTCCTCGGGTCCCTGAGCCAGTGCCATCCCCGGCTTCTCTTCAAGGTTTGCCTATTGCTGATCTATGTTCCTGACTAAATTAGTCTTCCGGGAATTTTGGCATCATAGCTTAGAATCACACCACAAACTGAACCCAGTCTTTCCCAAATGTCCGTAACTGGTAGCTACCTTTTAATCTCCATAATGACTGTACAAACTGAGAATTCCAAGCCCACTCTCTTTCCTTGGACGAGCCAGTCTATGCCATAGTCTAATAGGAAGCAAAAGGTGAATAAAGGCTGAAGATAGTGAGATACATGGCATTGGTTCATGGTCTGGGAACCTGAAAGGGTCATAATAAACTGGCTGTGCCTGGCTGGATCTTTCCCCACCTAACTAAGCATATATCACTGCCTTTGCCTAGGTGCCTGTCTTGGCTGGCAAGAGTTCATGTGGCATAGGTTTGAGGGCAATGACCTGGGTGGTGGTCCATGACACTCCTGGATGCTACATGAGTGGCTGTCCAGTAGCCAGCTCTGACAGGCCAAGTGTCAGAGCACCAGCTACTCCAGCCTGCTGTAGACACCTTGGAAACCTTGAAACCATCCCAGGAACCTGAGAGTGAGAGGCTAAGCCCCCAGAAAGGAGCTTGGTACAGGTGCATGCTGGTAAATTACCTTCTGTCACACCCCCACCCACCCACTGACAAGTCAACCCCACCCACCCCACCCACCCTCACTGCTTCTCAAAAACACTACCTTGTAAAGCGTATTTCGGATTATCTCGATGTTCATCTCATCAAGGTCCTGCTCTGAGATGCAGTCCTGGAAAAAAGCCGCTGGGAAGGGAAGACAAGGATGTAAAGAGCAGGACAGCAGCCTCAGTGAGAGGGCGCACTAAGCTAAGCTAAGTACTGGATGGAGACCCCCAATCCAGCCTGAGCTACTGCCTTGGAAGTAGGAGAAGCAATTCTCTGGGCTGTGTGTGCTGACCTGAGCTTTTCCTGCTTCTTTGCTCCTAAAATTGATTTATAAAGGAGGCGGCCAGCCATAACATGATCTAATCACTGCTGGGGCAGACCCAAGTTTAGACCATGCCAAAGACAGGCTTGCATAAGAGGCCATGAGATTTCCCTTCTCCAAAGGCAGCTATCAATTTGAGGACTGGAAACCACTGCTATGTATACCCTATGAAGGCCTAGAGCCTGCACATGGGAAACTAGCCTCCTCCTCCTCCTCTTTTACTTTTGGTTTTTTGAGACAGGGTTTCTCTGTGTAGCCTTGGCTGTCTTGGTACTCACTCTGTAGACCAGGCTGGCCTCGAACTCAGAAATCTGCCTGCCTCTGCCTCCTGAGTGCTGGGATTAAAGGTGTGTGCCACCAGTGCCTGGCTCCTTTTTTTTTTTTTTTTTTTTAAGATTTATTTATTTATTTCATGTACCCAAATGGGTACACTGTTGCTGTTATCAAACACATCAGAATAGGACATCAGATCCCATTACAGGTGGTTGTAAGCCACCATGTGGTTGCTGAGAATTGAACTCAGGATCTCTGAGGAAGAGCAGTCAGTGCTCTTAACTGCTGAGCCATCTCTCCAGCCCTCTTCTTCTTTACATAAGAATGAGTTTATGGAGAAGAGCAAGCTAAGATTGGAGTAGTTAGAAATCCACTGCAGGAGGAGAGGCTAGGATAGAATCCCAGGGAGGGCCTGAAGATGTAGCCAATGTCCTTCCTTTAAAGATGAAACTGCAGAAGCCACATACAGCCCAGAACTAGCTCAGAGTTACAGGGACAATCAAAGGCAAACTAGGTGAGTAGATATGGCTGGCACTTCTCATCTTAGGACCTTCTGATTCAACTCTGGTGGCTTCCTGGAATAGTTCCCCAGGGTTTAGATTGTGGCTATAAGGATACTAGCTAGTTATGATACTCATGCCTTCTCTCCAGCATTCTAGGCATCCTGCTGGACACCATCTGACCTGACCCCTGGGACCTGCTCAGTGGAGTCAAATGAAGCTTTTTGCTTTTGTTTTCTGTCTCATAAGAAGCCAGCCATTATTATAGCCCTGATTAAGGCTACAGTCTGCCAGACCCCTCAGGACTCCAAGGGACATAAGCTCCTTGCTCTTCTCCATAAGTTCATTCAGCCTCCCTCTGAATCCCAAAAACCCACATTCTTTCCAAAGTTAGATAGTCTCAGTCTGCCCTTTGGGTTGCTGGTCTGCCTAGGAAAAGCAATGGGAGAGTAAAGAAAGAGGGATGGGAAACAATGAGAACAGGAAACTGAGGGAGCAAGGTCAGCTGCAGCACAGTCTCCTGCTTTAGGGCTGCCCCACCTCTTACAATCCATAAAACCCACACTGAGGCTCTGATGCTAAGACCACTGCCTAGCTGCTCTTTCCACCACAGAGGCTCACCCAGGGGTGTGTCCACCAGAATGGCATTGTAGAGCTCTGCAGGTGTCTGTGCGATGTTCACAGCCTCCATCTGCTCAAAGCTGCCTAGCGGATGGCACTTCGGCACAAGTTCAGCTATTGAACGCTGGTGCAGTGTGCCTGTGATTAGCAGGATCACGTTGTCAATCATGTAGCTATAACTGTGAGAAGCAGACAACAACAGGGCAGACTGTTAGGGTAGAGGAGTGGGGAGGACTGGCCCCCAACTTTGCTCACATTCTTGCTCACACAATTCCTAAGAGTGAGTGCTGGCTTGTGGATGCTGTAAACAGGCTCCAGAGAGACTACCCTTCCCCATACAGACTCCTGCCACCACTACCACCATGAACCCCAACCCCCAATAACAGAACATCGGATAAATATAGCTTTTCCTTTAACAGGATGGTAGATTCATGCCCCATAAATGACTGGAACACAAGTAAATAGCCTATAGTGTGAACAGTACACAGACAGCATGGGCACATGCAGGTGAGGCACATAACCCATCCCAGGGGCAGGTGCAGTCAGGAGCTTGACAGATAAAAGGACTGGGAGATGAAAGTGTGTTCTGGATAGAGGGAACAGTATGCAGAGGCCTGGGGGCACACACTGAGTGAGACTGGATTGGTCTGAGGAACTGAGTATTGTCAAGACTGGCAGAGGGAAAGGGAGGGCACAGCTGTAGGCAAGGCAGTGCTGTCAGCAGAAGGCTGCCTGAAGACTGAGCTCAGGTCAGGCAGAGGGTTCCAACTTTACCTCAAATACTATGGAGTCATAGTGGGATGAAAATAAGAAACCACAATATTATCAGGGCCACTCTGGCTCCATGGGAGTTGGGAGTCCAGAGTAGGAGAAGAGAAAGACTAAGGAACAGGCTGGGAAAAGGCTTCTCCAAGAAGGGCCAGAGAAGAGTCATAAAGGCCCCTTCTAGAATAAAGGACAGAGTCAGGCAGACTGCAGAGCCCCACTGTGAACACAAAAAAATACACTACTCTTTAGAGCCAGTTCAAGCAATTACTCAGGAGGACCTGAATAAGATACAGAAGCAGGTCTGATTCAAGTCAGTTCTAGGCTTAGTCTCGTAGGCTTGCCCTGCAATGGGATGCTCTGTGCACCATGGACAGCAGAGGGGGCTGTGGAGCTGGGGAGGGTGGGGCTGCCTAGTTAAGACTTGGCAAGGTACCACTAAGACGACTTGTCTCCAACTGAAAAGCAGAGCCAAAGAGGAGCTGGGGCAGAACGTTTTTGTGCACTCACCTATGGGGATGAGGTAGTAGGGGAAAGGGAAGGTATAAAGAAGAGGAGGACCCGGGTAGTCCCAACTATTATCCATCCTGTTACAAGTAGTAAACTATGAGTATAGAGGAGGTGGAGAATGTCCTTAAAGGCCAAGCTGGGCCTTGGAAGGGTAAGGACTAAAAATGGAGGCTACTGTTAATCTGGCCCTGGACATAGTTCGTGTTCTGTTTCTGGGAGATCCAGAGCTAGGCTCTATCCCTGTAACAAATCCCTGTACCTAAGCCTGAGACTTTACCAAGGAAAGGCCTTGGTAGGAGGTGGGGCTCAGTACCAAAGGAATAAAAGAAAAAAGGTGGTGGCCCAGAGTACCAGTCACTGTGGTACTCCTATAAGCCCCTCAAAATACCTGAGTTTTGTCTCAGCCTAACCCATACTCCTTGTGCTTGATGAACACAGCTCCCACTCAATTCAATGCCATTATAACCTCTAGTCTCCTGGGCCTGGGGCTAGGCAGCTGATCTCTTTCCATACCCAATCTGGATGGTTCATTACAGGATATACACTGAGAAGAGTCACACCTCACCTTCCAAAAACAAGGGTCTCAAGCAAGATCTGTCTGTAATTGCAAGCCAAAAGGCACATATGGCTAGCCTCTTGTCCTTGACCCCACAGAACTCGCAGTTAACTTGCACCCAGTCCAGCCATACTAAAACGAATGTCTTCCTAAGACATCCAGAGAGACCTCACCCCAGAGATAAGAATGCCTTTTCCCCTCATATCCCCTTTTGATATGCTGAAGAACAACAGCATATCTCTGGAACTTACATTATTCAAGTGATCCTATGTGACCTTACTGCCACAACAGATAAAACACCTATGGCTACCTTTAGCCAAAGCTTTATGTTTTAGTTCTAAACTCCCACCTCTGTCTTCTCAGAGAGACCCCACAACCCCAGTTTCCTTAGTCTAACCTTTTCCTTCCCCCTTGTGCCCACAACCCAGGGTCTCTGTTTATCTGTTTAGGCTAGGGACAAGACTGGAATAAGACTGTCTGAGTACTTCTAAGAGCCCTGGCCCAGACTCAGAAGAAAGCCCTGTAGGGAAATTCTGCCACCTGACTTCACTGCTATACCTCAAGTGAGTAGAGGAAACCAGCTGTAGTTCATGGTTCAGCTCTGACACTGTATGCAGAAGTCAGTAGTAGCTCTCCCCTCCCTTCTAGCTTCCCCAAACCTCTCCTTGCTATAAACCTTAGTTGAGTACAGAGAAAAATGCTGGGCCAAGTTAGGGCCACTCACAATCACAGCACTCAGCCCCTTCTAACTCCTCCTTCTACACAGGCCAGGCCAGCCTGTATCTTGTGCCAGGCTGAGTACTTCCCTCCCCGGGGCCAACTCTAAGATTGCTTCAGTGGAGGCCCCTGCTTTCCCTTCCTGTACAGCAAGGCTCAAGATCATCTTTCCTGGGAGATGGAAGGCAGGACAGGCCTGGCAGAGATAAGACCCAGCCATATGCCTTCCTACCTTCAGCAAACAGGAAACCTTCCTCCTCTCTGCCTAGTCTTCAGAAATTGCCTCCCTGCCCCCAGAAAGCTGCTTTGCCATGTCTCCCCTCATTTGGCCTCAAAAGAGAGAATGAAGTTCCAGCTGGTCAGCATCTCCCTCCAGAGGAAGACAGCTGGGGAGTGGATGGCCCACTGCCTGCCAGGCCAAAGAGGCCTTTTTGGAGGGGGGGGGGTGGGGGGGGAAGGGGATAGAGCAGTCTATAATCCTCTGCCCTAAGGCCCTCCCTTGCCCTGTGCCTCCAAATAGCTTGGAGTGGGAGAAGTTTCAGGCTACAGTTTAGGAAGCTACTTCCTTCAAGAAACCTTTAGAGTCCCTAGCCGACCCTGTCCCTCCACTGTGCCCTTTGGTGCCACCTGCTGGAGCAACATAGCTTTTCTGCACTTGGGCTGGCAGGCTGTGTATAACCAGGTACTTGTGCCAACTGGCCTATCTGCAGCCCCCACCAAGGAGCCTCATTTGTTGCTAGTGACATTATCTGTACTAAACTACATCTAATTCCAAGGAGCCCCACCCAGGGCTGAAAATGAACAGAAGCCTCTGATATGACCTTTTTTATTTAGCACATTACCCCTTAAGCCTCAAGTTCCCCTTTGCAACCAGAATGAATGAGATGTGGACTACAGAAGAGTTAGTGAGGCTCTGACCATCTCCTCATTAAAATCCTGACCTTCCTCAAAGGCCCAGCTGAGTTATCCTACTTGATCTGAGCCTTTGGAATCCTGAAGGGTCCCTCACAGTCATGCTTCTTCCTAAGCCAGAAAGAACAGGGTCAGTGCTGGCTTCCTTTCCATCCTAAAGAGCAATAAGGAAACAACCCACAGCAGCCAGAGAGCCTCATTGGGAACAGTCAGGATAAGAAGGCCTGAGGAAACCCAGTGACCACTCTAGGACAATGAAGGGCCAACGTGAGGGCAACATGGCCTCACTTAGGAGGTAAGAGATGCTTTGGGGACCCACTAGACACTTGAGGCCATGTCCTGGGACAAAGGTTCCTTCCAGGTGTCCACTTCCACTGATGGTCATTCTCCCAGATAGTACAGGTTAAACCACACAATTTCTGCTAGCGGACACGTAGGCTACAGGTAATTGTTATACACCAGGGATGGCCCTTGCTAGAGACCTGCTTCATTTAAAAACAATGGCACTTAGGGGTCACCTGAAGATGTCCCAGAGACCAAGTTGACCCTTCTACAAACAACTTTCCCAACGTCTCTTCCAAGGTTAGGGGGTACTCCTGTGAGAAAATACCATGAAATGGGCCAAGTAAAAGTATCCTCCATGGCTGAAGAACCCTGAACACAGGTTCTATCCCAAGTTACAGGGCAAGTTAGGCCTGGTAACAGCCCTCAGTTTAGCAGCATATTAAATGTGTTAGGACTGTGATGTTGAGTAGGTCACCTAAAACTATACGCTGAGAGTCTACTTCATGCAGACTGCCTGCTCTGTGGCAGGCACACAACCACCCCTGTTGTCACTGTCTGTCCCTCAGCACCACTCACTCTGCATCTGTGTAGTGCCTCCTGGCCTGGCTCTGAACTCAGCCAAAGTTTTTTCAGTCTAGAGTCCCATCCTTATTAGTTCTTCCCTCAAACACCTTTCTTTCTTTCTTTCTTTCTTTCTTTCTTTCTTTCTTTCTTTCTTTCTTTCTTTCTTTCTTTCTTTTTTGGTTTTTTGAGATGGGGTTTCTCTGTATAGCCCTGGCTGTCCTGGAACTCACTTTGTAGACCAAGCTGGCTCTAACCCAGAAATGTGCCTGCCCCTGCCTCCTGAGTGCTGGGATTAAAGGCGTGCCCGCCACTATGCCTGGCTTTAAACACCTTTCTTCTCAGCCAGTAGTCATTCCTTAAGGAAAGCAGTCATGTAGAAGGGTCAACTTGGTCTCTGTGACATCTTCAGGTGGCCCCTAAGTGCCATTGTTTTTAAATGAAGCAGGTCTCTAGCAAGGGCCATCCCTGGTGTATAACAATTACCTGTAGCCTACGTGTCCGCTAGCAGAAATTGTGTGGTTTAACCTGTACTATCTGGGAGAATGACCATCAGTAGAAGTGGACACCTGGAAGGAAACTTTGTCCCAGGACATGGTCATGAGTCCCCAGGCTGAGGGAGCCCCACCCCAGCCCCAGTATAGGGTTCAAATGAAAACTTCACTCAACTCTTTCCAAAATTCTATTCACATTTGAATAGTCTGACAGGGCACTGAAATATAGAGCAGCTAAAGAAATAGGAGTTAAATTTAGTCAGATATCATGAGAGAAGAAACTGCTGAGGGCTGGATACAACCAATGTCCAATCCTAGAGACCTTGGCCAAATGAAGGCCAAGAGTGACCATAGCCAGGGCCTTGTTATGGAGTGACAAAACTTCTGGGAAATGACTGCAGGCTTGAGAGATAGAGGAGGTGAGAAAAAAAGATGAGGAATGAGAAAAATAGGCCCCATAAAATGAGCTTTAAGGGTGGTTAATGATCTTAGAGATGTAGGTGTGGTACTAGAAGCACTTAAAAGGGAACATGACAACACAGAAGTAAAGAGGAGTGGCCACTCAGGGTCCAGGTAAGGGTGAAGAGATTCAGAATGTTGGGCAGAAGCATCTCAGGGAAAGGAAGGTGGAATGGACTCGGGGCGGGATGCAGATGCAGTATTGGAAGGTGTACTTGCTTCTGATGACTCCGTAGAGGAGTAGGTGGGCCATCTGCACAGAGATGAAGAGGCTACAGGAAGGAGAGGACTGATGCTTAGGATGGGGAGGGGTCATCCTACTCATGATGGGAGCTGCAGGGTGCTGAGTAGGGACAGCAAGAAGCTGCTGGGCAGAAACAAGCTGAGGCTGAGTAGGTGAGCATGTACGTCTATTAGTATGAACGACATTCCCTCCCACACACCCTGCCAATTGCTGGCTTCCCCAGCTCTGCTCCCAGAAGTGGAGGTGGAGGAAGGACAACTCCAGGCTGGAGGCTCTGGGATTCCTCCAGGGCTGGGGGGCTGCCAGTAGGGTGGGACCATGAGCTGGGAAGCCAAGAGAGTTACAGATGCTGGCAGAAGAGATCTCAAATGATAGACCAGAAAACATCAGCTACAGAGGTAAGGAAATGAAGACAGAGGAAGAGCAAGGAAGGAAACAAGGCCCGATACCCTGCTGAATCTAGATCCCATGTCCTACAAGGGACTCAGAGTGGGCTGGAGAGCCTGAAGGCTGTGGGTGGAGGATGGTTGTTACCTGATTGAGCAATGTCAGGAGTGTAGTAGTTCTAGGTGGTGACAAAGCAGTCATCAGTTGGGGGCTGGGGTGTGTGTGTGGAGAGTAGAGAAGGAGACATTGCAGATGAAGGGGTCAAGGACAAGCAGCCACAGGCTCAGACTGGTCAACACGTGACATCCTGGGTGGTGGTAGAAGGAAAGGCTATAAGCCACAATCACCCATGATTGGAAGAGGCCAGGAAGTGGTAGATTCAGAAAGTTTGCCACAGGATAACACTTGGCTGCACATCATCTTTAAGCACACGTGGTGCTTGGAGCTAACCTCCAGCAGAGAGCTGGCAGCTGCTCTGTCTCAGTCACTCTCAGAGCCCTCTCCAGTTCCTGAAACAGGCCAGGGTAGATGCATAGGCAGGTGGGCAAGTTGGCAGCAAGATGGGTAACATCTACTCTCTGACCACTGGCATGGGGTCAAGCTTCATCCAGCCAGCCTGGCTGGCAAGACCAGAACATTAACCAGGAAGCTGGAGAAGCTTTGTGCAAACAAGCTGAAGGTGAAGGCTGAGCTATGGCAATAAATTTAGTTTCCTGGTAGGTCCTTGGCTCTGGCTGTGGGGTAGAGGATACGCAGGCCCAGGCTAGGGATTAGGTGACAGATGGTAGAATGATGTGTGACACACACACAAAGCATCAGTATATAATACACTCTATCTGTCCTGTCCCACTAGGTTCATGTTGGCATACCTTGATGAGGAGAAAGACAGTTTGATCATGAACCTATTTAGGATTCTGCAGCAAAGAGGACCTGAAGAAAAAGATCTACAGCCAGGAGAAGGCTTGCTTTCCAACTTATTGGAGTACTCTGTGCCTTTCAAGTGTCCCAGCCTGTTAGAACTGAGGTTGGAGCCCTCTGCCTAAATACCCCATTTGAAGAGATGAATTTTATGCAAGTGACTGTTCTTGGCTGAAAGGAGGAGATGGGCTAGACAGCCACATACCCTGTCTCTGAAAAGACAAGTGAAGTGATGTGTCTGGTCCCAAACAAGAGGCTAGGGAAGGGAAAAACAAGATATTCAGAATAATGCTGGGATACATCTAACAATACACTCAGAGGCTAGCCAATGGTCATACTTCTGCTCACCACTTGCATGAGGCTGCCACCTGGGCTCTGACTCAGGACTTCTAAGTCATTCCTTCAGAGCCAATTTCTTTACCTTTTAGGGTTCCAGACACACAGGTCTAGTTGAAATAGCCTGTTCTAGCCCTCAAGTCTAGGGTCTTCTCTGTTTAGCGTCTCTAAGAGCTTGGTGTATAGCTTCTCTAAGAGTTCCATCCAAGGGTTACACAATGGGGAAGCCTGGAGCAACCAAGGGTTATTATTAATAAACAACCTACTCCCCTTAGCTCTTGGGAAGAACAGCAAGGCATTCGGCCTCCCCCAACTCAAGTCCATCCCCTAGCTTTCTGACCTGTCAGAGCACTTGAAGAACAGCCCTCAGCTGTTGGGATAATCTTTTTGTACACTGTATGAAGGTGTGTCTCTGTCCTTTCTCAACTGCCTCTTCTAATTGGTTTAATAAAGAACTGAACAGCCTGTAGCAAGGCAGGAGAGGACAGGTGGGACATTCAGGAGAGATGAGGACTCTGGGAAAGAGTCAGAGGCACAGAGGTAATGGGCCACACAGCAGAAAGTAGCCTAGAATAAATGGGCTATTAAGTTATATGAGGTAGTTGAGAACAAGCCTAGATATCAGGCCTAATCATTTATAAACAGTAGTAAGTCTCCATGTCATTATTTGAGTACTAGTGGGTTGAGACAGTCCAGTGATGCTCAGCCTAGGTAGGGGCAGAAGAACTGTATGGCTCATCCCAGGATCTCCAGAGCCCTGTCTACACCCAGACCTTGACTCTACCATGAGGGGAGTAGGGGAAACCTAATGAGTGTTTGATGTAGGTGCTGTAGAATAAGTAAATAGGGGAGTGCCAATTCTCCCAGCTTTTGCAACTCTAACACCTCCACAACAACGAGAGACAGGAAAAGAAACTGGTAACAGCACTTAAAGGCTGTGACCTAGAGTCCAGAGTTGTTGAATGACCATTCTAGTTATACCACTTGAGAAGACTTTAAAGACATTCTTTAACAACAGCTGGCCTGGCAGTGCTGCCATCTGGTCACCTGACAGAAGCACAAGAGCTGCTGACCGAGGCCATTCTGGTGCCAACGTCTGCAGGCATAGAACTACCTTGCCCAGCACTGTGCGCTCACTCACGTAATGAAGTCCAGGAAGCTGGCGAGCGGCTCATAAGCATGGTTTCTCATGTGGCGGAACTCTACTACCATCTTCTCTTTGAGCTTGTCATCGATGACTGACACCGTCAGAGGTGACGCTTCATTGGCCAGGAAGTTGCCATAATCTGTACTCTGCAGGTGCAGCTTCAAGTCTGAAACCCAAGGGAAGACGGTAAGGGCTAGGCTTTCTGAACCTTACCGGTTGCCCTAAGTTTCCATCTCTAGCCAATTCTAAGCCCTGCTCCTCCCGTGAAGGTGCATCCTGCTGCTGCCTGACTTCATCTCCCTAATAGCTCAGTGCCAATTTACAAAGTAGCCAGACTAAGGCCCAGATGACCCAGACCCTAGGAACAGAAGTCAGCATTCCAGGTCCCAGAGTACAAACACAAGAAGAATAACTGTCCACCAAAGTGATGAGGCTGGGAAACCTCAACATAAGGTGTCATTTATAATCTGTGGACTTTGAGATCCTGACTTGGAAGAAATTATAACATGGGCTCTACTTTCCAGCACATTAAAATTGGAAGAGCAAAATATTCAGACATGAGGCACATTAAAAAAAAAAAATTCTGCCAGGCAGTGGTGGCACACGCAGGTGGATCTGGGAGTTCAAGGCCATCCTAGTCTACAAAGTGGATTCTAGGACAGCCAGAGCTGCACAGAGAAGCCCTGTCTCAAAAGTCCAAACTAAACCAAACCAAATAAACAAAAAGAAAAAGAAAAAAAGGAAAAAAGAAAGAAAAGAAAAGAAATATCCAAAGCTGCTGGAGGTAGATGAGAGAATCAGCACAAAGATATGGTTGAGCAGAAAAGGCCATGCTGGGTTGGACTGCAGCAAAGGGTGGGGCCCAGGAAGCATGAAGGAAAGTGGGATCCCTCCCCTTCCTTTATAACTGAATGTTGGAATTAGTAAAGGGGGGCCTTAAACATAGAATCGTCTTGGCCCCATTCTTTCTTCCGCCCCGTCTAGCTTCCTCTCTTTTCAGCTCAAACTGCCATTCTCAGTTAAACCGTTCGTGTTGCAGACTGCAGGCGGGCCACAACATAGAATAAATGAAAAAAAAAAACAGGAGAAGGTAAGTGATGATGGCTGGAAAATTACTCCTGCGTTATTATATGAGGGCCACTATGGTCACAAAGGAAATACTAAAGCCAGTGACCGGTAGGAAGGAGATGAAGGATGCCCCAGGTGTTCTTGAGGCCCAGAGGGTGATAGCAGCTGGAGCTGCTCAGAGAGGATGAAAGGTACAACAGAACTCGTCCACAGACTGCAGGCACCTCTCTGATGCCCCTCATACTCTATCACATGAAGAATGCCTCAGCAGTGTGTGGCACTGAGGCATACAACTTCAATCCCAGTACTCAGAAGGCAGAAGCAGGAGGATGTCTGTGGGTTCAAGCCAGCCAGTTCTACACAGGCAGTTCCAGACCAGCCAAAACAACATAACCAGACCCTGTCTCAACCCAAACAAATGAACAACCACCATAATGAAGAATGCTCAACTTGCAGTCAAGTATGTAAAAGGAGATGGAATAGCGCATGTTGCTGAATGTGGGGAACGTGTATAAACACGATGGAATAGATACTTTCCACCTATATGCCCTGGGGGGGGGGGGCTAGTGATAAACAGAATTTATATCATCTGTGGCTCCTAGGCACTAATAGGGTGCACCTTAGCTTGAGGAGCATCCAATGTGTTCGTGCTAACTTGGCCACTTTCATCTACTTTTCTCCCATGACCACCCTAAAGATGATAAAAAAGAGAAGGCAAAGCAAGTTAAAAGAAGCCACCTGGCTTTTAGTGATATGTGCACATCTTCCAATGTCTCTAACCCAGGGAATCTGCAATCACTCTGATAAGGGGTTCTGTTCTTTCTTATTCTCCCAATCTGGCTACTTTGAGAGTAAGGCATGGGTAACAGGAGGTATTCAACTCAGAAATGCTTGGATTATTGTAGTAATTCAGATGGATTTGCAAGGAAAAAAATCTAATTATATTGATAGCTATTGCTATAACAGTCTATTGCCTGCATTTCTACCTCCACACTGTAATAACCTTGAGACTAGACAAGTGCACAATCTTTTAAAAAGAAACATGGAAGAGAGGTTTTAGGTCAGCTGGCAGAAAGCTTACCTAGCATATACGAAGTCCTGGGTTCATTCCCTAACACTGTACAAACCCAGGTGTGATGACACATACCTATAATATCAGCATTTGGAGGCAGAAGTAGTTCAGTTGCTCAAGGCCAGCTTAGGCTATAAGACCCTGTCTTGATAAAGAAAAGAAAAACAGAACTAGGGGGTGAGGTACAGACTGGACAATACTTTATCTTAGAACACGTGTCTAGTAGTTTCTTACAGCCATGCTGCTTCCTAAGTCTGCCAGCTTTTCTGAATTACTTTGAGAAGCATAACTTTCTTCTTTTCTCCTCCCTTATTTAAGCATATTTTTCTTAACATACTGGGCTTCACTCCTCTAATGCCCCATTTCCCACCATGGAGCTCTATATGCTGCCACATGGCTGACCTCCACAATGGTTTAACTCAAACTGCATGGCTGTTTTTCCTTTTCCATTCTCCTCCTCCAGGCAGCTACTGAGATTTACAACTTGCTTGCCCTGGGGTTTTTCTTTGAAACTCTTATAAAATTGTCCTCTTAAATAAACTTTGGCTTCACTTGACTTTCAAAAAGAAAAAAGGAAAAAGAAAGATTATTAATGCCTCTGAAATGGTTTTTGTGGGTATGAAACAAATGGTTAAAAATGAGCTATCCCACCTAATAAGTACTGAAATGAAGCAGACTTCATTTACCATGTCATAGTCGTGCCCTGATTTATATATTTGTATCTCCCAGCAAACATGTTGCTACTGGGGCCTGAGGGACCAACATGAGCAAGGGGTTTTGGTCCAGGGCCACCAAGTTCCCAAACATTTACTACAAGAAGTTCTAGAGCTGACAGCAGCTAGGCCAAACTGTCTGTTTATCCATGCAGTCATAGCAGTCAGCCTAAAATTCTCTTCAAGTCAAAAGACTTCCTCTTCAGCTCCCTAGAGATCAAGACAGGCACAGGAAGGCTCCAGGGTAAACCTCAGTCCTCTGACTGGAGTGCCTCCTGTCACTGGCCCCATCAGTTCCCAGGGTAGCAAGCCCACTACCCTACTGGATCCCCTGATCCTTCATTCCTAAAGCATTGAGGATCCAGGCCTCTGCACACTCTGTCCTTCTAAGCCCTGGCACATGCTCTGGGAAGATTCCCAAGGCAAGCTGTCACCTCCCACTGGGGATCCTGAAGATAAGCTCTCCAGCAGCATGACACTTCCTCTATCCCAGACTTTGCCTTGCATCACAAAACTTCTCTCTCAGAAGACTAGCTCAGCAACTTCCCCAACTGCCAAATACTTTCTCTTTAACAACCAGATAGTCTTCATCAAATCCTGGTACTCCAGTGAGAGTTTTCACCTCAGAAGGCCTGGACATACACAGGCTATGAAATGGTCTCCTTCCCATGCCAGAAGCAATCTTTGTGCTGGACCTCTCAGACATGTCAATTTCAAAGGCTTATCAATAAAAGCCAGAACCTTGTCCAGAGTCTCACAGTCAAGAGTATGGAGAGACTAGGATATCAGGCAGGCCTGGTGGGACTCTGTCAGTCCCCACCTCCGCTCTCTTTTGTTCTGAGCCTCCTTGAACACATTGGTAGAGCAGACCTTTTAGGTATAGAACCAGCTGTCCAAACAGCCTTTAAAGCCAGAAGAGTTGACCACTGGCTTGCAGACCACCTGGACGCTCACTGCCCACTTGTCAATAGTAGGCAAAGGCCCACACTATCATGACTCAGTGACAAATCCCACTAGCATCACTTTTGATATCAACCATTACTAAAAAAGCTAGAAAAATATGCTTGGGGTTGAGCAGAACAAAGCTAGAATGCTCCTTTGTACAGCCCCACCCCTGGCACTTCACACAGGCTTCAGAGCAGACACCCCTGTGCTTCCATTGCTGCATTCTGCTGACACTGCATCAGGAGAAGCCACGGCTCTGAGCACTGCTGGAATGCAGGCGGCTGGGTGGTTTCTGCTGGAGTTTGTCAGAGCAGAGCAAACCCGGGAGACTCTACTGAGAATCCTGCCCAAGGCTGGAAGAGTCTGCCTTACCAGGAAACTCATTTTTAAAAGCCCCCAGAGACAATGTCAAAGGGCCAGTTCCAGACCACTTTCTCTGGCTAAGACCCACATTTCCCTGTGACCAAGGGAAAAGGGACAGCCTGCCAGCCAAGGCAACTGGAGGGAGGGAGACAAGCTGATTCCTTAGCTCGCCCACGAGGGGACCACACAGGGCTTCTAAACCAGTTCTGACCCTGCTGGAGAAACCTGGCGCCCAGAAACAGTGGCTGGCAACCCTAAGCCCTTCAGACAGGCCTGGCCAGGGCTAGGACAAGCTGGGTTAGAATTCTCTCTCCTCAGCTTCCTGCTATTTCTGAAGGTTGTGGAGGAGGGGATGTGACTGGGAATAGAATCCAAGCATTAGGAGAGGTCTGGAACTTATAGATGCTTAGTGGGAGACTTAGCCACCCGGCCCTAGCCCAGCCCCTCAAGGGCACCCGAGGACAAAAGGGGCTAGGTTTGCTATGGGACCTGGGCTCAGCAGCCTAACAGCATCAGTGATAGTCCTTGAGAGGACCAGGCATGACTGGTTTGAGGTATGAGCTGTATTCTAGTTACAGTAGACTCTGGGGACAAGACTGGTCTACCCACAAGCCCAGCTGTCTACCCCAAATTCTATCAGTGGCCCAGTGCCAAGTGTCTGGACAGTTTGGGATGTCTGACAGTAAAAGACTTCCTCAAAGGCTGATTCTCAAATTGAAGAAGATGCTGCTGCGATCAGGAAAGTCTTGCTTTAGTGTGTGAGGTTAAACCCTAGCTCAGAGGAGACAGATTAATTCAGTATCTAGTCTTGTTCAAGCCCTGGGGCTCCTCCCCAGCACACCTCCAGAACCACCCCAAACCACCTATGCTTCCTAAGTTCCTGTCTCAGATGTTCTGAGACATGACCTCCAACTCCCAGTGCCGGAAAGGCATCCTATTCTACTCCTCAGTTTCCAAGTCATTTTCCACACCAAGCTCAGAATGAAGTCACACAACTCCAATATGTCACTAACACCCCTCTTCGAGGCTCTGTGGCCCTGGAGCTACAGCTCTGTTTCTCCCAAAAGCCCATGGTCTCGGACTCTCAGCCCTCACACTGCTTTAGCCCTCGACTCGACGACTCTCTGACTTAACAGTCACCTTCCTATCATCCCAGCAAATGCTCCAGGAAGTCCATAGGAGACCTTACTAAAAAGCCAGCCCTGAATTGGAGGTTTCCTCAGGCCAGGCTAGGAAGACTGAACAGGAAGACACACCCCCACCCTAAAAACCAAGAGCCTCTGACCTCCTCTTCCACAGGGTAGCCTCTGCCATCCTTGAGTTGAGTGTCAAATGCCACTGATCCAGGTCCAGCAGAGAGCTCTCTGAAGGTACCTGGGAAGACCACAGCCTAATACCCACAGCTATTCAGCTTATAAGCTTGCACCAGCTTCAGGCTAGCCTCATAGTTTCCATCTGTCCTGAAAACCCCCTTGGTTACTCCTAATCCCCAGTTGTCTCTTTCAGTAGTAAGGGTCTGGTCACTGCTGATACTATTGACCATACTGACTGACCCCAGACTCCTCAATAGTACAGTACCATGTCCCACCAACAACAACCTGACCAGTGTTCTCTGCTCTGTATGATAAAATATTGTCTTGGCAGTGACTCAGCCAAGCTGTGTGAGATGGAGCTAAGCAGCCCTGCCCTTACCCTCTTCCTGAAAGCATTCCCTAAGCATGCCAACCTAAAGGGGATCCTTCAGGTCACTCAACTGGCTCCAGGGGCAGGTAGCACATGGCTCCCTCTCCAGCCCTCTGGCCCTTACAGTAGTTCTCCAAGGACTTAAACAAGCAGGAAAAGAGGGTCATGGCCTATGTCAAGGGGTTGGTCCTACATGCTTTACGGAACCAACACACTAAACAGGGTGGCCCAGATCTACAGTCCCTATGGCCTCATGGTCCATCCACATAGAGCTCCTGCTGGCCAACTGGCCTGAGTGAAGTGTAAAGGGACAGTGTGTTCCCAGACTTCACTTCTGCTTTTCCAGAGGTTACTCAATGACGCTCTCCTGGGAAGCTCAGGAGTTTTCAGGAATTATATGAAACCAGATGCCAGAATATGTTCCACAGAGCCTAATGTGCCAAGCCTGCAAGGGTGGCTAGGCCAATGGCCTGTTGGGTCCACGTGAGGAATCTGCTTTGAAGAAACAAGGATCCACTTCCAATGTTATTACTTCTAGAGGTTCAAAATGAGAAAACACGGGATGGCCAGTCTGGTGATTCAATAAAGCCTGTGCCACCCTAATACTTCTGGATGAATATGCTGTGCCAAAACCTCCTCCCTAGGCTCAGGGGAGTTTCTCAGGCTCGTGTCAGTTCTAAAACAGATGTGTGCACTGGCTGGCTGGATCTGCAGGGTCAGAGTACCACATCTGGAACACAAGCGTGGGAGCCTCTGCATGAGAACTATTAACTCTGGGCTTAGCTAAGGCACCACACACACTGAATATCCTCTCTAGCCTTCAAGCCTCCACTATGGCAGAAAACTCCCAGGAAATGCCAACTAATCACCTCTGTGTTGCAGCTCTTTCCACGAAAGGCCAGCTTCTCCCTCCCCACAAACTCTCTGTTCTTCCTTACCACCCTAGATTGTCAAGAGCCACTTACCCTGGACAGTGAAGGCATACCCTTCCTCCAAAAGCTGCTTTATGGCTCCAGTTCCCTTCCCTCTACAGCTCACTTTGACAAACCATTGGTCACTCCTGGGACAGAGAAAAGGAAATTTTGTGTGTGTGTGTGTGTGTGTGTGTCTATTAAATACAGGGATTGCTGTGTAACCTAGGGTGACCCTCAAACTTAAAACCCTACTGTCTATAAGTGCTAGGATTACAGGTATGTACCTACAATCTTGCCTGGCTCAAAATGAGAAAAATCTGAGCTTTGGAGCCATAAAACTGTGAGTTTAAATCTTGTCCTACAACTTGGCCTTGAGTATTTTATAGTATATCTGTATATCCAGGCTCTTGGCTCCTGACCAGCATATGCATTGTGCGCCCAATCCCACCCTCAGGGAACCCATACAAACATTAAATTGAAGTAATGGTATACAGAAAGATATCAGCACAACATACTACACACCATCTTTTTTTGTCAGAAAGGATGCCATACAAAGCTTCCTAATGAACACTCTCAGCCAATAGTCTCCACCACTCCAGCCATGGATCGAGCTGCCCTATTTAGCTCTCCAAATAACTCCCTGATCCTCCTTTTCATGATCAATAGAAATCCTTCCTCCAGGCTGTAGCATGTCCTCCATGTTACCACCTGTAGGTGAGAATGCAAACACACCAGCACAACTCTACTATTTACTGGAGTTAGAAGAATAGGGCGGGCCAGGCGTGGTGGCACACGCCTTTAATCCCAGCACTTGGGAGGCAGAGGTAGGCAGGATTTCTGAGTTTGAGGTCAGCCTGGTCTACAAAGTGAGTTCCAGGACAGCCAGGGCTATACAGAGAAACCCTGTCTTGAAAAACAAAACAAAAAAACACAAAAAGAAGAAGAAGAAGAAGAAGAAGAAGAAGAAGAAGAAGAAGAAGAAGAAGAAGAGAGAAAGAAAGAAAGAAAGAAAGAAAGAAAGAAAGAAAGAAAGAAAGAAAGAAAGAAAGAAGAAAGAATAGGGCTGGCTCAAGATCTGGAATACATGACCCAAAGTCCGTGTGTTACTTCATCTATCAATAAGCTCTGAGCAGCCCAGAAATCTGGACAAAGGTTATAGCCCAACTCCCCCGCACCCCTCCCCCACTACACTCTGGGCTTCCCTCAGGAGCTAGAGCCCTAGAGTCTTGGGGGGGCAAACTAGAGGTAGAGTAGCCAAGTGTAGCTCCTGCTCCATGGGAAGTCCTAGGACCTGGCAAGCCATCAAAATCTGGAGTCTACTGCTGGCATAGCCATACTCAGTTATTGAGTTTCAGTTGGTGTAAGACAGAGCTCCTGCACGGCAAGGACAGGAGTGCTCCCTCCTTGGTCTCTAGACCTGAATTTTATTTCATGCTGGAGGCATATAAATTAAGGTGAGGCACTGACAGCAGGGGATGGAGCTAAACCCATAGAGGTGGTCCAGATGATACTGGAGACACCACCCACCAACATCAAACATTGATGGGAAGATCACTTCCCAAGCCCAAGAATCATCAGGATGTCTGCCCCACTCCCAGCTTTGGGACAGGTGGCAGGTGGCAGCAGAGTTACATTTAATTACCCACATGATCTCAGGAACACCCCGTCCCTATAGCTAGGACAATGAAAGCATCTCTCATAACCCATGAGGAAGTCAACTCATTTGACAATCAGGAGGGTGCCAGTCAGGCAATAATAGCTTCATGTGCCAAAGGGAGGGGCAGAACTGGTTACTGCTGCACCCAGGGCAAGTTCCAAGAAGCTCTCCTCTAACTGAGTGGTAATCCAATAGGATGGCCTTCATCAAGCTATTCCCTCCTTGGTCCTTCACAGACTTCACAGGACTGGTATGACCCAAAAGACACAAGGCTTGCAGAGTAGTTTCTTTACGTTTCCAACTGCAGCCGTCTGACAATCAAGGGAACTTACCCTGGGAGTCGGGGACCACACCTCTTCTGCTGCTACCGTGCACTTTGGCCTTATGTAAGCTTTCTTCTTAAGGTTTGCTACCATAGTTATAGAACCTGCAGAATGGAATAAATCTGGGGCTATAAAGAACACTGTTTGCACTTCTCAAAGATATGAATTGTTTTTGTGTAAAAGAGGTAAAGTGGTCAGCTAGGTGCCAAGCAGCCAAATGAAGAGTCCCAGTAGCAGTGAGCGTCCTGGGTTTGCTGGACCACAGTACCTGGGTGATCTAGTCAGCCCTCGATGCTAGGCTCCTGTTCTACATACAGACCTCTGGAAGAAGGACAGGAAGGAAAGCTAGGGCTTGCTCAGATAAAGAAGGGCAGTTTTAGGGCTATCATCTCTGTTCCACTATACCAGGATCCTGGCAGGAGCATCTTGCCAAATCCATGGTGCTCAGAGAGAGCCCAAGGGAGAGACATAAGAAAGAAATACTCAGCCAGGCAACAAAGATGCACATTTTTAATCCCAATACACAGGAGGGAGAGGCAGGCAGATTTTTGTAAATTTGAGACCAGCCTGGTCTACAGAGTATGTTAGTTCCAGGACACCAGGGTTACACAGAGAAACCTTGTCTCAGAAAAAAATTAATTAAAAAAATTTTAAGTAAATAAATAAATCAATATTGCTTTGACCTCAGCTTTATGAATAGGCTCAAAGGATCAAGCTTCATTCAAGAATGTGGAGACATGTTACCTTCAGTAAGAAACTCCACTCCCTATAGCTCATGGAACCTGCAGAGAATAGCCCAGGCCAGGGGCAGAGTTGATTCACACCATACATATGTCTTGCAGAGCCAACAGACTTAGACCAGGCAAGAAGACAGCAACATGCAGCAGTAACTATCCAGACTGGTCCTGCTCAGTACCCTTCCCTCACCCTGCCTCAAGCTACAATCACATAGCCACTCAAGGAGAGTAAGACCTTTGTGGGGCAGCAGTCAGATGCTAGATGTGATCAGCACTGTGGTCCTGGCTGGACTCTGGCAGGGCAGTGCTTTTATGCTTAGGGACCTTCATTTTTTTTGTTGGTTTGTTGTTGTTGTTTTTGTTTTGTTTTGTTTTGTTTTCGAGACAGGGTCTCTCTGTATAGCCCTGGCTGTCCTGGCACTCACTTTGTAGACCAGACTGGCCTCAAACTCAGAAATCCGCCTGCCTCTGCCTCCCAAGTGCTAGGATTAAAGGCGTGCGCCACCACGCCCAGCTCCTTCATAATTTAAAAGGTAGATTCAATGGCTCGACAGTTAAAAACATTGCTGATCTTACAGAAAAGTTAGGTTCCCAGCATCCACATCATGTGGATGTTACAGCCCATAACTCCAGCTGCTGGGGGACCTGACTCCTCTGCACTCCATGAATACCTCAACATACATGCACAGACACTCCTACACACTCACACACAGAGAGAGAGACACACAGACACATACACACAGAGACACACATTCTCATTTTCTCTCTCTCTAACAAAATAAAACAAAAGTTAGATCCACATGATGGAAGCCACTATAAAGACGTGAGAAGCAAACTGTCTTGGCAATGACGGAAAGACCTTCCTACTCTGTTCCCACCAGGTCTGGCCATGTGGAACATAGTTTGAAACTTAGTGGGTGGAGAAAATGAATGAGCTGCCACATGTGACCTGGAAGCCTCAGGGTCCTATGCAGCAGATCATGGTTACACCTCACCTAAATTCCTCAACTCCCAACTCATTAACTCTAATCTAGATTTCTTCTGGCAAGGCCTGAGGAATTGGCAAGTGCCCCAGAAGCAGGGATTCTTTCCACTAACCACCCTTACTGAGTCAGGGGCTAAATAAACACAGGTATAGCCCAGGGAGCCTTGAATAAACAAATTAAATAGTAAATTGAAGGGAAAAAGAGAGAATCTAGAATAATTGGACCTGAAGAACTAAAACAGGTGTCAGGAGACTATGAGTAAGTCCTTTGGCTTTATCTGGGACCTAATTTCTCAGATAAAATAAGAAGGTTGGATGAGTTACCTCAGGAACCTATCTGCCATATCCTAGTCTGGTCAGGCCCAGGTCATTCTGACACCCTGTAACACAACCTTCGAAGGCCACTCAGAGGTTCAGGTTAGATTGGTGGCCTAGGCAGCAGTGAAGCAGTCTTGGCAGGGCTAGTAGCAGATACAGGAAAGACACTGGGGAAATCTAAAGCCTTCAGAATACAGACAGCAACAAGACAAGCAAAAAGGAAGGGGGCCTCATCTACCAACCAAATATGAAGTCTTAGATGAGGTCAAGTCCTAAATCCATTGCCTGAATGTCCAAAATCTAGTCAAGCACCCTTGGCAGCCGGGCGTGGTGGCGCACACCCTTAATCCCAGCACTCAGGAGGCAGAGGCAGGTGGATTTCTGAGTTCGAGGCCAGTCTGGTCTACAAAGTGAGTTCCAGGACAGCCAGGGCTACACAGAGAAACCCTGTCTCAGAAAAACCAAAACAAAAAACAAAAAAACAAAAAAAGGTACCCTTGGCTAGACCAGGCAGAGCTGGCTAGGTTAACAGTGTCCAGCAACCAGTAAGGGCTTTTCCTACGAGAACCTTTCCTCTGCTGAAAGTCAGCCAGTCTGTCCTCAGATGGTTAGTCCAGTCCAGGCCTCTGAGCACACCTTCATAGTCCATCAGGGAAGCTACAGGATGCTGGGTATGAATAGGCAGAAAAGCCATCTAGGTTGTGAAATAGCAGTCTAGCTAAAGTGATCTTTCATTTTCCTGTCTTCTTAAAGGGAACGGGGAGACAAAGGAAGTCAATCTTGTAATACTGGCTAAGCTGAAGCACCAACTTCACTGGAAAGGCATTCAAGTGAGAGCAGAGGGGAACAACAACAAAAATAAAGAATTGTGAGTTACCTGTTAATGACTCCATCCTTGGTATAATGATAGAGCCAACATTTCTTTTTTTTTTTTTTTTTTTTTTTGGTTTTTCGAGACAGGGTTTCTCTGTGTAGCCCTGGCTGTCCTGGAACTCACTTTGTAGACCAGGCTGGCCTCGAACTCAGAAATCCGCCTGCCTCTGCCTCCCGAGTGCTGGGATTAAAGGCATGCGCCACCACGCCCGGCTGAGCCAACATTTCTTACTTGGAGTTTGGTACCATGCTTAGTTCTCTCTCAGAGTCACTCACACATATGGATATGCCACACACATGCCTAAGTGTCCTTCTTAGAGTTCCAAAGGGAACTGAAGAGAATCTATACTATGGATGAGTTCTGGGTAGATCCAGCAAGGGGAGAACCACCAAGGGTGAAATGCTCATGAAGGGTATATTTCTAGGAGATTGAAAAGCAAGGCCTTGGCCCCTGGGGAACCTTAAGCTCCTATTTGAAACCCCCAAGACATCTTATGAGCTCGTAAACTAGTACACTGCAATGGCTGCTGCTCCAAGTCTGACACCTGCCAGATGATCTAGATGCAAGTAAATGCAGACAGTGTATTAGTCACGGTCAGAGCATCCTGTACCAGGCTTCAGGACAGAGAATAATATCAGAGAATGTCCTTGGTCTTCTTCCTATGCTTGGAATATGGGACACAGAGGGAAAGGAGTAGAAAGAAACAAATAGGAAACACTGAACCCTATACCTAATCTGAGAGGCTAACTGTGGACTCAGTGACAGAAGAAGAGCCCCGGACAGAACCCTAAAGGGCACCAGTCATAGACAGGTACTGTGTACAGCAGAACCATGCTGCACCTCCATCCAGGCTCTTAGCGGCAGAGTGGTCCTAGTGCACCCTCTTGTGGACAAAGGAATGATGGTTTATGCACAACCATGAGGGGGTTGGCTCTTGGCGAGAAGAGGGTGTTCCAGCTCCAGTTCTCACTCAACACATTCTTCCAATGTCATCATGCCTCAGACTCTAGGTCTCCATCTCCCCCAGCCATCAGACCCTGCAGGTGTGAAACTGCTGACACCTGCAGAGAGGTACAGACATGTATCATAAACAATGGAAATTTAGAGGGGCTGGAGAGCAGTTTAAAGCACTTGGACCCAAACTCAATTCCTAGCACATACATGATGGGTTCTAACCATACATAACTACAGTTCAATGAGATCCAATGCTCTCTTCTCACCATGTATGTACATGGTGCATATATGTACATACATACATGCAGGTAAAACATTCATACACATTTTTAAGAAAATGAATAAAGGCTGGGAGTGGTGGCGCACACCTTTATTCCTAGCACTTGGGAGGCAGAGGCAGGCGAATTTCTGAGTTCGAGGTTAGCCTGGCCTACAAAGTGAGTTCCAGGACAGCCAAGGAAGGCTACAGAGAAACCCTGTCTCAAAAAAAGAAAAAAAGAAAAGAAATAAAGAAAGGCTAGAGAAATGGCTTAGCAGTTAAGAACACTGGATGTTCTTTCAGAGGAGTTGGATTCCAGCACCTAGGTGGAGTTCATAACCGTCTGCAACTCTAGTTCCAGGGAATCCAATGCCCTTTTCTGGCCTCCTGAAGCACCAACCATACATGAGGTGGTACACAGAGACATGTAGGCAAAACACCAGTAGACATTAAAATTTGTTTGTGTGTTTGTGTGTGTGTGTGTGTGTGTGTGTGTGTGTGTGTGTGTGTGTGTGTGGCAGGGTTTCTCTGTGTAGTCCTGGCTGTCCTGGAACTCACTTTGTAGACCAGGCTGGCCTCGAACTCAGATATCCACCTGCCTCTGCCTCCCGAGTGCTGGGTTTAAAGGTGTGCGCCACCACGCCCACCTCGATTAATTTTAAAAAACAATGAAAATTTAGATCAGAAGTAGACATGTGTCTCTGGGAAAGCCAAAATTCATACAAGGGTGGTATGAGTCTGACATGAGAAACTGGTCTTACCTTGGCTTACACTTTTCTAAGGGACGAGGATGAGGAAGAAAGCTTGGGTACCCTCAGTCTGCTACACTCTTGTTTTCTAACTCAGACTCTTCCAAATCTAATTCCCTTTAACCCTCAGAATTGTTTTGTCTCTACTGCCACTATTACTCAGAAATAGGATCTGGGACACTGTGACCCCTTTAGCAAGTGGCCTTAGCTTTCTCTCCCCTAGATTCAAAATCCTAGTACCATTATGGGCCTATTATCACTCATCTAGTCATTAAAAAAAAATGTCTACTGAGCATCCATTCTGGTTAGAGATGCATAGTTGAATCTTTTACAAGAAACAATTTGCAAGTGAGTGATTCCTGTTTCACTTTACATGGGGTCAGCACTACACAGCCTAGCCTGACAAAGAACTGGATAAATTCTAGTAATCAGAAAAATCGTAAAGCCCTAAACCTAAACAGGCACAGATGACTTACCAGAGGATCTATTACAGCATTTCTTTATACCTGTTTGTCCTTTATGTAGGTCCTTATATGAGCTGGGTTATAGTTAGTTGTTTGAGCTGTAAGCTGAACCAGGATGCTACAGCAGGCACCCTGCATCCACAGAAGAGGTGACGGGATTAGAGACAAAACCATGAGAGAGCTCTCAGCCCTTGCAGATGATGGTTCTGTTCTTCATCTCATGTCTACTTGCTCTTATGCAGGAGACACGGTGCTGTTTGATATGACCGCCTAAGAAAGCAGAGACAAGGTTCCATAGCAAATGCCTACAATCCCAGCACTTGGAAGGCTAGAACAGCAAGATACTGCAGTCAAGGCTAGTTGGAGCTACTTAGTGAGACCTTGTATAAAAATAAAAACAAGAGCCATGCGTGGTGGCCCACGCCTTTAATCCCAGCACTTGGGAGGCAGAGGCAAGCGGATTTCTGAGTTTGAGGCCAGCCTGGTCTACAGAGTGAGTTCCAGGATAGCCAGGGCTATACAGAGAAACCCTGTCTCGAAAAACCAAAATAAATAAATAAATAAATAAATAAATAAATAAATAAATACAAGGAAACCAGGAAAGGCAGACTATTGTTATTAGATGCATTTTATATACATTTAAAGACATTTAAAATAAGGTATTAACAACAGTTCATAATGGTGTATGCCTGACTCAAAAGAACGAGTCAGGAGGATCACTGCCACTCTGAGTCCAGCCCTGTCTACAAAGTGAGACCTTGCTTCAAAAAACAAACAGAGACAATGCCGGGGCCTGGCAAACACAGAGGTGGATGCTCACGGTCAGCTATTGGATGGATCACAGGGCCCCCAATGGAGGAGCTAGAGAAAGTATCCAAGGAGCTAAGGGGATCTGCAACCCTATAGTTGGAACAACATGATGAACTAACCAGTACCCCGGAGCTCTTGTCTCTAGCTGCGTATGTATCGAAAGATGGCCTAGTCGGCCATCACTGGAAAGAGAGGCCCATTGGACTTGCAAACTTTATATGCCCCAGTACAGGGGAACGCCAGGGCCAAAGGGTGGGAGTGGGTGGGTAGGGGAGGGGGGGGGAGTGTATTGGGGACTTTTTGGATGGCATTGGAAATGTAAATGAGGAAAATATCTAATAAAAAAAATTAATTCTAAAAAAAACCAAACAAACAAACAAACAAAATGGAAAAATAGGTGAATACGGTGCTGAGGCCTTTCCCTCTCTGCCTTAGTCCAGAAAGCCCTAGGCTACAGGGACCTGAATGACTATCATCTGCCTATGTTAGGTGGCTACCTCAAAAATCCCAGACAAGAGTTTAAGTACTGGTTCCATGTCACAAACTAGGCCCCAAAAATTGCTGAGTAAATCAAAGAAAAAGTGTATTATCACTCAGCAGAGCCAGTCCTGACGTGCCCTTATGGAGCACAGCTTACACTTCATGGTAGACGCATACTAGCCTGACCATAAATAGCTTCCAGATAAAATCAAATTAAAGTACATATTATCAAAATGTACTCTGAAGGGAAATCAGGAATAGGGATAGAGAGGGAGAGGCAAAGGAAAGAGAAAATGGCCAGACAAGAGGGAACTTGCATAGGGCAGCTATATCTGGGCAGGGACCCTGGGGCTCTAGCCTGGGGATACATGAGGAGTCTAGGCCTGGCCTGGGCCCTCAAATATTTCCTAGATTCTAATGTTTCAGGTGTAAAAGAAAAAAAGCTTGACAGGCCCTCCCTCAGCCTCAGACTACCTCTATAATGCTGTGAGCCAAAGTCTAGAAGACATATGCCCCAAGCTCACTGACAAGTCTGGATGTCTACGGAGTATTAGGAGGACCTATATGCTCTAATTATCTCAAGTATCTTTACCAGACATTCTAAGCTTTTTTCAATATTGATTGATTGATTGATTGATTGATTGATTTTACATACATGGGTGTTGTCTGCATTTCTGTCTATGTATCATGCGCCTGCCTTGTGATTGCGGGGTGAAGGAACACCTGGGACTGGAGTTACAAGACAATTGTGAGTTGCTATGTGGGTGCTGGGAATTGAACCTGGGTCTTCTAGAAAAGCTAGTGTTTTTAATCACTGATCCATCTTTCTATCCCTATTCCATGTTTTTTATTCTTAAATTCAAACAGCAGAAGAAAACATAAATTAGCCATTAAAAACTTTCCTCCCTCCTAGCCTTTCTAGACAGTGCAGGGCCTTTGCTTCCAAATGCTTGTTCACATGCATGCCTTCTAGTGTTTGACTACAGTAGGATTATGCTCAATGGCTTACAACTTTGCCCCTAACAATATATTTCTAAATCAGCACTTAGAAAACTTCCTCTAGTGTTCTACTGTAAGGGCACTAAACACTACAACTGTGGGGTCGTGAACTGTGCAGAGGCAGCCTGGTTCCCGATAGAGCACAGGCCTGGAACCCAGGAGACCTAGTGGGTGGTGACTTCCGCCTTCATGGGACAATAGAAGTTTGGCCATGCCTCCTGGGACCCTGGCTCATGTAGCAGCTACAGCATCCCACAGCCCCCTGCAGAGAGGTGTGTGGCCATCAGTCACATAGGCAATGCCCCAAGCTCCAGGTATTGTCTGGACTCCACCCCCACAGTTACCTGGCAATAGCCAGGTATGCTCCGCCCCACAGTTACCTAGCAACAACCAGGATGGCACAGCCCACTATAAAAGGAGCTACTTGCCCTCCTCGATCTTTTACCTCTTATTCTCTTGCTTTTATTCATGCTTCCTTTGCTCCCCTCCCCTCTCTCCCTTCCTCCCCCGCCCCCCCCCCCCAACGTGGCCATGGCCGCCCTCTGCTTCCTCTCTCTGCCTTTCTACAATAAAGGCTTTAAAACCATGGGCTGTCTCATCTCATCGGGACCGCAGTGCTGGAGCAATGGAGCAGGTCTTCCCCTAACCTAACCTCCCACCGGGAGACCTCTCTGGGTAAGATCACTGAATGCTCTTCCGAAGGTCCTGAGTTCAAATCCCAGCAACCACATGATGGCTCACAACCATCTGTACAGCTACAGTGCACTCATATATATTAAATAAATAAATAAATCTTTTTTAAAAATTAAGTCTTAACTCTCATGCCTCTTGAGCAGTGGTACTTCTGAGGTCTCCATGGCCTTCCACACACCAGCAGGACATCTACTCAGACACAATACTTCAGTATCTATTCAGACACAATATTACCCCTACACATACTTCATGTTTTCTACTCCTGGTTGCAAGATTGATACCCTGTAGTTTTGTTCTAATGTGTCTAACACCACTAGTTCTCTGGAGGCAGGAGCTAAGACAGAAGCCATGAAGGAGTGCTGTTTACTGGTTTGCTCTCCCTGGATTGCTCAGCCTCCTTTCTTAAAGAACCTCCAGCCCAGAGATAGCTCCATCCACAATGGACTGGGCCTTCCAACATCAATCAAAGAAAATGCCCTACAAGCTTGTTGCCTGCAGCTGGATCTTATGGAGACATTTTCTTAATTGAGGCTCCCTCCTGTCTGCTGACCCTAGTTTATGTCAAGTTGACATAAAAACTATCCAGCACATGTAGCAAGCACTTTTATCAAAAACAGGCAGATCTATACAAGTTCAAGGTCATCCTAGTCTACACAGCAAGTTCCAGGCCAACCAAGACTACATACCAAGACTCTGCCTTATAAGACAAACAAACAAATACCCACAAATTATACATACACACACACACACACACACACACACACACACACACACACACATATATATATATATATATATATATATATATATATATATATATAAAAATCATGCTGAACATGGTGGTCTATCCCTGCAATCCCAGAACTTATGAGGCTAAAGAAAGACAATTGTGAGTTTAGAAGTCCAAGAACAGGGCTGAAGAGGTGGCTCAGTGGTTAACAGCACTGACTGCTCTTCCGAAGGTCATGAGTTCATATCCCAGCCACCACATGGTAGCTCACAACCATCTATAATGAGATCTGACACCGTCTTCTGGTGTGTCTGAAGACTACAGTGTACTTACATATAATAATAAATAAATCTTTAAAAAAAAGTCCAAGAACAACCTTGTTCTCTTTATATAGTAAGACTTTGCTTCAAAATAAACAAACAAGAAACAATAAAACCAAAAGGAATGCAGCCAGAATCAGAACCTAATCAAACATCTAGATCTATTGATTTACAGGGGCAAAAAGAGAGAACAAGATAGGACTCAATGGTAGAATGACAGTTTTGCATGCCCAATGCTCTAGGTTCAATCCCACTTTCTCCCCACCCCCCCCAACCCCACCCCACCCCAAAAAAGAAAAGAAAGTCAAGGGACAGGGGCTGGAGAATTGTCCAGTTAGGAGCACTAGTTGCTCTTCCAGAGTATCTGGGTTTGATTCTCAGAATACACATAATGGCTTGAAACCATCTGTAACTCCAGTTCCAGGGAATCATATCCCCTCTTCTGGCCTCGGTGGGGATGCTCATGGTACACAGACATGCAGGCAAAATACCCATACACACAAAATTTGTGTATATGTATATATATGTGTGTGTCTCTGTGTGGGTTTATGCATGTGAATTCAGTCCCTGAAAAGACCAAAAGAGGGCATTGGCTCCCTTGGAATGAGAGTTAAGAACACTTGGCAACTGCCTGATGTGGGTGCTGGGAATTAAATTCAAGTCCTGAGAAGAGTGACTTGTGCCCTTAGCCACTGAGTAACCTCTCCTGCCTTGAATATAATAATAATTTTTTTCTTTTTTTTAACAACTCAAGGGACAGATAAACATATATAGCTGAAGTACAATGAGTAAAATGAGATGGATGGAAAGTCTATTAATCAAATGACTCAACCTCTTCACTAAACTAAAAAGAAAAAAATAGAAACAGACAATATACTAAAATATTTGAGAGGCCAGAGAGATGGCTCAGTGGTTAAGAGCACTGACTGCTCTTGCAGAGGTCCTGAGTTCAATTTCCAGCAAAAACATGGTGGCTCACAACCATTTGCAATGGGATCAGATAACCTTTTCTGGTGTCTGAAGAGAGCAACAGAGTACTCACATACATTAAATAAATAAGTAAATCTTAAAATATTTGAACCAGACATGGTAGCTCACAGCTTTAATCTTAGCATATATTAAACTGAGAGGAGAGAGATTTACTGTCGATCTGGGCTACATAGTGAGTTTCAGGACAGCCTGGGATTACCATGCACCACCTGGATCAACAAGACGAATCACCACTAGGCAGTGGCAGCGCATGCCTTTAATCCTAGCACTTGCCAGGTAAAGGCAGGAGGATTTCTCTGAGTTCAAGGCCAGTCTGGTCTACATAGTGAGTTCCAGGACAGCCAGGGCTACACAGAGAAACCCTGTCTTGGGGGGGGGGGGGAGGCAAATCACCACCCTAAAAACAATTTGAGAGGGTTCAGTGAGTAAAGGCATTTGTTGAGCAAGCCCAGATTTCAAGGTGGAAAGAGAAAATCGACTCTGGAAGGTTATCATCTAACTTCCATATAAGCATATGGCTGAGTGCAACTATACCCCATACACATACATCAAACAGATGACACCCCAAAAATTCTTGAGAACATCAGGACTGAAATGTGTGTCTGTGTTCTGATTAAACTTTAAAACCTAGCCGGGCGTGGTGGCGCACGCCTTTAATCCCAGCACTTGGGAGGCAGAGGCAGGTGGATTTCTGAGTTCGAGGCCAGCCTGGTCTACAAAGTGAGTTCCAGGACAGCCAAGGCTACACAGAGAAACCCTGTCTCGAAAAACCAAAAAAAAAAAAAAAAAAACTTTAAAACCTTTTAGCTAGGCATGGTGACCCACAACTTCAATCCCAGCACTCTGGAGGGAGAAGCAGAAGGACCTCTGAGTTCTGAGGCCAGCCTCGTCTACAAAAAGAGTTCCAGGACAGCCAGGGCTGTTACACAGAGAAACCCTGTCTTGAAAAAAAAAAACATAAATAAGAAAGTAAATAAATAAATTATAACAACTTGAAGCAATCATAAACCTAACACTAAATAATTTTTTATTTTTTAAAAACTTTTTATTAGCTGGGCATGGTGGTGCACACCTTTAATCCCAGCACTTGGGAGGCAGAGGCAGGTAGATTTCTGAGTTCAAGACCAGCCTGGTCTACAGAGTGAGTTCCAGAACAGCCAGGGCTACACAGAGAAACCCTGTCTGGGGAAAAAAAAAAAAACCAACACCTTTTTATTACTCTATGTGCACATATTTTGCCTGCATATATGTCTGAAGCATGTGCATGACTGGTGCCCTCAGAGGCCAGAAGAGGGGTTCAGATTCCCTAGCACTGAAATTGCAAATGACTGTGAGCTAGCGTGTAGATGCTGGCCACTAATACATATTTGATTATATTAAGCTACTAAAAGTGTTTTCTTTTGTTTGCTTGTTTTCATGCAATGTCTCATGTATTCCTGGCTGGTCTTAAACGACCTACATAGCAGATGATGATCTTGAATTTCTGATTCTCCTGTCTTCTCCTCCTGAGTGCTGCAATTATTGGGGTGAGCCATTAAGCCCAGTTTTGCAGAGCTGTGGATTGAACTGAGGGATCTGTACACACTAGGCAAGCACTCTACCAACTAAGTTTACCTTCTTCCTCTCTCACTTTTGTTTTTTGAGATAATATCTCAGTATGCAGCCCAGGCTGGCCTCAAACTCATATTCCTCCACCAGCCTCTCAAATACTGGGATTGCAGGTCTTTACCAATTACTGGCTTTTTTAATGTATATGGTACACATGCTATGTGCATGCATATATATATAGGTGCATAAGCGTGCGAGAGTACAAATGGAGATCAGAGTTTGATGTTGGGTGTCTTCCTCAATCACTCTCCAGTTTATTTCTGAGACAGGGTCTCTCACTGAACTCAAAGACTGGAGACTAGTTTAGTTTGCCGTAAGATCCTGTCTTTACTTCCTGAGCCTTGAAATGACACCTTTTACGTGGGTGCAGGGAATCTGAACTACAGACCTTGCATTTGGAAAACAAACTCTATATCCACTCAAGTCATCTCTCCAGTCTTTATTACTTTTAAAAATAATATTAATTTGATTCTATTTAATGTCATGACCTTTTTCAGAATTATTGAGATATTTACAGATGAAAGAATATGTCTAAATTTTACCTCAAAATATTCTGGAGTCAGGAAATACATAAACCTTTACTTTAGGGGAAGGTATACTGAAGATCCAACTTAGGGCCTTGTACATGTACTTTTCCACTTAGCACACACACATACAACAAATAAATGAGGGGCTGGAAAGATGGCTTAGTTGTTTAAAGCACTTGCTGCTCTAGCAGAGAATCTAGGTTCAATTCCAGCACCTATAAGGCAGCTTACAACCATCTGTAACTCTATTTCCAGGAGACGCAAGCCCTTTTCTGGCTTGTGTGGAACCAGGCATGTACACAGTGAGTGAGAGAGAGAGAGAGAGAGAGAGAGAGAGAGAGAGAGAGAGAGAGTGTGTGTAAAAAACATTCATACACACGAAATAAAGTAAATAAATGAAGTAAAAACCAAGAGGTTACATACCTTGCTCGTGGCCATAGGTCATACGACGTAAGTCCTCATCTGCAACCACTATACTATATTATACTCTACCGATCTCTTATATCTTTTCCTGCCTGCTGATAGCCATCTCCAGGATATGACTCAAGAAATCACCATTCAATAAGGTATCTCAATCCCTACAGTGTCTGGCAAAAGAAGAATGAATGAAGCTGAGCATGTTGGAGAATGGAGGCAGGGGGATCAGAAATTTAAGGCCAACCTCAGCTACATGAAACACTGCCCAATACAAACAAACCAAAAGCCCAGTAGACTAATATATTCAAAGTAATTCTGTATAATTTGCATGTGTACATCTCTATTCCACTCCCTGCACCATCAAGTTCCTAGCACAAGATTCAACCTAAGAACGAATTCACCATATCTCCACACACAAAAAGCTCAGAACTATGAAGAGCTCTTACAACCACCATCTCTGTTCCCTCAGCTTATCAAAAGGAATATTTCATGTAAAATACTGGACATCTTTTTGTTTGTTTGTTTGTTTTTAAATATATTTATTAGTTATTTATACAAGTACACTGTAGTTATCTTCAGACACACCAGAAGTGCATCAGATCCTATTACAGATAGGTGTGAGCCACCATATGTTTGTTAGAAATTGAACTCAGAACCTCTGGAAGAGCAGTCAGGGCTCTTAGCTGCTGAGCCATCTCTCTGGACCAATAAAGGACATCTTAAAGAGACAGTTTTATCAGAGAGAGTGTGTAGTGAGGCAGATACCCTATTTGAGTGGACACAGGAAAGCTAAAATGCTATACTTGCTATGTATTTTCTGTTTTGTTTTGATTTTTTGAGTTAGGATCTTAAGTCTGTCTTGAACCCATGATTCTCCAAACTTGAGTGCTGGAATTACAAAACCACACCATTGACCTGTCTTTTACTCACCCTGTCTTACAAAGCAAACAAAGATCCTTAGTCATGCCCTCTTTTTTTTTTTAATATTTATTTATTATATGTAAGTACACTGTAGCTGTCTTCAGACACACCAGAAGAGGGCATCAGATCTCATTACAGATGGTTGTGAGCCACCATGTGGTTGCTGGGATTTGAACTCAGGACCTTCAGAAGAGCAGTCAATACTCTTAACCACTGAGCCATCTCTCCAGCCCCATTCTCTCTCTTCCTTCTGCCAACTGTCCAAAACCTGAAACATTCTTTTTGAAATCTGTATCACCCCAGAGCATACCTGAAAATCTCAATGGGGAGCTGTATGTGCCAGTGCATGCCTTTAATCCCAGCACTTGGGAGGCAGAGGCAATAGGATCTCTATGAGTTCTAGGCTATCCTGGCACATAGTAAGTTCCAGGACAGCCAGAGCTAGATAAGACCTTATCTTGAACGTTCCCAAACACACACACACACCTTACTGGGACCCACAACTTTCTTCAGTTTTCTTACTTCTCTTACTTCTCATCTCTTTCCCTCTTCCCCTTAAAGATGGGGGAGGCAAAAAATAAATAAATATATACATATATATGTATGTGTGTGTGTGTGTGTGTGTGTGTATATATATATATATATATATATATATATATATATATATATATATATCAATAGCATATATAATATATATCAATAGCAGCCTGAAGCCCAGGCTTTTACTATCACCTTCAAAGGCACAGAAAGAAAGCCTTTGTGCAAAAGGAGGTTTGGGTAACTCCTTTCAACTTTTTTTATGTTATTTTATGTGTATGGGTGTTAGCTTGCATGTATGTATGTGTACCATGTAGATATATGCCTATGGAGGCCAGAAGAGGGTGCTGGACCCAGTGGAAACGTGCTACAAATTGAGCATGGGTCCTCCGGAAGAGCAGCCAATGCTCTTAGCTGCTGAGCCACCTCTCTGCTCCTCCTGGTTTTTAAAAGCACCACTCTGAGCCGGGCAGTGGTGGCTAGGTCTTTAATCCCAGCACTTGAGAGGCCTCTGCAGTAGGTAGTAGGTAGGCAGATCTTGCAGGTCAAAGCCAGCCTGGTCTACAGAGGGAGTTCCAGAACAACCAGGAATACACAGAGAAACCCTGTCTCAAAATAAAACAAACAAGTAAAAAGCACCACTTTCTGGAGGTCAGAGGACAACCTGTGGGAGTTGAGTTTTCTCCTTCTATTACATCAGTCCTAAGGACTGAACTCAGGTCATCGGGTTTGACAACAAGTGCCTTTACCTACTGAACTGTCTCAATGGCCCGCCTTCCTAATTCTGATTATGTTCTGTCCTTAAAAGTCCTGAGTAGCTCCAGCATACAAAGTCCCTGGGATCCCAAACATGTGTCAAGAAATTTCTAGAAAAATATCACTGACAAATACCACAGGAGTTATGATTGAATGGAGGAGACAACATTCTAGTCAACCATGGCCATTTTTTTCAAAGATGAGGTTGGCTGCCAGGTGTGAAGCTCACATCACACCTGTAACCCAGCATTAAGGAGGACTTTGCTAACTCCTAACAAGCCAGGGATATGTAGTAAATTCTAAGCCAACCTAGGTGAGAGAGAGAAAGAGAAAAAGGGAGAGAGAGAGAAAGAGAGAGAGAGAGAAAGAGAGAAAGAGAGAGAGAATGAATGAATGGATGAATATGGAAGAAAGAAAGAGAATGAAAGAGAATGGATGAATGGGGGCTGGAGAGATAGTGTGGCAGTTAAGAGCACTGGCTGCTCTCCCAGAGGACCTAGGTTCATTTCCCAGATCCACATGGTTCACATGGCCATCTGTAACACCAGCTCCAGAGGGCACAACTCCTTCTCTGGCCTCCAGGGACACTCCAACTCATATGCACATGTCCACACATACATACACACATTCACATTATCTTTTAAAATAAATACAAAAGTACAAAAACAATTTCAGCTATTTAGGAGGCTAAAAGGAGGATCACAATATCAAAGCCAGCCTAAGCTACAGGGTACAGGCCAGCCAGTGTAACTGAAAAAGAGCCTGTCTCAAAACAAAAGGGCTGTGGCTACAGTTCAGCAAAGTTCACTTGCCAAGTACCTATAAGGCTTAAATCGGTGGGAGGAAAAGGTGGTAGTGGGGCAGTGCTTAATGGGTGAAGAAGGAAGCAGAGGAAAAAGTAAGTTAAGTAAGAGACAACATAAACTCACCTTTCCTGGATGCTGATTCTGTCTCTAGTGCTTACTGGGTTCTTCATGCTAGGCTAAGCGTTTTACACAAAGTAGCACTGTGGCCATCTCACAGTCTTTATGAGACAGATGGTGCTTATATGGCTGATGAAGAAGTCTATATCCAGAGACATTAAACAATTTGCCTACAATAATCCAGTAACCCATGTTTGCTTGACTCTGAACTCCTATTACCTCTGGGCACCAAGTGCTGGGGTATACTGTGTGTAAAGGAGATGAGTATGAATAAAAGAGCAAGTAGTCCCTAAGTGTTACTGGAAAGATCTGGATGGTGTTCCACAAGGAGGCCCACTGCTAAACAGTTCATCAGGAAGAATACCCTAGTGTGACTATTGTCAATGATGGGGTGTCTGCTGGAAAGACAGAACACAAGCTCCCAGAAACTCTACAGTGGAACAGGCAGCAGCTGGAGTAAGAAATGCCAGAAGCCAGAAAAGGCAAGTGTCCACCCCTAGACTTATCCAAGTAAGGAGCTTCCTCAAAGAACAAAACTAAACACTAAACATCCTTGTAACAGGAAAAAAAAAAAAAATCTCCCAAGTCCCAGTTGATCCACAGAGCTCACATTGAGTGCCAAGCACAGCGTTAAGCCCCGCCCCAGGCAGCCAGGCAGCCTACTTCTCCTCTTCCCAAGTCACATCTAACCTTTGGGGCTGGCTCCCACAGCCCAGCATCTTGAACCTCTCCTTCCTCGCTTCCACTCATATGATAAAGGTGAACAATTTTTTCTTGCAGGTTAACATAAAAATCATAAAATCTACTACTGCTCTTTAACTTTAATAAGTTTCCTATTTTAACATTATTTTTCACTTGGCGGGCCTAGTTTTCAAGGTAAACATTAACTGTATGAGCCCAACTTAACATCAGAAGTATTTGATAAGAAGTTTCTACATTGGGTGAATCACCCAGCCTCTTCCAGCTACAAGCCCCTTTCTTCAAAGGAATCCTTTAGGACTCAGAGATGGGAACTCATGTCCCTGTCCTTTACTACCATGTGCGTGGAGGGTCTGGAATAGGGACATCTCTAGCTTAGTACATCTGCTACAGTTGAGCCATCTCACTTTAGATCAGTGGTTCTCAACCTTCCTAAAGCTGCAACCCTTTAAAACACCTCATGTTGTGGTGACCCCCAACTATAAAAATTATTTTCATTGCTGCTTCACAACTGTAATTTTGCTACTGTTGTTAACCATAAATATTTGTGGTTTTCGATGGTCTTAGGTGACCCTTATGACCGTTAGAGGGATGGTGACCCACAAGTTGGAAACTGTTGCTTTAGATTTGTGTGTTAAGAAAGAGGAACTTGGGGGCTGGCGAGATGGCTCAACGGTTAAGAGCACGACTGCTCTTCTGAAGATCCTGAGTTCAAATCCCAGCAACTACATGGTGGCTCACAACCATCCGAAATGAGATCTGATGCCCTCTTCTAGTGTACCTGAAGACAGGTACAGTGTACTTACATATAACAATAAATAAATCTTTAAAAAGAAAGAAAAGAGGAACTTAGCTTTCTGTCACTCTTGTGTAAGAAACTGGTGCCCGGCCGGGTGTGGTGGCACACGCCTTTAATCCCAGCACTTGGCAGGTGAATTTCTGAGTTGGAGGCCAGCCTGATCTACAGAGTGAGTTCCAGGACAGCCAGGGCTACACAGAGAAACCCTGTCTCGAAAAAACAAAAAAAAACAAAAAAAAAAAAAAAAAGAAAGAAAGAAAGAAAGAAACTGGTGCCTCAACAGTGCTGGGGTGGGGTGTGAATGCGGGTTGGGGCCAAATACCTGTACGTGAATTTCAGATTTACAGAGCCACCTCTTGCTTTTCCAAACAGAGTCTTGAAGACTCTACACAGCCAGCGGTTCAGAGCTGGGAGGAACCTCTCGCTAAACTGGCTTAGCAATTCCCTAGGACGACTCAACCCTCAGACCAACACCACCAAGACACAACGATTCTAAAGCCCTTGGGGGAGGAGAGAAGCCTTTTCCACCTAACTTCCCTAGGCACTGCCACCCAACAGGCCTAGGGTTGGGCCAGGGGGAAGAAGCTTGGAGGCGCACTCGTCGCGCCGGCTAACCGCGCCGGGGGCCCGTCCTTCTAAATTACAGGACTAGCTCGACGAGGTTAGAGGCAACCCGAGCCCAGGCAAACCACTGCGGTTCTTGAAGGCTTGTTTACGTCTGGGCCCCCGCGCAGAGCCGCAGCTAGAGGCAGACTCCTTCCTGACATGCCCTCCATCAATCAGCTCGCGGGTTCCCAGAGGCCTCGCGTGCCCTTCCCGGCTCAGGGCGGCCCCCTCGGACAGCCCGGACCCGTGGCTCACCCTCGAGCGTCTCGCACTGCACCAGGTTGAGGTAGTCCGCCTGGCTGAGCACCCCGGCCTTCAGGCCGCGCACTAATCCCTCCAAGTAGCCATTGTCCACGTTGAAATAGAGCTCCGGGAAGAACGACATGGCTGCGGCGGGGGTGGGAGGCGGCAGGGCAGGCGGGGGGCGGCGGGACCAGAGAGCCCCGATCTGCCCGCACGCAACTCGACTCCCCGGATCAGCTGACGCGGCGGCCGCAGCGGGCTGTCAAGTGCGTCAGGTGACGCACCGCGTCTCACGTGACCGCAGTAGGGCCCGGCTCTTAAATGGCTCCAGTTTCCGGGCACCCTGGCGCGCATGCGTGCCTCTGGAGTGCCCGACCTGCTATAACTGCCCTCCCGGCGCCTGCGCACTAAGGAAAGGCGGCCCTGGAGCGCCTAGCGCAGAGCAAAGCAAGGTCGATGATGGAAATCGACCGCATGGTGGTGCTAATACCCTCAGGATGCGAGGTGGGCCCTAAATTGAGTTTTCCTGGATTTGGCGCTCTGTCTGGCTTCATTAGGGCCAACTGGGTAAAGCTGAGCGGGTGTGCTGTTCCTTAGGCTGTCGAGGCTGTCTCCTACCAGACAGAAACCGAGGTCCAAGGAAGAGGAGGGGAGAGTTTCGGAGCCAAATGTTTTTCCTCCAGCTAGACTTTACACCCGGTAAGCCGCACTGCGCCCGCTTTCCCGGCGTTTGTTGCACTAGTTCTCTAGGACCGGGGTGTGGCCTTCTGATTTCCCCAAGGGGCCTGGTGCCTTAAACTCGCCCATATTTGTTGTTCAGATGATGGTGTAGCTTAGACCCCGAGGTTATGGTGTGTGTAGTTCCAGCATGACGACGCCCCGACAACCCTTCGACAGCCACGTTTGAAATAACCACAGCTTTAAATTTAAACCGTCCCATCCTTTATTCTCATCCCCTGCCTTTGCCCAAACAACATCCATTGGCTAGGTGCGGCTACAGAGGTTCGTGGCCGTACCCAGCTTGCGGCAGTAGCAAAAGGCATTGAAGAAGCGGCAGTAGCACGTAGCGCACGGGTCGCAGCAAGGTACCTGCTGTCCCAAGCAGGACTCGTGCAGCCTTACACAGCGACGCGGAGAACGAGACTCGCGGTTCTGTGGATCTAGCACCTGCATTCGTAGGGGAATAAGGTTCAGGAAACTCTCAAACCCGGACCCCAGTAGGGTGGCAGTGGACTGTAGGTCAGGGAGGGGCTGCAGTTCTGCCCAGGTTGGGTAATCCGGAAGTGGGGAGAGATGATGGTATCTGAAGCGCCCTACCTTGTACTTTATCCCTTTCCCTAAGGAGTTACCTCTGCCAAAGCTTCTGCCTTCTGTAGCAGAACTTCTTCTGCTCGGTCTGCAGTTGTCCTCTTGAGGCCATTCAGACTTAGACCTGGGGAAGAAGATGTGAGGGCCACACCCACCATGCACCAAGTACCCACCTCCCTAGGTTGGGATTGGGATTGGGGAAGGAGGTCTTAGCCTGGGTGGGCAGGTCTGTGGCCAGCAATGGTCGTTGCCCCACATATCCCCAACCTGACCATACTCACCTGGGAACTCTGGGAACAGAGCCTGGTCAGGCCTTCTGATGCCCTTCAGTGGAGCCACGCCCATCTGGACCCCCAGTGTGGGAGGCAGTGCCAACAGCAGGACACAACTCAGCAACATTGCAGTCAGCATGGCCTGACTCAGCAGGAAAACCCCCATTTAGTCTCTCCTCATCCTTAGGGTACCCTACCAGTGCTGAGAGAGATGTTCCCAGAAAGTCCCAATTCCTGTATAGTCTTTGTGCTTACCTTTGCTTGCTGATCTTTGCCTAGGGATGTCCTGGCCACTTGTGCCCTGAGCTTATATGGCAGTGCCTAATAAAGGGTCCACACGTGACTGCTTCCTGTAGCCAGGGCATGAGGTGCCTCCCAGGGAAATGGAGGCACAATTCAGGCTTTCTCCCTAAGATCTGAACCTTTGGGTGTTCTATTAGAACATCTCCAATTTGGCATGAGACAGCCAGGAACCAATTAAACTTTGGGAACAAGATAGGGTGTCCAGACCCCAAAATTTCCATAAGAGCAGAACCTAGGGATGGGTCAGGCTAGAACCATTAGCAATAATAAGGCAGGCGGCCCTCTGATCTTAATTTAATTTCTATCCCCACAGATGTTCACTTAGTCTCCCTAGGACATGTTGTTTCCTTTGCTTCCAGGAACTTTGGTCAAGGGCACCAAAGAGGGTCAGTATCACCATGCAGCAGTGAAGTGAAAAACTAGACCCAAGGTTTCTTTGGAAGAGAGATCAAAAAAATCCCTTACAGCCAAAACCAAACCCACCCTCCTGGCTCTCCCTCCTCTGTGCTTTCCTTAAGACCCCCCCCCCCCACACACACACACACACCTATTCCTATCCCCACGCCCCCTTTCTACTTAAGGTTCCTGGAAACCAAGGGAGCAGAAAACACTGTTCCCCCGGTGGGCATACAGCTTCAGAGGACAAAGCTTTCAGGCCGCCTGCTTCATTAGTGTTAATGGCTGCTCCCTTCCGCCCTGTGTTGTCAGGTCTCTGCCTACGCCTGGGCTCATCAGCTTGAGGACATAGTAAAGACTGCACATTTGTGGGTGTAACAGGACCCATGGGACTTTTTTCTTTTTTTTTTTTTTGAGAGGGTCTTACTATGTAAGGCCATGGTTGGCCTCCAATTTACAGAAATTCACCTATCTCTACCTCCTAAGTGCTGGGATTAAAGGCATTCGCCATGACACTTGGTGAGGTTTATTATTATTATTATTATTATTATTGGTGGTGGTGGTGGTGGTGGTTTTGCCTGCACGTATGTATGTGCACCAAGCACATGGCCAGTACCCACGAAGGTCAGAAGAGGGCTTTTGGGTCTCCTGAAACTAGAGTCACAGATGGCTGTGAACCACCACATGGGTGCTAGGAACTAAATCTGGGTCCTCTGCAAAAAGCAGCAAATGTTCTTAACCTCTGAGACAACTCTCCAGCCCCTGTTTGGTGGGCTTTCTAGAAAGCATACACATGCTCATTTGGAGAAGGGATATACCCCAGTCCACAATTCAATAAGAAAAGAAGAAAGAACTGTCAGATATACAGCCCAGTCCATACTGACTCTTCTGATGAAGTGGTTGCCTGAGGAAATCCTCCCCGCAAGAATGAAAAAGCAGATTGCCCTCTGGGAGCCTTCTCTAGAGTCCACATCAATGTTTGGGTTCAAGCTTCATGGGAAGAAGGTGCCCTGCAGAGGATGGGCCTAAATAAAGGACTGGCATCTGGAGTCAGGCTGGCATTTCATTCTCCTGCAGGTGACTCGGGATACAGTCCTCAGAGCTCAGAGTCTACTTTCTACTTCCCAGGTTGAGGAGCTGGGGAAGCCCCTCTAGGGAAGAAGTCCTCTAACTCTCCCTTAAGACAGCAAGGGAACAAGGGTCAGTTCTATTTTCCTCCCCTAAGAATGGTATAGGCAGTTTGATGAGGCTGTCATTGACCTGTTTGGAAGCTGATCTGGAAGTTTGATGCCCCACTTCAGGACTTTGTCTTCTTTGGAGTAACAGGGAAAAGAAATTAGGTGACTATCTGTGCCTCTCAGAGCACGCCAAGTGTACATGAGGTACTTGCCCAAGATCTTTTTGTTTGTTTGTTTGTTTGTTTTTTGTTTTGAAGTTTTTTTTGGTTTTTTTTGAGACAGGGTTTCTCTGTATAGCCCTGGCTGTCCTGGAACTCACTTTGTAGACCAGGTTGGCCTCGAACTCAGAAATCCGCCTGCCTCTGCCTCCAAAGTGCTGGGATTAAAGGCTTGCGCCACCACTGCCCCGCCCAAGATCATTTTTTAAAGATTTTACGTATATGAGTACACTATAGCTGTCTGGTGTCATACACACCAGAAGTGGGCATCAGATCCCGTTATAGATGTTTGTGAGCCACCATGTGGTTGCTGGGAATTGAACTCAGGACCTCTGGAAAAGCAATTAGTGCTGTAAACCACTGAACCATCTCTCCAGCCCTCAAGATCATTTGTTTTTTTAAGCCTCCGTTCTGTCTGAAAAGGTAAGCAGGGGCAGCTTGTGAACTGGAAAGGTGACCCAGCAAGCTGATGCATACTGTCATCCCAACCCTTAGGCGACTGAGGCAGGAGGATTGCCAAGCTCTGGACACTAGGCCGTACCTATTTACCATCTATGCTCAGGACAGGTCTTCCTGTCTCCGGTGGTGCCTCCTTCCTCCCTGAAGGTCAGCTGTCTTTAGCTGGTTGTATATGCACAGTGTGCATCGGGCAATGGTAAACAAGGGCCACGGTGCTTATAGGAGCAATTCACGACCCTGGACAAGTCCAGGAGGAGAGATGGGCAAGAAACCCAAGCCAAAGTACAGTGACAAAGGTGATAGGCGGCAAGAGGGTGTCCTCAAGAGGGCAGAGACATCCAGGCAACAAAGCCACATGCTCCATTTAATACAGTTCTCTGGCAGAAGAGACAACCCTAACCTCAAAGCCTCAGCAAAGCTGCCATCTCACTCTTGACTTCACAGCATTCTAAAGGAAGTCAGCAACAGGTCTGCTGATGTATCACGGTCCAACAGACAGTGCAGAAATACAGAAGGAATTGTCTCAAGAAATAGAATTCATATAGTGAGGAGATCCAGAATACCATCATAGCTGTTGTTTGCCATCAGACAAAAGAATTTTCTTTACAGTAAAGGACTTCCAAAATACAAGATAAAACTTTATTAACTATAAATAGATAATTTGAAAAATATAAAAACAAATAGATATTTGTGTCTTCTAATTTATGTGGCTTGGTCATCTTCTCCATAAACTTACCTAATTGTTTATGCTCTTTTCACTTTATTTTTTGGTTTATTTATTTATTGTTTTTTTCTGGACAGGGTTTCTCTGTGTAGCCCTGGCTGTCCCAGAACTCACTTTGTAGACCAGGCTGGCCTCGAACTCAAAGATCTGCCTGCCTCTGTCTCTCTAGTGCTGGAATTAAAGGCATACACCACCAACACCCAGCTAAAGATTTTTATTTTATGTATCTGGATGCTTTTGCCTTCTTGAGAACAAGTCTCATATTAAAAAAAATAATAATAAAACCAGGGGGCTAGAGAGATGGCTCAGCAGTTAAGAGCACTGGCTGTTCTTTCAGAGGACCTGGGTTCAATTCCCTGCACGGACATGGCAGATCATAACTGTCTATAATTCTGACACCCTCACACAGGTATATTTGCAAGCAAAACACCAATGTACATAAAAACTAAACATATTTTTAAAAAAGAAAACCTTATAAAAAACAAAAAGACTAGGAATACAAAAAAATTGTAACTATATTCAGAGTAAGTGGCTGTATGAAATGGAACATGAGGGGACAAGGTGGGTAGAACATAGAGATGTTTCACTAGTCACATCAAAATTTTAAAAACAGTGACAAAGATCATGTGTGGTGGTACATGCCTGTCATCCCAGCAAAAGGCAGTGGGGTCATGATTTAGAGACCAGCCTAGGCTACATTATAAAATGCTATTTTTTAAAACAGCTAAGGTCAGGGTATGCCTTTAACTCCAGAACACAGAGGGCAGAGGCAGGCATATCTCTGTGAGTTCCAGGACAGCCATGACTACATCGAACTTTTCTCAAAACAAAAGTCAGCATGCTAAGTCCCTTGATACACGAATCATTCAAGGGCCTGTTGGGCCAGTTCGGGCACCCACCTCAGCTGAACAGTGGGCAGGGTGTTGGTTAGGAAAGGCTTCCTAGGGGAGCAAACCTTTCTTTGGTCATGAAACTTGAGTAGGAGTTGAGGAGTGCCAGGACAGGAGAAGTTCCTTGGATTCATAACTGACACACTTTGCCACTCAGAGTCTAGTTAACACTGTTTAATATGCTCTGCCTCAAACCTGGTTCCTGCCCAAAGGCCCAGCCCAATAAAGAGTCAGTCAACTTAATTTCAACTAGAACTGAAAAGCCAGCCGTCCTCTGTGGTTCAGCCGGTGAGTCGTCGGCAAACATCCGTAGCCATCATATGTTATACAACCTTTGGGAGTGTGCGTGGGCTCAGCCAGCCTGCCACAGTCCTCCATATGACTCACCTCATCCATAGCGCAAGTGGAGTCCAGAGGAGGAAATAAATACGTTGACACCCTTCCCCACTCCAGTCCCCTTCCCCTTCCAGTGTGCCCCTAAAGGTGGCTTGGATTTCTTGTCATCATTCTCTGTGTATACATATATCTCTATATAATTAGATAGCTAGATCTAAAATTCTGTGTGTGCAGATGTGAATGTGCCCTTGGAGGCCCCCAGGTGGAAACTCCTCCTTGATCACTCTGCACCTCATTCACTGAGGCAGAGGCTCTCAATGAATGGGAGAGCTCACCCACACACGGGTTGGGCCAGCCATCTTGCTCCTCGGATCCCATGTCTCTGCCTTCCAAGCACTAAGATTACAGGTAGGTGATCATGAGAACCTGGCATTTATGTGGCATCTAAACTTTGGTCCTCAGCTTGTTCTGCAGGTGCTCTAACCATTGAGTCATCTCCCCAGGCTCTACCTATATTGATTTTGGCAAAAAAGCAATCTTTGATTAAACTCAATTTTTATTTTATTTGTTTATTTATTTGGAGACAGGGTCTCTGTGTAGCCCTGGCTGTCTTGGAACTCACTATATAGACCAGGTTGGCCCCGAACTTGCAGATATTCTCCTGCCTCTGCTAAGTGCCTCTAAGTGCTAGAAATAAAGGCATGCACCACCACATGCATGCTCTATTTTTTAAGACAGGGTCTTAAAAAATATATAGCTCTGTTTGGCCTTGAACTCACAGAGATCTGCCTGCCCCTCAGCCTCCCAAGAGCTGTGATGAAAGGTACATGCCAGGGGGCTGGAGAGATGGCTCACTGGTTAAGAGTACTGACTGCTCTTCCAGAGGTCCTGAGTTCAATTCCCAGCAACCACATGGTGGCTCACAACCATCTGTAATGCAGATATGATGCCCTCTTCTGGTGTGTCTGAAGACAGTGACAATGTACTCACATACATGAAATAAATAATCTTTAAAAAGTCTTAAAAAAAAGATACATGCCACCACACCCAGCCTCAGTTCAATTTTGATTGGTTACTATTGGACTCTCCTGTGTTTCTAACAAGTCCTGTTTGCCTTCCTACTCAGGTTCTTGTGATTAAAGGCTAACCCCCAAAGGGCAGTACTGAGAGGTGGTAGAACCTTTAAGGAGGATCTAGTTGGGGGCAGGAGAGATGGCTAAGTGGTTAAGAGCACTGACTGCTCTTCCAGAGGTCCTGAGTTCAATTCCCAGCAACCACATGGTGGCTCAAAACCATCTGTAATGGGATCCGATGCCCTCTTCTTGTGTGTCTGAAGACAGCTGCAGTGTGGTCATATACATAAAATAAATAAATCTTAAAAAAAAAAAAAAAGCCGGGTGTGGTGGCGCACGCCTTTAATCCCAGCACTCGGGAGGCAGAGACAGGCGGATTTCTGAGTTCGAGGCCAGCCTGGTCTACAGAGTGAGTTCCAGGACAGCCAGGGCTATACAGAGAAACCCTATCTCGAAACCCAAAAAGAAGGAGGAGGAGGAAGAGGAGGAGGACCAAGAAGAAGAAGAAAGAAGAAGAAGAAGGACCTAGTTAGCCCTTGGGTCACTGAGGAAAACCCTGTAAGCTCTTGCCAAAGGGTTCTTACAAAAGGAGCAAGAGCCTGGCTCCACCCAGCTCTCTCTCTGCTGCCTATTGGAGAGGTGCCACTGAACTCTTGCCAGGACTGTGGTTTGCCACATGACTTCTTCAGCCTTAAAACTGTAAGCAAAATAAGCCTTTTGTTTTGTTTCATTGTTGTTGATGGTGTTTTGTTGCTGTGGTGGTGGTGGGTTTTTTTTTTTTTTAAGACTTATGTAAATAGTGTTCTGCCTGCCAGCCAGAAGACACCAGATCCCAATACAGATGGTCATGAGCCACCATGCAGTTGCTGGGAATTGAATTCAGAACCTCTAGAAGAGCAGTCAGTGCTCTTAACCACTGAGCCTTCTCTCCAGCCCCTGGAGGCATTTTCTTAACTGAGGTTTCTTTTCTCAGGTAACTCTAGTTTGTGTCAAGTTGGCAAAAACAAAAATAAAAACAAAAAAACTCCTAACCTCTGAGCCATCCTGCCAGCCCAGCCTTTTGTTTTTTAGTAGAATTTTTCTTTTTTGAGAATTCCATACACATATGCAACGTGTCTTGATCATATCCGCCATTATCCCCCCCTTGGAACCCCACTGGATCCTCTCTAACAAGTTCCCTTTAAACAATTTTTTAAAAATAACCCAGACTCCAATTAGTGCTGCCTGCATGCACCTGACACCCCTGAAGAGAAATATCTCTCTCCAGTAGCCATCAACTGCCAGGACTCAGGGAGCCACTACTGTTTTGAACTCCTGATCCTCCTGCGTCTCCTCCCACCTACTGAGATGGTAGCTGCACCATTATTCCCAGCTAAAGTTATTCCCCCATCAATGTCCTGCTTCAGGTATTTTAGTATAGTGGAAAAGCACTTTTACTACTGCCATTTCTCTGAGGTTGTTGATTTTTGATACAGGGTACTACACTATCCGGCTGGCCTGAAACTCACTATGTTGATCAGGCTAGTCTTAAACTCACATAGATCCACTTAGCTCTGTCTCTTGAGTGCTGGGGTTAAAAGCATGTGCCACCGTGCCCAGTCTTTGATTTTTTTTTTTTTTTTTTCGAGACAGAGTTTCTCTGTGCAGCCCTGGCTGTCCTGGAACTCACTTTGTAGACCAGGCTGGCCTCAAACTCAGTAAAGTAAAGTACTCTTATCCCCCAGAGTGGCCCTGATTTGCCATTAGGAGAATACTGAGGCTGTTACAGAGAAGAACTTCTAGAATGACCGAAGACTTGGTATCCCTCTATTCAAAATAGAAACCTGGGACCTGCATGATGGATGGGGCGGGGGGGGGGGGGGGTGCGGGGGGGGGGGCGAGTGGAGCACTTGCTGCCTTAGCCAGACCTTCTGAGTTTGATCCCCGGAACTCACAAAACCTGACCAGTCGGGTTGCAAGTTCAAGGTCAATTTAGTAATACCGGGTCTCAAAAACAAAAAGACCTCAGCGTGGTGGTGCCTGCCTTTAATCCCAGCACTGAGGAGGCAGAGGGAGGTGGAGCTCTGGGAGTTCTGGTCTACAGAGTGAGTGCCAGGTCAGCCAGAGCTGTTACTCAGAAAAACCCTGTCTGCTCTTCTGAAGTTCAAATCCCAGCAACCACATGGTGGCTCACAACCACCCCTAATGAGACCTGATGCCCTCCTCTGGTGTGTCTGAAGACAGCTATAGTGTACTTACATATAATAATAAATAAATAAATAATAAATCTTTTTTTTAAATAAATATTTAAAAATAAATAAAAACAAAAAGCAGAACACAGGTGAAGACTATAGCTTATGTAGTTTAGTGGTTCAGCATGCAGGAAACCTTAGATTCAGCTACAGCAATAGCAATGAAAAAACAAAAAAACAAAACACTATTAGGGAAACAAAACCAGTGAGTTAACATCAGCTTCAATAAGCTAAAAACTTGACCGAAATCATCTTAAACCATAAAAATAGTGTCACATATACCTCAAAGAGTAGGGAGGCAGGGCCGGTTTCAATTGAGGGCCGACAGAACTCTTCTTGAATTTATAAACACTCAGTAGGGCAGACACAGATGGTTGCATTCCCGACTCCTGTTCACAGTTTTGTTTGGAACAGTGCCCAGATATACCAAGGTCCTCAGATGTCCTAAGGCACTGCTGTGTCAAATGGGGGTACATGACTATGATGAAGCCTCTGACAAAGCTTGGGCTCCCTGGCAAGGTGTTAGAGTGGGGTGCCTGAAGATGTGGGGCACCTCTCAAAAGGAAGAAAAGACATCTAGTATCTAGGATAACTTCTGCACAGTTGTTCACAATGGAAGCCTAGTGGTCCTAACCTCCATGCTGTACACCTTCAGCAGCATCCTGGCTTCAGGATCAAATAGGATTCATCTCTTTTTTGTTGTTGTTTTTTCCCCCTCCTTGAAACCCAGTTGAAGCTGAACAACAGCTGAACTCCTCAGTGCTGGGATTAAAGGCAGGCACCACCACACTGAGGTCTTTTTGTTTTTGAGACCCGGTATTACTAAATTGACCTTGAACTTGCAACCCGACTGGTCAGGTTTTGTGAGTTCCGGGGGGATCAACAGCTGAACAAGGTTATCTCAAGCAAGTCAAGCTAAGGCCTACTCCCTAGAACTGGCAAGGAAGACTCAAAGCTCCTGAGACACCTACCCTTAACCCTTGAGGATGGAGCCTCTTATTGCTTCAATAGAAAGGAGGACAGAGCTGCATCCCCACAGCTTAAGAGTTACTCTCGTGGGGGGAGAGGGGGCTGGCGAGATGGGTCAGCCGCTAAAAGTACTGACTGCTCTTCCGAAGGTCCTGAGTTCAAATCCCAGCAACCAGATGGTGGCTTCCAACCATCTGTAATGAGATCTGATGCCCTCTTCTGGCACATCTGAAGACAACTACAGTGTTTTTATGTATAATAAATAAATCTTTGGGCCTGAGCGAGCAGAGGTCCTAAAAATTCAATTCCCAGTAACCACATGAAGACTTACAACCAGCTGTTCAGCCACACTGTACCCATATACATAAAATAAATCTTAAAAAAAAAAAAAAAAAAAGAGTTACTCTTGGGGCTAGAGAGATGGCTCAGTGGTTAAGAGCACTGACTATTCTTCCAGAGGTCCTGAGTTCAATTCACAGCAACCACATGGTGGCTCACAACCATTTGTAATGGGATCTGATGCCCTCTTCTGGTGTGTCTGAAGAGAGCAATGGTGTACTCATATACATAAAATGAATAAATAAATATTTAAAGAAAAATAAAAGTTATTCTCCTGGAGAGATAGCATACCAGAGCATCTGTAGCCCTGTGCAGACTCCCAGGACTGGGCTCTGCTTTCTCTCTTTCTCTCTCTCTCTCACTTCTCTCTCTTTCTCTCTCTCGTGTGTGTGTGTGTGTGTCTGGTGTGCACATGTATGTCACAGCCAAAAATCAACATCAGATGTCTTTCCTTAGGAGCTGAGCTGTCCTGTTGTTTGAGACAGAGTCTATCACTGGAATGCTGCTCTCATCAGTTAGAGTAAGCTAGCTGACCAGTGAATCCTAGGGATTATACATATAAGCCAGTGTGCCTGGCTTTTTACGTGGAGGCTGAGGACCAGACTCAGTCCCTCGTGGGAGTAGAGCAAACACTAACTGAGTTCTCTATCTCTCAGCCCCCACCAGCTGCCCCAGTCTTAGCGGACTTTGATGTGTCTGAGCTTTAAGAATCCTCATTCTACTTTGTAACCCCAGCAACTTCCTCACGTAGGACCAAGTGCCAGTGAGCAAGGAGCAGCTGCTGCAGCAGCCATCACCCACAGAGGAGCATCTTCATCCAGTAACCCTCTGCGTGCCACTGTGTGTCTGTGCCTGATTCAGAGATGGCACCGATCCTTAGGACTTGGAAAAGACTGAAAGTGAAGGAAACAAAGTACATGAAAGAGCTGAGGCCAGCACGTAAGGAATCTGAGTCTCTTGAAGCCCCTTGGTCTCCATGAGTCCTTAGAGATGCTAAGCGAGGCATAACTCAGCGTTGACAGTCCAGGAAGGTCCTGCTTCTCTCACGATTAAGGGAACCATCTACTTCAGTGTGTCTACACTATCGGTGGAACATCCAGTGGTCCTTATAGTCCACCCAAGACCAATGGACCACAGGGTAGAACCACCTTCAAACTTGCAGGGTTGAACCAAGGTCAGAGAAGCCCTCAGAAGCTAGACCCAACATCTTTTAGGGTCTGGATGCTGTCTGCTGGTTCCTGTGTAAAGGCCCTGCCTCTTCCAACCCATCAATGCCTCTGAAGTAACTGTAAGAAATCAGTGATGAAGGGATAAAAGCTCCGTTTTGCCTCAAAATGGCTGGAGCAGAGTTTTATTGGTCTGAGAGGTTGGTGTTCTTAAACCCTGAGTGACTCAGTATCCTGGGGTGCAGGAGAACCTTCCATCACACAAGGTCTGAGAATCCTTTTTTGTAGCTGTGACGTAGGAAGGTGGAGGATCTGGTGAAGCTAGATCCATGTACTGCTTTTTGTGAAAACTTTAAAAAAAAAAAAAAAAGCTTTGGAATGTGAGATAAAGTCAGAAAGACTGTTTCTGAAACCACTGTGCTCCAGGGTGTGATAGGGGATGGTTGCTTTCTGGAATTCCATGGGCGGAAAATTTCTCCAAGTCTTGGGTCTATTTTATAGATCTTTTTTGCTTCCCTTTTCCACAACTTCCCATACCCCTCTATCACCAACTTCCCTTGTCTTCTGTGTAGAGCCTCCACCTGCAGCCGGGATGCTAGGACTTAACTCTCCAAACTCCTTTAGTGTCACACAACGACAACATATGCAACTCTTGCTACTAATAGCCCTTTAAAGAATAGAATTCTGAGCCGGGCGGTGGTGGTGCACACCTTTAATCCCAGCACTTGGGAGGCAGAGGCAGGCGGATTTCTGAGTTGGAGGCCAGCCTGGTCTACAGTGAGTTCCAGGACAGCCAGGGCTACACAGAGAAACTATGTCTCGAAAAACCAAAAAAAAAAAAAAAAAAGAAAAGAAAAGAAAAATAAAAAAGAAAAAGAAAGAAAGAAAGAGAAAAGAAAAAGAAAAAAAATAGAATTCCGGTTGGAGAGATGGTTCAGCGTTAAGACTGCTCTTCTGAAGGTCCTGAGTTCACATCCCAGCAGCCACATGGTGGCTCAAAACCATCCGTAATGAGATCTGATACCCTCTTCTGGGATGTCTGAAGACAGCTACAGTGTACAGTGTACCTAGATATAATAAATAAATCTGTGGACAGAAGCAAGCAGGGCCGGAGTGAGCAGGGCAGGCAAGAGAAGAGGGAAAAAAAAAAAAAAAGAATTCAAGTCTTTGCCAAGCTCCCCTACAACCCAGTAGTGCAGACCTTGCCCTCAGAGTTGGACAGGGCTATAACCTTAGGAATCAGGACACACCCTCAGAGTGAGGAGCATAACAGCCTAAGTCTTCAGGATTGAAGACGTAGCGCACCAAATGCCTTCTTCCCCTTACAACAAAGCTTACCACGTGTCTGGGCCAGTCTAGCAAAGGAATAAGCTGGGACAAGTTATGGCCCATCAGGGAGATCCCAAATACAGTTATAACTCCATCATAGCCCCCTGCCCCGACCCCAAACTCACCACTGTGTTGTCTGCAGTCCCATCTCACAGATTTTGTTATATAGCCTGGAATGCTGCAAAGGTTGAAGATAGCATCTCTCATCTTTATGCCCAGTCCATCCTTGGGGAGGGGGTGGATTTGGTCAGCGTTTCCCATCAGTCCTGGAAGGTCTAGGACAGGGGAACAAGGACTATAGACAAGAAGGAACAAAGCTGTGTTGACCTTCTCTGAGCCTGGCAGCCAAGGTGACAATAGTCTCAGTTGATAGAAAAGTTTACATGACTCAGCACAAAAGCAGGTGTTAAGGGAACTGGATCAGATTCCTTCTGCTGCCTAGGCCTGCTCAAATCCCCTCCCTTGCCTGAGGTCTTTCGTGTTAAGGGAAGAACTCTATATTAGTCAGGGTTCTCTATAGCAAAAGAATTTATAGAATGTCTCTCTGTCTCTCTGTCTCTCTCTCTCTGTGTGTGATTTATTAGAACGGCTTACAGGCTTATAGGCAGTGGTACAAATAATCCAACAATGGTGACTATGAATGGAAAGTCAAAGAAGCCGATAGTTGCTCAGTCCATGAGACTGGATGTCTCTGCTGGTCTTCAGTAAACACTGGAATCCTGAAGATGTAGGCTGTAATGCCAGTGAAGGAATGGATTTGCTAGCCAAAGGAGAACAAACAGGCAAAGAGCAAAGGCTTCCTTCTTCCATGTCCTTATATGGCCTCCAGCAACAGGTATGGCCCAGATTAGATCTGGATCAAAGGTGTGTCTTCCTACCTCAAAGAGCTGGATTAGAAGTAGATCTTCTCACTTCAAATTAAGCAGAAAGCCCTCACAGGTGTGCCATCTCTTGTGTGTGTGTGTGTGGGGGGGGGGTTAATTAATTCCAGATGTAGTCAACTTGACAATCAAGAATAGCCATCACAAGCCCCAACACTAAGGCAGGATCTAAGGGAACCCTGATCATAGCTGGTCTAGTACTCAATGTCACCTTGTTGAACAAGAGGGACGGGCCTTTGTCTCTCAGAAGCTCCAGTACCTGCACTCTGCTAGCTGAGTGAATGCAAGGTTTGTGACATTTTTGGAAATAATTCAGCGCTGGTTTTATGACCTTACCTGATCCTTTCTAAACACGATTCCTTGGGCCTCTGCTTCCTGTTTAGCAGTCTGCCCCTTTCCTCCCCTTCCTCACAGTAACACGTATGCTCTGGCCTAAAGCCTGAGGGCTTCCGTGCCTGGGATCTACTGTTAAAGGATTTCTTTCTATACCACGTCCTCCTCACAATCACATGACTGTGTCAGAAACTCTATACCCTGACCTGTAGGGGACAGGCCATGGATTTGTCAAAGGCTGTGTACTTAGTTGAGTTTCACTGGTAGGAAGCAAGGATACAAGAGTGATCAATGATCTGGGAGTGGTGGTGCATGCCTTTAATCCCAGCACTTGGGAGGCAGAGAGGCATGCGGGATTTCTGAGTTCGAGGCCAGCCTGGCCTACAGAATGAGTTCCAGGACAGCCAAGGCTACACAGAGAAACCCTGTCTTGAAAAACCCAAAAAAAAAAAAAGAAAGAAAGAAAAAAAAAGTGATCAGTTCGAGAACAGCAGAGTCAGTTGTGTCCTCACCAAAATGAAGGATCTATAATGGTTTGCTTTCTATTTTGTCCCAGAGCCACTGGAGAAAGGAGGTGAGGTTGACCCTGAGCCATACAAGCCTTCACACCAGCTCAATCACATCAGGGGTTTGGCAGGCTTTTATCTATGCTCCAGTCCCATCAAGATATCATCAGATGACAAACACCCAGTTGGGGCAGTGCCAGCGGCAGCTGTTCCTGAACCAGCCTTACCCTTCATTTGATACCAGTCACTAGGGGCATTATGGGATCAGTGTCTCCCCCGTTTCCCACTGACTAATAAAACTTAAATCCTTTAGGATGAAAACAGAGGGAGGTCCTTTAAAGTGGGTGCAAAGAGGAGGGTAGGTGATACTGAGATCAGACTCTCCCCTCCCAAGGCTTCAGCAAAAGCTGTTGGTGTGTTCAAGGAGCATGGCTCCTTTATCTGGGGCCTTTGGGAGAAAGACCTAAAGAAAGACATGGCATTTTAAAGTGTGAAGATTTAGGGTTCCTACCTCATCCAAGAACCCATCTGAGAATTTCTAATGCTGTGATAAAATATCATGACGGGGCTGGTGAGATGGCTCAGCGGTTAAGAGCGCCGACTGCTCTTCCAAAGGTCCTGAGTTCAAATCCCAGCAACCACATGGTGGCCCATAACCACCCGTAACAAAAATCTGATGCCCTCTTATGGAGTGTCTGAAGACAGCTACAGTGTAATTATATATAATAAATAAATAAATATTAAAAAAAATATCATGATGAAAAGCAACTTTAGAAGGGAAACGTTTATTTCAGCTTACAGTCCATCATCCAGGAAAGTCAAGGAAGGAACCTGAAGGCAGGAACTTGTGGTCTCTCTTCCCCCACCTGCTTGAACCTGCTTGCTCAAGGGTGGAGTTTCCTGCTCATTCGTTCTGCCACGCCCACTGCTGGACCCTGTCAGCTTTGCTGCTTGGAGGCACACACGTGTTCGTCCTGCTACTGGACCCCGAGTTACTTGGCGGGAAATTGGGGTCCTTCCCCCTTCCTTTATAACTGAATGTTGGAATTAGTAAAGGGGGGCCTTGAACATGGAATCGTCTTGGCCCCATTCTTTCTCCCGCCCCGTCTAGCTTCCTCTCTTTTCAGCCCCAACTGCCATTCTCAGTTAAACCGTTCACGTTGTGGACTGCGGGCGGGCCGCAACAGGAACTGACTCCTTGTGTGTGAAGAGGAAAAAAAAGTGTGTCTAGAGACTGGAGAGACAGCTCAGTAGGTAAGAGCACTGACTGCTCTTCCGAAGGTCCGAAGTTCAAATCCCAGCAACCACATGGTGGCTCACAACCATCCGTAATGAGATCTGACTCCCTCTTCTGGAGTGTCTGAAGACGGCTACAGTGTACTTACACATAATAAAAATTTTTTAAATTAAAAAAAATAAATCTTTTTTTTTTTTTAAGTGTGTCTATATTTTATCCCACAGAACCCAGCTACTCCACAGGCTGTAAGCAGACAAAAAAACCTGAGTGTGTGTGTCTATGTGTGAGTGCATGGAAAAAAAACTGGGCACATCTTCTCCATCCTACCTCCACAATCAGTACTGTATTACAGCATCACTGTCCAGACTGCACATATTGGCAAAACTAACATAAATAAAAATAAATAAATCTTAAAAAAAAGAAGATAAATAAATCTTAAAAAAAAGAAGAAGGGAAAGACTTTACCCTGAATGTGGACAGTGCTCTTTCATGGACTGGGGTCTCCATCTGGATAAAAGAGAGTGAGAGGTTGAAAGATTGTCAGATGCCCTCCTCCCCTGCTTCTTCTGGCTGAGCATTCAACGTGACCAACACTCTACAGCCTTGCCTTCCCAGCTGTGGGGGGCTGCGACTCTATCAGCCAAAATAATCCTTCCTTTCTTACATTGTTTTGTTTTTAAATCAGGTATCTGGTCACAGCAACAAGAAAACCGTTAACTTTTATTATCTGCTCCTGTCCAGCACTAACAACAAGTATCACTCAGCAGTGAAAACCATTAATGTCAGCCAAGGCTACAGGGAGAAACCCTGTCTCCAAAACCAAAAGCAAAACAAAATGGAAAAAAAGAAAAGAAAAACATTAATGTTAATAAAACTTCATGTCTCTGGGCGTGGTGGCGCACGCCTTTAATCCCAGCACTTGGGAGGCAGAGGCAGGCGGATTTCTGAGTTCGAGGCCAGCCTGGTCTACAAAGTGAGTTCCAGGACAGCCAGGGCTACACAGAGAAACCTTGTCTCAAACACACACACACACACACACACACACACACACACACACCCTTCCTTCATGTCATGAAGTCAGAAGGCCAAGTGGCTCTAGTTCCAGGACTCAGTGCAGCACAGCAGACCATCAGAGGAGGCCAGTTTTCATCTTGAAAGTCTCCATCCCACACATAAATCCATATTTATGATAGGGAAAGAGTGGGACCTTTTGATTCACAATTAAAATATGTGGGTAGGTACACATGGAAATCATGAACCCAGGGAGTTCTGAAGTCTGTGTTAACTTCAACCTGCACAGGGACACGGAGACCCTCCTGATGGAAAGCTCTACCTAGTTTTTCATGTGGGCAACTCCCTTGGAGGAGGATGCTTTTTTTGGCTTTCCTTTTTCCTTGCCATCCCTCCTAGTCACCATGCCCACCCTAGTATGAAAAGGGGATCGACGAGTTCAGTCCTGTAATCCCAGTACTCAGGAGGCAAAGTAGCAGGGTGTCTGCAAGCTGAAGGCCAGTCTGATCTACAGAGTGAATTCCAGGCCAGTCAAGACTACATAGCAAGACTCTCCAACCAACCAACAAACAAGGGGTCTATGAGGTGGCTCAGGGGGAAAACCATACCTGCCACCAAGCTTGGTCTGAGTCAATCCGAAGACCTCACATGGCAGAAGGAGAGAACAGGCTCCCAGAGCTCTTCTCTGACCCCCACACATATGCCATGACACATGCATACCTACACACACATATACTCACACTAAATATATACATACATGCATACAAATATACATCATACATACACACTACATACATACATGCATGCATACATACATATATACATCATGCATACATACTATATACATGCACACTACATACATACTACATACATTTATACTACACACACACACACACACAAGAAAATCTGGTTGTGGTGATGTGTGCCCTAGTGCTTGGGATACTGATACAAGAGGATTGGCTGAACCTAGGATTTTAAGACCACAGTCTAAGCAACACAGCAAAACTTTGCCTCAAAGCCAGGTGTGGTGGCATGTGCTTATAAGCCCAGCAATTTAAGAAGCTAAGGGACAGCCAGGCATGGTGGCACATGCCTTTAATCCCAGGACTCAGGAGGCAGTGGCAGGCGGATTTCTGAGTTCGAGGCCAGCCTGGTCTACAGAGTGAGTTCCAGGACAGCCAGGGCTACACAGAGAAACCCTGTCTCGAAAATCATCCCCCACCCCCACCCCACCCCCCAAAAAGACGAAGAATCTAAGGGACTGGAGAGATGATGGCTCAGCATCATCTAAGAGCACTGACTCCTTTTCCAGAGGTCCTGAATTCAATTCCCAGCAACCACATGGTGGCTCACAACCATCTGTAATGGCATATAATGCCTTCTTCTGGCACGCAGGTGCACATGCAGATAGAGCACTCATACAAGTAAAATAAATAAATTTGAAGAAGGAGAAGAAGAAGGAGAAGAAGAAGAAGAAGAAGAAGAAGAAGAAGAAGAAGAAGAAGAAGAAGAAGAAGAAGCAGAAGCAGCAGCAGCAGCAAAGGAAGATGGAAAGTTGTTCCAGAGCAGCCAGGATAAATGACTGATATTTGATCTCAAAAGAAACTAAAAGGATTGGGCCTATATCTCAGAGATATCACACCTGGATAGCCTGCTTGCCAGCAGTAGAGCCTTCAAGGTGAAGGAGCGACAGCAGTTTATGGCTTCAGTGAGTAGCGTGTGCTCTCAAGAAGGGCGGATCTTGGCCCTCCAAGCTGTAGCTCAGCTGATTCCTCGGCTGTGGTGTAGTATCTTGCTGAGGAAGGGATTGTGCTGAACTGTGCGAATTAATTTAAACAGAGAGATAGACCTCAGAGAAATGTTTGGAGAGTATTTCTTGGTCTAGCACTTCATATTTCATAGCACAGAGGATAGACATTAAGCTAATATGATTAGCTATCCTAACATTGATTTATTTTATATATATGAGTGTTTTACTTGCATATATGTATATGCACCATATGTGCCTGGTGTCCAGGAAGATCAGAAGATCTTTCAGATCCCTGAAAGTAGAGTTACAGATGCCTGTGAGCCACTATGTGGGTGCTGGGAATTGAACCCGGGTCCACTGCAAGAGCAGCCAGTGCTCTTAACTTCTGAGTCACCTCCCCAGTTCCCTTTGTCTTGACTTTCACAATGAGTTTTAAGGTGTGGTCTTTTTGATTGTTCAAGTGTTAAGCCCCTGAGAAAGCCAAGTTCTAGGCCCCATCACTACAGATCACTGCAGATGGGGACCTGTTATCATTCTGAATCTCTCCACCTTGCTTCTGAAGTTAAAGACTCCCCACAATGTCTCTGCTCTTCTGTGTCTCCCTTGCTCCTAGGAGGAATGGGCCTGGAACCTTATCTTTGGGCTACAGAGAGGAATTCCTCCTGGGCTTTCATCTGTACATGTCACATATCTGTACATATCACATATCTGTACATATCACATATCTGTACATATCACACATCTGTACATCTACAGGAGGTGCCACCTGATCCCCAGCAGACATAATAACTGATCAACTTTCCAAAATTATACAGAGCACTCATGCCTCCTTACCTGGGCATCTCTGAGACTGGCCCACAACCTGGTACAGCAGTTGATGGTCTGTTGAATGATACAGATCACCATGATTTCCTGGGGTTGTCGGCCATCATGCCTGGCTCAAGATGAAGATTTTCCTTCCTTTTCCAGACAGGGATCCTCTACGTAGCTCCTGACTGTCCTGGAACTTCCTCTGTAGGCCAAGCAAGCTGGCCTCCATCACAAAGATCAAGTTCCAGATTAGGCAGGGCTTCAGAGAAACCCCATTTTGAAAGCACAAAACAAAACACAAAAAAATATTTCATAGATGTCTTAGTTAGGGTTTGATTGCTGTTAACAGACACCATAACCAAGGCAACTCTTATAAGGACAACATTTAATTGGGGCTGGCTTACATGTTCAGAGACTCAGTCCATCATCATCAACGCAGGAGCATTACAGTGTCCAGGCAGGCATGATTCAGGAGGAGCTGAGAGTTCTACGTCTTCATCTGAAGGCTCCTAGCAGAAGACTCACTTCCAAGGCTCACTATCACCTGTAACTCCCAGGGATTGGTACTCCCTCTTCTGGACCTGCACCTGCACACACCTGTACATTTCCACCTAAACACACACACACACACAACCAAAACAAAATAAAAAATAAAAAATTGACGTTCTCTTACTACACACATGCTATTCTTGCTCATCATCTCTCCATCCCCCTTCCTCCTCTCCGCACACATCCCAGTTCAGCCTGCTGCGCATGTTCAGTCTGGACTCTTCCAGATGCCTCTGCCTGTGCTCTCCCTTTTATCTATAATAAAAACCTCAACCCCTTCGGAGCAGTCATGTCCTCTTTTTCTTTCTCTTTTTCCTCCCATTCATCTGGTGCCCAAACCCAGGAGGAAGAGAGAAAAGTTTAGGAAAAAACAAAACAAAACAAATCTTGCAGGAAGGAATTCCTATCAGCCTCCTTTCTTTCTTTCTTTCTTTCTTTCTTTCTTTCTTTCTTTCTTTCTTTCTTTCTTTCTTTTTTTCTTTTCTTCATTCACCCTCACCTCCTCTACCCTCACCTCCACCACACTTGCTGTCTCTGGGCTCCTCATCAGATTCCAGAAAACAACACTCAAAGATAACAACAATAACAACAAAACTCCATGTTAAATTACTTCAGATCCTCTGTGCAGTGCTGCTTCTCAGAGACAAACTTAATTGCAATACAGAGAGGTCCCTCTAGGTTTAGTGAACATCAATCAGAAGCACCCAGGCACAGATCTTGCACACACACACACACCACCACCAGCAGCAGCAGTCACGTTGCACACTGGATGGGTACAAAATTAGTTTTCATGTGGACAGACTGTACTTTAGTCCAGGTGTGTATCAGAGATCAACTAGCCTCTCAATATCATTTAGTAACTATGTAATTGCATGGGCTCCAAGCTCCAAAGCGTCCCACGAATTAATTTCATGCCCTGCTATTGTTATCTTGAAATTCATAATCTACTGGATGAGGCACTCTGCATTTTCTTTTCCCACTGAGTTCCACAAATTGCATCCTGGGCAAAATGTTTCAAGATCAAGGCAGAGTAAGTGTGCCAGTTTGAAATAATATCCAGAAAGTAATTCTCAAAAAAAAAAAAAAATGGATACACTTAAAAATAAGCTGAGGAAGACTGGGCATGATGGTGCATGCTTCTGAAACCAGATCTCGGGAGGCAAAGGCAGGTGGATCGATGTGAATTTGTCAGCAGACTGATATAAGTAGGGGGTTCTAGGGCAGCCCTACATAGAGAGACACTGTCCCAAAGGAAACAGCAAAAGAATAAACTGGGAACTCTAATCCAAACTCCTCATGGTAATAATGAATCATAGGCACACCTGAAGAGACAGGGAAGACAGAGATTTGTAAAGGGGAAATAAAGTATCTTAAGTAGTTTGGAAACAATTATCTTTGGCTACAAAGACCCTCAACCAGCTGGCCTTTGATCAAAGCTGAAGTGTGTCAAGGTAAGAGTCCTTATAGAAGTGTGCGTGTGTGTGTGTGTGTGTGTGTGTGTGTGTGTGTGTGTGTGTACCTTCCTGCAAGTTTGCAGGGTTTTTTTTTTTCTTTTTAGGAAGTAATAATAGCTTTTATCAAGTATGTATATTCATAAGAGCTCTTTCCTCATGGTCTCCTTTCTCCATTTTGCTAGGGTATGGCACAACTGGTTCTGACAACTTTGGGGATTTTTTTATTTGAGGTGGGATCATGTCCTAGCTAACGTAGCACCTCTAGGTAACGCAGGCTGACCTCAAACTCATAGCAATTTTCTTGTTCCTGCTACATTGTCTGGTTTGTTTCTGACAGAGTCCACGTGGGTGAATGAAGCAGGTGACTGAGGAGGAATAGCTCTGAATAAAATATATTAAAGTCTTGCCAAGTGTGATGGTGTGCACTTGGGATTCCAGACACTTGGGGGCTGAGGCAGGAGAAGTAAAAGCTCATCATGATGTTATGTGCTTTGAATCCCTGCACTTGGAATCATCTTTGAGTTCGAGACCACCCTGGTCTACAAATCGAGTTCTAGGACAGCCAGGGCTACACAAGAGAAACCTTGTCCAAAAAAAAAAAAAAAAAATAGGGCTGGGATCTAATCCAACAGTAGACCTAGCATGCCCAAAGTCCAGGGTTCGAACCTTAGTACTAAAAGAAACGTATGCTTATTGTTACAGGGGGTTATTAATGATGAAAATAAGAGTGAACTCCAAAGTTGCTTTTCTTTTCTTTCTTTCTATCTTTTTGTTTTTGTTTTTGTTTTTCGAGACAGGGTTTCTCTGTATAGCCCTGGCTGTCCTGGAACTCACTCTGTAGACCAGGCTGGCCTCGAACTCAGAAATCCGCCTGCCTCTGCCTCCAGAGTGCTGGGATTAAAGGCTGCCTCTGCCTCCCAAGTGCTAGGATTAAAGGCGTGTGCCACCACCGCCTGGCCAAAGTTGCTTTTCAAATGTCATTTAATCGTAATTCATTGCCAGGTTCATCTAGCTGCCTTCTATCATCAATATATTTGTGAAACATATTTTTAGCATGGCATGGTACACACACCTGTAATCCCATCACTTTTAAGGCTGAGATAGAAAGATTGCCAAGAATTTGAGACTGTCCTGGGCAATATAGTGCTAGCCCGGGCTACATAGCAAGACCCTGTCAACAAAACAACAGCAACAACAAAGCATTTTTAAAGTTCCACTGGAGCCTTCCACAACCCTCAGGAATTCAACAGAAACACTCCCCAGCCTTTCCAGCACTTTCTGAGATGTTACACATTCCATTTAGATATGAACCCCATCTGTCAATTCTATCAAAATCACATCCTACCCCTCACCCTACTGGTTGTCACACATTCTCTCAAATCGAGTACACAAGTAAGAGTGTGTGTGTGTGTGTGTGTGTGTGTGTGTGTGTGTGTGGTGTGTGATGTGTGTGTGTGTATGTGTGGTGTGTGTGTGGTGTGTGTGTGTGTGATGTATGTGTGTATGTGTGTGTGGTGTGTATGTGTGTATGTAAGTGTGATGTGTGTGTGTGTTGTGGTGTATGTGTGTGTGGTATATGTGTTGTGGTGTATGTGTGTGGTGTATGTGTGGTGTGTCTGTGTGTTTGTGATGGTTGCCTAGGGAGGATAAGAAGGCTCACATATTGAAAATATTAGAAATACTCCTATGAGGGGGAGGGTATGGGGGACTTTTGGGATAGCATTTGAAATGTAAATGAAGATAATACCTAATTAAAAAAAAAGGATTCATATAAAAAATAGCTATTTGGGTTGCTTTCAATTTTTCTACTATTTTAAAGAATATTTAAATGGATATAGATTTTTCTGTTCCTTTAAAAAAAAAAAAGGGAAAAAAAAAGAAATACTCCTATAGTTTTCAAGATTCCCAGGGAGATCTAGAGACGCATTGTTCAGAATCTGGAACAAAGATGATTCTGTAATTGCGCAGGATTTGGAAGTTCTGCAAAGCTCCAGCCTGGGCCCCATCAGGCCCTGTTTTAACGAGGGTGCTCAAATCTAGGGGAAAACTAACAACTCCAGCCTCTCTCGTGATAGAACAAATCAAGAGTTTTCGATAAGAAAAGCCAGGGCCAAGAGTGGGCAGGCTGAGAACAGCGGTGCCTGGGCTGCTCTCGGGTTTCCTGTGAGAAATCCCAGCGGAGACAACACTGCGGGCTGGGTAAATGAGTCACGGGCTTTACAGGCCAAGGGAGATGGAAAGCAGACTCCAGGAAGTAAGCAAGGAGAGATCTCAGGGAAAGTTTTCCATTTTAGTGCGAAGCTGTCAAGCCACTGAGCTATGCTGGAAACTCCGGAGAAAGCGTGTGAATCCCGGCAGGGCAGACGAGAAGCACTCTGCACATCTGTGCCAGGCAACAAAGATGATACCATCCGGGGAAGGTAAGGAGACAGCGAGAAAACAGCTCAGTGTCCCAGGCTTCTAACCACTCATAAGCCAGCAGGTTTTCCTTGAGCATCACACACAGGAGGAAGGATTGATGGGGATGGTGGAGAGGAGGGGGGTGGGAGGGGGGACACGCAACTGTGGGGATTTGGGGGGCTGTTCTAAAGAACTTCAAGGAAGGCAGTTTGGGGAGCAGAGGCACAAGAGTAAGCTGGGTGGAGCCTTTGTATTCTATTTTTGGTTGTTTGCTGTGTAAGTTTGTTAAGGTGGAAGGGGCCCTTCCTAAGTGCCAGGCGGCATCCTCTGGCTTTTTGTTCACTCACAGAGCATTTTGGTTCTGTTTACTGAGCTCTCTGAACAAGGGAACTGGGTCCACCTGCGGGGCAGGCAGAGGACGAAGCAGTATCAAAAACCCAAGTTATAGCGAAGCGTGGGGGGGGGGAGGCATTATTTTAAGCCCAGCACTCGGGTGGATCTCTGAGTTCAAGGCCAGCCTGGTCTACAAATCAAGTTCCAGGACAGCCAGGGCTACACAGAGAAATCCTGTCTTTAAAAACAAAATAAAACAACAACAACAACAAAACCCAAACCAAACGAACCAAACAAACAAACAAGCAAAACCCCCAAGGTGTAATCATGAACACTCGGGGCAGAAGTTCTGTGGTATGGAGCACAGTGAAGGTTCCGAGGCCAGAAGAAACACTGAGACGACCTTAAACGCTAGCCTGGTCATGGGGAGAATAGGCCTGGGGAGATCTGTGCCTTTCAAGGCCAAGGCTGAGTGGGGGAGTTCCACTCAGCACATTCTCTTCTCTATGACATTAGAAATAATTAACCTGGGGACCATAACTGCTGCCACCAGCACCCTTTAGGAATTCAGGCCCTCCCCGAATGACGTGCGGCCAGCACTCCCACAGCATAGCCCCGGAGGCAAAGGGAGTCTCAGGAAGATTTCATCAGATGGGTTGACCTGTGGCTCCTATACCAGCTCCCTCGGTGTCCTGGGACAGTCCCTGGGTTCTAATGAACCCGAGCTCATGGCTGCTGTCCAAAGACAAGAGCACCTAGAACAACTGTCTTCCTGTTCGGTCTTATCAGACCTTCAAGACTCCTCAGTTCACAATGGCATCTTGGGAAGCAAAGAAACTCGGGAGAGGAAGGTAAGAACCTAGGTCTCAGCTTAACTTGGTCACCGGTTTACCGTGATGACTAGCGACTGTGACCTTCCTATCCTTAGAACTCACTGGTTTTTGATATCTAGGTGTTCTGGGCATAGGAAACTGGGCAGTCAGGTGATTCAGCCTTGATATGGCCTTGGAGGAGGGTACTCCATGTAAGAACAGGCAGATGAGGGTGTTAATAAGTGAAACAAATTTAAGACATCTTGAGGACAAAGGACAGATTCCTGACCAAGCTGGAGTCTCTAGGAACAATCCAAAAGGCACTGGCATCCCAGCTGGGAGCTCACAAGGAAGGGGGTATGAGGCACTGGCATCCCAGCTGGAGCTCACAAGGAAGGGGGTGTGAGGCACTGGCATCCCAGCTGGAGCTCACAAGGAAGGGGGTGTGAGTCAGGTAAGCAAAAACAGTGAAAGCATTCAGGTGCACAGACCACCCTGTGCAAAGACAGAGGGATGGGAGAGTGCAGTCGGGGAACATGAAGTCCGGCAGGACTTAGGCCCTCCTAGTGGGGAACTGGCCAAAGATGAGAAACCAGTAAGAAAGCGAGGAGGGGCAGGGTCCAACCTATAGAGGGAACCCATCCTGTGAAGAGTAGAATAAGTCAGGAAAATCAAGGACAGGGTTTCAGATAGATGGGTAAGGGTGGGCAGGGTCCACCTCTATTTACAGATAGAAGAAAGTGGAATGTCAGAGAAATGGCCACAGGAACACACCTGCGAGGAGATGAGATCAACTTCACACACTGAGTTTGAGGTACCCAAGGGTCATCCTTAAGTGAAGGGACTGAGAGAAACTCAAGACACTACTGTGGATTCAGAAGCAGGGCTCTGGAAACTGTTAGGATACCAAGGAAGAGGGAAGGAGACCCAGCCCTCAAGAACCAGAAAGAGAGCTAGCCAGAGAGAAGCAATTAGAATTCCCAGAGTTGCAGTTACAGAAACCAGAAGACTCTTCCAAAGAGGAAAAGATGGGGACTGGAAGAAGTGGGGACTGAAGTGAGCAGAACAGGGAGTGGGTGTCCCTCCTAAAGAGGCTTTCGGTTGTATAGGTGGTCTTCATGGTGGTGGCATTCCAGGGTGCCTGAGCAGAGACCAGGTTTGAGTATAGGCAGGACTGTAACAGCAACCGAGCATGTTGTACACCACACACCCCAGTCACTATTCGAGAAGACAGGTTCAGTTAATGGGGCACCCCTGGTACCTTTGTAACTGCACTGTGGATACTTCCCACACGGTGGCACCAAAGGCCAACTCTGCCTTTTGATTTGGACCTGACTGGGCAGGGCTCAGTTTGGGGATCCTTCCTAAATCTAGTAAGTCATAGTCCAGGGTAGGAGGGGATTGCCAGGTGCCTGCTGTCTAGAACACTTCCCACCTCCATCAAGCCCTCCCCCTAGGTTTCTATCAGAAGATCTCTAATACACACAGAAACAACTGCGTGCCACACTCCGTAGCCTTTACTAGGAGGCGTGGCCTAAGAGGATCCTAGGGGAACAGCTCATCCCATGACCTGGGAGAGGCAAGGACGTGCCTCCTACTTGTCCCTTAGGAGAAAGGACTCAGGAAGGAAGGAAGGACGCCCAGCCCAACTCCAGAGAGGCACAGTCACCCCACCCCTTACCCATACCAAACCAGCAGGGCCCTGCTCACTGCTCCCCCTGGAGGTTTAAAACTGGCCCAGCGAGGACCACAACAGAGACACAGCTGGGTGTGCTGGGTGAGTTCCCAGGGAAGTCAGCTTCCTTGCCCAGCCTAAAGACTTAACACCTCCGAGTGCAGAACTCAGCGTGGAGTTGTCCAAATAAGTAATAGCCATGTTCCTTTCCAAAACGGTGCCCAGTCTGCTGAAACCTTTCATGGCATAAGTAAATACTAAGAAGAACATTTAATCAAGAAATTACAACTCTAGCTGGGCGGTGGTGGCACATGCCTTTAATCCCAGCACTTGGGAGGCAGAGGCAGGCAGATTTCTGACCTGGTCTACAGAGTGAGTTTCAGGACAGCCAGGGCTATACAGAGAAACAACCCTGTCTCAAAACAAACAAACAAACAAACAAACAAAAATTTACAACTCTGGGACATGACGGTCAACTTGGACAGGAAACCGGTCACAGGCAGCTCTCATGGACAGAGGATGCAGACAGGTTTTTCTGGAACCTTCTTTACCACGCTGTGCTTGTTGTGTTGAGGGACCCAAAACTCCCAATATATTAAAAAATACAAAATTCTCACTTGCTACCCAGCCCTGCCCCTACTCTGACCTTCCCTTCCACTGGCCATGGAGTGCCTATGAACCCTTCACCAGTTCCTCACCGATCTTTGGTGCCTTGTGGGATCTTCTTCCTTCCACCCTTCTTCACACCTTTTCTCCCTACCCCTTCAACCCCATAACACTAGAAAATGGAAAAGGATAGAGAGGGAACGTAAGAAATCTCTGAAAGAAGTCAGGGGTCAGAAACGTTATTGTTAGACTACTTAGGGGCATCAAGTTCCTTGGGGAAAATTTAATGTCTGAAGTCAGGATATCCAATTTCGTCTTTTTGTTGTTTCTTCTTTGTACACGACTGCTTAACAAACCGTGACCAGTGGTGGCGCACGCCTTTAATCTCAGCACTTGGGAGGCAGAGGCAGGCAGATTTCTAAGTTTGGGCTACACAGAGAAACCCTGTCTCAAAAAAATAAAAACCAAACCAAACCAAAACAAAACAAAAAAACCGTGACCAACACCAACCAACAACCAACCAACAATTTACTTACCCTGACTCTTTGGTCCCTAGCATGTATATCTGAAAAGTCCCCAGAATTCCAAACACCACACAGTCAAAGAAACTACCTGCAGCTGGCAGAATCACACCCTTGCTAGAGCATGAGGCAAATCATAGTCAGCTGCTGTGGGCAATCTGAAGCAGCCCCACATCCTACACCTGGGATTAAAACAAAAACATATTCTTATGTTTTTGTTTTGTTTTGTTTTTTTAAGAAAACCAAAATTCCAAACCTGTTACTACACAGTACGCCATCAATTGAGCTCTGATGAAACAACATTTTCTTTTCTTTTTTTTTTTTGGTTTTTCGAGACAGGGTTTCTCTGTGTAGCCCTGGCTGTCCTGGCACTCACTTTGTAGACCAGACTGGCCTCGAACTCAGAAATCCGCCTGCCTCTGCCTCCCGAGTGCTGGGATTAAAGGCGTGCGCCACCACGCCCGGCTGAAACAACATTTTCAAGCATATATTTTTCCTTCTCCTGGCCCTGCTCACTCCAGCTCCACTTGCTCCGGCCCACAGATTTTTATTTATTTATTATATGTAAGTACACTGTAGCTGTCTTCAGACACACCGGAAGAGGACATCCGATCTCATTACAGATGGTTGTGAGCCACCATGTGGTTGCTGGGATTTGAACTCAGGACCTTTGGAAGAGCAGTCAGTGCTCTTAACCACTGAGCCATCTCTCCAGCCCTGGGGTAAGTTTTCAAAGGAGGTTAACAGGGAAAAACAAGGCTTGTGCTTGATATTTTGATAATACAACATTGCTCTGAAACACTCAAGCTAATCCCTCCTCCTTTTCCGAGTGCTCACTCATACAGCATGCCTATGATGGCCAATCTGAAGAGGAAATGGAGGGTATCTCATTGTTTATATGGTGCTCATTAATGAGATGACCCTCCTTAAATTTTTTTAGTGTTTTGAGACGGGGTTTCTCTGTGTAGCTCTAGCTGCCCTGGAACTCACTCTGTAGACCAGGCTGGCCTCAAAACGCAGAGATTAGATTATCTCTGCCTCCCGAGTGCTGGGATAAAGGGCGTGCCCCACTAAATCACATTCCTTCAATAGTTCAGGGGATGGAACACAGGACCTTCCCTGTACATCCTTGACTCGTGCTCTCCGAATGAGCTACATGCCCAGCCCTCTAATTGCAATTTTAATGAGTGAATGGATCAATACAGCTAAAGCCCCAGGAAGAAGCGTCTCCAAGAACAAGGTAGGAAGGGTAAGGCTTACACTTGAACTTGAGGCATACCCTTGGCCCATCACCTTTGACATCCATGATAAAAAGTAAGAGCTAATCCCAGGCGGTGGTGGCACATGCTTTTGATTGCAACAATCAGGATGCCGAGGCAGGCAGATCTTTGTGAGTTCGAGGCCAACCTGGTCTACAGAGTGAGTTCCAGGACAGCCAGGGCTCCACAGAGAAACCCTGTCTTGAAAAAAATTCAATCACCTTTCCCTCAAAAACAAACAAACAAACAAACAAAAAACCAGCTGGGCGTGGTGGCGGACACCTTTAAACCCAGCACTCAGGAGGCAGAGGCAGGTGAATTTCTGAGTTCGAGGCCAGCCAGTCTGGTCTACAAAATGAGTTCCAGGACAGCCAGGGCCATACAGAGAAACCCTGTCTCAAAAAAACAAAAACAAACAAAAAAAGTAAGACCTAGGTAGGGGCTGGAAGGGTCCAGAGGATGAATGTAGGGGCATAACAGCCCCATACTTAGTCCTTTTCCTAAGGAGAGAGAGCCTGTCTCTATCAGCAGCCTATATTGGAGGGTTCTGGTGAAGCTCTTGCCTGCATGCATCACCCTTTAGACAGCTCGCTGACATGACTGACCTGGCTTTCCCGAATGCTGTCTGTAGCCTGGATCCCTCATTCTTCTGTCCAGATGTCCTGTGGGGAGTTAGATGCTACCTTTCCAGACTAATGATGTCACTGTCCTCCTAACTCCATTCTCCAAGCCTCCCCATCTCACCAAGGAAACACCAAGGCCTAAGGCCCTTGCACCATCTAGGATGCCTCCCTCTCTCCAGAGCCCTTGAAGCATCAAGCTTTGCATTCTGCCTCCTAAATATCCCCTGTTGGTCCCACTCTTCTTCTTCTTTGCCCCCAACTAGGGAGTTACTATCAACTCATCAAGAAATAGGGCAAGGGTCTTTGTGACACATATCCTATTGCTTGGGTGGCCTTTGCAAAGCAAAGATATACTAGGACTCTATAATCCCCCAACTTAAAGCCAAGGTTGTCATTACTCAAAGGATAAAGTCTTGCTTCACTCAGTGCCTAAGGCTCCTCATAACTAGTCCCTTCACCAGTGCGTGCATACATGCATAGTTCTCCAGCCATGTTGGGCTTTTGTTCTCTTCTAGCAAAAAGATTGCTTCTCTTATCATCTTGAGCTGTTTCCATCCTACCTCACATGAGCCTCAAAGAGCTCCCCACCTGTCAAGGAATCTCTGGCAACATCTCATGAGGGCCCTTTCCTAACAACTTCCACTTACCAGTACACACATACACACACACACACACACACACACACACACACACACACACTGGCAACATCTCATAAGGGCCCTTTCCTAACAACTTCCACTTACCAGTACACACACACACACACACACACACACACACTGGCAACATCTCATGAGGGCCCTTTCCTAACAACTTCCACTTACCAGTACACACACACACATACACACACACACACACACACACACTACTTATACACATGCATGCATACATATATACACAATCTTATACACACATACTTACACACATACACGCACACACACATACAATATCACATATACACACACACAGACACACAATCTCACACACACTTACAGAAACAGTCTTACAGTCAGACACAATCTCTCACATACTCAATCTCTCTCTCACACACATACACACCCAGTCATACACACCCAGTCTCACACACATTATCTCTCTCACACACACATACTCTCACGTATACACATTCTTAGTTTTGGTAACACAAGAAGTGTAAAAACTCACAGATCAGAACAAAACCTGTTCTGATTGTGAGCCCTCAGGGACAAGGGTGGTGGTGGCCCTAACTCTGATCCCTGAAAGGCTATCAGAGGGCCTTAACTTTGGTTCCTGAAAGATGATTATGTTCTTGGATGTTTTCTGAAAATTGGTAAATATCTGTCCAATGAATGAATGACATTGCCAAAGTACAGTGGGTGTGTGTATGAGTGTGTGTGTTGGGGGGGGGGTAGTGTTCTATTTTATTTCTTCCCAGAAAGCAAGGGAAAGTTGTGTCTCAAAGAGTTGTAACCTTTGGGGAGTTGGGGATGAAGACGAGGGAAGCCTCTGAGAGCATGCTTTCTCAAAGTGGGGCAAGAAGCACCATGCACGAGGGCCCTTAGTGCCCTCTGATTCTGCTAAATGGACTTTCTCAGGCCTGTGTCTACCCCTCCAAGAATGCAAGCTCTCCCGGGTTAGAAGTCCCTGTGTCTCCTTGCTAAGCTTTCAGCTCAAAGGCCAGTGCCTGGCAGAAGATGTGCTCAGGAACTGATGCCTGACTCAGGCAGAGCAAATTGACTATGACTCAGGGATCCAATTTGGAAGTCAGGCCTACCCCTTCCTAACCACATGACCTGGAAAATTATGGCTTTCGCTTAGCTTCAGGTGTCTCCTTTGTGAGTTTCTGCTGTATCCTTCCAAGCTGGCTAATGGCTGGGGAGAGGCCTGACAGTTCTCTAGCATTCCATGACCCTCAGAGAGCCCTGGCCTCCCCTTCCTTGGGAAGGGATGGGGGAGAGACAGGTAAAATTAGAAGTATGTCATCTGATCCCTGAAGTGCCATCTGCCCTGGTGGTCACAGGTCTTGCTATAGAAAACAACACATGAATGGATGTACAGCCGAATAATGGGGACACCAGAGGGCACAGATAGGGGTGGCATTTGATTTGTTTTCTAAGGGGATGGAGTAGGGGACATAACATATCAAACAGAAGACAGGTTAGGAGCACAGTCAGAAGTCAGAGGGTGGGAACTATAGACAAGCTGTTTAGTAGAGGCAATATAGGCATGGTGGAGTGGGTGGGAGGTAAAGGAGAAAGGCTAGCTTAGGCTAGCTCTCTCTAAGGCACTCACGGTCTAAAGGGCAATGCGGATCCATTGAAACCTCTTAAGTAGGAAGACCTACGGCTGAGATAATGATTTAGAAGATTGCTTGGAGTGATGAGCGGAAACCAACTTTTGGTAGCAAAAGAAGACTAAGGATAGCAGAAAATAAATAGTAGCCTCGGTGAGCATAGGAGTAGTGGCCATGGACAGAGAGACAGGACAGAGGGGCCAATGAGGAAGAGTAATAGAATCACTCATTAAAAATGGGGTTTGGGCTGGGCGGTGGTGGCGCACGCCTTTAATCGGAAAAAAAATGGGGGGGGCTTGGGGGAGCTGGAGAGATGGCTCAGTAGCTAAGAACATCTGGTGCTTTTACAGAGGACCCCACACAGCAGCTCACCACCCTAGAGCTCCAAATCTAGGGAACCTGACACCCTCTCTGGCCTCCTGGGTCATTGGGCAAGAAAAACACCATTTATATACATAAAATGAAAATAAATATTTTTCGCTAAATATTCATTTAGAGACATGGTCTTACTATGTAGCCTTGACTGATCTGCCTGCCTTTGCTGCTTCTTTTTTTTTTTTTTTTTTTTTTTCTTTCAAGACAGGGTTTCTCTGTGTAGCCCTGGCTGTCCTGAAACTCACTTTGTAGAACAGGCTGGCCTTGAACTCAGAAATCTGCCTGCCTCTGCCCCCCAAGTGCTGGGATTAAAGGCAAGCTTCTTAAATGCAAATGTGCTACAGTGCCTGGCAAAACTTTTTTTTTTTTAATAATATGAGGATGTTCAGGCTGAGATTAAGCTCTCAGCAGTAGGGTGATTTTTACCCAGCAGACCCTGGGCCATGGGTTCTATTCAAAGTACTATAGACAGGAAGGGTTTCTCGAAGCAGAATTATATGATGTCAGTCTTTGAAAGCTGAACATGTTTCTCGGAAAGTGCCTTGATTAGCCAAGTGGTGGTGGCACAGGGACAGCTCTAAGCCATTGCCACTCTAGCAACCAGCATGTTTCCCAACTCTTGGTGCTCAGGAATATTCACTGGTGAATGGATGGATGACAGAGCATTGGTAATGTGGGAGAGAAGAGGAGAGAGTGCATGTTAAAGATGTCAAGTGTGCACAGCCTGGAGGACTAGGAACCAGGTACAGTGGCACACAACCTCAATCCTAGCACGTAGCAGGCAGAAGTAGGAATAGTGTGAGTTTGGGATTAGCCTGGTCTCATAGCAAGACCCCGTCTCTGTGGACCAAAGACAGACAGTGTAGCTCAGCAGGAGAGCACTTGCTCCTGGATTTGATTCCCAGAAGAGTCAAGAAAAGAATGGAAGTTTGGGCTGGGGCAAGAAGAGAGGGGAGGGAGGGTTGACAGAGCAGGGTACTGATACTGGCTCGTTCACGCATTCATTCAACAAATTGTCCTTCAAAACTCCCACTATGAGCCAGGACAGTGGCAATCTCAGCACTAAAATGCTTAGATACCACAGCCAGATTCCTTAATCTCACGCACAGGGCCCCTACATGCAGGTGGCTTGCTTGTTACCTGGTCCTGATTCAAGGTATGAGAGGAGTTGGTCAGAAACTTGACCGAGAAAAAAAGAGAAGAGGTCATCTGCCGAGAAAGCACTTGAAGAGTCTTTTGCTGAAGGGGGTAGCTTTAGAGCTAGCCAGAGGCCCAGGGACGACAAGTTTTGAGAGTTCCAGAGAGGCTCAACCTCTGGCCACAGATGGGTATTTATTTGGGCAGAAGTGGTGTTGGACAAGGTTGAGGACAAAGTACATGGTCAGATAATCGTAAGAACTGGGGAGGGGGTCTGGAGAGATGGCTCAGCAGTTCAGAGCATTGGCTGTTCTTCCAGAGAACCTGGGTTCAATTCCCAGCACCCACAGGCCAATCACTCACAATTGTAATTCCAGTACCAGCGGGTCTGACATCCTCACACAGATATACATGCAGGCAAAACACCAATGCACATAAAAAAAAAAAAAAAAAAAAAAAAAAAGAGCCGGGCAGTGGTGGCGCATGTCTTTAATCCCAGCACTTGGGAGGCAGAGGCAGGTAGATCTCTGGGTGTTTGAGGCCAGCCTGCTCTACAGAGAGAGTTCCAGAACAGCCAGGGCTACATAGTGAGACCCTGTGTTAAAAAAAAAAAAAAATCCTGGGAAAGGGATGGGGGATAGGGGCATTCACAAGGGCATCCAGGGCTCTGGAACAAGCAAGTGTTCTGGGGGAAAAGCCTGGAGGGTTGAGAAAGAGGCTGAGGGTGTCTCTGGAAAGAGCCTAGGGGTATGAAGATGTTGGTATTCCAGAATCCTACCATACCGGTTGTTGAGACCTACGCTCAGAATCATTGTCAGGCTCAGAAATCCAGGCACCTCTTAAAATCCATCAGACCACCCCTGAGTATGCCTGACCTACCTCAAAAGATGAGATGTTGCAGGAAACAGGAACGCCAAGGGGTGGAGGATGGGGACAGAGGGTTGGAGAGAGCTAATAGCATCTGGTTAATAATGGGAGGGGTAGGGGATTGGAGTCAGCTTGTTGGTCAGGTCAGCTCTCTGTTACACCATAACTCATTTTTGGCTTTGACCCCCATGGCCAATGTGTGCTCCCAGTACGCATACCCAGATCTTACCAGGTTAGCCACTTATATCCCAGTAACAAAATCTGTAACTCCCCAGAAAGCAGTACCCGCTGAGTGGTTACCCGCTTGCCTGGCCTAGCTATGAGCCCTATTTATAAGGCAGACGTTGTCGAAAAGGCTCTCTGATCCTACAGCGGGAAACTGAGGCTGGCTGAAAAAGTGGGGAGGGATGAGGGGCAGAACTTCAACCCAGAAGGTGTGCGACGGTTAGGCTTCTGGTTCCCTTATCTAAGCCTCTCCAGACCCTAAGCACTTCCACCAACCACCCCAATTTTCTGTGTCAGCTCCAAGAACCTGTTTATGGTGACAGGAAGGGAGCCTGAGGTCTTTAGAGCTGCAGAGATCTGGGTAAGAGGCAAGTAGGAGGGGTTCCCTAGCGCCCCCTACCCCAGATTTAAGGTCTGCATGCAGTTCCCAGGAAGCTGTCCGGTTTCCGCAGACACCTTCGCTCTCCCTTCGCTCTCCTTTCCCACAAGCTGGTTGACACGGTAGGCAGACCACTCTGCCGGGTAACTCGCGAAGGCGGAGCGAGCTGTGGGCGCCCCTTCTGGGTGCGGGAGCCGGAGGGGAGCGCAGGAGGTGGGGCCCAGAGGGGCGGGGCGGGGCGGCGGAGCGGAGGGAGGGGCAGGCGCCGGCCGCGGCGACAGCGGCAGCTGCAGCGCGAGCAGGCCGGGCAACGCCGAGAGTACCGACAGCGCGAGGTCCTTGCAGCCCAGCGCAGCCATGTGAGTGTCCGCGCCGTTTCCTAAGGCCGTGGCGGGGAGAAGGGGCGGGCGGTGGATCCCGTGCGTCCTGCACCCGCGCCGCCCATCGGCTCCCGGACCTGCGACCGGGTCCCGCCTCACCCCGTTCTCGCGACCCGGATCGCGCCGTGTCTTTTCTCCCCAACCCCACCCCCACCCCCACCCCGGGCACGGAGAACGCAGCTTCGCCCCACAAAAGCCGCCGCCTCCGGCTCTGCCGCGCCCGCCGCCTCCTCCTTCCCTTCCGCGCCCAGGCCGCCGCGGCAGTGCCCCGGGGCTCCACTGTGGGCAGGCCCGAGGGCGAGCCTGAGCCGCCTATCTGGGCCTGGGATTGGCTTTATCCTGGAGCCTGCGGTGCGGCAGGAGGCAGATCTGGGAATGGGAACGGGGCGACAGGGTGCAGGAGACCCCCTAGATGAGCTAGCTAGTGTTCCTGGCCCTGGTCGACCTAAGCTGCTTTGGGGCCAGGCCCGAGGTGACTGAAGACTGAATTTGCCCGAGGCCACACTCTCCACCCAAACCGAAGCTGAAGCTGGAGAAGGTCGTTTTGGCGGCGGTGGACAGACCCTGTCCCTGGAAATGGAAGCTGCTATGGGGACTCAGCAAACAGTCAGAACTAAGCATCCTGTAGAACTGGTTTGGGGAAGGGGTTGTTCAACCAGGGCTAGAGCCCCGGCTAAGTCAGCTTTAGCACCCTCTGTCCTCCTATCTTAAGTTAAGTCTGAGTGTGACCTCTCTTACCGGCCCTTCCAAATCAGTTCTGATGTGCGTGCAGGCTGGTCTCGTGTGTAAAATCTAATACAATAATAACGGTGCCCTGGCCACCGTCTATGTGGCTGTGTGCGTCTTGGACCTGCACATTCGACTGACATGCAGCCTTCTGAGGAGGTGTATGACCATCTGGCAGATGTACATACTGGGCCAGAGAGGTTAGCAGCATTTTCAAGGTCACACAGCTGGGTTGGGAAGAAGCAAAAATTCACCATCCACCTCTCTAGTATTGACAGTGGGGGTTGGGAGCACTACAGCGGGACAAGGACTGCCAAGGCTCCCTCGTCTACCTCCGACACGGTCCTGGGCCCTGTGGGCAACAGAGAGAGATGAGCAGTCCCTGGGCCTGGGTTTGGGTGGGAGGGAAGGGAGCGCACAAGGCGTTTGGACTAGGATCTGCCTAGGTGGAAAACCAGGCGAGGAGGGCGAGAGTGAGTCAGAGCGTTCCCAATCCGCCACCGCTGGGACTCGCGTCCTAGCCAGACCTAGCCGGGGGAGGCTGTCCAGCTCCCAGAACGCGGCGGGACAGGGAATGTGACCAGCTGACCAGGGAGGAGGCTGGCAGGAAGTGAGGCCACTAAGTAGTCTCCACCCGGTTCCGGGGTGGGGTGGGGGTCTTAGGCCATTGCAGGCCCCCCTCCCCTCTTCAGTGGCAGTTCTGGTTGGCGGCTGCCAGATGACGTCAGCAACTAGGTTTGGGGCAGTTGCCATGGAGACAGGGACAGGCTTTTGCGCGCGACCCCCTTCTCCCTTGCAGCCACCCTTTTGCCTGGGTTATTTATAGCTTCTGTTTACCTCAGTCTACTGTAGCCCTACAGCTGAGTCGGACTGGACCTAGAGACTTGTGGAGAGGCTGTAGCTAGTGTGGTGTGCGCTAGGTGGGCAGTACTATTGGTCTTACTTTCCGTCCCATGCTGGTGGTGTTGTCCTGGCACACAGGAACGATCGGGAGGTCTATGGAAAGTGGGTTCGTGCAGGCAATTAAGATTCCATTCGCTGTCGAGCTGCACGCCTCATAACCTTTGGGACTTGGATTCTTTATCGTTTCCAGAACTCACCTGAGTTGGCAGGAGCTGAGATTTCTGTCTCTTAGCAGCCAGCACCCACCAGTTGAGATAGTTCCTCTCCCTTAGCTCTAGGTAGGGGTGAGGATGGGGGTCGGGGTAGGCGGTGTTAGCCCTTTCTGTCCACACCAACAAGGAAGGAGATTCTGCCTCTCCCAGAAGTGAGCAGTCAGATGTACATTCTCTATGGCCATTTAATGGCAGTGGGGTGAGGTGGTGGTGGTTGGTGTCACTTGTCATGATTCCTGAGTGTAGAGGTTAAATGGCAGCAGAGATGCTGCCAGGGAAAGAAAATGAAAGATGAAAATGAAAGATGACAACAATCAGAATCCCAGGACACCTCAATCCTGTCTCTGTCCCTGGGAGCAGGCCTGCCCCATGAAGTGGGAAGAATTTTTTTTTTTAAGAATTATTTATAAGCTGGGCGTGGTGGTGCACGCCTTTAATCCCAGCACTCGGGAGGCAGAGGCAGGCGGATTTCTGAGTTCGAGGCTAGCCTGGTCTACAAAGTGAGTGCCAGGGCTACACAGAGAAACCCTGTCTCGAAAAAACCAAAAAAAAAAAAAAAAAAGAATTATTTATATTGTACATATGACTACCACTGTTGCTGCCTTCAGACACACCAGAAGAGGGCATCAGATGCCATTATAGATGGTTGTGAGCCACCATATGGTTGCTGGGAATTGAACTCAGGATCTCTGGATGAGCAGTCAGTGTTCTTAACCGCTGAGCCATCTCTCCCGCCCCCTAGTGGGAAGAATCTTAAGTTGGGTAGGGGAATCAGGGTAGACCCAGATTTGTGTCCCATGATCTACCCTTCTAGCAGGTCGGGATCCTGTTTCAAAGACTGAGCAGCCCAGCTCCCCAACTCAGCTCCCTCCTTCTTTCAGATGCTTCTTTTTAGGTGCTGGTGGAGAGCCCAGGAATTGAGTGTAGTGGGCAGGCAGGTAGGCCCAGGACTCAGAGGGTATAGACTGGTGGGAACATAGAACCTGGAGAACTACAGCTAGCCATGTGGCCTTGAGGGTCAGAGAGAGGAAGCTATAGAGGCGCCAAAAAGGGGGAACCAACTCAGGGTAGGCTTCCTGGAAGAAGTTGTTAGGGGGACAGTAGAAAATGGGAGGGAGTTAAGCAGGCTAAGGGTAGAGAGAAGCGGGGGGCTGGGATGCAGCTGAGTTGTAGAGTGCTTGCCTAAGGTCTTAGTCTGAACCTAGCAACACACACACACAACACACACACAACCCCCCCCACCACCACACACACAACTCCCCCACACACCACACACACACACACACAACACACACACAACCCACACACACACACAACACACACACACAACACACACACACGCAACACCCCCCCACACCACACACACACACAGCACACACACAACACACACACACATACACACAACACACACACACTAGTGGAAAGAGGGTTTGGGAGGAATGGGGTTTTGCTGCTCAGATGCTAAGAACCTTAAGTGTGACAGGAAGGGGTCACAGTTGCTAGAGAAGAGGACAAGGACCAGGGAAGGAAGCATAGGTCTTTATTCTAGGGGCAGCAGGTACCTGTGAATTTTTCTGAAATAGAAAGATTTAGGGTCTTAGGTCAGAAAGCCTCTGCTTGGATCTGGGCCCTGCTCCTTACTAGCTATGTAAATTAGTATTCATTAGCAATAGCAGCTAATACTTGTGCATGGCACTCAGTTCCCTTAACACTCGCGGTAGATGGAGGTATCTCACTCACTTCATGCTTCCAGCAGGGGTTGTGCTTATTATCCTCATTAGATCTGAAGTCCAAAAGCTTAAGAGACTCGCCCAAGGTCACATACAGCCAGGTGACCTCATCTGTGAAGCAGGGTTAATAAGACTCACCTACGTGGGTTTCCTTGCTGGAATTAAATGATCTTTGTACAGCATAATGCCTGATGTACAGTAAACATTTTAAAAGGGATGGTTTTGTTTGTTTGTTTAATTGTGGGTGACTGGAATTTTCTAGACTGTTGGTGAATAGAGAATGGATGGTTGCAGGATAAAGGGGGGACAGAGAGCATACTACGATGCTGCTATATGATTCTAGAGTACAGCTGGTCATAGCTTGGGCCTGATGTGAAGGTGTGGATTCTAGAGGTGTGTGTGTGTGTGTGTGTGTGTGTGTGTGTGTGTGTGTACTGGATATTGAACTAAGACCTTAAGCAAGCTGACCAAACACTTTACCACTGAACTTATACTCCCCAAACTTTAAATCTATGTATGTATGTATGTATCTATGTATGTATCTATGTATCTATCTACATATATATTAAATTTTGTGATAGACTTTTAGTAAGTTAGCCAGGCTGACTTTGTAGTTCAGGCAGGCCTGAACTTTTGATCCTACTGCCTCAGCCTGCCAGGTAGATGGATTATAAGCTTGTACTATCAGCACTGGATCTAGAGACATTTAGCAGCTTGATGAGCCAAGAGTGGGTGACTGAGTGGAGGTGAGGTGCAACTCACAGCAGCACGGAGGATGACTCCCAGTTTCTGTTTTGATCAACTGGACTTGTAGGCAATAGGTCTTTCCTGGGGTGGTTAAGACTGGAAACGTGGTCGGTTCAGTGACCTCAAACTTAGTTCATCTTCCTTTACAGGCCACCACACACTGTCAGTTAGCTTGTGGGGAGACATCTGGGAGACAGTTGGATAAGCAGGACGGTTTGGTTGAGGATAGATAAGGGTGCTTACAGAGGGGTACATAGCCCAAGGGCTCAAACAATGAAGTCTAAGTGGGGATAAACAGAGAAACAGATCCTCTGTGGGGGAAAATGTGTGTCTAAAGAGGTAGGTAGAAAACAGAAGTAAGTTGCTTCTTGAAATTCAAGAGAAGGAAGGGCTTAAGGAATAGGAAGGGAACCACCAAGTTGAATACTTTATTGAGATCAAGCAGGATAAGGACTAGACATTAGATATAGGGTTGATTCAGCAACAGAAAGGTCATTGTTGACCCTGTCAAGACTAGCCACTGGACGGGTGGGTGCAAAAAGCCAGCTAGCCTGGGGAGAGGAGTAGGTGGGTGTGGCTAGGAAATGGAAGTAGACCATTCTTCCAGAAACTTGACTCAGAAGGAGCAGTGGGATGGGGATGGGGAGAGCAAGACACAGGACACATGGGGAGGGAATTTCTTTTCTATTGTTACTCATTCGCTCTGTGTGTGTGTGTGTGTGTGTGTGTGTGTGTGTGTGTGCGCGCGCGTGCCCGCGCGCATTGCTGGTGATTGAATCCAAAGCTTTGAGCATACTAAGCATATACTTTACCACTGAGCTAGATTCTAGACTACCTGTAGTTATCTATTTAAATCCAACAGTATAATGTACTCTAATGTGTGCAGAAAATAGGCAGGCACTGTGGCATACACCTAAGGTCCAAGCTTCTCAGAAAGCTATGGCAGCTGCTTGAGCCTAAGAATTGCTTGGGGAATATAACTAAGACCCTATCACTCCTAGACACAAACACAGACAGACAGACAGACAAACAGACACACACACACAAAGGTCTGTCCTAAATATACATCGTGAACCATTTTGTAATGGAACACACCAGTGTATCACCTGGAAGTAAAGCCTTGGTACCGCTTTGCAGGACCCCTTTTGCCTACTTCCAGTTACAGCCTGAAGGTGACTACTGTATGACTTAGAACCTCATTATTGTAATCAAGCACCATGATCAGAAACAACCTTGGAGAAGAAAGGGTTTATTTCATTTTATATTTCCAGGTAACAGTTCATCACTGAAGAGAGTTGGGGCAGGAACTGAGGCAGGCAGGGCAGGAACCTGGTGGCAGGAACTGAAACAGAAGCCACGGAAGAATGCTGTTTATTGGCTTGCTTTCCATGGGCTTGCTCAGTTTGCTTTCTTATACATCCCAGGATCACTTGCCAAGGGGTAGCACCACCCCCAATTGGGTTGGGCTCTCTCACATTCATCATTAACCAAGAAAAACTGGGAAGTCAGTTGTGGTGGCACCTGCCTTTAATCCCAGCACTCAGGAGGCCGAGACAGGTAGATATCTCTATGAGTTCAAGGTTAACCTGGTCTACACAGCAAGTTTCAGGCCAGCCAATCAGAGCTACATAGCTACATAGATCCTGTCCCCCCAAAACAAAAACAAAAACAGAAAACAACAACAAAAAAGGCGTCTTGCCTACAGGCCAAGATGGAGATATTTTCTCAGGTAAGATTCTCTTCCCAAATATATCTAGGCTTGTGTCAAGTTGGAAGAAACCAACCAGGACAGCTACTAATCTAACCTCTGCCATCAGAAATTGGTTTTGTGTGCTTTTTGTTCTGTTTTTGTTTTTTGTTTGTTTGTTTGTTTGTTTTTTTGAGACATGCTCTCATGTAGCCTAGGCTAACCTTGTAGCCTAGTCTAGCATTGAACATCTGATCCTCCTGCCTCTGCCTTCTGGGTGATGAGATAACAGGGATAGGCCACCATGTCCAGACACTTTCACACTTTTTTTAAGATTTATTTTTATTTTATGTATGTGAGTACACTGTAGCTGTCTTCAGACATGCCAGAAGAGGACATCAGATCCCATTACTGATGGTTGCGAGCCACCATGTGGTTGCTGGGAATTGAACTCAGGACCTCTGGAAGAGCAGTCAGTGCTCTTAACAACTGAGCCAGCCCTCCAGCCCTACCACTTGTTTTTGAACATCATTTTCAAGGGTGTAATGTCTCCTTACTTACTTGTGTATTGTGTCTGTCACTGGCCGATACCTGTAAGGTTCACTGCATGTTCTTGTTTATGTTTCATATTTTTCATCACATAGTGATCCCGTTATTATCAACGGGCATTTGGATAGTTTTCAGTTTTGATGTGAGAGTGACTTGAATTTACTGGTGAGTTGAATAGTCTAATCTGAGGTATCCATTTTCTCTGAGGAGGGAGAAAAAGACTAGAGCCATACAGGGTAATTTCCCAGGTAGGAAGTGAGAACCATCTGCGGTTAAGGATTGCACCGTGATTCCAGCCAGGCTGCTGTGCCAAGACCTCTGGGCTCGATCCAGGCGGAGCATAGGAGCTGCAAGGACAGGGAGGTGGTTTGCCAGGATTGGTGTCTGCCAGGGAAGACAGAAGTGCAGGGCACTGAGGATGCTAACAGCAGGCAAGAGATAGAAGGCTGGCTGTGGATGCAGGCTGGGAAGAGGATGTGCAGAGAAGGTAGGGAAGAAAGGTGGGAGGGAGCTGGAAGAGAAAGCAAGCAGAGGCGGACCACGAGGTGCCCAGTGGTGTCTATGAATCTCCAGGCTGTATCTCCAGTGATTGGCACGTGCTTGTCATTCAGTGGGTAGTTGAATAAATGAGTTGTGGGACTGGGGGAACCAGTGGTCTCAGGTAACAAACAGATGCAGTAGTGATATTGGAGAGATTACGGACAGTGAGGCTGTCTGTGGTTTAGGAAAAGGGCATTCCAGAGCAGACGATTAGGCTAGGGTGTTGGGTAGGGGAGCTGAAAGATGCATAAAGGCTTAGCTAGGCAGTCCACAGGAACACATAGTTCATGCTGGATGTTCAAGTAAGAGATGTTGGGATCCAGAAAGCCAGTACAAGGGAATTCAGGCCATGGGTGGAAGAAAACAGTCCTATCTTCCACTATAAGGGAAAACCCTGGCTGGGTAACAGGACCTGATCCTTTTCCCTTGGTCCAAGGGAAAGGAGAGACACAGGTGCAAGTGGGCTTTAGGGATAGCCCCACTTCCACCGCTTCGTTTCCTCTCTCTTCTCAGCTTCTTCAGAGTCCTTATTATCCAGTGTCATCCATTGGCACAATTCCTGTACCCCAACCTCCTACTTACCCACTTCACACATATAGAACCCAGTCTCTCTTTGTGAATCTTTTCTCAGCAGGCTCATTTGGACATATTTCATTTCATGTGTATTGGTGTTTTTTTTTTTTTTTTTTTTTTTTTTTGCCTGTTTATGTCTGTGTGTGGGTGTCTGATCCCCTGGAACTGGAGTTACAGAAAGTTGTGAGCTGCCATGTGGGTGCTAGGAATTGAACCTGGATCCTCTGGAAGAGAAGCTAGCACTCTTTTTTTTTTTTTTTTTTTTTTTTTTTTTTTTTTTGGTTTTTCAAGACAGGGTTTCTCTGTGTAGCCCTGACTGTCCTGGAACTCACTTTGTAGACCATGCTGGCCTCGAACTCAGAAATCCGCCTGCCTCTGCCTCCCAAGTGCTGGGATTAAAGGCGTGCGCCACCACGCCCGGCGAGAAGCTAGCACTCTTAACCTCTGGGCCATCTCTCCAAACCCTTGAACACCTATTACAGCCTCCAATAGTCTCTTTATTCTGTCCGTTCATTCTAGTATTCAACTCCCTTCACAAGCGTTCCTAAGCCACAAAACCTGTGTCAGCCCACTGCCGAGGGAAGCCCCTAGAACCTCTTACAGAGGCTAAGCAGACTGAAGTTCGGTGTCCCCTTAGTCCAGGAGACCAGTCCCGCCCTATCCCGGCGGGCTGAGTCAGGAGGCAGGAACTGGGCGGGCAGGAGGCGCTGAGAGCAGCCAGAAACCGGGGCCAGAGCCGCTGGCAGTGAGCTTGGAGCCCAACGGGGCTGGTACCAAAAAGCCCCGGGCCAGCGGGACACAGTGGGTGAGCGTGAGTCGGGGGCCGTCCGGAACTAACTATGAACTCCAAAAAGAGAGGTAGGACTTGGCTTGGAGCTGCAAAGGCTCCAGAGATGGCCACAAGGGATGCAGACGGGATTCTGGGGGCTTAGAGTGCGTGTTTCGTTGGGAATGGGTTGGGTTGGGGGTTCGGCCGTGAACTCCTTCCCTCCAAGGGCAGGAGAACCATGGGTCCATGACTTGGTTTCCAATTCACGTTTATAGAAAAGTGGAGGTGGAGGGGCACTTCTCATTCGGCACCCCCAATCCCGGGAATCCCCGGGCTCCCAGCCGGGAGGATTCTGGCTTCTAGGCGCCCGCGAGTCGGCCTGAGTTTGGGGGCAGTGTTTATACTGAGTGGTGGGTTACATGAGCCAAACCTGCACGGGCCTGGACTGTCTCTCAGCTCTACTGTGATCCGAATGCGTGCCCCGCCCCATGACCTCCCACGGCCTACCGGGGTGGTGGTACCCAACCTCTCGGTCCACGGAGGGAGGGGGGGCGGTCAGGGGAAGGGCTGGGGATGCCGCCCCGCCCCCGGGTAAACAGGCGCTTCCGCACATTCTTTGCGCGCCCCGCCCCTTTCCTGCTCCTTCCCAGCTGGAGGAGGGTCCCCGCGAGACACCCCCTTCCTGCCCCGCGACAGGCGGAGCCCGCACCTCCGCAGGAAGTAGGGGCCGGCGGAGGCCACGCTGAGTCCGAGGCCGAGTCTCCTGCCACTGCCCTGTCATTAGCGCGGGGGCTAATGAGGCTAAGACTGCCGAGGCTGGAACCCACTGGGGCAGCTGTACCTGGCGACCAGGGAGGGCTTGCCCCAACCCTGGGAACCAGTCACGGGAAAGGGGCTTCAGGGACCCGATTGGTGCTGGACACACACCCCCGCCACCCCCAGGGAGCCCCGCGCGAACTCATTCCATGATGTCCCTGTCGGTGCGGCCGCAGCGCCGCCTGCTCAGCGCCCGGGTCAGTAGGAGCCAGTCCTTCGCAGGCGTCCTCGGCAGCCACGAGCGCGGGCCCAGGTACGCGGCAGGGGTTTTAGTGGGGTTGAGAGAGTTAGATGGGGTTGGGACTGGGGTAGTGAGGGTTTGGGGGATTCTTGTTGACACCCCTTTCTAAAGGCAGTCTCTTCTTCAGGAGCTTCACTGTCTTCAGCCCACCAGGGCCCCCACGGAAGCCCCTAGTGCTCTCCCGAGTGTCAAGGATGTTTTCTGTGGCCCATCCAGCTCCCAAGGTGCCGCAGCCAGAGAGGCTGGACCTGGTGTACGCTGCTCTTAAGCGGGGACTGACGTAAGCAATCTCCTCTTGAATGCAGTGTCCCAGGATTTCACAGAGGTTTCTCTCTGCAAGTTTGAATCTTCTCTAGCCTTGCACCCATTTCTTACAACTGTCACTTAAGGCTTGATAAGTTGACTCTTGTCCTTTGCCTCTCCCCCAGGGCCTACTTGGAAGTGCATCAGCAGGAGCAGGAGAAGCTCCAGCGCCAGATAAAGGAGTCCAAAAGGAATTCCCGCCTAGTGAGTAATGATAGGGGATGCCCTGGACCACTCCTCATCTCTACAGTGTAGGGGAAGGGCAAATCAACCCTCTACAGTGTAGGGGTTGGGCAAATCAGCCTTGTATGGTTACTGGGCTGTGTTCTGAGGTGAGCTGGTAGGCGTTTCTATCCTAACTTCTTCTGCTTGAGATCCACAAGAGTTTCCAGTGCGAGAGTTCAGGCCTTACCCAGGACAGCAAGAGATTATATGGCAGTGCATAGGAGAGGGCCAGGGTGCTTCCTTCTTCCTGGGAAGAGGACTGTCAAATGAGGAAACATTTCTGTTGAATCCTGAAGAATAGCTGGATGGGCAGTTACCTTCCTGGGGTCCTCCTCTTGCTTTCTAAGCATCTGTTCTCATTTCCCTCTGTAGGGCTTCCTGTATGACTTGGACAAGGTAAGTGTATGCATGTAGAATAGTGTTGGAAGGGAGCTGGCTCAGGAGAGAGTCCTGAGATTTAGGCTCTTTCTGACTCAACTCTCCCTTAGCAAGTCAAGTCTATTGAACGCTTTCTTCGACGACTGGAATTCCATGCCAGTAAGGTACTTGTGCAGCATGCGTGCAGCATGGGCAGTGGGAGGAGATCATCCCGGACAACCCCAGCGGTTCTCGGTGGTGAGTCCCCTCCCTCTACCCTATTGTCACCTTTTCAGATTGATGAGATGTATGAAGCATACTGTGTCCAGCGGCGTCTCAGGGATGGTGCCTACAACATGGTCCGTGCCTATAGCACTGGGTCCCCAGGGAGTCGAGAGGCCCGAGACAGCCTGGCTGAGGCCACTCGAGGCCATCGAGAGTATACAGAGGTGAGAGATGAGGACCACTGTGGCAGAGTCACAAGGTGTGGGTTGCTGAGGGAAGATTAGTTCTTCATTCCCTCACATTCTTATCCACCCTTCCCCTCCTCCCAGAGCATGTGTCTTCTGGAGAATGAGCTGGAGGCACAGTTGGGCGAGTTTCATCTCCGGATGAAAGGTACTGAGTTGTAGAGGCAGAAGAGAGGCAGGAGTGGGGATGCTTAAGGCCCTCAGCATGGCTCATCTTCTCCTTTTGTGCCCAGGGCTGGCTGGCTTCGCCAGGCTGTGTGTGGGCGATCAATATGAGGTACGAGGGCTGTGCGTGAGAAAGCTGGGGTGGAAGCTTAGCAAATTGCCGTCCTGAGAGCTACTTTACCCTGCCTGTCTCCCCAGATCTGCATGAAATATGGCCGTCAGCGCTGGAAGTTGCGAGGCCGGATAGAGAGTAGTGGCAAGCAGGTGTGGGACAGTGAAGAGACCGTCTTTCTTCCTCTACTCACAGAATTCCTGTCTATCAAGGTGATTTTTTTCTGACCAGATCCATAAGACAGCTTGTTCCTGTGAACCCCGTTATCCTGTGAATTTCTTGTGACAATCTCTCATTTCTGTGGTCCCTTATAGCTCTATGGTCCTGTAAATGTAACTCCATGACCTCTTTAGCTCCCATAGTCCTCTTTCTGTGGGCCTTGAAAACAACTTTGTAATTCCTTTACCTCATCACTTTGATACTGAGACCTTTATGATATTCTGACATTGTGGATTTTTGGTTTCCTGAACTCCCATGAGGCTGTGAACCTGTAATTCCAATGACTATACCAACATGGATTTCCATGATACTCTTGTTCCCAGATTGCTTCCGTCCCTTATGGTCCCTAGAAACTCTTCTCCTCAAGTAACCTGCATGGCCTCATGACCCCGTGACTATCTTATAACCTCTATGCAAACTCAGATTTCTGAATGCCCTGAAGCCCCTACACTTGTGTGACCTCTCCGTGCACTCTTGGCTACAGGTGACAGAATTAAAGGGACTGGCTAACCACGTAGTCGTGGGCAGTGTCTCCTGTGAGACCAAGGACCTGTTTGCCGCCCTGCCCCAGGTTGTGGCTGTGGATATCAATGATCTTGGCACCATCAAGCTTAGCCTAGAAGTCATATGGAGGTTGGTAGGCACGATGGGCTCAGGGCAGGGCCAAGGAAGGCGGCAGCATAACTAACATCTTTTTTCCCTTCACAGTCCCTTTGACAAGGATGACCAGCCTTCAGCTGCTTCTACAGTCAACAAAGCTTCCACGGTCACCAAGCGATTTTCCACGTATAGCCAGAGCCCACCAGACACACCCTCGCTCCGAGAACAGGCCTTTTATGTGAGCCAAACTGCAGGCCCCAGATCCTACCATCTCCCTGGGTCTTTTTGGTGTGACCCTGAAATGCACTTCTTTCTCTCTTAGAACATGTTACGGCGACAAGAGGAGCTAGAGAATGGGACAGCCTGGTCCCTGTCCTCCGAATCATCAGATGATTCATCAAGCCCGCAGCTTTCTGGCACAGCTCGACACTCAACTCCCAAGCCTCTGGTGCAACAGCCTGAGCCCCTGCCTGTCCAAGTTGCCTTCCGAAGGCCAGAGAGCCTCACGTCGTCTGGTTCCATGGATGAAGAGCCAGCCATGACCCCAGCCCTGGTCAATGGGCATGCCCCTTACAGCCGGACTCTCAGCCACATCAGTGAGGCCAGCGTGGATGCTGCCTTGACTGAGGCCGTGGAAGCTGTGGACTCACAAAGCCCAATCCCAGGGCCTAGCCCGCTTGTCTATCCAGATTCCACTCACGTGGAGCGTGTCAGTAGTGTTCCTCCTGTCCTCAACAATGGCCATTCTGCCACAAGTCCTGCCCTCAGTACAACTGGCCCCGCCCCCACATTTATAGACCCTGCCCCAACGACACAGCTAGACTTGGTTCACAAAACCACAGACTCCGCCCCTTCTGAGTTGCCCAGCATCACACGTACTATGACAAGCTCTGCATATAGTGCTGTAAGCCCTGTCAACAGTGTTCCAAGCCTAACTTCCACCACTATAGGTTCTGCCCACACAACCACGCCCTCTCCCCTCACCTCCACAGGCTCTGTCCCTAATGCAACAGACTCAACCCAGGCTACCCCAAGCCCTACTCACAGTACCCCAAGCCCTACCCATACCACTATACACCTCACCCACACCACTGTAAGCCCTACACATAGCACCCCGAGCCCCATACACACTACCCCAAGCCCCACCCATACCACTGTAAGTCCCACCTGCACTACTCCAAGCTCCGGCCACAGTACCACTAGTCCTACTCAAGAAGCCAAGATGTCAACTCATACCACCAGTGCTGTGGGCCCAGTCCAGACCACTACAAGTCCCATTTCCACAACTGAAAGCCCCTCCCCTTCTACAGACGTGGCGATAATCTCCAGCTCCTCTGCAGAATCCACTGGCCCAGGCACTGAACCTCTGCCCTGTAGTCACCCAGCCTCCCCTCCCTACACTAAAGCAGACTCCACAACATCCTGCACCTCTTACCAGAGTCTTGCTTGCTCTGGTTCAAAACCCCTCACAAGCCCTGCCCCGGATTCCCCAGAACAAATCCCTAAGAGCCCAAGTTCCTCTCCCTCATCTATAGCCCCTGAACCCCAACATTCAGAACATAACGTAGCCGCAGTTGCTCAAGCCCTAGTCCCTGAGGCAACGGGAGGAGCTGGGGACAGAAGGCTTGAAGAGGCTCTTGGGACCCTAATGTCTGCCCTTGATGACTATCGTGGTCAGTTTCCTGAGCTGCAGGGCCTGGAGCAGGAGGTGACTCGGCTGGAGAGTCTGCTCATGGTAAGGAGGCTAGACTGGGCTGGGCTGAGGCCACACAGGGACAGCTGCCAACCAGTGCCAGTAGCTCTGACCCTCTTTACAATCCCAGCAGAGACAAGGCCTGACTCGAAGCCGGGCCTCCAGTCTTAGCATCACTGTGGAGCATGCCCTGGAGAGCTTCAGCTTCCTCAATGATGATGAAGATGAAGACAACGAGGGTCCTGGGGACAGGTGAGGCGGTCAGGCAAGGCAAGACTGGGAACTTGGTGGGGCAGGGAGAGATGAAGGGGAAGAGGTAAAGCGATGTAAGGCAGAGGAGCAGGTGGGTTGGGAGAAATGCAGGATGGGAAGTGGCCAGGTGGGACCAGGTAGAATACATGAGGATGGGCTTGTGGTAGGATAGCTGTGTTTTTCCAGGCATACCTCATGTGTCTTTGATGTCCATGTTACCAACTCTGTCCATCCCAGTGTTTCTGGCCACCCTGTTCATCTCAGCAATGTCTGCCTCCCCTGCACATCCCCATCAGCTTGTGAGCCTCCTGCTTCTCTTCTTTCCCTTGACCTCACCTTGGACCCACCCTGTGAAGCAGCTCTTTCAGCGCCTCCCCATACACCCTGTGTCCTCCAGCACCACTCCCCTCCGTCAAGACCCCGACTCTCCCGGAGGCCCCGGCCACTGGGCTCTCATTCCTGGAACAGATTTTACCGATTCAGATTTGAGAGTCGCACCCGATCCCTCCTCCATTTACGACTTCCTAGGTTCCAGTCCCAAGCCCTGCGTCCTTTACAGCCCACGTTTCATAGACCATCCCGCCTGCAATCCTGGCGCCCATCTCGGGCCCAGCAGTCCCTCTGGTCCTAGCAGAGGTAGCAAAAAGTAGACTGACTGTAAAGACCCATATTACTCATTGCTGGTTAAGGCCTCGTTCTCCCCTAAGTCCCCTGTGAACTTACCTCGTGTCTGTGTCTTCCTGTTGTTCTTCCATTCTGGGTAGGAGGAGCTTAATAAAAATAAAATCTGATGATCAGAAGGTGATGTGTGCTCTTAGGGGCCCGGGGTGTTGATTCCCTTTGTTTTTCTCAGGCACACAAGCAGCCCAGAGGTTGTGGCAGAGGACAGACTAGACTCATCAAATGGCCAGTCTCTAAGCACAGGGTGTTCAGCCCTGGATGCTACCTTGGTCCAGCACTTGTACCACTGCAGCCGCCTCCTGCTGGTGAGGGGATAATGTCTTCCCCACCCCCAGCCACTTACCCCAAGGAGCCCTGAACTCCAATCCAACCCTCGAAACCTCTCAGTTCTATACTGCAATGCCCCAGGGTCTGGCATTTGGTGCCTATTAGATGTAATACCTCCCATACTCCTCCTGCTTTGGCCTCTCCCAGTGCATGCTGGGACCTGTACTCTCCTGACCCCCATCCTCCCCAACCCTCGCCATGAAGCCTAAACTACTTGGCAACCCTTGTCCTCTAGAAACTGGGCACATTTGGACCCCTGCGCTGCCAGGAGGCCTGGGCCCTGGAACGGCTGCTGCGGGAAGCGCGTGTATTCCAGGAAGTGTGTGAACGCAGCAAGCTATGGGGGAACTCTGCCACATCTGCCCAGGAAGGTAAAGGCTGTGTGGGCCTGGGCTTTGATGTACATCTGGAGTTCCCGCCTAACCTAATCCTATCTACCCGCCTGCTCCCCCTGCCTGGTTCGCTCGGCTGCTGATGCTTCTCTCCATCCTTCACAGTGATACAGTTCTCCACCTCTCGGCCCGGCTTCCTGACCTTTTGGGACCAGTGTACAGAGGGACTCAGCCCCTTCATCTGCTCTGTGGAGCGGGTGCTCCTCACTTTCTGCAGCCAGTACGGTGCCCGTCTCTCCCTGCGCCAGCCAGGCTTAGCTGAGGCTGGTGAGTGAGTGGGCTGCCTACCTACCTGCCCCTTCCTTCCATCTCAGCTCCCTTAGGGAAGTCCTCATCAGCCCATACTGACTGACAAATTGAGCACTGAAGAGAATCCGTGTCCTCCAGAGTGTGGCCAAGGAGTCCCTGGGCATGAGCTAGACCGGGGACCCTCCAGAGGGCGGCCAAGGAATCCTTGGGCATGAGCCAGATGGGGGCATTGTCGTCCCTCTTAGAGGCCTGGGACTATTCCAGCTCAGGCTGTGGTACTGTCTTTTGCAGTGTGTGTGAAGTTCCTGGAAGATGCCCTGGGGCAGAAGCTGCCCAGGAGGCCCCAACCAGGCCCAGGGGAGCAGTTCACCATCTTCCAATTCTGGAGTTATGTAGAAGCCTTGGACAGCCCCTCCATGGATGCCTATGTGACAGAGACTGCAGAGGAGGGTGAGGTGGTGGCCCTGGCCACAGAATGCTCGCGCTGTGGGTGGCCCTGAGGGTGTGAATGATGAGAGCGGAGAACAAAGCACCCTCCCCAACTACTTCTTTCAGTGTTACTAGTCCAGAACCTGAACTCTGATGACCAGGCCGTTGTGCTGAAAGCCCTAAGGTTAGCGCCGGAGGGGCGCCTGCGAAAGGATGGGCTTCGGGCTCTTAGCTCCCTGCTGGTCCACGGCAACAACAAAGTCATGGCTGCTGTCAGCACTCAGCTTCGGAGCCTGTCACTTGGTCCTGTCTTCCGGGAAAGGGTGAGTTTGGCAGGATTTTCCTGGAGGTGAGGTTAGGGTTGTGGGCTCCTGGTGTCTAAGTCTGCCATTCCACCCATCCCCAGGCTCTCTTGTGCTTCCTGGACCAGCTGGAGGATGGGGACATGCAGACTCGAGTGGCCGGATGCCTGGCTTTGGGCTGTATCAAGGTGAGTCCCTGCCGACCTGCCTCAAACGCTTTCACTTCAGGGCTGTTTCTACTTGTTACACTGAACCTGCCTCCATATTCTGTTTGCTGATAGGCTCCTGAGGGCATTGAGCCCCTGGTGTACTTGTGCCAAACAGACACAGAAGCTGTGAGGGAAGCCGCCCGGCAGAGCCTGCAGCAGTGCGGTGAGGCTGGGAAGTGGGAGACACCACGAGTTAAGGGGATTTGGGAACATCTTGGCTATTGGGGGTAGGGTGAGGGGATGCCAGGCCTGGAAGATGCCTGGGCCACTCTTGACCTTATATTTGCACATTACAGGGGAGGAAGGACAGTCTGCTCATCGACAGCTAGAGGAGTCCCTGGATGCTCTGCCCTGCATCTTTGGGCCCAGCAGCATGGCCAGCACAGCATTCTGAACTCTTAATTGCCGGCTCCCAGTGTCCCTTCCCTCGTTTTCAGGGCTCATCAGGCACTGGCAGGGAGGGTGAGGGCTGGTTCCAGTCACCTCTCCCCACAAATTCCTATCAATGAAAATCTAATATATTCTTTTGTTACCACTGGGGTTGGCAGAATGCCTGAAATGAAGTGCCTCCCAGCCGCGGTTCTGCACAGTCTTTGCCACACACAGTGTCGGAGGCCTGGCCATTTGGTCAGCTTGCCCTGCCTCACCACATCCCTTGGGTTTGTATTTTATTTACAGAGTTTTACAGAAAATAAAAAAAAGCAAACTGTGTTTCCTACATGGCTTGGTGCACTCCCGAACCTCTGCTCCAACGCCTTCTGATGTGCTCTTCCTGGCCCTGTTGTGTCCACACCCACGCTGTGACAACCACATAAGTGTTTGCCCTGGAAATCCTGGTGGAAGGAAGCCCAGAGTCCAGGGCTGGGCTTGGAGAAGAGAGACAGAAGGGAACTAGCACTGCTGAGCAGGCTGAGCCTGCGGCCGAGACCGGGAACTATAGCCCGAGTGCATCTAAGCTCTGCAGCTGGCCCAGACCAGGTTCTAACTGACTATGCTAGGGCAGCTGTGGCTAGAGAGCAAGGAGTAAGCCGCAAGAAGTGCCTGAGCTGTCGCCACCAGGGGGCAGCAGAACTGCATCAGTGGGCAGGCTTCTCTCTGCACCCTTCTGACCAGGCAGCTTCCTTCCTGCAGTGGACCTCAAGAAGCAACTTTAGGTTGTGAGGAGAGGTGTGAAATCCTTGCTGAGGGGAGGAGCCTGCGCCTGGGAAATAGGAGACCCGGATGGCTGCCCTGTGAACCGAGACTGCTAGGTCTTCCCCTCCCTGAGGCACCTTCTTCCCTGTAATAACAAACCTGTGAACTCTGTGTCCCCTCCAACAGCCCAGCCGGCAGACCTGTGTTGAGGAAGTAGGACTCACAAGACAGGGCTTCCCTGCCTCCAGCACAGGAGTTTGTTATCCCAGGTTAGGAGACCTTCAGGAGGAACTTGAGGGTGACATGGCAGGACTTTGCAAAGAAGATCCCGAGGGAGTTCCACACCCATGGCTAGAAAAATGGACCCTCCATTCTGCTACCACAATTTCTAGTATCCAGGAGATTGGACATGCGGAAGGGCATGAGCTTGAGCCCATTCTACTTAAGGTGATAGCACACAGCAGTGTGACATTGTGTGCACAAAGCTGTCACGGGGAAATGGGGAGCACTCCGGAAGAGCCAATTAGATGTCAACAGTTGCCTAGATGAGGTGGGGGTGGGGTGACCCAGATCCCTGGGGAGCCTTACCCCAATGCTTTAGAACTGCTGTGAAGAGGTTTGTGCCTGAGCCCTCACCACCTGCTGGGGAGGCCATGCTGAGCAAAAGAAACGGCAACAGGAAACACCTGTGAGTGGCTGCTGGCGGTTCACTATGGTCTGTGGGGGTAGGGCCTGCAGACAGATCTTAAATACCGGCATAGCAGGGTAGGGTAGGGCAGTTCAGCTTTTGGATGGTCAGCTGGAGTAAAATGGGATAGATAAAACAATTAGGTGACAGACCACACCAATGCCACCTATAGCTAGTCAGTTCAGTCCCAGAACCATTAGTAGAATACCTGCAGGCCTGAAGCCACAGAATCGGCCCACTGGTGGGTCAGGAATGCTCAGAGTGGTGGAAAAGTGGAGTTAAACCCTAGCTGAGCAGGTCTTAGGAAAGTGAAGGCAGTGACTGGACCAGAACAACATCGTAGGACAGTGCCTGGCAAGAAATATAGGATGGGGAAATGAGCTCAATTCTGGCTGTCACCGAAAATCTTGCTCTTCAAAACAGAAAGATCAAGACCCCTCTCTCTGTCTTCTACAAGGAGGGTCCTAAGGCCAGAGCTTGGGCTTCTGTCCCAGCTGAGAAATGTTGAGACCAGGGTGGATAGGAGCTAGAATTTGAGCACAGCCAGGTGAGGATCTATCAGGGTCAGGGGGACCCTCAGGCCTTTGCCCTTCAAGACTTCTGGGATTTGGTGCAGGACAACCAACCACTTGACCTCTCCTCAGCTCATGACCTGAAGTCCAGCTGGCTGGTCTCTTAGCCCAAGTGTAGGTCTTGTCTGTCAGATTGTGGAAGGCATACAAGGGGCTCAGTTAACTGCCCCGGAACCCTTTTACTTCTTAGGCTGCTGGGGAGACATTTGTTCTTCCTGCTCACATTTAGGACTGTTGGGAGCCTGCTGCCCCAGGAAGCAGTAGATTTACGATGCCATCAGGAGTCATGGGTATCAAGGGTCTCTATGAGTTTCATCATTTAAGGCCACCTAGGTCATTGCCATGTCCTGGCCATCATCTTCAGAATTCTGCACGGAGGAAATTGACATGTGGCACACTGAAAAAAAAAAAAGAAAAGAAAAGAAAAAAGAAAAGAAGAAGAAGAAGAGGAGTCCGAAGTGGTCAGGATACAGTTTATTGTGTTGGTGGCTGCAGGGTTTCCTTCCATCCCCCCCTCTTGCCCTCTTCCAACCTGATCTTTGCTTCTTGTTTCACACTCTTCTTTCTCATGAATTCAAAGCTGCAGTGACCAAAAAGAAGAAAAAGCATGTTTATGCAGGCAAGGAAGCAGATGGGCTGGCACATGGGAAGACGACTGCTTCTTTGTCTCCCCCACAGAGCGGGGGTGCCTTCCTTGTACGAGTCTGGTATGTGGGCACAACTTGCTGAGTACCAGGCACATGAGATGTTCTCTGCTTTCTCTCCATCCCCTCAGAAAGGAGTGTACTATGCAGACTACCCATGCCCAAGACTCTGGGGGACTGGAGTGATAGCTCAGCAGTTAAGAGCACTTACTGTTCCTGCAGAGGAACTGGGTTCAGTTCCCAATATCACAACTATCTATAGGCACAGGCACGTACATACAGTGCCTATATGTATGTACCAAAATACTCATACACACAAATCTAATAAATAAATAAATAAATAAAGGCTCTGGGCATGGGTGCTGGCTGGGCTAAGCTTTTCTGGATGTGGGTAATATGAGAAGGTGAGACTGGAAAGACTCCAGCTCCTCTTCTGAAAGTTAAGGAAGCACAATGTATCATTTAGAAAATCAGGCAGTCAGTGGCCTGCAGTGACAGCCATAGTCTAAAGTTGATGCTAACATTCAAGGACCAGCTGCCTCTGAACGTATGCTACATTCCAGGCATATGGGCATATAGTAAACACTGACTTTTATGTTACATTCCAGGCATATGGACATACAGCACACGCTGACTTAGGATAGCTGATTAAGCAACTGCTTTGCTATAGCTAATAACAATCTATGTTCCTAGTTCACTTCTCTGACCTTTCTGTCCTCCTCAGGCACCCCTTAAATGTCACTCCACAGAGTTCTACTCTTGAAACACGTGACTCCACGCATATGCTGAGGCTTATGTCAGTGACTCAGTTTTTTGTTTTTTGGGTTTTTTTGTTTGTTTGTTTGTTTTGTTTTGTTTTGTTTTTTTTGGGACAGGGTTTCTCTGTGTAGCCCTGGCTGTCCTGGAACTCACTCTGTAGATCAGGCTGGCCTTGAACTCAGAAATCTGCCTGCCTCTGTCTCCCAAGTGCTGGGATTAAAGGCATGCGCTACCACTGCCCGGCAGTGACTCAGTTTTTACTTCACTTCTGTGACTCCAACTACAGACTGGATGTCTCCTTTTGAACATCCAAAGCATTTCAAATTCAACAGCCCAAAGCCTACTTTGCACTACTTGGATCTATCTATTCTCCACGATGCACAAAGATTTCTAAAACTCATATCTACACTATAAGCCTTCTTTCCTTTAGGGAGAAAAGCCCAGCCCACTTACCCTGGCTCACGAGCCCTTTGTGTCTGTCTATTCCAGTCTGGATCCTCATTTCCACTGGAACTGCTTGCTCTGCCCTGGAGCTTCACTGAGCTATCTGCAGGGCTTGTCTACACCTGAGGCTGGAACCACTCCTCCTGTGGTCTATTATTTTCACCCTTACATAGCCTTGCTCAAGCCAACCCCCTAAAACCCTTCAACTTAGACATACTTTTCTTTAGGCGTTGTACCTTCACTGGGTTATATCAGCAAATGCTTGTAATAAAAGGATTGCTGTGATTCAAAACCAGCCTGGGTAACACTGTGATCTTGGGGCCTGTTTGGCCTATACTTCCACTCTATTGTATTAATCACACCTCACTGCAATTGCTTATTTCCTTTGTAACCTCTGGTGTATGCATAATTACCTCTGGTGTATGCATAATTACCCTGATGAGTCTACTAAGCAGCTGGCACCACACAAGTCTGAGGATGACCAATAGGAGTCTTTTAGTCTTTTCATTTTGTCCTAGAAATTGTGTTGTAGATTAGGCTGGCCTTGAACTCATAGAGATCCACCTACCTGTGCCTCCTGAGTGCTGCGGATTGAACCTAGGGTTTGCTAGCCAAGTGCTCTACCCCTGAGCTCTCACTTCCCATCCAACCCCCTTCTTAAACAATGCTTTATTTGCAACCCACATACTATGTGGTTCAACTACTTAAAATGTGCAGTCTCCTAGACATGGTGATAAAGCTTATAATCACAGCACTTAAGAGGCGAGGACAGGAGGATCAGTTCAAAGACATCCTCAGCTACACAGTAAGTTTAAGGCCAACATAGACTACTTGAGATTCTGTTTTAAAATATTTTCTAAGGTTTATTTATTTATTTTATGTGAGTACATTGTTGCTCTCTTCAGACACACCTGAGGAGGGCATCAGATCCCATTACAGATGGTTGGGAGCCATCATGTGGGTTCTGGGAATTGAACTCAAGACCTCTGGAATAGCAGTCAGTGCTCTTGAACACTGAGCCATCTCTCTAGTCCCACAAAACAATTTTTTAGCTGGGCATGGTGCATGCACCTTTAATCTTAGCACTTGTGAGGCAGAAGCAGGCAGATCTCTTGTGAGTTCTCAGGACAGCCTGGTCTATATAAGTGAGTTCTAGGACAGTCAGCTACATAGTGAGACCCTGTCTCAAACAAAATAAAAGAAGCCACCAAATTTTTAAAATTAAACAATAAAGCCTACAATTCAATTATGCCTGATAGTACAAGGGTCTAATGTCAGCTACTTGGGGGCCTGAGGCAGAAGCACTGCAAATTCCAAGACTGCTTGGGCTATAAAGTGAGCTCAAGGGGGCCATCTTGGGTAATTTAGCATGAAAAAGTCTCAAAATAAAGTTAAAAAAAAGAGAGAGTGAGCCGGGTGTGGTGGCGCACGCCTTCAATCCCAGCACTCGGGAGGCAGAGGCAGGTGGATTTCTGAGTTCGAGGCCAGCCTGGTCTACAAAGTGAGTTCCAGGACAGTCAGGGCTACACAGAGAAACCCTGTCTCGAAAAACCAAAAAAAAAAAAAAGAGAGAGAATGGGCAGACTTGGAATGTAGCTTATTGGTGGAGTGTTTGCCTAGCACAGACAAAACCCTCGGTTCAATCCCCAGTATTATAATAAAGTGCCTAACCTAATGGCTTTGGATAAATTCAGTTTTGTAACAAATGGCCAAACTTTTACAATATTTTTATCTACCCACAAAAGAATGTTTCTCCCCTTTAGCTATTATTCCACCAGCCCCTGCATAGGCCTAGACATTTAGAAATCTATTTTCTGCCCCTACAGATTTGTTTATCCTGTTATTTTTTCACAAATGGAATCAGACCAACTTACCTGGTTCTAAGAGTTATCTGAGAATTCAGCGAGTCTGCCACAGAGCCTAGCAATTACTCTCTGATCAGCCTGCATTTCCTTGTTTTTGTTGGTTTGTTTCAGGCAAGCCTTCATTATATAGCTCAAGTTGACCTTGAAGCTGCCATCTTCCGGCTTCCACTTCCTGAATGCTGGGACTATAGGTGCGATGGTGCCTAGCTATGTATCCCCTTTACCTCTGGTACCTAAAGCCAGAGACACAGAAGGTTGTCAAGAAATGTCTTTTAGACTCTTGAGATTACTTAGTGGGTAAAGGCATGAGATGTACAAGCTTGGCAACATGAGTTGGATCCCTGTAAACCACATGGTGGGAAGAAAGAACCTGCTCCTTCCAGTTACCCTTGACCTCTGCATTGTTTTGCACAGGCACAGGCATATATGTAACTAAAATAAATATAAGATATACATATCACACACACACAACATATACACACATTTTTTTAAAGAAATGTCTTACAAGGCCAGGAGAGATAGCTCATACCTGTAATCCTAGCACTTGGGAGACTGAGGCAGAAGGATTTCATATGAGTTCCAGGCCAGATTGTGGAATTCAGTTTCTAAACACAGTAACAGAAATGTCTTTGGACATATATCCCTACAAGCTCTGGGCTTCGTATATTCAATTTCCCAATTTATGTTTACACTTATCTAGAATGCAACATCTAACATTTTGAGGATGAAAGTACCACACGTTTAGTGGAGAAAAGCCTGAAAATTCAGCACATCACCTGTCTCCTTTCAGCATTCTCTGTCTAGGGCATGAAGTTGGGTTCTAACATACTCATAGACTATCACATCACAGCCTCAAATATCTCTGCTACCTGCCTGCCAAGGTTGCATGAGATTTTATCATTAAAGCCCTTTCTATATGGCTCAGAGGTTAAAAGTACTTTCTGCTCATGTCTGATGAGTCTTGACGACAGCTTTTCCTTTTAGGTGAAGCAGTAGTTAGTGTTCAGCTAGCTTTCAGGTGAGAAATCTTTTTGTTCCTCCTAAACAAGTCACATGGAATTAGGAGAGTGAGGGTTCAGTGCTTTCCAGGCACAAGGTACTGGGCTAGCGGTATCTCCTCCCTTCTCTTCACTAGGCAGCTTTGGAGGGAAAGCATCCTCTCTAGAGGGCTGCTACAGAAGCGGAAACGCTGAGCACCTAGCCACAGTGCACCACTGGAACCCTAGCACTCAGCAGGCTGGGGGAGAAGGATAATTTGAGCCTAGGATTTCAAAATCAGGTGGGATATAGAGACAAAGAAAGAAAGGAGGGGCCGGGCGTGGTGGCGCATGTCTTTAATCCCAGCATTTGGGAGACAGAGGCAGGTGGATTTCTGAGTTCAAGGCCAGCCTGGTCTACAGAGTGAGTTCCAGGACAGCCAGGGCTACACAGAGAAACCCTGTCTCGAAAAGCCAAAAAAAAAAAAAAAAAAAAAGGAGGGGATGCGGAAAGGGAAGGCAGGGGAGGGATAGTGTCTGAAATTAGGCCTGCTGGCAGAGGCCTATAATCTTAGCTACTCCAAAGCCTGAAAAGTTTAAGGCTAGCAACTTAGTTAAATCCTGACTTCAAATAAAAAGCAAAAGAGAGTCAGAGATATAGCTCAATGGTAAAGCACCTGCCTAATGTGCTCAAGGGCACAGGTTAAACCCCAATGTACAAAGGGACGAGAAATAAGAAAAGGAAAAGATGATGAAAGAAATGTTATCTGAGGTCTAATGGAGGAGGAAGGAACCCAGAGCAGCCAGTAAGAGAACAAGAACACCGAGAAAAGTGTGATGAAGCTCGTGTGTTTCATTCTGGTTTTGAATAAGTAACTTCTTTCTTTTTTCTTTTCTGTTTCTCTTGAAACAAGACCTCCAGCCTGTTCTGGAACTCACAGTATTGACCAGAATGGTCTCAAACTCACAATCCTCCTGCCTGAGCCTCCCGAGTACTGGCATTACAGGTATAAATCACTACATCTAGTTCATCTCAATTTAAGATAAAACTAGGTTAGACATGGTGGGGTATACCTGAAGCTCCAGAACGTTTGGAAAGGCAGTCATTAAGGTGTTTTGTAAATGGATGTGATGCATTACAGAAAGCTAAACAATCAATGCTTGAAAAATGCAGAAGAGAGCAAAAACCAGAATTAACCTACTTCCCAAGCATGGGTTTTGGGTACTTGAAAGGGCGATCATTTCAACTGAGGGATAAAGGAACAGGGGTCCAAAGAAAGAAGACATTGATAAGGGAAGACATTGCTGGGGTCTGGCAGGAGAGATGTCTTTACAGTATTAGTGGTTGGTGTGGCAGCTGATGCACATGGACACTGAGACAGATCCAAATGCTTTATGAGGTTCAGCTTCACATCTGCTGGGCTGACCTACTGTTCTCAAATACATTTATATACCTTTATGTCCTTATGCCTTTAGATGCTCTTTACCTTACAAGCTGTTGTTCAGCTGTTGTTCAGCTGAAGTGAGATGCTACCAGGATGATTCTTTTTTTTTTTTTTTTTACTGTGAATCCATTTCTTCCCTTGTTAAAGTTTTCTTTTTTTTTTTTTAAGATTTTATTTATTATATGTAAGTACACTGTAGCTGTCTTCAGACATTCCAGAAGTGGGCGCCAGATCTCGTTGCGGATGGTTGTGAGCCACCATGTGGTTGCTGGGATTTGAACTCTGGACCTTCGGAAGAGCAGTCGGGTGCTCTTACCCACTGAGCCATCTCACCAGCCCTAAAGTTTTCTTTGTGTGTGTGTGTGTGTCTGTGTATGAGTGTCTGTAGCTACCATATACGTTCCTGATGCCCTCATAGGCCAGAAAAGGGTGTCAGATACCCTGGCACTGGAGTTACAGACAGTTGCAATCTGCCATGTGGGTTCTGGGAACCAACCCAGGTCCTCTGAATGAACTGCTGAGCCATCTCTCCAGACCCAGTTGTTGCATCTTTTACATTTAAACTTTTTATTTTGTTTTGTTTTGTTGTTTTTCGAGACAGGGTTTCTCTGTATAGCCCTGGCTGTCCTGGAACTCACTTTGTAGACCCGGCTGGCCTCGAACACAGAAATCCGCCTGCCTCTGCCTCCCAAGTGCTGGGATTAAAGGCATGCGCCACCACGCCCCGCTGACAAGCACTTCTTGAATCCAGTGCTCAAAACAGGGAGCTGCAAGGGAATGGGTATTCAATAAAGATGTGCTTGACTGGAGCTGGAGGCATAGTTCAGAGGCCCCATGCTGTTCTAGCATCCTAGTGTGCCCAAGGAGAGGGAACAAGGGAGGGGGGAGAAGGGGAGAAAGGGAAAAGGCATAGGGAATATGAGAGAATCTAATAAACTGGATGGATCATGTCATATCCCATACATGTTCTCAATAGGTACAAAGACAACAGAAAATTCACATGTATCCTTAGGCCTAATACTAGTGGTTCTCTCGATCTGTGGGTCCTCTGGGGGGAGGTCAAAAGATCCTTTCACAGGGATCACCCAAGACCACTGGAAAAAACATTTACATTGCAATTCACAGCAGCAGGAAAGTTACAGTCATGAAGTAGCAACAAAAAAAATTTTATGGTTAGGGGTCACCACAAGTGGAACTGTATTAAAGGTGTGAGAACTCGGAAGGTTGACAATCACTGTCTTATACCAAAGTAAAGCCTTTTGTCTATTGTTAACACATTGCCCTTTCATCTGGTGATTTTTCTGGGGTAAACTTCCCCCTCCTCCTTCTTAAGACCAGGTCTTGCCATACAGCTCAGATTGGCTTCCAATTCCTGATCCTTCTGCCTCAACCTCTCAAATGCTGGGATTACAGGTGTGTACCACCACACTTGGCTATAACACCAACTTTATTTTTTTGGTGTCACTACAGATCCACTTGAAATCCTCACACAAGTTAGATAAATTATTCTACCACGGAGTTACAATGACACCCCTTTTGTCAGCATGGACACCATTTGACAGATTGGCACTTTGCTTCTCTGTCATGTTCAGGTGCCCAACCCTTAAGAATTTGAAATTATTCTTAGGAATCTGCTCCCACCAAAGAGGCTGAGGGACAGGTTCTAAAATATGGTGACATCATCAAAACCATATGCTAAACTGGGCAGCTACCTGCTAAAAGGTTCTGACCAATCTCCATGGACTACAAACCTAGGTGAAAGTCCCTGGGAAGGACCCTTGTGGGGGCTATTCCTGGTTGTCAACTTGACTATATCTGGAATGAACTACAATCCAGAATTGGAGGGTACTCTTGTGATCCAGATCTTGAGGCCAGAAAACACAAGTTCCTGACCTGGATCTTGACATGGAGATCTTGAGGCATAGTAGCCATGAAAAGCTTAGGCCCAGGCAAGGTCATACATGCCTTTAATCTCAGGAGACTGAGGCGACTGAGTTCAAGGTTTGCATGGAACAAAACAAGTCCCAGATCCTGACTTGGTGGTACACACTTTTAATCTGGGCCACACCTTCTGCTGGAGGCCTCTATAGGGTCACTGGAAGAAGGAAGATTCATTCTTCTTTGACTGCTTGCACTTACTTGCCAGCACATCTGTTGGACTTACTTCTACAAAAGACTAGCTTCAACAACTAGCCTCGTGGAACTGAGCAACTACTAGATTCTTGGAGTTCCTACCCGCAGCTGCCCATTGGTGGGTTAATTGGACTACAGACTCTAAGTCATCACAATAAATTCCCCCTTCCTTACATTAAAAAAAAAAAAAAAAAAAGGTATATGTGGTGTGTGTAGGGGATAATGGTGAAATGACTCACCAGGTAAGAGTGCTTGCTTGTATAATTTCTTTTAAAATAAGGGGGCAGCCGGGCATGGTGGTGCATGCCTTTAATCCCAGCACTCGGGAGGCAGAGGCAGAGGCAGGTAGATTTCTGAGTTCGAGGCCAGCCTGGTCTACAAAGTGAGTTCCAGGACAGCCAGGGCTATACAGAGATACCCTGTCTCGAAAAACCAAAAACCAAAAAACAAAAAACAAAAGTAAAGGGGCATCTTTATAATTTTTCCTAAATGACAACCTAACGATACTAAACATATATATTTTTTCTAGTCTATATCACATTCTAGAATATTCTAAAACTATCCTTTACAAGTCAGGAATAGTGGTTCATGTCTGTAATCCCAGAAGGAAAGATATGAGGGATGACTATAAATTCAAATTGAGGCCACCTTGGGCTAAAAAGTGGGTAAAAGGCCAGCCAGGGCTATATAGCAAGACCCTATCACAAAACAAAACAAAATACCCCCAAACCCCAATTATTCATAAAAATAAAACACAGGGGCTGGCAAGAAGGCTTAGCTGGTAAAGGTATCTGCCACCGAGCCTGATAAGTTCCATCCTCAGGACCCACAAGGTAAAAAGAATTTACTTCTGAAAGTTGTCCCTTGACCTCCACACATAAGCATGCTCACTCCCAATTAATGAATACATAAATAATACCCAGTTTTCTTTATCAATTTTCTGCATAGGGTGATTGTGGTTAGTACTTCAGGGAACAAATCTGCTTTTTTTTTTTTTTGGTAGCTTTCTTCAGACACACCAAAAGAGGGCATCAGATCCCATTATAGATGGTCATGAGCCACCACTGGGAATTGAGCTCAGGACCTTTGGAAAAACAGTCAGTGCTCTTTAACCACTGAGCCATCTCTCCAGCCCAACAAATCTACTCTTATTTTTCAGTTCTGGGGATTAAATCCAGGGCCTCAAACATGTGAGGTAGTCTGCTTCTGAGCCGTATTCCTTAGAATCTACTCTTATTATCCTGTCTCTCATCATATGTGTCTTCCCTCTCAGCTTGTCTCTTTCTAGCTTGAAATGGCTTGTTCTTTGGTTTGGCTTTCCTTTAGGACATCAGGATTTCCTATAGGAAAGAAAACATCCTTTAGTTCTTTCCTATGTGTTTTCAGCATTTTCTCAGCTGATAGAACAGCACAGAGGTTTTTTTGTTTTTTGTTTTCCAGAAAGCAGTCCTAAGGTTACTTGGACCCTATTCCTGGCTTCTGATACCTCAGAGGTCATACATAGTAACTACAGCTGAAGTGTTTTTTTTTTTTCTCCCTTCTTTCCAAAGACAATGCCTTTATTTGCCCACACATCAGCTATTATTGTAAATTACTCTAAGGTGATCTGAGATAAAGTGTCAAATATTTCACACATTTAAAAAACAGTATTTAATATAAGGCAAGTAACTAGGGCTACGAGTGAAAAACGGTGCCCAGATATTGAGAAACCAAACTATCCCTTTTTTCATGTCTGTATTCAAGAAGCTGAATGCAGACCAGAAAAGTGACTTAATGGTTAGTAGCACTGGCTGCTCTTCCAGAGGACCTAGGGTTAGCATCCACATGGTGGATTATCACGTTCTGTTAACTCCAGTTCCAAGGGATGTATCTCCCCTCTTCTGGCCTCCATGGGCACTGCATACACATGGTACACAGACACACACATGTAGGCAAACACTCATATAGATAAAAAACACACACACTTTAAAAGCTGAATGGTACTGGAGAAAAAACACAGACTGGGTCATCTGGTTTAACTTTACACTCATGATCACAAGCCTTAAATGGGCACGAGCCTTAAGTAGGGCTGTCCTACTAAGAACTCAGGTTTCCTCCCTCCTACATTTGCACACCCCTGCACACCCGGGTGTTTTCACCTTGGTTACCCTTATAGTCAATGGGGCCTTCCTTTCCAAGGCCATTTCTCCTGGTTCCCATACATCCTCCCATTGATTTCAGTCTTTTAAGATCAAGCAAGCTTCCCTTTCCCTGCATCACTTCTGATGGGTCATAAAAATGCTTGGGAATAATAGCATCCTTTTTTTTTTTTTTTTTTTTTTTTGAGACAGGGTTTTTCTGTATATCCTTGGCTGTCCTCAAACTCAGAAATCCGCCTGCCTCTGCCTCCCAAGTGCTGAGATTAAAGGCATTCGCCACCACTGCCTGGCAATACCATCCTTTTAGTTAGGTTTTGTGTGTGTGTGTGACGGGTTTCTCTGTGTAGCACTGGCTGTAAGTAACTCCCTCTGCAGAGCAGGCTGGCCTTAAACTCAAAGTGATCTGGTTGCCTCTACCTCCCAAGTGTTAGGATTAAATGTGTAAGCCATCACCACCTGACCCCCTCTACCACCTTTTAGAACATTCCCAGAGTTGAGATGATGCTCAAGGGCAGAGCCCATGGCCCTGGGTTGGATTCCTACCACCCAAAGGGAGACAAAACAAAACTCCCCCCTGACCTCACATCCTTCTGCACCTATTCCCCAATGTCTGCTCCACCCGCAGCAGAACTCAGGCTGCCTTCATGCACTGCCTCTATTTCCTTACTCTCTTGTTTACTTTTTAACCCATTCTACTCAGGTTAACCTCTTCAGTTAATCCATATGAGTCAAGCCAAAGTCACCATGATCTTTCCCAGCTATCTCCAAGGTAACAAACTCAATAGCTAAGCCTCTAGCTGAATTGTACCGGAACTCTCAGCGTCTGAAAACCAGAAACCTCTCTTCCTGCCTCAAACTTACTTCTGTTCTTGGGTTCTACAACCCAACACTCTTGACTTGTCTTTCTGTTTACTTCCTTGTCTGTTATCCTCTTTCTAATCTTGGACTTTCTCTTCTATCTTTCCTCTAAGTCCAGTCATGGAGGGAAGCTCCACAACAGTGGGTGAATGGGCTCAAGATGTTTAAACACATTTGCTTTAGTTGCTGACATCTGAACATTGGGATCTTACATGCTTTTAACTTTCCGATTCTTTTGGGGGGGAATAAACAATATCTATTGATAATGGACCAGCATTCCCACAACACAGCCTAGATGTACATGAATAGGGCAGAAGCTTGCTGCCAGGTGCATTTGTTATCCAAACAGCTAAAGCAAGAGAACTGGGACTACAGTCCCTAGTCACATTCCAAGGCTACGGGGGGGGGGGGGGGGGCGGGGAGAGAAGATTATTAGAGCACCTGCCAATAGGGTCTTCCCGGGAAAGGGAAGGGATTAAGTACCACCGACTGGGAACCGAAATAAAAAGAACAGTCTTAAAAACAGACGTTCACGGTGCCAAATACAGCTAAAGACGACTGCTGTGTTGTGGTCTGCTATATCTCCGGACTGAGGTGACTCTGTCCCGGTTCTCTTAATTTCACATTCGGTTTTCTAAGGCCCTTTTCTTGGGAGGAAGACTATTTAAGATCCCCTGGCGAAGCCCCGAGCAGTTGATCTTGAGCACTGGGCAAGTGTCGGAGAAGTGAGAGAGTGCGGGAACTCACTGCTTTTGACTCGGCGGCGGGACAGGGTGCAGAGCTAACCCCGGGTGGGAGGAGACCGGGCAGGGTCGAACCCTGGCGCTTCCTCGACCCCCACGGCCCCAGCCCCGCGCGCTTACTTCGGCTCCCCGTCGTCCTCCCGCCCTTCGCAGCTTGGAGGGAAAATGAGCGAGCTAAGGAAATCAGGGCAACTAGGCGGAGACCCGATCGCCCAGAAGCCGCCAGCCTCCGCCCAGGGAAGCCCCACCCCAATGGGAACCAGGCCGCCTCCGCGCCGCCGGCAGAGCCCACGCGCGACCGGGCGAGGGCGCGGGAGGGCGCGTGCGGCGTGACGCCGCGCCTCGCGGCGCATCCCCGTGACGCCATCGCGCCGGCTTTTGAAAGTTGGCGCCCGGGGCCGCCTCCCATGCTGCCCTGCGCCAACCCCTCCCCTCACCTTTCCTCCCCCGCCCTCGTCGCCGCCGGCCGGCCCCCCCCACCCGGCTCTTCCCTTATCAGCACCCGCGGCCCCGGCAGCGCCGACGCAGGCGCACTGCACCGCGCCGCCGCCATTTTGTGTCCGAGCCTGTGGAGCGATTAAACCGTGCGCGGAGCTGCTTCTTTGGCGGCAGCGGCGACCAGCAGCAGCCGGTGCGGGCGCGCGGAGCTGGCCGGGGACGCCAGGTGGCCGGAGCGGTGGAGCGGCGGCGGAGCGGGCGCCGCGGGGGGTGTGGCGCGAAGGTAAAGGGGGCCCGGGGTGGAGGAGGTTTCGCGGGCCGCCTCTAGGTGTCACGATGGGGCCGCTCCGGTCGGCGCTGGCTGCAGCCCGGCGCCAGCGCCAGCGCCGCCGCCGGGGGGTGTTTGTCTCCCTCTACCGTCCCTGCTGCGGCGCGGCCGCCGCCATTGCCCGGCGCCGCCGCCAGGGCCTGGCCAACCCCCTCCACGCCCGCCCGCCCGCTAAGCTTCCCTCCTCCCAACATGGTAGGCCTCTGGCGGCAGTGGCGACAGAGGCCTGCGCGCTCGGCGACTCCATTTTCCTTCCTTTGTCTCTACCCTCGAGGCCGGCTTTTGGCCCGACTGATCTTCGGGCCACGGCCCGCCCTCTGCCCCTCCCGCGACGGATACCCCTTACCGAGGCTGGACCCTCGGAGGCTCGGTTGCCGCCGCTTGCTTCGCCTAGGGGTTCTGAACCCTCGGCCGGCCGCTTAGCCAGGTCCCGGAACCGTGTGGGTGTCGGGTCCCGACCGACGCGCCTCAGACTCCCCATCTCCAAGTCCAGCCGGTCCCGGAACCTACCCGATCGCCCTGCGTTGCTTCTCCAGCAGCTGGGGTGCTCTCTAGTCTCTCGTAGTCCGATCGTCCCCGCTGCCGGTCTCCGTCGCCTCCGAGTGTCGCAGGCGGCGCTGCTGTGGCTGCGAGCAGAGGGGACCCCTGAGCTGCCGAGAGCTCCCTCTGCAAGGCTGGCTGAGCTGCTCGCGCCTCGACGCCGCCCGAGCGGGCGGGGGAACGCGCGCTCGCCGCCCCCGCCGGGCCCCGCTGCGCCCCCAAACTCACGCCAGGGCATCGCGCGGGACCCGACCGGTGCGGCCCCCAATGGTGCGCGGAAAAACACACGAATTCCTGCACCAAAGTAGTTTTTCTCCAGCTGTATTCGCACTCTTTGAGCTCCTTGAAACGATAGCAGTCAGACTTGGTGCGCTCAGAAATCTCAAAAGGGACTGAAACTTAATTTCACTCTCAAGTGATGTGATAAACTCATAAATTCGGGAGCATGGGCTGGTTACGATGGTACAGGCGACGCTGGAGTTTGCCTCCTATTTAAAATGTCCTGACGCTAACTTTGCACTCCACTTAGTACCTGATGCTCTAGGGCTAGGCTAAGACAGTTCAGCCCCTCTCTCGAGATTGTGCAAACCGATCTAATGCGCCAATAAGGTAGAATGAACTTATTCATGACTGGACTGGTAATTTTACTGTTGGGTGAAATGTGAGGGTTGATGTTGTAATTGAGTCCTGGGTCACTTGCAGCAGATGGTTTATAAATTTCTGTGCCTAATGTAACCACTCTTTAGTATCTGACTTCCTGTATTGAGTTTAGCATTAAGTAAACATTAGCAAAGAGACTTAATACTTTTTTGGAGTTTAGATCAACTAAGAAAGCTAAAATTCCAAGGCGTCCATAGGCAGGAAAAGAAATTAAACAGGGTATTTATCCTGGCGTTAAGTCTTTTGCATTTAAAAGCTTCCTTTGATAAATTGCTGGAGTAACCTTTTAGTACCCACTCTAACACGGATTTTCTTACCAATTAGCCACTGATGTGTGGCTTAGGTTCTTGAGAAAAAAATCTAGGTTGACATTTTCAGAAAGAAAAGATGATGAGGTGCTTTAACACACCAACACACACACACACACACTGTCTCTGTAGCTCTGGCTGTCCTTGGAACTCTGTAGACCAGGCTGACCTCAAACTCAGATTCACCTGCTTCTCTTTCTTCCTAGTGCTATGGTTAAAGATGTACTCCAACCACTCACTCACTTCCACCATCTTGATGCTAAGAAAGATTGTGTTGTTTACTGTGTGTGATTTCAGTTTGGAGGTCTTGGCAACCCACATTGTATGCAACTCTTTGAACATTCCCCAACCTTTCTGCTCTCCATAAATGAACCCAGGATTCTCTGGCTGGTTAGGCCACACTAGCCACACATTGAAATCCTATGAAACTGTTTTCGTGATGCTTGGGCATTCTATGCAAGTGTTCTTTCTGCCTTTGCACTGTGTTCTTAGTCATTTCAGCAGCACCTCATTCCTTTTTTAATTCTCCAGAATGTTCTTCCTCACCTTCTCTCTTTAGTAGTAGTGTAGAGTGCCAGCTTTGTAGAACTTTCTTTTTAAAATGTATTAAGCCAAACTATGTAATTTATTATATTCTTAGAGTTTTACTGTCAAGTTTGTGTTTGACAAGTGCCATATTTTGTTATTAAAAGAAGCTGCACAAGTTCCCAATGGTAGTGAATGACAGTGTTTCAGAAGTAGAGGCAGGAGCATAGGAGTTCAAGGTTATCCTTGGCTTTGTAGCAAATATAAGGCAACCCTTTGCTGCTTGAGATGCCTTAGCAGATCAGAGTGGTTGGGATTTGTTTTTGTAGCACCGGGGTTTGAACTCAGTGCCCTGGGTAAGGTAGGCAAGTGCTCTCTGAACTATTTCTTTAGCCCCTTTCTAGTTTTGAGGTAAAGTCTCTTTAAATTGCCTGGGTTGGCCTTGAATTTACTGTGTAGTTTAGGTAGACCTCCCACTTTCAATCCTCCTAATTCCGAAATACCTGGGATTACAAGCTTGAATCCAGATACATTTAAAGTTAGAGCGGGTCAGGATTGAGTGGCTAAATTTAGTCCCCAATACTATTGGAACAAATAAATAGCAAATATTAGCAAAGTACAATGATTCCTTTGAAAATGTCATGAAATGTGTTGTTTTGTATACTTATGATTTTTAAAAATGGAAAGGAAACAACTAAGTCTATAAGGAAAATAAATTGGAGGAGGGGAATTAATGCAAGATAACCCAAAGGGACTACTTTTTTAAAAACTATTTTTGTTGGGTATAGTGTCACATATCTTTAATCCCAACTCTTGAAAGGCAGAGATAGGCTAACCTTTGAGTTTAAGACTAGCCTGTACTACTTAGAGAGATCCTGTCTCAAATCAAAAAGACAAACAAAACAAAACAAAACAAAGGTTTTTAAGTTTTTGTTGTTTTTATTTTGAGATAGTGTTCCACTATTTAGCTCTGGCTAGCCAGGAACTGGCTGTGTAGAACAGACTAGATTACCCACTCAGATCCACCTGCTTCTAACCATGACTAAAGATATGAGTCACCATGTTCAGTGGCCTTTGTGTGTGTGAAAGTCAGGACAACACTGTAGAGTCCATTTTCTCCTTTCTTTTTGGAGCTCTGGTTGATCTAGAACTTGCTATGCAGACTAGGTTGTTGCTGAACAGATCTGCCTTCCAAGGGCTGAGAGTGAAGTCTTGGGCCATATCACAGCTGACTTCTTGGAGATCCTTCCCCTACACTCTTTTTCTTTTCTTTTTTCTTTTCTTTTTTTGGTCTGTAACCATAGCCCTGTCTGTCCTGGAACTGACTTATGTAGCCCAGGCTGGCCTCACACCGCTTGATCTGTTTACTTCTAGCTCTTTAGTGTCGGGATTAAAACCCTGGGGTTTTACTTGGATTCTCAATTCAGGCTATTAGGCTTTCCTGGAAATAGATTTTACCCACAGAGTCATCTTGCCTAGCCTAAGGATTTAATTTACTTAAATCAATAATGTGACACAGTTACACTAATGTCTGCATATATAAGAAAATCCTGCTTACTTAAGAGTAGTTAAAAAATTCTTAGGGGTCTCTCCAACCTTGTAAGAAAATTTAAGAGGTGCAAGAGTTAACCTTAAGGTATGTTCTAAAGAGTTTTAAGATTTTTAAAAAAGATGTCCAGAATTAAAGGAACCCAACTGGGACTAATGACTGGCTTGGGAGTTCTTGGCAGACTCCATATGTGGCTGACTAATGCTGTAGGGAGGAGTCTTAGGACAGAATCTTGAACAGTTGTACTTACTGGCAGAAAGTTTCCTTTTGAGCCTTTTTTCTGGGATGCTGCTAGTATCACAGCCATCCCACATTGTCATCTTTACAGGCACCATCTCTTTTTCTTTAATGTAGGAACTCTGACTTGGCCATCTTTATATCCTATTTACATGTCTTGACTGGAGATGGCTTCAAACTGTTGATAAAAATAGATCCTTCAAATAACTTAAGACTAGTGTCCAGGTTTCAGAAGAATAATAGAAACAAATATGTATAATGTTGCAGATAGCTGCTCTCAGATATATAGACTTGTCATAGCCCATTAATTTTCAAAAACACCTAAAGCCAAGCATGGTGGTGGTACAAGCCTGTTATCGCAGCACTCAGGAGGCTGAGGCAGGAGGATCATGAGTTTGAGACCATCTTCGTCCATATAATGATTCCTGTCTCAATACTAAAAACAAAACAAAAAGAAACCCCCTCTGCAAATGGAGAAATAGATCAGTAGTTAAGAACACTTGCTAACAGAACCAAGGATCCAGGTTGTCTTCCATCACCTACATGGTGGCTCACAACCATCTCTAACTCCTGTTTAGAGATATTCACTATCCTGACTTCTGGCCTCCATGTACTTAAGTACATGTAGGCAAAACGCTCATTCAAAAAATAAAAACAAATCTCTTTGATTTTTTTTTTTTAATTTGTTTTTTTCTTAAAGATAAAATAAGCTAGTTGTGAGACAGGTTGCAGAATATAGTCGTGGTTGGCCTAGAAACTGTGATGTAGATAGAATAAACTAGCCTCAAACTTCAAGCCTTTGTCCTGCTTCTGCCTCTCAAGTATTGGAATTACAGGCTTATATCACCCTATGTTGTTGGGAGAGAATACCATATGGACTTTCAGTGGTTTTTGTTGTTGTTTTAGTGGTTCAGTACTTTAATGTAAAGATGAAGCAGTTTATAAACTATTAACATATACTTAGGGAGAAGTATATTTTTCATACACTTGGTCTTTATTCTGGAATAACTTAATTTTTTTTCAGGGATGTAAATTCTATTCCCTTTGGTAATATGGACTTCAATATGAAATTGTTTCTTGGATTAAAAATAAGTTTATGACAAGCTAACTCCTAACAAAGAGTCATGCCATATCTATATCTTGAGGGGTTTTTGGTTTTGGTTTTTATTTGTTTTTAAATTTTATTTATTTTTATTTTATATACATTGGTGTTTTGACTGCATGTATGTCTTCCTGAGGGTGTTATATCCCCTAAAGCTAGAGTTACAGATGATTTTGAGCTGCCCATGTAGGTGCTGGGAATTGAACCCAGGTCCTCTAGAAGAGCAGCTAGTGCTCTTAACTGTTGAGCCATCTCCTCAGTCCATTATCATGAATTTTAAAGGTATTATATCCGTCTTATTGAGCTAGTTAAATTATGAGATGGATTTTTTTGTTATACCTTATATATCTTCTTCACTTTGTAGACCAGGCCACTTTGTAGACCAGGCTGGCCTTGAACTCAGAGATCCACCTGCCTCTGCCTTCCGAGTGTTGGGATTAAAGGCATGCGCCACCATGCCCGGCATATATCATTTTCTTTTGTTTTTGGGGTTTTTTTTTTTTTTTTTTTGGTTTTTCGAGACAGGGTTTCTCTGATAGCCCTGGCTGTCCTGGAACTCACTTTGTAGACCAGGCTGGCCTCAAACTCAGAAATCCACCTGCCTCTGCCTCCCGAGTGCTGGGATTAAAGGCGTGCGCCACCATGCCCGGCATATATCTTTTTTTAATCTTTGTTGTTTATAAGAATTTTTAATTTTTTTGTGTGTATGGATGTTTTTGCCTGCATGTATTTATATATCTCATGTGCATACGTGGTACCTATGAAGGTCAGAGGGAGGGTCAGAGTCCCTGGAACTGGAGTTATAGACAATTGTAATTGTAAGCCACCACATGGGTACTGGGAACTGAACCTGGGTCTTCTGCAAGAGCAGCAAGTGATATTTACTGCCGAGCCATCCCTCCAGCCCCCTTTCTCTTTTTGTTGTTGTTGTTGTTTGTCTCACCTCAAAATCAATCCTACTTCTGTCCCCCAAGTGCTGGAACTATGAGTATACACGACCATCTTTGAAGAAGTATTTCACTTGGGTGATTCATACATTCATATTCTCTCTCTCTCTCTCTCTCTCTCTCTCTCTCTCTCTCTCTCTCTCTCTCTCTCTCTCTCTGGCAATCCTGGTATTTGTTGTATAGATGAGGCTGGCCTCAAGTTTGGACGAATCTTCCTGCCTTTGACTCTAGAGTCTAGAGAACTGGGATTAAAAGATACTGAGTCACTAGATCTGGCTCGCACTCTCTCTCTCTCTTTTTAAGTAGAGATAGATTTCATTCTACCATTACTTGAGACATGGCAGTTTATTGGTACTTCAGGGAGGAAAAATATTGCATTCATTATTTCACTGAAACAAGTATTTGATTGATTATTGTGTGTCGGGATTTTCAAGGTCAGCAAAAGCTTCCTGTCTCATTTGTTAATAAGCTTACCAGTTGTGATGTAAACCAACTTAATCAGTAACACTACTCACTGTTGATTGAAGATAAGAAAACAAACTAAAAGATTGTTACTTCAACTATAGGAATTATTTTTTGGTGTTTGAGTATATATGCCATGATTATAAGAGTACTTTTTTAACAATCGCAGATTCTTTTAATCTGTATATATTCAGTGAATGGCTGAAAAGTACATGACTGTTGTGCTGATGGCATGACAAGCATTCGTAAAACGATTCAGTCAGTCAGTATAGTAGCAGCAATTGCGTGGTAGTGGGGTTTTGTTGTTTTTGAGAAAGGATCTTGGACTGTAGCCCAGGTTGGCTTTGGACTATTGGCAATCTCCTACCTTTGCTTCCCAGGTGCTGACGTTGTAGGCCTTCATTATCACAACCACCTAGTCTAGTGGATTTTTTGTTTGTTTGTTTTTTTGTTTTTTCTCCCCAATCATAGTAATCTTTAGTTTTCTCTCCTTTTTTTTAAAAGCTGTATGGTGTATTTATGTGAATTTGCTGTTTTCATGAAATGATTTCTGTTTTTCTTTTAGAATGACCACAAATCTAGAACCAAAGAACACAATGCACTAGCAGACAGACTCGAAGCTAGAGACTGGAGATCTGGGTTCTGTTGTCCTTCCTCAAACTGATTTTGCAGCCACGGAGAGGTAAATGCCTATTCCATTGTTTGCTGTTTATAAAGGGACTAGCGGGACCCAGTGGTGCATGCCTGTTGTTCCTTACATGGGAGAACCACAAGTTGAAGGCCACCCTTGGGAAAATTAAAAAGTAAGAAAATAGGCATGGTGTAATCCCTGCCAGCATTCAGGAACCTAAGTTCACCCTCCAGCACTGGGGGTGCAGTGGGTAGGAGTAGGATGTAATGACACCTCTTGGGTCTAGAGGATTTTTTGGGTAGTTTTGAGCATAGAAGATGCAGTACATAGTGTAATTCAGAGCAGGTAAGAACAGTACATTATGAGACTCTGGATATGAAACTGTTAGTACCATATACTAGTTGGTTGACAAAGCAGGTATGATGTCTTTCTGTAGAAAACATTGGGTTATGTGTTTTGACCTTTGGGAGATGATGTGAAATGGTGAATGACAGTTTATAGTTTTATAATTTTGATATGGAATAGGTATAATTTTTTATCTTCTAGTATCTAGTATCTGGGATAAAATTTTTCTTAATTAATTGGAGTTAGTCTAACTGGCCCATGGTTGCTTTTTATTATGATAGTCATTATCAATTATTGCCAACCTGTACTTTTTGCTATTAAAATGGATTATCATAGGGTATTTGGAAAAGATCTCATAACATTGGGGGTCTGTTCTGCTCTCAGATTTCTAAATAACTAAGTAGGATTTCATATAAGATTACTTCCATGAAAGGAGGTTGCATGAAAGCAAACAAAAGCACATCTTTTTTTAACCCTTGGGGGGGGAATATAAAATTTTGTGTACATTTGTGTAATGGAAAAAGGAATTTAGAAATCAAAGTTCATCTTAAAAAAAAACAAGATATGTTTGTTGTGTCTGTCAGTGGGGGTATGCTGAATGTCGGAGGATAGAGGACAAGTTTGGGGACCATTCTCTCTCTGTGCTCCAGGGACTGAGTTCAGTTCATCAGGCGTGCTGGCAAGTGCCTTTACCCACTGCCATCTCACCTACCATAGAGATGGGAACTTCAGATGCTAATATTATGTAAACTGACTGACATGAGTCTATTTAAGTGGTTACTAGAACTTTTTCCCCTTTTGTTGTTTTGGTTTTTCAAGTTCAAGACGGGGTTTCTCTGTGTTTAACACTTGCTGTCCTAGAACTCACTTTGTAGTTCAGTCTGACCTCGAACTCAGAGGTCTGCCTGCCTCTTCCTCCCAGCACTAGGACTAAAGGCATATGCCACTACACCTAGCAAATATATCAATTTTTAAAGTTACTTCTGACTAAATTATTTAAGTCACTATACCCTAAATTAGCATAATTTAAGCTCCAGGAAAACGGTCAATTTTATGTTTGGCTTCAAATGCCCTAAAATTGTGTCACTTTGTACCCTAAAGGCATTCGTACCCAAATTTGAAAAATAGGGATCAAATACAGTTAGGTTGACTTTAAGACAAGCAACCAGGAGTTCTAGGCCAGCCAAGACTACTAAGTGAGACCTTGTCAAAAATAAAACAAAAATTATATTTAAATAAGTCACTATATTTGAAGCAGAGTGCAAACTGTATTACTGTCTTGAAAAGTAAGGTCTTCAACAAAATGAGGTATGAATGCCTAGAGTGGAAAGTATTACTTATGGGCATCATAGTGGGAACATGTAAGAGAAGTGATGTTTTTGTTGCTTGCTTGCTGGCTTGTTGAGACAGCTCTGGCTGTGTATAGCCTAGACTTTGAGTCTGAAATGACAGACAATTCTGCCTCAGCCTCCCATGTGCTAGAATTCCAGGCATTCCACCAAGCCTGGCTGTCTTAATTGTGTGTGTGTGTGTGTATGCACATGAACATACATGTTTGTGCTCTTGTGCATATTGGAGGTCAGAGGACAACTTGGAGGAGTCAGTTCCCTCCACCAGGTAAATTCTGAAGACCAAATGCAGACCATCAGATTTGGTTGCATGTGCTTTTACCTCCCGAGCCATCTCATCAACCCCAGCATACTCACTCCTTTAACAGTTCATACTGAATTTTGAGGGTTGAGGATATAGCATAGTGTTAGAAACCTTTCTATTTGTGCTGGAGGGTGATGTCATGGACTTGGAGAGATGTCTTTGTGCTTGCTGCTCTTGCAAGAGGACCAGGATTAGATTCCTCACACCCAACTGTAACTCCAGTTCTGACATTATTTTTGTATCTACATTCTTTGATTTGGCTGGCTGGATCCTTGGGTTTTCATTTCTATGTGTTACATTCTCCATAGATATATACCATTGACTGACTTTTAGGGTCAGGGTCACTAAGTGGGTGTCCATTGTTAGTTTCTTTACAGTACAAAGACACTTCCCTTTGGTGCTCTTAAACAGAACACTGTATTTCTAAGAAGTATCCTGTTTGACAACTTGTTTTAAAAATCTAATATTTCTTTGTTCTTTAAATTTTAATGAGTAGTATGGAATATATGTGTATCTTTGCTTTTCAGATTTTTCTGTTAAATAATTCTTTTATTATCCATATTTTATTCTATGGTACCTTATTATACTCAGAATGTTGGAGCTTGTTCCAACTAGTCTTGATCTGTGTTAAGAGCATTATGTTGCTATTTATTCTTACCATCATGCTATGTGGTATAGGTATTTGTTGTTGAATATAAGCTGTGAGGTTTCTGACTTAATGTTAACCTTATAGGAACTCCTCCCCACTCCCTACCTTCAGCCAAATAGAAATGGTAGTGGTTCTATCAAGTAGTCTTTGTGTATGGCGTACTGAGATACATCGCAAAACTAAGCTCATTCTTTCCTCCTAAGAAAGGAGAGAGGTGAAACCTCAAGACTACTCTGTGAGATATAATAAGTTTGAGATGACTTTGCAGGGGTTTTTTGTCTTTTTGAGACAGGATCTCTCTGTATAATCCTTGAACTCCGAGATCCTCCTGCCTCTGTCTCCTAAGTGCTGGGATTAATTAAAGTCATGCACCATTACACCTAGCAGCTTTGCAGATTTTTATCTAAAAATAAACAAGCCAGATATTGTAGCTCATACTTGCATTCCTAGCACTCCAGAGATAGAGGATTCCATCAGTGAGTTTGAGGTCAGTGTAAAGTCTTGTCTCAAAAGTGTGGAGGGGGGATGACGGGGGACATCAAATTAGAAAAATATAAACTATATTTAAAGTATTATATTTTAGGCCAGTAACTTTAAAACTGTGGAACATACATTCTATATGAAATATGATTATAGTCTGAAATCACCTGTCCTCTTCCCAAGTGTTTAGATTATAAACAGGATCTGTTGTCATACCTCGTGCCCTGGGGATCATAATGAAATAAGGTTTCATCTACCCCACATCCCCTGCATCAAAGCCTCGGAGTGAGATCACCAGATGATTCTGATGTATTAAAAAAACCGTTTTAAGAAACACTGGTCCTGGGCTGGTGAGATGGCTCAGTGGGTAAGAGCACCCGACTACTCTTCCAAAGGTCCAGAGTTCAAATCCCAGCAACCACATGGTGGCTCACAACCATCCGTAACGAGATCTGACTCCCTCTTCTAGAGTGTCTGAAGATAGCTACAGTGTACTTACATATAATAAATAAATAAATATTTAAAAAAAAAAAAAAAAAAAAAGAAACACTGGTCCTGGTGCCCCGCCCCCAAACATAGGTTACCTGTTAGCTCTGTATAAACCCTAATTTGTGTCTGTGTTTTATTCCTCTTTGTAATTATTAGCACAATTGTGTAAGCTTAGCACAATTTCAGCTTTTTTCAGTATTCTGACTGATGAAAGCCTATAGGACCGTTGAGAGATGATGATTCTGAGCTGCTGCTTAGGGAGGGATAAGAGAGGCTCTGGTGATTTTTAGCAGTCACTCTTAGGAAAGTAAGGAAAGGAAGGTGTTAGGTTGCTTTACTCTAGAGTTGAGTTGTAGAGAAGTTACTTGGGACCCAGTTTTCCATTAATACTGGGACACTAATGTTGACTTCCTTTAAGCCTTTTCTCTGTGCAAATGTTTAGTAAGTGGAATAAATGGGCTACCCTTAATAAAGAGCCTCTAAGACCAGATCACAATTATACATTTGAGACTTTTGGGTTTTGTGGTTGTGGTGGTTTGTATATGCTCAGCCCAGGGAGTGGCACTATTAGAGAGTATGGCCCTGTTGGAGTAGGTGTGGCCTATTGGAATAGGTGTGTCACTGTGGGCGTGGGCTTTAAGACCCTCATCCTAGCTGCCTGGAACTGAGTACTCTGCTAGCAGCCTTCAGATGAAGATGTTGAACTCTCAGCTCCTCTTAAACCTGCCTGGATACTGCCATGTTCCTGCCTTTATGATACTTAACTGAACCTCTGAATGTGTAAGCCAGCCCCAATTAAATGTTGTCTTTGTAAGAGTTGCCTAGTGGGCTGGAGAGATGGCTCAGTGGATAAGAGCACTGACTGCTCTTCTAGAGGTGCTGAGTTCAATTCCCAGCAACCACATGATGGCTCACAACCATCTGTAATGGAATCTGATGTCTTCTGGTGTGTCTAAGGTCAGCTACAATGTATTCATAAATAAAACGAATACATCTTTGGGAAAAAAAAAAAAAGGAGTTGCCTTGGTCACGGTGCCTGTTTACAGCAGTAAAACCCTAGCCAAGACAGGGTACTGGGGAACTAGCAGAGGACTGGCACATGTTTTGTTTACAATCCAGGTGCTAGGACCACCACCAAGATCTTGAGTTTGGGGTGAAGTAGATTCTAACTATGGGGCTGAAGAGAAGAACACTCAGCAGTTAAGAGCACTTGTGGAAGATGGGAGTTTTGTTCCCAACATTCATATAGCAGCTTACAAATGTAGGTTAAGTGCAGTTCTAAGATCTGATGTCCACTTCTGGCCTCTAGGCACCCAAGTGGGGCACATACATATGTATAGGCAAAATGTTCATATGTATGAAGTACAGATAAGTCACTTGTGAGAGAGAGATTATGGCTTTAGTGATTTATTGAAGCTCTTTTTTTGTTTTGTTTTGTTTTGTTTTGTTTTGTTGTCTTTTTTGGTTTTGGTTTTGAGACCAGGTCACACCATGTGGCCTTGGCTGTCCTGGAGCTCATTGTACACCAGACCAGTGTCAAACTCACAAATCTGCCTCCAAGTGCTTGCTGGGAGGTGTGGAACACTATGCTTGACTCTTGAAATCCTTTTTCATCCACACGAGTTGCCCTCTCTGCCACAGTCATAGGAAGTATGTTAACCTCTCTTATGTTTTTGGTCATGAGCTTAGCCTTTAATGGCTGAGCCATCTATCCAGTCCATGTTACCCTCTTTTCACAGCACTCATCCTATTTAGCTGCTATTTTTTCCTTTGCATGTCTCCCTGTCAGATGAGGAAGCTAATAACTAAGTGGCGTGTAGAAAGCATGTTTGGGAATGAGCTTGGTTGATGCCTCTAAGGCTTGTGCTCTCTGCTTTACTTGCAACCTTTGTCCGACTTCTTTTAACTTGCTAAGGAGCTACTAATTGTTTTTTTAAAGCACCAGGTATCTTTTTTGATTAAGTGATTGGGGGGTAGTTAGTATGTGCTCATGAGTGTATGTACATTTGGAGGTCAGAACTGTTGGACCTGGATTCCTCTGGAGCTAGAATTTCAGGATGTTGTATGCACCGCTTTGAGTCCTGAGAACTAAACTTGGGTCCTCTGCAAAAGCAGTCCATGCTCTTAACCACTGAGCCATCTCCCATAACACCTCTTGCAGTTTCTTGAGACAGAGTCTCACATAGTCTAGTCTGGCATCAAAATCACTGTGTGACCAGATTGGCTCCCTCCCAAGACAAGAGTTTGTGGTCCTGGTTGTTCAAGAACTTGATTTGTAGGCCAGGCTAGCCTTGAACTCATTCTTTACTTTCCCCTGCCTCCTGAGTGCTGGGATTAAAGGCTTGTGCTAGCCTTTTTTTTTTTTTTTTTTTAAACACATCTATTTATCTGCAAGCTGGCATGATTATCACACATTTAGAATTCTAACCCAGGTAGCCTTCTTTTTTTTTTTTTTTTTCTAAATAAAAAATGTATGTAATTTTAAGCTTGTGTGATGGCACACACTTGTAATCTTAACACTCTTTGGAGGCTGAGGTAGATGATTCACAAGCAGCTTGGCCGTAATAAAATATCTCTTTAAAAAAAAAAGGAAGGAAGGAAGAAAAAGCAAAAGAAAAGAAGAGAAAAATTGCCAGGTGTAGAGGCAAAGACCAGCCTGGTGTACAGATGGAGTTCCAGGACAGCCAAGGCGACGGACGACACAGAGCGTTTACAGTCTTTTTTAAAATATCTGGAAGCTGGGACTTGGTGGTGCACACTTCTGGAGGCAGAGGCAGGTGGATCTCTGAGTTTGAGGTCAGCCTGATGTACAGGGTGAGTTTTAGGACACCCAAAGATACACAGAGAGATGCTGTCTTGAAAACCAAAACAAAAGATCTGGAAAGTAAATTGAGTTACACAAGCTGCCCAGAGGCAAGAGGCAGGAAAGACTCTTAAAAGTTTCAAGACTAGCCTGATTTACATAGTAAGTTGCAAATCAGAGTATGTGCCTCGTTTCTGTTGATATCTCATGGTTCATAGTGACCTTTGTTCAGTGACCTTCATGTTAGACTTTCATAACTGTTGCTTTAAAAAATTTTTTTGTTTTGTTTTTTGAGACAGGGTTTCTCTGTATAGCCCTGGCTGTCCTGGAACTCACTCTGTAGACCAGGCTGGCCTCGAACTCAGAAATCTGCCTGCCTCTGCCTCCCGAGAGCTGGAATTAAAGGCGTGTGCCACCACGCCCGGCTCAAAAAAAGTTTTTTTTTAAGCCAGTAAAAACATGGTGCTACTGTTCTCCTTTTATTACTTTCCTGTTTTCTTTCCTTGGGTTCTCTTGTAGCCTCAGGCTGGCCTTGAGCACCGCCAATCTTTCTGCCTCTATCTTCTGAGTGCTGAGGTTGTAGGCACTTTGCATGGTTTACATGGTTCTGAGATTCAAACTTAGTGTTTAGTATCTATCAAACCAAGTACTCTCTACTGATTGAACTACTTGAGGGCTCCTTTGTCTTCTTGAGACAGGGTCTTAAGTGCTTGGTATATAGGATATCCCCAGCTGAGGCTACCTACCTTTTTTTTTTTTTTTTTTTTTAAGAGCTGAGGACCAAACCCAGGGCCTTGCACTTGCTAGGCAAGCACTCTACCACTGAGCTAAATCCCCAATTGACTTTTGGTTGTTTGTTTGCTTGTTTGCATAGTGTATATATTATGCCTGGTTTGCTACCACAGGTTTATAATCTGAGCTACTTGAGAGGCTAAGGCAGAAGGATCATAAGTTGGTCAGTCAACTGGAGTCTGTTTTACAAAGTCACAACTTTTTGTTTAACATTCTATCTGTTTTCTGTAACAAATAAGACTGTCTTGTTAATCATTCTTTCCATGCTAGGCAGGCACTTTGTCACTGGGCACCTTATATTCCCAGTTCATGAAGGACTTTTGTTATTGTTGTTGTTTACAGTGTAAATTTATAATAAAAATGAATTTCTCATATAAACTGTGAAGCAGATGTTACAATATATGGTTACATATAGGACTTTTGAGCTAGGGTTTCATACAGCTTAGATTGGCTACCAGCTTTGTCTGTCACCAGTGATAGCCCTGGGCTCCAGATGCTGCTGCTCTCATCTCCTAAGTGCTTGCCCCCACCACCACACAGGCCTTACTTTCTGTTGTGATCGAGGACTCACATATCCCTGGCTGGTCTGGAACACACTATGTAGATCAGGATGACCTCAACATTCTCAGCAGTCCTCTCTTTCTGCCTTTCATGTGCAGTTATAGGCATGTACCATGAAACCCAGGTTTTTGCTTTTCTCAGCATCTCTATGTATATTGATCGGGTGCCTCTTGTCGCCTGAGTGCTGGGATTAAAGGAATATGCCACTATATCCAGCCAAACCCAGTTTTATCTTATCAGTAACAGATTGTTGAAAATATAACTTTTCTCCCATTGACTAAATGCTGCAGTGATGAATATGAAGTGTTTATTTTGATAGTTTCCTAGGAACAATTGAATTCATTTAACTACATTATCTTATATACTACACTACTAAGATTTATGTAGTCAAAAATTAATACCTGGGCATGTGATTACAAATTTGATGGTGCTGGTTTGATTTGCTGGGTGGCCAGCTTTTTTACATAGGTTCTGTGAATTAGACTCTGGGTCCTCACATGTGTGACCAATGTTTTACATACCCAGCTACTTCCCTACCTGTTTTACTTGTTATTTTGTTTTTGCAATACTAGAGACCAAATTCGGGACATCAAAAGTACTTGGCTCCCAACTCTACCTCCCAATTTGATTTCTTTTTTTTGTTTGTTTGTTTTGTTTTGTTTTCAAGACAGGGTTTCTCTGTGTAGCCCTGGCTGTCCTGGAACTCATTCTGTAGACCAGGGTGGCCTCGAACTCAGAAATCTGCCTGCCTCTGCCTCCCGAGTGCTGGAATTAAAGGCGTGTGCCACCACACCCGGCTCTTTAAAGAATTCTTAATCTCCCCTTTGGTATTTAATCAGTCACCAACTCTTAACAGAAATTTAGGAATTTATCCAAAAAGACATTTTTCAGGGGGGACTTTTAAGATTTTTTATTAGAATTTTAGGCAGTTAAGGCATGCACAAGCTGAGGGTAGTTGTGCCCATATTTGTTCTTAGTATTTGGGAGGCAGAGGCAGGGTCTACAAAACAAGTTTCAGGACAGCCAGGGTTACACAGAGAAAACTTGTCTCAAAACAAACAAAAAAAGGCATGTTAGTGCTACTGTTCCACTAAATGCCTAAAACGCTTTGTCATCTTGGATGGTGGCCTTTAAGGTCCCAGAAGCCTGCCGGCATACAGTAGTTCTCTTATCTTTAAATAAATCTGTGGAGTAGGTACCATTATTTTTTTACAGAAAGGGAAACTGAGGCAAAGAAGATAATATACTGTAGATCTCCTTGCTTATTGGTAGAAGACACTAGAATTGGGATTCTGGTGTGTGTTTTGTTATTCTTGGTGTGTGTGTTTGTGTGCTCATGAGCACATTTACAGTGGCATGGGTATGTTAGCAGATAACTTGCAGGTATTGGTTATCTTTACCTAGGGAATCCAGAGTGTTGAATTCAGGTTGTCATGTCTGCCGACTAAAGTAAAGCCATCTCACTAGCACCAAGGTTTTGGTTCTTAATGACTAATTCTGTTTATTCTTACCCTTGGGGGGAAATACCTACTAGGTGCTGGCAAAATTGCTCAGCAATCAAGAATACCTAACTGACAGGACAAGGTGGCATACACCTTTAAGTCCCAGCGCTGGGGAGGGGATTCACTTGACCCGTGAATCTGAGTTTGAGGCCAGCCTGATCTACAGAGTGAGTTCCAGGACAGCCAGGGATACAGAGGAAAACAAAACCAAAAATGAGTACTTAACTGCTCTTGCAGAGGACCCAGCTTCAGTTCCTAGCACCTACTAGGTGGAACATAACTGTCTGTAAGTACAGTGTCAGGGAATCTGATGCTCTCTTCTGAGATTCACAGATTCACACACACACACAGACACACAAAATATTAACACACACAATATTAAAATAAAAAAATACACTACAATATTTTTCTAATATTAGTGATTAACAAATCTGATCTCTTTACTCTTTTGTTTTTTGTTTTGTTTTTAGAGACAGTATTTCTCTATGAATCCCTGGCTGTCCTGGAACTTGCTCTGCAGAGCAGACAAGCCTCTAATTCAGAGATTCACCTGCCTCTGCCTCCCAAGTGTGCAAGGGAGCATGCACTGTCTTTATCAGGACTTTCCATGACCACCTATTAATGGAACATTTGTCAAAGGTACTTGGAAATTTTGTGTCAGTTTTGAACATGTGCAGCACTCAGCTAATCATGGCACTTAACCAGCCCGGGCTTTCCTTTCTTCACATTATCAGTTAGTAATTTCACTGCAACATGACAAACATTGGAAAGTAACTGTTAGACAGCTATAGCCAGTGCTGCCACACTACTATTTCTTTCTTTATTAATGAGGTTCCAAATATTTTTTCTTTATCTCCCATTTGAGGGTTTTGTTGGATTTGGTATACAGGATGGGACCCAGAGCCTCGGGCATGCCTTCTGCTATTGAGCTATGCCATTTGTTTTTACTACCATCGTTAGTGGTGGTGTTTTGGAGGGTTTTTTTGTTGTTGGTGGTGGTGGTTGGGTTTTTGATTTGTTTTGTTTTCTTCAAGGAAGGGGATGTCGGGTAGAACCTGTGGTGTCTTTGAACTTCTGGTCCTTTGCTTGTACTTCTGGAGTATTGACTTGAGCAAACTATTCCAGGTTTCCCCATTATATTTGTGGGTTTTTCCCAGCTTTTTCTTTTGGCTTTATACTTTACATATAAATGTTAGTGTTTCTTTGTTTTATGTAACGAGATTAATATATTGTTATAGATGCTGTGAATACTTCTTGTTTGGACAGGATCTGTAGGCTAAGCTTCCCTCAAACTTCCTGTTAAGATGAAGGTGACCTTGTGCTTCAGATTGTCCTGCCTCCATCTTTGGAGTACTAGGATTGTAGGTACTTGACTTCATTCCCCATATACATAGTGCTGAGAATTGAGCACAGGGCCTTGTGCATGCTAAGCAACGACACTCTACCAACTGAGCTGTAGATCCCTGCTAGTCTTTATCTTGTTTAAGGTGATCATCTCTATTTAATGTTCCCTCTGCGCTTTTTCTAGGCTTTTTAATGTTTCTCTGTACCAGAGCCCTGGTTCCCTTGGGCTTTGTGTACCAGGCCTGGGACTCAGATCTACCTGCCTCTGCCTCCCAGGTGCTGGCATTAAAGATGTGTACCACCAAGCAGGACCCTGTTTTCTAAGTATATGTTATATAGCCTTTGTTCTCAGATTTAAAAGCTGTTCATCTGTGTCATTTGTCTTTTTTTCTTTTACTGATGCTAAAGTTGGAACTTCTGCTTTGAGTATGTGTGGTATATACTGAACCACTGAGATACTGTATAGTTTTTGTTTTGTTTTATAGATTTGGCTCTTATTTAGCTCAGAGTGGCCTTGAATTCTCAGTAGCTCAGGTAGGACGCACCCCAGACTCCTAATACTCTGCCTTAAGGCTAAGGTAAAGATTTCTGAGATTTTACTGCATTTGTCACCAACTCCTGGCTCTGGGTTCTTTGACTTTGAAATAGTATTTCAGTTTTTTTAGTTCATGCTGTTATTTGTTGTTTGTTTGTTTGTTTGTTTGTTTGTTTTTCTTGTGACAGGGTATGGGTGTGTATGTGTATATAGACCTGGATGTCAAGCTCCAGACTGGGCAGAAGGCATAGGTTCACCTGCCTCTACCTTCTGAGTGCTGGGATTAAAAGGTGTACACCACCACCAGCTGGCTATTTGTTCTTGAGACAGGGTCCTATTGTCTGAGCTGGCCTTGAATCAACATTGGCAAGAGTCACCATGGCCAGCTTGAGGGTTTTTTGGTTTTGTGGTTTTTTTCTTCTGATAAATTTGTTGTAAATGATTTCTATGTATTTTTTTCCTCTAATTTTTGTGTGTGTGTGTATATATATATATATATATAATTTTAAATTTATATTTCAGTTTGTTCCACAAAGAATTTGGGGGTATGTATATAGAAAATACAAATAACAAATGTATAAATATGTTTAAAATTCAGAAAATACAAATTAGAATTTAGTGTCTTACTAGGATTTTATTACTATGAATAGATACAACTCTTATTATTGTCAAGAAAAATATTTAATTGGGGCTGACTGACAGGTTCAGAGGATTAGTCCATTGTTGTCATGGTGGCAAGCATGGTAGCATGCAAGCAGACATGGTGCTGGAGAAGTAGCTGAGAGTTACACATTTAGATTGGCAGGCAACAAGAAAATGGAGTAATACTAGGCCTGGCTTGAGCTCAAAGCTCAAAGCCCCCACCCCCATGTGACATACTTTGTTCAACAAGGTCATACCTACTCCTATAATGCCATTCCCTATAGGTCTATGAGGGTCATTTCCATTCAAACACCACATGTTAACAAATTGATCAAGATATAAACAATTAAAAACGGATAACAAGGTCTATTACATGTCTTACTTACAAAGTGAAAAAAGTTTAAAAAAGAATTTACTTGCCTTGGCTGACTGGTTAAAAGCCCTTACAGTGGACCTGGGTTTGATTTCTGGCACTCATAAGGTAGCTTACAGCTGTAATTCTAGTTCCAGGAGATCAGACACTCTCTCTGGCCTCTGCCAGAGCATGGTGCACAGGCAAAATACCAAAATATAGACAATTAAAATAATTTAATGCAAAAGAGGAAAAAATAATCTTTTTTTGAATAAGAGCTTTTCTAAATAAGCATTATACTTACTGCAAATAAATTTTCACCCATGTTTCCTTTGGTATAAGCCAAGGGCATAATGCCAAAAACCTCAGTGAAAGCAGTTTTGTGAGGGATAAGGACTATGTGGCCTGTGTATGTCCAGCTTTTAGAAGGTCTGGTTTAAGTCTGGGATAAAGCCTAAGGTAGAATGTTAAATTCCACAGGGAGATCTAGTCAGATAAGGACAGAAAAGTCCCTTTTGGATTTACCCATTAGCAGTCATTGTTTGCCTCAGAGCAGCAGTTCAGTAGAATTCTAAGGAATGAAAACCAGAATTGCTGAACTAAGAGGTGGAAGAGAAGAATTAGAAACAGCAGATTCTGTCAAGTATACAGAAAATACCTGATAAAGACTACATGGTGAAATGAGATTGAAGATGGGACATATTTGGACAGCAGAGAGCTGAGAGAAAAGCCAAGAGAAGGCTAAAGGGGATTGGTGTAGCAGACTGGCTGAGGGATATATAGTTAAGTTATGGCACAGGAGCATGACATTTCAGGTGTCTTCTGTTCCCTTGCATCCACTCTGTCAAAGGTCAGAAAACTATTTGAAACAGTTTTCCTTCTTCTAACCCTTCACCCCCAATTGTCTAAGATCTCACTTGCTCAATCTAAAGGAAGCTCCTCCTTCCTCTTCTGTCTAGAAGTTGATGGTATAATTAATGGTTTAGTTGCTATTTTTTTTCCTCTTAAAAATTATTTGAGCTCGAGTGGTGGCACATGCCTTTAATACTCTGGAGGCAGAGGCAGATAGATTCCTGAGTTCAGGGCAGGCCTGGTCTACAGAGTGAGTTCCAAGACACCTAGGGCTATTATACAGAGAAACCCTGTCTCAAAAACAAAACTTGTTTTATTTTCAAACAGGTGTTATGTAGCTTGGGATGTACTTGAGACCTTTCTATGTAAGTGAGGGTGACCTTGATTTTTTTTTTTTTTTTTTTTTTTTTTTTTTTTAAAGACAGGGTTTCTCTGTGTAGCCCTGTCTGTCCTGGAATTAATTCACTCTGTAGACCAGGCTGGCCTCAAACTCAGAAATCTGCCTGCCTCTGCCTCCCAAGTGCTGGGATTAAAGGCATGTGCCACCACTGCCGGGTGTGACCCCTCTTTGTATAATTTCATTTTTTCCGCCATGATGATAGAAGATTCCTGTTGTGAGAATACCATTGTGATAGGGAAGGGACTATTATTGAGTGGTAGAGGGGCAGAGAGCCTCTCATAGGTACGAGGCCCTGGATTCTATCCCAAGCACTGCCCCCAAAGAAAAACAAAAACAAACCCCAACTACCAAAGAAACAATGTATCATTTTATAGTGATACTGGAACCCCCAGGGTAGAAGTGTTTAACCAAATAATGTTTTCCTTTGTTTGTGATATGTTGAAGGCTACAATCTGCCTTTCTTGAATTGAGAAAGTAGCAGGTAGTCATCTGTATGGAGAAAGTAACCTTTAGGCTCTGAAACAGGTTGCTCTCAGAGACTCAGGGAAAAGACCCAAGACAAGGAGCAGCTAAAGAAAGACTCCTTTCCTTAGGGTTAAGGAAAATTCAATGTTGTAGACCCCTTTTTAGTAGTATCATTCCACAAATGAGGTTTAATAAAATCTATGAACGGTGTGGTGGTCATAAACAAGGAAGATGGGAGAGGAGAGAGATTTAAGCAATGAGGATTAAAGCAGGAGTCAAGAAGGGAGGGGATGGATTAAAACTGCTAACAGGAACAAGGCAGCTGGAGAGTACTCCCTCCAGGGAGTAAAGGAAAGAAGCCAGAGACTGTTGGGTTAGTTATTGATTCAGAGGAGGGAATCACTTCTGGAGAAAAGCTAGACTGAATCTACTGCTCAAAGAGATGCACTGAGATTTCTAAGCAGGGATATGTTGCTTTTTCCTTTATGTGATGTTTCTCTAGAAGCTGTTGCTTTAAGACTTAAGTAGATGCTGATGTTCATTGAGTATTGTCAGCTCAACTCCTTGGCACACAATTGTTTTCGATTTGCATTCCTTTATATGTTTTTTTTTTCCTAACTGGTATAATTCTGTGACTTCTTTTATATAGGATTTTTATTTAATATTTAATATTTTGTTTTCAGATTTATAGCAAAGACAATTGATTTTTATGGGTTCAAATTATGTGCTACAAAACCCCAAAGAAGGCGTTAAAGAAAAAATTTTTCCTTGACTGTTGATTTGACTATAATCATTTGTTTGTTTGTTTATAAAGAAACAGGGTGTCATGTAACCCAGGCCTGCCTCAACTCACTCTAAACAAGGCTTAACATTAAATCCATTTTTTTTTTCCTTTTTCTCTCCACTTACCAAGTGGTAGGCTTACATGTGAGTGTTACTATATGGACTCCTGCTTCCGTTTTTATGGGATATTTATTTAAATAGTCCAGATAATGTAGTTATTCTCTGGCAGGGCTACCATTAAGCATTACCACACATGGGAATTAGTATCTTTTCTAATGGTGTCTGTAATGTCTAATGGGCCTGTTCTAATGTCTAATGTCTAATGTCTAATGGGCCTGTTCTCTGTTCTCCAGCTATTTGTATTATTGGTCTTGTTTGCTATGATGCTAACTTTGGAGCTTGTATGATCTGGAAAACTTAAAAATAGCCATAGCTGGTGAGGACATGGTGGCCCAGCAGAGGAGGCAGAGGCTGGTGGTTCTCTATGAGCTCCGGAGCTACACAGTAACAATTCTAGTACCCTGGAAGCTGAGGCAGAATTAGGCTGGCCTGGCTACAGAGTAACACCTATCTGAAGTAAAGAAGGAAAATGAGAAGAATGATGATAGCTTAAAGTTAAATGGCAGATCCTGATTGTTGGGTAGGGGTGAGCTCAAAGTTCTGTGTTTCAAACAAATGTCAGAATTATCCCAGTGTTGTTGGTTCTTAGACCTTACTTTGAGCAACACGCTTGCCTAGTCATGGGTTCTAGTGTTGGTGTTGAGAACTTTCATAATCAGAAGTACTAGATCTTACAAAACTCTGGCATGCTGATGCTAAGAAATTTTAAATTTATAGGTAGATTATAAAGTTCCTTGACTCTATCTTTTTTTTTTTTCTTTTTTTAAAATATATTTTATGTATGTGACTACACTGTCATTCTTTTTGGACACCCCAGAAGAGGGCATCAGATCCTGTGACAGATGGTTGTGAGCCACCATGTGGTTGCTGGGAATTGAACTCAGGACCTCTGGAAGAGCAGTCCCTGCTCTTAACCTCTGAGCCATCTCTCCAGCCTGACTCTTATCTTTTATAGTAACATTTTGTTATATTTGTCTTCATTGTGGTAAAACATTGCATTATTTAGCCAAATGGTGATGTCACCTTTGGGGAAGCAGAGAATTCAAGGCCAGCCTGGTCTACAGAACTAATTCCAGGACAGCCTAGGCTGTCTCAAAAAAACAAAACAAAACAAAACCAAGGGAGCTAGAGACATGGCTCAGGAGTTAGGTACACTGACTTCGCTCTTCCAGAGGTCCTGAGTTAAATTCCCAACAACCCCATGGTTGCTCCCAACCATCTGTAATGGGATCTGATGCCCTCTTCTTGTATGTCTGAAGACCAATGACATAACTAAATCTTTAAAAAAGAAAACAACAACAACAAAAAACCTGTTGTATTGTTTTGCTCTTAGATATTTAGAGCAAAGGACAATAAAAGCAGATAACAGCAATACAGACCAAACTAGAACTATCTAAGAAGTTTTCCATCATCCTTGTCTTTAGTCCACACGCGTTGGACTTTGTTGAATTGTCCAAAAGTTGCTATGTTGAGGATGTGGGTCAGAGGGAGAGGTCTTGCAGTCCTCAGCACCACTGACAGAATAACATGAGAGAGACACAGACAGACAGACAGACAGACAGAGATAAACAGCTTGTACATGCCTAGTCTCATAGATTTTCCTCTTATTTTAAATTTGATGGTTCTGTTTTGTGTTTTTGAGGTGCTATGTTGCATGACTTTACCTGAAGTGACCTAACCCTAACCGATGTTCCTTTACCTTAGGTACGGTATCAACCACAATCATAGAATGATTCCACGCACTTTGAGTCCCGTGAACAAGCCAATTTGTGAATTTACTGGGGTTACTTATAGGAGCATATACACTCAGACAGTTGTGTGACCAAACGCTCCGCCACAGGACAGGAATTCCCTGCCCAACTTTTGAAAGCAGCTCTGCTGAAAAGTGTCTTTCCCATACCCCAATAATTGTGTGCTGTGTATAGAAGTGCTTGAAGAGGGAATTTGTGGAACTTTTAACTTTCTAAGGTTCTTCAGCCATTAAATTTCATGAACTTCCTTAGGCTTATATTTTCCTTAGCTTCCTTTGTCTTCTGAGACTCCCTATTCTATCCTGGATAGAATGTTTGTTTGTTTGTTTGTTTCTCTCTTTCTTCTAAAAAGATGCATGACAGTTTTTTAAAATAGCTCAGGCTAGCATCGAAGTTGCTACATATCCAAGACTGACTTCAAGTTTCTCCTAATCTGCCTCTTGCTCCTGAATGGTTAGGATTGCAGTGTACATCACCATACCCAACTATTCTGAGGCGTTGTTCAGCACAAAGTCATGTGCTTTATTAGCAGCCATATAACAGCAAAGTAATGGCCTCAGGAAACTTTACTATCTAAGAATGAGCTGGATCTGAAGAAAATGGGAAGGACACAGGAACAGGACAAGGAGGGAGAACAACAGTGTTTGGGTACAAATAGAATTTCTTGTTGTAATAATTGGTTTTGTTGTTTTTTTGTTGTTGGACATATTGTTTCAAGACAGGGTCTCACTATATATCCTTGGCTCTCCTGGAACTCACTATGTAGACCAGCCTGGCCTTGAATTTACAGAGATACAGCTGCCTCTCAAGCCTAGGGTTAAAAGTTGTGAACCAGCCGGGCGTGGTGGCACACGCCTTTATTCCCAGCTCTTGGGAGGCAAGGCAGGCGGATTTCTGAGTTCAAGGCCAGCCTGGTCTACAAAGTGAGTTCCAGGACAGCCAGGGCTATACAGAGAAACCCTGTCTTGGGGGGAAAAAAAAGTTGTGAACCAAATATATCTTTCAGTTTGGGTGAGAAGGATTGAATTTAGGGCCTCATTAGTGCTAGACAGGTGCTTTGACAGTGAACTGTATTCTCAGACTTCTTTTCTTGTTTTGAGGTAGGGTTTCATAACATTACAATTGTAATTTATACAAGAATTTGCTTTTGACATGGTCATGCTACTTTTCTCCAAGCCTACCTTATTTTACCTTGAACCCTTTTCATCCTGAATCAGGCCATGGCTGTTTCTCTGTAGATTTCATAATGCCTTCCCAGAATGCTGGCTCAGACACAGTGCCCACACAGAGAATTTGTGAACTGTGTCTCTAGTAAAGTAGCCAGAGCTTTGTTTGAGACTGGACCAAGAACATAAAGCACTTTAAATTGTTTAGGGATACACACATACACACACACACACACACACACACATTCTCTTTCTCTCTCTCTCACACACACTCACTCACTCACTCTTGTTTTTGTTAGGTTACAGCATTGCTTTAAATCAGACTCACTTTACTGTCAGCTAGTTTTTTGTTTATTTTTAGATCTATGTGTATGGGTGTTTTTCCTGCATGCATGTACATATGCCAGTCACATGTGTGGTGCCCCAAGAGGTTAGAAGAAGGAATTGCAACCCCTGGAACTTGAGTTAGAGCCAGTTGTGAGCTCCATCTGAGCCTGGTCCTCAGAGAGAACAATAAGTGCTCATAACCATGAAGCCATCTCTCCAGCTCTCCATCTTACTCATGAAGGTTTTTTTGTTTGTTTTTGGTTTTTAGTTCTTAGTTATTTAGTGTTTGTGCGCGCGGGCACACACACAGGCACGCCACAGTACACATGAAAGTCAGAAGAGGGCTGGTGAGATGGCTCAGTGGGTAAGAGCACCCGACTGCTCTTCCAGAGGTCCAGAGTTCAAATCCCAGCAACCACATGGAGGCTCACAACCATCCGTAACGAGATCTGGCGCCCTCTTCTGGAGTGTCTGAGGACAGCTAAAGTGTACTTATATATAATAAATAAATAAATCTTTAAAAAAAAAAAAGAAAGTCAGAAGAAAATGTGTAGGAGTTGGTTCCTTCTGCTGCAGGCGTCCTGGGCATCGGAGTCGGGTCGTTACGCTTAGTAGCCAGTACTACTCTTCGTCATCGTGCGGCTGTTACTTTACTCTAGCTACTACCACGGTGTAAGAGACAGAAACTGTAGATAGGCATGGTGGCAGAGGCAGTCAGGCCTCCCTAGCAGTGTGATTACAGGCCCACACTGCCATGCCCAACTTTCCAAGTGGGTGCTGGGGATCAAACTCATGTCTTCATTGCTTTCTCAGAAAGCACTGAGCCATCTTCCTAGCCCCACACAATAAAGCTTTCTGAAAAATGGTATGACAAAGTATGGTCATTGGGGAGAATTTAGGAAAAACAGCAAGGAAGGCATGGGCTAGTTCAGTGAGGTCCTGGATTTGACACCCAGAGCCATTTAAAAGCAAGCAAAGTCTCTTCTAGTGCTTTATAAATAGATATAAAGCGTACTTTCTTGTTTTTGAGTTGGAGTCTCATTATATAGCCCTAGCTATTGTAGTCTAACTATAAACTCAATGACTTAGCTGTCTCTGCCTCAACAGTGGTGGGATTAAAGCTGTGCACCACCATGCCCTACTCCCTACAATGTATTTTTTAAACTAATTTTTTAAAACATTTATTTATTATTATATGTAAGTACACTGTAGTTGTCTTCAGATACACCAGAAGAGGGCATCAGATCTCATTAAGGATGGTTGTGAGCCACCATGTGATTGCTGGGATTCGAACTCACAACCTTCTTTAGAGCAATCAGTGCTTTTAACCGCTGAGCCATCTCTCCAGCCCCCTAAATTATTTTATTTTATTTTATTTTTTTAGTTTTTTTTCGAGACAGGGTTTCTCTGTGTAGCCCTGGCTGTCCTGGAACTCACTCTGTAGACCAGGCTGGCCTCAAACTCAGAAATCCGCCTGCCTCTGCCTCCCGAGTGCTGGGATTAAAGGCGAGCACCACCACTACCCAGCTAAACTAATTTTTTTTTAATTGCAGTAGAAAAAACATCATGTAGCTTCACTCTTAACCTTCAGCTCTGTTTTGCTTACTTCCTCTACAACTTCCTGCTTTTGATCTCTTCCCAGACTCTTCTCTATGATGTCTTCCAGGATCTTTTTTTTTTTTTTTAAATTGGTATTTTCCTCATTTACATTTCCAGTGCTATCCCAAAAGTCCCCCATACCCTCCCCCCCACTCCCCTACCCACCCATTCCCACTTTTTGGCCCTGGTGTTCCCCTGTACTGGGGCATATAAAGTTTGCAAGTCCAATGGGCCTCTCTTTCCAGTGATGGCCGACTAGGCCATCTTTTGATACATATGCAGCTAGAGTCAATAAGCTAATTTTTAATTGGAAGAAAAAAGTAAATGTATTTGTGTTTAATATTTTGAAATGTGTATATGTTGAGGAATCATTAACTTTAACATATATTGTCTCATTTGTAGTAAGAAAAGGCAACTATGTAGAGTGCTAACTATTGTCTGCACAGTGTACAATAGCTATCAGTTCTTCTGACTGAAAATTTTTATTCTTCATTGTACTCCAAATGAGTAAGCTTTAAACTAGCTTTACTGGTAATTTCTAATATAATTAAATATCCAGAATTAAAGTTTCTAACATCTAGTGTCTCTTTGTTGTTTATGACTGGGTGTCATTGTGTGGCCAAGCTACTCTCAAATTTCATCCTCCAGTCTCAGCTGTACACATGCTAGCTTTCTAGTCATGCCCCACAGTACTTAGCTCTGGTAGTTCTTTGTGGTAGAAGACTGACCTACTCCTTCTGTGATTCACCTGATGTCTTTAATAACATCCCAGTAATAACAACTAAAAAATAGCCTTAGACCTTACCAACTGTCTGAAGAAACTAAGTTCCCTCAGTTGTAGCTTCAACTTTTCCTTGTTTTTTCTTTTGGCAGTTTATTTGCATAAGAAACCAAAATTAACATTGTAGTGTTTCTCTTAGACTGAACTTCTGCAGTATATTTTAACACCTACTGTCACCAGTTTTCTGTTAATTTTGAGTATAATCTAGAGTCTTGATCAGTTTCAGATTTTTTTGTTTTGATTGGCAAGATTTATAATATAGGTGGTGAATTTTTTTTTCTTCCATCAAAGAGGAAGATATCTATTGAATAACCATTGATGGATGCCTAATTCATTCACTAAGGTGGGTTTTTGGGGGGTCTGGAGGTTGAGTTTTAGGGGTTTGGCTTGGTTTTTGGTTCTTAGAGATAGGGTTTCTCTGTGCAGGCCAGGCTGGCCTCAAACTCAGAAATCTGCCTGCCTATGTGTTCTAAGTGCTGGGATTAAAGGTGTGTGCACCACTACCACCTGCCACTCAAATGATTTTAGTTTAAAATGTGTACTTTGATTTGAGCAAACCACATCATAAATAACATCTGTGTTCTCCTTAATAAAGGAAGGGGAGATGGAAGGTGAGGCGGTTGAAGCCATTGTGGAGGAGTCTGAAACTTTCATTAAAGGAAAAGAAAGAAAGACTTACCAGAGACGCCGGGAAGGGGGCCAGGAAGAAGATGCTTGCCACCTGCCCCAGAACCAGACAGATGGGGGTGAGGTGGTCCAGGATGTCAACAGCAGTGTACAGATGGTAATGATGGAACAGCTGGATCCTACCCTTCTCCAGATGAAGACTGAAGTCATGGAGGGTACAGTGGCTCCGGAAACAGAGGCTGCAGTGGACGATACCCAGATCATAACCTTGCAGGTTGTAAATATGGAGGAACAGCCCATTAACATAGGAGAGCTTCAGCTTGTCCAAGTCCCTGTTCCTGTGACGGTACCTGTTGCTACTACTTCAGTAGAAGAACTTCAGGGGGCTTATGAGAATGAAGTGTCTAAAGAGGGCCTTGCAGAAAGTGAACCGATGATATGTCACACCTTACCTTTGCCTGAAGGATTTCAGGTGGTGAAAGTGGGGGCCAATGGAGAAGTGGAGACACTAGAGCAGGGGGAGCTTCCTCCTCAGGAAGACTCTAGCTGGCAAAAAGACCCAGACTATCAGCCACCAGCCAAAAAAACAAAGAAAACCAAAAAGAGCAAACTTCGTTACACGGAAGAGGGCAAAGACGTGGATGTGTCTGTGTATGATTTTGAGGAAGAACAGCAGGAAGGACTGCTGTCTGAGGTTAATGCAGAGAAAGTAGTTGGTAATATGAAGCCTCCGAAGCCAACAAAAATTAAAAAAAAAGGTAAAGTGAGTTTATCTCTAGTGGACTTGTACAACCATTTGGGGAAAAGGATACAACAGCCTGTATGCAAGTTATTTTGTCAAAAAAAAATTTTTTTAAACATCTAGTAAGTGCCATGGCTTTTAATCAGTCCAAAAGAAGGGTTTTATTTATGTTTTTAAGTCCTCAAGTGAAGTAAGTATTAATTCTGTGAATTAATTTCTACTTAGAGAATATAATTGTAGTTTGGGATTAATCTAAACATTGAAGCACTGTAACAAGTCTTATGTTTTGTTTTGCATATAGGTGTAAAGAAAACATTCCAGTGTGAGCTTTGCAGTTACACATGTCCCCGGCGTTCAAATTTGGATCGTCACATGAAAAGCCACACTGATGAGAGGCCACACAAATGCCATCTGTGTGGCAGAGCATTCAGAACAGTGACCCTCCTGAGGAACCATCTGAACACACACACAGGTGCGGCACAGTGATGTGGGCTACGGCGTGGTAAAGGTTAAAACACCGTCCTCACTCACGGTGACTGCAGTAAGAGGTTGAGGAATATTATTTTTGTTTCTTCTTGTAACCTTCATTTTTTCTCTAACATAATTCATAAAGATTTTATAGCATTACATTGTTGAGGATTTAACAGTGACAAGAAACGAGACCCAAATGTCCAAGTCAATCAATAGAAATAAAAGTAAAATCCTACCTATGTTAGAACTACGGCTTTCTTTTTGTTTCTTGTTGCTTCATCTCAAAGAAGGTAGGTTGTTCACAACTTAAGGATAGAAAAGTATAGTACCATTCTCAGAGTTCGTTTATTTGTTCAAATACAAAATATTCTTTAATAATGGTGTTCAGTATTCATGTTACATATGGCCAGATTCCAGTGAAGTGACTACATTCTCGACCTCTCTTGGACTCTTGTGCTGGCAAGTGTGTGTGTGTGTGAACTTTGACAAGAGCTATAGAGTTATCTGAGAAGAGAAAATGCCTTCATTAAGATTGGCCTGCATCCTATCATGTGGCACTCTTTCTTAATGAATCATTCATATGGCAGTATTCAGCCCATTGTAGGTGGTACCGCACCTAGGCTGCTTAGTCATAGGGTTTAGAAGAAAGCAGGCTGAAGCCCGGCAGTGATATCCACATGCTTTAAATCCCAGCACTTGGGAGGCAGAGGCAGGCAGATTTCTGAGTTCCAGGACAGCCAGAGAAACCCTGTCTCAAAAAACAAACAAACAAAAGCAAGCAGGCGAGCCGGGCGTGGTGGCGCACGCCTTTAATCCCAGCACTCAGGAGGCAGAGGCAGGCGGATTTCTGAGTTCGAGGCCAGCCTGGTCTACAAAGTGAGTGCCAGGACAGCCAGGGCTACACAGAGAAACCCTGTCTCGAAAAAACAAAACAAAAAAAAAACCAAAAGCAAGCAGGCTGAGCAAACCAGAGGGAGCACTCCAGTAAGCATAGTTCCCGCCCTGCCTTCCTCAGCAATGGAGTGTGACCTGAGAATGGAGCTGAAATGAACTCTCTCTTCTTCAAGTTGATTTGGTCATAGTGTTTTGTTTTGTTTTGATCATAGCTGTAGAAACCCTAACATAACTCTCTCTCTGAGCTTTTCTTTTATCTTTCTGCCTTGATCTTGGTTATAAGTCCTCTGATCCAGTTTTTCATGAAGAATAGTTTCTTCTCATATTTTCTACTTCTTTCAGAGTAGCTTTTCCTCTATCTTCATATTCTATCTTCACCATTTAAAATGGTGATTGTTGCCAGGCGGTGGTGGCACACGCCTTAAATCCCAGCACTTGGGAGGCAGAGGCAGGCAGATTTCTGAGTTCCAGGATAGCCAGGGCTATACAGAGAAACCCTGTCTCAAAAAACAAAACAAAACAAAATGGTGATTGTTGATTTGATTTGATATGCTGGTTGTCAGATTAAATTAGCTGTCTTGCTTTACATGCCAAAAGATTAGACAATTGATTGTCTGTTGCTTTAGAGTGTGTTATCTTTTGGGATATTCTTAGCCATCTAGCCACTTTACAGTGTGCACACACACACAAATGCATCTAGTACTTTGAAGACATTGTGTTACCCCGTGGTAGAATTAGTCAGTGTGTGTACACATTGACATGAGTACTCTGTCTTAAACTGTACTTAAGCTTTGAAAAGTTCATTCTGTGGTTATCCAGAATTGACTTGGTAAAACTTACTCACCTCGTTAAGCCAGCAAAAGTCAAATGCATACATACTTGAGTGCCACTTCCCGATGAAGAATAAGCTTTTCATTTTCTAAATGTGCTTATATTACATTCTAGGAGGCATTCTTTGGATTGTTTGTTTTACTAAGACAGGGTCTTCTACATAGCCCTGGCTGTCCTAAAATTTACTATGTAGGCTAGGTTGCCTTATAGTGCTGGGATTAAAGGCATGCACCACAGTGCCCAGCTTCTAGTGGGTACTCTTGGCTATAAAGTTATAGCAAACGAAAAAAAAGACTTGCTGAACATGAACCTTGAGCAGAAGGACATGGTGGTCTTGTAGTACAGCCTGATGGGTGCTCCACGACAGTCTCCAGTTTAATAATTGTCAAGCTTTTTTCCCCGAGACAGAACTCTTTTCTTCCCGAAATAACACTAGATAAAAACCAGAGGTTATTATTTTGATTACCTTGTTCCTGAAATTAGTGCTGCTTTCCTTCCCTTGATAATTGTTTTATTTTTCTGTGCCACCAGATTATATATACACGCTTCATAGAAAGAGTTTCTCCATTCTCTCCTAACTTAGTGGTACTGAAGAAACAAATTTAACGAGTGAATAACCATTCCTTTCCATTTTTTTCTTACTGTAGTTCTTCCATCAGCACTTCCCTGTTCATACTTCATCTTTTTAGAAAGTCATTTTTGTAGAGTTGTTCATGGTCTTTTATGCCTGTAAACCTAAGCACTCAGGAGGCTGGGCACTAGGAATAAGAGTTTAAGGTCAGTCTGGGTTATATATTTATGTATTGAGACCTTACCTTTGAAAGGAAGGAAGAATAATTTCTGCAGGTGTCTTTTCTCATTCTTGACATTGTGATTTTCCAAATTACAATTGTTTTTGGTGGGAGGAGGTGTTTAGAAACAGGGTTTGGGGCTGGTGAGATGGCTCAGTGGGTAAGAGCACCCGACTGTTCTTCCGAAGGTCCAGAGTTCAAATCCCAGCAACCACATGGTGGCTCACAACCATCTGTAACGAGATCTGGCGCCCTCTCCTGGAGTGTCTGAAGACAGCTACAGTGTACTTACATATAATAAATAAATAAATCTTTAAAAAAAAAAAAAAAAGAAAGAAAGAAAGAAAGAAAGAAAGAAAGAAAGAAAGAAAGAAAGAAAGAAAGAAACAGGGTTTCAATGTAGCCCTGGCTGTCCTAGAACTTAGCATGTAGACCAGGATGGCCTTGAACTCAGACTATCCCCGAACCCTGCCTCTGTCACCCAAGTGCTAGGTTAAAGGCATACAACACCACTGCCCACTTAATGTTGTTATATTTAGGACTAAAATACACTGGAATTTCTATTAATGGTTGGATTCTTAGTAACCAGTATATTTGCCAAACAGAAATAAGAAGGATTTTTCTATTCAAAGGCACTAGAATCAGATAATTAGTAGAAACTAAAGTTTAGCATGTGTTCTCACATCTTAAGAACTATTGACGAGAATTTATCCAGGGCTCCATGAATTGTGCCATTAATTCCTGTTATTCCCTACTTCCTTTAGGTACTCGTCCTCACAAGTGCCCAGACTGCGATATGGCCTTTGTGACCAGTGGAGAATTGGTGCGGCATCGTCGTTATAAACACACTCATGAGAAACCATTTAAGTGTTCCATGTGTGATTATGCCAGTGTAGAAGTGAGTGTCTAGTTCTTTATTACTGAGAGCTTTCTTAGACCATGGTGGGCTTTTTTGTTTGTTCTAAAGAATACCTATTCTAAGGCTGAGCATGCTAGTTCATGCCTTTAATCACAGCACTTAGGAACCAGAAGCAGATGAGTCTCAGAGTTCAAGGCTAGCCTGGTCTCATAGTGAGTACCAGGACAGCCAGGGGAGAGAGAGAGAGAGAGAGAGAGAGAGAGAGAGAGAGAGAGAGAGAGAGAGAGAGAGAGAGAGAGAGAGAGACCGACCGACCCTATCTTAAAAAAATAAATAAACATACCAATTCCATATATTAGTACAAGAAAGTTCTCCTATGCTTTGAAAAAATAACTGTACCCAAGTCATTTCAAAACGGAAGGTTTGGTGTATACCCTTTTGATCGTAGCATTGGACAGGCTGAGAATTGTTAGTTTGAAATTACCTTGGACTAGATACTGAGTTTGAAACCAACTCTAATATAGTTAAGAGCCTGTCTTAATTGCAGTACTAGAAGGTTTAGAGTTGGAGCTATAGATGAGTGGTACAGTGCTTGCCAAGCAGCCGAGTTCATGAGGCTCTGAGTTTGATTCCCATCACTTAGAAAAAAGGGGGAGTGAGGGGTGTAGGAAAGATAATTGGCTTTATTATTTGAATTTCCCTATTGCCAAAACTGGATAAGGACAAAGGGGGAGGTTACATGACATTAGTAAGCAACCAAATCAAATATATTGAAAAATAAGTGGTTAAGTATATCCAAAACAAAACTAATTCAGCAGTGTGTGTATTACTTTATAGGGAGCTGGAAGAGGGGTAATAAAATTCAGTTCTCATTACTGTGTCAAGTTCCAACAAGACTAGGGAAAAGCCAGAGCAAATCCCTCTTAATTACGTCTGACTCACTGAAGTGATCCATCATGCCTATGACCTCAGCAGTGGGGAGGCTGAAGCAGGTGGAGTGCTGCAGGCTTTAAGCCAGCCTAAGCATTAGAAACCTTGTCTCAAATCACATCATCATCTAGGATCTTATTGCTACTGTTTCATTGTTGTATTGAGAATTACAGCTAAGGGAAGAAAGTATATTACAAGTAGACAAAAATTACTATTTTTTAATTATTTGAGACAAGGTCTAACTATTTATGTATACCAGGATGGCTTGGAGCTCACAGAATTCTGCTTGCCCCGCCTCCTGAGTGTTGGGATTAGAGGCCTGTTCCTCCACACCCAGCTGTTTGGTTTTTTTCTTTCCTATTTTTCTATTTGGGTTGGGGGTGGGGATGCTTCCTTCCGATCCTTGACTATAGCAGTTTTTCTTTCACCCTGTAGATTTTTACATTGAAACTCCATCATCAGCAAATGATTTACTCAGTCATTTTGCCAGGCCTTAAAACATCATTTCTTAAAGATTTTTATTTTTTAATTTTAGAGAATATACAGCAGTAAAAGATCTTAGACGAATTCAATGGAGGGAGACCAAATATAAAAAAGTATGGGCTGGGCAGTGGTGGCGCACACCTTTAATCCCAGCACTTGGGAGGCAGAGGCAGGTGGATCTCTGACTTTGAGCTCAGCCACGTCTACAGTATTTGTTCCAGGATAGCCAAGGCTACACAAAGAAACCCTACCTCAACAACAACAAGTATATAGCAATGAACATTTTTTTTTTGCACGAACCAGTGTTTGAACCCATTTCCTTAGGCATGAACTCAACCACTGAGCTGTGTCTCCAGTTTCCAAACATCTCGTACTAGTGTAAAAGTTGTGTATCTCTTACCAGTAATGCTTAACACCAAAGGTGCTTGAAGATTTCTTCCAGGTTTTGTTTTTTGTGGTTATTTGTTGGGGGTTGGTGAGTTAGGATTTTAAGTTATGTGTGGAGTGGTTTGGGTTCCCAGGAGTGCTGGGGCCACGGGAAGTTGGGTCCCTTGGAGACGGAGTTGCAGGAGGTTAGCTGTGGGCTGCTGTAACCCTGCCGTGGGTCTTTGAAAGAACACTGGACGGTCCGAACCACTGATCTGAGCTCTCTCTCCAACCCCACCTTGTTTTGGATTTTAGAATATTTGCATAAATAATACTGATATCTTGGCAAAGGGACTGAAGTGTAAGCATAATTTTGTGCACAGAGATGTAATTTTATGCAGTTACTTATGGTATAACTGTTTTCAGTGAGACCCACCACATAAGATCAGTATCAAATTTGCTACTTGCTGATGTGTTGATTCTTAAAATTTTTAAATTTGGGACACTGGGTGTGGATGTAGCTCAGTGGTAGAATACTAGGCCCTGTCTTGAGTCTCCAGTACTGTTAAAGAGAAAAATAGTAATAATATTTAATTATTTAAATAGTAATAATTTTAAACCTCTTTCAATTGGAGTTAGACCACCTATACTAAGAATAATAGGAACTATGAAACTTTGAGGTGGTTCCAAATCTAGTAGTGACATGATTGAAATAACAGTAAAATCCATTTTTGTAATTTTTGATTTTGAGACAGAGTTTCTCGGTGTATCCCTTGGTTGTCCTAGAACTCGCTCTGTAGACTAGACTGCTCTCAAACTCAGAGATCCACCTGCCTTCACCTCCCAAGTGCTGGGATTAAAGGTGTGCTCCATCATGCTCTGCTCTTTGTTGTATCTTTAGACAGAAAAGGTTACACATTTTTGCAAAGGGCATAAATTAGTGAAGATTACAAGTTGATTCCAAAGTTTTAGCAACAGACTAAATGTGAATGAAAAGTTAAAGAAAAATTTGAAAGTATATAGAGAGATGTGTTCTGTTGACTTGTGAGACTCCGGTAAATCAGGCAGGTATGGGGACAAGGTACTACTACTGTGAGTGGAAGAGCACTCTTAGCCTGCATATGGCATATCCTGAACATGGCAAAAGGAGCAGGCATTGAGGAAACTGCAGGGATAGGTACTTGACCACTGAACAAATGAGAACAGTTAATATAGAATTCTCATGGGTATGGGAGGGGTTTCTCTTAAAATCAGAAGGCTTTTTCCAAAAATTTCAGAGAGATATTATGAATATCCAAAGTACTTTTTAGAGTCATGTTTGAAACTCATAGTTTGGGATAGGGTACTTACTAAGAGATGGAAAGCACAGTGAGTGGCAAGGAAGAGAGACCAGACTCATAAATCTCAGCCTGTCTAGGAAATACAAATGAGAGGACAGCATGTAGGGGAATTAAAACATGACCTTGGAGTTGAATTTTGTAGGAAATATATGTATATATATGGCATGAGTTGTTTACTAAAGTATTGTGGATTTTCAAATAGAATAAAAGGGCTGGAGGTGTGGCTCAGTGGTAGAGAGCTCTTGCCTAATACAAGTCCCTGGGTTCAATCTTTAGGACCACCATCACCAGACACACTAAGTGGTAAAGATTAGTATACTATCATGTGCCTTACCACCCAACTCAACTCAATTATTAGTGTGCCTGTTTTGCCAAATGTGTGTCCTGTCAGTTTACCCCGTCTACTTGGATTGTAATATTGCTGAGAGGAAGCAAAGGGACTTTAACTTTAGTGCCTCCAAATTAAGGTTTTGTACCTAAGCCATAGAGTTCATATTATAGTCCATGTTAACAGAAGTATAAGAGGTTCGTTCGGTTGCTTTCATGTTTCAGGTCAGCAAATTAAAACGACACATTCGCTCTCATACTGGAGAGCGCCCGTTCCAGTGCAGTTTGTGCAGTTATGCCAGCAGGGACACATACAAGCTGAAAAGGCATATGAGAACCCATTCAGGTAGGACTTCTCCCCTCCTGGTACTAATGAGCTGCTCCTCAGTGAATCCTGTAAACTGCCATGTGCACCCAGGGCTTACCTGAATGGAAGACCATTAAGAAAAGCTCTGGCCGGGCGTGGTGGCGCACGCCTTTAATCCCAGCACTCTGGGAGGCAGAGGCAGGTGGATTTCTGAGTTCGAGGCCAGCCTGGGCTACAGAGTGAGTTCCAGGACAGCCACGACTACACAGAGAAACCCTGTCTCGAAAAACAAAAAAAAAAAAAAGAAAAGCTCTGGCATATCCTCTGAATTGATGGTTTGAAAATACACTCAAAGGCGATTTTATTTGAGTCTTATAATGTGAAAATGGTCCTTTTAAGGGAGACATCAAATGAAATTAAAATCTCATGTTTATCTTTAAAAATCCGGGTAGAAGCTGGATGTGGTGGTACACACTTCTAATCCCAGCAAAGGCGAGCAGCTATTTGGAATTTGAGGCCAGCTTGGTCTACACGGCAAATTCCAGACTAGCCAGGGCTGCATAGTGACTCCTTGTTTTGTGTTTCAAAAAATAAAATTATAAGTCTGGATAGATTATCCAATTTTCTCTGGTTTCTAAGTACTGTCATTTTATAAAAAGACAAGCTTGTGCTAAGTGTCGTAGCGCTTAGTAAGAGTATCTCTGGTGCCAAGCCATCCTAGGCAACAAGACAAGACCTGCTTCAAAAAATAAAAGAGAAGCCGAGCATGGTGGCACACCCCTTTAATCCCAACACTTGGGAAGCAGAGGCAGGCGGATTTTTGAGTTGGCTACACAGAAAGAACAATTTAGTTCTAGTCCCCCCTGCCCAAAGTAAGCTTTGCCATAAGAAATCCTGTCCTAAAATAGAAGAGTGTAGAAAGCCAAGCTGAGCGAAGGTCTAGGATTTGTTTGCTAATTCTGAAGATAGGTATGAGTTGAACAATTAATTACACCAAGCTTTATCTTCTCAAGCAAGGCCTTAGGTTTTATATTTGTCTACCACTCCTCTATTCACCTACGAAGCTAAAGCTATAGTATTCATTCATTTAATTTGTTCGTTCTGTATTTCCTTTTAAGGGGAAAAACCTTATGAATGTTATATTTGTCACGCTCGGTTTACCCAGAGTGGTACCATGAAGATGCACATTTTACAGAAGCACACAGAAAATGTGGCCAAATTTCATTGTCCCCATTGTGACACTGTCATAGCCCGAAAAAGTGATTTGGGTAAGTAGCAGTAAGAAACAAAGAATTCATGAAAATAAGATAAAAACTTGACCTTAAACTCAAACTTTTGTGTATGTTGATGAATGGCTTACCTTAGTAAATGCCATTGCTTAACTCCTCCTCCCCTGGCTGCTTTCTCTTCATTGGAGTGAAACCACAAGTTAAATGCATCTAGAATATAGATTATACATAAGGTCACGGGAAGCAGTGTACCTGTCATAGTAGCTTCCATTCTCTGAATACGGGCGTAAAAGGTTTCAATTAAGACCAGTTTCCTTCACGTTCTTCAAGAGTATTTGTGCATTCGGTGAGTAATTCGTTTGGTGGTAACTGTTCCTATGTATTTTTAAGCCAGAGTTACATAGAGGGAGAACTCATCTATAGAAATTTTAATGTAACACATACTTGCACATTAGATCATCTAGTGTTCTCTCTTCATCTTTCTTACTAAAGAGAAACAGAAGTTAGGAATAGTAAGTGCCAGCATTTGGAAAGTTGAAGCAGAAGCATCATCAAGGCCAGACTGGGTTATGTGAGACTGTCTTAGACAGAAGATAAAGAGATTAATTACTTATTGACAAACACCTGTGGTCCCAGTTTCTCAGAAGTCTTAAGCAGGAGAATCCTTTGATTCTGGGGAGTTTAAGCCTAGCTTTAGCCAAATTAGAAGGCTCTGCTTTATTTACTACATGAAAAAATCATAAATACTACTCAGTCTGCGCTCTCAACCCAAAAGTCACTGCTTCCTGAACTTTTGTGTTGACTGTCAAAGCCAGAGCCGCTCATCTGCTAGCAGCCAAGAACTGTACCACTAAGTTATATTCTTAGAAATACTCTTTACATTCACTTACATTTTTGTGGTTTAGATTTTTCTGTTTACAGTTGATCTTTACAGTATGAAGTAAGCAAGGTGTATCTAGTTTTAAAAGCACAGCGGTGAGTTTAATGCTCAGAAAGATGTACCAGATGTTCAATATAATTTATGAGTGGCAAAGCTGGGCAGAAGCCAGAGTTCCCTGGAGTTGTTGTTTGTTTTGTTTTGTTTTGTTTTTTGTCTTATTTTGATCTTTAGGGGTTGTTGTTTTGTTGACTGTACTGGGAATTGAACCCAGGCCGTCTCAGAAGTAACATGAAGAGTAATATAGCGGGACACCGATGTCCTTCTGCAGCCTCTGAGCCCAGAGATGAGTGTGTGAAGTGTGTGTACTGTCTGTCTCTTCCCCCAGCCTCCCATGCTGGGATTGAGCCTGGTCAACAGAATTGGTCCTCTTGTCTTTTTGGGTTTTAGTTTCTCTTAGGGGAGAGACACTGGCTTTTCGCATCATATGTTTATAATCCCAACATGGGCTGCTCCTCCGGAGCAGTCCTCCGACTTGCTCTTTCAGGGCTGCTCCTTTTGTTCCTTAGTATATTAATTCATTTGTGGCACAGATCCTTTGGCTCTGCTCTCTAGAGGTGCCATGATGCAGTAGAGTTAGACACGTCTTTCCCTTTCTTTAACTACTAACCTTCCTGTTTTTTCTTCTTAGGATAGAAAGACAGCAGGGAGAAATTTCCTGTTACAAAACCAACTATAATATCCTTGTAGTTACATTTACCTTCATCTTTCCTGTCCATCTTTAGGAGTTGGTGTGACTTTCCTTCTCTGTTCCTTGTCCCTTCACCCTCAGCCCCACTTTTTGGTTTTCCTGACATGTTTTCATTATTACTTTGTTTATCTTCACACTCATACTCCTGGATCTTTCTTTTCAAGTTGGTGTACTCCTTTCTCTCCTATCCACAAAAGAACTATTTTGAATAAGGCCTCATGGTATAGAAGAAAGCTGGTGACAAAGCTGAGTGGTCAAGTGCTTACCTAGTATGTGTAGGGCCCTGCATTCGATCTTTAGTACCACAAAAACATTTTTAAAATAACTGAGTTTTTCCAAATGTATCCCACAACACTCATACACACTCCATACCATCCCATATTGCTGGAAATTAAATCTGGGTCATGTTGTGTGATAGGTAAGCTATTTCTCACTGAGTTACATCCCTAGCCCTAGGTTTAACTCCCTTACTTCCAGCCAGCCATAATGATCAGTTTTGTCCCTTGTAGTCTTTCCTTCCCTGTGTTTATCGTCCCTTTCATTTGCACTATCTACTGGCACTCCAGTAAAAGGCCTTGCTGAAACACTACTCATTTTATGTGCTTCCCTAACAGTGCCTTCCCCCAACAAACAAGCGGTGCACTGCACTCTCTGTAAAGCACTTTTTTTCCCTTGGCCTCTATGATTAAAGTGCTCTTGGGTTTCTCTCTTTGGTAGTTCCTCCCCTTGCCCCCCTTTTTAAAACTGGTCCCTCTTCTCAGTGGCCCTAACTCTTAGCCTAACCCAGGCTGGGTGTGGTGGTGAAGGCTTCTAATCCCAGCATTCAGGAGATGGTTAGGCAGTTATCTGTGAGTTCCAGGCCAGCCTGGTCTACATTGTAAGCTATTTGAATCATAGAGACCCTGACTCAACAGTGAAACAAGCCTGGCCATACTAGTGCTTACTCTTAGCCTTTTGTCTTAGTGACCTCATCAGCTCCCTGGTTCCACTCCTGTTTTAGTACCAGACTATCCTTTTCTGTTCCCATCCCTATTTTAATGTCATTGTTTGGGATTCAGACTATAGGTCTGGAATGACCTACCCTTCCCTGCCAGGACAGACACAGGATGGTCTTAATCCCTGTCCACTGCTCCTCACCTCAGTCAGTGGCTTTGTCGTCATTGGGTGTTATCTCCAGCACCCACGCCTTTCCTCACATTTAGTCCCTGACCTCCATTGCTCTCACTTCCTGGATTTCTCAGCACTTCCGATTGCTTCCGGGTCCAGTGCAGTCCCCAGGCTTCCATCTTTGACCTGTTATCTCCCCATCTGTTGTTACTGTTGGATGGAGATAGAGAAGGAGAAGGGTGGGGCCAACACAGCACTAGGGACTGACTCAGGCTCTCACCTACTAACCAAAGGTTTTACTTCTGATCTCATGTTCTTAAGAAACCCATGTTCTTAAATATAGTACTAACTTGTTGAAATATTTAACTTGTGATTTTTCCAAGTTCAGCTTGGCTTTATATTTTGTTTGCAGGTGTCCACTTGCGAAAGCAGCATTCCTATATTGAACAGGGCAAAAAATGTCGCTACTGTGATGCTGTGTTTCATGAACGATATGCTCTCATCCAGCATCAAAAATCACACAAAAATGAGAAGCGCTTCAAGTGTGACCAGTGTGACTATGCTTGTAGACAGGTAGGTGCTGTGTTAGTTAAAAAGCCATTGATGCTCTCTCCATGTCAAGTATCATGTGACTAGAATGGTTCTTTTTTTTTTTTAAATTGAGATATGGTTTCTTTGTGTAATCTCTTTGTACATTAGGGTGGCCTTAAATTTAGAGATCCATCTGACTATTGCTTCCTGAGTGCTGGGATAAAAAGTGTGTGCCACCACACCCAACCTAGTAACTCTTTCTAAGAAGAATATTTTTCAGACAAGTATAAGGAATCATAGATGCTACTCTTTATCATTTGATTCTGGGTCTCCATATACATATACATTGGTCACAATTGATATCTTTTTTTGGTTTTTGTTTTTGTTTGTTTGTTTTGTTTTGTTTCGAGACAGGGTTTCTCTGTATAGACCAGGCTGGCCTCGAACTCAGAAATCTGCCTGCCTCTGTGGTGGGATTAAAGGTGTGCACCACCACCGCCCTGCAGTCATTCTTGACTATATAGTGAATTAGAGTCCAGCCTTGGCTACGTGAGACTATGCCTGGAATAAAAGCAAACCAAAAAATCCCAAGGGCATTCAGTCCAAGACTTGAGAGAAGAATCTGGCCCCAAAATGATTCTTAAACTGGAGTGAGCAGCTTTCTCTGTGCTGGGGTTTTAGGGACACACTTTTGCTTCCCTATGAATAGACTGTTACCATCATGGCAAACATTGTTAACCCTTGAGGGTGACAGCCCTGTGACTCTCGGAGGCCTTTCTGACAAACAGTTCTGTTTCAGGAGCGGCACATGATCATGCACAAGCGCACTCACACGGGGGAGAAGCCTTATGCCTGCAGCCACTGCGACAAGACCTTCCGCCAGAAACAGCTCCTCGACATGCATTTCAAGCGCTATCATGATCCCAACTTTGTCCCTGCTGCCTTTGTCTGTTCCAAGTGTGGGAAAACATTCACCCGCCGGGTAAGGGTCAGGCTCCTGTTATGGTTCTTAATAGCATACACTTGATCTGCAGTTACAGAATGGAGTTTTTGCCACTGGAGTAATAAATGTAGGGATACTTTTGCCATTTGAAAAGTTATTCCTGGGGGCCTAGCAAACACAGAAGTGGATGCTCACAGTCATCTATTGGATGGAACACAGGTCCCCCAATGGAGGAGCTAGAGAAAGTACCCAAGGAGCTAAAGGGGTCTGCAACCCTATAGGTGGAACAACAATATGAACTAACCAGTACCCCCGGAGCTCGTGTCTCTAGCTGCGTATGAATCAGAAGATGGCCTAGTCAGCCATCACTGAGAGGCCCCTTGGTCTTGCAAACTTTATATGCCTCAGTACAGGGGAATGCCAGGGCCAAGAAGTGGGAGTGGGTGGGTAGGGGAGCAGGGTGGGGGGAGGGTAAGGGGGACTTTTGGGATAGCATTTGAAACGTAAATGAAGAAAATACCTAATTAAATAAAAATAAATAAATAAATATAATACCCATTAAAATTGCTCTTTATGAGAGTTGAAACTGACAAATATTTAGAAATAAGATTACTTGAGTAGGCTGAGAGTAAAAAGGCATTTCCTTGGGTGGATTGAAATCTGTATTTCATCCTATCCCTAATTAGTCTGACTCGGCTCTCTCTGTTGGTTAGCCAAGTCAACACTGGCCAGCTATTCTGAAACTCCCCCAAGTTTCTGTGTGACTGCAGGCACTGAGCTCAAACCCCTTCTCAGTCCCCATACACCCATGTGCTCGGGGCCCAGCCTTCTTACTGGTGCTTCCTCACTCCTTTCCTCTCTCTGTCTCCTCCCCATCCCTGACGACTACGGATGCTGTGCATCTTTCCTGAATGGGATGGGAAGAACATGTTGAGTACAGTTAGCAGAATTTTGAGACTTTATGGATTCCTTAAAGTTTGTTTTTGTTCAGTTAAAGAGAACTTTGAGTCTGAACTTTGTTCTTTTAGTAGTGTGAAACAAGGTTTGTTCCTTTTGTCAGAACACAATGGCAAGACATGCAGATAACTGTGCTGGTCCAGATGGCGTAGAGGGGGAAAATGGAGGGGAGACAAAGAAGAGCAAACGAGGAAGAAAAAGAAAGATGCGATCTAAAAAAGAAGACTCCTCTGATAGTGGTAAGTGGGTCATTGTTGATTTGGTTAGAGGTGACACATCAGAGGCCCAGTTTTCAGTAAATCTGTGTAAGGTAGTAGAGGCAAGAAGGCTCCTCTCCTTTATGCTTGGAATCTTTCTAAAGCCAGGTGCTACTCACAGAGGGGGAAGCAGGAAGATCAAAGCAGAGTTCCCATGCCAGCCTCTCCACAGCAAGTGCAAGGCTAGCCTTGGCATCTGAAATGTCAGATGACCCCCCCCCCCAAGTTAGAAGTGATGACATAAGCATGAGGTTGCATAGCTCTGTAGTTTGCTGCAGTGCTCCCTGCTGCTATAGACTCTGCAGTGTCTTCTCTTTTCCTGCTACCTACCATGCTCTTCATTATGTTCATGTTCTCTCTCTGAAGAAACTACTGACAGCCTCTACTAGATCTGTACTGTTCTTTCTTCTGACTTCACCGCTGGTTTCACTCGTAGGTCTTACAGATAACGTAACACTAGAACACTGGAGGCAAGCTGGACTCTATCCTATTCTAGCGAAGGCCATATAGCCTTATTTACACTATAATTTCTGTTAGCTATCTGCACAGGTTGACCACAGAATTATTCCAAACTTTCTCAAAGCCAAAAGCCTTTTGACCTTGTTAGCCTTTCTCTGCATTTCCCCCCATTTCTGGCTGTATCTGTTTAATTTTCTAGGCATAGGGCAGTGGAGACTTAGTGAGCTCCACAAGGAAGCATCTTGTTTCTGATACACTGCCACCTACAGTGTGTTCTATCTCTCAGGACCTTTTTATCTTCAGATGAGGCCTTCACCCATGGCTCTAACTTTAAACATTCAGTGAATGAGTGTTAATAACCATGCAGCTTGGAGGGAAGCAGACAGTGTACCCTATGTGCCACACATAGTACTGGGCAAGGGGTACTAAGTACTTTCTGGCTGCCTGTAAGTGTTGACAACAAAGCTGCCTCAGATGAATGTCAGAGGCTTGAATCCCACCCACAGCAGTTTGAGCTGCTCACCTTTCCTGTAAATAAGGACAGTGCTGTGTGTGTGTGTGCTCGTGCGTGCGTAGACCAGAGGTCACACCCCTGGGGTACTCCTGGGATATTTCCCAAATACTAGGATTATTCGTAGACCAGAGGTCACACCCCTGGGGTACTCCTGGGATATTTCCCAAATACTAGGATTATTTGGCACATATCACTCCAGGCTCTCTTTATTAGTATTTAACCTTTTAATAATATGTGTATGTGGGGAAATAAACATTTATATTTAATACACATTTATATTTATATAGGTGTGTGGCATGAATTCAGACTTCAGTGGAGGCCCAAATCATTAAATCCACCTATTGTGAATGCTAGGAACTGAACTCAAGAGCAGGAAGTGCCCTTAACCACTGAGCAATCCTTTCAGCTCCAAGGCCTTTAAAGAAAATACGGGTGATGATGATCAAATTCTCAAGTCCTCAGGTTTTCATGACAAGCACTTTACTAGCCGAGCTATCTCCCGAGCTCTGGATATATCCTCTTAACTGAAATAATGAAACCTAATAAAAGGGACTTTTTATATTGTAGTGAACGATATAAAGGCTGTATTTATATAGAGTATAACCCAGGGTGGCTTTAAATTCCCCACTCTCTTACCTCAGCCTTTCATGAACTGAATTTTGTGTGTGTGTGTGTGTACACACACTACCATATGCAATTGTCTGTTTCTTGAGCCTCAAAGCACTATTGGGTGGGTGCTACAGACACTCCCTGAGGAAGTGGAGGAGAGGTGTGTCAAGTCAACACAGCAAGTAAGGTCCGAGGCTTCAAAACTTTATTATCTGAGTCTTTGTTAGTATTCCCTTCACTTACCCCCTTTACGTTTAATAATTTTAAAGGTGGGATGTAGCTCAGTAGTACTTGCCCAGCATGCACAAAGCTCTAAGTTGAGTCCCCAGCACTGCGGTAAGTAGATGTTATGGCATCCACTTATACATTTAGGAGTTGGAGGCAAAGAGGATCAGAGAAAGAAAACAGTCCCAGAACTTTGCCTCTTGCCCTGGTAAACAGGATTCACATTGCATCCGAAGTTTCTGTATTTCCTTCTCATATAGGTAGGTGTGTGCACACGCCCATATGTTCCTGCCTCTGTCCAGTCAGAGATGAGCATCTCTGTCTTCATGCTTCAACTTAAGCTCAGTCTCCTGCTCTGCCTTTGTATAATAAGAGAAATATTTGTTATTATTTACCTTAGGGCTATTTTGTAGTTTGTTACATAACTGATAAAAGACGAAGCTGTCTGTATAGTTTGAAACTCAGCTTTTTTGTTTGTTGGTTGGTTTTGTTTTTTGTAGTAGTCCTTAAGCTCTGAGATCCACCTGTCTCTGCCTCTTGAATGCTAGAATTAAAGCATTAATTCTATCACCATGTGGCATTCTTATTCTTAGACTCAGTATACTTATATATGAGTACTCAGTATTCTTACACTAAGCAGCTCACATGAAATGTGGAAGTAGGTATTTTTCTTTTTGATAAGGCTCTCTCTTCTTAGCCATGGCTGTCCTGTAACTCGGTATGTAGAGGCCAGGCTAACCTTGAACACACAGTGATCTGCCTGCCTCTGCCCCCCAACTGCTGAGATCAAAGGTGTGCATCACCATGCCCAGCCTAGGACCTTTCCTTAAGGGAATATAAAACAGTGTTTTCAGAACATTTAACTCTCTGCTTGCTTTCTCTTTTACCACTCACTCTGCTTGACCCACCACCTGTGCTTTGATTTCTTGAGAAGAAAATGCTGAGCCGGATCTCGATGACAATGAGGAGGAGGAGGAGCCTGCTGTAGAAATTGAACCTGAGCCAGAGCCTCAGCCCCAGCCTCCGCCTCCACCTCAGCCTGTGGCCCCGGCCCCACCACCTGCCAAGAAGAGAAGGGGGCGACCTCCTGGAAGAACCAACCAGCCCAAACAGAACCAGCGTAAGTTGCCTGCCCTGGCTCAGTGAGCATCTCATGTGAGGAAGCAGACTGTGTTTGTGAAGATGGGGACTGAGCTTTGAGAACAAGTGAAGGTCATCACACAGGCACAGATGCTCAGGAAACCCTGTTTTTGTTTTTTAAGGAAGTTTTTTTGTTTTTGTTTTTTGTTTTTTTACTGAGAAACATCTGAGGCAGTCTCTAAAAGCCTGTTACAAATGAAAACGGCTAGAGGAGAAAGGTACTAATGTCCTGCAAGATGGGTGTGCTGTTATTTTGGGAGCGATTATAAAACAACCAAGGTCACAGTCACATGGCAGAGCTGACATGGTTATAAGTAGAAAAGAGCCAGGCTTTCAGGGAATGAAGGGGTGAAGCAATGAATAGACTGAGACTGTTCTGCTGGAGAAATTCAGGCCCTTGAAGCCGGGAGTGCTAGTACCAGCCATAATCCCAACACTTGGGAGGCTGAGGCTGGCCTGGGCTACGTGGAAAGAAGAAGGGAAGGGGAAACCATTCAGGTGAAAGGATTGTCCCAGGAGTATTCCCTTTCAGCACTGCCTGGATGTAGTGGGTCTTAGATCTCCTCAAAGCAGCCTTTTCTTCTCTTTAAATTCAGGGCTTGATCTATAGTTATGCTCCCTGGGCGCCATGTTCAAATGTCCATCACAGAACAGGGGGATAACCCTGCATCTAGAACCACCCAGTCATTTCACCTACACAACTATTTCAGAGCAGTACAGGGTCAAATGTCAACTACATCATATACTCCGAAATACTCCTTGTCATGTGCAGTCTAAGGCTGGATTTTTTTTTCCCTGCCTTGCATTACTATACATCCTAAATACAGAACATAAAGGAAAACTAAAAATGTTAAAGTGGAGGCCTGTGAGGTAAATGTCAGTATTTGGTATCTTGACAGTTTCTAGCCTTTTGGGATTTTATGTATGGCCACTTAACGTTCGCAGGGGGCTGTTTTTTTTGTTTTTTTTTGTTTGTTTGTTTGTTTGTTTGTTTGTTTGTTTGTTTGTTTTTCGAGACAGGGTTTCTCTGTGTAGCCCTGGCTGTCCTGGCACTCACTTTGTAGACCAGGCTGGCCTTGAACTCAGAAATCCGCCTGCCTCTGCCTCCCGAGTGCTGGGATTAAAGGCGTGCGCCACCACGCCCGGCTTAGGGGGCTGTTTTGTTTTCTGTTGACTTAGGCATCACTGCTAAGGCTTTCTTGTTGGTGCATCCCATTCATTGTCAGCATCTGAAACAATGCCTGTGCTCGCTGGGGGCTTTAATGTATGTACCCTTTGTTTTGTTCCTGCCCTTCTTTGCCAGCAACAGCCATCATTCAGGTCGAAGATCAGAATACAGGTGCAATTGAGAACATTATAGTTGAAGTCAAAAAGGAGCCAGATGCCGAGCCTGCGGAGGGGGAAGAAGAGGAGGCTCAGGCAGCCACCACAGACGCCCCCAACGGAGACCTCACGCCTGAGATGATCCTCAGCATGATGGACCGGTGATGCTGGGGCCTTGCTCGGCACCAGGACTATTGGGCTGTGTTTAAACGGCCCAAATCTTAATTTTTCTCTTTTTTTTTTCTTTGGCTTTGGGAACGGCATAATTTTACACCATTTTACCAAACATACTGAGAACGAAAACTTCAAGGATGATGTTAGAAAAATGTGATTTAACTAGAACTTGTTTGATGTTAGCAAATCATGGAATGTTCTAAGTCTCTGAGGGTTTACTGTGAAGTGTTGAGGACAGTGTTGATGCCTAACTAGTTTTCTTAGATGGAAACAGAGACATTGAGCCCTCTCTCTTGATCGTAAACCACTCCAGAACGGCCACGGGTTTCCCAGAGTTCTATGGTCTTCCCAAGAGAATTTTTAATTGTAAATGCAGACTTGGGAAGGACTTAGACTTTTAACCTGGTTTTGCTTTTGCTTTTCCTGACTCCCTTTGCTCAGAGTCAGTTGCACACCAGTAGGATGGCATGCTACGATCAGTTTCTGTCCTGAAAGCTTTGCCTCTTTCTTGGCAAAGTTTCTGGTATGGTCAAGCTTGTAAATAACCTTTTTTACATTTTAATCTTTTCCATTAATTAAGAGGTTGAAAAGAAGTACAGTGTAAGAAAACCCAGCGTTTTAATTATTTGCAAATGAAGGCGCCACAGACACAGACTTAGTGGTATGTAAATGTTGACTCAGATTACAATCATGTAGCAGAGGGCACTGGGCCTGTTGCCTGCCAGTCATGGACACCCATGTGAAAAATCCTGATTTCCAGCTCATGGAGCCAGCGTTTGAACCTTGAACAAATAAATTTCATTTATGATTTTCTCATCAACATTTTCTTTGCTCTGTTTGTAGCTGAATGTTACATTTTTTTTTTAAATCTCTGTTAAAGCCAGAAGAGTTGATTATGAGTGGCCACAGCAACCCTGGCAAGCTGGGCCAAAAAATTTCAGTAGGTCAGTAATTTAAACTTCACATCTGGAAAAAAAAATTATTAATAATGTGAAACAAACCAACTTAAAAAGTGATTCTTGCACATGAATTGTCACATATTATATGTGTTTTTTAAAGAGCCTCAGTCTGACTGATTTCAAACACTTTTTTTCTCCTGTGTATTGCTTTTAAGAGAGCCATCAGTTAGCTATCAGAATCTAGGTTGATGCATTTTTGTACTTAGCTGTACTGTGTGATATTTTTCATTATTTTAGGATGCCAACATGAGACCTGTAATAAAATATGTAATGGGGTTGAAGGCTGGGGAGGAGGATCTACTGCTGTACAGCTAATAAATCATAACGGATTAACAGGCATTCTGAAGACTCCGTCTTTTGGGACTCCTATCTGTCCAGGTCCCGTGGGGGCCTGTGCACAGCTGTCTTCTGCAACAGACAGGAGAGAGATGGTCCTAGCAGGTGATGGGCTGTGGAATGCAGCCCACTTCAAGTTGTGTCCCACAAGTGTGTGGGAGTAGGGAAGTGCGTGGCTATGTAGCCCCTGCTTCCGTGATAGACCTGAAGTCTTGCTGCCTTTGTACAGCAAGCGTCACCAGAGATGCTGATGGGAGAGAGCCTGTGCTCTTGAGATCTGCTTAAGGAAGGCTTAGGGTCCGTCTCTGTTCTTAGCCAGGCCCAGGGGAGTAGAGAGAAGCTTGGTTCAACCTTGGAGAGAGAAAGAGCATTGGTAAAGGTAAAAGGGCCTGAGAGCAAGCTCAGGTAGTAATTCTTGTTCCTTAGCTGTGTGCATATGTAACAGAAAGTCCTTTTACAGAACAGCTAGGTTCACCTGCATTGTCAGCATGGGTATTCAAATTACCTTAAAGCCTAAGAGTACATCTGTCTTGGTGGAAAGGCTCAGATAGGAAGTGAGGTTCTAATGAAGACAAAGACAAAATGGTGCTCTTGAACGACTCATGCTTCCTCTCATGTGAGTCCATTAAACCCCTCAATATCAGAGGTCAGTCATCACTGTTAGATCAGTTACTGAGCCTGCGTCTATAGTCTGTAACATGTACTCTATCCCTGGCCTGTCTTCAGCCCTATCCACTGCTGCCCTGTTCAGTTTGCACCTGAGTGAGCCTTCATTGGTTTTATTCAGGTTCTCTTGTAGTAAAACCCACCTGTCACGAGTTAAGTCTTGCCGATGCACCAGGGGCCTCATCCCGTGTTCCTCAGCAGACAGTTGATTTGTTCTGTTGGGAGTTCTGCCTTCACCTGGAAAACCTGTAAAAGAGTGGTGTTGGTTGGTTTTGTCACTCCTCCACAGGCCACTAACCTAAGGCATAGAGCTAATTCAGTGTAAATCTGGCCTTGGCCTCGAGGGTGCGTCTACTTGGGCATTGCTATAGCCCTTTGGCAGTCTCTCATTTTAACCAGAAAAAAATCCCTGTGGGGTAGGTTTTCTCTATTTTTGACATCCCAGAGTTGCCATGATAAACAAGATACACATCTCAAAGGAAACACTGAAGCCGGGCATGCTAGCACACCTCTACAATACCAGCACTGGGGAGGAGGAGGCAGGAGTTCAAAGGCTCTGTAGCTCCCACCATTCTATCTACTCAGGAAGTGAAGCAGAAAGATCGCTACAAGTTTAAGCTCAGCATGGACTACTTAGTACCCGGCAGCCAGGGATGGCAAGACACTATGCCAACAAAAAGGGGACTGGAGAGATGGCTCAGTGCTTATAAGCACTTGCTGCTCCTGCACAAGACTGGAACTTGGTTCCCAGCACCCACTGCAGACAGGTCACAACTACCTATAGGTGACCTGATGCCCTTCCAGGCTCTGTGGGCACCCATACACAGATAAACACACACACACACACAAAATTAAGTTCTGAGAATAATTTGTGCCAAAAGCTTCCAAAAGACTAGTGAGGTTAGGTGTCAAGAAAAACTCATTTACTTTGCTTTCAAAACCCACATTCTTCACAATAACGTGCACGAGAGTAAATTTTGTCACCCTATAAGTCATTTGTGACTTCAGATGGCCTTAGAGTTAAATTTCAGTCTCGGGCTAAGAGGCATAGGGGCCTCCTGGTTCTGCAGCTCTTTTGTATCAGCTCCAGCGAGGCCGTCCCTGTCGGCCTTTATACGTCATACCATATACTTGCCTAAGTGCCACTGCCTTCCTCCAAGTTGTTTCTCCTTTATATCTACTTTCCATCTTCTATGTTTCGGTGGAAGTCGGCAAACATGTTAAGGGGCTGTCGCTTCACAGCGCAGGAAATTGAACTCAGGTTTCATGTAGATAAATACTCCTGCCGTTTAGCCATTTTATTTTGAAGAGACGGGGTCTCTCTGTGTTGTCCAGGATAGTCAGAAAGTCCTGGGCTTAACATGAACCAGAGTGGCTGGGACTTGGTAGAGAGGGTCCCGCCTAGAGGATGCTCCCAAGTCATGCTCTGTCTGGGAAAGGTAGAGATGGGAAAGAAGCCGAAGAGATTACAATACATAGTTGCTTCTGCTCTCCAAGATTTTGTCTTTCTCTTTTGCTGAACTGTGGGTAGGGCAGTTAGAAGTGGGATTTAATGAAGTCTGTGGGGTGGGTGGTGGGAGTAAGATCTGAATCAGCCCCATCTGTAGGGTAACATGCTTCTGGCTAGTGTACCTCCTCCCAGCTCTAGGCTCAGTGAATCCTCCCTGAACTTCAGTGCAGACAACCTGAGAACACAAATCCCAGCACCAGCCTTCCCAGCACCAGCCTTCCCAGCACCAGCCTTCCCAGCACCAGCCTTCCCAGCACCAGCCTTCCCAGCACCAGCCTTCCCAGCACCAGCCTTCCCAGCACCAGCCTTCCCAGCACCAGCCTTCCCAGCACCAGCCTTCCCAGCACCAGCCTTCCCAGCACCAGCCTTCCGTGAGATTCAGGTCATAAATTAGCTACAGATGTTCCCAAAGAGCCCGCATCCAAATGAGAGGAACCTGTTACAAAGGATTATGGCTGATCTGGTTTTTGAGACAAGGACTATAGACCAGAATGACCTCGAACTCAAGAGTCCTCCTGCCTGGACCTCCCAGTTAAAAGCAGGCACCAACCATGGTCCAGTCAAAAAGTCTGGCACACCGAAAAAAGTGCAGCCCAGGCCGGGCAGTGGTGGCGCATGCCTTTTTTTTTTTTTTTTTTTTTTGGTTTTTCGAGACAGGGTTTCTCTGATAGCCCTGGCTGTCCTGGAACTCACTTTGTAGACCAGGCTGGCCTCGAACTCAGAAATCCACCTGCCTCTACCTCTCAAATGCTGAGATTAAAGGCATGCGCCAGACCGGGCGTGGTGGCGCACGCCTTTAATCCCAGCACTCGGGAGGCAGAGGCAGGTGGATTTCTGAGTTCGAGGCCAGCCTGGTCTATACAAAGTGAATTCCAGGACAGCCCAGGCTACGCAAAGAAACCCTGTCTCTGGGAGGGAAAAAAAAAAAGTGCAACCCAGCCTCTTTTCTTCCTGCCTGTTTTTACAGTGCTGGGATTACAAGTAGGTTGCCAGACTCAAATTCGTATCTGAGCAGGGCAGAACCTTGGGTGGTGGGTAATTTTTACTGCACAGAGACAGGACACCTGCTCTGGCTTGCTTTGAGTTACTCCAACCTACCCAACCTGTGTCTTGGGATAGATCAAGTTAGTTAGGCCTTTGGCATCTCCTGGAAGGTGGCGTCCCCTGGTGTTTGCGCCCGGGACTACGGGGCAGGGTAGAAGTAGGGCACCAGGCAAGGCGTGAAAAGGCAAGACCCTCTCTCCCCTACACACCACACCCATGAGTACCCGAGTACCCGGAAGGAAAAGTCCCTGAGCGACAGCAACAGTCAAGATTCGACCATCCTCCCACAACCTCCCACCCAGGGCGAACTCAGCCAACGAAGCCGGGGCGGGGAGGGGCCGGGCCGGGGGCGGCCTGGCAGGAAGAAGCGCGTACCTTCCGCTGCAGGAGGAGCAGGTGGCTGCACTGCTGCCTGGGCCCCTGGCTTCCTGTGTACGCTCCTGCCGGCTGCTTTTTCCCGCCAGAGCTCATTGGGCCGTCTCGGCCCTATGGCACAGACCCCAGACGACATATCCTGTGAACTGCGAGGTAAGCCCTGGGAGCCCACCTGGCCGTGAAGAGCCTGACTCCAAACCAGACCTCTCAGCGCCTTAGGGAACTTGACCAGGGGTTTTTGTTCTGGAGGGAGGGCCAGTGCCTAAAATTCCGCTTTATTTCTTCCTAGCTGATCCACACATGAATACCACACATGAATAGGGCACTCAGTCTAGCACAGACCTTGGGCACAGGGTAGCCCTAATAGAGGAACCAAAGTCACCCAGTAGATTGTCTTTCCACAGGCGAGATCACCAGGTTCCTGTGGCCCAAGGAGGCGGAGCTGCTGTTGAAAACCTGGCTTCCCCAGGAGGGTGCCGAGCAAAGCCATATCTTGGTACGGTAGCCAGAGTGAAGCTCAGGACCGTGACCAGACCCGGCACAAAGAAACTTGATTTCCCTAGAGTATTATTAGTCTTTTGTCTCCCCCCAGGCACTGCTTCGATGGAGGGCATATTTGCTGCACACCTGCCTTCCCCTGAGGGTGAGTCCCAGGCCGGGCCAACACCCCTTCCCCTTCATCAAGGGACTGCCTTTGCGCAGCTGTCTTCTTTGCCCATAATGGCTTTTACTTTCCAACAACGGACAGAAGGGAAGTCTGGGCAGGTCTAGCTCAGGATGCCACAAAATCATGGGCTGTGGAGAGAGGACCTGGGTTCAATTCTTCCACCACCAGGTGGGCTCACAAGTGGTTGGAACTCTAGTGCCAAGGCACCCACCACCGTCTTCTGGCATCTTTGGGAACCAGGCACACAAGAGTGGTACAGAGACAAACATGCCAGCAAACACCCAATAGTACAATTTTTAAATTTTAAGAACAAGCTAGGAGGTGGTGGTGCACGTCTTTAGTCCTGGCACCGGACAGCCGGGTCTACACAGAGAAACCCTGTCTCAGGAAAGAAAAAGAAAGGAAGGAAGGAAAGAAAGAAAGAAAGAAAGAAAGAAAGAAAGAAAGAAAGAAAGAAAGAAAGAAAGGCGAACGAACTAGGCTCAAGAGAGTAGCAACAGTCAGTCGGAATGACTCGGGTGCTTTCCAGGTGGACTGCACATTCAGCTACCTGGAGGTCCAGGCCATGGCACTACAGGAAACACCCCCTCGGGTAAGAAAGCTGGACCCCAACTTGAACCTACACTCTGCTTGATCATTTATTCTTACACACATCATTCTGAATGGACAGCGCTTCCACCACGCAGGGATCCAAAAGACTCCTCCTTCCCCAGGTCACCTTTGAGCTGGAGTCCCTGCCTGAACTGGTCCTGGAGTTTCCCTGTGTGGCTGCCCTTGAACAGCTGGCTCAGCACATAGCTGCTGCCATCAAAAAGGTCTTCCCTCGCTCAACCCTTGGGTGAGGCCTAGAAAATCCAAGGGGTGGGGTAGGGCCTCAGTGAAAGCTTTTCATCCTTCAAGGAGCTAGAAGTCCCTTTTGCCTCTTCTCCTTATCCCCTGCCTAGGAAGCTATTCCGGAAGCCCACACCCTCGTCTCTGCTGGCTCGTCTGGAGAGAAGCCATCCCTTAGAGTCCACCATACCCAGCAGTCCGTGCGGTGAGGGCCAAGTCAGAGCCGCATAAACCTTCCAGTTTGCCTCCATGCAATCCTAGTCTCTTGGTATTGGGGAGCTCCCCAAAGTGAACAGGGCCACTTTTATTTATTTATTTATTTATTTATTTATTTATTATATGTAAGTACACTGTAGCTGTCTTCAGACACTCCAGAAGAGGGCGCCAGATCTCGTTACGGATGGTTGTGAGCCATCATGTGGTTGCTGGGATTTGAACTCTGGACCTTCGGAAGAGCAGTCGGGTGCTCTTACCCACTGAGCCATCTCACCAGCCCGAACAGGGCCACTTTTATCACTGCCGCCATCTACTATGGGGCTGACCTTCCCCTGTCTCTGACTTAGTGTCTGTCTGTCTCTCCATCACTCCCCTAACACCTCTCTAGGTGGCTTCTTGGAAACATACGAAGCTCTGTGCGATTACAATGGCTTCCCATTCCGAGAGGAGATTCAGTGGGTGAGGGTAGGGCCCTTTTGGGGGAGCTCTGGGGGTGTTTGACGCCCCTTGTGTGTGCTAAGCCCCTCTACCCTTTGTGGCCCCAAGCTAGCTGGGACTTATTTTCTTCACGTCTAGGATGTGGACACTATCTACCATCACCAGGGCTGCCGTCACTTCTGCCTTGGAGATTTCAGCCACTTTGGCAGCCGGTATGAGGCCAGCCAGGATTGGGAGGAGAGAACTCCAGCACCCAAATTCCTGGTCTGTATGTAGAGGGGATGCTGACTGAGCCCTGTGTTTGGAAGGCCCTGAGCACTGCGTTTTCTCTTCCCCGCGATAGAGACCTGGCCTTGAGTGTAGCTGCCTTATCTTATAACCTGTGGTTCCGGCGCCTCTCCTGCGAGGACATGAAGCTGGTGAGAGGGTACACACAAAAGGGAGTGCCAAGGGTGTAAGGGTCAAAGTTCAACCTGATGAGTCACGACCCTCTTGCTCTCAGAGCCTGGAGGTCTCAGAACAGATTCTGCACATGACGAGTCAATCTTCCTATTTGGAGGAGCTGGTGCTGGAGACTTGTGGTCTGCGAGGGTGAGAGGCCTGAGCTGGGCTTGGGAACCTGTGGTCTGTGGAGAGACTGGGAGTCAGTCTCACTTGGGGTCTTGGTCCTCAGAGACTTCGTTAGGCGACTAGCCCAGGCCCTGGCAGGACATTTTAATTCTGGACTTCGGGAGCTCAGCCTGTCTGGGAACTTGCTGGATGACAGAGGTATGGCAGAATCTGGGAGACCCAAGGCAGCCGAGCCAGAAGAGGTGAGGTTCACAGAGCTGCTCTATCCACAGGTATGGCTGCACTCAGCAGACACCTAGAGCATTGTCCAGGAGCCTTGAGGAGACTCAGCCTAGCACAGACAGGGTTGACACCTCGAGGTGGGTGGGACTGAGGAGGGTTGGGAGGGGGCGAGGTGAGGTGAGTGTGTCTTGATACTCAGCCGCTCCTTCCACCCACCACCAGGAATGAGAGCTCTAGGCAGGGCACTGGCAACGAATGCCACCTTTGACTCTACCCTGACCCACCTGGATCTTTCTGGGAACCCTGGGGCACTGGGACCCTCACAGGATAATGGGGTGAGTAGCAGTTTTTAAAGTCAGAAACTGGGACAGCCGAGTCAGTGGGATGCCAGATCCTTAGGCAACCCCTGCCTCCCTCTTTCCCTCCATAGGGCCTGTATATTTTCCTGAGTCGTCCTAACGTCTTGGCGTATTTGAATCTTGCAGGCACTGACGCCGCGCTAGGCACGGTGAGAGTGTGGTCATGGGGGATGCGTGGTAGGGCTTGGCTGTGCCTGAGCAGGGTAGGAAGGAGAGTGGAGCGTGGCAGAGAAAGCCAGGGCTTCTGGAAGGTTATCACTAATACCACCTTCCTCTCAGCTCTTTACAGCCTTATCTGGTGGCTGCTGCTCCAGCCTCACCCATCTGGAAGCTTCAAGGAATATCTTCTCTCGCATGTAAGGGGCACCAGGCAGGCTCGGAAGGACATGACTTGAGGGGATCAGCTCCCCTGAGCTTAAATCCCACTTCTTCTGCTCTCCACCCCTCACCACAGGAAGTCTCAAGCGGCACCAGCCGTGCTGCAACGCTTCCTTGGCGGTGCCAGGATGCTACGGCACCTGGGCCTGGCGGGCTGCAAGCTGCCACCTGAAGCACTCAGGTCAGTCCTCACGTGCAGTCACAACCTTGAGCAGTGTCTCTTGACCTCCACTGCCTCACCCCTCTATGACACCCATAATCTTTTGTAACCCCAACCTGCCTGGCACTTGTTCATTCGCGCTGAGTCCCGTGTTCCCAGATCTTGTCACCTGTGTGTTACCCTCTCTCAGGGCCCTTCTAGAAGGTCTTGCACTCAACACTCAGATCCATGATCTGCACCTAGACCTCAGCGCGTGTGAGGTAGGTACCCAGTCCTGGTTGTGAGCTGAGAGCATGTCCACATTATTGAGAGTGAGGCTGGGAGGCCTTCCCTACCAAGGCATAATCCTGAGTGTACCCTACCTCCACCTCCAGCTCCGCTCTGTGGGTGCCCAGGTGATACAAGACTTAGTTTGTGACGCGGGTGCCTTGAGCTCCTTGGATCTGTCGGATAATGGTGAGGCCACCAGGGAACCCATCCATCCATGCTCCTATCATTTGTACCAGATCCCCAGGGTGGGGACCCTGACCTGGTAGGAGTGATTTGTGCGTCACTCTGGTTACCCCTAGGCTTTGGCTCCGACATGGTGACGCTGGTGCTTGCCATCGGGAGGAGCCGGTCTCTGAAACACGTGGCCCTTGGAAGGAACTTCAACGTTCGGTGCAAGTGAGTCCCAAGCCTATCCCTGTACCTCTCAGGAAGGACTTCATCACCCATTTAGTTCCCTAATAGCAGCCCCTTTCCACAGGGAGACCCTGGACGATGTTCTGCATCGGATAGCCCAGCTAATGCAGGATGAAGACTGTGTGAGTTCACAGAGCCCTGCAGGGGGTCCTCAAGCAATTAACATCTTGTAATGCTTCTTATGTATATTCCTTCAAACCCTCTTTGCTGAACCTGAGCCCATGTATCCATCAGTGCCTTCCTTTTAACCCCAGCCTTTGCAGTCGCTATCCGTGGCTGAGTCGCGGTTGAAGCAGGGTGCCAGCGTCCTGATCCGGGCTTTGGGCATCAATTCTAAACTGACAGCGCTGGATATCAGTGGCAATGCCATAGGGGATGCTGGCGCCAAGATGCTAGCCAAGGCTCTACGCGTCAACACCAGGCTACGGTGGGCATAATCACGATAAGGGCTGGGACCGGCAGGAGAGGGCAAGATGGGTGTATGGGTTTAAGGTATACATGCTGATGAGACAGGTGATTGGATAAGGCCAGAGGGTTGGGCTGGGTTCTGCCCCTGCTGAAGCCTGGTGGGGCCCAGGTCTGTGATCTGGGACCGGAACAACACATCTGCTCTGGGCCTGCTGGATGTGGCGCAAGCCCTGGAACAGAACCACAGCCTCAAGTCCATGCCGCTGCCACTGAACGATGTAACCCAGGCTCATCGCAGCCGGCCAGAACTGACAACTCGAGCGGTCCATCAGGTGGGGGTCCTTGCTTCTCTCTGCCCTTTTGTATGTGGTGACTCCACCCCCTGGCGTTTCTCACCATCTCTTTGACTGCAGATCCAAGCCTGTCTCTGGAGGAACAACCAGGCAGACTCTACTTCGGACCTCAAGCCCTGCCTTCAGCCCTTGGGTCTGATTTCAGACCACTCAGAGCAGGTTAGTGCCCCTTGCCCTAATCTTGAATACCTGAGCACCTGAGTCAGAGTCTGACTTTTCTGGGCCACAGTGCTGAGTTCTATGTCTCAAACAATTTCCTTTTCTTGAAACAGCTTCCTGTGTAACATTTGGCTGCTTTAAGGGTTTAAATAGGCTGTCCTTGCTGTAGCCTCTTTATTCGACTTCCCATTTAAGGACTAACCTCTCTTCACTGACTGTGTGGCTAACTCCAGCAGTCCTATCTCTGGCTTTAATTTCCTTTCATTAACCCATCTTTTTGTATTATTCTGACCTCTGCATTCCCAAGCCTCAATTCTTTTGTTTGGTTTTGGTTTCTTGAGACAGGGTTTCTCTGTGTAGCCTGGGATATCCTTAAACTCGCAGAGATCTGCTTGCTTCTGCCTCCCAAGTGCTAGGATTAAAGGCATGTGCCACCATTGCCCAGCCCAAGCCTTGATTTTATTTTATTTATTTATTTATTTATTTATTTTTTGAGACAGGGTTTCTCTGTGTACTCTCTGTAGCCCTGACTGTCTTGGAACTCACTCCGTAGACCAGGCTGGCCTCGAACTCAGAAATCCGCCTGCCTCTGCCTCCCAAGTGCTGGGATTAAAGGCGTGCGCTACCATATACACACACACTCAACTATTCTCTGTATGGATGGTTAAGGTGACAGCTTTGAAATCAGAGTGACCCAAGCTTCTTTCCTTCCTGTTCTCGGCCTGGAGAAAATAATCAAGTGATCAGATAGGGTTTCCCTCACAGTTTGTCTTCCTGTAGGAAAACCCTGGAAGGGAGACAGGCAGAATCGGGGAGACTGATGAGAGACAAAGGGAGGACTAATCCATGACTCCCTCCTGCCCCCCCCCCCCAGGAGGTGAACGAGCTATGCCAGTCAGTACAGGAGCACGTGGAGCTGCTGGGCTGTGGGGCTGGGCCCCAGGGTGAGGTTGCCGTGCACCAGGCTGAGGACGCCATCCAGAATGCCAACCTCTCTCTCAGTGTGAGCACCCTCTTTCCTGCTCTGAGGACCTTTCTGCTCCCAATCATGTGCCAGCTTGCAAGTCCTTTTGTTCCTTGGTCCCCCCCCCCCAGATCCTTCCCATTCTCTATGAGGCTGGGAGGTCCCCAAGCCACCACTGGCAGCTGCAGCAGAAGCTAGAGAGCCTCCTGGGTCAGGTGGGAGAGATCTGCCGCCAGGACATCCAGGTAAGGTACTAGTCCTGCCCCAGCCGCACCTCCACATGCAGGCTTGACCCTCATTCCACAGGCTTGTCTGGGATAGGCCCTTAGTCAGCAGTGGTTTAATGGGAACTCACACCTTCAAAGCCAAAGGGGCTGGGTTCTAGCCATACTGCTAACGTTTTGTAACCTTTGCCCAGGACTTCACTCAGACCACCCTGGATACCGCAAGGAGCCTCTGCCCACAGATGTTGCAGACACCTGACTGGAGGAAGCAGCTAGAGGGAGTTCTGGTGGGCTCCGGGGGCCTCCCAGAGCTGCTTCCGGAACATCTGCTGCAAGATGCCTTCTCTAGGCTGAGGTGAGCAAGCCCAACTGGGCTGGGCAATGCTGGACAGAGACAGCACACTAATCCTCACTGTCTCTTGCCTTCAGGGACATGCGCCTGTCAATCACTGGGACCCTAGCAGAGAGCATTGTGGCTCAGGCTCTTGCAGGTCTTCATGCAGCCCGAGATCGACTGGTGAGGGGGAAGCTTTGAACACATTTCATGAGTAACTTGTTTAACACTCACGGGCAACCCTGAAATGACTTCTGGGGTCACAAGCTAGCTACTTAGTTCTGCCTATCTTTGGGTGGCTTGGTATTACAGGTGGAGAGTCTAACTCAGCAGGCACCAGTGACCATGACCCCTGCTGTACCACCACTGGGTGGAAATGAGCTCAGCCCCCTTGAGACTGGGGGATTGGAAGAGCTTTTCTTTCCCACGGAGAAGGAAGAGGAGAAAGAAAAGGTGAGTGTCTTCAGAATTCCAAGCCTAGAACCCCGGCTGGCTTTCTCCTTCTTGCTCTGAAATGTAGAAGGTGAGAAGCAGGTCTGGGTCATACCCCATCCTAACCCTAGACTGAGGCTGTACCCATCCCACCAGGATAATAGTTCTTCATGGAAATGGCTTGAGCCTAGTAACTGTTTTCACCTGGTCTCCTCCCTTCATGGTAAGTCAGGCCTGGTCTCCTCCCTTCATGGTAAGTCAGGCCCTGGAGTAAGAGAGTTTAATCCAAGTGGACTGAAGCTCTGTTAAATCTGGACACTCATTCAGCCCTGTCCCGGGTGTACCCTAGCCCTTCCCCGAGCCAAGCCAGGGAGAAAGCCGGAGTCAGCTGTTCTCAGAACCCTGTGGGACCAGAACAGAATAACACTAAGATACCTCCTTCCCTACCTCCTCCTCCCCTTTCCCTAACCCCAGGACGCGCATGCTTGGCGGCGGCACAAAGTCGCGCGCACTCGGGGCCGCGCTCAGCACCACGGACAGCGGCGACTGGGGGAGGGGCGGGCGGCGTAGCCGGGCCCCTCCCCGCGCCCTGGGCGGGTCCCCGCCACCCTCCCTAGCGCCTCCGCCACCTCCCCGGGTTCGACGCTCTGTGCTCTTCTGGTGCTTTTGCCTCAGGTGCTGCTGAGGAAGCGGAACGGGACCCCGAGCTGGCAGCTCCGGGGGAAGATGCAGAGCCGCAGGCTGGGCCGTCTGCACGCGGCTCTCCAAGCCCCGCCGCCCCGGGGCCCCCCGCCGGCCCTCTGCCTCGCATGGACCTGCCACCCGCCGGGCAACCCCTACGCCACCCAACCCGAGCCCGACCGAGACCACGTCGCCAGCACCACCACCGCCCGCCGCCGGGGGGCCCCCAGGTAAGTGCTTCCCTTCCCCCTCGCCCCTCTTGAGGGTCATGGGTGGACCATTCACTCTTCACTTGAGACAGAAGACTGGAAGATGGGTTGTGGAGGCCCAAGGCCACCGGATCGCGCCCTATCATCTTTCTGGCCACCCTCATCCTCAGGCCATGGCAATAACGGGCCATGGTGTGTGACTTTCCTGTGAGGAGCTACTAGATGGTGGACCCCCTCCTTGTAGTGGTCTGCTCTATGGGTGAACGTGCGAGAGCGGGTGTCCGCCTTGCCCTCCCTCTCCTAAGGTTGCTGAAAAACACTGGGCAGCTGGACCGCGGGACACTCCTGCGTCTGCTGTGTACCAGCGGGTGGATGTATGTGTGGGTTGGGTACTGGCAAGGGTAGTGGGCACTGGCAGAAGGAGAGGAGGAGCTGGCCTGAGGCCCCCTGAGGGTCTGACGCAGCAGCGGCGCCACTGAGCCGGGATGAGAGGCCGGGTGGTGTGGTGTGGAGGTGGAAGGTTAGGGTACTGCAGGGAACTGTTGGGAGTAGAAGGGACGGCATATTGCAATGTGCGACCCATAGGTGTTTGCTTAGTGACAGCCAGGTGGTTCAGGGTATAGCAGCTTCTGGACTGGGCGGGTGTGCTGTGACAGCAATGAAGAATGAAAGCCAGAGTGGTACAGACAAGTCTCCAGCTCCGGGATGTACTCAGGCCAGGCCACTGGGAAGGAGAGGATGTTTAGGGAGAAGAGTCACAGTTGTCAGTCCTGACTCCTAACCTCCCAATGTCTCCCAGGTGCCCCCAGCCCTGCTTCAAGAAGGAAATGGGCTCACTGCTCGCGTGGATGAGGGTGTGGAGGAGTTCTTCTCCAAAAGGCTGATCCAGCAGGATCACTTGTGAGTGAGGGTCGGTTGACTGGGGGCGGAGGAGGGTGGAACATCCCTGAGTTTCTTCACTCACTGATGGTTATTCCTACAGCTGGGCCCCAGAGGAGGATCCAGCCACCGAGGGTGGTGCCACTCCTGTCCCCCGCACACTTCGAAAGAAGCTGGGTACCCTCTTTGCCTTTAAGAAACCTCGTTCAACAAGGGGTCCGCGACCTGACCTGGAGACTAGCCCTGGAGCAGCAGCTCGGGCCAGAAAATCCACACTTGGGGATCTGCTGCGACCACCGGCCCGTCCAGGCCGTGGTGAAGAACCTGGAGGGGCGGAAGGCGGCACCAGCAGCCCTGACCCTGCTCGCAGAAATCGGCCTCGGTACACGAGGGAAAGCAAGGCCTACTCCATGATACTGCTACCTGCTGAGGAGGAAGCAGCCGTGGGTACCAGACCTGATAAGGTAAGGCCAGGGGCCGGGGCTGAGGCTCTTCAGGAACAGAGCGGTGGGTGGGCTCTCTCACCACTTAGGCATCTCTGTCCTCAGAGGCGGCCTCTGGAACGGGGAGACACAGAACTAGCTCCATCTTTTGAGCAGCGGGTACAAGTGATGCTACAGAGAATCGGCGTGAGCAGGGGCAGTGGGGGTGCGGAGAGCAAGAGGAAGCAAGTGAGTTGGGGGTGGGGGGTGAACTGCGGGGGCAGGTGGCATGTGGTAATCTGTGGGTGACATATGTGACCAAGAAGGGAGAAACACATGGTGGGAATAGATCTAATTATCAGTTACATGTTCTCATCCCTCAAGAGGCAAGAAGGAGAACTTTCTTCCTTCTTGCTTCTGACCTGGTTCAGATCTTCTAGGGTATAGGGAACTCCTTTCTCTGAAGAAGAAATTAACAGAAATTTGACCTTGTTTTACCTATACCTGAAAGTCCTCCAGGAACTTCCTTATCCAGATGCCTTTTGTTTTGTTTTTTGTTGTTTTTTTTTTTTTTTTTTTTAATATTTATGTGAGTACACTGTCACTGCCTTCTGTCTTCAGACACACCAGAAACTAGCATTGGATCCCATTACAGATGGTTGCTGGGAGTTGAACTCAGGTCCTCTCGAAGAGTAGTCAGTGCTCTTAGCTGCTGAGCCATCTCTCCAGCCCCTTTATCCAGATTCCTAATCCTGCTGTGAGATCTCACAGGACCTTGGTACTGGCCACCTTAGACCTGTTTTTCTTTGAAGCCTCACTTGACCATTGGTTTTTATTCTCTGACTGTCGGGTCATGTACTAGATTATACAGGCTCCTTTCCAGCCTTCCCTGACACCCTTCCATGGTCACCCGGATAACATTACTACAATCACAGTCTTTATTAGGAACTACACCTCTGTATGCCATCCATTTAAATAGCTTTTCAGGAAGAACGTATGCAGTGAGACCTGGCCTGAATGTAGTGATGTTAAAGTGTGGCACGTCATAGAACTAAGAAACCACATTATTATCTGCTGGATGTGGCGGTAATCTCAGCATTCAGAAAGCTGGGGCAGGAGGATTGCAAGTAAGACTAGCCTGAGCTGTCTACAGCAAGACTATCTCAAAAGCAAACAAACAAAATCTACTTGTCATGACCAACATGAACATTTTTGCGTGTTAGCTATTTGTCTATCCCAGACTGTAAGGTCAGAGGGTGGAAACTGGCTTTACCATGCTCTAGCCAGCCTATGCTATGCATTCTGTAGCTGGGTTTTAACAACATTGGACAGAGACGAGGCCAGGGTCAGGGTGGCAGGGCTGCTGTCTGACTCATGTGTTTCCTACAGAGTAAAGATGGCGAGATCAAGAAGGCAGGCTCTGATGGTGAGTAGGACCCCACCTGGGACAAGGAGATGTATGCTGGGGGACAAGGTGGCCTCAGATAACCCCTAAGGCTCCCTCCCTCCACCACTAAGGTCTGACACCTAAGCCTCTAATCCTTCCTTGCAGGTGACATTATGGACAGTTCCACAGAGACCCCTCCCATCTCAATCAAGTCCCGGACCCACTCTGTGTCTGCTGGTGAGTGGGGGGCCACTGGGTATCAGACTGCCGCTCAGAACCATTCCACAGACAGGCTTGGGTGTTAGCTGACACTCTTCTCTACCCAGATCCCTCATGCAGACCTGGGCCAGGAGGCCAGGGGCCTGAGTCTGCCACCTGGAAGACACTGGGACAACAGCTGAATGCAGAGCTCAGAGGCCGTGGTTGGGGCCAACAGGATGGTCCAGGGCCCCCCTCCCCATGTCCCAGCCCAAGTCCCCGAAGAACCAGCCCCGCCCCAGACATCCTGAGTCTCCCAGAGGACCCCTGCTTGGGCCCTAGGAATGAAGGTAGGTAGGCACCCCACTTCTAGGCTAGGAACCCGACTCATCTGGGAAGGCCGAAGGTGGGAGGCGAAGGCTGGGTGTGGGCAGAGTATGGGAACATCCTCTGACATCTGGGCCTCCTCTAGATGGCCAGCTGAGGCCGAGGCCTCTTTCGGCAGGCCGGCGAGCAGTGTCTGTGCATGAGGACCAGCTCCAGGCCCCCGCGGGTGAGGGAGACCCCTCTGTCTGTGCTTGAGTGCAGGAGAAAGGGGGAGGTGGGCTCAATCAGTCTTGGTCCTCGGACAGCACCACCTCCTGAAGGCCCACCTCAGCTAGGGTGGGAGGACACTTGCTGGACAATCTATGGGCGTAGCGTGTGCATGGTTTTGCGTGCACTCAAGGTGGACCAGAAAGGTTGGGGGACAGCTAGTGAGTTTTTTCTGTATCCTTTTTAGAACGGCCCCTCCGGCTGCAGCGCTCCCCTGTCCTCAAGCGTAGGCCGAAGCTCGAGGCACCCCCATCCCCAAGCTTAGGTGAGAGTGGGCACGGGCCAGCTGGGAAGCTGATACGACTGCTCAGTACAAGCCTAGCATTGTCTCTCTCCATCTCCCTTCACAGGCTCTGGCCTTGGATCCAAGCCTCTTTCTCCGTACCCCACAGAACCCTCCAGCCCTGAGCGGAGCCCTCCCTCCCCAGCCACAGACCAAAGAGGCGGCGGCCCCAACCCCTGAACCTCTCTCCTCCTGCCGCATGAAATTATTTTATTAAAAAACTTGAATGAAACAGAGCGTGGAATACTGTCTGTCCGTCAGCCCATGTGTCCTCTGATATGTCCCCGTGACTCTTCATACCTGGGTTGACTCAGACTCTGACTCCATCACTATATTCAAGGCCCAAGCTACAAGCTGAGGAGAAAGCCTGTAAGGAAACCACACCCAGAGGTCAGGGTTACCCAAGACTGGTGACCAACACGGGCAAAGCCACCCCAAACACTCACCTGGCAGTTTGGACCTGGGTGTGGAGGGAGGCAGAGGGTGTCTCGTATTTATACTGGAATGCAGAAGTATCACGATGCCTCTTTGGGGGTTCCTGGAAGGGGTGAAGTATCTCAGAGAGTCCAGTAAAGACCGCTAATACCATCCAAGTCTACTCTTAGCCCCTCTCCACACTGTGCCCAGTTTCCCTTCCAGTTACAGTCCTCACCCACACGGAGCAGAGCTCCTGGGCGCTGGTTCTTGGAAGAAGCTGCCGTTTCTTGATGGACCACCGGAACTCCCGGAACTCCAGCTTAGGAGCCTGAGCTCTGGTCTCACAGGCCTGGTGTGATCTAGGGGCAGGGCGAATGGGTGAAAGACTGGGGCTGCAGTTCAAGAGTAGGGAGCTGGGTGTAGAACTGCAGGGTGGGGAATTGGGGGCCTGAGCTCTTGGGGAGGTTGAGCCAACAGCTGGTGGAGAGTGGGAGTTGTCCATCTGCCCAGGGTCCGATGTAGCCAAGGCTGACAGAAGGCTAACGCTGCCACCACTTTCCTCCAGGGGCATGTGGCTGGGTGAAGCGGGGGTTCCTGGGGGAAAGGAAACGGGGTGTGAGCACAGACCTCTCTGCTCAGGACAGCTGAGTGCCTGTGAGTGTTATACAGCATTTCACAGCCTCTCCACAGTCGAGTAATCTGGCCCAGAGTACTGAGTGCTCATAGCCTGAGCCAAAGGAACTGGGCGAAGGACAAAGATGAGTCCCTGGATGCTGGGCAGTGGTGGCGCACACCTTTAATCCCAGCACTTGAGAGGCAGAGGCTGGTGGATTTCTGAGTTTGAGGCCAGCCTGGTCTACAGAGTGAGTTCCAAGACAGCCAGGGCTACACAGAGAAACCCTGTCTCAAAAAAAAAAAAAAACACCAAAAAAAAGGTGGGTCCCTGGCATTCTGGAGAGAATCATCAGTACTGTGGTAGGCTTTGAGGCCCCCCCCCCCCCCGTCCCCATTCAGTTCTTACCCTGTGCCTTCTGACTGGAGCCTGTAGAACTCAGAACCTGCTCCTCACCCTCAGGGATGTGCAGCAATGAGCCAGACACAGTGAACATAGCTTTTCCCTGCGGGACGCGAGAGAGCTCAGCATGGCAGTCGCCTAACCCTCCCTCTGAAACCTCCCAGAAAAAGCCCAGCACTGACCACGGCCTGGGAGGCAGAGGTGGTCCAGTCAGTGAGGGGGGTGGTTGTACAAGGACCTTTTAGCACCAGGCAGCTCTTAGCTAGACACACTAGGGCTCCCCGATGATCCTGGTCCTTCTTCACCTCATCCAGAAGCTGGGACAGGGTTAGGCCTGGGGCCAGCATTTTAGCCGAAGGATTGAAGTTGCGACAAGAAGGAAGGGTAAGTGAGAGATTTCAGTGACTTACTGAGGAAACAGGTGCCGAGACAACCACAGAGGGAGTTAGGTAGGGTTACCGGGGAAACCCCTACCAGTACCTGCACTGGATGAAGCAGACTCTGAGAGGTGGTCCCTAGAGAAACAGTGAAGACTTCTCAGGGACAGCTCTGATGCCAATCTACCCAGCTCTGCCACCCGTGACCATACCGCGCACAGCCTCAGGGCCCAACCCCAAACTTACTCAAGACACTCATTGAGCTTTCTCTGCACATCTGAATCCTGATTGCTGGGAGAAAGAGGAGGGTGGTAGGTGATCAGGGTTATTGACGCCCATCCCTCTCACCTGAAGATCTATGCCAAGTGCGCGTGAAGAGGCAGAGGGTGGAAGCTTCATTTAACTGTTTTGTTTTGGGGAGAGGAATATGGAGAGATTTAGACTGAAGCCCTCAGGACTTCAGCCATGCGAAGCCTGTAGTCTGCCACTGAGCTACATCCCCTTCCCTTGGAGGGACCACTTACCAACCAGTCACCTGTACCCGGGGCTGCTCCGTGGGCAGCAGGTTAAAGCGATCCACCTGGAGGTAGAACTCCGCAGGCTGGAGGAGTTGGGGAGTGGTGTCTCAGGAGTGGTGACAAAGAGCTAGGTACAGTAACCAACCCGCCCAAGTGAGCCTTACCACTCACCGCATGGTCCTGAGCCACCTGAATGCGGAGCCCGCAGGCCTGCAGTAGCAGGAGACGGCCCTCGGTCCCGCGGAATCCGAGCTCCTTCTCCTCCCTGCGGCGAGCACAGCCCTCACTGCCCAGAGCACAGGCACAAACCCCCATACGCCTGGGAAATGAGCTTTCCCCACTTCTCCAGCACCCGCCCACCTCAGGTTCAATGTCGCACTAGCCAGCTGGGCTCCCACCTTCCGCAGACAAGTAGCACTTCTCTTACCAGTCTGAGGTGTCGATGGCGTTGCGCGTCACCACGCATCGGACACTGTGGGTTCCGTCTGACACAAGTAACACGGCCCCGGTGTCAGGTGTGTCAGGGGCGGAAGATGGGCCCGGAGTCTCGGAGTCCTGGAGTACCTAACACAACAGTAGTGGCTAGTGTCAATTCACTCCCGCCGTCTCCACCCGGGTCTCTGGGATCTGAGCGACCTGCTTACCTTGAGCAGCTGCCCGGTTCGTGGACTTGACAGTGTTTCTGAACCCAGGATCAGCTCTCGAATCCAGGGCTGTAGGGCCAGCAACCCTGAATCCGACATTAGCAGGGCGGCACCCTGGGCGACCCCCACGAATGGGTCTTCCCGCGAGCACCGCCGCTCCGCCTCTAGCGGGAGAGGAAGCACGTGACCGCCGGGCGGGTCCTAAGTTTGAGACCCCGCCCCTTCGCGGCTCTGCGCCTGCGCAAGCTCTTCCCCGGTCCTGATGACTGACCTAGCTGCTGGCTGATGACAGTTTATTCTTACCGGGGCATATCTCTGAGCCCGTGAGCTGTTCCTCAGTACAACTCTAGAGCCGGAAAGGAAAAGGCAAGGACTAGCTTGGATGAGAGCGATCCAGGTTAGGAGGCTGCAGCAGAGAATGGGGCCTGAAGCCACTTTGGCTCTGTGTAAGACCTCCAGAGTTTTCCTAAAATGTTGACTTAGTTTCCTTTACAAAATGCGCGGCCCTGTAAGGCCAAATGGAAATGACAGCACGGACAACTTAATAAATGTTAGTTCCCTCATTCTGCCTTCGGATTGGTCGAGTCCTTTTTGGGACGCTCGAACCATAGCGTAATGACGTAAGAACAGAGGAAGCCCTCTCTGCCTCCGTCTCCGTTTCCTAGGAAACGTAGACTCCACGTTTCTCGGTGTCGCGTCCCCCTTGACGTCATGACTTGGGTGGGAGGGCGGGGCGAGTGCTACCGCCAGGGGCGGGGCGGCTCGGGCCAGCGGGCCGGGCTGTGCACCTGCGCCTCGGCGGGCTGCTGTGGGGCACTGTCCCCCGCCCGCCAGGCCCCGCAATGGCCAGGCCGCAGAGGACTCCGGCGCGCAGTCCCGATAGCATCGTCGAGGTGAAGAGCAAAGTAAGGGCTTCTCTGGTCTCGGCTCTGGCCACTGCGCTAGGCGCTCCTAATTCCCTTTCTCTCCCTATTAGCTCCTTGGCTCTCCATCACCTCTTTCTGTCCTCCATCCTCCGTCCTATTCTGCTTTTCTGTCTACCTCACCTCATCGCATCCTCCCTCCCACTACGGACTTCCAGAGTCCCTCTGTGGCCTGGGTATGTGGAGAGCAAGAAAGACCTTGGACAGTGTCCCTTGTACTGGAGCTGAGGTTTAAGCCTAAGGCTGCAGCTGTTCCAGCAGCCTTTCCCTCTCCTGACAGCCTCAGTGCTGTGGTGAGAAAGGGGCTTGGGATGTCCTGACACTCCGTTCCCTTTCCCTCCCGCCTCCAGTTTGACGCCGAGTTCCGACGCTTTGCACTACCCCGCACTTCGGTGAGAGGCTTTCAGGAGTTCTCGCGATTGCTGTGTGTGGTACACCAGATCCCTGGCCTGGACGTCCTGCTTGGCTATACGGATGCTCACGGTGACTTGCTCCCCCTCACCAACGATGACAGTTTGCACCGGGCCCTGGCCAGCGGGCCCCCACCTCTGCGCCTCTTGGTTCAGAAACGGGGTGAGGATGGGGTACAGTGGGCAGCTTTCTTGGGGTAGGGTGATAGGGCAGGTATATTAGGGTAGATCATACCCAGGGCCCCTAGGCTTTACATTCTGTAGCCTCTGCCCTTGGTCTGACCTCCAAGTAGCAGGAAAACAGTTGACATTGTCCCTATCACAGGTCCAATTGGGAGAAGAGTCTCTAATCTTAGTACCTCCCCCCCCTCTCCTGCAGCAGAAGGTGACTCGAGTGGCCTGGCTTTTGCCTCCAACTCTCTACAGAGGCGCAAGAAAGGGCTCCTGCTACGACCAGTGGCACCTCTGCGCACCAGGCCACCCTTGTTAATCAGCTTGCCCCAAGATTTCCGCCAGGTGTCTTCAGTTATAGATGTGGACCTACTACCTGAGACCCACCGACGAGTGAGGCTGCACAAACATGGTTCAGACCGTCCCCTGGGCTTCTACATTCGAGATGGCATGAGTGTTCGCGTGGCTCCCCAGGGCCTGGAGCGGGTTCCAGGTATCTTCATCTCCCGCCTGGTACGTGGGGGCCTGGCCGAGAGTACAGGGCTGCTGGCGGTCAGTGATGAGATCCTTGAGGTCAACGGCATTGAGGTGGCCGGGAAGACCTTGGACCAAGTGACGGACATGATGGTCGCCAACAGCCACAACCTCATCGTCACTGTCAAGCCTGCCAACCAGCGTAATAATGTGGTACGGGGGGCATCTGGGCGTCTGACAGGGCCTTCCTCTGTAGGGCCTGGGCCTACTGATCCTGACAGTGACGATGACAGCAGTGACCTGGTCATTGAGAATCGCCACCCTCCTTGTTCTAATGGGCTGTCTCAGGGGCCCCTGTGCTGGGACCTGCAACCTGGCTGCCTACTTCCTGGTGCTGGCAGCTCTTTGCCCTCCTTGGATAGCAGGGAGCAAGCCAATTCTGGCTGGGGGAATGGCATGCGAGGCGATGTTAGCGGATTCAGCCTCTGACAGGCAAAGATGCAGCCCTTGTCACTTTAGGCTGCTGGAACATGGCATGGACTTTCCAGCTGGGGAGGGAAGATTAGCTTGCTCACAGAGCCCTCTCAGTCTGGTGAACATTAAAGGTTTTCTACAAATGTAGATGTGGTCCTTCTGTGTCCCAGCCCCGATCTCTTCTGATCCTGTAGGTCTGCCTTCTTCCCTGGACATAGGCAGGAGGGCATCCTACGGCAGGTGATGCAGCAGGAGGCCCACTGGGCTTAGCATTTCTAAGACAACTCCTATGGAACACTGCCACTATGTACAAAAGGTTTAATTTTGACAGAGAAGTTGGGAGGCTGGTGGCCCTTCTGCAGCCCCTGGTGACTAAGAAGTGCTTTAGATTCTGCCCACCCCAACACTCCTGTCTTTGAGCTATGACAGGGCTTGAGTCTGCCCTTGGCAGCCACGTGGTGATCTGCACACGTATCTATCTCCCTGTTACTCTTGGTGGGTACCAAGCAGGGAAGGACTAGGTATCCATCTTCACAAAGACTTTGGGTCGGGAAAAGATCTTGATAGCCTCTTCTATTTGCACCAACTTCCGGTCCAGTTCAGCACGGTGACCCTGGGCTCTCAGCGAGTCTGCCCCAGCAGGTAACAATATTAGCTCACGGAGCAGCTGACTCTGGCCTACAAAGGGGCATGGAACCAGTGAGTGTTGGGTAGGGATGCATGGTTCTCTCATGGGCTCCCTTTCCGCCACCCTTGCCCAAGAACTCACTCTGTAGCAGATTGTTCAGGGTCTCCAGCCGCTGATTCTCAGGCATGAGTGTGTGGCCGGGGGGCATGGACGGGTCTGGCTGGCTACGCTGGCGAGCTTCCGCTTCCTTCCGCCACAGGTCCCTGCGTTCCAACAAGCTGTGAAGGAAAGGCCCGGGGCTGATGACACCAAGACACACTGGTTCTCAGCCTCCACAGGGGTCTCTCACCGCACTTGACAGCGCACGGGACCTACTCACTAATGGGGCACATGGCCTTTCTGCGTGGCGTTGTAGCGCTCCTGGGCTTGGCGCTGCTGTTCCTGAACCTGTGCAAGGACCTGCAGGGAGCGGGAGTGGCGCCGGGGGGCTCTCTTGGCAGCTAGGGCGTTGTGACTAATGAAATCCACGCCTAGGCCGGGTCCCTGCAGAGACATGGCAAGCACAGTGGAGACCCCGTGGCACTACATTTCACCTCTGTACCGACTCTACCCGCAGGACTCCTGGCAGATGGCCGTCAAGTCCCCACAGACCTGCTCTCTCACCTTAGCTCGGGGACCTGGAAGGGCGAGCTGAGGACTGGAGGCACGGGATGGTGGGAGCCCAGGGCCACAGCGGGAGTGTGCCCGCAGAAAGTGGGTAGGTTCTGTCACAGAGGTGGGGCCAAGCTCCTGAAAGGTAGGGTACGGATTGGGCAGAAGAATCAGGGAGGTTGAAGTCAGGGCCCTAACCCACAAGGCCATCCCCCTTTCGGTCCCTCCTTCCTCTAAGAACTTTTCTATGATCATCTCTGTGGGTCCCCTCCTGTCTCTCACAGCCTTAAAAAAAAAAGAAAACCTATTACTTCCTTCAGCCTCGTTTTACCGCCACCCTTCCCTCCTAGCTAGCACCCGGACATTACGGAGGGCTGCCTCCAAGCCCCCAAGACCAAGGGCCGCTCCCTTAGACGTACTGTCCTCGATTTGATCGTCAATAACATTTTGGGCTCACCAGTGAGACCCAGAGCTGTGTATCCATCTGCTTCCTGGACACAGTCCTACCCCCTGGCACTGCCACAGATGCTCCAGCCTAATTACAGTCCCATGTGACCTTGTCCGTTCTCTCAATCCTGAGTCTCTTTCAGGGTCCCTGGATAGAGAAATAGTAACTACCTCCAAAACCTAGGTGCTGCTGCCTGCCCCTGTCCTCAGGAAAAAAAGATGTTGTAAGAAATAGCGGTGCATGCCTGCAGTCTCAGGACTCAGGAGGCTGAGGGAGAAAGAGTAAGGGTTTGGGGCCAGGATAGGTGATGGAGAGAACCCAAGGAGAGCCTGGGGCTAAAGAGCAAGCTATAAACTCAAAGAAATGAGCTGAGAGTGGTGGTCCAAACCCAGTAGGCTAAGGCAGGAGAATTAGGCCAGTTCAAGGCCAGCCTGGGCTACAGCCTGGGTTTGAAGCTATTCTAGGCTACACAGGGAGACCCTGTCTAGAAACAAAGTAGCAGTGGAGATGGTGGGGTGGGGGGTATGGTTGTGGGTGGGAGTGGGAGACAGCAATAGCACAGGGCAGTTCACAGCTCTCTGTAACTCCAGTCCCAGGAGACCCATCCCCTCTTCTGGACTCTGTGGTGCACAGACAAACATGTAGCCACCCAGACATGTAATATATATATTTTTTAATCTCAAAGAAGTCATGAATGAATTAAAAGAAAAAGAGAAACTAGTGTGGTAGCGAACACTTTTAATCCCAGTGCTCGGGAGGTGGACAAAGGAGAGTTAGAAAGTCAAAGAGTTTGAGGTCAGCCTGGGCTGTGTGAAACAGAGACACAGATAGGGGAACCAAGAATGAATTAGCAGGAAGGCTGTGGGTATATTATATGAGTACCTAGTGTGCGTGTGTCGCATGAGTCCATCTCCAATATCTCCTTACTAAGTCACTTAGGTAGTTCTTCCAGATATGTGCCCTGCTGGCTTTCTGTTCAAACCTCTGCTTCTCCCCCTTACAAACTGAATTATGCCCACTATGCCCATTGCCACTACTCCCTCTGATCCCAGAATCTACCTGTGGGGTTTCATCTCTGTGGAATGTTCTCTTCCTCTAGCCTAATCCTTGACCTGATGCCATCAGCTCCCCAGAGAAGGTCCACCCAGATGTCTTAGTCTTTTGTGATCACCACCTCCCCCCCCAACACACGCACGCACGCACGCACACACGCACTCACTCACGCCCTGTAAGTTAGATCAGATATAATTGTCTTGGCCAAGATGGATAGGTCTGCCTCCCCGGGACAGATACCTTCATCCTGGCCTTGACTCGCGACTCCACATTGTCATACTTGGGTGAGCGCCACAGTGCCTTCAGTGGCTTAGGCTGACCCTGTTCCCGGCGGCGTTCCTGGTCTTGGAAGCGCCTCTGAATCTCTTTGATCCGCCTCAAGTTTTCCTTCTCATGGTCTTTTGGGTCCTTCCCTGGAGGGGTGCAGGGAGGAATGTTGATAGGGACAGCCCTACCAAATGGCCATGCAACTCGGACTAGAGAGCATATAGATTCACACTCTACCCTTGGCAGAAAGACCTCTCAGACAATCTGGGAGATGTCTGGTAGAAGAGAGGCCCTGGGTTTACACACACAAACATTTTTAAATACAACCAAGGCCTCTTCATGGAAGTTAGACATCATACCCACAGCACCGTTACCAGCTTATTCCCTTCCACAGTCACCCTCCTGGTTATCTTCTACATTTTATGATTTAGCATACCATTAATCACCGTGTATATTATACACATGCCTGTCTTGTTCACTGGTGACTCCCATACTCCCCCTGCCAATTGTTTTTTTGTTTTTTTTTTTTTTTTTTTTTTTTGGTTTTTCGAGACAGGGTTTCTCTGTGTAGCCCTGGCTGTCCTGGCACTCACTTTGTAGACCAGGCTGGCCTCGAACTCAGAAATCCACCTGCCTCTGCCTCCCGAGTGCTGGGATTAAAGGCATGCGCCACCACGCCCGGCGAACTTTTTTTTTTTTTTTCAATTGTTTTTAAATTCACACATCCCAATTGTAGCCCCTCTCCTCCCAGTCCTGCCCGTGCCAAATCCCTCCCCCCCCCCATTACCCCTTTCTCTTCTCCTCAGAGAAGGGGAAGCCTCCCTTGGATACTACCCCACCCTGGGACCTGGGATGACTCCCATACTTTTTAACCCCGTTTTCCTAACAACTATAGGGGTTGGCACAAAGTAGGAACTAAGTAAACAATGTTCCATTAAGGTGTGAAAGCTTGAAGCTGGGGCTTTCTGCGGAAGGATAGACTCTGATCCTGCCAGGATGTATTGTATTTTGTCCTTCTTTTATGCTAGAGAAACTAAGACCCAGAAAAGAACATTAACTGCATGGGCTCAAGGCAATTAAGAAACACCCTATTTTAATCTCTGCTTTTGACCTACGAATGCCTCTATACCCCGTCTGCAAGGACTTACTCTTAGGAGAGACCCCCGAACCGAGGGAGATACACCCCAGTTGCAGCAGCACGTCCCCCACGCCTCGCTGGCCACGCTCTAGGATCTCTCGGGCTTCAGGCCTGATGCGAGGGCCACGAGGAGGACTGGAGTCCAGGTCCCGACCCGAAGTCAGCAGGTCCAGCTTCAACGCGTTTCCTTCCAGGCGTCCTTGGGCTGAGGAGCAAGACGCGGTGGAAAGCCGTGCTCAGGGGTGGGGCGGGGTACTCGCCCCGCCGAGGCACCCCGCAACTCACCCGAGGCCGGCCGCCGGTAGTAATCCGGGCAGAGAGTGGGGTCTGGGGGGATGGGTCCAGAGATGCGGGACGGGCCCTCACACATGATCCTACCGCAGCCCTGCAACAGTGCACCAGGGCCTGTTGCGCTGCGCAACTTTCCCCTCTAATCCCTTTCGGGTGCTTCCACCCTCCACCCGAGCCCTGCATCCCTGCGGTAGCCCCCATCACCGAGCCCCACCCCTCGACGACCGCCCGTCTCTAGGCTCAGACGGTACCACCGCCCCGCGACTAGCCCACTGCCCTGAGGGGTTCGCCGCCCCTCCCCCGCCAAGCCCCAGCGTGGGCTCTCACTGGAGCAGTTTTACCGCCAACTGTTGCAAGCCGGTAGGAGTTGCTGTTGCTTGGCAACAAATGGCTTCCTGAGGTCAGGGGTCAAATGACTAAGGCGAAAAGCCTTCTGGGGTTTGTAGTTCCAGATGAGGAGCGATTCTAAGTCTCGGGTCTCAACAGGAGCCTTACCTCTCAACCTGTCTCCCCTACCAGCACTGAGTACCAGTCCAGCCCCGCCCTGGGCCTGCGGTCTTCTCCGAGCAACTGTCGAGGGATGCACTGATTCCTCATAGCCCATGGCCTCAGAAAGGGCCAAGAGGCAGCCAGAAACCCAGAATGGGGCAGCAGTAGGGTTAGCCCAGGTTGCAGAGAGCCTTGAGGTGACTTGGGCATTTCAAAGCTCAGGAGAAGAAGGGGTAGGGCAGGAGAGGTGGGACTCTAGGTGACCCAACCCTCTAACTGCCAGGCCAAGCCCTGCAAGTAGAGAGGTCTAAGCTGGTTACCTTCATATTTTGTGGCCAATATGTAGTTAGGAGACACCCCCTTCCCCCCTGAACCAAGGGAGATGCACTCCAATTGCAGCAGCTTTGGGTTTTGAATAACTGATCCCCACAATACTTTGCCTGGCCATCGGCTCCCAATGACCTAGGTGTATCTTCTAGTGTCCAGGAACAGAGGAGTGTCTGGTGCCGGCACATGAGACCTGCAGGAGCCCAGGAGAAGACAAGTGTCCCGTGGGGCACAGCTTAGAGCCAGAGCTCCAGGAGGAAGGAATAAAGGTGGGAGAGGAAGGGCTCAGTGCAGGGGTGGAAGCAGAAGAGGAGAGAGGACCCAAGCCTACATCATCCATCGTGAGAACAGCTCATGGGCCCAAGAGAAAGTGAGAGGGCTTTCGGAGGGAAGGGCTGGAAAAGTGGGTCTTATGCCTGGAGATTCCTAAATCCCCATTCCTTCAAGGCAGAGATTCTTGTCTTTGACCAATACCCCTCACTCCCAACTCTAGAACCCTAAAACTTGGGGGCTGAGGGGTTGGCATGGATTTGGGACTTCTAGATCTTGCAAGGAGACTGAGCTACCATAAATGCCGAGCCTCTGGCTTGGAACTTCACTGACTAAGAAATGGACAGCTAACTAGCTCTAGTGGACAGGCAGGGGTAAGCCCTAGGCTCAAGATATAGGAACCAAAGACTGAAGCCTGCCTCTTTCAGGCCTCTTGTCCCAGGTTTGGGTACCCCAGCCCTCCCAGGGCCAAGCACCCATGTCCATCCTAGGGCAGAAGCTGAGCTGCCACTGGTGGTGCTGCAGAAGAAGGAGGAGCCAGAAGGCAGCCACAGTGAATCCTCACTGTCCTCGAAACAGCACAAAAAAGCCAAGAAACGCAAGAGTGGCGGGGCTCCTGTGCCGCCAGCTGTGGCCAGCGCATCCGCACCTGCCACCGAGACCTTGGGGTTGGAGCGTGAGTGGCAGTCCCTGGGCTCTTCTCTTGTTTTCTTTGTCTTCCGAGGCTGACATGGCACAGCCTGGTGTTCCAGCCTTTGCTCTGCCTTGGGTTCTTGCAGGAAAAGCCCAGCGCCTGCGGCCACTGTACCAATACATCAACTACTGCAATCCAGAGCTGAATCAGGCAGAGGATGGGGACAGGGAGCCGGAGGTAGAGCCCGAGGCCGAGTTAGCACTGGTTCCCGAGGAGCCGGGCGTGGAACAGCTGCAGCTGCAGACCTTGCTGCCCGTGGCAGGTGAGCTGGGCTTAGGCCTCGCTTTACCCTGCCCTAATCCTTTAGTGCCACTGACCCATAATCTTCCTCCTCTGGTAGAGGAGGTTGGAGAGGAGCCTGGGGGTCTGTCTAGTCTGAGGGTGAGTGGCAGCCTCAAGGCTGAGGTGGATAAGACGACGCAAGTGGATATCGACAAGATGTTGAGTGTCTGTGCTGCCCCTCTTGTGCCCCCTCTATCCCCTCAGTACAAGTGACCATCTAGCCATTGAGAACGCCCCTGGTCTAGGCCTAAACCATGGCTCTAAGTCCATCGGCCTAAGCCATCAGGTGGAGGAAGGAAATTTAGTCTTGGTCTACACTTGAGAATTTGTGCTCACTAAAAATAAACATTTCCCCCCTTTAAGAATGTGATTCTTCAAATATGATGCCTGCATCGGGAAAGAGGTTGGGGAGCTGGGAGGAGGGTGGCTGGTCATGTGGATCAGTGGGGACCTTGAATGACGGATTCCTGAGCACTACCAGACTTGAGTCAGAGAATATGTCTATTCACCCCAGATTGGGAGCCCAAGGCAGACCAAAGTACACAGACCACCAAAGTCCGACTCCGTGAAAGAATGGGTTTTAATGGGGTGACTTTTTTCTTCTTTTTTCGAGACAGGGTTTCTCTGTGTAGCCCTGGCTGTCCTGGAACTCACTCTGTAGACCAGGCTGGCCTTGAACTAAGGAATCTGCCTGCCTCTGCCTCCCAAATGCTGGGATTAAAGGTGTGCGCCACCACGCCCGACTTAATGGGGTGACTTGGGGGGGGCATAAATCACACAAAGACAGTTGCATCTCCAAAGCTCATCCTAGCATGAGTGAAAGCTGACAAAGATGGGAACCTAGAGCACACTGTGTAGTCTGAAGGTAGCGAAACAGGAAAGCAGAGTGTCCTGCCCAGGTACCTCACCTGGTCTAACCCTCTTCCAGGCAGTTTGCCAGCATTCTGCTTTGTCCCGGTGTCTGGCCTGGACCTGACAGTCTTTGGTGTGGCTCAGCTTTCTTTTTTTTTTTTTTTTTTTTTGGTTTTTCGAGACAGGGTTTCTCTGTATAGCCCTGGCTGTCCTGGAACTCACTTTGTAGACCAGGCTGGCCTCGAACTCAGAAATCCGCCTGCCTCTGCCTCCCGAGTGCTGGGATTAAAGGCGTGCGCCACCACGCCCGGCTCAGCTTTCTTCTGTCTGAAGGTTTCCTACTAACCAGGTGTGGTCTTGCATACCTGTAGCAGGTGAGCTAGACTTAGGCCTGACTTTGTGGAGGGCTGGAGAGACAGCTTTGGTTAAGGGTATTTGCTAAGCTGGGCAATGGTGGCACCTTTAATCCCAGCACTCGGGAGGCAGAGGCAGGCGGATTTCTGAGTTCGAGGCCAGCCTGGTCTACAAAGTGAGTTCCAGGACAGCCAGGGCTATACAGAGAAACCCTGTCTCAGAAAAAAAAAAAGAAAACAAACAAACAATTCACAATGCCTCATTCCTGTCTAACTCCTGTCCCAGGGGATCTAACACCCTTTCAACCTCTGCCTGCACCAGGCACATGCTGTAGTGTATACACATGCAGGCTGAACACTCACGTACATAAAATACTTTTTAAATACAGTTCTCTACTCATTGTCATAGAGCAGCCAGACTGCACTTTGCCCACAGATGGTCCCAGGTGATGGGCGGTGGTAAATGAATGCACTTTTTGGAGCTATGAGGCTTTCACTGGAGGATGGCTGCCTCACATGAGATAGCTCTCTGGAAAGAGCTGAGTGACTGATTTGTGGAGACAAGACTGTTGCTCCTCCAAAACCTTCAACATAGTTTTCCACATTAAATGCATTTCTTCCTGTCTTGAGCTAAGATCCTGGTGTCACTACTAACCCTGTTCCCTACAAGGGACTCTACCTTCTCTATTGAGAGGGTGAGCACCTGGGCCTGGAATTCAGATATCTCCGGGTAGGTCCCTCAAGTCCCCTGTGCCTGTGGTCTCTGACCTCACAGATTCATGCTGTAATCCTATTTTACCTAAAGTACTTGATGTCACTGTCACACAGAGTACCTGCACTCTCGATGTCTCTGTCCCTCTAGCATTTTGCTTTTACCTCAGGTGCTTTTTTTTTTTTTTTTTTTTTTTTTTTGGTTTTTTGAGACAGGGTTTCTCTGTATAGTCCTGGCTGTCCTGGAACTCACTTTGTAGACTAGGCTGGCCTCGAACTGAGAAATCCACCTGCCTCTCCCTCCTGATTGCTGGGATTAAAGGCATGCACCACGCCCGGCTGCTTTGAAACTCTTTAATGGCTTTGTGGAACTGCCTGATCAACCAAGCCTTTTTTTGCTTTCATTGTTTACATGGGTTCTCCCTGTCTACTATTCCTTTGTTCCTGCATCCTTCTACCTGGCTAGCACATGCATGACCCTGCTATACACCACACACACACTACACACATACCACACCACACCCTCTTTCAGCTAAATCAGAAAGCACTGCATTGCCCTGAATTTGTAGCACTTTTTATCCCACTCTTACTGTGAGTTCTGTATTTTCATTAGACTGTGCACCCCTAGATTATACATCATTGTGTCACCCCTACCTAGTGTGTGAGTGTGGGGGGTCCCATCAAAGGCTCAAAGGCCTCAAGGAATGGAGGCTAAAATAGAGGAAGCTACAGAGGTTGACAGGACCAGAGCAGCTAAAGACACCTAAAGACCACCACCTCATGCAGGGCCTCTGGTCACTGGATGGGGGTGATAGAGGCCATGGCAGAATGGACGTGCTCCACTTTCCTACCATCATTCCAGGCTGCTCCCTCCATTGCAAGTCTCTCTAGATGCTTTCTGGCCCACAGCAAGGTCACGGACAAGCTATAATGTCAGGACATTTGTCTCTCCATCTGTCTCCTGCAAATGATCACATCAGGTGATACTGTCTACCCGGGCCATGCAGACACAAGCTTGCCTACTGAGATGACCACTCATGATTTGGGATGTTTCAGAGCTAGACAACTGAGTTTGACTTCCTTATTTTATGACTTCAGTAGATGCCTGCAGATATAGCTTTATGGTAAACTCTGGGGTCCTGTCCTGTGCAGAGTTCTACAGCATGTATGAACCAAGGGACTCTTGTCTGTTGTAGCATGCATGACTCAAGCATACCAACATTTCTTCTTTCCATTCTCCAAGGCTGGAGCGGCAGGGATCTAGTACCGTGAAGACAGTTCATATTTATGCTTAGAGAACAATTCCTGAGGCCCAGTCCTGTACTTAGCAGGGTGCATAATGGGTGTGGTCTGCTTTTCTAGCATCTTTCCAACGCATCCAAGGGGACAAGCATTGCTATGGTTAGATGCTCATGGAGGGGCACGGATGAGACTGGGAGTGCCATTTAACCTAGGGAGAAGCAATACCTAGAGAAGCTTTGTTCCTGGAGAGCCTTTCTGGCCTGAGGTCACCCAGAGACAGAGCTGTCTGGGTGTGGAAGAGGCCCACAGGAGGGCTGCTTAGTGTAGTGGAAGCAGAGAACACGGCTAGGAGGGACTCAGGCTGCACAAGCATGAAGGAGTGTGAACAAGCGGGAGTCCTATGATAAACTACTGTAGCCTAAGAGACTTAAGTGGGAGGAAGGAGCCAAGCCCTACTGTAGCCTAGACTGAGGATAAAATGTATCTCTTTATGCTGAGAGTCACATCTTAGTTGCCTTGCAAAAGAGTATCATAATAATCGCCTCGCCCTTGCACATCTTGCTATCTGCTTCTGTACATGCACTGTGTTTAAAATGTGAAGAAAACAATTTCTTGCTAGAAGTCTGTAACCACGCAGACTATCAGTCACAAAGCCCCACCAATCAGAATGGCCAAAGGTGACACTGTACATCCAGCCAATATTGAGTGCCTGAGACAAGAGATCCGGGGATGACCGAGATAAGACAGCTGAGTTCTCTGTCACTCTAGTGCAGATTGGTTGTGTCTTGGGGGTCTGCTTCTCTCATAGTCTGACAGTGTTGAGTGGTTGCTTATGAAGCAAAGAACAAGGAATGAGCTGTGGTGAGAGGTTGGAAGCGGTTATCATGACTGTGTGAGTAAAAAGCCTAGATTTACTTGGAGGTCAAAGACCTTTTTTCAAATGGAAATTTTTAAAAATTATCATTTATTATATATAAGTACACTGTAGCTGTCTTCAGACACACCAAAAGAGGACATCAGACCTCATTACAGATGGTTGTGAGCCAGCCACCATGTGGTTGCTGGGATTTTGAACTCAGGACCTTCGGAAGAGCAGTCAGTGCTCTTAACCGCTGAGCCATCTTTCCAGTCCTTTGTAAAAATTTTTTTGTTTATTTTCATTTCATGTGTATTGTTTTCTTTTGCCAACACATAGGTCTGTGTGATGGTGTAGGATCCCCAGAACTGGAGTTATAGTCAATTGTGAGCTGCCATGTAGGTGCTGGGAATTGAACGCAGGACCTCTGGAAGAACAGCCGGTGCTCTTAACCACTGAACCATCTCTCCAGCCGCCCGCTCCCCGCCCCCCCCCCCCCCCTCTGGACAGGCATTTTGGAAATTCTCATCTGGTTGGGATATATCAAAGGGCTAACTCAGAAGAAACTTCTACCTAAAAGCTGCTGCCTTCTTCCAGGAGGGGGCGCTGCAGGACAAGTCTAGAACTAGTTTGGCTCACTCGCTCAGGGGCTCTCACCATCTGGGCCATAAAGGCTCCACTCAGCTCACTCTTAGTGACTGCAAGTTCTTGTTCCAAGGAGGTGGAAAGTTGTCAGGGGTCTGGATCTAGACTCTGAGAGGTGCCCTCAAAGTCCCTGTGTCTTCATAATAGTAGTCCCGCCCCATGTCTACTTACCCCCTCTTCCAGCACTGGGAGGCGTTCTCTGAGCACAAACCTCTCTAAAACCTACCCACCATTTCCAAGTCAGCAAAAAAACACTTTTCACAGGTACAGCTTTGGTCTTCATGGACATCCTCAACTTAGGCGGGATCTTGGCATATTAAATATTCAAGGACAGCTGGAGCTGAGCGGAGTGGGCTAGAAATGGCCAGTCTTGTTAGCTTCCCGAGGGTGGGCACTGTGCAGCGCCTTTGTAGTTCAAGCCAGGCTGAATGTTGCTGCAGAAAGTCAATGAATGCCTAGGTTTCTGAGAGAAGATTCCCCAGTGTTGGAATAAGGGCACTTTAAGGTTAGGAGCTAAAGTCCCGACCTAGTAACTTTGCCTCTGCTTCCCCTGGTCAGAGACAATGGGCATAGATTTTGTTTTCTTTTGAGACATGTTCTTGCTACATAGACCAGGCTAGCCTTAAACATGATTTACTCTGGAGGGCCAGCACAGCAATAACATTCCAACCTTACTTTGCCTCACAGAGACGATGTTTGAAATCAGGGCAGCACGGGGACATAGGTCCGATGGTTTCTATAAGTCAGGCCAAGAGGAAGAGGAAGAGGAAGGCCTCCCCAGGCCTTTTTGGCAAGGAGCCCGGATGAGGAGGAAAACAAGAAAGAACAGGCTTCACTGAGACGTCATAATCCAGCAGATGACAAGGGAAACAAAAGGGGGAGAATCCTCCACCTTCAAGTCCCCACCCAGCTCCGACCTGTCCCAGTTAATAAGCACAGCTGGTGGCTGGCTGGCTGACTCAAGTAGTGCCAGTTAAACCTGTTCTAAAGGGTGGCACAGGTCCCTTCCTCCTTAAGCTCCTCCCGAGGGCTCTCCTGGAGCCAGCCACACCATAGCTTCCATAACAGAACCCCGGGGCTGGAGATGGCTTAGCAGTTAAAGGTTCAGTTCCCAGCATCCACTTGCACTGGGAAATCTGATGCCATCTTCTGGCCTCTTTGGGCACCTGCACTCATGAGATCACACAAACATAGATACACATACAGACACATAAATATATAATAAATCTTTTAAAAAATAAAAAGAGCCGGGCATGGTGGCACATGCTTTTAATCCCAGCACTTGGGAGGCAAAGGCAGGTGGATTTCTGAGTTCAAGGCCAGCCTGGTCTACAGAGTGAGTTCCAGGACAGCCAGGGCTACACAGAGAACCCCTGTCCCGGAAAAAACAAACAAACAAACAAATAAATAAATGGATAGATAGGTAGATACTTGGGTAGATAGATAGATAGGTAAAATAAAATAAAATAAAAAGAACCTCTCATGATATCCAGGCTAGGGGACCCCAGGATCTCATCCTGTCTTCTGGGAATGGCAGGTTTGGCAGCAGCCTAACAGGGAGCCTCATATCCTCTCTGCTGCAGATATTTGAAGAGTTTTTGGGAGCCATAAGCTCATAGCTGCTCTGGAGCCCGTGAAGAAGGGAGAACAACAGATCTACAGCCATAAACAAGCCTTCCATTATTAAAGAAATCCAACCCCAAACAAACGACCACACACCATGATGTCAGTTCTTTTCTGACTTATTTACTGACATTTCTCAGATGTTCTACAGTTCCCTTTTGTCTTCTCTCTGCCAAGTCGCCCCCCCCCCCCAGAGTTATGTATAACACAGAAACCTCCTTTTCTCTTGGAAGGGCTTGCAAGGGGGATGAAAGGATCAGATCGCATGGGAGGGTGGGGGAAGATCCCTAAGGGATGACCTGTCACCGCCTTCTCCAGTCCTGAGATGCCCTGGTCCACGACAGGCAAGGCTTCTTGCCATCTACCCTAAGGACTCAACCAAGCTAGTTCCTTGTTGGGTTTTCTCATCCTGTGAGACCACAACTCAGCCTGAAGAGCCCATGTTGATCTTCGTTGGCCCTGCTCACTGGCAGAACCACAAGGGGCCAGGCTACAGCTCTATCCTGCACATACTGCTAGCCTAAGCTACGACAGCAGGTGCGTTCGCTGCCTGGCAAGTCTGAGGAATCAATGATGGATGGTTGGATGGATGGATGGATGGGTGGGTGTTTTCCTTGGCCACCTTCAGTTGGCTCCTAACCCTGCCCCAAGCTGATTTATTAAACAAACGACACCGCGTCTCTGCTACAGCCAATCCCAGCTCCCAGTGCCCTCCCTGGATCCTCTGGCCCTTGGGAGGAAGCGCGCGTGTGCAGGTTCACAGGTTGTTCCGCTGTAGTGTTTCACTTAGATTCTGGTTGGCATCTGGCTCCTCTGCCAACATCTCTACAGTCTCCCACTCCCCAGACCGGCTGGACCTTTTAATAGCATCTACCACACTCTGCATATACAGTCCGTCCTCGAATGAGGCAGCCATAGAGACAGGGGTGCGGTCCCAGGTACGGCGATCCCCCTGCCCCTGGAAGGACTGACGCAAGGCCTGAACCATATAGACCATACCTTTCAAGTAAAGCAGTGGGACATCCTGGGGACCTTGCTCAGGGAGCCCTGCGCCCACAGCCAGAGAGTCTCTCACCAGCAGCTCCTCCTGTGCAGCAGAGTTCTTCTGCCCATAAAGGTCAGCTCCCCGGGCAACAAGGCGCCCTGCGGAGCCCACTACCATGACCTCATGCACAAAGGCACCTGGCATGTTGAAGTTGAGGGTCACTGTGCTGCATACCCCGCCACCCATGAGCATCTGGAAAAAACAGAAGTCATCACTGGTGACATGGCGGATGCCACGAATGGTGGCATTCTGCCTCACAAAGGTCTTGAGGAGCCCGTGCACCTTCTCGGCTTTCTGGCCAGTCAAGTGGGTCAACAGGTCCACGATATAGGTACCCATGGTGTGCAGGCCCCCGCCCCCCATAAGCTCGTCACAGATCCAGCCATAGCTGGGGCTGAGCAGGCTTCCGGAGTAGATGCGAGCGTCGCAGATCATCACGGCGCCCACGTAGTGCTCTGCAATGAGTTGTTTCATGCGCACGAAGGCAGGCAGGAAGCGCAGAACGTTCCCCACCAAGCTCATCAGCTGTGGGTAGTAGCGAGATGCGGTCACCATCCGGAAGGCGTCCATGGATGTCGCTGCCTTCTCACATACAACGTTCTTCCCAATTCCTATGACAAAAGACAATGAGAATATTTCAAAGTTCCTTGGGGGCGGGGAGAAACAATCTTTTGTTTGGTTTTGTTGTTGTTGCTTTGGTTTTTTGAGACAGGGTTTCTTTGTTTAGCCCTCTTTCCTGGAACTCACTCTATAGACCAGGCTGGTCTCGAACTCTGAAATCCGCCTGTGTCAGCCTCCCAAGTGCTGGGATTAAAGGCATGCACCGCCACTGCCGGGCTTGTTCATTTTTGAGGCAAGTTTCTCTAGGTAGCTTTGGCTATTCTAGAACTCGCTCTGTAGACCAGGCTAGCCTTGAACTCAGAGATATGCCTGTCCCTGCCCCCCAGGTGCTGAGATTAAAGGTATGCACCATCACCACACAATTTCTCAAATCCGATAAGGTGGGATATACCTATAATCTCAGCATTTGGGGTGGGAGTGAGGGTGGAGGCAGGAAGATTGCCTAACATTCAGTCTACACACACACCCCTCCGAGGTAGATGACCTAGGAATGTTGCTTATAGAAACAGGTGATCTGGAACAGAGCGCATTGAAAAAGTCTCCGTAACTGCAAGAGGAAGTCCTTTCAGTAGTGTGGTGGGTACTGGGATGGCCAGGACCAAGGGAGGCCTGACAGGGGAGTTCCTGGGACTAACAGAGCAGGGACAAAGGGCATGCAGAGAGGGGGATGCACCTATGTCAAGACTTTAAGGCAGGGAATTTAACATCCTGGGTGCATACCAGGTGTCATGGTTTGAATATGCTTGGCCCAGGGAGTGGCACTATTAGGAGGTGTGGCCTGGTTGGAGTAGGTGTGTCACTGTGGGCGTGGGCTTAAGACCCTCACTCACCCTAGCTGCATGGAAGTCAGTTTTCTGCTGCAGCCTTCAGGTGAAGATGTAAGAACTCTCAGCTCTGCCTGCCCCATGCCTGCCTGGAAGCTGCCACGCTCCCACTTTAATGAAAATGGACTGAACCTCTGAACCTGTAAGCCAGTCCCAGTTAAATGTCCTTTATAAGACTTGCCTTAGCCGGGGGGTGGGGGGGGGGGTGGGGGGTGGGGGGAGTGGCGCACCCCTTTAATTCCAGCATTTGGGAGTCAGAGGCTGGCGGATTTCTGAGTTCGAGGCCAGCCTGGTCTACAAAGTGAGTTCCAGGACAGCCAGGGCTACACAGAGAAACCCTGTCTCGAAAAATAAATAAATAAATAAAATAAGACTTGCCTTGGTCATGGTGTCTATTCACAGCAGTAAAACCCTAACTAAGACACCAGGACACAGAGCCAGAGAGACTACGTGGTATTTAAAGTGATCTGGGAAAGTAGCCAGACAACATCCACCATTCCCTCCCAAGACATTCTAGGGGGAAGTTCAATCCAAAATGGGGATCTGGAGAGCCCTTTCCTCAAATCTCCCCATCTAAATTCCCTGGGTCAAAAAAAAAATTCACTGAAGGCACCTCAATCATGCCACTTTTAGGAAGATTTTGTGTCTGTATGGTGTATGCAAATGTATATATGCTTGAATGTGGAGCTCGTATGGAGCTGGGTCACATAATGCATGCCCACGGAGGCCATAGGGTAACATCAGCTGTCTTCTAACACTTTCCTTTCCTTTTTTTTTTTTTTTTTGGAGACATTATCTCCATATATAATTATGTAGCCACATCTGGCCTGGAACTCACTCTGTAGACCAGGCTAGCCTCCCAGAGCTCCTCCTGCCTTTGCCTCCTGAGTGTGGAGATTCTAGGCATGTACCTGCACACCAGGCCACGTTATTTTTGAGCACCGTCTCTCACTGGATTTGGATACACTGGCGGCCAGCAAGTCCCCTATCTCTAGGACATCTGACACGTGCTGCTGCGCCCTGCTTTATGTGGGTGCTAGAAATGCTGGGAACCCTGGCTCAGGCTCTCAGGGCCAGCCCTTTCCCCCAGCCCTCATACATCCAACTTTCAATACACCCTGTGGAGTCCATCATCAAGCTACACCCAGTGTCTAAGCCGTCCTGACCACCACTCTCTTCATTCAGGTGGCTACTGTTCTGTTTTTCCCGGATTATACCAACAGTCATTTCTTGGAAGATGAGCCAAGAGTTCAAGGCCACACTCAGCTATCCCAAAGGTCACGTATTGGTCTCTGCTTCTGCTGTGGCACCACAGACAGCTTGTTATAGTTTGCATCCTGACATTCTTCATAGTCCATGAGTCAAAGGTTTGGTCCCCGACACTTGGTGTTCCCGGGAAAGGAAACCTCTGGACAGAAGCAAGGCCACTGGAGGCTGTGCCTTTGTGCCAGCTACTGAGTTCCTGGCCATTTATTTCCCTATTCTTTCTCTGTGCCTCCCCACTGCCAGGACGAAGTCAGCTTTGCTCCTACGCTGGATCAGGTGGCTCAGACCTGCCATCATAGCAACTGGAGGTTGAAACGGAAGGGCCATGATGAGCTTGAGGCCAGCCACGGCTACAGAGTGAGAGCCTGTTTCTAACAGACACACTGAACAGCCTTGTCCTACCACATGCTCTTTGCCTTTCTCATCTACCCCACAAGGTCCCAGAGAAGACGTAGTTATCACCATGGCTAAATGGCTAAAACCTCCAGCAAAGCAAACCTTTCCCCTTGAACTCACAGAGAGGCCCCTGCCTGCTGCCTCCCGAGTGCTGGAATTATGTTCTGACACTTCCCTGCGAGCCCTTCCTTTCCTTTGTATATCTCAAATATTTTGTTCTAGTGATGGGAATCTAACACAAAACTTAATATGGTTTTCAGATTAACTTCTCCCCCCCAAAAAAACCCTTTCCAATGGATTTATATCTTAATCAGAACAAAAGTCAAAGTCCTGGCAGCAAGCATGGTTAACACATGCCTGTAATTCCAGCGGTTGGGAGTCAGTGACAGGGGGACTATGCGTTGGAGGCCAGCCTTGACTACACCAAAAGGCCTTGTTTTAAAAAGAATTAGGGCTGGCAAGATGGCTCAGTGGGGGCTTGGGGGAAGCGCTTGCTATATAAGCTGATGACTTAAGTACAATAGCTAGATTCTATGGTAGGAAGGAAGAACTGACTGCAGGAAGTTTGCTGAACCACCCACCATGTACTCTGTGGCACGCATATGCGCGCGCACACACACACACACACACTCATACATACACATACACAGACACAAACACACACAAACACCCTATATATACATATACAATAATAAACCCAGCATGCTCTAGGGTCAATCCCCAGGCACTGAAAAACCACAAAATAGTATTAGTGGCCCTACTGAGAGGACCTTGATTACTGACCAGAGACCCTTCCAACCTTTTCCTTTAGCTCTTTTCCCTACCACGGTCCTTCCTCTATTCACCCTTTACTGGCCACCCTGGAGATGGCGCAGCCATGCTCAAGAGCCTTGTGGTCAGAGAGAGGCAATGATTATTAGCATCAAAGAGAGGACAGGACAGGTAGATCAAACACCATCACAACCAGGGAAGTCTTGAGAGGGACGCCTTCAAAGTTCCTGATTCTGATGGAAGCCCATCTTCAACAGCTTGTGCTCCTGGGCGCACAAGAGCCATCCAGAGGACCTACCTGGTTCCATAGGTGCTGCGTGGTTTGAGGCACAGCTCCAAACCTTGATGTCCCTGTCCTGGGCCCTTACTGTAGCCCACACCACTCTAGGTGTGCAGATCTACAAGAGCCCTGCCGTTCGCAACTTTGGTTTACACACGCTTTCTGAGTGTCTTTGGGTGAGATAAAGACTGGGTGAAGATGACTTCCAGTGGTTCGCTACTGGGCACAGCTTGTCCTGATGGAAGGAGTCTGTCCATAGAATCCATGCTGCCCACAGGCTCAGCATGGTCATCTTTCCCCACAAACACTGGCTACCACTGACTATAAATCTTGTAGCAAAAAAAAAAAAAAAAAAAGAAAAGAAAAAAGCTCTCTTAAGCTCTTACCTCTTATTCTCATCTCTAGCTCTCCTTCTCCCTTCCCTCCACATGGCCATGGCTGGCCTCTCTCTTTCTACCTTCTCTTTCTCTCTGCCTTTCTACAATAAAGCTGTAGAAGAAGAAGGAGGAGGAAGAGGAGGAGGAGGAGAAAAGAAAAGAAAAAATACACATGACTGATGTCTCCAGTCTGCCAAATAGCCAAAAAGTGCCATGTATTAGTGATAAACTTGAGCACCAGGGCCAGAAATTTCTGTCATCAAAAATGTTCTCACTTCACACTGGATGACTGGCATCCCCTGTCGATGTGTGTGCGTTTTGTGTGGGTTTGGCTTTTTGCCTTCTTTTTTTTCTTTTTAACTGTAAAATGAGTCAACCCACCCCCTGGGTAAGATGACTGAATTAACTGAGGTAGCGAAGGTAAGGCACCTGGCTCGGTACAACCGTCAGTGGCTCACTTTTGCCTTCATCACAGCAGAGGATGAACCAGCGCACTAGAGCAGAAGGGCCTCCTCTAACTCAAACTTTTAAGATTCATCAATGCTTGGTGGTGCACGCCTTTAGTCCCAGCACTTGGGAGGCAGAGGCAGGTGGATTTCTGAGTTTGAGGCCAGCCTGGTCTACAAAGTGAGTTCCAGGACAGCCAGGGCTTCAGAGAAACCCTGTCTTGAAAAACCAAACCAAACCAAACCAAACCAAAAAAACAACAAAAAAGATTCATCAATGCTACTGTTAGCATTCCAAGCTCCACCCTACAGTTACCTGGCAACAGCTAGGTGTGTATATGTACTATAAAAGGGGATGCTTGCCCCCTCTTTCTCCCTCCCCCACTCACTCTTACCTTTTCTCTTCCCTTCCCCCCTCTCTCCATGTGCTCACTTTTCTGTGCCTCTGCTACCTTCTTAATTCCCCTCCCCATGCCCTGAATGAACTGTTCTCTGGTCCCTCAGCATGGGACCGAGGAGGCACACCTTGCCCCATACCTGACTACACCTCCATAGAAAACATACCTTCTCTCCCCTTCATCTTTTTTTGTTGTTGTTGTTGTTGTTTTTCGAGACAGGGATTCTCTTTATAGCTCTGGCTGTCCTGGAGCTCACTTTGTAGACCAGGCTGGCCTCGGACTCAGAAATCCGCCTGCCTCTGCCACCTGAGTGTTGGGATTAAAGGCGTGCGCGACCACGCCCGGCTTCCCCTTCATCTTTTTATAAACACATCGGCTACAGTTTCCAGGCAAAGAGTTTCTGTGTTTACTATTTTGAAATGCTTTTCCTTTTTTGGGGAGAGCATGGGGCTTGAGATAAGGTCTTACTCTGACAGCTACCTTCAAACTTACCTCCCAAGCACCCTGACCCTTGAGCAGTCCACAGAACAGTTATCATCAACACATAATGGAGCCTCAGGATGCTGACCCTTTCTGCTACAGCAAGGAGCACCCGTAGAATATGGCGTCACTACGTCCAGTGATGTCAGGCCAGGATCCCCTTCCATTTCCTGCTCTTCTCCAGACAACTGAAGCTTCACAACAGGTGCTGGCAGGATAACAAGACAATAGCTCGCTAGCTCACTGTCACATGGCGGGGCACGGAACAGCATGCCCAGGGCAGGGGCCAGGCTTTTGCACAAGGGCCCTGTAGGAGGGAAAGGAGTCCCCAGCTGCTATTACCCCATCTCTGGAGTCTCTCCAATGCTCTCCCACGGTTGCAATGTCTAGGGACGATTGCCATTTGGCTGTTAAACACATGTGGCTGACCAGTGAGGTATAATTAGGTTCTTAGACACAAAAGCCACTGAGAGTGGCAGTTCTGCCCACCCAGGAGCTTCTTATTATACTAACACTCTGCTCAGCTTGTGACAATCACTAAAAGGTGGGAAAGTGAAGTGATTTTGGGAGAGAATAGGGGCAAAACCCCATTCTCAGCATGCCCAACAGAAGAGCTTTTGAACACAGAACCCAGGAGTCTTATTAGCATGGAAAGCATAAGTGTTCCAATGTAATCAGGCTCCTATAGGCTAACCATGCAAACACACTTCAACTTTCCATTAGACTTGGGTCATCTTGAAATACATGCGTATATAAGTTTATTTGGCTCTCCTAGGAAGTCAAAAGAGGCATTACTGAGTGAAAACTGCTGCTTGCTTCCTGCTAGCAGGAGACAGAGTCCCTGAGAACTGTTGCAATGCTGTGGTTGAACCCAGGGCCTCCAGCAGGCTCAGTCCATACTCTGAGCTTTACCCCCAGTCCCCGTGAGTACTTTTTATCCCAGGTTTTCTGAAGGGGAAACACATTCCAGTTTGCCAGCCTCTATCTAGCTACAGCTTCCTTAATAAGGCCCACAGGAGCTGCCCTGGTCCTCCTCAAAACTCCTTCTTTCCTTAGTAACACACTGTAAGAAGTGGGGTTCATAGGCTGGGCTCTGGACACCTGCATTTTTCCAATCTCTGTTGAGAGGTCGGAGAGTACATGATTCATACCGTAGGGTGGGCAGGGAGCCCAAGAAGGGCTCATGTGTTATGTTTAATAAAATCCTGGGAGATACAGTTAACAAAATGTTTTTTTTTTTTTGTTTTTTTTTTTTTGTTTTTTTTGAGACAGGGTTTCTCTATAAAGCCCTGGCTGTCCTGGAACTCCGTTTGTAGACCTGGCTGGCCTCAAACTCAGAAATCCGCCTGCCTCTGCCTCTGCCTCCCAAGTGCTGGGATTAAAGGCGTGCGCCACCATGCTCAGCTAACAAAATGTTTTTATTCACCACCATTGTATGTGTTTGGCCATGTATGTGTACGCGTGAGTGTATGTGTCTATATAGTATGTGTGGTACGTGTGCCTTGGTGTATGTGCAGAGGCCAGAGGACAACCCTGTGGTGGAGTTGGTTCTCTCCTCTTATCTTTATGTGGGCTCTGGCGATTGGACCCAGGTTACCAAGCTTGCACGGCAAGAGCCGTTACCCACGGAGCTGTGTCAATACCTCCCACTTTCCTTTTTTAATTAAAAAGGTTTTATGGAGCTGGAGCAATGGCTGGCTTAGTGGTTAGAGCACTTGCTTCTCTTGCAGAGGACCTGGGTTCAGTTCCCGGCACCTACGTGGAGTTCACAAACATCTGCAATGCCAGTTCCAGAGGACTCAGCTCCCTCTTCTGGCCTCCTCAGATTCCAGGCAAGCATGTGGTATTCATACGAAATACTCAGGAAATAAAAGTACATTTTTGTTTTATTTTTCTGAGACAAGATGATCTCTCTGCATAGTTCTGGCCGTCCTGAAACTCACTATGTAGACCAGGCTAGCTTCAAACTCACAGACAGCCTGCTTCTGCCTCCTGAGCACTGGGATTAAAGGTGTGCACCACCATGCCTGGCTTGACTACTTGAAACTTTTGAAAACCAGCAGAGCAGGCACTCACTCCAGTCACAGGTCCGTATCAGCTCTCTGTCCACCAGCAAAATGGACCACATGGGTAGAAACGGTAAATGTCTTATTTACCCAGGACGTCAGGTCCTGGGCCAAGCATTGGGGAAACAGAGTATCCGTCATGGGCTTAGCTTGAAGACTCACACTTCAGGGGTTCAAATGACCACATAAGAAAATGTAGACTGCACAGCAGGAATCTGGTCTGACCTGAGTCCAGGGAGGCTTGCTTTCTTTCTTCTCTCTCTCTCTTTCTTCCTTTCTTTTCTTCTCTCTCTCTCTTTCTTTCTTTCTTTTTGTATATGATTTGGATTTTTATTCAAGTAAGAAAGTGTAGGTTAAACATTTCATCTAAGTCATTTCTTTTTTTTTCCCCTCAGGGAGTCTTTCTAAGGAACTGAAGTTCTTGTGATTAAATTATCTGGGTCAGTCTACTTGAGAAAGCAATCTTTTATTATCATAATAGCCCATGAGAAAAGAATCAGTGAACTTAATGTGTGTGTATAAAGTATATATAGACATGCATATTTAATTTTAATTAACTTTATAACCTTTATTATTTAACAACAAAAGTCTTTTAAATAAAACAAACACATCAAAGTTAACCAGAGCTAGTCTGTATCTATAGCTCAGTGAATTTCTATAAAATTAATGTAGCCATTCTGAACTTCAGGCTGGATGTTGCAGTTTCACTATGGAATATATCTTATGCACTTATCCATCACCGAATATGAAGCATCCATGGCAGACTTACACCTAGAAGAACAGTTATCTTCTCACCCTCTTTTATAACTCGGACTGGGGAGCTGGCTCGCTGGGGTCTGCTTGAGGACTTACTGAATTTGGAAACCGTGTAAAAAACCTGGCGTAGTGGCATGTACAAATAACCTCAATGTTTAGGGCCGGGGGAATAGAGACAGACAGACAGAGCCCACGGGTTTACTGGCTGGCCAGTCCAGCTGAAATGGTCAACTCTAGGTTCAGTGTCTCAAAAAAAAAAAAAGTAGATAGGGCTGGAGAGCTGATTCAGTGTTTAAAAATGCCTACCGTTCTTGTAGAAGACCCAAGTTCGAGTCCCAGCATCCACACTGGGCAGCTCATTGTGGGTTATGTGGGGCTCCTTGGGCACCTGCCTGCACTCACATGTACCCCTCTACACAAAATTAGAAATAAAGTTACCCAATATCAACCTCTAGCCTTCATCTGTATCACGAAAGGTACATACATTCCTACACACAATATGTGCAAACGTATACTACAAACATAAGATCAAGAAAATACTCTAACAAAAAGGAAAAGCAATTTTGCCTACATCCCAAGACCTAAGTTATGAAGTTATTGTATCTTAAATTCCTCGGCCTCAGCTCCATTTCTGTCTTTTGTTTGGGGCACTGGGGACGGACCTCAAAGCCTCATGCAGACTAACTCTATCTACCCCTGAGTTATACCTCTGTGCTCCAAGGGGCCTCAGATTCAAAGGAAAACTTTGAGGAGTCAGTTGAATTCCACCATGTGGGTTCAAGGCATCAGACTCAGCTCTCAGCCTTGGCAGCAAGCACCTTTACCCACCAAGCCATCTCATTGGTCCTTTTCTCTCTCTCTCTTTGGTTTTTTTTTTTTTTTTTTTTTTTTGAGACAGGGTTTCTCTGTGTAGCCCTGGCTGTCCTGGAACTCACTCTGTAGACCAGGCTGGCCTCGAACTCAGAAATCTCTACCTACCTCTGCCTCCCAAGTGCTGGGATTAAAGGCGTGCACCACCACCGCCCAGCTTCTCTTCTCTTTTCTTTTTCCTTTTCTTTACTAAACACAAATTTTCATATGTTCTAGGCTGTCCTTGAACTCGTATCGGAGCCAAAAATGATTCCTGCCCTACTGCCTAAATGCTAGGACTAAATCTTGAGGTTTTGTCTTTTACTGTTTATTTTAGTGCTAAGTGCAGGCCCCCAACACATAGTCGGCTCGTAGCCCCTGTGACCCTGCCCCAAATTATTTCTGATTGGTGAGGAAAGATGCCAACAGCCAATAGCTGGGCAGAAGAGACATAGGTGGGGGTTTAGGTTTCCTAAGCTTGGGGGTGGGGGGAGGAGGAGGAGAAGGAGGAGGAGAATGATAGAAGGAAGGAGCGATTGCCATGGGTTAGCTGAACCATAAAAACATGGCCCCGAGGGCTAGCCAATTGGAGTTAAGAGCAGCCCAGATGAAACATATTAAGTAGTAAGTAATAACTCGGGGTATCGATAGGAAAGTAGATTCTAATATCACAGAGGCTAGGCAGCTGCCCAGCTCTTGTGCTGATTAAAGCTTATTGTAAATATAAAGGCTGTGTGTGGCTTTTTAATCCAGGAACTTAATAAACCAAAGGCAGGGTAGAAACCCTGGGCCAGGATTTAAAATTCCTACAACATATACCACCACCCGAGTGGGTTAAGTCTTCCGTAGTTCTTGAGACTGAATCCTGGTTTTCATATATGCAGGCAAACACTCTACCAACTGAACTATACCCCAGCCCTTCAGTTTCTTTCATTGACAACAAAGACAATTGGGTCTGTGACCCTTCAGCCACAGTTTGCAGCAAACCACCCAGGAAGTTTGCCCAGAGAGAGTGGTACCCACCCCAGAGAGGCAGGAAATCTGAGGTGCTTGAGAAATTACACTTCTATCCCAGGTGACATTGCTTCTTTGGTGGTGCTGTGCAGGGACCCTTGCAGGGCAGGGTGGAGTGTGGGGTATGGTGTGTGGGGTGGGTTGTACCACACCAGACAAGTCTGCGGGTGCTGGACTGGACACTGCTCGGGGCACCAGCAAGCCTCACTGTTCTTTTACTTCAAGTCTTGAAAGCTAGAGGCTACGGTTCTAACAGACATGGGAAGGAGGAATGGTGAAAACCTGGACCTGTGTCACATATGTCACATACCTGCAAGTCTGTGTCAGCACTGTGTGCCTCACACTGCTGTCTTCACCAAACCCTGTGTCTGTCATAGGCTCACCACATTATATTCCAGCCCACGAGACATGCTTAGGTAGATGGAAGCTTCAGGGAACTGAAAATTTCTCTTGTGCTCCAGGTCTAAAGGAGCTGAGCTAAAGTTAGATTGTTCCAACAGCTACCGCCTAAGCGACTGTCTCATCTTCCTCGAATTCTAAAGGGACTGCAGTTACAGCGCTTAGATCCTTAATTAACAACAACAGTAACACAAAGAAAAATAGCAAGAGAGACAGATCCTGTAACAGGAGAAGAGAAGAGAAGAGAAGAGAAGAGAAGAGAAGAGAAGAGAAGAGAAGAGAAGAGAAGAGAAGAGACGAAACAAGACAAGACGAGACGCCAGGATCAGTGGCACATACATAATCCTAGCACTCAGAAGGGTGAGGCAGGAGTGTGAGTTGGGGGATAGCCGGAGCTACAAAGTAAACTCTTATTTCAAGATATATATGATGAAAAGAAGAACCTGCCTATAGTTCACAGGCAAGATGAACTCACGAGGAACCTGAAGAACAGCTCACCAGGTCACACCCAGTCAGGTTCCCAGGCCCACAGTTTCCCAGGAGAGAGGACATGTGAGCAGGCTGTTCTGTGGTGTGTGTCAGGAAAGCCAGGCCTGCCAGAGCGCCTTCCTGCTGTCTGGCAATACCAGATTGCAGTTTGCCAGGAAGGGTGGTGCTCATTACAGCCAAGGGCTGACAAAGCACGGGAAGCGGGAGCCTTCTAGACCACCTCCTCTCCTTCCTGTGGTGCTGCGTGCTACAGCAGGACAGAACAAACACATCCATCACATCTGAGGGTCCGGGGGACCGGGGGAGTGCTGACCTCTCTGCAGCAGGCTGGACAGTGAAGGAGGGCAGCCGTCTCTAGCTCCTTGATGGGCTGAGCTTCTGCCCCGAGGGTTAGTGGTGACTAGGGAGCAGAGAGGGCTAGTGGTGACTAGGGCACAGAGAGGGTTAGTGGTGACTAGGGAGCAGAGAGGGTTAGTGGTGACTAGGGAGCAGAGAGGGCTAGTGGTGACTAGGGCGCAGAGAGGGTTAGTGGTGACTAGGGAGCAGAGAGGGTTAGTGGTGACTAGGGAGCAGAGAGGGCTAGTGGTGACTAGGGAGCAGAGAGGGCTAGTGGTGACTAGGGAGCAGAGAGGGTTAGTGGTGACTAGGGAGCAGAGAGGGCTAGTGGTGACTAGGGAGCAGAGAGGGCTAGTGGTGACTAGGGCGCAGAGAGGGTTAGTGGTGACTAGGGAGCAGAGAGGGTTAGTGGTGACTAGGGCACAGAGAGGGTTAGTGGTGACTAGGGCACAGAGAGGGTTAGTGGTGACTAGGGAGCAGAGAGGGTTAGTGGTGACTAGGGCACAGAGAGGGCTAGTGGTGACTAGGGCACAGAGAGGGTTAGTGGTGACTAGGGCACAGAGAGGGTTAGTGGTGACTAGGGAGCAGAGAGGGTTAGAGCTTTTAGAATCTCCAGCATGTTCTTCCCCACCTCTGACCCAGCGATATCCCAGAGCACCACTACCCGCAGATGCAGACAAAGAAGAAATGGCCAGGCCTAGGAGAGGGCGATGCACTGTGGAGGACTGCCCAGAGGAGGAAACACAGTCTGCTGCTGTAGCCTGAAGGTGCATACCTAGAGCCTTCACGGATATCTGCCGGGTGAGCGGAGGTGGGATGTTGATGCAGACCAGGTCTACGTCTTGATGCAGCAAGACGTCGTCCGTGCGGCTGGTGTAGAAGGTGATGTTCATCTCCTCGGCCAGCTGCTTTGCCTCTTCCTCGGTCTTCCCCCACAGGGCCTCCACGGTGAAGCCCTCTGCCCTCAGCAGTGGGACCAGGACCCGGGCTGAGCTGCCAGTCCCGAACACACCCACTCCTGGGAGCAACTTCATCCTGGCCTCTGCTCAAGCACTCATGTCCTTACAAGGGTCCCCGGGATGCAGCTGACCGTCCCGTCATCCTGATCAAACATGGCTCCTAAAACAGAAATGAACTGGTCAGCGGCAGAGATTACACTCAGAGGAGCCTAGATTCTAAGGCAATTTGGAAGCAACAAGTTCTCTGTCCCCGAAACACAAATAAAGTGTTTTTCCAAAATAAAAAGCTGAAAAATCTTGTTCCTGGCACACTGGAGACCACAGTCACCTACTGGACACAGAGAAAACAAGTAAACTATGAAAAATAGGGTCAAATCCTTCTTCTACCTAACCCTGGTCAAGTGATTTAGCCTTCAAGGCTTCAACCACAAAATAAAGATCTTTAGACTTCCTTTTTCTAAAAAGCGTTGTGTGTGTGTGTGTGTGTGCCCCTGAGTATACAGGGTTTGAGACTCCAAATCAAAAACACAAAAAGAAATGGTTCTCTTTTCCTTTTTTGCAAACAGATGTTCACCCTGGAGTACTTGGAAGTCCAAGGAAGGAGTATTGTATGCGTAAGGCCAGCCTGGTCAATGAACAAGAGTCTGTCTCAAAAAAAAGCTGAAAAAAAATATTTAAAAACAAAACAAAACAGAGGGGGCTGGAGAGATGGCTCAGTGGTTAAGAGCACTGACTGATCTTCCAGAGGTCCTGAGTTCAACTCCCAGCAACCACATGGTGGCTCACAACCATCTGTAATGGGATCTGTTGCCCTCTTCTAGTGTGTCTGAAGACAGCTACACTGTAGTCATATAAATAAAAAACTAAAAAAAAAAAAAAAATAGAAAAATGAAGCCAAGCATGGTGATGCCCATCTGTAATAGCACTCAGGAGGCAGAGGCGAGTGGATCTCTGTGAGGTCAAGGCTAGCCTGGTGTACGGACTGAGCTCCAGGACAGCCAGGGCTATGGAGAAACCCTGTCTCACAAAACAAAACAAACACAAAGACTGAAAACCAGGGTAGCTAGTAAAAGTGATCCGTCAGATAAATAACCCTGGAGCCACTAAAACCGTGAGGTACGGAGACCTCAACCACCTACCTGAAAGACATTCACCACACACTGACCAGAAGGGAGATCCCAGGCCACAGGGCAGCCCTGCAGCGTCCTGTACTCCTGGACAGTACGTCCATGTCTCTGTGAACCACTGACGTGAGCACTGCATAGGCAGCTGGCCATTCCAGAGTCTTCGGTATCTTCTGTTTTGTTTCTTTATGTGTGTCATTAGGATATTTAGTTATTTCCTTTTTGTAGACAGGGTCTTGTGTATCCTTGTGTGGCCCCAACCTATGAACCACACCTTGTTTTAGGTGCTCGGGACTGAACCCAGGGCTTCATAAATGCCAGGCAAAGCTTTCTACCAAATGAAGCACAGTCTCTGCCTTGTTTTGGTCTCTGTGTGTCTATCTCAGCTTTCCTAGAGCTGCTGTCATAGGTGTGTGCCCTGAAGTGTAGCAACAGCATTCATCCCTTTGTAAATTTTTTTTTTTTTTGAGACAGCATTTCTCTGTATAGCCCTGGCTGTCCTGGAACTCACTTTGTAGACCAGGTTGGGTTCAAACTCAGAAATCTGCCTGCCTCTGCCTCCCGAGTGCTGGGATTAAAGGCATGCGCCACCACGCCCAGCCCCTTTTTTAATTTAATTTTTATTTTATGTACATTGGTGCTTTGTGTTTTGCCTGCACGCATGTCTGTGTGGATGCTGGGAATTGAAACCGGGTCCTTTGGAAGAGCAGCTGTGCTCTTAACTGCTGAGCCATCTCTCCAGCCCCCGTGCTCATCTTTATCTATGTTTGGCCTAACATCACTGTAAAAGCTCTGTGTGTGTGTGTGTGTGTGTGTGTGTGTGTGTGTGTGTGTGTGTGTGTGAGAGAGAGAGAGAGAGAGAGAGAGAGAGAGAGAGAGAAGAGCAAAGTACAACGATATATATGTTTGAAAATGCTATAAGTTACCCCATTATTTTGTATGCTAAAAGGGAAAAAAGATTTGTTGTCAGGTATGAATAGAGATTAGTTTTTCTTTTTCCAACTCCATGGAAAATATGTTGAGATGCACTGTTTTCTGTTTGCTGGTTTTCTTTTTCTTTTTCTTTTTTTTCTTTTTTTTTTTGGGAGGCCACAGACGGGAAGCAGAGAGCAATAAAATCTTTTTTTTTTTTTTTTTTGAGACAGGGTTTCCCTGTGTGGCTCAGGCTGTCCTGGAACTCAGTCTCGGTCTACAGACCAAGCTGGCCTCGGATTCAGAGATCTGCCTGCTTCTGTCTCCTAAGTGATGGGATCAAAGGCATATGCCATCATTGCCCAGCAAAACCTTTTTTTCCCTTTCGACAGGATCTCATGTATTTCGGGCTAGCCTCTAACTCACCGTGCAGCTGAAGATACCGTGAACTCCTAACTCTGCAATTTGTACCTACCAAATGCACTCCCACAACCAGCTCAAAGTTATATGTTGTTCTGAGTTTAAAATGTTTATTATTAAGTGTGTCTGAGCGTAGACATGCACCTATCAAGGCGTACATGTAGAGGTCAGAAAGTAATTTCTGGGAGTCAGTTCTCTCCACCATGGAGTCTGAGAGCCAAACTTAGGTCGGACATCAGCCTAGTGCAGCAGCAGGCGCCTATGTCCACTGAGCCATCTCACTTGCCCAAAGTTCCATTTTCAATAACCAACGGAACTACTGATATCTAATATTCAGAAGCAGCCAAAGCAAGCAAACAGGTAAGTAAATAGTGGGGACTATGGAGATAGCTCAAGGGTAAGAATGCTTGCATTATAAACATGAAGACCTGAATTCAAATCCTCAACACCTATATAGAAAGCCAGCTATGGCTTTGTATGCCTGAAAGCCCAGCATTTGGGATACAGAGACAGGTGGTTCCCAAGAGCTTGCTGGCCAGACAGCCTAGTCAAAATGGTAGCTTCTGGTTTGGTGCAGGTCCCAAGGGAATAAGGTAAAGAGTAATTATGTGGCCACCTGGTGTATTTCTCTGGCCTCCATGCCCACATACACAGATGTGGGCACCTACACTCTTACATGCATGGGCCATACCCTCCTATACACAAATCAAACAAAAGAACAGCTGTGTGGGAGCTAACTCCCAAGGTCTAACTCCCAAGCTAATATGCATGGTATAACTGATAATCAGTATTAGTCTGTCTTTAAGGCCATAAAATCTTCTCCAAAAAGTTGAGAAAACAGAAGCTCAGAGGGACTTTTCCAACATCCCATGGGTGGCTGTGAGCAACAGACCTACCGCATGCGGTGGGAAAACTTCCCCAGGTCATTAGCTTTCCTGTAACCACCAAAGTTACTGTGTAACATGTACACTCAGAGCAGCTCAACTCATCCTTAGTGATCAGCGTGAGCCAGTAAGTTCCTTCCCTTATCAGACTCACCTCTTGTCCCCGATCTACCACTTGGCCAACACAAATCTGTTGATGTATCACATCTTTGTGGGAAGTTTAACTGGGGGCTGTGGGGTGATTAGTCTGAAAGGTAGGCAGGAGCCAGCATGGGTGGCATCAAATGGTAGTCTAAGGACTAGGCTCAATTCTCCTGGTCTGCCCTTGCTGCCCCAGACTTCTGAAGGCCAATCTCTAAGGAGTGAGCCCCCAGGACTTCAGGCTTCTGTGTGAGTCACTAGAGGAGTCTGAGAACAGGGAGGCCAAGGCACTTGTCCTCTGATCTCTCTTTTCTTTCTTCCTTCCTTTCTTCCTTTCTTTCTTTCTTTCTTTCTTTCTTTCTTTCTTTCTTTCTTTCTTTCTTTCTTTCTCTCTTTCTCTCTCTCTCTCTCTTTTAATAATGTGGTATTTTCTATTTAGTTACATTTTTTTTTAAGATTCATTTATTATTATATAGAAGTACACCATAGCTGTCTTCAGACATATCAGAAGAGGGCATCAGATCTCATTACAGATGGTTGTGAGCCACCATGTGGTTGCTGGGATTTGAACTCAGGACCTTCAGAAGAGCAGTCAGTGCTCTTAACGCCTAAGCATCTCTCTAGCCCCTGATCTCTCTTTTCAAAGATGTGGTTCTAGTAGGATTTATGTTCTATGACTAAGGTCCACATCTCGACTAAGTCTCCTATGGGGACTCTATTGAGGATCCTGTTCCTTGCCCATGGCTTTTGCTGGGTTCTAGTCACACCCACTTTCCCTCCATTGCACCCAGGGCAGGAGCATGACCAGGTCCTTGACAGTCTCTTGGAGCTCCACCTTCCATTATAGGGCCACTTGGCTGTTCATGGAATTACAATCTTCTCATTCAATGTTTCTTATTAACTTCTGAGTATAGAGGTTGTTTCCTGTAATCAGCTATGTTTCACTGACTTCCTTTTTAAAGGTGGCACCAAGAAGATAGACACTTAGCCGGGCGGTGGTGGCGCACGCCTTTAATCCCAGCACTTGGGAGGCAGAGGCAGGTGGATTTCTGAGTTCGAGGCCAGCCTGGTATACAGAGTGAGTTCCAGGACAGCCAGGACTATACAGAAAAAAAAAAAAAAAAAAAAAAAAAAAAAAAAAACAAAAACAAAAAACAAAAACCAAAAAGAACAAACCCCAGAAGACAAGGAAAGGCTGGGGATCTGGCTAAGTCAGCAAAGCACTTGCCACAAAAGCCTAAGGATCTGTGGTTGGATCCCTAGTATCCCACAAAAGCCAGGGCTTTTCATAAGTGGTAGCACATACCCATCAGTCAAGAAAGAACAACCCCTGGAGCTTCCTGGACAGCCAGTCTAGCTGAATCCGAATGTTCTAGGTTCAGCGGAGGGGCTGGGGAGATGGCTCAGTGGTTAAAGTACTTGTTACATAAGCAGGAATTCAGATCTACAGAACCAGTGTAAATGCCTGGTGGGCATGGCCATCTACCATTCTGGGCTTGGAAGGTGGAGACCGGATCTCCAGAGTAAGCTGGGTAGCTAGACCAAACATATCAGTGAGCTCTGTGTTTGACTGAGAGACCTCACTCAAAGCATAAGATGGAGAGTGATGGTGGAAGACCTCCACTATCAACCCCAAGCACATACATGTACCCACACACATCCATGTAGCACATACATGCACCCACGCATCCATGTAGCACATACATGTACCCACACATCCATGTAGAAAAGACAACAAAACAAAAGGTGGAGGAGGGGTGTGCAAGATGGTTCGGCAGGTAAAGGCTCTCACCACTAAGCCTACAGACTTCAGTCTGATCCCTAGAGCTCACACAATAGAAGACAACCAATTCCCACACATTGACCTCCACCTCCACACTTGAGTCATGGCATATGCATACTTATACATATATGTGTACATGTCTTAGTTAGGACGACTATTGCTGTGTTGAAATGCCATAATCAAAGCCCTTTAAGGAGAAAAGGGTTGGTTTCACTCACAGTTCCATAGAACAGTTCATTACGGAAATGGCCATCTTACCAAAAGCAATCTATAGATTCAATACAATTCCCATCAAAATCCTAATATAATGCTTTATATACCTTGAAAGAACAATAATCAACTTCATACAGAAACAAAACAAAACCCAAGAGAGAGGGACGGAGGAGTGGATAGGGGGTTTTCTGAGGGGAAACCAGGAAAGGGGACAAAATTTGAAATGTAAATAAAGTAAATATCTAATTAAAAAAAAAAAAAAACCCAGGAGGGCTAAGACAATCCTGTACAACAGGAAAATTTCTGGTATTACTATCCCTGATTTCAAGCTGTTCTGCAGAGCAATAGTAATAAGAACTGCATGATATTAGTATAGAAAAGAGACAAGCTAATCACTGGAATGGAAGCATACACCCCAAAATAAACCCACCCACCCATGACACTTGATTTTTGACAAGGAAGCCAAAATTATACAATAGAAAGAAGAAAGCATCTTCAGCAAATGGCGCTGGTCTAACTGGCTGTTTACATGTAGAAGAATGCAAACAGATCTGTATGTATCACCTTGCATAAAATTCATATCCAAGTAGATTAAAGGCCTCAGCATAAAACCAGATACACTAAACCTGATAGACGAGAAAGTGGAAACTCTCCATTTCTCTACAGAGGAAACTCTAGTGGCTAAGAAGCACTTAAAGAAATGTTCACCATCATTAGCCACCAGAGAAATGCAAATCAAAATGACTCTGAGATTCCATCTTATACCTGTCAGGATGGCTAAGATCAAAAGCTCAAGAGACAGCCCGTGCTGACAAGGATGTGGAACAAGGAGAACACTCTTCCATTGCTGGTGGGAGTGCAAATTTGTACAGCCACTTTGGAAATCAATTTGGTGGTTTCTCAGAAAAGTGGGAATAGATCTACCTCAAGACCCAGCTATACCACTGCTGGGCATATACCCAAAGGATGCTCCACCATAGCACAAGGACACTTGCTCAACTATGTTCATAGCAGCTTTATTCATAATAGTCAGAAACTGGAAACAATCTAGGTGATCCTCAACCAAAGATGGATAAAGAACACCCAAGATAAAATTTGCAAAACACAAGAAAATCAAGAAGAGGGAAGACCAATGGGTGGATACTTCATTCCTCCTTAGAATAGGGAACAAAATACCCATGAAAGGAGTTACAGAAACAAAGTTTGTCTCTAAGATGAAAGGATGGACTATCCAGAATACCCCACCCGGGGATCCATCCCATAATCAGCCACCAAACCCAGACACTATTGCATATGCCAGAAAGATTTTGCTGAAGGAACCCTGTTATAGCTGTCGTATGAGGCTATGTGCCTGGCAAATACAGAAGCGGATGCTCACAGTCATCTATATAATGGAACAGCGGGCCCCCAATGGAGAAGCTAGAGAAAGCACCTAAGAAGCTGAAGGAGTCTGCAATCCTATAGATGAATCAACATTATGAACTAACCAGTACCCCCAGAGCTCGTGTCTCTAGCTGCATATGTATCAGAAGATGGCCTAGTCGGCCATCAGTGGGAAGAGAGGCCCCTTGGTATTGCAAACTTTATATGTCCCAGTACAGGGAAATGCCAGGGACAAGAAGTGGGAGTGGGTGGGTAGGAGAGCGGGGTAGAGGGAGGGCATAGGGAACTTTCGGGATAGCATTTGAAATGTATATAAAGAAAATATCTAATAAAAAAATTGGTATTGCTAAGTGAAAAAAAAAAAAGAAAAAGAAAAGAAAATGTGATAATCTACCCAATGGACTATTACTCAGCTTTTGAAAAACAATGACATCATGAAATTTGCTGGCAAATGGATGGAACTAGAAACTGTGTGAGGTAACCCAGACCCAGAAAGACAAACATGGTATGTACTCACTTATAAATGCATATTAGCAGTAAAGGATAACCATGCTAAAATCAACAGACCCAAAGAAGCTAACTAACAGGAGGGTTCAACGAGCGATGCACGAATCTCAGAGAAGGGGAGATAGACTAGACACTGCGGGTGGACCAAGGGGTGGGGGTGGGGGGAAGGAGTTGGGTAGGGAGGGAGTGGAGATAGGAACAGGATGGATCAGGTTTGGGGAGGATGGAGGGAGAGAGTATTAGGCGAAACAGGAATGGGAGGGGACATCTCTGGGACAAGCTAGAAACCTAGGGCAATGGAAGCTCGCAGGACTATGAGGGTGATCCTAGCTAAGACTCCTACAGATGAGAGATATGGAGCCTGAACCAACTGTCTTCTGTAACCAGGCAAGACTTCCAATGGAAGGTTCAGGACACCAACCCAGACACAAAACCTTCAACCTACAGTTTGCTCTGCCTACAAGATGTGCAAGGGTAAAGATGGAGCAGAAATTGAAGGAAGGGTCAACAACGACTGGTCCAGCTTGAGACACATGCCATGAGAGGAAGCCCCTCCCTAACCCTATACTAGCTAGCAGTCAGGAGCCTAGCACAACCATCATCAGAGAGGCTTCACCCAGCAATGGATGGGAACAGAAGCAGTGACCCACAGCCAAATACTAGGCAGAGCTTGGGGAATCCTGTGGAAGAGGAGGAGGGAGGATTGAAGGAGTCAAAGGGGCCAAGGACACCACAGGAAAACCTACAGAATTAACTAACCTGTAGCCATAGGGGCTCACAGAGGCTCAACTGCCAACCTGAGAACATGCATAGGACTGACCTAGGCCCTCTGCACATATGTAACCACTGTGTAACCTGATCTTCATGTGGGACTCCTAAAGTGGGAACAGGAGTCTGACGCTGTTGCCTGCCTTTGGGACCTTTCCCCTAACCACAGCCCAATCTTTTTCTTTTCTTTCTTTTCCGTTTCCTCTTTCTTTTCCGTTTCCTCTTTCCTCTTTCTCTCCCCTCTCCTCTCCTCTCCTCTCCTCTCCTCTCCTCTCCTCTCCTCTCCTCTCCTCTCCTCTCCTCTCCTCTCCTCTCCTCTCCTCTCCCCTCCCCTCCCCTCCCCTCCCCTCCCCTCTCCTCTCCTCTCCTCTCTTTCTTTTCTTAAGAGACAGGGTTCCTCTGTGTAGCCCTGGCTGTCCTTGAACTCAGAAATCCACCTGCCTCTGCCTCCCAAGTGCTGGGATTAAAGGTGTGTACCACCACTGCACAGCTAGAGGCAATTTCTTAATTAAGGTTCCCACTTCTCAGATGATTTTACTGTGTATCAACCTGACAAAAAGACTATTTTGTAGCCAGGCGTGGTGGCCCACGCCTTTAATCTCAGCACTTGGGAGGCAGAGGCAGGTGGGTTTCTGAGTTTGAGGCCAGCCAGGTCTACAAAGTGAGTTCCAGGACAGCCAGGGCTATACAGAGAAACCCTGTCTCGAAAAGCAAAACAAAACAAAACAAAAGACTATTTTGTACACATGCACATACACATACAATTAAATATTTAAACGATATATTTATATATTAAATACACACATATATGTTTAATATTTATTATATAAACATATTAAATTAATATACAAATTAATATGTATATATACATATATATATACACACACACATACATATATATATATATGGCAGTGGTAGCCCATGCCTTTATTCCTTGTCTCAAAAAAAAAAGCTTCAAAAATATATATGTATGAAATAAAGTAGAGGGACTGAAGAGATGGTTTAACAGTTACTAACACTGCTTGCTCTCCAGTGAACCCAGGTTCAATTCTTTGCACTTTCATGGCAGCTCACAACTATCTGTAGCTACAGTCCCAGGGTATCCAATGTCTTCAGCAGGCATTATACACACATGGTACACAGGCATACATTCAGGCAAACACCCATACACACATAATAATTTGGGGGAGGGGAATTCAAGACAGTGTTTCTCCATGTTGGCTTGAATGTCCTGGATCTCGCTCTGTAGACCAGGCTGGCCTTAAACTCACATAGATCCAACTGCCTCTGCCTCCCAAGTGCTGGGATTAAAGGCGTGTGCCATCACCACTCGGCTAAATAAATTTTTTTAAAGGTGGAAAACAAGGAAGATGTTTCACAGACACAGACTAGGATGGGTGATAGCGGGAATACAGTGGCTGGAACAGACAAATACCAAGGGGAGCTAACACAGGCAGAGAGCATCCAAATCAACATGGAGCTGTGGACCAACACCCCTCATGAGCATGAAAACAATCTCTCAAAACATTACATTAGGAGTGGTGGCTCATACCTTTAATCCTAGCAGTTGGTAGGCTGAGGCAGGTGGATCTCTGTGAGTTCGAGGCCAGCCTGGAGCTCTTGTTCTTATTGCTGGGAGAGTACCTGAACATGTAACAACTTCCTGACCTGCAATCAGACATTATCCATAGCCTCAAGAAACACCAGGTCATGACAGACAGGTGTATAAGCCAATCTGTTTTAAGATATGACATCTATACAGTGGCATATGTGGCATATGCTCCTAGTCACAGTGCTCAAGTAGAGGCTTCAAGTGTTCCAGGAGGGTCATGTGTTCAAGGCCAGAGCAGCTACATATTAAATACAGCCTTGGGATATCAGAGATCCCCCCCCCCACATACACATACAATATGCTAAGTAGGTGCTTGTATATAGCACAGGAAAAACACCACTAACTACAGGGCTTGGGGTGGCATGCAAATGGGAAGGCTTCCTGGAGGAAACGCTCTAACAACCCAGAAGTAGTGAGAAAGTCAAGTGATAATCAAGTCCCCTATCACGTTCATGTCAAGGCCCCCCTTTTTAAAGATTTATTTATTTTATGTACAGTACACTGCTGCTCTCTTCAGACAGACCAGAATAGGGGATCAGATCCCAGTACAGATGGTTGTGAGCCACCATGTGGTTGCTGGGAATTGAACTCAGGACTCCAGCCCCGTCAAGGCCCCTCTTAAATGACAGCTCACTTCTGTCTCTTAGGCCTTCTTTCCCTCCCTTCCTCCCTTCCTTCCCCACCCCAGTTTGAGACAAGATTCTTTTTTTTTAGGAATTCAGTGTTTATTCATATTTAATATTATTCTTCTAAATGAGACAAGATTCTAACTCATGGCAACTCAACTGCCTCGGCTTCTTGTATGCTGGAATTACAGGCATGAATTTGAACACTCTTCTTTTGATGGGCTCAGGAATCCTCCATCCCACTGAGCATCTATGACTGTGCCAGGCTACGGGTACTGAATCACATTCCCCAGTGTAGACTCTGAGTTAGCCGTACTGTTTGATAGCCAGTTAGATCTTAGCAGGATGACAGGACATTCAGATCCACTTCTCAGTCAACAGGTTGTAAAGCCAAAGAGAAAAAGAAGGATTTGTAAGTGGGCAGAGAACTGGGACCTGAGTCCTATCTTTGGCCCTGGCAAGGGACATGATATACTGGCCTGCCTGGTCATTTACTGAATACTAACCCCAGTGCCAGAAGCCCCAGGTAACTCCATCTTTGGCTGCCAAGGATAGCTACGAAAGCAGATCAGCACAAAAATCACAAATATTCTTAAAGTACAGAAGGTTTTTGTTTGTTTTGCCTTTTAGGTTTGGGGTTTGTAACTCAACTGCACAGTTCCCAAGCGTGAACTTTGTACATGATTAATTGTACTGCAATATCAAAGGGTTGGGCTTACCTGCAGGAAACCTTTTAAGATTACTACCCAGAGGAAGGCTCCCTGATGAAGAACAAGGACATCCATCGCCCCCTCCAGTGTCAATCCAAAAAGGTTTCTCCATGACCCTCAGAACAACTGTCTGCCCCTTGAAAACTTACCGACCTAAAGTACAGGGATAATAGCTTCTTTGCCCACTGTGACTCTCAGCCCTTAAGACTGGCTCTGCACTAATTTTTTTTTATTAGTCTGTAATAAAATACCTACATTTGGGCTGGTGAGATGGCTCAGTGGGTAAGAGCACCCGACTGCTCTTCCGAAGGGCCAGAGTTCAAATCCCAGCAACCACATGGTGGCTCACAACCATCCGTAACGAGATCTGGTGCCCTCTTCTGGAGTGTCTGAAGACAGCTACAGTGTACTTACATATAATAAATAAATAAATCTTAAAAAAAAAAATACCTACATTTTATTAGTCTGTAATTTACACTACATTCTCTACTTCATCTGCATCCTTACAATGGAGATCACAAGGACCAAGGAAGTGACGAGAGTGCAGACAGATCTCAGTGGCAATACTACTTGGCCAGTAGCAATATGGTTTAAGCTTGAAAAATACTGTTTTAAGGTAGGTCTTAATACTCTAGATATCCAGGGTCACGAGAGAAGCACAAAGCCATCCTGTGGGACCAGGAGAGACATGAACAAATCATTCCCACTACCTCAGCCGACACTAAGCCAACTGCCAGTTATAGGAGTGAGATTATGTTAGGCCACTGGGTTCCACTTGAACTGATTTAGACCAGGAAACATGAGAAATAAACACTCGGCTTAGGTTCTTGAATTCTGAGGCTGTTTGCTGTACAATAAGACGTTACCTAATATACATCTCTATGACCTGAACACCTACAGCCTTCATAGGGTCTGCCTCACTGTCCAGCCTATTCTGGTCTGTCCACCTGGTTTATCACTAGCCTGACTGAAGTGGAGGCCCCATAGCTACACCAAGCTCTGTTCCTGTTGCACATCACAGGTTCTATTAGACAGCTTGGATTTCTCATGTCCTTGTCAGTCTGAACTGACTAAACTGAGACTGAACTCAGAGCTTCACTTACAATAACTAAGTATTCTACTAACCTACATTTATTTTAGTTTTGTAGTCCTGGGGATCCAACTCATGGCCTTATACACGCTAGGCAAGAATTGTCCCAGTAAATTACACCTGTCTTCTTTTTTTCCTTGATTTTTATAGATTTATTTTATGTGTATGAATGTTTTGCCTGCATGTATAAATGTGCACCAGGTGCATGCCTGGTATTCACAGAGGTCAGAAGAAAGGAGACAGATCCTCTGGAACTGGAGTTACAGATGATAATGAGCTGCCATGTGGGTGCGATGAATTGAACTCAGGTCCTCTGCAAGAACAGCCAGGGATCTTAACAGCTGAACTGCCTGTCTAGCCCTAGAACAGCGATGGGTTCAATCCTGCACAAAGTAAAAGAGACTCCCAAAGTGTGCACAGGACATGGAACACATGGAAATCTCATATATTTATGGTGGAGGTATAAAACAATACAACCACTTCAGAAACTGAAAGGCTTTTGGTTTTTGTTTGTCCTGTAGATCATGCTGGCCTCCAACTCACAGAGATCTGCCTGCCTTTGCCTCCCTAGTGCTGGGTTAAAGGTGTGTGCCACCAGGCTGGAGAGATGGCTCAGCAGTTAAGAGCACCAATTCAACTTCTAGAGGCCCTGAGTTCAATTCCCAGCAACCACATGGTGGCTCACAACCATCTATAAAAGAGATTTGATGCCCTCTTCTGGTGTGCTTGAAGACAGCTACAGAGTACTCATATAAATGAAATAAATCTTAAAAAAAAAAAAAAAGAAAAAAGAAGTGTGTGCCACCACATCCAGCTTAACTGACAATTTTTTTTTTTTTTTTTTTTGGTTTTTCGAGACAGGGTTTCTCTGTGTAGCCCTGGCTGTCCTGGATCTTACTTTGTAGACCAGGCTGGCCTCGAACTCAGAAATCCGCCTGCCTCTGCCTCCCGAGTGCTGGGATTAAAGGCGTGCGCCACCACGCCTGGCTCTGACAATTTAAAAGAATAAATTTCTACATATCTTAGTCCACTGATAGCATTTTTGCTTAAAGATATTTACCTAAGAAATGAAAACCTATAGCCATTAAAAACTGTATACAAATGTTCAAAACCAACCTAAACTGGAAACAAACGTTTGTCAATAGGAGAACGGAGAAACAAATGGTAGTGCTGTGACCTAATGAGATACAGCAAAGCAGTAAAGTGACAATAAACTGTTAACCAGAAATACATACAACAATACACACACACCTTAAAAACATGCTGACTGGAGGCCAGGCAGACACACTAGTCCTATTGAAGTAGATTTCCAGCTACCTGAAGAACACACAGACAAACCTTTTTTATATCTATAGATATAGATATCTCAAAACTCATCAAACTGAAAATTTGAAATCTGTGTGTTTAACTGTAAACTGTAAGTGAATCACTCCTTGATTTGCTTGGTTATGTAGCTCAGACTAGGCTCAAACTCACAACGGTCCTCCTGCCTCAGCCTTCTGGGTGCTGGGATTACAGGTGTGGGCTGTACAGGTATGGGGTCCAGGAGGATGAAAACTGGCACCACATAAGGATTAAACAAGTGAGACACGGTGGTGGGGTACAGCAGGGGGACAGAGAGAGTCAAAGGTCAATCTGAGCTACAGGGTGAGCCTTCCTAAAAGGCCCTAAAAGAGAAGGAAGGGAAAGAAGGACACTGATGGTATATATGGAATACATTTATAGATCTGTCATGCCCAATGAGAAAGGCACCGCCTATGACTTGGGGTTGTACATGAGGAAAACTGATCTTGGCAGTCCAGGGAAGAAATAAGCACAGTAGTTCAATGCCAGTAAAACACTAGACTCGAGCCAGCACAGTGGTGCACACCATTATCCCCCCACCTGCCCCACACTAAGGGCTAGAGGAAGGCCAATTTCTGTGAATTCCAGGCCAGCCTGGTCTACATAGTGAGACTGTCAAAATAAAATATAAAATAAAATAAAATAAAGTAAAATAAAATAGAAAAGCTAGGTTGGGGGTTGAGGAGATTGCTCAGTGGTTAAAGCTCCTGCCTTGCCATCTGAGAACCTGGACTGGAGTTCAGATCCCCAGATAGACTTCGTAGCACTACAATCCCAGAACTCCTACAGGAGGATAGGGGACAGAGACAGGAGAATCCTCAGAAGTTTGTGGCATTTGTCATAGTGAATAACAAGATACCCTGCTCTCAAGCAAGGTGGAAGACAAGAACCAACGCTACAGGTTGGCCTTTGACCTCCACATGCGACATGGGACTCACATACACAAATATGCATGCACACATGCACATATGTGTGGTTAGGCAGCCTAACCTACTATGTGAGTTCCAGATCAGTGAGAGATCCTGTCTCAAAAAATAAGGCAGAAGGCACTGGAGAAACGACCCCTGTCCTACCTACACTACTGGCCTGGCATCTAGTTTAGGAGGAGGAGCCACTCTGGGGAACACGTAGCTCACTGGTAGAACACGTACTCCTCCCCAAAAAGCTTCCCACTTCAAAGCAGCCGAAGCCTCCACACAACTGCATATGTTCAATATAAAATCGGTCTGAAATAGGTAAATCAAAAATAGCAAAATGTTCTGAACCTTGAGCTGCAATTATACACTATACAATACTACATATCCAGTCATCATGGATAAAAACCTAAACCTGCCTGATGTTTGTTCGGACAGTGGGTCGGTTTTCATGTTCATCCCACTTCATCTGTCTGCAACACCTGATGGACTGTCCTACCCTCCTTGGCACAGTCTTCTTTTCTCAGCTCCTAGAACATAAATGTCTCCTGATTTCTCTGGCCACTCCTCAGACCCTTGCTAGTTTCTCCTGATAACCAATGTAACCACCACAGCTCAGGCCCGGCCCACGTCTCTCTTCTGTTCTATTCGCTTGGTGATTCTACCAAGTCTCATGACTTTAAATACCATTCTATTCCCTAGTGACTCCTAAAGTTGTCTGCTGGATCCTTTCGCTCGAGGTCCAGACCAGTATAATCAACTACCTATCTGACATCTCCATTTGTGTGTTTAATATGCATCTGAAACTTCAAATGTCCAGAACAAAATACTGATGTTTCTATTCTCCCCATAGTGGCTTCATCACTTAAACTGGTAACACAAATGTGGCAATGGCTCGAGCCAAAACATTGGAGTTATCCTTGCTTCCTTCTTTTTTTTTTTTTTTTTTTTTTTTTGGTTTTTCGAGACAGGGTTTCTCTGTATAGCCCTGGCTGTCCTGGAACTCACTTTGTAGACCAGGCTGGCCTCGAACTCAGAAATCCGCCTGCCTCTGCCTCCCGAGTGCTGGGATTAAAGGCGTGCGCCACCACGCCCGGCTCCTTGCTTCCTTCTTACACTTGATATCTGATCTATCAACACATCTCTGCCTTCTGACCTCATCCTGAAGCCAAGTGCTTTTCACTTTCTGTCACCATCGCCTTAGTTAAGTGACCACTGTTCCCTCTACATGACTGCAATAGCTTAACTGGCTCTCAGCTTCCAATGAGCCTCCCCACACTGCACCCCCAATCTACTCACATAGCACTAAGAGTGACCTGATTAAAGTGTCATTCAGATCAAGTTACTTGGCCAAAGGCTTTCTCATGTGGAATAAGAACGAAATTCTTCCACTGACCTACAAAGCCCTACACGAACTGTCTGCACCCTCCTGCTGCCTACTTTATCTTCTGACCTTATCCACCAAGACAGGCACAATGGTTCACTGCTGTACAAATCTCAACGTGCCGTGTTTGCTCCTGTCTCACAACCATTATACTTGAGATGCACTCTACTATATAGAAATCCACGTGTCTCCCTCGTCCTTTCAGGGCTCTCTCAAATATATTCTTTTTTCTATTACTTCTTTAGTACTAGGGACATTGGCCCTAAAGTCTCATATGTGACAGGCATGTATTCTATCTATTAGCCATTTTCTAAGATTTTAAACACAGTCCCATAAGAACAGGTCTGTGGTTATACAGCTGCTGCTGCTGATGATGCTGTTTTACCCGCCAATCTGCTAGAATTTACGCCCCCGAGAACAAGTAAGTTGGGGAGGGGGCTTTGAGAGGGCTTTTTTTCCCCAATGTTTTATCATGGATGCCTAATATATAATAAATGTTTAATATTTTCAGAAGGGCTGGAGAGATGGCTCAGTGGTTAAGAGCACTGACTGCTCTTCCAAAGGTCCTAAGTTCAATTCCCAGCAACCACATTGTGGCTCACAACCATCTGTAATGGGATCTGATGCCCTCTTCTGGTGTGTCAAAGACAGCTACAGTGTACTCATATAGATAAAATAAATATTAAACACACACACATATACATTTTACATATAAATAAAATAAATCTTAAAAATTTTTTTCTGAAAAAGAAAAACTTTCTTGTTCCTACATAATCAAGAAACTAAGATACATTATTGAGCTAATAAAAACTGTATTCAGATGGGATGGAGAAATTGCTCACTGGTTAAAAGCTCTTGCAGAGGGCATGGTTCAACTCTTAGCATTCTCATGGCAGTTTACAGCTACCTGTCTGTAACTCCAGTTCCAGGGAATCTGACAATGCCCTCTTTTGACCTCCTAGAGCATCAGGCATGCACATGGTGGACATACATATATTCATGCAAAATATTTGCACACATAAAATGAATAAATGTAGTCAGATGTGATGGTGCAGTACTCAGGAAACAAAGGCAAGAGGCTCTGTGTGAGTTCCAGAGGCTAGCCAGGGATACAGAGACCCTGTTTCAAAACAAATCAATAACAAATAACCCAAGCGAAAAAATAAATCTAAAACCAACATATCTAGAAATGGGCATGGTAACTCATTCTGGTAATCACAGCATCTGAGAAGCTGAGGCAGGAGGATTTTGAGTACTAGGCCAACGTAGGCTACATATTGAGACTCTATCTAAAATTAAAGACAAAGAGAAGAAAAGCTATACATAATTTAGTAGGGTCTTGTGATGCATCCAGATGTGAGTAATAGATCTCTAGCTACAAAATCTGCTATGAGGCTGATACTCAGTTGGTAGAGCACCTGAATAGCATGCAGGAAACATTGGTTTTATTCCTACTAACACTGCAGGTAGGTGGTGGCTTAATCCTAGAATTTAAGAGGCAGAGACCAAGAATCAGAAGTCACCCCTGCCAACACAATCAGTTCTAGGTCAGCCTGGGTTCCATGAGACCCTGCTTTAAAAGGAGGAGAGAGGAGGGGGGAGGGGAGAAGAGGAGAGAGAGAAAGACAGAGTTCCAAGGGACATGCACTTCTGGGAAAGAGATGAGGAAAGAGATTTCCAGTTAGGCATGGAAGTTCATGCCTGTATCCTAAAATACTCAGGGCCATGATAAATCTTTGTCTCAAGCAAAACAAGGGAGGCGGCTCAGCATGCAAAGGATCTGCCATGTAACAAGGGAGACAGCTCAGTATGCAAAGGATCTACCATGTAACAAGGGAGACAGCTCAGTATGCAAAGGACCTGCCTGTAACAAGGGAGACAGCTCAGTGTGCAAAGGATCTGCCATGTAACAAGGAAGGGGCCTGTGCTTAGACTCCCAACACACATACAAAAAGCTCAGGGGGAGGGGTCCCAGGAAATCCCTTTGCTAATACTAGTGCTGAGGAGCCAGAGACAGGAAGATTCTTGTGGTTTAGTGGCCGGCTAGCCTAGCCAATTTTGTGAAATCCACGTTCAGGGAGAGACCTTGTCTCCAAAAAAGCAAAAAAAAAAAAAAAAAAAAAAAACAAAAAAAGTGGAAAGTGAATGAAAAGAACACCTGTTAGCAATCTCTCTCTCTCTCTCTCTCTCTCTCTGTCTCTCTGTCTTTCTGTCTCTCTGTCTGTCTCTCTCTCTCTCTCTCTCTCTCTCACACACACACACACACACACACAGGAAGGCATGTTTATGTCATTAGCTTGAGGCCTGAGTAGTCACCGGCTCAGGAAGGTAAACAAGTCCCTGGTGGCAGCACACTGAGGACTGCAGAGGCGCTGCCTGCCTGCCTGCCTGCCCTGTGTCTCTCCTGTAACAGGAGCTCTCAAGGGTGTCCTTAGCCCAGAAGCACTTCTTCAGCGGTCACTCTGCCTTTCCACCACGGGAACCACAGCACCAGCTACCTTAGTCTCCTTACCTTCACCTTTCCTCCTCTTACCAAAGAATACGGCATAGCTAAGTCTGGAGGACCACAGTAGATAGTGTGGAGGCTCTGGTCAGTCACACAGAGACTGATATAAAACGAAGGAAAGTAACAGTGGACCCAAACGAATGCGAGTGAGTCAAACTTAACCACTTTCAAAGAAACATGGCAACAATGAAGCCTCCCTGCCCTGTCTCTGTCCTCACAGTCTGTCACCACACCCCATCAACAAGACATCCTGATATCACTTGAATTCACCCATTACTTTGATCTCCACAGATTTTTCCTAGTCCCGAATATTAACATAAGCCCACCCATCCATCCCCACATTTCTTTTACATTTCTTTTTTTGTTTTTGTTTTGTTTTCCAGACAGGGTTTCTCTTTTAGCCCTGGCTGTCCTGGAACTCACTCTGTAGACCAGGCTGGCCTCGATCCGCCTGCCTCTGCCTCCCAAGTGCTGGGGAGATGGCTCAGTGCTTGTCATCAAGCCTGACAACCTAAGTTCAATTCCTGGGGCCCACATGGCCAAAGAAGAGAACTGATACCGACAAACGGTTTTCTGACCTCTGCATGAAAATGTGGCACGTGTACATACACAATTGTGGTGGTCCACGCCTTTAAGCCCAGTCTTTCTTATAACCTATTTGATGTCCAGAATTGTGCCAGTATGACAGACAAGCCAAAGAGACTTAAACTGTAGGGCTGAACCCCCAAAACAAAGACAACCACACCTCATTATCAGTGCTTGGGCCAGGGAAAAACACAAGCCAAGGAACTGACTATAGTGTGGTCCCAAGTCCCCGACAGACAACTGGTCCTTAGTCTGAAATGCTGAAATGAATGCCTTCAGAGAGATGGGAGAATACTTTTCCACCAGCAATTATGCTCTGACTGAAAACCAAGAGATGAAGCTAGGCATGGCAATGTACAAGTATAATACCAGCCCTTGGGAGGCTGAGGCAGGAGTTTTAGGTCAGCCTTCGTTCGACACACAGCAAAACTAGACTCTATTAAAAAATGATGTCAGGCATGGGTGCATGCCTTTAATTCCCAGCATTTGGGAGTCAAAGGCAGGCAGATGTTTTTGAGTTTGAGACTAGCCACAGCAACATAGAGACCCTGCCTCAAAAACAAAATAAACAACAAAAACAGAGGCTGGTGAGACGGCTCAGGGCTTGATGTCATTTGCTACTAAGAAAGACAATTTAAATTCAGTCTCTGGGACTTACATGGTGGAAAGAAAAGACGTAAGTTGTCCTCTCACCACAACTATGTACACAGACAGACAGATTTTCTGTTTCTTTGCCTCTCTGTCTGCTTCTGTCTCTCTTACACACACACACACACACACACACACGCACGCACACACACACCAGAAAAGCAAAGGGGAAGGGAGGGATAAGGAAGGAGTAGAAAAGAATGGAAAGGAAAGGAAGAGAGAGGAGGAAACAGGTATTGAGTCTTACCATCTGTTCCTATAAATATTGTTTATCTGAACAGTGCCTTCAGTGACTCTGCATGGTCACATATTAATGCCATCCCACTGGGAGTAAACCCAAAAGCAGGACAAAGAGATGTTATCCCTCAGTTCCACTAGCTGACAGCAGTCAACTTGCTGGGCAGCCAACATGGGGTCAGAGCAAAGGCACCAGCTCGCCACTGGGTTCATCGGCACAGGGCCAGTGACTAGCCAGATGACCTGTTTATTGTGGGAAGCACAACTGCCCGATCACAGAAGGTCAGCTAATTGGGTCATAAAGGAGTAGGAAGCGTTAACACCCACAGATACATTCGGTTTACTATTAGGTTACCGAGCTTTAGCTGGGAATAGGAAAAGCATCCCTCTGTCCTCTGCCAGCCCTATCAGATCATCACTGGGTTTCCTTTCTTTCATGTTACATTTATTTATTTACTGTGCACATTTGTAGAGGGCAGAGGGCAACTTGCAGGAGTTACTATGTAGATACTAGGTAGATACTAGAACTTAAGCTCAGACTGTCAGAGTCTTCTAACTGGCTCTTTAAAATAATAAGCTGGGCATGGTGGCACATGACTGTAATCCCACCACTCAGGAGACAAAGGCAGGAGAAGTGCCAGGAGCAAGAGGCCAGGTGGGACTACATACCAACCATCTATCAGAGCAGCCAGGGTAAAAAGTAAGATTCCGATTAAAGCACTCGAACACACACACTACCACAGACACACATTACCCATCTGCACTCCACACACACACCACACATACCATACAAACATACACACCACCCACACACCCTACACACACACCAGACACACACTACACACCCACACACCACACGTACACACTATCCATCCACACCAGACACACACACCACATACATACACACTACTCACACCCCCCCACACCACTAACACACACAGCCAACACACCACAGACACTACCCACCCACCCATACCACATACACACACATACACACTGCCCACCCACACTACACACATACACATACCACAGACACACATTACTCACCTGCACTACACACACACACACACACAGACATACCACACATACCATACATACATACACTCCACCCACCCACAAGACACACGCTACCCACCCACACATACTACACACACACCAGACACACACACTACATCACATACACACTACACACATATCACACACACACACACACTACCCACACACACACCAGACAGACACACACACACACTACATATACACCACACATACATACTACCCACTCACACCACACACACACACACCAGACAGACAGACACACACACACACTACATATATACCACACATACACACTACCCACCCATACCACACACATAACCACAGATTATACCCACCTGCACTACCCACACACACAACACACAGAGACACACACACATACCATACATACACACCACACACACACTATCCACCTACACAAACTACACACACAACATACTACCCACACCACACACACACCAGACACACACCCCCACTACATACACACACACCACATACATACACACACGACTCACACACCCCCACACCACATACACACACATACACGAATACACACTACCCACCCACACTACACACACACACATGCATACACACACCACAATACCACATACACACCACACACACACACCATACATACCACACACTATCTCCCACCCCTTCCCCCCCAAACACACACACACATACTCTACAACATGGCCCACACCTATAATTCCAGCTGTCAGGATATGGAGCCAATTAGAGCAAAAGTTCATCAAATGCTGGTTACATAGCAAATATGAGGGCAACCTGAGTAACAGGAGGCACTTTCTTAAAAACAAAACAACAAAAAACAGAGAGTTAGGAAAAAAAACCAACTTTCCTCTGATACTGTTTCAATAGTGGGTACCAAACTGACACCAACCCAGGGCCACTCTCAGCCCCTTCTTGCCAAGCAATTTAATCTAATCCCTCAATTTTATCATGACTCCGATGAAAACACCCCTAATTTCCAACCTCCTGCCTTCCTAACCAAGTGGCTGCAGCTCCACCTCAGGCTCCATTCCTCTAAGGGTCTGCTGGAAATTCCCGCTGGGCTGGCAGAGAACCAGCTCTCTCCAACTGGAATTCCTCCTTCCCTCGAGCCTGAAGCTCCTCCGGTGCCCCGCCCCGCCCCCACCAACGGACCACAGCTCGCCAGAGCTCTTTCCTCATTCATTTCCTACCATTTGTAATCACAAAGAGGCAGGCACTGTGCCAGGACCTGGGCACACAGGAGTGATTCAGGCAGGCCATGTCCCAAGAGCTCAGTGTCCGTTTCTTGCTTGTCCCTAGCTGAACAGAGACTGGTATGGGACCTGGGAACCGGGCTGTGGCAGGCCATGTGGTAACAAACCTGGTTTGTCCTTAAGGCACGGAGAGCGAACCTTCCAACAACCCACTTGAGTCTTTCCTTAAGAGGGTTTCCAAAGGACAACTATTGATTTAGCCTTAAGGCTTTCTCCTTGTTTGCTTTTGGTTTTGAGACAAAACAAAACAAAAACTTAATATATAGCCATGGCTGGCCTTGAACTCCTGCCTCAAAGATCCTACAGCCTCAGCCTCCCAATTGCTGAAATTACAGGCATGAGCCACCATGCCCCCTTGTGATGCCCTCCTGCACAGAAATCTGCTCACTAGGGCTGGCAGAGTGGCTCAGTGGGTAAAGACACTCACCCCAAGTCGTACAGATCTGAGCTGAATTCCCTAGAACCAACAAGGTAGGAGAGAAGTGTCAGGTTCTAAAGGCTATCTGTGGTGCCCATTAGCACACCGAAGGGCAACCTGGCCTCCAGGCCTTCTCCACTCTTCTCATCATCCCCCAGCCCTAACTGCCAGCTCCTGGGCTCCCTCCCCAGCTTCTCATTCTCTCAGAGCCCTCCTTACTATCCAGCCATGCTCACTCTCAGTCTTCCTCCCTCTCTTGTCTCCTTTGCCTGAATTCCCTAATTTCTCCTTCCTCTCTTACAGTCGCCTGCCTCCTCTCTTGGTCAAGTGCAGTCAGCTGGCCTTGTTGAAGCTCCTACTGTCCCTCCCTGAGCTGGACTCTTCCAGATGCTTCTGGCTGTACTCTCCCTCATTTCTTCCCCTCAATTGTACCTTGGAGTAGTCATGTCCTCAGCTCACTATCTGGAGCTGAAACCCTCAGTTTATACAAAAAGCAAATTCCCACGCATTGTTCTCTGACTTCCACACTTGCAATGTGGCAAGCATCTGCCCAGAGACATGCATCTGCACACACAAAAGAAGTAAATAAGGAAGAAAAATCTACTTACTAGCTGGACCATAACTGCTTAGCGCTATCCTCCTCTAGCTGTTAACTGTGGGATGGAGACGAATTTTTTATTGCCACCCTTTTCTCTTTTGTTGCTGGGTAATGAAGGGGCCCGATGTAAAATACAGGTTATATACAGGATGTGCCTAGCTGAAAATACTCATTCATTTAAGGATTTAGAATTTTCTGTTCCTGCTTAAATGATGTCTTGTCCACTACTGAGACTACACATTCCTTCAGGACAAAAATTGTGTTCTCAGTACCAAGCAGATTCTAAGTCCCTGAAAATTACAGATAACATTCCTTTATAATCTGGTACTTACTTATATATTCTCTGGATAGCAATCAATATATTAGGGCTATTAAGCATTGAGAGAAAGATAAATTAATTTTAAAATAAACAGCATGTGTGCTGACTTGTTTTATGAGAATTGGCATAGGCTTGAGAGATGTGAACCTTAACTGAGAAAACACTCCTTAAGATCAGGTTGTAGGCAAGCCTGTAGGGCATTTTCTTATTTAGTGACCAATGTGGGAGGAACCAGTCCATTGTGGTCCTGGGTTCTATAAAAAAGCAGGCTGAGCAAGCCAGTAAGCAGCACCGCTCCATGGCCTCTGCATCAGCTTCCTCTCCAGGTGCCTGTCCTGTTTGAGGTCCCCTCCTGATTGCCTTCCACTGTGAACAGTGATGCGAAAGCATAAGCCAAATAAATCCTGTCCTCCCCAAGTTGTTTTTGGTGACAGTGTTTCATCACAGCAATAGTGACCCTAAGACAGCAGGATGGAGATCAAGCCCAGCAAGATAACTCAGTGGGTAAACCAGGGCTGGCTATACTAACGCCTGATGACCTGAGTTCAATTCATTGAGCCCCTATCAAGGTGAGCCCATATCAAGGAGAGCTGACTCCAAAAAGCTGTCTCTGACTTCCACACGTGTGTGCCCATACAGGAACATCACACACACACACACACACACACACACACACACCACCTCTAAATGTTTAAATACAACAAATTATTTTAAAAGTAACATCCTATAAGGGAGATAATAAATTATTTACTCCACTGCCCCTATACAGAAGCTGGGTCTCTTGAACACTCCACACAGGAATATAAATGCACACTGAAAAGAAACAGGGAGTATGTTTAACACCTTCCCTCTGACAACCACAGGATACCTAAGCAGGTTGTACCTGCTTAGTTGTACCATGTTGGTACAACATGTTAGTTGTACCAACATGTTGGCTCAGCCATGCCTAAACAGGCTCCCCTCAGAGATAGCCATTTCCTAGCAAGTGCCACCACGGGGCTGCAGAAACCACTAAGCACTCTGCTTTGCAATGCAGTCTACCACTAAGAACCAATGAGATGGTGGGATGGTAGAGTTCGGAGGTAAAGCATGTATGTACAATGTTCAGTATTCCTAAAAACAAAACAACCAAAGGACAAAAGCCCAAGCCTAAGATCTGAGCTGGGTGGTTGGTGCCACACAGCTTTAATCCGAGCTCGGGAGGCAGAGGCAGGCAGCTCTCTGTGAGTTCGAGGCCAGACTGGTCTACAAAGTGAGTTCCAGAACAGCCAAGGATGTTATAAAAACCAAAAGAAAGGGCTGGGGAGATGGCTCAGTGGTTAAGAGCACTAACTATTCTTCCAGAGGTCCTGAGTTCAATTCCAGCAACCACATGATGGCTCACAACCGTCTGTACAGCTACAATGTACTCATATACATAAAATAAATAAAATAAATCTTTCAAAAAATAGTAATGGGGAAGTCTTTGACTTTTTTTTCTCAATATCTCAACTTTCATAACTTTGATAGTTTTTTTTTTTTTCTTTTCTTTTTTAATGGTACTGGGGATTGAACTCAGGACATATGCATCCTAGGCAGGAGCTCTGTCTCTGAGCTACTACAGTGCAGACCTTTTCCATTTTTTTTTTTTTTTTTTTTTGGTTTTTCAAGACAGGGTTTCTCTGTGTAGCCCTGGCTGTCCTGAAACTCACTCTGTAGACCAGGCTGGCCTCGAACTCAGAAATCTGCCTGCCTATGTCTCCCAAGTGCTGGGATTAAAGGCGTGCGCCACCACGCCCGGCCACTTTTATTTTTGATACTGGGTCTTGCTAAAGTCCAGGCTGTCTCTGAACTCACTCTGTAGCCCCTACAGCATTGACTTTGTAATTCTCTTGCCTCAGCCTTCCACTTGGGATTATAACCTCTCACATACCCGCTCTGTTCTTTTATTCGCATTAAAAAAAAAAAAAAAAACACACACACACACACACAAGAAATCGAGGGGGCTGGGCATACACTTCAGCACCAGTGAACTCGGCCTGCATGCCTGAGGCCCTAGGCACAATGCCCAGCACAAGAAAACAATTAAATGAAATAAAATAAGACATGACATATAAATCTTTAAAAGTTTGGCTTTTTCACCTTCAAATATAAACTGCTTTGCTTTACTGTAGGGCTTCACACATGTGCAGAAGAAAACTCTACTATTGAGCCACAAGCCCCAGCTCCTAGGCCGACTTTCAAGTTAATTAATAAAAAACCTGACATTTTGTGTAAGACAAAGTCTTATTATACTACCTACAAATTCTCAAAACCGAAATCTCTGCTGCCACGTTTCTCCTAAATGCTTTCTGGATCCATCTGTGGCTCTACCTAAAGATCACTCCATTATGAGTTTGCACAGGTGAATTTCCAAGCACTAGAAAGGCAACAAGGCCATTTCTCATGTCCGATGAGTGGTGCCTGATTCCCGTTTTCTTTTTCTTTTTTTCCCCTCTTTCTTTTCCCTTTCACTCCCCCCTCCCCCTCTTTCTCTCCCCACTATGTAGCTCTGGCTATCCTAGAACTCAGGAATATCCACCTGCCTCTGTTTCCCAAGCACTGGGATTAAAGGCGTGAGATTAAAGGCCAGGCCTGGCTCACTCCTATTTTATAAACAACTCACCCCTGCATCACAGATTCACTTTGCCAGATGGCACCAAATGCCTTTTTTATTTCTCATATAGAAAAACCAGAGAGTGAGTTCAGTGAAAGTCCACCTGTGAGCATTACTGGCTTATCTGGGAAGGGTTCCTTGCAGTTGACCTGTCAAACACTAGTGATTACTTTATTGCAGGTCAGGCCTGATAGCTGCCCTCACTTACCCTGAAAATAGAGTGAGAGCTAAGCAATCATTTGTCAAAGGTCTCATCGTCATAGTAACTTTGAAACACCTGGACAGTCACCTGTAAGTCCACACTGCTCTGAAAAAAGTGTCGAGCTGTAGAACTCGGGAAAAAATGCACACCAAGCCCTGAAGCACAGCGCAGCCACATCTAAGCAGTACATAGCCCAACAATGTCTTGGTAGCTAAGAATACTTATTGCTATGGCAAATGACCTAGGTTCAGTTCCTAGCACCGACATAACAACTCACAGCCATCTATAACCTCAGGACTAGGAGATCCGACACCCTCTTCTGGTCTCCACACGCACCAGGCACACATACATGTAGACACACACACACACACACACACACACGCCACAAAAGTGGCTGATCAGGTAAAAAGTACCCGCTGCCCAGCCTGACACCCAAGTTTTAGCCCCAGGATCCACATGGTAGGTTTAGATGTTCCCGACCTCCATATTCATACACACAAAATTAATTAATAAGTTGTAAAAAAACCCTATTTTTAATGGAAGACTACAGATATAGATCAACTAATACAGCGCATGCCTGGCACACACAACGCCCTGGGTTCAATTCCCAGTGCCTTATAAAACCAGACATGGTAGTGCACTCTCAGCCCGTGGAAGGCAGAGGCAGGAGGGCCAGAAGTTCAAGGTCATCTTTAGCTACACAGCGAGTTTGAAGCCAAATCTCAATAAATAAATTGAATAATTAAAGGATTAGACCCAGACCAATAATTTCATAGGAAAAGGGAGACAACACATAGTACATTCCTTACAACAGAATTTTTATCTATAAAATACAGACTCTACCAAAAGAACTGCCTACAAAAATCTCCACTTCTTGGCTCCAAAACATGTTTTCAATTCATAGTCCTAAAGAGTTAATTTTCTCGATTTCTGTAAAATGGGTGTCCTGCAGCTTTTGTGTTCTCTGGTGTAGTTTTTCAGAAGGAAGTGAGTTTCCTATCACAATCAAATCTAGCTTCCCCTACTCAAAGACAATCATCTCCTCCTTGCCACTTCATATCACACCGGCTGTTTCTTTCAACTGAATGGTCTTCCATTAAGAAAGAAGTCTTTGTGCGAGGGCAGTGGTGGCGCACACCTTTAATCCCAGCACTCAGGAGGCAGGGGCAGGCGGATTTCTGAATTTGAGGCCAGCCTGGTTGGTCTACAGAGTGAGTTCCAGGACAGCCCGGGCTACACAGAGAAGCCCTGTCTCGAAGGGGTAAAAAATAAAAAAAGTCTTTGTGGCCACAAATCATAAAGTTAGTGCTGCGGCCGGTTTTCATTTCTTCCTCATGTACTCTGTCCTTAGCACAATACTGGGAACAAGGAACATAAGCGTCGTAAGTTAACTTCCTTGCTGTCTATCCAATGCAATTTTATACCTTTACATTTCTGTCCTGTTCTTTAGATTCTGAGGCAGTCCCGAAGGCAAACTGTCCCCATGGCCATTCACCAATGCCCATGTCTCCATGCATGTCTTTCCTCACCAGGGCTGTAATAAAGCCCTGATAGGAACATCTCATCTCATCTTTTGTTTCCACAAGTCCATCCGTTTGTTTGTTTGTTTCCTGAGCTACAAAAGTAGGCCATGGCCAACCAGGACTCGGCACTCAGGCAGGGCTGGCAAGGTAAATCAAATGCTTCTAGGATGTTCCTTTTTAAAGCTTTTACCTGAACACCAGTTTCTTACATACTTTCTGCCTCAAGTGCAATCTCATTTTTCAAGAGCATGAATAGCTAGTAAGGCGACGAGTCCTTTGTCTGAAGTGTCCACACCTCACAAATCCTCATCCACAAAGCGCCCATCCTCACTCAGGTAATGGGGTGGTCTGCTCCGCAATGGGCGGGGTAGCCTTGGGTTTCACATCTTTATGGGGATGGGTTAGGTTCAAGCAAGATCCAAAATTCTGCGTCCGAATGTGCAGGTCCTATCTCCGAGGTGGAGAAAACGAACCTCCGAGCGACCTCGTACTCAATGCCGTGCACACACTGGCATTTAGCACAGCCCTCCTCCAGCCAGGGCCCCCGCGTATACTCGCTTCCCACCTCCGGAGCCGGGCGGCGGCAGAGGCCGGGCCAGCGCCCGCTCCCGGCCGCGCCATGCCCTCCTTCACCCTCGCCCGCCGCCGGCTGCCTCTCACCTGGCATGCTGGCATTGCCCGCCCAGAGCTGCACGCGAGACCATGGATCCGGACGGGTTTCGAGGCCGTCCGCCTGCCCTGAGGGAGCTAGTGCGGATGCGCGCGCGCCGGAATCCAGAGCACCGATACCGGGAACACGCCGCCTGGTTTCTAAGGAACAGGGGTCTATGGTACGGAGGGGCGGGGCGGCAGGAGAACAGCGCATGCTCTGTGACGGGAGGTGGACCCGCGGGAGGCGGGGCCGGGATAAAGAGCTGCGCATGCTCGCGCCTTGGGGGTGGTGCTTGGGAAACCTTCAAGAAGCCTGTTGCTGTCAAGTTTTCGGTGGTGGATGTGTTGATGCTAGGGTGCTTCCAGCTTCGGGCGCTCTCAGATTTGCCAACCGGCGTCAAGAATGTATATAGATGCTTTAGAGTGTTTCCTGGAATGAAGGAAGGTCTCGACAACGACCTGTGTTTGTAGAAGCACAGGTTATTTCCAACTGGTCGGATTTTTCTTTTCTTTTTTTTTTTTTTTTTTTTTTGTTTTTTTTCTTTTTGGTTTTTTTTCGAGACAGTGTTTCTCTGTATAGCCCTGGCTGTCCTGGAACTCACTCTGTAGACCAGGCTGGCCTCGAACTCAGAAATCCACCTGCCGCCAAGGCTACACAGAGAAACCCTGTCTCGAAAAACCAAAAAAAAAAAAAAAAAAAAAAAAAAAAAAAAAGAAAGAAAGAAAGAAATCCGCCTGCCTCTGCCTCCGGAGTGCTGGGATTAAAGGCATGCGCCACCATGCCCGGCCTGGTCGGATTTCTTTTTTTTTCTTTTTTTTTTTTTTCTTTTTTTTTTTGGTTTTTCGAGACAGGGTTTCTCTGTGTAGCCCTGGCTGTCCTGGAACTCACTTTGTAGACCAGGCTGGCCTCAAACTCAGAAATCCGCCTGCCTCTGCCTCCCAAGTGCTGGGATTAAAGGCGTGCGCCACCACGCCCGGCTTGGTCGGATTTCTTGACAGAAGATTGGCTTTCGTTGTTTGCTCAGGTGTCTGGTCTCTTTCTCTGGGTGTTCTTTAGTTGTTCTTTAAATGTCGTTTCTCTTTTAGGCTATAATCTGAAGTTCCCCTGACCTCCTTATAGAGCCTGTGTTCTCTCAAGAAAATACATCTTGTAATGAGGTTAGCCTTAGTTTTACAGTGAAGCTGGTTGATTTCAGTGTGAAATTGGCTCTGTAGAATGTGACTGGGTTGGTTTTTTGTTTTTGTATGTGTGTGGGAAGACTCTCTTGGTTACTTCTTAGTTGCAAAAAGGGAGGCTCCCGGTCCTCATCCCACAGCAGGCTGGAGAGATAGACTATGCCTGCTGATCTGAGGCGGGTTCTGTGACCCTTTATCAGTTGTAGGACTTGCCACCATTACCACTTTGTCTCTACCCCTGGCAACTTCCAGAGTGAAACAAAATCTTAACTTTGAATCCTCTACTTCAAATGGGCCTTTGTCTCCTGTCCATTGGAGACAAAGGATCAGAGTTAAAAATAAAAAGTGGATGTACTGGGCTGGAGAAATGGCTCAACGGTTAAGAGCACTGACTGCTCTTGCAGAGAACCAGGGTTCAGTTCCCAGCAACCACATTGTGGCTCACAGCCATCTGTAATGGGATCTGATACATTCTTCTAGTGTGTCTGAAGACAACTACAATGTACTTGTATAAATAAAAATAATTTTTTTAAAAAGTGGACGTACAGATGGCCTAGTCGGCCATCACTGAAAAGAGAGGCCCATTGGACATGCAAACTTTATATGCTCCAGTACAGGGGAACGCCAGGGCCAAAAAAATGGGAATGGGTGGGTAGGGAAGTAGGGGGGAGGGTATGGGGGACTTTTGGGATAGCATTGGAAATGTAATTGAGGAAAAGATGTAATAAAAAAAAAAGAAAGAAAAAAAAAGTGGACGTACTTTTTATTTCTTGATCATGGCAATTCTTAGATCAAGGTTTTTCAGCAGGGATACTACTGTCATTTGAAGCATGATAGTTTTTTGTTGGGTAGAGTTATTTGCTATAGGATGCTTAACAGTATCCTTGGCCTCTATCCAGTAGACATCATTTGCATACAATTCCAGTTGTGACTACCAAAAGTTACTTATGTGCTAATCTGATTTCCCATTTCTTTCTTTCTTTCTTTTCTTTTTTTTTCCGAGACAGGGGTTCTTTGTATAGCCCTGGCTGTCCTGGAACTCACTTTGTAGACCAGGCTGGCCTCGAACTCAAAAATCCACCTGCCTCTGCCTCCCGAGTGCTGGGATTAAAGGCATGCGCCACCACGCCCGGCCTGATTTCCCATTTCTTCCTCATTAACTCTTCCTTAAGAATTGTAGGTGGCTGGGCGGTGGTGGTGCATGCCTTTAATCTCAGCACTTGGGAGGCAGAGGCAGGTGGATTTCTGAGTTCGAGGCCAGCCTGGTCTACAGAGTGAGTTCCAGGACAGCCAGGGCTACACAGAGAAACCCTGTCTCAAAAACAAAAACCAAAACAAAACCAAAACAAACCTTTTCTAAGAACATATCTCCTTCAGTAAACCTACCTCCAGTAACCTAGCCACCACCTGCTTCCTTTTCCTTTCTTTTTTTTTTTTATAAATTTATTTATTTATTATATGTAAGTACACTGTAGCTGTCTTCAGACACACCAGAAGAGGGAGTCAGATCTCGTTACGGATGGTTGTGAGCCACCATGTGGTTGCTGGGATTTGAACTCTGGACCTTCGGAAGAGCAGTCGGGTGCTCTTACCCACTGAGCCATCTCACCGGCCCCTTTTTCTTTTTATAACTTTATTTATTTATTTATTTATTTATTTATTTATTTATTTATTTATTTTTTGAGACAGGGTTCTCTGTATAGCCCTGGCTGTCCTGGAACTCACTTTGTAGACCAGGCTGGCCTCGAACTCAGAAATCCGCCTGCCTCTGCCTCCCAAGTGCCGGGATTAAAGGTGTGTGCCACCACCGCCCTGCTTTTCTTCTAACATTATTAACCATCATAGTTGTTCTAATCAAAGCTTGTTTATTCACCAGTTACCCATATTGTGCCAATATTTATCTCCTGAGTACTTCTAACCCTCATTTTTTCCTGGGGGCTATGAGTCACACCCTAGTTAGCACCTTTATCTTTGTAGTCTTACCTCATGGTTGACATCAGCATAATTTACTGTACCCATTTTCTGCACAAAGCCCTGGTTTTGAGGGTTCAGGAGACCCAGTCATACAAGACTCATGGAAGTACTTGTGGCCCTGGCTACTTATTCGTGTTTCATCCTCTAGTTCCAATGAATAGAAACATTGACCTTACCTTTTAAGGCTGGGAAGAAAGCCCAGAAAATCAATAACATTTTCCTTTTTTGATAGGGATCAAACCAAGGGATTTGTGTGTGTGAGGTGTCTTGGTTTCTTTTACTGTTGGTGTGATAAAATACCACAACAAAAACAACTTAAGAGAGGAAGTTTATTTGGCTCGTGATCCTGAGCTGCAGTTCATTATTATGGGAAAGGTAAAGTAGGAGAGAATCTTGAAGTCGTATTACATCAAGAACAGGGACAAAAGGGCTGGGAAGTAGTTCAGCAGTTAAGAGCATTTGCTGTTTTTGCAAAGGACCTGAGTTCAGTTCCCAACACCCATATGATACCTCATAACTATGCATAACTTGAGTACCAGAAGACTTGAAGACCTCCAATAGCATAGGACATACAGGTGGTGCACAGACATATGTGCAAGCAAAACATACACATAAAAACAAAACGAAGACAAAACCAAGAAGGAATGAACGCATGCCACTGCTCAGCCTGATCACTCAGTCTTAGACAGCCCAGGGTCCTTTGCCTAAGGAATGGTCCATACACTGTGACAGGCCCTGAGACCTTAGTCCAACTGAAGCCATGTTAGAGACACCATTTTAACCTTAGAACCCAGCACATGTACCCCAACACCTGCCAAAATGGAAACAAAGACCTAATAATCCATCTAAGACCTAGTCCACAATTCCAGGATCTGGGAAAGTCCTTAAATATACTAATCTTGTTTGTTTGTTTGTTTGTTTGTTTTGGCTTACTAATCTTGTTTTTTGTCTTCTGTAGTTTGCTTTTTACTGATGGTTCTCGCTAATCAAGGTGTTTCAATTAGGGTGTAATTGAAACACCTTTTTGTACATAAAAGGCAAAAAAAAAAAAAAAGTGATTCTAGAGCTGCATGATTCAGGCAAGCTTCCCGTGCAGGTGCAGGCCAGCAATACAGATTTTCTATTCAGTTCTCACAGCTTCTGTGTGTTGGGCAGAGAGACGGCTTAGTGGTTAAGAGCACTGACTGCTCTTCTAGAGTACCTTGGGTTCTACTCAGAATACAGTTCCAGGGGATCTGACACTCTTCTGGTCTTTAAGGGTATCAGGCACACATGTTACCTAGATATACATGCAGGCACACACCAATACACATAAAATAAGGTTTAAACAAAGAGAAGGAAGTCTGTGTGTTTTCTTGGGAAGAACATTCACAATATTCTGGAGGCCTCAGAGAGATGGACTTCCAAATCCAAAAGAGTCATCATCAAGCACCTTTCCTAGACCAGCCCTGTAACTGATGCTGGACAACTGTAGCCATCAATTCAGCAATCCTCCTGCCAGACAGTAACCTCAACAGAGCCTCTCCACAACTGCCTAGAATGGACTGATATGGTCCAACCCTTCAGACATGACTAACAGAAGTAGAGGAGATACTGGACACTAATGGGATCAGTTTTGTTTAAGATGGAATCAGGTGCCGGGCGTGGTGGCGCACGCCTTTAATCCCAGCACTCGGGAGGCAGAGGCAGGCGGATTTCTGAGTTCGAGGCCAGCCTGGTCTACAAAGTGAGTGCCAGGACAGCCAGGGCTACACAGAGAAACCCTGTCTCGAAAAACCAAAAAAAAAAAAAAAAAAAAAGATGGAATCAGGTAACCTGGGGCCACAGTTGTCACCCTGGATAGTACAGTGTGGGTACAGCCCCATAGCTGAGGGGGACAAAAAGAGCTGAGCTTCTGGCATTAACCCAGGCACTTTGCTGGAAGGAAGGTAAACCTAGCACTGTGTATACAGATATTTGGTATGGATTTGCCACAGCTCATGTCCATGACATGCTTTAAACGGGGTGGGGTGGGTCCTCACCTTAGCCAGAAATCTTGTCCCCAATTAGAGGCCATACAGCTGCCAAAAGAGATACCCGTTGTCCATTGCAAAGGGCATCAAAAGGGAAAGCCAAGGAAACAGAGCAGCAGACTTAGCCACTCACAAGGCAACCCTAGAGCCAATGGGCATCTTCAGATCTTGATCACCCTGCCCAAACCAAACTGTTCCAATGCCTAAACTATACACAAAAAGAACCCAATGGACAAAAAAGAAAGATGCCGAGAAGGTTTAAAATAGATGGCTGTTCTTGCTGGACAAATTCCCTACTATTCTGGGAAGACAAATAGTCACCAAACTCCACCAGGCCATCCACATAGGGGCATCCAAACCTGCTGAGTAACTGAGGCCCAGGTATTACATCCTTCAACTAGACAATCTTGTCAAAAACATTGTGTCCAGATGAACCACTTGTACACATGTGAAACCCAAAGGAGAAAGAAAAAAAAAGTCCTAGAAGGAGCCCATACCCAAGAAAGCACCCCGAGAACACTGAGAAGTAAACTTTACAGAGATAACCCTCACCATTCTACTGGGCAGTGGTGGTACATGCATTCAGGAAGGAGAGGTCGGCCTATCTCTGTGAGTTCAAAGGAAGCCTGGTCTACAGAGGTAGTTCTAGGGCAGTCAAGACAACACAGAGAAACTCTATCTTGGAAAAAAAAAATTCTTGTGAATAAAGAATTTGTTAGTTTTCACAGATACCTTCTCTGGGTGGGTAGAAGCCTATTCCAAATGGGGACAGCCTCAGTAGTCACTACTCAGTAGTCCTCTGGGAATTAACGCCTTGATTTAGAGTTGTGCTCTCCTTGGAGTCCAACAACAGCCTGGCGTTCACAGCCAAAGTTTCCCCAAATTTGACCAAGGTCCTAAATGGTGACTGAAAACTATATTGCATCTATAGGTTACAGAGCTCGGGATAGGTACAAAGGATAAGTAGGGCCTTTAACTAATATGTCTTTGAGACTGGCAAAAATTTGGCCAATCTCCTACCATTTGCCCTTTTTTGGGCCAAATGGACCCAATATCAAGAGGATTTCACCCCACTTATACTTTTATCTCAGAGGCTTTGCTATCTCCTTCCAAGGCGTTTGTGAAGCAGAAATTACTACCCCCCCCCCGCCCCAGTCTTTACAGGCCCTGCAACAAGCCCAGTGGTATACTCATCAGAGAATTTGTCTGAGCCTGCACACAAGTTCCAGACCAGTGACACTGTGTGGGTAAAGAGGATCTGGATCCTAATCCTGGAGCCAACATGGGAAGGCCATATCCTATGGTTCTTACCACCTCCAAAGCAGAGAAGGTTGCCAGCTGAAGGAGGCCACTGAGGACAATAACAGGTTGTTGCGAGGTCCTCCAACCACCTAAGGATGACAGGGCCTAAAGACTGCGGTTGTTCTATTGTCTTGTCTGACTATGGAAAAGGCCCACAACCTCAATGAGCTAAGACCCTGGGTATGAGACTTAAGAAAGACTGAAACTGGAATGTATAGCTTAATTGTCCCACTGAGACCTAACCTACCTTCTAGGTGGACTTCTGTGAAAAGAAAAAAATATTATGTCTAGAGGCTACTGGGGTTGTGGATCTTCTATTGAAAAAATTTGGGGCTAGAGAGATGGTTCAGAGGTTAAGAGCATTGATTGCTCTTCCAGAGGTTCTGAGTTCAATTCCCAGTAACCACATGGTGGCTCACAACCATCTGTAATGAGATCTGACTCCCTCTTCTGGTATGTCCGAAAACAGCAACAGTGCACTCATCATATATATCAAATAAATAAATGAAATCTTTAAAAGAAAAAATTCTAACTCTGATTAGTCCAGTACTGTACCTCCCCTGCTGGTGCCGAGTTAGATGAGTATCACTGTACTGTGTGTGTGTGTGTGCGCGTGTGTGTGCATGTGTGTGCGTGTGCGTGCATGTGTGTGTGTGCATGTGTGTGCATGAATGTGTGTGTGTATGCGTGTGCGTGTGTGTGTGCAAACTAAAATTTTTTACCTGTAATTTTGCTAATTTTGTAATCTTGGGCAGTGTAATCCCATATCTATAAAGGTTTGGGTGTGGCAGGAAAGAGAAGGTTATTATTGGAAAACCAACAAAACTTGGGGAATCAACTTATTTACGATCCAACAGAAACTAACTAGCCCATCTTGGTACCCTTGGAACACAGCCTCCCAAGGTCTTAAGTTCAAATTTTTCAATTTTTCCAGAAATTCCTTTGGTAACTAGGAGGGTAGAAGTCAGGGAGACAACAAAAGCCAGCCTTTGATGCTTGGGATGATAAAAGGAATGTATCAGTTCCTAAACCATTCTCAACCCAACACAGATCTGTTCTATTGCTGTGAAGAGACACCGTGACCATGACAACTCTTATAAAAGAAAACTAATTGGGGCTTGCTTACATTCTCAGAGGTTTAGTCCATTATCATCATGGTAGAGAGCATGGTGGCATGTAAGACATGATACTGGAGAGTAGCTGAGAGTTCTACATCTGGATCCACAGGCGACAGACAGACAGACAGACAGTGGGCCTGGCTTGAACAATTGAAACCCCAAAGCCCACCCTGAGTAACATAGTTCTTCAAGGATACACCTACTACAACAAGGTCACACCGCCTAATCCCTGTCAAACAGCACCACACTCTGATGACCCAACATTCACCTGTGTGAACCTGTGGAGGCCATTCCTATTTGAACCAATGCTAACTATGTCTGGACCCCAAAGCCTCATATATTGGGATTGGATTTCAAACCAAACGCTCCATTTCCAACCCTGACAACTACAAATGGAATCAACCTGGAGCTCACCTGTAGGACTTCTAAGAAAAGGGTCCCTGCTATCAATGTTCTCAAGATACCCCCTAGACAGTTTCCCTTAAACAGATTCCTGTAGCCATGTGCAGCAGGTTAACCCTGGGAATGCAGTTCAGTGTATTTTCAGGCCCCAGAGACTACCTGGCTTGCTTACACTAAGTTTAACCAATCCTGCAACTTGTAAATTGTTTACACTGATGGAGACCTCGCTCCTTCATGTCCTTGTTTATGTTATACTACAAGTATTCATCTATAATAATAATTTTTAAAAAAGAGCCCAGGGCCCACCTAAATCTAAATTCTGGGTTTACACTTGCACAGCAGCTGTCCCCATTCACTTCCCCATTGGAGGGGGGGCAGGCATCTCCAGCTCTGCTGAAGTTAAAACTTGAGCCCTAACTGATGATAAAAATTTCAAGGGAACTTATTGCTCAAGTAGATGTAGACTTAGGCCACCTGAAAATTTCTATTTCCTGTCTGGAAGCCCACGTAGACCCCTAGTAGAGGTGGCTCTCTGACCCCCAGTAGAGGTGGTTCTCTGACCCCTAGTAGAGGTGGCTCTCTGACCCCTAGTAGAGGTGGCTCTCTGACCCCTAGTAGAGGTGGCTCTCTGACCCCTAGTAGAGGTGGCTCTCTGACCCCTAGTAGAGGTGGCTCTCTGACCCCTAGTAGAGGTGGCTCTCTGACCCCTAGTAGAGGTGGCTCTCTGACCCCTAGTAGAGGTGGCTCTCTGACCCCTAGTAGAGGTGGCTCTCTGACCCCTAGTAGAGGTGGTTCTCTAGAATCAAACAGGTCTGGATCTCCTCCTCATGGAACAAGTGGGTTTCTCTGTATGACACTGGGAGAAACGTTGGCTCTATGCCAACCAGAAGGCAAGAAACTGACAACTGGTACCAATCCTTGGTCTCTCAGTCCCCTTGGTTAACTATACTTAATGTCCATTACTGAGCCATTAATCCTTTAACCCAAAAGTACTCAAGAGGAGCATCTTTAATTGTGGTGTGGAGATTTGGGTGAATGTCTTCAGAATAAAGTCTGTTTTTGTGTTACCAAACTGCCTCTACCTCTCAAGGTCGGGGGTTATAATTGCACACCACTGTACCCAGTGAAGAAAAATAAATTTCCTTTTTGGTTGCATATAGGGACTATGGGTATGGTTTAGTCGGTAAAGTGCTTCTGTGCAACCATGAAGATCTGGGCTTCAATCCTCAGGACCCATACATAAAGCCAGGTACAAAACCATAGAAACCACAACCCTAGCCCCGGGAGGAAGGAAGGAGAGGATCTCATGGACTTCCCAGCCAGTCTGGCAAGCTCCACGTCTAGTGAAAGACCCTGACTCAAAAAAATAAGATGAAGGAGCTGGAGATGTGGCTTGGAGGTGAAGAGTGGGCACTGCTCTTGCAGAGGACTAGAGTTCCAGCATATACATCGGGTGCTTCAAACTGCCTTTAACACAAGCTCTGTTAGAGCCAGGGCCCCCTTTGGACCCCACAGGCACCAGTTACTTGCACATAACCCCACCTCATATACACATAGTTGAAAGTAGTAAAAAGAAGTCTTTAAAAAAAATGTGGAGTAATAATCCCAGCACTTGGGAGGCAGAGGCAGGCGGATTTCTGAGTTCGAGGCCAGCCTGGTCTACAGTGTGAGTTCCAAGATAGCCAGGGCTATACAGAGAAACCCTGTCTTGAAAAAAAGAAAAAAAAAAAACCCAAAAAAACAAACAAACAAAAAACAACCAAAAAAAAAAAAGTAGAGTAAAACTGAGGAAAATATCCAACAGTCCTGGTACTCTGTACATGCATACGTGGGGAAGTTGCACCTACATACACACACACACACACACCATAAAGTTTTAAAATGTGCATCTAAAGTATTATATGAGGTATATAAACACTAAAGAATTTGGTGTCTGGAAGAAAAAGCAATCCTCCAGAATTCATTTCCTGTGAATACCAAACCAAGAACATATTGCATCCTTTCTTTTTTCCTTTAATGATTTTTTTTATTATTTATTATTTATTATGTGTCCGTCTGTGTGTCTGAATGTGGATGTATGTACTGAGTGCAGGTGCGTGGGAGGCCAGAAATGATGTTAGCCACCTGATGTGTGCTGGGAACTGAACTGAAGAGCAGCAAGTCTTCTTTCTCAACCACTGAACCATCTTTCCAGCCCCATACTCTGACACAAGATCTCAACTATATAGCTCTGGCCTGTCTGGAACTCACTTTGTAGACTGGCCTTGAACTGCAGAGCTCTGCTTGCCTCTGCCTCTCAGTGCTAGGACTAGAGATGTGCACCTTCACACCCAGCCCCAGTACTGTTTTTACATTTAAAATTTGTCTTAGGTTTTTATTTTATTTTATTTTATTTTATTTTATTTTATTTTTGGTTTTTCAAGACAGGGTTTCTCTGTGTAGCCCTAGCTGTCCTGGAACTCACTCTATAGACCAGGCTGGCGTGCGCCACCACTGTCCGGCTTGTTTTAAATATTTAATGACAAAGTTTTCCCTTCCCTTCTCTCCCTCCAGTTTTCCCCATGCACCCATTCCTGAGGTCAGCATCGGTGGCCTGTTTCCTGAGGGTGTGTGTAAACAGACCACCCGCTAAGTCCATGTTACCTTTTTGTGTAGGATTCAGGGCTTGTCACTTGGGTAACAAATGTAGGAACTCTTCTCTGAGGAAAACTATTTCTTCTGCTCTCAGCACTCCTCAGTTGCCAGTCAAAGGCTGAGGCTTCATGAGAGCTCCCGCTTCAATTGGTGATTCAGGTCCAGTTTACGCAGCCATGCTGATGAGACTTCATGGGTCTAACTGCTGACATTGCTAGATGAAATCTCACAGCAAACTTCCTGTTCCTCTAGCCCTTACAATTTCCCTGCCCCTTCTTCCACTATGATCCTAGATAGAGCCTTAGGTGGCAGATTTGTGGCATCCATCAGTTGAGACTGAGCCCTATTTCATCTTTGAAGGAAAAGAAGACACGATAGCCCACATTTCTCAAGTTGAGTTTGTTTTTTCCATGTCTGAGAAAAATTTCAAGCGAGAACAGCTCAAGTCCCTGTCCCTTTTGGAGTCTTGTAAAGTTGAAAGTTGACATTTCAAAAGTCCCCGAGGTACCAAGAGGTAGGGCCTCCCAACCCCAACTCCAGTAAGATTCTGAACAACAGACACAATTGCTCATGGATGTGTATTTTAATAAAAATAATTCTGTCAAAATACAACAGGAATCTTTTCATCTCAAGTACAATTTACTAGGATGTTTGTGTTGGAATTCTGTCAACCCTCTCACACCACAAGTTTCATGCTAATGCCGAGTATCAACTTGCAAGGACAAAGGCAGAGCCAGTGTGCACACTGTGGAGGATGCCGGTTTCAGCTGTAGTTGATAATGGAGGGAACCGATGCAAAGAGGTGGGCACTGGGACAGCCAGAAGCCACCATCTGGCCACAGGTCCAAATGCCTGTGATTGGTGGTGAAGTAGGGCTTTGCTATCCAGCTGCCTAATGACATGCATACCTGAGTTGTGAGCAACCAAAGGAACGTTCAGTCCCAACAGTCCTCTGCCTCATCTTTGTGCTTAAGGACTGGGAAGGTGCTGGGTAGCCAGGCAGTCCTTACTTCTTTAGCTTGTGATGTTCTGCACCCAGTCTGCACCTAGCCACAGACCCTCGGAGGAGGGGATTGGGGGAGAGGGACTCTGAGTCATCTGCCAACTTGGCCCTTGCTCTGCAAGGAGCTGCCATCTGTGCCTCCCAGGGAAAGTGAGCTAGGAAATGCTGCTACCTCAGGACTGGACAACCCAACCCGGCCAGGTCCTCCTTTTGCACACCAGGGTCAGGTCCAGTCCTTTGCTAAGTTGCTTCCAGGAACTGCTCCCCACTCCAGGTTTCTGGAAATGGGCTAGTGGGATTGGGGGTGCATACAGGTCTCCTCTGGCAGCAGGATTGGACTAATTACTGGCTCCAGCAGCTTGATTTTGGCCCTCCCCACAGCTTGTGGGACAAAGGCTTATGTCCCCAAAGTGAGCTGTCCAACTAGGACAGAAAGCCTCTCTGGAGAGGAACAGAGTAAACAACTTGGACTCAGCTGAAACAGTGAGATAAGGCACAGAAAATGGGGAGGTGGCCATGGGTACTGAGTGTGAGCCAGGTGGACACACAATCCCGTGCAGCACACAGCAGTCCCGAGCCGTCCAAGGCCCTCTCAGCCACTCCGCAACCCACGTCTCAGCACCCATCCCCACCCGTCACACCACTAAAGGTGCCAGCTGCTCAGGCACTGCTGAACTCACGCCAACCTAACCCCTTACAAAGCTCATTTGCCATTTTGCTTTAGGTCACAACAGGGCTTGTCTAACCCACAGGAGTAGTTTAGTCCTGGCTCTGCCACTATTTGCTGTGTGGCTTTGGTCAAATCACTTAATTTCCTGGACCTGTTTCTTTCACTGTAAAAAGAGAGGACTGGTGGAGAGGTCCTCTAAGTTCCACTGTTCTGCAAATGCCTCTGGTTTTCATTTCCAAATGAAAGGCCCGTCCATTGTTAACAGCCTGTTATTTCCAACCTGAGTTTGGAGCTTGGGTGTTCCAGCCTTGGACAGGATGAAATTTCCTTTACACAGGACAAGACCTCCTGACGAGCTGTAAACTAAGGCCCTGAAAGGAACCAGGAAAATATAGTAGCCTGTAGGATTAGACCCTAAAGCAAAATTTTGGGAGATCTCAGTCAAGGCCCTACTTCTTCACTGACAGATGGTCTAACTCAATTTTGTCCAGCTGTGGGCCTTGTGAGGCCTGGTAGGCACAGAACATCTCGAGCCCTGCCACTGATTTCTGTGTCCACCAGCAGAACAAAAGCTTCCCCTGCCCAGATGCACTTGGAGACTGGAAACTCACTTCCATGCATGTGGCTTTGCCACAGTCGACCCTAATCTTTGCAGAGGTTTCCTAGGCTTTTCACTCACCCTGTGAAGCAGGTAAAATCCTGGCCCTTCTAGGTGTCCTCTGTATAGACCCTCCTCTTCCTTGGTAGACAGTCCCCTCCACAGATGGCCTACTCATGTCCTGGCAGCATCTCAGCCCTGGGATAGTGGGTTTTGTTGTTGCTGTTGTCCCGCCAGCTGTGAGGATCCTGTGAAACAGCTGGTGGGACATATGTAAGGCCCATGGAGTCTCCCCTTCCTAAGAGTCACTGGGGCCAAGCTGTAGGGAGCAGCCTTCCTTAAGCTGTAGGGAAATCTGGATCAGGAAGTCAAGGGTTCCATCCACTCTGGGACCAGTGATCCAAGAATCAGCCTCCATGAGGTACCAACTTCTCCACAGAAAGCATCAATCCCATCAGGGTTGGGCAGTGATGGTGAAGACTCCGGCAGGAAGAAAACAGCCCTGTCCTTAAGGGCCTCTGTCTTGGTAATGGCTTCCTCTTGGCAGCCTGGCACACAGCAGCTCTTGGGATGAAGGCAGGTAGTTTCCAGGCAATCAACTGAGAGTAATGAATTATTTGGCCATCTTAACAAGGGAAGGAGGGCATTGAGATGGGAGAGAGGGGCAAGGCAGGCAGTGAGAGGCAGGGTAGAGTGGTAGACAGCACGCTGGCTATGGACCCTGTGTTCCCTTGCTTTGCTGTGTGCCCCTGGCCCACCTCACTTCCCTGAATCCCTGAACCTGCAGTTCTTTTGTTTACCTATAGGGGGCCTAGAGACCCACACCTCTTGGGATGCTGCAAAACAGCTTAGTCTGACCTTGCCCACCAAACAACCTTCCCCAAAACCCATATTTCCTAGGCAGCAGCTGAACCTGAGGCTCAACAAAAGGGGAGCCTAAAATAAACAAATCACTTGATTGAAGTGACAAGAGATGATTCTTTTTTAATGAGTTGACTCAAATAAAAACACATGGCGTCTGGACAACCTCACCCAAGAGGTGCTGGACCACTAGTGCTACGATAAATACTGTGACTTTTTTTTTAATATATATTTATATATATTTATATATATAATCTCATTTGTTTGCTTTTTTACTTATGAAAATAATAAGCTATCATCAACCTGGATAGGCTTCATTACTAAGTTAGCAGACACCAGCTCAGCACAAACTCTCCCGAGATAAACACTGGTGGCTCAGTCAGGAGGAAAAAAAAGTTAAAAAAAACAACACAAAATCAAAACCAAAAAACCCAACCTCTCCTCAAAACAAAATCTCCTTTAAAGGAGAAGCTACCACATGAGTAACCAGCCAATACTGAGTCACAGGCCGCTGCACGTGGAAGGGGACAGGGAGGAGAGGACAAGGGAGGGAGGGAGGAAAGGAGGATGGACCGGCCAGGTAGGAAGAGTGAACTCTGCCCATGGCTTCCAGGTCTCTGTACCAGATGCCTTCGGAGGACAGGGCTGCTCCAGCCCTAGGGCTGAAGGAGGGCCAGCCAGAGCCAGCCAGGAAGGTCTGCTAGTGCAAGTAGTCATCGACTCTGGCAAAGGAGCAAGATCCCAGGCCTGCTCGGGCCATGAGCCGTAGACATTCAGATGCCTGGCCCAGGGCGAGCATCAGAGGAGGCTGCTTTGGCAGGTTCTGAGACTCTGTGGAAGAGATTATTACAAGGTATGGTCAATACCTAGCCAAGGACTTGGGCACAGGTCAAAATTCCTAACGATGGAGGGTGGAGTTAAAGCTATGGGCAGGACTCTGGGAAGAGTGTCAAATGTTTGAGTGTCCTAGCCACCAGGCCACCAGGCTGTGGGCCTGCTTTCATGATGGGAAAACCTGAGGACCTTGGCCTGCTCTAGAGCAAGGAAGCTGACCTGGTACGTTACGTGGCACGTGGCATTGAACTAGCAGCCAAATGACCTCAGCTGGGCAAAGGGAGGTTGGGGTTGGGACTAGTTCTAAAAGCCCAGGAGCCTCTGAAGGGTCTACGGCAATATTCACACCCATGGTTAGCTTTTACCTTTATTAGATGCACTCACCTAAAATGGCGCTGTTGAGAGCAGCACACACGGGCTCTCTCTGGATGGGATCAAGCTGATGACCAACTGGGCAGCTCCAGGGGTCTGAGTATGCTAGTAGGCTAAAGGCATCCTAAAGGACAGAGCACCCGTGAGGGGAATATAGCACACTATACACAGTTCATGACTAGAGCCCATTTTGGCCTACTCCTACTACCCTTAGATGTTCTCAGAGCCCGGCATCAGATAGGGACGGCTCTGTGCGAGCCTGCTTATCCTGTACCTGCAGCATCTCCGTGTGGGCCAAGTTCTTGCCGTACTCCCGGCCCAGCTGCTCGCTCAATGCCTGCAGCTCTCGGCCAAACAGGATGATCCTTTCTGTGGCAGCCTGGTTGCCCCCGCAGAGCTGCCGCCGTGGATGCCCTTCGTCTGCACACAGAGGCCAGCAGAAAACACGTCAGAGGGCAAATGAAGAGGGAAGGACTACAAGGACCCCATTAAGCTACAGCTTCTGAAAGGCAGGCAAGCTAGAAGAGCAAGTGGAGAAGCCTACATCTACCTGGCATATAGACCAGGGGCAAGACTTGAAAACTTCCCTCCTCCCACCCTACACAAATGCATGGTGCTAATGAGATCCACATTCTTGAACTCTCTTTAGCCATGAAGGATTCTAGTCTTGGCAGCAGGAATGAACCTTCCTACATAGTGGAATCCACCTTAAGGATGTCATCCAGCAATGACCAAGAACATGGTAGACTCAGTGAAGCTAAAGTTTCCCAAGCTGCCAGAGCCTGCCATCGTAGCCCCTCCTCAGAGGAAGTGGGCACTAGGACTGGATGCTGCCCTCTCAGGGAACACAGGAGCTGCGTCATCCTGAGGATCAGTACTTACCCATGCTGGACTCATCTGTCTGCAGGTCGTCATGCTTATAGGCCCCATTGACGATGCGTGTGGAGACGCTTTCCAGCACACCATTGGGATAGTGCTCTGCCTCCATCTCCATCTCGCTATCACTGTGGAGCAGGGTTGAGACAGGAGTTGGGCCTCCTTGAGGTTTTGTTGACCATTGCTTCAGGTAAACTGAAGTTTACCTGAGAGACCATAACGGGTCCTATAATGGCATCAAACTCAAGGTCTGCCAGGAACGTGAAAGAACAGGCCAAGCTTTCTAGAAGTCAACACTTAGCCCTTCGGCAGTTATCTCCGGGTGCCTGTCACATGATCCCATTCTTGTCCCAAGGCTGCCCTGTGACTCTCTCCTCACTGGCTCTCCTCTGAGGTGATACATATCTTCAATGTATCCCTCTCATTACTACCAACCAAACTGATTAGGTATCTCTGTGGCCTTGGCTGAGACCCAAACCAAGGTCAGCTTCTAGGCATGCCTAGGACCTGCTGAATGCTCTCTGGAGCTGCAGTGTACAGGCCAGTTCACATGGCTGTCCATGAGCCTGATCCCTAGAGGTTCTAACAGGCCCAGACCCCAGGAGGAGGCCCTGTGTAGGCAGGCCATCATGTTCAAGTCTGGCAGGGCTGCAACTCCAGACAAAACCAGAGCCAAGACAATTGACAGCTACATCTTGAATAGGGACAAAAGCCAGAACCAAGTGTCTGGCCTGACCCGTCAGCAGGTTCCAGTCCAGCCACAGACCTACAACAGAGGTGAGGGTAAAGGGCAGAAGGCAGCATTTAAAAGAGCAGGGCAGGTCCAGCAGGCACAGAACAGAAGCAGAGTGCAGAGAGAGGAGCAAGACAAGCACCTGGTCTCCTGGTTACTGGTACTGCTGTGGGGCTGGGACTTGGTAGAGTCTGTTGAGTTGGACTCGGAGTAATTGACGGAGGACGGGGAAGAGGAGGACGAGGAGGATGAGGACGAGGAGGAGGAGCTGGGTGCGGGGTATTTACTGTGGTTCTGTTTGTTCTTGGTGGACGCGACGCCATTGCTGCAGCTGGGACTGTCTGCTCCTAAGAGGCCAGGAGAGTCAGAGAACGGAGGTCAGAAATGGAGCCTCAGGGATTGCCTGTGTGGTCCCTTTCCCTTCCACCCAACCTAGTTGCCAGTTCTAAGCCCACCACAAGGAAAGGCATGTGGGATGGCCTCTCTTCCCCACACCAGCTCTTCCCAGCACACTCTGGAGAATGGCTGACCTGTGTTGTGTATATGGGAACTACTGGGGCCATGTCGGGGGCTGAGGCTGGGGGAGCCAGGGTAGCTGTCCTGGGACTTGGGGCTTCGGGAGGTCAGGCTGCGGACCTCACTGTCAGTGCCGTTCACCATCTCCACGAACTGTCGACACCTGTGAAGAGAGCAGAGCACTGATGCTCTGGCCTGGACCATACTAGGGGCTCTGGGTGCAAGCTGAGGGCCAGGCTCGGAACCGTAAACCTGACTTACTTGAGCATGAAGAGCAGGTTGGGATTATGCTCCAGCAGCCCAGGGTAGAAGCGCTGGGTTGTCTCAATGGCTTCACCCACCCGGCCTTCCAGCACCAGCTTCTGGATTTCTGTAGAGAAACACATGTGAGTGAGAGCTGAGACTGCCTACATATCCCTGGCCCCAAGCCTGGATTGTGGCCAGAGAGAAGTCAGGTGGGCTGGCTCTTGGCACCCTGCTAGTTGGAGAAGTTCACAGAAAAGGCTGAAAGAATAGAGTTGTCTAAGACCATGGCAGAGGCTGGTTTAGAATATGAGGGGAGAACAAGAAGAACTCAGCGCAGAGGTCGGAGGTGAGTCTGGAAGTCCATTCCTGAAGGGCATAGGCAGCCAGGGAGCTAGTGAGGGGAGACATCTTGGGACAGCCTGAGGAGGCCTCTTTAGAGAGGGCCCACATCTTGACAATTTGCAAATGCTGTAGTGTGCTCTCTACTGGGAGAAGAGGTGGACTACCTCACACCAGCATCTCTAACGATGGCATCTCTCTGGCCATCAGCATCTCTAACGATGGCGTCTCTCTGGCCATCAGCATCTTGCTATTGACTTCTCGCTTTTGTCCTAGAGCCTGGTGCATCCTGTTGTGATTCTGGGCCTGAGGCTCTCTCTTCTGAAGATCCCAAGTCAAGAATAGAATACCGTTCCTTCTATCTGGCTGACTACAGCTTGTTTAGGAAGGCAGAGACACATGCACAGACACAGACACAGAGATGATGGGCTCAGAGAAACAAAGGCAGGCATTCAGACACATTTACATGCACATAACCAGTCACCTACATTGTCCTCTCCTCCTCTTATCTTAACCGTGTGGGTTCTGTTCTCTATCCCACCCCTCCTTCCATTAAAATGTTTCAAACGCAAGGAATACTAGGAGAGCTGCCTTTGGTCAAGAGAGAATTGGTTATCTGCAAAGGGTAGGACAAGAGGTAGGAGCAGGGAGCTAGTGGCAACAGTCACAGAGCCTCGCTTCACCCTGTCTGAGCACGGAGTTGTCCTCTCTCTGGCTACAAACAGGCAGAACGGTTGAACCTCAGGACACAATGGCAAAGGCAGAGCAGTGCTCCTTTTGGGGATCATGAATAGGAGGCCAAGTAGAATTTAGGATTCAGGGAACAGGGAGAGGAAACAAACAGGGAGGAACAGGACTCTGCCATGATAGGACCAGGCCTATACTTGATTTCCAAAGTGTGTTAGGGAGGCTGCTCTGAGACCTTCTGAGGCCACTGGTTGCCCTTGTGTCAGTTTTATCTTTTTTTTTTTTGAGACAGGGTTTCTCTGCGCAGTCCTGGCTGTCCTGGAACTCACTCTGTAGACCAGGCTGGTCTTGAACTCAGAAATCCACCTGCCTCTGCCTCCCAAGTGCTGGGATTACAGGCATGCACCACCACTGCCCGGCCAGTTTTATCTTGAATGAAGGACAGGAGCAGGGACTAGAGCCAGCAAGTTGGTCTCCAGGATGGTACAGATATGGTGAGGCTGTACTCTTTTTTTTTTTTTTTTAAAGATTTATTTATTATATGTAAGTACACTGTAGCTGTCTTCAGACACTCCAGAAGAGGGCGCCAGATCTCGTTGCAGATGGTTGTGAGCCACCATGTGGTTGCTGGGATTTGAACTCTGGACCTTCGGAAGAGCAGTCGGGTGCTCTTACCCACTGAGCCATCTCACCAGCCCGAGGCTGTACTCTTGACAGACTAACCAGAAATGAGCTACAGAGTCAGGGACAGGTAAAAGGCATGAGGAGAGAAAAATTAACCTTACTTTGTCTGTTCTTTATGGATGCCTGCTCTTCCTGAATCGGGGTTTCAGTCATTCGGGCAAAAGCTGTGGCTGTGGAACAATACCCATGATGCACCAGGTAAGACGAGACCATGCTAGAAAAAAAGAAGAGCTCAAGGTAACACTCAAGACCCACATTTCTCATGGAGCACTGGAGGGGACAGACTACATGTGTCCCCAAGAGGTCACCCTACACATACCTTGGAATGACCTGGAAGGGGTAAAGAAAATAAGAACTTCCCTCTCTACCCCCAGGTCATACGAGTGGCTACAGTTCTGAGATAAGTTGCCCTCAAGCTCATAGAGATGGCTGACTTCTGAAATACTGCAACAAGCCCAGCTCTAGTCACTGAGCTTACCCACGGCTACCTAAAATGGCAACTAGTCAGGCAATGTTGGCAGCTGCCAGGATACAGAGGATGCCTGACACAGCCACACTTGACAGAACTACTAAACTTAAGCAAATGGTCAGAAGCACAGGGTGGTACTCTGGGGCTATCTGTACTAGTTAGAAATACCTGTGTCCCCAGTGAGCCTGCCCTTTGCTAGCACTGGCTCTAGAGTTATGGTTCTCTACACATCGGTCACAACCCCTTTGGGTGCTGCCTATCAGATATTTATATTATGATTTGTAACAGTAGCAAAAACATAGTTTGAAGTAGCAAGGGAATAATCTTATGGTTGAGGGTCAGCACAACATGAGGAACACATTAAAGGATCACAGTGTTAGGAAGACTGACAACCACTGCTCTAGGGGAATAGGAGGAATATGGGTCAAATTAACTTTACAATATACCATGTATCAAAGGTGCAAGAATTCAAGATAACAGGCTGATTTTGCTAGGGAGAGACAGGCACCTCACGGTTAATAGGAGCACAGTCTCTGTGGAAGGGCATAACATACAACAATTTAACCTCACTAAAGCTGGCTGAGCAATGCCATATGTACGTGTGCACATGTGTACATGTACATGCACGTGTACAAAGATGAGCTCTTCTGACCTGTGTGGACAGATGTGGCGAGAATGTTCTAAGGCTGTACGCCCGTAGCTGGCTGGCTTCCTATGTTTTAAGGGGTAAGTGAGGTGGTATAAACAGCAAATGTAACCTTTTTTTATACAATACACTCTTAAAAATCTGTCCACTCTTCTGTTATTTTGGTGTCAGTTTTTCAATAAAGTTTTAATTTGAGACAAAAATATTATACTCTTGAAGAGTAACTGTAACTATTATTATCATAAACAGAAGAACAATGTATTTTGGAAAAAATGGTTTAGATGGGTCCATATGAACATTGATAATTCTAAACTGCATTTTCTTGGGGCTAGAGAGATAATAGCGGTTTAATAGCAACCGGTGCTCTTGCAGAGGACCTGGATTTGGTTCCCAGCACTCATATGGTGGCTCATAGCCCATTTATTACTTCAATGCCAGATCAGATGCCCTCTTCTGGTCTCCACAAGTACCAGGCACATACACAGTACACATACATACCTACCTACAGGCAAAACACTAATACATAGATAAGAAAAATAAGTTCCTAACAGAATAAGCATATCTTAAATTAAGAACACTACTTTGGAAGACACCAAAGTAAACTTTAAGCCCTTCTTATTTCCTTATTGTTTCATATAGTAGAGTGTTTGCCTGCATGTAAGCATACATACTGTGAGTATGGCTGGTGCCTGCAGAGTACAAAAGAGAATGTTGTATTCTCTGGAACCCATCGAAAGCTGTCATGTGGATTCTGGGAACCAACCCTGGTTCTCTACAGGAGCAGTAAGTGCTCTTAACTGCTGAGCCACATCTCTAGTCCCAGAAAGTTTTTATATATATATATATATATATATATATATATATATATATTTATTATGAAAGTGTTATCTATGCCAGCAAAAGAACCAAGGGATGGGGATTCAGGTGAGCAGTAGTGTGGCTGCCCAGCATGTGCAAATATCTGTGTTCTATTGCTATCACAGAGAGGGGAGGAGGGGGAGGGAAGTGGCGAGGAAGATGATAATACCTGAGTCTCACCAGGGGAAGCCAGCCAGACATGAAGCTTGTGACAAGTCTATCTCCAAGATAACCCAGCCATTTCCAATATTTATAAAATTATGTGAAATAACAGGACACAAATTATACGCAGGTTTTAGCAAGTGCTGCATAAGACACATACAGGCACATGGATACATACATATAAACAAAAAACTTCCATGTGTTGAGCCCAGACCCTGAAAGTAACTCCACCTCTTCCCCAGCCCAACCAGAAAGCATACTGTGGGAAAAGGCATTGCTGTGGCCCTCAAGGAAGCAATTCTCACCTGCTAGGCTGGGAACCAGAGGTGGTCCTGCTGGTCTTCCCAACAAGGGTCTTGCTATCTGTACCTCAACCCTTCCTCAAGGCTGCTTTAGTATCCATCCCTCAAGAAAGGAAGGCTGAATACTGGGGCTATGATTCAGTGATAGTCTTTTCCTAGCATATGTAAAGCCCTGAGTTCAAAAGAAAGATAAAGTCAATGGAGGAGAAAGGGTGGAGCTGGGGAAGGGACTGAGACTGACTGAGACTGGATGGGAACCCAGTGTACATTGCACACCTACTCCTGGCCCCTCGTGCCTTTGCAGAACAATGGTCAGGGGTAGTAGAAGCCAGACCCTTCTCTACTCTTGGAAGCCAAGCTAACACCTACCTTCTAACAGGTGGGTGAGTAAGAGTCACTGCTTCAGCCAGGTATGAGGTTGGCTAGTGAAATAAAGACCCAAACTTGCCCTCCTGTTGGGAGTCTCAGCAACACTGGCTTCCAAGACAATTTAGAGATTAACTAACCAAGGAGCACGCTAGCTGGATACTGACTCTATAAAGTGACCTCAAGCCAAAGCCTTGCGATGTGAATTATTATAATTATTATTTTTATTAATGGCTTTTTGAGACAGGGTTTTTCTATATAATAATCCTGGCTATCCTAGTACTTTCTCTGAAGACCAGGCTAATGTCAAACTCAGAGAACACCTGCCACTGCTCCTGACTGCTGGGAATAAAGGCCTGTGCCATCACATTTGGCAGCAATATGGATTTTTCTAGCAGAAAAAAGTGTCCACAGAAGAATAAAACATAGTAGTTCTAGAACTTCTACAGAACAACCCTGCGAAGGAACACAGCTTTGCTGGTGATTTTTTAAAACGAGTTATTTCCTTCTGTTGGTGGTGGTGGTATTTGTAAAGACAAGGCCCTGACTGTTCTGGAACTTACTACTGTAGATGAGGCTGGCTTTAATCTCACAGATATCTGCTTGTCTCTGCTTCCCAAGTGCTGAGATTAAAGGTGTGCACCATCAGGCCTAGCCTGTGCTGGCGATCTTACAAACAGAAGTCTTGTGAGCTGGCTGAGGGGAAGTTTTTCTTTTAATTGTTATTATTTTGAGTTATATGTATGTATGCAGTCCCCTATGTGGGTTGGCACATGTGAGAGCATGTGCCGCGAGAGGCCAGCAATGTCAGAGCCTCTGGAGCTGGAGTTACAAGTGGTTGTGAGCCACCTGACATGGGTGCTGGGAACTGAACGCAGATCTTCGGCAAGAGCACTATGTATTTTTAACTGCTGAGCCATTTCTCCAGCGGCAGGCAAGGTTTAGCCAGGAGCAGCTCCAAAGCACAAAGAGTGATGTGCACTGACGGTGTGCACTGATGAGAGGGAGCATCAGCAGCTGAGTCCTCTCCAGTGCCCCAGGGGCATGCCCACCACTGCAACCGTCAGCAGGGTCACAGTACTGAGCAGGTCTACAGTACCATGGGGCCTGGGGGACGGGGGAGAACACTCACTTCTGCAGCACCGCCTGCCACTCGCCAAGCCGGGCACTGATGGGGAAGCCGTGCACAGTGCCCTGGACCTTGGCACGCCACTCCCGCATATAGTCCTCAATGTCGAACAGGAAGGGCTGCTGCCCAAAGTTGGCATCCACAATCTCCCCAGGTGTCTGCAGGCCTACAGTGGGGTAGAGGTTGGCCTGAGGAGAAGAATGAATATCAGTCAGGCCCCTGCGGGCAGCAGGCTGCCGGGCTTCTCTTCACTTCCATGGCTCTTGCCAGCCAACACTAGGACTGGAAGAGACTTGCATGGCAGGAGCAGTAGGGACCAATCATTTAGTCTACCTCACTAGCAGAATATTATACCCAAAAGCCTGGGGGAGAACAAAAAGAAAAGCAAGTAAGGCCCCACATGGAAAGCCTCCTTTGTTCTGCATCAAAGGCCACTATGTCCCCAAGGCCTGGGAACCCCGTATAGAACTCAGCCAAGGTACATAGTAGCAGACAGGGCTGTATGCCCTTACATATGTACTAATAAAAATATGCTATGTGGTCATTTACTACTTCTGGGAAGAGATGCAGGGCCAAGGATCCCTCGGCTACCAAGAGGTACATGAGGAAATGGGGTGGCACATGGGAGGAGGAACACTGCAGAGAGCAGGCAAAGATTTGGTGAGTTGCTCCTGGAGCTGGTAATGGAGAGGCTGCCTCTTCCTGTGAGAGGTTTACTCAGCAGTGATTTATGCAATGGTCATGTCCATTTCCCATGACCAACTTTAGTGAGGCCACCCCTCATTCAGTAGCTCCCATGCCACGACCCAAATCTTCACCTACCTCCTCCACATGCCACTAAACACCATTTTTTTCCAGGAACCCCAATTCATTCTTTTGTTTTTGTGTTTGTTTTTTTGTTTTGTTTTGAGACAGAGTTTCTCTGTATAGCTCTGACTGTCCTGGAACTAACATTGTAGACCAGGCTGGCCTCGAACTCAGAAATCCACCTGCCTCTGCCTCCCGAGTGCTGAGATCAAAGGCGTGCGCCACTACGCCCGGCTTCCATTCTTTTTTTTAAAAAGGAAAAAAAAAAAGGTCTCATGTAGCCTTTGTGTGTGTGTAGTTGAAGGTCATCTTGAACTGACCTTGCTGCTTCCACCTCCCAAGAGCTAGGATTACAGGTGTGCACTACCACCCTTGGCTAACTGGCACCCTCTTCACACGTCTCACACTCACATGTGTGGGTCATTCGTAAGTACCACACATGGTTTTGAGCACATGGGTTTCAGCCCACCACTAGGACAAAACCCACACACTCTGCTTCCTTTCTTTTTCTCCCATCTTCCATACCCAAAAGCCCAGGGACATTTCCCGATCTTTCCAGCACGTGACAGCACGCTGCCCACACTCACGTCAGTTCATTTCACGTCATGTCTCCATACCTAGATGCTTCCCCAGCCAGAGTCAGCATTCTTCTGAGCCTACTCCCTTTGCCTAGGACAACAGCCCCTTTCTGGGGGTTCCAGGTATGAAGGAAGGATTCTGATACGTAGACAGGAAGTTCAAACATGACTGTGGGAACTACAGTTAAGATTCAGAGGCCCCCGCTAGGCGTGGAGGTGCACGCCTTTAATCCCAGGACTTGGGAGGCAGAGGCAGGCGGATCGAGGCCAGCCTGGTCTACAGAGTGACTTCCAGGACCGCCAAGGCTACACAGAGAAACCCTGTCTTGAAAAAAAAAAAAACCAACAACAAAAAAGGTTCCGAGGCCCCTCAAATCACAAATACACTTCCTGGGGCATGGTCGGATACCCAGGATCCTAAAACAGCCACCAAAGTCAGCAAACTTCTCCTTTTTAGAACCAGGGCAAATAGACCCATGCCAGGCTCCCAGCATTTTGGGTGAAGGCTCTGTGTGTGACAATGCCTGTACCACTCAGTAAAGTAATGGGATAGAGAAGATGGGATGAATCCCAGACTAAGCTGACAAAGAACTCCATCCTTTTCTAAGAAAAGCCTACAAAACTCATATCCCAGTGTCAGGAAAGCCTGAATAGTAGCATTCTAGGTTTCCAGAGGTGATGACTTTCCGCAGAGATCTATCTGATGGGCATATATAAGGACCAGATTTCTACGAGTTCAGGAGCAATCCCTATATGTCGCACCCAGTCTACTGGCTGGATTTACAGACATCTCATTCAGATCAGCCTATCCCATGGAGTTACCCTCTTCCACCACAACCCCCTTACCCCCACCCACAACTGCCTTAGAAAATGCCACAAATTTCTGTCACCTGCTAAGAGACGTGGAGGAGGACCAGGCCTTGCTGCTGAAGAGAGGACGGCCAGCAGGTAACCCTTACTGACACCCTCAAGCTGGTAGCACATCACACATCCCTGCTTGGGGAAAGGGCCAGACTCCACACCCTGCACTTGCAGGTACCATCACCCTCCCCGGCAGCCCTCAACAGCCCAGGAGGAGGAGGACCCATTACTGTAGTACTCACCGGGAGATCTGTGAAGGCGATACCTGTGGGAGGAAAGGACAGTCATCAGCCATAAGACAGGGATGGCCCCTTGGCCTCCAGTGGTCTGTGAACTCAAGGTGCAGATGGTGGTCAAGCATGGACAAGGGTACTAGGGACTGGTAGTTTTAGGCCTGGGCCTTCATCTTGTTGGACAATCTAATCAGAAGGAAAACCAGGACCTTAGGTAATCAATTAATTGGCTACAGTTTTTCTACCTTTTCAAAGAATATCTGCTAAAAAGAACTAAACCAAGTGACTTTTCTCCTAGGCTGGCAAATTCAAGCCTCTTGATATCTAACATGCCCGCACAGACACCTACTATGAGCTCTCACCCTATCATCTATTACCTGATGCACTCTTCAGGTCACTTCCTTAGAGCAGGCACTGTGCTCATTCTCCCAGTTACAGACAAAGACAAGACCCACAGAGGCTAAAGGGGCTGCCTTTGGTCACTGAGACACTGGCAGTGGTAGTTCTGCACAGGCCTAGTCCAGCACTCCACGCTGACAGATTAAAGCTTCCCATCTCCAGACCCCAAAAGTTCCAAGTTCTCAGAAGTTCCTTATTATCCAAGATCTGGCTGACAATGGCCTGTGCATCCCCCAAACCCTCCTGTTAGGAGGGCAGAATGCATCTCTAGACTTCAGATTTGAGCTGCAGTAAGGGTGGAGGTCGTGCAACACCAAACATACAAGTGGACCTGAGTAATATCCACAGGGGTGGGGGGCATCAGAATGTGAGGAACCAAGGGGGCCTCATAGATAGTCTTTTCTCATGTGGGAACGTCTCAGCTTCTGCATTAGGCGTATACAAAGTACTGACTCCCTGAAGCTCCCAAAGGACTTCCTGAACCCTCATCTGGAAGGAAACAGAACTTAGCAATGCAGCACAGATGAAGTCTGAGAACAGCCTTACAAAGTGTACGCTATTCCTCACGCTGGTTCACAGACTAAAACCCAAGGTGAAGACAGATGACACATTCTTTGCTAGGTCTATGTACAATTTGGCTACTTTACTCTTCAAGGAGTGAAAGTCAAAAACCTTATGCTCCAATAGCCTGAGGATGCTTGTGAGCCTCCCAAATCGGGTCAGAGTCCCAGCATCAGAAGCTCCTCATTACAGAGCAGTCTGCTGGAGAACTACCCCTGTAGACCTCGGAGGATCCAAGGAGCTACTCTCTCCCAGGCTTAAGGAGACGCTCACAGGACCTTAAAAGAAAGGGACTCTAGCTTCATCAATTACTGCCATGTGACCTTTAGCAAGTTATCCAAAGTGGTCTGGTCCACCTAAAGAACCCTTTACCTCATAAGGGGGGCTGGGAAGAGGAAAGAAGGAAGGAAAATAAGAGAGGCTATGAAAGCTGCCACACTCTGGGAGAGGTTGACCCACTCAGACCTGCCTAACTCTGCCTCACAATGGCACCAAAAACGACAAGTCCTTAAAGGGCTTCCAGGACAATGAAGAAAGAAACCACTCTCGTCTATACTGCACTGTAGAAGGCAACACTGCTCCACGAGGAGGCTCTGTGAGCCTCCACAAGGCTACTGTGATAATAAGGTTTGGGTAGACACACAGGATGAAAGGCCAGGCAAACAAGATAGCCAGGCTTGCTGATGAGAAGAATTCTGGACCAAACAGGGTCTGGGGCCCTGAAAGCTGAGAACAGAAGACCATGGGAGACAATACAGAACCACATGAAGAAGAAAGACTCTACAAGCACACAAACCACTCAGGGACCAGATAGCAGCCCTCAATCTCCATTCACTCAATTATTCACCAAGTATCTGCTGAGGTCTTGCAGGAGCTGGGTCAGGTAAGAGGTCTGGGCAAACAGCTGAAAGCCAGCTGATCCTCAAAGTGCCCCTGAATTCACCAAGAGAGATGGTATATGATGAATAACTGGAAATACTGAACGATGAACATAAGGCTCAAGTGCTGATAAAGAAAAGGACCACCAGGGTAGCCAGAGACAGGAAATGTCATTCTACTTCCCTAAAGTGGACAGGACTAGAATCTGAAGCATATTAGTAATGATAAGTTGGCACATGACATGGGAAAACTCACCTAGCATCTATCAATCTAACGTCATGAAATTTCATGATCTAGAACACACAAATAGCAGGACCTATTGATCTTTATTTCAGTAAGGTCTCAACAATACATTTATGAACCAGATAGAAAACATGGGCCTCAAGCTAATATATTTCATTTGCCCACTCCCGTCCACCTCCCCACCTCCATCCAGTATTAGGGATGCAAGCAGTGCGCTACCAATGAATGGCCCCTATCTCCGGCCCTCTTTTCATTTCTTCTTATTATTTCTTTTCATTTCTTATTATTATTCATTTTTCTCAAGATGCCCTAGCTGGCCCTGAGCGTTTTTTAAAGCCCCTGCCTCAAGAAATTAGGATTATGGTCTGTGCTACCAGATGGAGCTTGGGGGTGAGGGTGATACAGGGTAACCCGATTCTTTGGCTTTTTGTGTGTGTTTATTTTGCCTTGTTTTATGATACTAAAGACTGAACTTAGGACCCTGAAGAAGTTGGGCAAGCACTCTAACAGTGGATTCCATCTCCAAACTCACACACAGGTTCTTACTAGTCGGGGTCCAGCTGAGCAAGCGCAACAGCGCAGAGGGCTCAGATCCTGACCTTTTCCTCTTCTAGGATGTTGAGTGTCTTTATTAATCAACTTATTTCTCATACTCTGAGTTAACCAAAGTTAGAAATAAACATCAAATATCAAGAAATAAACAAGACTATAGAATTTTATTTTAAAGATTAGAAAAAAATTAGGCAGTGTACTACTACATTAAGTTTAAACATGTGTAGGTCTTTGTACAGGGTCCATAGAAAGCATTCACTGGGCAAATGAATAAAAAAATGCCTGAGGGATCCAGCTAGCAAAGTTTGTGACCCTTTGGTGGTCCTAGCACACATCTATAGGGCCCAAAGGAAACATTAAATATACAGCTACTATAGGTACAGCACCGTTATTATTTTCCAGAGCTTCTATTCCGTACCAGACATGGTGCTGCAAGCACCATGTGGACAAGCCTGACTGCAGATGGGACCTGGCTGCAGATGGGAGCCTGACTGCAGATGCGACCTGGCTGCAGATGGGAGCCTGACTGCAGATGGGACCTGGCTGCAGATGGGAGCCTGACTGCAGATGCGACCTGGCTGCAGATGGGCAGTAAAAGGATACACACTGAGAGAACACAATAGCCTTGGGCTCCTGGCAGCTGGGATACCCAAAGTGAAGCAACAGCCAGAGTCAGGAGAGAAGAACCTTCTTGAGATCTCGCTAGAAACTGCAGAAACTGCAACTAGCGAAGGTCAGTCTCAGGAGTTTCTCTAGATGTGCACCGGGGGGAATTCGACCTGTGACATGATCTTAAGCACCCATTTTGCTGTCCTTCCCTGCTTGTGCTGGGCTGCAGTGTACGAACTGCCCTACTGATACACTGGCTCTTAGTTGGTCATCCCCAGTCAACAGCAAACCTAATTCCCTTCGAACTCACTTCTGTGCTGGCTCACCTCCTAGAAAAGCCACACAAGTTGTGGGAACAATAGCCAGATATTTACTGCCCACAAAGCCAGCTAGAAGCAGGGTACCCGGTTTCCATTCCTGCAAAGCTTGGTGGCTTGATTAGTAAGACACCGTTGGCCCTCTCCTTAAGACACTGCTCCTTGAAAGAAACGGGCTATGGCTAGAGCAGAGACCCTTGCAAGGCAGTCAAGCCCAGCAGCTAGGCACTAAATTGGGACAGTTTGAGCATATACCCTTTCTCTGAAGTTTATCATATGTTTTAAATTTTAGTTAATTGATTTTATCTTGTATACTATGTACTTATGTGAATAGGGACACACATGTGTGGGAGTCACAAGACAATGCTGGGATAGTTGTACAGGCCAGTTGCTAGCCTTCACCTCATACAAATTATCTCGCCTCAGCTCTGGAATGATGGGATGTCAGGCATATGCCAAATCTGGCATATTTTCTCTCTCTCTCTCTCTCCCCCTAATCCCTGTTTTGTTTTTATAGTGTTCTGATAGTCTAGACTGGGCTCAAACTCATAGCTAAGGGTGGCCTTCACTTCCAGCTCTGTCTGCCCCACCTCTGTCGTGCTGGGGTTCCAGGCACTCAGCACCACACCCGGCTCAGGTTCTAATGCCAAGTTTCTATTTCTGCAGAGAACAGCTCCACTCAAGGAGCCCACTATACCCCCAGCCCTCCCGGCTGTCCTCCTGCACTGTCTGACCTGCACCAGCCCAGCTTCTCTTCTCACTCGTGTGCCCATCTCTCTACCCTGCTGGACCTCTGTTCCCATCCCTCATGCCCATCACTTCAGGGTTACCCTCAGGGTACCGCCTTTCTCCACTGCATCCTTCCATTTCTCTCTGAAGTTTTATTTGTAACTCTGTCAACATTGCTGCATGTTAACCATGAACAGGCCAGAGATCTGTCCCTATCTGACTCCTTCCTGTTTACTTTCTGTCTGACAGCCCTCCCTGTTACCTTCAGTATCCCACCTCTCAGAAGAACTGGCCATAGTCTGGGCCAGGTTATAGGCGTTCAAACCCTAATCACTGATTACTACAGCCAGAGCCCCCAAACTTCTCCATCAAGTACAACAGACAAGATCATGACCAGAATATTCCTGCACCCTTAGTAACCACCCTAGGCTTATACAACAAATGCTACTGAAGGGACAGGTTAATAACAGGCATTCCCTGTGCCTTCCATTCACCTGCAAGGGTCTGAATGGCTAGAAATGCACAGAGAGAGCTGTGTAGAGACTCTATGATACGACTTTGACTTCCCGAAGGCCTGCCTGCCTGCCCTCTCAAGGTCTTTTATGCACCTACCAAGGCTGTGGCCATTCTTGGTGTAGAAGCAGGTGCCATTGATGAGGTTGACACAACAGCCGATCACATCCCCTGTGGTGAATGTGGGACCATAAGGCTGGCCTGTCCCAGAGGAGCAGAAGGAATGCCCATCATCACCATGGTAACCATAGGAATGCTTGTCCCAACCTGTGGGGGAGAGAACAGCAATAGCTGAAAATAAGAACTTGATAGAAGGCTCTGAAGTCTCAGTTATACTTCCCAGACTCTCGCCCCCTTAGCCAGCACTCAGAGTGTGGTCTTCCCACTCAGCTGCCTATCTCGCTGAGTTACACACATATTTTGATAGTGAGCACACCAAATCATCACCTCTGAGGAGCTGAGGTGGGGCTGGATGGGACTCACTGGAAGAAGTAGGCTAGAAGTGAGGAGATCTATACCGATGAGCTGTTACAAAGTTTTTGCTTTTCAGACAGGATCTCGAGAAGGCCACAACAGCCTCAAACTCAGTATGGTACTGAGGCTGGTCACGAACTTCTGATCCTCCTGCATCTCCCAAGTGACAGGATTCTAGCTTCACCAGTGACATGTGTATGTGTTTTAACTGGGGAATACTGTATTGTTTTCTTTTTGATGGTACTAGAGATCAAACCAAGGCTCTTGGGAATGCTAGGCAGGCACTCCACCACTCAGCTGTATTAATTCTTGTTACATTTTATTTTAAGATAAAAGTCTAAACTGCCTAGGCTGGCTTCAACCTCTTTGTTTGGGTTTTTTTTGTTTTGTTTTGTTTTGATTTGGTTTTAGTTTTTCGAGACAGGGTTTCTCTGTGTAGCCCTGGCTGTCCTGGAACTCACTCCGTAGACCAGGATGGCCTCGAACTCAGAAACCCACCTGCCTCTGCCTCCCCAGTGCTGGGGGATTAAAGGCGTGCGCCACCACTGCCTGGCATCCTTTGTACTTTTTTTTTTATTTTTTATTTTTTATTTTTTTGGTTTTTCGAGACAGGGTTTCTCTGTATAGCTCTGGCTGTCCTGGAACTTACTTTGTAGACCAGGCTGGCCTCGAACTCAGAAATCCGCCTGCCTCTGCCTCCTGAATGCTGGGATTAAAGGCGTGTGCCACCACGCCCGGCTGTACTTTTTTTCTTTTTGTGTGATGGAGAGTCAATGTAGTATCAGTTGTACTAAGCATATTATACTACTGACTATATTCCCAGCTCCTTATCCATTTTAGCAGTACAATTAAAAATAACTTTAACAAATGTGTACACACACACACACAGAGGATTGTGTTACCTACCACCAAGACAACAAAATGTTGCCAAGTGTCCATGCCTTTAATACCAGCAGACAGGTAAGTGGGGTCAGGCTACACAGTGAAACACTGTCTCAAACAACAACAACAACAACAAAATCAGGACACTGAAGAGATGACTTCGTGGTTGAGAGCACTTAGTGCTCTTTGCAGAGGATCTAAGTTTGGTTCCCAGCACCCACCAAGCAGCTCACAATTGCCGTAACTCAATTCCAGCACACTGATTTCCTCTTCTGGCCTATCTGGGCTGCACACATATGACACACATGAACATGTAGGCAAACATTCATATACATAAAATACAAATAAATAAAATATTTTAAAAACCCAGAATGTGTTTTTCCTTAGGAATAGCAGCTGTAACAACAGGACGGTTCATAGCTAGCATGAGACCTTCCTTTCTGGAAAGGACAAGGTGCTGCCCCCTTGGCCACTGCATAACTAATAAAGCTACTCCGAGGAGCTTGCAAAGGGGGAATGGAATAGAGAAGACATAACATGTAAGTAAACAAGTAAGCAAGATATACCTGGAAGATCAGAGACATAGCTCAGTGGTTAAGAGCACTGGCTGCTCTTCCAGAGCCTGGGTTCAATTCCAAGCACCCACATGGCGGCTCACAACCATCTGTGTAACTCCAGTTCCAGGAGATTCAACGCCCTCTTCTGGGCTCCATGGGTACTGCATGCATGTGGTGCATAGGCACCATATATCCAGGCAAACACTAATACACTTTTGAGCAGAGTTCTACTTGCCAAGAGGACCAGGGGGACAGACATTTGGGTGAAGGGAATACAATCAGCCCACCTGAGAAACAACTTTCCACAGGTAACTATAAGAATAGCAGCTCTCAAAGTTCCTTTCAGCCACTGTTCTAACCTCTTAGAGAAAGTCAGTTTAGGAGCCTAAAGCTAATAAACAGAGAACAGAGGCAAGAGATAGAGTCCTGAGGAAAATATAGGTACTTGAGACCTGGAACCTGTTTGCCTTTCCAGAGATGAGCAGATCAAGCTGGTTAAAGAGAGGTTCTCTTCCTTAATGCAATCAAAGTTTTCTGACTAAAGGAACCATATTTAAGCATCCTTCTGTCCATACTACTGAATATGTGGTTCATGCAGGTACACAAGGAACGTATATTAGGACGGAAGACAGCTCGGTGATAGAGTGCCTGCCTAGTATACAGAGAATGACAATGAAGTTGCTTTTCACTTTGAAAAGAGACCACAGCCAGGTGGTAGATATGTCTCTGCTCTAACAACAGCTTCCCTCCTGTGGTTCTCTATTCCTCACCAATAAACAAGGCAGAGGATGTGGTATCCCCAGAAGTTTGAGAGCCATCCATGGTGCTGACTTCCCTCTTCCTATTTAGAGGGCCAATCCCCATGCCTGAGTAAGCCCCTCCTACCCGGCACCCTCTCCTTAAGAAGGGTGCACTCTTCCTCACTTGTGCCCTTATGCTAACAGCATGCACACTCCTCTTTCTCTGGGTGAGCCTGGTATAAAGTTTGTTATGTATCTGCTAATGAGATTTGCCATTCCCACTGCAAGACCACAGACATGAATGAAGGTCGGTGGCAGACTGCTCGCCTCGCATACTTGAAACCCTTGTGGGTTTGATACCCAGCCCTGCAAACCAAACAAAACCAGGACTAGAGCCAGATGTTTCAAAGGACAGCAGGACATAGGGGTCATGAGAGGACAGGTGGGCACTATTGTCTGGGTCGGGCTCCACGGGGAGTCACATTCAGGTAGCTGTGATTCAGAAAGAAGGCTGGGCTGTATAAATGGGGACAACACTCTTACAGGATATTGTCACCATTCCTCCTTCTCCAAAGAAATCAGGTATTGCTACTCTCAAAGAGAACTGATCACACTGGCACCCTATCAAAAAAGCCAAATGGCAAGGTGCCCTGCCACAATCAAGTACCTACCAGATGCCACAAACACAAAGGCAAGGCAAGCTACATTCAGCCCAGGAGGCTCTATGTGTCCATTTTAGGAACCCCAGTACCACCCACTTCCCCTGACTCACCATCAAAATAGGAAGACCCAACACCTAAGCACAGGCTGGGCTAAGGAAATGCCTCAGTGTCTTGGCATCCCCACATACCATGCAGAGTGAGAGACTCTGTGGGGAGTGCCAGGACTCCAGCATGATGGTGCTGGGAACCCACACATGGCACTCCCATACACCAGGACACATCAGGGGCTTCAGTCCCAAAGTAACAAGGAGTGGGGAGGAAGGCCACCAAAGCACATCATCAGTACTCTAGGTCAAAACCCTGGACGGGGCCGAGGCTGTAGCTGCCCACTAGGTTCTGCCATAATGTTGCCCATACAAAGGGGCCAGCCCATGCCTCACCCACAAAGCTAGGCGGACCCTGAGCCTTCAAACCAATATTTTCCCACATTCCACTCAACTGTGGACTTTGGGTCAGCAGACTTGATTTTGTTTTATTTCAGTTTAGGGGTCACTATATTGCACTGGCTCATCTCAAACTCACAGGTTCAAATGGTCTTACTGACTCAGTGTTTGAGTCTGAATCCCCTCTTCACTCAGGTCCTAAGTTCTCTCAGCTGACTTTCTTTCAGGGGCGGGCGGCATGATTCTGTGAGACTGTGCATGACAAGCCAAAGGAAGTATTTCTAGTAAGGTTCTTTTCTCTCACAGCCTTAGACACCAGCTTAATTATCACACTTGGGTGCTCTGTAGCCCCCTTTTGCCCTGCAGTAGCAAGCAGGATTACCGCCCATCTCTCCCAACAAACAGCCTGAAGGGTCCAGCAGCAGAAGCCCAGGCCCACTTTGTTCTCAGCTGTTGACAGCACTCAGAGCACATGCAGAGCCATGTGCAGAGGCTCAGGGCCTGGTGTGCAGAGGAAACGTGCTGGGCTGGGGGTTTCCTAAGCCTCTGAGGTCCTGGAGCTACTGTGAAGAGAAACAAGCACTGTGTGGGACATCGATAGTAGGGCTGGCCCACAAGGGTAGTTGCCAGTTGGAGGACTTCCATTCAGAACTGACAAACATGCTTCCCCTTTAACCCCAACTACCTTTAAAGGCTGACAGGACCACAGTGTGCACCAGATCAGCAACGGATAAGAGGGAAGCAGAAGATGGTTTGGGTGTCCCCATTCAGTAGTTACTATGAGGTAACAGAGCACACTCCCATCACTGCCCCGTGCAGCCACACCACCCCATGGCCATTAACCTGAGTTTTGGGTGGGAACTTGGGCCATGGCAATCCTAAAACCTCTGGCAGCTACAGGCAGAAAAGGAAACAGTGACCCAGGAGCAGAGTCTTCCTGGTAGCTTTGTATGGAAGCCGTGTTAAAGAAGGAAAAAACAAACAAACAAACAAACAACTCTGTAAGTAGCTAATGACATTGTCTTCCAAGGGCTCCTGGATCTTCCACTGATACAGGACTTAGGGGTCAATTTGAAGCCATGAGTAGGACAAGGGAGGATATCGCTACCACCTGCATAGTAAAGGCTGAAGAGATAGCTCAGCAGCTAAGAGGACTGACTGGCTGCTCTTACAGAGGACCAGTTCAATTCCTAGTGCCCACAGGGTGGCTCACAACCAGCTTTAACTCCAGTTCTGATACATTCTTCTGGCCTCCACAGACACTGCATGTGCATGGTGCACAGACATTCATGCAGGCAAAACCCTATTCACATATGAATAAATATAAGACAAATAGAAAGAGACAGGGGGATAAACAATCTTGAGCCATCATCTCTGGTGGCCAGGAGAGACCTAGGAATGACCAAGAGACTCTAACTGGGTCTGGCTAGGTCTAGGCTCAAATGGCATCTGTATCATCTGGCCGAGTTATTTTCCTACATCCCAGATCCCCTAGGAAAATCTGGGTTTGTCAGACACTGAGCCATGTTAAGGAAAGGGGTAGCACTGTTCTACACAATGGGGGTGTGCAGCCTCCACTCCCAGGACGACTGTTTCTGTGGGGTACAGTCTTGCTTCTGCTCATTTCCCATAAGGCTCCTTTCAAATTTCTGGGAAAAACTAAGTGGACTGGTGATGTGTGGATGAAGTAGAGAGAAGCTTGACCTTGCATGCATCACCGAATCCTAAGCTATAAGTAAATATGAAAAAAATGTTTCCCAAAAGGTGGCCCAGATACAGTGCAGCTGAGCCCCCACTGTCTTCTGACACAGACTTCTACGCAGACACTGGTCGTGAGGGGTAGAACAGCAACTGGTCCCACTCTGTTCTAGGCTCAGGTGACCACAGTCTCCTCAGAACACACTGGAGAATCCCTCAGCAGGGCTAACAGACGCAAGTTTTAGGACTGGCCTTTTTATTGTCAAAAAGACCGTTTCCCACAAAGTACTCAACTTGCCCTGAAAAAAACATAGGTTTGGGGTTATTTTGTTTTGGAGATAGAGTCTTGCTATGTTACCAAGCCTGGTGTTGAACTCCTGGCCTCAAATGATCCTCTGCCTTGGCCTAAGTAGCTGAACCTACAAGTGTGCACTGATCAGCTTGAAAAATACACTTGTTTAGACAGTTTCTCACTCTGTAGCACAAGTTGAGAACTCAAAGTAATCTTCTTGCTTTGGTCTCCCAAGTGATGGAATTATAGGTATAAAACAACACACTGAAAAACAGGTAAAATCCAGTATGTTTACAGAGAACAAGAGCTGGTATTTCAGAATACTGCCAACAATGAACCCCAGTGTCAAGTAATAAGAGTGTTCAGGTCTAGCCAGATGGTGGTGGTAAACTCCCTTAATCCCAGCACGTGGGAGGGAAGCGCATAGGAAAATGAGAAATGAAGGCTCTCACACTATCCAAGCTCCTTCCATCGCACCATCACATGAGCCATCAGGATTTCTGACTACTTCTTCAGCTGCTAAGCCATCTGCACTCTGAATTTCCCTGTAGCACCTACTGCTACTACTGCCAGAGCTCCAAGGGTTGGGCAGCACGAGGCTCTTTAGCTCCAACCTCTCTTATAGCCCTAGCCCTGGGCAGCTGCTTCAGACAATTTCCTGACTGATCTCCTTTACAGTCAGGGCTTACCTGAATGCCCTACAGGACTGAACTACTGGGCAACAACCAATTAGCTTCTTCTCTCTGGCCAGTCTCTAGGCACTGGCTTAGGAGCTATGTACAGGACTAGAATACTAACGGGAAGTATGACTCCCAGTTTTAGGCCCAAGAATTCTGCTGTAGTGAGAAAGAAGGGCACCCCATATCTTAGTGCAGCCCTAATGTTAAACTCACCCAGATGGAGAAAAGTACCACTTCCCTCACAGTGGGCCTGAGCACCACAGGGCACACCCTCATGAAGCACCAGCTCCTGAGAGACGATGGCTGAGCAGAGAGCCTGGAGTGGGTGCTTACCCGGCAACAAGGGTCCCAGCTTACATAAAGTAGGAAAGAATAATTCCTGTTTCGCAGCTATACACAGGCATCATTTCCCGACTATCAAAACCTACCAACAGTATCTAAAACAGCATTATCTGAAACGTCGGCTGTGTATCACCACCTGCTACTGTACTTACCTCAGATCCTTTCCAGTGCTTGAGATGCACCCTTGGGAAGATAGAGGAAGGATACTGAACATCCTGTTACTTATTCACCCTCTTACATGAACCTGGCACCGACCCCTGAACTCTCTGCTCTGTGGTTCCTCTCCTAAGCCTGTGCAGATGTGACAGGTGAACTATGTGCAGAATGTGGCCCAGCTGGTAGAAGCAGCTTTCCTGCTGGGGCTATCCTGTTGCTATCCAAGCTAGAAGGCTTGGTAAGGTGCACTCCAGGAGGAAAGATGCACAGTTACTTTCCACATCCTGTGGACACAAAGCAGACTGTTCCTCCCTGTGTCCTCTGCCATCTCAGTCCCTAGCCCAGGCTTGGGCAATAGCTGCTCCAGGAGCTGTAATGCCAACCCTAACTAGATCCTTCCAGATATGCCTTTCCAACAACTAAGGAAAATAGGTCTGCAGGGTTGTAACAAGCAAGGTAATATATGAAACACCATGAGAACAGCCTCCTTACTACAGAAAAGACAAGTGGGACAATGCCAGAACCTAGCTCTGTTGCAGATGGTCCTTCTTTAGACACAGCATGAGTTTCCCTGGGGCACAGAAACAAAATCTATCCCCTTCCCAATCTCTCAAAGCACCCAAGCATCCAAACACCGAAGAAGCCCAAACCCCGGGTCTCCATCCACAGCCCTACCTTCTTCACCCAGCTTCCTCAATCAAGGAATCCCAGACCCCGTTCTTTCTCCAAGGCAATGGGTGTGGCGACAGCAGGCAGCTACACTCACCTACCAGTAGATCATCTAGTCTTGCCTGTGAGTCATTTAGCCCAGGGTTCCAACATTCTTATTTTGGAGCCACACCTGCTACTTGGTTTCACACTTAAGGAGGCCAAAGAACACCTTACAAAAGATAAACAAAACTTCTATCTACATCTTTCAACAGAAACTTCTGACAGTGCAAACTAGGACACTCCCAAATGCTCTCAAGAATCTGAGCGGCACAGCCTCATGGGAGAGGTGTGCCTGTCATCATCTGCACCACCAAGTACCCACAGTGCCACCCCACTGCCCCAACAGCCTGGAAGGCAAAGGTGCTCCACTGAGTCAATAACCTACAAGAACACATTAGAAGCATCAACATTCTGACCATGTGCTCAGCCACCTTCCAGAACGATGCCACTCCTGCTAGCACAGCCTACATTCAAATACAGAAAACAGGCACTGGAGGGGAAAGGGCAGTCTCTGTCTCTCTGTGTCTCTATCTCTCTCTGTCTCTGTCTCTCTCTGTGTCTCTCTCTCTCTCTCTCTGTGTCTCTCTCTCTCTCTCTCTCTCTCTCTCTCTCTCTCTCTCTCTGAGACAGGGTCTCTTTATTATATAGTTCCTGCTATCCTGGACTTCACTGTGAAGAACAGGGTAGCCTTGGGCTCACAGAGATCCACCTGCCTCTGCCTCCTGAACGCTGAGATTAAACATGTCCCCCATCATGCCCAGCTTCAAATAGTGCAGTTTCAATAAAAACTAACTCCAGTCTATATGCAGACACTCACAGAACTGTAAGTGCACAGGTGCTCCCTTTTTCAGATAGAAAAAAACATTTACCTTTTCCAACAACAATAGCTATACTTATGCACCCCTCCCTTTCTGTGTGTCAGGTAGAACTCTTAGTATTTTCTACAAATAAACATTCATCAGGATGTGGCAGTACACACCTGCAATCCCAGCATTTGGGATGCTAAGTGTCTTAGTCAGGGTTTCTATTCCTGCACAAACATCATGACTAAGAAGCAAGTTGGGGAGGAAAGGGTTTATTTGGCTTACACTTCCATGCTGCTGTTCATCACCAAAGGAAGTCAGGACTGGAACTCAAGAGGTCAGGGAGCAGGAGCTGATACAGAGGCCATGGAGGGATGTTCTTTACTGGCTTGCCTCCCCTGGCTTGCTCAGCCTGCTCTCTTATAGAACCAAGACTACCAGCCCAGAGATGGTCCCACCCACAAGAGGCCTTTCTCCCTTGATCACTAATTGAGAAAATGCCTTACAGTTGGATCTCATGGAGGCATTTCCTCAACTGAAGCTCCTTTCTCTGTGATAACTCCAGCTGTGTCAAGTTGACACAAAAATAGCCAGTACACTAAGGCAGGAAGATTCTGAGCCTCTGGACACCTGGGGGTGTACTGTGAGATCCTAGCTTAAACCCTCCTTGTAAAAGAATCTCTAGTTCTCATAACCACCACCTTAGATGTTTACTTCATGTGCCAATATATTTCTTCCATTTTACAGCTGAAGAAACCAAAGAGCCAAGCAATAGAGTAACTGTTGCAGGTAACAAAGCTGCAAGAGTGCAAAAGCGGACAATGTGGCTCCCCAGCCCTGGTCTTAGCCACTGAACCAGGCAGTTTCACAAGTCAACCACACAGCCCTCAAGATCTTCCAGGCTGGCAAGAGAATCTTGATGTCTCAGCAGGTAAGGGTGCTTGTTGCCAAACACAGTGTCTTGAGTTGGATCCCCAGACTCAAGGGCAGAAGACAACTGAGCACTACAAGTTATCCGATGACCTCCACACACATACACAAACATGTGTGGGTAGCCACACACATACATAAACACAATCAGTTAACAGCCTTCTGCAAGACCAAATGAGAGCCAGCTTTGGATTCAGTGACACTGAACCCCATAAGTATGAGTGGAAGAGCCCACCACCATCAGCGAGTTGTCACAGAGCTTAGGGCACTGGGGTAGGCTGAGTTCCAAACCAAGGCTCACCCAACCTGAAGGCTGGGCACAGGATAAGAGGATCTGATGAAAACTGGATCCAAAAGGACAGGTGACTTACTGAAGTTCATTATGTTGAGGCAAAGGAGAGCAAAATACAAGAACAATTTCAACCCAAAGCCATTATGCAAGGCCCTGTAAACACTCTTGGTGAGTCATGATTAAAAGATGTACTCCACAGCCAGGTATGGAGCACACACCTTTGATCTCAATCAGTACTCTGCGTGGCAGACACAAGTGGATCTCTGTGAACTCAAGGCCAGCCTGGTCTACAGAGTGAGTTCTACCACAGCCAGGGCTACACAGCGAGACCCTGTCAATAAAATGAAGTCCAAATCCTAAGGAGCTCACAACTCAATCATGAATGACAGATGTGAGTCAGACAAGGAGTGATTACAAATGTCAGAGCTAAAGGGACCAAGCAGGATCACACTAGGGATCAGGAGGAAGGATGGACATCTCAGGGCAAAAATCAAACAATGCCTGCCGGTAGCAGTGTGGGACGTCAGCAGCGTGTCGGAGGTGTCCCACAGCCAGGAATGTGCAGCATGAGCAGGGGACGGAGGTATTTGGGGAGGAGGCAGAGCAAAGACTGTCTTCTCTCTCAGCAGAGGAATCAGAGGTCCAAAGCAGACAGGGCACAATGTGCACAGTAGAAAGCAGAGGGCTGGGGCTGGTGAGATGGCTCAGTGGTTAAGAGTACCGACTGCTCTTCCGAAGGTCCTGAGTTCAAATCCTAGCAACCACATGGTGGCTCACAACCATCTGTAATGAGATCTGACGCCCTCTTCTGGTGTGTCTGAAGACAGCTACAGTGTACTTAGATATAATAATAATAAATAAATCTTTAAAAGAAAGAAAGAGAGAGAGAGAGAGAGAGAAAGAAAGAAAGAAAGAAAGAAAGAAAGAAAGAAAGAGAGAGAGCGCTGAGGTGAAGAACCCAGTAAGGAAGCCATGGATGCTGAAAGGACAGACAACAGCAGAAGCATGGGACAAGATGAGCAGAGAGCCTGCAGGTTACTCTAGGAGCACACTGGAGGGCTAGGAGTCTGGCTATTAGCAGAGGACACCTGGTCTTTGCAAGAAAACTTCCATTTAGAGCAAGCGGTTCACTGTCTGCCAGCCTTAAGAACCAAGGATTCTCAGGGGATGACTTGCTTAAGAGCTGAGTGCAGTCAGGGCGGTGAGCAGGGCTCTCCTGGCTGGCTGGTCCCCGGGCTGTCCTCTCAGTGCCCTCAGAGCCTGGCCAAGCCCAATTGACCCCTCACAAGCCATGAGGCCCTCTTAAAGAAGACCAATGTGTGCCACCACTCCTGCAGGTCCTTCACTCAGCTACTGCACATTAGAATAAGACAGGAGATCCACAGGAACTTAGAGACCTGAGGAGTCCAGGGAAGAAAAGGAAAGAGGAGAAAGATCTGTCAGTCTCATACCAGTTCTGTCTGGTTTCCAACATTTAAGTGGATCAGGGCCATAAAAAAATGTGTCTGTCCATGCCTGCAACACTCCTTCAAGGTTCAGAAGAGGCAGTATTAGGAGCCAAGCTCCAACTAATTCTCAACAGCAAGCAGCAAGACAGATCTAACTTGGGCTTCCAAAGTTAACATCTGGTTTTCACAAGAGCTGTTTGATACAGGCTCCAATGATTTAGTTTTATTAATAATAAAATAATAATAATTTGCAAGACAGCACTCAGGGGAAAGAGGCAGGCAGATCTGAGTTCAAGGCCAGCCGGATTTACAAGTTCAAGGCCAGCCTGCTCTATAACTTGAGTTCCAGGACAACCAGAACTATACTGAGAAACCCTGACTTCAAACACAAATAAAAAAGTTAATGAAAAACCAAAACAACAACAACAACAAAACAGCCGGGCAGTGGTGGTGCACACCTTTAATCCCAGCACTCAGGAGGCAGAGACAGGCGGATTTCTGAGTTTGAGGCCAGCCTGGTATACAGAGTGAGTTCCAGGACAGGCAGAGCTATACAGAGAAACCGTCTCAAAAACAAAACAAAACAAAAAAAAGTTAAAATAAAAATTTGAGACAGTGTCTCACATAGCTCCTCATATAGCTCAGGCTGCCTCAAAACTCACCAAAGAGCCAAGAAACCCGGAACTTTCTGACTGATCTGCTCCCTCCCAGAGAGCAGGGATTAGAGGCTGCATAGCTATCCTCCACGCGTGGGCTTCTGCAGTGCCAGGCATCGAACTTTTACATGCCAGGTAAACACTCTGCCAAGTAAGTTGCAGCCCCAAACTTAATGGAGGATTTTTACAAGCAATGGTCAGCAACTCTCTGGAGATGAACAAACAGCTTACAGTCCAACTGTCCACTGCTCTAAACACTAGGGCTTGCTCAGTCACCTCCCAAAGAACTAGCCACTTCCATCTCTCCCCCAGGAATCCTGTCCAAGTCACTTCCAGAAGTTCCGGGCCACTGAGATGGAAGAGATGGGTTCTAACTGGTACCCTTGTACCTGTTGCTGTCCTTCCAACCTGTACTGTGGCTTCCTCAAGACACCCAAGACAATCCACATGCCCTACTGGACTGGACCCTGCCAACCATACAACCCAGTCCCACTGGCCTGCAGTCATCCCCTTACACCTCAGCTCTTCTGCACCTCTTCCATCAGGATCTTTTTTTTTTTTTTTTTTGGTTTTTTTCGAGACAGGGTTTCTCTGTATAGCCCTGGCTGTCCTGGCACTCACTTTGTAGACCAGGCTGGCCTCGAACTCAGAAATCCGCCTGCCTCTGCCTCCCGAGTGCTGGGATTAAAGGCGTGCGCCACCACGCCCGGCTTCCATCAGGATCTTTATTCTACCTACAGCTTTCTTCCCCATCTGACCTCCCCTTACCATGTGTCATATCACAACCCTGGCCTGACTCCTCCTCATCCCCTAACTTCCAGCCTGAATGCCCCTGCTTCACGAAGGCCTGACTCATCCCACCCTGATCAGTCCCTTCAAAGCACGGATGCCCAATCTAGGGTTCTCAACTACATGTTTCTCCCCTACTGGGCAAGTTTCACAGAAGGGGAGACTAGTTACCTCAGGGCTACACTCAGTGCCTATCACAGAGTATGTGCACAATACATTATTGGGTTACGATGAATGAGACACCCCCCATAAAGCACCCAGAACAGACAGCCTAGAACACGAGGCCACTTGGTTATCTACAGCCAAGAGCAAAGGGCCTGGGGGGGGGTCAAGGAAAATTCAGTTCACTCAGTGCTATAATGGAAACAAAGAAACCTTCCCAAGCTTTCCATGGAAACAGAACTGGGCCTACTTCCCCAGAAGCTCCACAGCACAAGGAGCCAAGGCAACTTCACACCCACAGCCTGTCTAGAGAAGACAGACCTCCAAGAAGATGAGGGAACGAGCCCTGACAAGTTTCCCTGCAACACTGGAAAAGCTAGCCCACAGGGTCCAACCTCTAGGGCCTCCTTGGCCCAGGATCAAGGGTGATCCTTTTCATTCTAGTGGCCTCTTTCAGGATGAAAGAATATTGCTGCTACCACTTATAAATGCTGAAGCGGCAGCTTGACACTGACCCCACCCAGCAATTCCAGGCGAGCTGCCAGGACATGAAGAGGGAGGGCACCTAACTCCTCCAACCAGCCAGAGCGCTCAGTGCACCCCTCAGATCACAATGCTGAAGGTATTTCTGTTTGTCTAAAACAGAGTTTCACTTACATAGCCCAAGCTGCTATAGACCAGGCTGGCTTCGAGATATCTATCTTTCTCTCCTGAGACGAACGCAAGCGCCATCACACCTGACTGTTTTTAACTTGAAGAGCAAAATTTTTTGTTTGTTTTTTTGTTTTGTTTTGTTTCAAGACAGGGTTTCTCTGTGTAGTCCTGGCTGTCCTGGAACTCACTCTGTAGACCAGGTTGGCCTCGAACTCAGAAATCCACCTGCCTCTACCTCATAAGTGCTGGGATTAAAGGCGTGTGCCACCACTGCCCGGCAAAGAGCATTTTACTAAAGGGCCTAAGCTGGCTGAAAACTCACAAGCTTCCAGCCTCTGGTTCCTGACAGATGTGTGCCAGCACATCCAGCCCTGGTGAGGTTCTTGTACTTTCCTGCGACTCCCCACTGGTACCTGGATATCCATGGCTCCCCAGAAAGAAGTGACTAAGCCCCACTTTCTAGTCCTCCCTCCGTATTGAGCATAATCCATACACCCATCTCCAGGTGACCTGCAAACAAAAGCACAAAAGGCCCTTACCACATGTTAGGGGCAAACCCTACACTCACAAACCCAACAAGCTTTGATTTCTCACCCAAACAACCCTCAAAACAAAACAAAAACAACTTTCTATAAAATGTACTGGCTCGGGTGGTTTGCGTTGCTTTGTTGCTTCACATTGTCTTGTTTCCATGTGTGCGGTGGATTGGAAGAAGGGATGTGTGTTGTAGCTAGATTTCCCTACCTGTGGGTTCTTCTTCCCTCCACCCTTTTTCTCCCACTTTTCAACCCCTTAAACCTAGATAAGAGAAAAAAAAGGATATGGAGAAAAGAAAGAGATCTCTGAATAAAGTCGGGGGTCAGGAAGGGGAGCGAAGTTATTGTTAGACTACTTCCTGCTGATTAGGGGGTTGAGTTCCTTGGGGCAAGTTTGATCTTTGCAGTCAGGATATCTAATTTCTTCTTCTTGTTTCTTCTTTTTGCACCACTACTTAAACCACAACAGACAGCAACCACCAACCACCAACTGACTCTGCTTCTCAAGGCTCTCGCACTTATATACCCTCTGAAAAGTCCCCAGAATTCCAAATGTCACAGTCACAGTACTATCTCCAGCTGGCACAATCACTAGGCAAATCACACTCACCTGCTGTGGACAGTCTGAAGCAGTCCATATCCCAGAGCTTGGATTAAAACAAAAACATTCATATAATATTTCTGTGTTTTTTTTTTTAAAGAAACCAAATTCCAAAATTGTCACTCCAGTATGTGCTTGTGTGGGTGTACACCTGCATGCAGTGTGCAGGGTTAGCACTGGGTGTCACTCCACAGTCACTCCATCTTTTACATTTTGAAACATAGTCTCTGGTCTGTGAACTTCAGGGATCTGCCTGTTTACACACACACACAGCCCAGCACTGGGGTTACATGCGTGTGCTACCACACCCAGCTTTTACATGGGTTCTGAAGATCTAAACTTAGTTCTCAGGCTTGCTGCAGCAGGCACTTTACAAATCGAGCCATCTCCCTTGCCCATCTAAGTTTTTCTAAACTAGCAAATATAAAGTAGTCTATATAGGCTGTGTGAAATAGGTCAGTAGTAGAGAGTTTGCAAGTTTAAGACCCTGGGTTTAATTCCCATCACCACCCTCAGAAAGAAAATATAATCTGCATACACAGCACTGAAATAAAGGACCTCTCCCAATGACACAGCAGGAGTCTTCTCAACCAAACCAGATATACTGAGTTATCTCAATATACACACATCTACAACCTGTCTACTTTAAGGGACGGACGGGCAGTGTGCTGGGGACCAAACCCACAACCTCATTACTGAGCTACACCCTCAGGCCCTATTCTCTTATGACTAAATGCTTCCATTTAGTGTCTTAGTGTGAGAGAAGAGTCTTTCTGTAAACCACAGGCTACCACTGCCTACAGTTCCACAAGCTGAGAATAGAAAGTTCTTACTGTCCAGGAGTCCCAGCTTCTATTCCTCTGGTAGGACCTCCCTCTACACGGAGTTGGAGGGAATTGATTTGACATCTTGCCTATACAAAGCAATCCTGTAGCTCCCAGCTGCAGAAATGCAAACCCTTCTTCCAACTGACTAATTCTGACTGTCCTCTAGGGAGCCAGACACCCTACCAGAAAACTTATATATGTACTCACAGGCATAGGCCTTACTATAGATCCACCTGGTAGAGTCATCAATATCAGGCCAAATACAACTGAGAAGCAGAATTCACTACCTCTACCACTCTCTCTTCCCTCCATCAAACATGCCTGTGTCTAACATGGGTGTTACACACCTAGCATACAATGTTCGTAGAATGGATAATTCAAACACCTGTATTATACCAAACACTAATACTATCCACAGTGGAGACATAAAATAGTACTTGGGCTGGCGAGATGGCTCAGAGGGTAAGAGCACTGACTGCTCTTCCAGAGGTCCTGAGTTCAATTCCCAGCACAACATGGTGGCTCACAACCACCCATAATGAGATCTGGCATCCTCTTCTGGTGCATCTGAAGACAGCTACAGTGTACTTATTTATAATAATAAATAATTCTTTGGGCCACAGCAAGCAGGGACTGAGTGAGCGGGATTGACTGGAGAGAGCAGAGGTCCTAAATTCAATTCCCACCAACCACATTAAGGCTCACAACCATATGTACAGCTACAGTGTAATGATATACATAAAATAAATAAATTTTTTTTTAAAAAAAGTACTTCTCAAAACAAATGTCCCTCTCCGGGCTAAATATGAGATAACATAATCCTTAAGATTAATATAAAGGGCTGGGAAGTGGTGGCACACGCCTTTAATCCCAGCACTCGGGAGGCAGAGGCAGGTGGATCTCTTAAGTTCGTGGACAGTCTGGTCTACAGAGTGAGTTCCAGGACAGCCAGGGCTACACAGAGAAACCCTGTCTCGAAAAACCCAATAAATAAATAAATAAATAAATAAATAAAATAAAATAAAATAAAATAATAATAAAGGGCCAGAAAGATGGCTCAGAACGTACGGGCATGTCTCCAAGCACACAAACCTAAGTCCGATTCCAGGAACAAACATGGAAGGAGAGAACTGCTTCCTGAAAGTTCTGCCCTGTCTCCTATGTAAGCCGACATGAGTATACCCACAAGCATATTCATGTATACAAAGTAAATTTTAACAAAACAAAACAAAAAACAAAACAAACAAGCTAGGCAGTGGTGGTCCGTGCCTTTAGTACCAGTACTTGGAACACAGAGGCAGGTAGATCTCTAGGAGTTCGAGGCCTGCCTGGTCTACAGAACAAATTCTAGGACAGCCAAGGAAACATAGTGAGACCCTGTCTCAAAAAAACACGAAAAACAACAACAACAACAAAAGAGGCTGGAGGTAGTGGCTGTGTCTGTAATCCAGCAATTAGAAAACAGAGGCAGGAGGACCAGGAATTCAAAGTCAGGCTCAGCCACAGAGCTATTTTGAGGTCAGCTTGAGCTACATGAAACACTCTCAAAAAAAAAAAAAAAAAAAAAAAAACCAAACATATATAAAAATAAAATAATCTAGAGCAATAATAGGTTTTAAACTCCAGTAATGAATGAGACAAAATATAAGCACCCACTAGGCAGACATGAATACCCTGGCTAAGACACCACTAGTTCTGCTGGGCATAGAAACACACTTACAATCCCAGCACTCAGCAAACTCAATAGACTAAGGTAGGCAGATGTCTAGTTTGACATACACTGTAAGATCCTACTTCAAAACAAAACAAAAAACAGCAGTAACAACAATTATAATAAATGAAACGAGAAAAAACAGAGGTGAATGACATTTCTGGTTTGGAAGACTTAATTTTCAGTGATGTTAATGTTTCCTATGCCAACACATGGATTTTTCTGCATACCTTATGAATGTAAAATGTCAGTACAGCATCTTGTTAGTAAGGCTTGCTGGTAATGTTCAAACCGGCCTACATGTGGTGGTGGTGCAGGTTTACAATGGCATAGGCCTGTAATCCCAGGTCTCAGAGGAACTGGAAGATCAGAGTTCAAAGTCACTCTTCACTATAAACAGAGTTTGAGGACCCTTCTTGGTATACATGAGATCCTGCTTTCCTGTCACCAACACCTCCTGAAAAGGTCTTACAGCCAATTATAAACACCCTGACATCTTCACTATATTAAAACATTAACACTCCTCCCTAAATAACACTAGAAGGGAAAAAGAGCAGTGTGCATGAAGATGTTTCTAAGGTTGGTCAAAATAGCAAACCCTGCTGGGTAGGCAGCTCAGGAGAGAGCGTTTGCCTGGTACATCAAAGTCCTAGGTTTAATACCCAGCAGAATAAATAGTTTAATTTTAATTTAAAGAAAAACAGTCAGGCATTGCGTGGCAAGCCTATAATCACAGCACTGAGAAAGGAAGTCAGGGAAACTATGAGTTCAAGGACAGCCTGAGCTACGTAGAAAAACCACATCTCAAAACAAACTCCTTCACATAAATACAAATATCCAATAAAAAAAGAAAAGTTTATATGTATGGTGCATCCAAACAAAATGGCTTGGCTGGGTCCATTGATGGTGAACAAACACAGAAAGCAATTAATCTGTCCCCTGAGACATATGCACACACTCATCTCAAAAGGGGCATCTGACTGCGGTACAGTTGCCTTGAATCCCAGCACTTAGGAGACAGAGCTTTGTAGAACTCTGTGTGTTTGAGGCCAACATGGTCTATATTGCAAGTTCCAAGACAGCCAGAAAAGCATAACAGAAAGACCCTGTCTCAAAGAAAAGAAAGGAAAGGAAAGGAAAGGAAAGGAAAGGAAAGGAAAGGAAAGGAAAGGAAAGGAAAAGAACCCCCTCAGAGCCTATGTGGACAGAACACTGGCCTACAAACAACAGAAGCCCCAACAAGTGGCCAGCAGGCTTGAAGACACACTATTCTCTCAAACAACCCAATTAGTCTTCAAGGGCCTCTTGGAAACCAAGAAGGCTCAAGCTGCTATCATACTTCATCTTGCCTCCCTGCAAGTACCTGCAAGGAGTTTCAGGTCTAACTGTTTAAAAGTGATGATGCTTTCAGTTTTAGAACACTTAGTTCAAGACACACACACACACACACACACAGAGAGAGAGAGAGAGAGAGAGAGAGAGAGAGAGAGAGAGAGAGAAAACAATCTCAGAAAAGTTGAAAGCACACTCTTGTATCCAAAGCTTCGAAATCCAGCAGTAGACTGAGCAATGACAGACTCACCATCTTTCCTGAGAAGGGACTCTACTCTATCCATTTCTGTCAGTCCTATGCTAGATCTGCCCACACATTCAGCTAGCCCTGCATCCTAGGAAAGTTAGGGATGCCTGTCCTCCCCAAAGAGCCCTATCTATCTAAAGTCAACGTGACTCTTCTTTTTGAGTATACCCGAAAGCATATTCATGTATACAAAGTAAATTTTTAAAAAATGTAATAACTTCTGTTTTGTTTAAAAAAAAAAAAAACAAAAAACAAAAACCAAAACAAACAAGCTAGGCAGTGGTGGTACGTGCCTTTAGTACCAGTACTTGGAACTGCCTACGGAGCAGTCAGGCAGAGCTCAGATACAACATGAACTCAAGAGGAGCCAGCAGTCAGTGAAAACGAATGAGGTCAGAAACAAGCAGAGCCTGTGGAGCCTAGCTATGATCAAAACACTTGGGAAGCAGAGACAAGAAAAAGCACAAATTCAAGTACAGCTTCAACTATACAACACAGCTGTCTCCAAAAACAAAATCTCTTTTTTCCAATACCAAAACAATACAAAATTTCTAAGATCACACTGAAAGCAAGAAACAGATCTGTAAGAGAATTTTAAAATATAGAAAGATGGGCTGGTGAGATGGCTCAGTGGGTAAGAGCACCCGACTGCTCTTCCGAAGGTCCAGAGTTCAAATCCCAGCAACCACATGGTGGCTCACAACCATCCGTAACGAGACCTGGCGCCCTCTTCTGGAGTGTCTGAAGACAGCTACAGTGTACTTACATATAATAAATAAATAAATCTTTAAAAATATATATATAGAAAGACTATACCTAATTTATAGAGTTGCTTTCAATCATATCAAAGAAAAAAGCCAAATTCCTGACAATTAGTTGAATCCAGAGCAAGTCTTTTTTTTTTAATTTTATGTATATGAGTACACCGTAGCTGCCTTCAGACACACCAGAAGAGGGCATCAGATCCCATTATAGATGGTTCTGAGCCACCATGTGGTTGCTGGATTTGAACTCAGGACCTTCGGAAGAGCAGTCAGTGCTCTTAACCACTGAGCCATCTCTCCAGCCCTTTTTTTGTTTTGGTTTGGTTTTTTTTGGTTTTTTGAGACAGGGTTTCTCTGTGTAGCCCTGGCTGTCCTGGAACTCACTCTGTAGATCAAGCTGGCCTCGAACTCACCCTCTGCCTCTGCCTCCCAAGTGCTGGGATTAAAGGAGTGCACCACCACTGCCCGGCCAAGATTGCATTTGAAATCAGTCCATTATAGATAAATTTGTGGTGAAGATTAAAGTATTTGGAAAAGGCATTGGAGTGTTACTCCCTCTTTTAAAAAGTCAACTGTTAGGCAGAGGCAGGCGGATTTCTGAGTTCGAGGCCAGCCTGGTCTACAGAGTGAGTTCCAAGACAGCCAAGGCTACACAGAGAAACCCTGCCTTGAAAAACCAAAAAAAAAAAAAAAAAAAAAAAAAATCAACTGTCGGGGCCAGTGAGATGGCTTAGTAGGTAAGAGCACCTGAATGCTCTTCTGAAGGTCCAAAGTTCAAATCCCAGCAACCACATGGTAGCTCACAACCACCCGTAATGAGATCTGATGCCCTCTTTCTGGTGCGTCTGAAGACAGCTACAGTGTACTTACATATAATAAATAAATAAATAAATCGTCTAAAAAAAAGTCAACTGTCTTCTGCATCACAGACACAAGGAATACAATGCAAACCAGGAGGACACTCATTGCCTGCCTTCACGATAGTACCAGGAAAGCTCAACACTTAAGGTGAGGGCACCTCCGCCACTTGAGACAAATATGGACCTAGCAGCATCCCCTGGGATCTATCAGCTCTTAGGGCAGGTTTCTGCCTCCTCAGTTGTGCCCAGCCAGGACTGGGAATGAAGAGCTGGGTAGAAAACAACTGCAAGTATGCTGGCCTGGGAGAGGAGCACCAGACGCAGAACCTAGAACGTTCCACTAATCTCAATCCGCTGTGTGCCCTCAGCTACAAATTCAGATATCCTAACCATATCTTTATTTATTCAGAATTCACCTCAACCGGGTTCCACGTGGAAAGCCACTTGAAGACTTTGATCTTTACCATGGTGGAGTAACAAGCAAAAAGGAGCCAGGCTTGGCAGTACGTGCCTCCTGCCCGGCACATGCCTGAGTCCCAGGCTGCCAATGGCCAATAGGATCGAGGGTTACTGAGGCGTAGCCCCAATAGGAGTAAGTTCAGGTCACTTCATTTTAACAGTAAACAGTTCAAATTCCAGGAGTAACAGTCACTTGTCAATTCAGTTTTTTAAGATTTTGTTTTATTTTTAATTATGTGTAATTGTGTATGTCTGAGTTTGTGCACTTCAGTGCAGGGGTCCTCGGAGGCAGTTGTAAGCAACAGGACATGAGTGCCCGCAAGTGAACTCAAGTCCTCTGGAAAAGCAGGAAGCACTCTTAACTGGGGCGGCTGTAACTTCTGCATTCAACTGCCAGGCCTTCTCTGCAGTTTCTATCAATTAATTTTTGAAATGTAAGGTGTCCTAACTCAGTGACCATCATTTGGAATTCTCCCCCCAATGCCTTGACATCCTACAAACAAGTCCCTCCTGAGCCTTTGAGCTGCTACTTCTGCTCTAACAGATCAGGACAGATGAGAGCAGATCAGTGTTTTCTTGAGCAGTGACTCACCAGGCAGTCTGTTCATGTTAACGCCTTGCGCTGAGAGTCCAATTCCCATGTACCTTAAAGAAAGCAAACAGGGAGGGAATGAGAACAAAGCAGAACACTCTGTATGTCTGAGAGGCCCTGATCAAACTCCTTACTCTGTATGCTAGCTGTATCTCCCTTCACAGACAGAAGGGCAATAGAAGACAGAAAGCAGAAAGCAATGAGTACAGACCTCTTCAGTACACTAATGGCTCTCAGAGGAGCCTCAGCGTTTGATTTGATTTCTCTAGACCCTACCTGCAGACAACCTTTTTGCTCTCGCTCGCTCTCGCTCTCTCTCTCTCTCTCTCTCTCTCTCTCTCTCTCCCTCCCTCCCTCCCTCCCTCCCTCTCCCCTCCCCTCTCCTTCCTTCCTTCCTTCCTTTTTTTTCCTGAGACAGGGTCTTTCTATATAGCTCTAGCTGTCCCAGAACTCACTATGTAGACCAGGCTGGCCTCAAGATCTACCTACCTCTGCCTCCTCAGTGCTGGGATTAAAGGAGAACACCATTACGCCTGGCTGGTCTTTTGATTTCTATTGGAAGCAACTTAGTATCTTTGAAACCAAAGAAAGAAGAGGGCTCATAAGATGACTCAGCAGATAAAGGATTTTTGCCACCAAACCTGAAACCTGAATTCTACCTCTGGGACCCATAAAGTAAAAAGAAAATACTGACCCTTGAAAATCTTCGAGTGACTTCCATATCTGTCTGTGATATATGTGTGCACACATAAGCACACAAAATAAACAAATACATGCAATTTAAAATGTTTCTTTAAAAGGAAATGAGATAGTGTATGTGCCTATCCCTAACTGGTAACCTGTACTGAAATCACGGCCCCCAGTCCTCCAGCAACTCCAACCAAAGCCTAAGAGCTGGGGACTGAGTGGCACAGGGCAATGCAAGGTCACACCGGCTCGACAGCAGGGAGCAGCACACTCAACAAGGACAGCCAGGCTGTGTCCTTTCTGCTCCATCACAAACCCTGACACACTTCCTCTCAGGATTCCACACACACACACAGTCCCCCCCTGTACATCTGTAGCTAACTTCCTAGATCACACAAGGCAAGGGAGATGGTCAAGCTTGAGCTTCCAGAGCCACCCCCCATACACAGTACATCCCAAGTACCTAAGTAAGGATTGCAGGGAAAGGTGGGGCCTTCCTCTGGCAACTTCCAAGTCGTAGTGGCACTTGTAAGAAGAGGTAAACCAAAAAAGGAAATCTCTTTTTCAGTCTAAGTGGTATATAAGAAAATGGGTAACTCCCCAAGAACTTAAAAATAAAAAAAATCAATTCATCATTTTTTAAGAGTGAAAGAGGGGGCTGAAGAGATGACTCAGAGGGTAAGAGTATTGACTGCTCTTCCGAAGGTCCTGAGTTCAAATCCCAGCAACCACATGGTGGCTCACAACCATCCGTAATGAGATCTGATGCCCTCTTCTGGTGCATCTGAAGACAGCTAGAGTGTACTTACATATAATAAATAAATAAAACTTAAAAAAAAAAAAAAAAAGAGTAAAAGAGTAGAAACCAATATAAATGATCTGATTTGAAGCACATACAAAGCATAAACTAAACAGACAGCTGAATACATAAAACATCTAAAACACCATCCAAAGAGGCTGAGGTGTAACTTTATAACTGCCTAGCAATGTCGATGTACTTAATGCCATGGAATTGTACACCTGCTTCCTAATAATCACTGGGCCCTATACCATAGTGACCCAGCAATCCTCATCATGTACAGGTATTAAGAAAAGACATGGGCTGGTGAGATGGCTCAGTGGTTAAGAGCACCGACTGCTCTTCTGAAGGTCCTGAGTTCAAATCCCAGCAACCACATGGTGGCTCACAACCATCCCTAACAAGATCTGAAACCCTCTTCTGGAGTTTCTGAAGACAGCTACAGTGTACTCACATAAAATAAAATAAATAAATTTAAAAGAAAAGAAAAGACACAGACTAGCACATGGCACTAATTAATTTAGCCCACAGTGCTTAAAGGAGAGGAGTCAGGAAAAAGAAAAGGTATAGAGGGGTATCCATAACTAAGAGAAAACTTGGTTTCCTTATTCTAATATCTGACACAGAGTTAGATCCTTTGAGATAAAAGATATGGCCCAATACACAGCTGGAAGCTAAACAGAATGCTCAGCCCTTCCAAGAAACACATATACTGACTGCCAGGACGGGCCAGCTCCTAGGACCATCAGAAGCTGCTGTGTGAACTGCTGGCACAATTCCCATTAGATTAGAACCTGCACATTTCCCCAGAAAAACAGCAGCCGAAATAATCAGCTTCCTGGCTTTCTGTGGTAGAGGATGCCAAGAGCTGGTCTCCATTCCCTAGATGTCTTTGCTGACCAAGCAGTAAACAACTCAATTAGCCTGCTCAAGTACAGCACAGCCAGGGGTTCCCTAGCTTGGATGGTAGCCACTCATCCTGTGCTCTGAATCCCCTAACACATGTAGTCCCACAACTGGCATAAGAGTTTCCTGAAACTAAGATAAGAGCTTGTGTTTGGGACCTATTTGTTCCTTGGATGATCCTTGATGCTTTAAGCTAGTGCAAATTTTTTTAAGTCAAGGATCCCCCAAGAAAAGTTATGTTTGGCCACAAGCCAAAGTTCTGGTTCTGGTTCTACAATGTTCCATGGTGATGAGTGACCACTAAAACATCTATGCTCAGAACACAAGCTGCATTAAGGGGCAAAGGGTATAGCTCAATAGTACAGCACTTGTCTAACATGTACAAAGCCTAGGGTTTGGTCTCTAGCACTATATAAAAAACCCAAACAGGAATAAGTTATTTGTTCCTTCCTACAGAAGAAGTCTCTTCTATCTTCAGTGGTACCCATCATCGTGTTCCTATTGGTTCTGTGTTCCTCAGGAGGAGTGGCATTTCCTAGATAATGGCCTGAGAGCCTCTGCATAAACTACCACCTCAGCTTCAAAATCTGATGGGGTGAGTCAAGTGTAGAGCAGCCAGAGAAAGCTGACACTGGGCATGCCACCTCTGGGTGTCAATGACACAGAGAGTCCAACCAGCAGACCCAGCTGAGTCAGGGTCTAGGGGAACCAGGCCCCAGCTCTTCAAACACTAGACAACACTAAGTCTTTTCCAAAGTGAGGGCATTCTGAAGCTACAATAAGCCACAGGTTCCCGGGCTACATGTGGTAGAGCATCTGGACCAGGACTAGCTACCTGGACTCAAGCCCTAAGCACTGAATAAAAGAAGAGGAAGAAGCTGTTTGTTTCGCAGATGGGTGTAACGGCAAGTAACTGTAATTCCCCAGCAGCACTTGGTAGGAAGAGGCAGATAGAACGGCACAAGTTGAGGGTCAGCCTGGACTAGAAAGCAAATCACCTAGGACTACATAGAGAGATCTTGTCTCCATTTTTTGTTCAAAATAGATGTGGGCTCCCATCTTCTAGTGAGTTTCAGGCACCTAAAGACTATCATCCAATCAGCCTAAGATGAGCAAAGTAAGGAAGAGCCATGAGGACCCTGCAAATATACTAAAAATGTTGGGCTACAGTTTTTTATTTTGTTTTTACAATACTGGGACTCTAGCCCAGGAAAGGGCTGTACTGCTGGTCTACAGAGCAAGTTCCAGGACAGCCAAGGCTACACAGAGAAGCCATACCTCAAAAAACAAACAAACAAACAACAACAAAAGATAATGATGATAATGATAATAATAACAATAAGCCAGATAATGGCATATATTTTAATCTCAGCACTGAGTAGGCACAGGTAGGTGGACCAGCCTAGTACCTGTTCATCAACTGAAACACTTAATCTTAAAATGTCAATGTCAGGACTGGAGAGGTGGCTCAGTGGTTAAGAGCACCTGTTGCTCTTGCAGAGGACCTGGGTTCAATTTCCAACACCCACATGGCAGCTCACACACATCTATAATGCCATTTCTAGGTGATCTGGTGCCTCTTCTGACCTCCTCAGGCACACAGAACACACTTATATACACTTGGGCACATACACACAAGATTAAATAAATACTTTTAAAAAAAGAGAGACAATGTCAAGACTTTGCAAAGCTCATTAACCTTTTTTTTTTTTTTTTTCAGAAATAAAAAAAATCTATGTGGAATCTCGAGTGGCAGGAGGTGGCCAAAATAACCTTCAAAAAGGAAAAACAATTGGAGAACTCATATTTCCTGATTTCAAACTTACTACAGTAAAGCTAGATCAATCAAAGTAGTCTAGGACTAAAATACAATAATAAAAATACAAAACAGGGAGGGAGAGGGGATAGGGAATTTTCGGAGGGGAAACCAGAAAAGGGGATAACATTTGAAATGTAAATAAAGAAAATATCTAATAAAAAATAAATATAAATAAAAAATAGAAAACAACCCAACATAGGACTAGCAAACAACAGACACAAAGACCAACGAAATAAGATGGAAACAGGAAGCTTAGAAACAAACCCTTATCTATGAGATTAGTTGACGACGACAAGGGTGCCACAACCACTCAGTACAAGGAATACCTTCTTCTAGAGACCCTGAGGTCTCAGTCATGCCTTCCACAGAGACTGCTGGGCGCACAGAACAGGCAGGCAAGCTTCTACACTCAGTCCCAGCAGCAGCAAGTCAAGAGACTTGAACCAGAGAGCAGAGTGCACTGACTTGAAGGGAGGACTCCCTGAAGATGTGAAAGCTAAGCTAAGGCCTGGTAAAGGAATGAGAGAAGCTAAAGGGAGTATGTGCTGTGCAGAAGCAACACAATGTGCAAAGGCAAAAAGGCAAGAAAGCAGACCCAGGGTAGAGGAGCTGAAAGACTTTCAGTGTGGCTGAGTTGTAGGCTGGGCAGACAGACAAAGAACCATAGCAGGACAGGAAAGGGGGGGGGGACACACACCGCCTACATGCTAACTTAAGGGGGACACACACCGCCTACATGCTAACTTAAGGGGGACACACACCGCCTACATGCTAACTTAAGGGGGACACACACAGCCTACATGCTAACTTAAGGGGGACACACACAGCCTACATGCTAACTTAAGGAGTTTGAACTTCACGAGAGATCAACAGGAAGCCATGGAAGAGGTGTAGGAGGCTACCACTGATCAAATAGCAGACACAGACTGAAGGAGAAAGCTCAGACACTATCAAAGTCATCCTAATAAGCAATAGGGATAAAAAAAGACATGGAAAAAGCCAACCACTCTTTAGAATATAGTGAATGTATGAGGTAGGGAGAAGCTTGAAAAATCCAAGACACAGACCAGCACAACTAATTACCATAGCAAGGCCAACTGAGAGCTACTTGGAAATTCTGAAGCCAAAGCACTCAGCCAAGGGCTTTAGCTGCCAACCTCCAACTGTTCTCACCCTGACAACAACCCCGGGCACAATCCCTGAACGAGAAACATACAGGACATTCTCAGATTCAGATCTCATCTCTGCTCTCAAGTTCACCATGGGTCCGTGGGCATGTCCCTTGGCCTCTTGGGGCCTGCATCATCAGCCTTTATCTCAAACGCAGAGAGGCCTTAGTGCAGCAGCTCACTGGAACTAATGAAGGAGCGCATGGGCTGCTGCTTGAGAAAGCAGATAGTAGATGACTGTGTAGATGGCGACCTGCTCTGTTCTAGTAGGTCACCGAGGTTCTTCCAGTAGGAGAATCTGATAAAGCAGGCAATTCTCAAAGGCCTGAACTTGGGACATCTAAAAACAAATGCCTGTTTATTTTAGGATTACCAAGGAGAAAGGACATGGACACTTGCTTCCTTGTTGGTAACAGGCCAGGCTATGCTAAGAACACTACCAGACACTGGCTGATTTAACACAACCTGGGAGGAAGGGAGACAACAAAAGCCCCCACTCCCTTAAGAGGTGACAGAACAGATCCATGGTTTGTCTGCCCAATACCTCATGTGCTCATATGGTTCTCTTTTCGGGCATCAACAGAGAGAGAATTAATTTACCTCACAAGCAACCGCAGGATGAACCTATCTGATTTGCTCTTTTCTTCTATATGACGGCAAAACAGAGAGGAGATAACATTTAACAAAGACAGCCAGGAGCACAGAAGGACAACAGACAAGTGCCTGGTGGTAGCAGGGTCATGAGCTACTTTCTTACTTCTCAGTTTCTGCCACTGACTGCCAAAATCACAATGCAAGCTGCATCTACAAGAGTCTCTCTGCCCCTACTGTGGCTTTGCTGTATAAGATCAAGCCAGGTAGAGACCCACCTGAGACCTGGAGAAGGGGCAGCCACACTGTAGGTGGGCAGGACAGGCCCTCAGCTAACCACACCCATATTATATCTACCCAGAAGTTCTTACCACTGACTCATAGACAAAAGGGGTCAACTTTAGATAGGATGGCAGCTACTGGGGCCCAGGCTGCCTACCATTCATCCCTGCCCTCTCTGCCACAGAAGTAGCAGCATGCTAAAACTGGTCATATGGAGATGCAAACATGTTTGTCAACTTGGACTCTCCCCCTCTGTTTTCCATATTTCCTATAACATGAATTCTTTGTTGATGATGGGTTTGATTTCTTTCTTTTTTGTTTTGTTTTCTGTTTGTTTTGTGTAAGTTGGTGTGTGGGTGTGTGAGTGACAAGGTCTTACATAGTGAGGCTGTTCTCAAACAGACTATGTAGCCACAGATGGCCTTGAACTTTTGATTCTCATGCTTCTGTGTCCCAAGTGCTAGGATTATAGGCATGGAGCACTAACATCCAGTGTGTGTGATGCTGAGGATCAAACCCAGGGCTTTGACATACTAGGCGTCCTACCAACTGAGTTACAACCATAAGCCCTGGAATGATTTTATGATTGTGGGGAAAAAAAAAATCACATTTAGGAGCCAGCTATAACCATCTCTCTAGATCATCCTAGTGCAGCAATTCAGTGACAAGGACAGACGAGGCTTGGCTTTCCTGCTAGCTCATCAGAACACCTACCTCCCTGAACCGTGGCAGGAGGCTGAGGCTGCACTAGAAGAAACAGGAGAAAGTGTCAAGATCCCCAACAGGCAATGGAGGCTCAAAGGGCATCTTGTGATCCCACCTCGAGGACAAGCCAGAGCTCCCAGCTAGAGGAGATACAGGTTCAGCGCACCTCCTAGTGCCTGGAGATTGGTTTTTCTGCCTGACCTAGCCATGCTTGGTCATATCAGACGATGGGACCTTAGAAATAAGACCACTAGACTCCCTCATATCCTCCAGTTCTTTATGAGGCTAGATGGAGGACACCACACCTTTCTGGTCTTTTCCTAATAGAGCTGGGAACCCTTTTGGAAACAAATCTAGTGTTCCCTTCTTATTTCTGGAAGGGAAACATCTAAAGACTTTATTTTGGTTTTTGAGACATTCCCTATATAACAGCTCTGGCTGTCCTGGATCTCTGTAGACCAGGCTGTCCAGGAACTCACAGAGATCCGCCTGCCTCTGCCTCCACAGCAGTGCTGGGATTAAAGGCGTGCACCACCAAAGCCTGGCAATATGTAGCCTAGGCTGGCCTTGAAATCCTGACTCTACCTCCTCAGCAAATACTACTGGCACGTGCTACCACAACTGGCTTTTTTTTTTTTTTTTTTTTTTTAAGTTTTTGGGGTTTTTTTGAAGGAAAAAAAAAAGATTAGCTTTATTTACCAATTTTGGGTGTACATACACTTGTACCACGATGCACATGGAGAGGTCAGAGGACAACTTACTCAAGTCCGTTCTCTCCTCTACCATGTCAGTCCCAGGGGTCAAACTTAGGCCATCAAACTTGGTGGCAAGTACCCTGACCTACTCTTCCCAGACCATGAGCAATTTTAAAGTGGCAGGAAGCCAGGCGTGGTGTGTACGTCTAACTCTGGCACTTTGGCAGGAGGACTGGGAGTTCAAGCCCAGCCTGCTTAGTGATCTCAGTCCTTCAAATTCACAGCCAGTTTGGGTTTATGAAAAATAAAAGCAAAACGACAGGGACACTCCTTGGCCAGCCTTTAGACGTGATACCCAACTCTGTAAGGTGTTCTCAGGGACTCCACCCTCATTCTGGATCACAGATCTTGGATTTCAACCCACATCTCAGGTTTGCTATCAGAGAAGTTAAACTAAGGGCTTCTTAGCTCCTTCCCAGAACTGACCTAGCAAGTTTAATTTTTAGTAGAATAATGTCGGTAATGGCTGTGTGTTATTACAAATGTACCATACCCAGATGCAAATCCAAGATGAGATATATCGGAAGAGCAGTTAAGAAGTCATCCAAGGGGGGGTTGGGGGAGAATGGGAAGGAAGAAAGAAAGAAAGAAAGAAAGAAAGAAAGAAAGAAAGAAAGAAAGAAAGAAAGAAAGAAAGGAAGAAAAAGACGGAGAGAGAGAAGTTAACCAAGAAGCCAAGAAGCTGGGTGTGGTGGCACATGCTTTTAATCCCAGAATTTAGGAGGCAGAGGCTGGCAACTCTCAGAGTTGGAGGCCAGCCTGGTCTACAAATCAAATTCCAGGACAGTCAGGACTACACAGAGAAAACCTGTCTCTCAGAAAAAACAAAACCAAACTAAACAAACAAACGAACAAAGTCAACTAAGTGTGCAGGCAAGATGGCTCAGTGGGTATGGGCACTTCCCACACAAGCCTACTAACCTGAGTTTAATCTCTAGATTCCACAGTGGAAGGAAAGAAGATATTCCTCAGAACTGTCCTCTGACCTTCATACCTGTGCCACTGCACACACATGCCTCCACACAGGCACCTGCACACATGCATGCCCACACACAGGAACCGCCACACATGCATGCACTGCAAAATAATAAAATACTAGCAGGGTGCAGTGACCCATGCCAGTCATCCCAGCCCTCAAGAGGCAGACATAGAAGGACCAGGAATTCAAGACGAGCGTGTGCTACTATCGTGTATCTACATATAGTGTACAAACCAGTAAGTGCTATGAAGTCAACCTCAGATTAAGAAAGAAAGAAAGATATCCGTATAGCTCAAACAAAAAGAAAGACAAACTAATTTCAAAATAGACAAAAAAACCATACGGCTGCTTCTTTTTGTGCTTTTTTTATTTTATATATTATTAGTATATTATGAATGTAGGTATATGTAAGCCATTGTACATGCATTTGTATTGGGAACAGGAGACAATTCTAAAGGATTGGTTCTTTCTTTCTACCATGGGTTTCTGGGGTCAAATTCAGATTTTCAGGCTTTATCCAACAAATGCTTTTACCCACCTAGCCATCTCAGCAGCCCTATAGACATCTGTTAAAAGGTTTAGAAACAGCTAGAGCTGGGGAAGTTGTTAAGGTGTAGCCCACTTGTCTAGCATACATGAAGCACTGCGTTTGATCTCCAGAATTGCAAAAATTACGTTTAAGCAAGGCAGCAAAGCCGAAAATCTCAGCACCCGGGAAGTGAAGACGAAGACAAGGTCAGAAGTTCAAGATCATCCTGGGACACACAGTGAGCTTGAAAACAGCTAAGATACAAAAGCAAAGCGAAGCAAAAAAACAAACAAACAAAAAAACAAAAATCCTATGATTTTTTTTTAAAGTAATTATACAGAATAAGCATATGAGAAGATGCTCAACATTACTGGTCACAATGAATGCAAACAAACAGGCATGTCCATCAACAGATGAGCAGATAAACACATGTGTCTGCCTGGATGCCTAGTTCTCTAGCTAGCTACACTGTAAGAAATAACTCAGTCATAAAAAAGGAAGCAGTTCAGGTTCAAGCCACAGCATATACCTTCAAACCATTGTTACACCAACAAGTCAGACACCACAGGACTCACAGTGTAGGATTCAACTGATATAAAACTATCTAAAATAGAGCTGGAGAAGTGACTCAGTGGTTACGAGCACTGACTGCTCTTCTAGAGATCACGAGTTCAATTCCCAGCAACCACATGATGGCTCACAACCATCTGTAATGGGATCCGATGCCCTCTTCTGATGTGTCTGAAGACAGCTATTTGTATTTATATATACAAAATAAATAACTCTTTTTTCAAAATATCTAAAATAGGTATATTTTATAAACACAGAACGTAAGGAGGGGCTGGGAGGAAAAGAGAATTACTGAGTTTTGGGTTGAGTTCTGTTTAAGGCAGAGTCTTACTATGTAGTCCCAGCTGGCCTAAACTTTTTATCCATCTGCTTCTGCCTCCCGAGTGCTGAGATTAAAGGCTGTGCTAGCACACTCAGACTGGAAATAATTAGTACAATAGGATAATATTGTTATCCTAAGTACAACCACTGAATTACACATTTAAACAAGATAAACAGGACAGGCATAGTGGTACATGACTTTAATCCCAACACACAGGAGGCAGAGACAGGTAGATCTCTGTGAGTTCAAGGTCAGTCTAATCTATACAGTGAGTTCTAAGACAACCAGAACTACATAGTGAGACTCTGTTTTGAAAAAAGCAAAAAGCTTAGGCAGGCACGGCAGTACACACCTTTAGTCCCAGCACTCAGGGAGCAAAAGCAGGCAGAACTGAGTCTGAGGCCCTCCTGGTCTAAAGAGAGCAAGCTCTAGGACAGCCGCCAGGACTACACAGAGAAATTCCTGTCTGAAAGAAAGAAAAGAAAAGAAAAGAAGAGAAGAGAAGAGAAGAGAAGAGAAGAGAAGAGAAGAGAAGAGAAGAGAAGAGAAGAGAAGAGAAGAGAAGGGGGAGGGAGAGAGGAAGAGCGAGAGGGAGAGAGAGAGAAAGAGAGAGAGAGAGAGAGAGAGAGAGAATACTAAAGTGGACACAAGGCATATTTTACGTGGAAGGTCTTCAGCACACACAGTCAGCCCCTTGTAGCTGAGCCAGACAGCACGAGGGTCAGTCGGCTCTTCCTGATAAGACGAGTAAGGTCCTGGCACCAAGCTCAGTGAGAAGCATCAGAGCAGCCTGTCCTCTGGCCTTGTGTCAGGCCAGAAATAAGAAGCCCCTCCTGCTTGCCCAAAGCAAGTGAGAACGATGACGAGCACAGACCCAGCTCTTCTCGCTGGCTCTCAGAGGGAAGGTGGATCTTATGGACCACCAAATCCTTGTGCACCTTAAATAATGACCGATGCATAAAGTGCAGGATGGGGCTGGTGAGATGGCTCAGTGGTTAAGAGCGCCGACTGCTCTTCCGAAGGTCCAGAGTTCAAATCCCAGCAACCACATGGTGGCTCACAACCATCCGTAACAAAATCTGATGCCCTCTTCTGGAGTGTCTGAAGACAGCTAGAGTGTACTTACATATAATACATAAATAAATCTAAAAAACAAAAACAAAAAACAAAAAAAAGTGCAGGATGAATTTGGCTACAGAGCTTCAAGCCTTTACACTTAAAGGTTCTATCAATGTGATAGCTCTGGTAAGAAGTGATACAAAAGAGGGGAGAAGAAGAAGAAAGAAGAAGGAGGAAGGAGGAAGGAGGAAGGAGGAAGGAGGAAGGAAGAGGAAGAGGAAGAGGAAGAGGAAGAGGAAGAGGAAGAGGAAGAAGAAGAAGAAGAAGAAGAAGAAGAAGAAGAAGAAGAAGAAGAAGAAGAAGAAGAAGAAACAAAAGACCTGAGGCTCAGTGCTGAGATGGCTCTGGGTAGCTGTGGGAAGCTGAAAGCCCACCTTCCGTGATTTAAAATAAAAAAGATCATGTTTGGTTGTAGTAAACACCTTTAAACCTATCTGAGGCAGAGGCAGGTGCAGCTCTGAGTTCAAGGCCAGCCTGGACTAAGCGTGAGTTCCAGAACAGCCAGGGCTACACAGAGAAATCCTGTCTTGAAAAACCAAAAGGAAAAAAAAGTCCCCAATCTCCAAGGAGCTCAAGGGATTCACCCAGAATTTTCATCTTGACATCTAACACTTGAGCCACAGCTCATCAGCCGGCAATCTTGTTCCTCTCAGAACTTGCCCCAGATAAAAGAAACCAACAGACTCAATAACAGAGAAGACTCTGACAGTGGCTACAAAATGTTTCCTGGAAGACCATTCAGGAAACACCAACTGACATGTAGGTCTGAAGTAAGAGCTAATACTTGGCACTGGAGACTGTATTTCATAGTCTGAGGAGCCCACTTAATACCACATAATCCAGATGTGGGGACACACACACATGGGTACACACACAGACACACACACACATGCACACACACATGGGTGCACACACACACACCAGCACTCTAGAAGTAGATCATGGGCTATCCTCAGCTATATAGTGACTTTCAGGAAACTCTAGAATACATGAAACCTTGTCTCAAAAACAAAGGCTGGAAAGATGGCTCAACAGTTAAGAGTGCTAGCTACTCTTCCAGAAGACTTACATTCTCAGCACCCATGTCAGGCAGCTCACAGCTACCTAACTATAATTCCAGCTCCAGAGTATCTGACACCTTCCTTTGTCCTCTACAGACACATCCATACACATGTGCGCATATACACAGACTCACACACATACCCACAGTTATATATATATAAGTTATCAGTGGTACTATATACAAGGCCCAGGGTTAGATCCCTAGCACTTAAAAAGTAAGAAAACACTGCTCTGCTTGTTTGCTTGTTTCAGACAGGGTTTCACTCTGTAGCCTAGGTTGGCCTCACAACACTCCTCCTGCCACAGTCTTCAAATTGTGGAGTAACATGAATACCACACCCAGCTAAAACTATATATATATTTTAGAGACTGGAGAGATGGCTCATCAGTTAAGAGCATTTGCTGTTCTTCCAGCAGACCCAGGTTTAGTGACCAGCAGCACTTTCAGAATGCAGCTCACAACCACCTGCATGTAATTCTAGCTCCAGGAGATCCAACCCCTCTTCTGGCCTCTGAAGGCACCCCCATACACATATAGATACACAAATGTACATACACACACACACACACATATGTATGTATACGTATATATACAAACAATTTTTTAAAGTATTTTTAGTCAGATGTGGTGGCACATGCCTTTAATCCCAGCACTAAGAAGGCAGAAGCAGGAGAATCTCTTTGAGTTTGAACCCAGCCTGGTCTATGTATCAAGTTCAAGGCTAGCCAGGACTACATAATAAAACTCTGCCTGATACTGAAATGTATGCCTTTAATCCCAGCAGTCAGGAAGCAGAGGCAGTTAGATCTCTGAGTTGAGGCCAGCCTGGTCTACAGAGTCAGTTCCAGGACAGCCAGGACTGTTGCACAGAGAAACTCAGTCTGGAAAAACAAAACAAACTCACATTTCTTAGCCAGGTACAGTGACACAAACCTTTAATCACAACACTTAGGAGGCAGAAAAAGAGGATCTCTGTGAGATCAAAAGCCTGGTCTACACAGCAAGTTCCATGCTCTGCTCATCTCCCAGTCACCTCTGAAGGCTGAAATTGTGATAAAGAAATGTCAACTGCCTGGTATACTGTGAACTGAGAAAAAAACCTGGCCTAGAATGAATGCTATTATCAGTGTTTGCCCTGGAAACTCAAGGCGTAATGGTGTATTTGAGCCCTGACATTTGTCATTCCTGACCAGTTTGGGTTTTCACTGCTGTGTTGAAACACCATGACCAACACAACTTGAGGAGGAAAGTTTGTATTTGGCTTTTACTTCTAAATCACCATCATCACTGAAGAAAGTCAGGACTAGAACTCAGTCAGGACAGGAACCTAGAGGCAGGGCTGGCACAGACGCCATGGAGAAGTGCTGCTTTCTGGCTCACTCCCCATGCCTTCTCCACCTGCTTCCTTAACAACTCAGGACCAGCACTCCAGGGGTGACCCAGCCCACAGTTGGCTGGACCTTCCCCATAAATCATTATTTAAGAAAATGCCTACATGCTTGCCTACAGCATGATTTGCTAGAGGCAATTTTTTTCTTTTCTTTCTTTTTTTTTTAAAGATTTATTTATTTATTTATTTATTTCATGTATGTGGGTACATTGTTGCTGTCTTCAGACACACCAAAAGAGGGCATTGGAGCCCATTATAGATGGGTGTGAGCCACCATGGGTACTGGGAATTGAACTCAGGACCCCTGGAAGGGCAGTCAGTGCACTTAATGGCTGCACCATCTCTCCAGCTCTAAAGGCATTTTTTCAGTTAAGGTTGCTCATTTCTGATGACTAGGTGTTGTATTACATTGATATAAAACGAGCCAGCACACTGACCTAAACTAAAGAGTCCTGAAATCTGAAGATGCCTTCTAAGACAAGAAGAGAGGCAGGAGAGGGGTGGAAAGAACTTTCTAGGCCCCCTCCCAAATCCCTACACGGTCCAGGGCATCTTGTTCTGACATCTCGGTGACAAGGGACTACTCTCTACTCTATCATCAAGTCCTCTAGTCCTTGCAAGTCAGCCATGACTCCACATTTTGGTCCCAACAAAGACACAGTTTACTCTTGAAGCTATGAAGACATTTTACATGGATTCTGAGAGGCAGAGAAAAATCCTTGCACTAAGAACAGCTACCTCTTCTCTCAGACACCAGTCTTTTTTCCAACTTGATCCTTGACCACACAAGACCCCCTCCAGGACTCTACTTTTTCCAGTGGTCTGCTAAATTCATGCTCTCTGCTCAGCCTGACAAACCCTGGCTTGCCTTCTAACTGGGAGTCTCCCCTTTGTACTGACCCATCTACAGAAATAAACCAAGCTTCCCAGAGACGGAAGACGAAAAAGGAGGCCAGTCTAGGAATCTCCCTAGAGGTGACCTTTCACCAAAGAAGACTTAATTTATAAAGGACCCAAGGAGCGAGCCAGGGTTTGGTGCTGTACCCAGCACTCTGGAGGCAGAAGCAGGTGGACCTCAATGAGTTTCAGGTCAGCCTGGTCTACACAGCTTGGTCCAGGCCAGCCAAAGCCACAGAGTAAAACAACACCAAACACTCCCATCACCACTCATGGGGCAGTGTGATGGCTCAGTGTGTGAAGGTGCTTGCTGCCAAGCCTGCTAACCCGAATTCTATTGCCAATACTCACACAGTACAAGAGAAACTACTTTTTGACAAGCTGCCTTCTGACCTCCCTGTATGAGATGTAATGCAAGCACACACACACACACATATAAATACTAACTTAAAAGAATCCAAAAGCCAATGGCACATGCCTTTAATCCCAACACCTGAGAGGCAGAGGCAGGCAGATCTCTGGGTCCAAGGCCAGCCAGGTCTATACACAAGTTCCAGGACAGTGAGGCTACACAGAGAAACCCTGTCTCATAAAACAAAAAGCAATAAAATAAAATCTAAGAGCCATTGAGGTAGCAGTGGGTAAAGGTACTCACTGCCAAGACTGAAGAGCTGACTTCAATCCCAGGGCCCACTTGGCAGAGGAAAAGAAAGGAGGGGACCAACTCTTGTAGGGTGTCTTCTGAAATCCACATGTGTATTCGAGCACATGGGTAATACCCCCCCAAAGAAAATACCAATTTTTAAATTTTAAAGAATGTTCTTGGGGAGTGGGGGGGGGGTATGGGGGACTTTTGGGATAGCATTGGAAATGTAATTGAGGAAAATACGTAATAAAAAAAAAGTTAAAAAAAAAAAGTGTTCTTACTTCCCATTCTGAGTTCATAGTTGGATGCAGGCAACAAGTTATAGTGAGGAGTCTCCACTAGAAAAATGAATTCCATGCCAGGTGTGGTGGCGCACGCCTTTAATCCAAGCACTTGGGAGGCAGAGGCAGGCGAATTTCTGAGTTCGAGGCCAGCCTGGTCTACAAAGTTAGTTCCAGGACAGCCAGGGCTATACAGAGAAACCCTGTCTCAAAAAACCAAAAAAGAAAAAAGAAAAATGGATTCCAGCTTCCTCAACCCATGCCAGAGCTACATCCCAAGATGTCCAAACTAGTTTTCACCTTCAATGTAGGTAAGATTCTATCACCCCAAGAGGCTCCAGAGGCTCCAGAAACAGCACAGTAGTTGGTACTTGAGGAAACCTGCATCCTCAAGCTCAGCAGCCACTCCTAATTCTACCAGCTCTGGGGCAGTCAGGGAGAACAGGACCCCACTGCTGGCTCTACCTGCGAGTGCTCTGAGCAAGGATAGCACCTAGTCCTCAGGGCAGAGGAGGCAAGACATTAGCCAGGCCACAGATAAGCAGAGATCCAACAGCACTGAACTATGCACAGACCCAGAATGGGGGGAGGGGTTCTTGAATGAGAGGACCAAGAAGGTGACAGGTAAGATCTTTTTTTTTTTTTTTTTTTTTTTGGTTTTTCGAGACAGGGTTTCTCTTTATAGCTCTGGCTGTCCTGGAGCTCACTTTGTAGACCAGGCTGGCCTCGAACTCAGAAATCCGCCTGCCTCTGCCTCCCGAGTGCTGGGATTAAAGGCGTGCGCCACCACGCCCGGCGACAGGTAAGATCTTAATAAAGTGACTCTCGGTCTCCATTACAAATCATTTTGGGTGATCCGAACACATGAGAAGGAAATGCTTAGGCATAAAACATAGGATTTTACTGTCTTTCAAAGAGAAGCTGGCAAAACCAAGCCATCAGACAACAACCACATAAGCAGAGAATCACTCTACCTCTGAGAAAGAGAAAGGACCATACAAGTGAAAACTATGCTCCGGGGGAAAGACCTAAAGCCACTGGCCCACATGGACAACACTCTCAGCAGAGGCCTGCTAGACCAGACTGGCCAGAGTCTATACACGCAACTACCCTCAAAACAAAGTCCGAGATCCTTGGCCACAATACACAAGGGATTTTCCATTTGGCCCCTACTTAACTCTGCCCTGGGCCCCAATTTTTCCAAATAAACATGGTCTCCCTGTGTAACCCTAAGCTAGCCTTGAAGCCAAGCTGGGTTCAAACTTTTGATATTCCTGCCTCTGGCACCTGAGCGCAATAAATACAAGCATAAGCCACCATGCCCAGGACAGCCTACATCTTTTCCTGTGTCTTCTGCCCAAAGCAGCTCTTTCTCCATTTGCTTATCCTGAGCTCTTTGTGATTTCATCACCATCTCTTCTGCAAGTGTCCCCTCAACTCAGAGGTGTACAGAGTGCGCTAAGCCCTGGGCCAACCCAGAAAGGGTCCATAACACAGACTAGCAATTCCTATGCCCCTGTGAGGTAACTTGTAGGGGTATATCTCTCATCTCTAAATAGGCCTCATGTCTGTGCTCCTAGAGCCCAGTCCTAGGACAATCAATGTTCATCCTGGCTTGTAGCGTGGATGGGTGGGTGTGCTGCTATGTGATCAAACAAACGAGAGGTGGCTGGCTGTAACCAAAGATCCTTACTCAGGGCCCTAGCTGAACACAACCCAAGCAGCGCTCCCTACACCACCTAGTGCTCTAGCCTAAGTCTGCTGTTCTTGGGTAGAGCCAACCATCACATGTCAGGAGGCCTCTGCCACTAGGATGATGTTACAGTCTATTTTGAGGGTCACACTGAAGCCAGCCAGGACTGCCACACCCTCCATGTGTCATCATAAAAAGCTGGGGATATCCACAGGTCCATAAAATCAGCCTGAGGAACCCAGATGGCCCTTATCTCAGAGGGGCACCCCTGGCAGGGCATCTCCTCACCCTATCAGACCTGCTCCCTAGGTTCACAGCTCTGGTGACTTGGCAAAGTTCAGCTGAAGCCTATCAGTCTATGCCAGGCTCTAAGCTCCCTCACAGAGCCCTCCCTCCTAAACAGGAAGAATCCAAACACCCAGCACCCTGCCATGAAGCTAATTACCTATTAGAGTCACAGATCCACAGGTAGTGCCTACTGGAAACTCCTACTCATCCCTCACTGCAGTGCCCAACTTTACATTCCCTTATGAAAAGCTCTTCTCAGGCCTACTGAACAAGCCACAGGCTCCCTGCGGACAAGGCTAATCTATTGCTGTCTTTGCTTCTGCTCTATTGTATCTGGTACATTCCGGATGGAAAAACAACAACAACAACAACAACAAAAGCTCTATAAGTCCTTGAAATAACACTACTCTGCAGCCCTGGGGAAGCTTAAGCAGCAAGAGGCTGCCACTTGTTTGAAGCTAGCTGAACTACAAAGCAAAGCTGTCTCAAAAGGATCCCACCCCAAGCACACAGACCAAACCTTTCTGTGAGGGGCTGGAGAGAGAGCTCATCGGCTAAAGGCACGGGTGCTCTTCCAGAGGACCTGTGTTTGATTCCCAGCACCCATGTCAGGTAGGTAACTACCTAGAATGCCAGGTCCTGGGGATATGCTATCATATTCTAGCCACCTCTAGTACTGTGCTCACAACACATATACCCAAACACACACACACACACACACAAATGTAACTAAAAATAATAAAATCACTTAAAAAAAACTTTCTGTAAAACCAAACCAGACTAGCTTAGTCTTTTCTATAAAAACACTAAGAAAACAAAAGCACTTCTGATGAACCATGACAATAAAAAAAAATGGATTAATAAATACTGTAAGTAGGAACACACAACTCTACAGAAAGACAGGTTTACAGATTCAATGGGAAAATGAGTCAGTCAAGTCCAGCAAATGACATGGCCTGCTTTTCTAGCCTCAGTGAACACTCTCCATGTCTGTCCTATCCCCTGACACTGTGATCTTGTAAGGATGTTCCTCACACCAACCCAGAGAAGACATGCAATAGCAGCCATAATGGGAGAAGTCAGCAGCAGCTCAGACACGTGTCTGGGATCAGGCAAGGACATCTGACAGGTGAGACGATTGCACATCTTAAGCCCTGCAGCCAGGGCAGGCTACAAAACATCTCAGGGACTCACCCACAAAACAAGTCTATCTATCGTCATCTGCGCCAGTCATTTTCTAGAGATGCTCAAATGAGACAACACAGGAAGGCTACAAAACCAATAGCTATAGCTGCAGTTAATGCTTGTGCCATCAACAAGACCTGAGTCAGAAATATACTTCCAACATTGATGGAGAGGCACTGTCTGTCTCCCTTTTGGCCTCCTCAAAAGCCAAACCTGAAATGGAGTTCTGTACATAGCCAGAGCTACACAAAGAAACCCTGTCCTGAAAAACAAAATAAAGAAAAAGAAAAACCTGACCTATACTATGTGGCTCATACCAATAACTAGTTTTATCTCAGCCACAAAAAGCCTTTCAGAAATTCCAGAAAGTAGCCTTGAGGAGTTATATACCCACCCCTATCTTACTGCTTTAGTTGTCTGTCAACTGAAGCAAGCCACTACAGACACACACACACACACACATATCACACATGATTTTATAAATTTAAGCCTTCCAGATCAACTCAACAAGTGTATTCAACATATGTAAAAACACCAAGAATAAATCCCGGGAATGTGGCTGGTTGGTAAGTACCTGTCTCCTGTCTAAGAAGCCCAGGGTATGATTGTCAGCACCGTCTACATCAGGGAGAGTAGCATGTGTCTGTTATCCTAGCACTGGGGAAGTAAAGGCTGGAGGATCATGAGTTCTAGGTCATTGTCCGTCATAACAAGTTAGAAGCCAGCCTGGAATACATGGAACTTTGTTATTTAGAAAGCAAAACAAAAGCTGGGCCAGGTGGCGCATGCCTTTAATCCCAGCACTCAGGAGGCAGAGGCAGGCGGATTTCTGAGTTCGAGGCCAACCTGGTCTACAGAGTGAGTTCCAGGACATCCAGGGCTATACAGAGAAACCAAAAAAAAAAAAAAAAGAGAGAGAAACAAAGGCTGGGAAAAACACTCTTCATTTTGTTGAGACAGGATCTCATTATGTAGCCCTGGCTGGTCTGGGATTTGCCATGGAGGTCAGCCTGTCTCCCTCAGCCTCCAGCATTGGAGATTAAAGGTGTGCATCACAGTGTAAACAACACAACACTCATACAGTCTAACACAGCTTTCTTCACAAGAGCCACTGACATCTAAAAGGGCAGCTGAAGGAATCCAGATCCAGTTTAAATACTCCCCTTCTGAAAACCTGCTCTTGTCTCTCACTGGCTCAACCCTTATCTGTGAAAAAAGGCCACAGAGAAAAGATCCATTTTCCTCCCTACAAGTTTAAGAAGTACACCTATCAGTCTCCCTGGCAATATCTGAGTCCAACACCACATCTTAGTCAACACTGTAACTATTTTTGAGGTGTTTGGGGGTTTTGGGTTTTTTTGTTTTTTGGTTTTTCGAGACAGGGTTTCTCTGTATAGCCCTGGCTGTCCTAGAACTCACTTTGTAGACCAGACTGGCCTCAAACTCAGAAATCAGCCTGCCTCTGCCTCCCAAGTGCTAGGATTAAAGGCGTGCGCCACCACGCCCGGCAAGGTGTTTGTTTTAAGAGGTCATTCTCATTGATACTGACTTAAACATTTAAATATGTTTTATCCGCTGGTGGAGAGAAATACTAAATCTTAAGTCTTCCAGCAAATGTAAGTTTTCTATCTGCAAATGAAGCAGATGGGAATGAAAGTTAAAGATGCGACAGATTCCCTTGATTAAAATTCTAAAGTCACTGAATGTTAAGGCTAAAGGCAGTTTAGATAGATGCTCACTGAACTCCCCAGAATGACTGTGATGAGACTCAAGCCCCAAGATGTACTCAAGTCCAAGGCCCCTCCAAGGCCGGGATGTCACAAAGTCACTAAGAAAACATGCAAGGCTCTGATCCCAACAGTCCTGCCCAGACTCAGCCGTTTTGTTTTTTGTTTTGAGACAGGGTCTGATGAAATAATCCTGGCTATCCTGGGACTCACTTTGTAGACCAGGCTGGTCTCTACAGAGATCTGCCTGCTTCCTCCCCACCCCCCCACACCCCCACCCTTGTGCTGGGATTACAGCCTTGCATCACCATGCTCAGTTCAGGCTCAGCTTCTAAACCTGGCATTTTGCACACAACATAAGTGAGACAGTTGTTAAGAGACAAAAGTTATCTAAAAGCTTAAAAACACACACTCAGCCAGGCGTGGTGGCGCACGCCTTTAATCCCAGCACTCGGGAGGCTGAGGCAGGCGGATTTCTGAGTTCTAGGCCAGCCTGGTCTACAAAGTCAGTTCCAGGACAGCCAGGGCTATACAGAGAAACCCTGTCTCGAAAAACCAAAAAAAAAAAAAAAGCTTGTTCCAAAATAGTTACAGTCACATTTTGGAATAGCTTGGGACATCTGCTTTGTTACAATTACTAGATGGATAAGGAGACTGGAGGAATAAGGAAGAGAAGGACTAATGTCCCCTCTGATGCCTTGTGTCTGCTTAGGTCACCCTAAAATAGGGAGTCTCCCTAATGCTGACTTTAATAAGACCTTCCTAAAGCTGGTCCAACTGGTGTTCAAGTCCTTGGACTGAAAAACAAGTTTATGAGCAGCAAGGTCACCTGACTCTGACTGTGTGAACACTGTTTATCCAGATGACAGTGGCCGACACAGCTTTGAAGAGAGCTGCGCAGACTCTGCTGTCCCTTTGAAGCTTCCTGACGCCTCTCCTTGTCTCAGTGCCATAAAAAGGAACCTCAACCTCAAAAACGAGGGAAGTCACAAACACCCCATGCTAGCAGGGGAAACCCCACTTGCCCTCTGAATTGTTAATGTAACCTTGTTAATTACAACCCGGATCTATGACTATCTAATTACAATACGGAAAAAAAAAAGTGCCCTCCGCTCTACCTACAATGTGTCCACTGCTCTCAAAGCCCACTCATTGTTCAGACCAGATCATGTCTCTAGTCAGAGGAGAGGTAGCCCGGATCCAAGTAGGTCAGCAGGCTAACCTCAGTCCCTGATACTAGTTCAGGAGCTTCAAACGCTGACAACGGGGAACATCAGTCCTATGTTGAGGAGGGAAAGGGATAGTAAAGAAGGCTTACCCATCTCTTCCTTTGCTGACAATCTTTACTTCAAAATAGTAAATACCACAGGCTGCTGGGATGGGGTGGGTGGCACGTACAGAGGCTGCATCTTTGTGATTTTTGCCATGACCTGATGTAAGAAGCCAAGGAAGGAATGTCAACACCAGAAAAACGCAAATGGAGGCCTCCTTTTTCTCTAGGCCATGGTAACTTCAACCCTCCCTGGCCAGAAGAAGTTCTTGTACTCTCTGAGGAATAATAAGACAACTGAGTAAACACTTAAGCCTCCCGCCTTTAGATCATCTCCACCCCAGACCAACAGTCCTGACAGAGATACTGTCCTCCACAACAAACAAAACAAGGGTAGATACAGGCAACAGAGGTATGTGAGAGAGACACTGAATACTGTTGTCCATCTCTCCAGAATCCAAACAGCCCAGCCTGGAGCCCAGGGGAAAGAAGTGGCAGAAATGGAAGTCACCAACAACAACTTTAGCACACTGCGCCTAGCCCAGTCCGGGATGACTGGCAGCCAGGCAGCCCATGCACTTACTGTGACAATGTTACCACCTCTTTTTGAAAACACGACTGAAACTAAGCCGTGATAAAGGGCCTAGCATAAGTTGGAGCCAGCTCAGGAAAGAAGGGTGGCCCTGAAGTGGAAGGTCCTGTCTAACACCAGTTTTGGACATTTAATGCAGTTGTCTCTAAGTCTAGTATTTAGGAACAGAGCAAAGGAAGCAGTGTAAACCCCGGCCTGGCCAACCCCTCTACTCTGGACGTTCCACTGGGCTAAGGCCCAACTCTCAGAAAACCCGGGCAAAGAAAGGGAAAATGGGCACAGATTCTCTGCAGACGCAGTAGACTTGTCTCCCAGCGGCCAGACCCGCTGATACCTTTGTAATGGACACGGAGGTTTCCCTGGGAGAGGCCGATGTAGTTGTACTTGTCCTTGGGGCTCCAGGAGCGCGGCAGCGGCGTCTCGTGCTGATTAACCGCAGGGTACAAACGCTGCAGGCGCCGACTCAGTTCCTGCTCTCCAGGTGACGGTAGCCCGCCCCCGGAGTCCCCACCGGAGGAGTCCCCAGCCTGCGGGTTCCCAGCTCCCGGGTCTGCTGTCGCCGCCGCCATCTTGGAGGGAGCTGCTATTGTGTCACTGGGGGCGGGGAGGAGTGCAACCAGAGTTGCCTTGCTCGGCCAATGGGCCGTGAGCATCCCAGGGTCGTAGGGAAACTGAGTCCGCGTCCCGGCAACCTTTCTTTGGACACTACTATAATTCGCCAGATTTAGACTACATATCCCACAATGCATAGCGCTGCAGAAGCCGGCCAACGCGGGTTCCTGGAGAACTTCGGAAGATGTAGTACATCACTGCTCACTCACAAGCCAGTACAACGAAGACTCCGAACCACTGAGAACTACCATTCCCGGCTGGCCAAGTGGCCAGACCTCGAAGCTCGCCTTCCTCGTCCACGGTCTCACTTTATTCTTCTGCCTCAGTTCTGTAGCTAATATCAAATTTGCTGTATTGACTGGTTCTCAGAATACCCCATCCACAGCTCCAGGTCTACCTTTACTGCTTGGCCTTTCTCCAGAGTGCTCACGGGGGCGGGGGGGGGGGGGGGCTGGAGGCGTGGCGCAGCTGTGAGCCCGCCCTCAACGCAGAGGCTGCTGGGGTCTGGTCCCTATGACAACGGACTGTACACTACCGCAACGGCTCAAGCCTGCTTCTGCTCCAAAGTCATGGCCAACCTACAGGAACGTAAAAGTTTCTCCAAGTCAAGGTAGCACCTGGCCGGGCTGAGGGCGGGGAAGACTTGAATATTTCCAAAAAGAAAAATGACGCTGATCCCAATCGCTGCACTGTCTGTCCTTTGGGTAGGACTTCAGCGCCGCATAATCAGCGATACAGTTGTAATTGAATTGGGGCTGACTCGTCAGTCCAGTAAGAACATTACGAGCTGCCAAAAGTGCAGGTGTACTTTTTCATAGATAGATGATCTTAGCTAGACACTAAAAAAACGAAGTGCCTTATTATAATTATATGTGAAATTCTCACCACAACTCCTGTATATAAGAAGCATTCAATGTCTAATGAATGTTGTTTCCCCCCTGCTCATTCCCAGTAGTGGAAGAAGGGCGAGAGGTGACTTCATTCTCAACTCTAATCTTTCAAGGTCTGCTGCCTTGGTAGAAAAATGCTACAAAAGGACAGCCTGTTGTGCAGTGAGAGTTCCAGGACAGCCAGGGCTATATGGAGAGACCCATCTTAAAGTAAATGAATTAAAATAATAATAATAAGCCTGCAGAGGTTGCAAGGACAGAAAATACCAATGTTATGATTGTCCCTGGAGAAAAAAAAGTCTCCGAGAAACAGGCAGCAGGTTGAAGAAGACAGCTGTTTCCCATCAAAGGCATAATCCAGGAAAATTACTGTCTATGAAAAAATATGTAATAGGGCTGGGGCTGTAGCTAGAACATGCCAGGACCTGGTTTGATCCCCAGCAACACAGAGAATATGAAACAGACTCAGAATCTTCATTCATTAGGAAGGGAGCACAATGTAGTTTCTATGAGCTGAGTTTGATGGTTATGTGACATATTAATTCACAGTTCATGTAGTGACACACTGTTTCCCTTATAGAGATGCAGTGTGGGTTTTCTCCCTCAGACCTTAGAGAGGGTCAACAAGATGGACAGACCAGAGCTTAGCACAGTAGAATGTAAGCAGAACCTGATAAAAAAGACCTTAGAGTTTTATATTTCCTTGGAGAATGTTTCTCCTCCTATGTATGGGCTTTTCTCCCTTTGTTCTCATATCCCTGCATGCTACTTTAATGGGCTGTCTGTGAAGGTCATTCAATACTAGGAAATACTCCTGAGCACACATTGCCTGCAGCCATTTATAACACTGAGTTTTCACCACCATTGAGATATAAATGTAAATATTTTGCATTCCTCCTTGAGGGTTGGTGTTAAATCACTTTTTAAAAAATAGGAGTCTAGGCCGGGCAGTGGTGGCGTACACCTTTGAACCCAGCACTTGGGAGGCAGAGGCAGGCAGATTTCTGAGTTTGAGGCCACCCTGGTCTAAGGAGTGAGTTCCAAGACAGCCAGGACTATACAGAGAAACCCTCTCTTGAAAAACCAAAAAAAAAAAAAAAAAGAGTCTAGGGGGCTGGAGAGATGGCTCAGTGGTTAAGAGCATTGACTGCTCTTCCAGAGGTCCTGAGTTCAATTCCCAGCAACCCCGTGGTGGTTCACAACCATCTGTAATGAGATCTGATGCCCTCTTCTGGTGTGTCTGAAGACAGCTACAGTGTACTCATAAAATAAATATTTATTTATTTAAATAAATAAATGAAAATGGGAGCCTAGATGGGCCGTAGTGGCACATGCAGCACTTGGGAGGCAGGGGCACGTGAATCTCTGAATTCAAGGCCGGCTTGGTCTACATAGAGAAACCTGTCTTGAAAACACACACACACTCGTGCACACGCACACTTACACATGCACGCACCCGCACACACAAAAGCCTGAGAGATAATTCAGCAGGTTAAGGATCTCCTGATTCCCTTAATCTGATCTCTAGATCCCACATAGTAGAAGGACAAAAGTCATACCAACAAGTTGTCCTTTAATCTCCCCTGGACCCTGTGGCTCACACATTAATACTCACAGAAAGAAAAGAAGGAAGAAAGAGAGGAAAAAGAAAAATTGGGGCTTGAGGAGGCTGCAGAGATGACTCAGCAGGTAAGCTCTTTCAGAGGACCTGAGTTTGACTCCCAGTGTCCACATCAGGTGGTTCACAGTCACCTGTAATTCCAGCTACAGGGAGATCTGACATCTCTTGTGTCTGTGGACACCTGCACTCATGTACACACACACATAACAAAAAATTAAGCCAGGCAGTGGCGGCGCACGCCTTTGATCCCAGCACTTGGGAGGCAGAGGCAGATGGATTTCTGAGTTCAAGGCCAGCCTGGTCTACAGACAGAGTGAGTTCCAGGACAGCCAGGGATACAAAGAGAAACCCTGTCTTGAAAAACCATAAATAAATAAATAAATAAATAAATAAATAAATAAATAAATAAGATATTAGAGTCTAGAGAGATGACTCAGTGGTTAAGAGCACTGGCTGGCTGCTCTTCTAAAAAATCTGAGTGAGATTCCCAACACCTACAAGGCAGCTCACAGCTCTCTTGACCTTGGTTCCAAGAGATCCAATGTTCTCTTCTGCCCTCCTGGGGAAGTATTCATACACACAAAATAATAAAAATAAAATTTATAATGAGAAAAGTAGTTAGGGGCTAGGGAAATGGCTCAGCGGTTAAGAACACTGACTGTTCTTCCAGAGGTCTTAAGTTCAATTCCCAGGAACCACATGGTGACTCACAACCATCTGTAATGGGCAGCTGATGCCCCTCTTTTTTTTTTGGTTTTTCAAGACAGGGTTTCTCTGTGTAGCCCTGGCTGTCCTGGAACTCACTTTGTAGACCAGGCTGGCCTCGAACTCAGAAATCCACCTGCCTCAGCCTCCCGAGTGCTGGGATTAAAGGCGTGAGCCACCACGCCCGGCTCTGATGCCCTCTTCTGGTGTGTCTAAAGACAGTGACTGTGTGCTCACATACATAAAATAAATAAATAATTCGTTAAAAAGAAAAGTAGTTAGAAATTAAAAATAAACCAATTAAGTACCTGTTTTAGGGTTTTACTGCTGTGAACAGACACCATGACCAAGGCAAGTTTTTTTTTTTTTTCTTGCCTCAAGTTTATTTGTAAAAACAGCATAGGACACTGATTATCTGCAAATAGTGTGTAGGTAGGTGTGTCACAGCAATCCATCTGTCTTCACATTGGCAGGAGCCTTTTCTAAGGCAACTCTTATAAAGTACAACATATATTTGGGGCTGGCCTACAGGTTCAAAGGTTCAATCCATTATCAAGGTGGGAGCATGGCAGCATCCTGAAATGTATGGTACAGGCCGAGCTGAGAGTTCTTCTTCATCTGAAGGCTGATAGTGGAAGACTGACTTCCAGGCATTGAGGCATAGCCGTTTCTGCTGGTAATTCCAGTGCTCAGAAAGCAAAGGGAGGGAGATGGGTTGACCAGGTCAACCCGGTCTCCGATTTTCAAGGTAGACTAGGATACTTAGTGAGAACCATGTCAAAATCAAGTTAAATAAATGAATGATTTTTTTTAAAGATAGTGACTGATCTTTTTTTTTTTTTAAGATTTTATTTATTTATCTATTATATGTAAGTACACTGTAGCTGTCTTCAGACACTCAGAAGAGGGCGCCAGATCTCGTTACGGATGGTTGTGAGCCACCATGTGGTTGCTAGGATTTGAACTCTGGACCTTCGGAAGAGCAGTCGGGTGCTCTTACCCACTGAGCCATCTCACCAGCCCTAGTGACTGATCTTGAGAAAAGAGTATTAAGAACCCAATGAGCAGGTTAAGTACTACCTTCTTGTTGCTCTCCAATGTGTGACTTTTAAAAACAACAACAACAATCAGTATTGGAGACCCAACCTGAATCACATGCCCATTAGGCAAGTCCTCTGCCATTGACATATATGCCCAGTTCCTCTAGTTTGGTTCCTCTAGTTTGTTTGTTTTGAGAGAGGATTTCACTATGTATCCGTTTAGCTTGGAACTCACTATGTGGACCATGCTGGCCACAAAGAAAAATGTACCTGTCTCTGACTCCCAAGTGCTGGGATTGAAGGTTTGCGCCTAGCCCAACTCCCTTTCTGCCTTCTATCAACAGAAGATGTTAGCAAGGTACCCAGGATGGCCTTAAACTTGCAATCCTCCTACCTCATCCTCCTAAGCAGCCAGGATTACAGGACTACTAGTCCATGACAGTCACAAACACATACATACACATCAGGTGACACCTGTCCTTCTCTATAAGTTGCTTGTCCACTTGCTTGGTTCACGTTTGTGCAATGTTAAGTGGCACTAGAAGACTAGGGTTTGGGGTCTCACTGCCCCATTTGAGTGGCCTGAGGAATTCTGCAGAACAGAGTTTCCCAACTGGGTTCACATGTTGAGTAATACTAGCCTTACTTTTTATTTGTTTTTTATTTTCTTTACGCTTTTGGAAACAAGGTTTCTCCTTGTAGCTCTGGTTGTCCTGGAATTCTCTCTGTAGACCAGGCTGGCCTAGAACTCAGAGATCTACCTGCCTCTGCATCCAGAGTGCTGTAGTCTTCAGACACACCAGAATAGGGCATGAGATCTCATAACAGGTGGCTGTGAGACACCATGTTGTTGTTGAATGCAGAACCTTCGGAAGAGCAGACAGTGCTCTTACCTGCTGAGCCATCTTGCCAGCCTTAGTCTCACTTTTTTTTATAAGCAAAGAAAATGGGGCTGGTGAGATGGCTCAGCGGGTAAGAGCACCCGACTGCTCTTCCGAAGGTCCAAAGTTCAAATCCCAGCAACCACATGGTGGCTCACAACCATCTGTAATGAGATCTGACTCCCTCTTCTGGAGTGTCTGAAGACAGCTACAGTGTACTTATATATAATAAAAATAAATAAATCTTAAAAAAAAAAAAAGAAAATGAGGTACAGCAACATACTTAAAGTCACTAGCAAGCAACACCAGTGACCACACATGTACACAAGTCTATCAATAGCAGCATACCCTTACCCCACAGGTCACTGAATTACCTCTTTTGTTTCTTCCATTTGGGTCACACTGGCCATATGTATGTAGCCCTCTCTGTTGTTCCTTGAATGCCTTTCTACCTTGAGTAAGCCCCTTCCCAAGAGGCTTGACTTTCAAGTTTGAGATCTCTTCAGGATCTATTTTTCTCCTACTCTGCTATCATAATTAATACCTGTACAAGCCCAGGCAGTGGTACTTGGGAGGCAGAGGCAGATGGATTTCTGAGTTCAAGGCCAGCCTGGTCTACAGGGTGAGTTCCAGGACAGCCAGAGCTATACAACGAAACACTGTCTTGAAAAAACAAACAAAACCAAAAACAAACAAAAATTAGCACCCACACAACTCATTTTAGTCTTTGTAGTCTTTTGTTTATCTCACTTTTTGTTTTTGTTTTTTGTTTTATGTTTGTTTGTTTTGAGACAGAGTTACTCTGTAGACTAGAATGGCCTTGAACTCACAGAGATCCACCTTTCCTCTGCCTCTCAAGAGCTAGCATTAAAGGCCACTACCACCTGCTGCTTAACTCACTCATATTTAACCTTTACAAAACTAGTGGGAGAAGAATAAGAATTGTCTATTTCTTTAAGAGAAAACTGCTAAAGAAGGTTAAATGATTTGCTCAAACCTGATCCTTTTGAAACCCCAGATACCAGGCCCCCAGACTCTTTCAAGCCATTAAACAATGCCCTCTTTTGGACTGTGCCAGTACCTGTCCACATAAGCAAAGTGCACAGACTCACAAGCAGACACACACAGAGACAGAGAGAGATTTAAAGGGAAGAGAGAGCCATGCCCTATGGATCTGGGAAGGGTCAGAGGACGGAAGGATCTCCTCTTTGTGGGCTCTGTCACCCACCACAGCTTCTTTTCTATGCAGAATAAGTATACAAGCCTCAGGAGGGACTCCGGAAGCCAAGGGCATTGAGAAACGCAAGCTTTCTCAGAAACGAAGGACACTGGTTAGTGATGCTCTTCTTTTGGAACCCCACACGTCACCCTCTACAACCTGTCTGTTCCACCTACAACCAAAAAGCATAACCTAGCAGACTAGCTTCTTCCCAGTCAGAGAAATGTGGCTCCCTCCCAGAAGCCAAGTTCCCCATGCTCTGGAGGAGGAGATGAGGGAGGCTCATCCTTCCCACTTATCTGAAAGTGGCCTGGCCCAAGCTGTTCTAGGCAGAAAAGACTCAGCCCCTTCCCTCTGCACCCTTCACTTTGCAACTCACCCTTTGGGAATGGACTTCATTTCATCAGCAGCCTGCTGTGTGTACCAGACACTGTCTGCTGTGACCTGAACCTTTTGTCTTTATGGTTTTAGGTCTAGTATAGTACTTGAATTCTGTAAATACTTATGAACAAGCATGTAAAGACACAGTACAGAGTATTTCTCTGTTGCGTTTGGTTCTGAATTCCAGATTCCTGTGTTTTACATTTTTTGTATAGACCAAGCACAGTGGCTCACACCTGTAACCCTGGCACTTGGAAGGCTAAGGAAAATTGCTGTAAGTTCAAAGCCCATCTGGAACTTCATAGTAAGCTCTAAGCCAGCCTGGGCTACATGAGAGAGACCCTTTCTTTAAAAAGTATTTGTATAAAAATAAGTGTGGTCAGCTAAGAATGGTGGCATACACTTAGAATTCCAGCACTCGGGAGGCTGGGACCTGAAGCTTTTAAGTTCATGGCCAACTTGGGCTACATAGAAAAATCCCACTCAAAACCCTTTCTCTTTGCCTCTTCCCTTCCCAAAAGGGAAAACTGCCTTATTACCTAACTAAGTATTTTAGCTTTGTTTTGGATTTTCTTTTTCAATGTCTTGGATCAAACACATGCTATGAAAGTCCTTTCCACTGAGCCCGCCTCGTTCCTCTTTGGAGCTCTTGTTAATCTGACATGGGGTTGTTGTCATTCAGACAACAAGTAACCATTGTTCAGATCTCAGAGGAAATGTCTTCTTTGAAGGGGCTAGAGTGGATACCACAGTGGCTAATAGCACTTGCTACTCTTGACCAGGGTCCTGTTCCTAACTCTGGAAACTCCAGTTCTGGAAGAGCTGATGCCTTCTTCTGACGGCTGCAGACTTCAAGCATGTATGTGGTGTATTTACATACAGGCAAAATGTTCATATACATAAAGTAAACACAATTTTAAAAATTAAATATATAAGGGGAGGCTGCGATAAGGACGTAAAGTGAATAAATTAATAAATGACAAAATTATATATTACACAAACATATATATATATATGTGTATATATATATATATATATATATACACACACGCACACACATAAAAGCGCAGTTTAAGGCTCTAGTTAACAATGGGACACTGTGGGTGCTGTGCTGCTTTCATTGTGTGACTGTGTTCATTTGGGAACATATAGGCCATATATGTTATGAAGCTGGGAACTGCCAGGCCCCCTGTGTAAGGAGAAGGAGGCAAATATGGACTCTCTAGAGAACACGTTCAGCCACGTTCCTGTAAGGCGACCTCCAGTTCCATTCTGGCCTCAGCAAGCTTTCTGATCTGATGCCCAACTCAGTGTAGACCTGCAGTCCAAGCACTTCCCCCCCCTCCCCGCCCCTTCGGTGTCACCAACTACCAGAAAGGAGCTGTTCCTCCCGCCATCTCCCGGAAGTGGGGCACCCTCCAGTTTTTACCTGCAGGGGGAAGCAAAGAGCAGGGAACTCAGAGGAACATCGTTAGCATTCTAACAGCCCTTGGGCAGACGCTAACACCCCTGCCCTCCCCTCCCCGCTCCCTCTACCCCCACCCCCACCCCCAAAGAAGCAGCCACTTCCACGGAGTACAGCGTTTTCATTCGCCTGAGCAAATCAAAGTAAGGTGTCCACCTTTTCTCCACCTGAAAAGCAGATTTCCTCCCCTTTTGGAAACCTGAAACACTTTCCAAACTCAAAATTGAGCCCAGGTGTCTCCACTTCTGTTGTTTGAGACAGTCTGACACAGTGGTCTCACACTCATGCTCTTTCTGCTTCCACTCTTAAACAGGATGCTGGGATTACAGGCCACTCGGGACAACTATGCAAAAAGGTGGTTTGTTGGGATAGACTGGCCCACCAATCAGCAGTTCTGCTTTGGCACACCATTTTACAGCTGTGAGCCACCACACTTAGAAAGTCATTTCTTTGCTTGCTTGCTTCATTCACTCCCTGCCACACACACACACACCCGCCTGAATGGTTTCCCTTAGGTTTTGTTGTTGTTGTTGTTTGTTTGTTGTTGTTGTTGTTTTTGGTTTTTTCGAGACAGGGTTTCTCTGTGTTGCTCTGGCTGTCCTGGAACTCACTCTGTAGACCAGGCTGGCCTGGAACTCAGAAATCCGCCTGCCTCTGCCTCCCAAGTGCTGGGATTAAAGGCATGTGCCACCACTGCCTGGCCTCCCTTAGTTTATTTTTTAGTTAAAAAAACAAACAGACAGGGGTTGGAGAAATGGCTCAGCGGTTAAGAGCGCTGACTGCTCTTCTGAAGGGTGGCTCACAACCATCTATAATGAGATCTGAAGTCCTCTTCTGGTGTGTCTGAAGACAGCTACAGTGTACTTACATATAACAATAAATAAACCTTAAAAGACAAAAACAAAAATCACTTGTTTTCAGATAGTTTTTCCCTTTGAGACAGGTCTCTATGTAGCCCGGGCTGTCTTAGAACTAGATATTGTAGCCTGGCCTAGAAGTCAGAGATCCACCTGACTCTTCCTGCCACCAGGCTGGCCTTTTTTATTTTTTTATTTTTTTGAATCAGGATCCAGGCTGCCCTAGAAACCCACTGCCTAGTGGAATATAATCATGCACTTCTGATGCTTCTATTGCCACAACCAGAACACAGATTACAAACAGAGTGTTATGATTATGGGATTATAGGCAAATACCCACAGGACACAGTGCTAGGGACAGAACCCAGGACTTGATGCATGCTATATGAGATGATGATGATGAAGATGATGATGTACTGTTCTTTTTTTTTTTTTTTCAAGATAGGATCTCTCTATATAGCTCTGGGTATTCAGGAACTCATGATGTAGACCAGGCTAGCCTTGAATTTAGAGATTCCCTGCCTCTGCCAGAGTGCTGGAATTAAAGGTGTGTGTCACCACCACCCAGTTTATTGCATTTTTTTCTATGCATATTTAATGAAAAGATTTTTTTTTTTTGTTTTTGTTTTTGTTTCTCAAGACAGGGTTTCTCTGTGTAGCCCTGGCTGTCCTGGAACTCACTCTGTAGACCAGGCTGGCCTCGAACTCAGAAATCCACCTGCCTCTGCCTCCCAAGTGCTGGGATTAAAGGCGTGTGCCACCATGCCCGGCATGAAAAGATTTTTTTTTTTTTTTTTTTTTTTGGTTTTTCGAGACAAGGTTTCTCTGTGTAGCCCTGGCTGTCCTGGAGCTCACTCTGTAGACCAGGCTGGCCTCGAACTCAGAAATCCGCCTGCCTCTGCCTCCCGAGTGCTGGGATTAAAGGCATGCGCCACCACGCCTGGCTGAAAAGATTTTTTTTAAAAAGCCATACATACCACTTGGTACCACATGCATCCGATAATGGGTCAAACCCCATTCACCAGGGGACCCTCACCTCCTTCTTCCTCCCGAAAGGATGCACCCCAATCTCCTTGCATGCTCCATTTACTACATCTCTGTAGTCCTGCCTGTCTCATCCATCTAGGCATTAGCCTGACTTACCCTCCTTTCCTATTTCTTTCTGCTTTTGGCATGTTGTACAGTGCCAAAAGGAAGGGATTGGGGCTCTCCAGTATTCAGATTTGTTTGTCATAACAGGCATTTGGTGTTTCCTGACAATATAGAAGAGTAGAACTTGGGCTGGCGAGATGGCTCAGTGGTTAAGAGAGCCGAGTTCAAATCCCAGCAACCACATGGTGGCTCACAACCATCCGTAATGAAATCTGATGCCCTCTTCTGGAGTATCTGAGGACAGCTACAGTGTACTTACATATAATAAATAAATAAATCTTAAAAAAAAAAAGAAGAGTAGAACTTGCATTTACTGGGTTCCTAGCAGGCACTACGCAGTTTTTCTCCCGACATCCTTGACTCATACGTTGGTATGCTGACTGCTGTTATCCCTACTTTACAGATGAAAAGTCTGAGGCTCAGAGACTTTAAACTGTGGTCTCGCTGCTAATAAGGAAGATGTGAGATTTAATCCTAACCATCTATAACTAAAAGACCACAGTCTTAACTATGGACCATATTAATGATGTCTGTATAGCTGGGTATACTGGCATATCCCTGTGATCTCAGCATATAGGAACTGGAGGCAAGGTCTCAAGTGTAAGGCCACCATGGGCCATGTAGCAAGATTGTGTGTGTGTGGATGCAGAAGAATATTAGAAGAGGAAGAGGCTGTGGATACAGCTCAGAAGGACAGTGTTTACCTAACATGTGTAAGGTGGTCCTGGGTTCAATTTTCAACAATACTAAAAAAGGGAAGGGTGGACTAATGTTGCCATAGTAACCCCAGCTGTCTCTCCCCCTTAAGCCCTTGCAGTTATCCATGGATGGCCACCTGTCACCATGGCCTACATACACCAGTGGCCAGACGATTCTATATAATCGAAAGCCCTGTTCAGATGACAGCCGGAATCGAGCCAAGTAAGCAAGGGCCAGCCTAGTGGGGGATGGGCTGATCTAGGCTAGGTATTGTTCCAGGACATAGAACTTAGTGAAGTTTGCAGCCCCAGACCAAGAGTGCAAAGACCCATGGGTGCTAGTGACATCTCAGCCCACCATCCTCTGCAGTACCTGCCAGCAGCAGTCCATGAACATCTCCAAGCCCAAGTACCTGGAGCAACTAGAGAACTACCTGCGCAAGGAACTCCTCCTGCTGGACCTGAGCACGGATTCTGCACAGGAACTGAGGCTGCAGGTCAGAGCCCACAGACCAAACATGTCAAGGGTGAAAAGAAACCTCATGCATCCGAACTGAATAGCAGACCTTCACAGGGAAGTGGTCCTCCATCTTGCGACTATTCCTCTTTGAAAAGAGGCAAGTCCCTTGACCTCTGGCCTGGTGGCAACAATGAGACACTTAAGGAACTAGCTCAGAAACAAAGAGAATGGTCAGTCTAGATGCCGTCCAGACTCTGGTACACATTAGAGAGGGAATCAGAAATGACAGAAAAGGAGTGTCAGACTTCTGACCTAGACAGGCCTGAAGCATTTACTGAAGGCTGACCCACGAGCCAGGCTCTGGGCACACTCTTATACCAGCAGGAGCTTGAGGGCATCCCACCAGGAAGTGGTGGAGCTGGGATCCCAAATCAAGGCTGGTTTCAGAGCCTGTGTTCATTCCAGTCGGGAACAGTGCTTCTGAGGGATGAGAGATGGCTCAGTTGCTGAAAAGTCTACTGCACAAGTGTGAGGGCCTGAGTCTGGATTCCCAGAACTCACCTAGTTATAAAGCCTGGCCCAGCCACATTTGTAACTCTAGTACTTGGGGGCTGCCTGTGAGAGCCAGGCAGATTCCTGAAGTTTATTGGCCAGATAGCCTTGCCAACTGGTGAACTTCAGGTTCAGTGAGTGAGTGAGTGAGTGAGTGACCTTCTTTCAAAGAAGACACCTAAGGTAGACGTCTATGAACCACAGCACAACACATACCTACGCACAATCACTCTAAGCTAAGTTTGAAAGGAGAAGTCTCTCTTTCACATTGAGTTCAGAACAGGAAGCTAGAATCTTCAATGTCCCATTGGTCTTTGATATAGACAGGGGCTACAGGTGAGAGTCTAATAGATACAGAATCTGGTAGGCAAGAAGTTGACTGCCTGGGCAGCCAGAGTCAACGTGGGCAGAATGGCATATTTGCCCCACACTGGTGAGTGGCTGAGCCTCAGAGTTGGCACCAAGCAAGGCCTCATACCTGTCTGTCCTCTCCATAGTACTAAAGACTTGGGTGTTACTTGGCCAGACACCGGTTACTAGCAGTTGCACATGGAAACAGTGGGGGTTATGGGTCAGGCAATGATAGGTTCTTTCTTTCTTTCTTTCTTTCTTTACTGTTGATGTCAGCCTTACAGGGAGATCTTTGAGTTCTTCATAGAGGATTTCAAGACATACAAGCCATTGTTATCCTCCATCAAGAATGCGTACGAGGTGATGCTAGGTAAGGGCTCCTTGCTGGGCTCCGCCTGGAATGAGCAGACTGTTGGGACTTTTGGATTCTCTACTACCAACTGATCTTTCTGGTCATGCTTTGCTTTGCCTCAAGCCCTTCTACCCTTTAGGAGGATGGTGAGGCAATCTGTAGTAAACAGAAGGAATCTGAGGAGGGCAGGTCCTTCTGGGAAGGAAGGAGGCTCCCTCGCCTGCTCAGGACCTGCTAAGCAGCCAGAGGACTGAAGGCTTGGGATGATTGGTTCCTAAACCTCTCTGTGGAAGAGATCTTGACCCTGACCAGGACTCAGCCCCTGGATTGTTTTTTCTTTTCCATGGCTGGATACTGAACCTAGTGTCTCATATATAATAAACAAGCACTCTATCCACAGCTGCTGCCTTCCTTTAAACACAAGTGTGTGAGGCCGGGCAGTGGGATTACATGCCTGTAATCCCAGCAGTTGGGAGGCAGAGGCAGGCGGATTCCTGAGTTCGAGGCCAGCCTGGTCTACAGAGTGAGTTCCAGTACAGCCAGGACTGCACAGAGAACTCCTGTCTCGAAAAACCAAAATCAAACAAACAATAATAATAACAACAAGTGTGTGGAGAGAGCGGAGGGACACTGGAGAGATGGCTCTTCAGAGAAGGACTGGCTGTCTTCCAGAAGACCCGGGTTCAGCAGCACCGACATGTTAGTCAGCAATCATCTATAACTCCATTTCCAGGAGAACCGACCTCCTGTTCTGGTCTCTGCAGGCACCAGGCATACATGGCTTTCACAGACATGCACATTAGGCAAAAATCCATGTACACCAATGACCTGTGCAACCAAGGATCTGTGACTCCTGGCCGTTTGCTCTGTGACCTCCCTAAAGGGCTTTTCTACGTGTCTGTCTTGTGTTTTGTTTTGAGACAGGGTTTTTTTGTTGTTTTTTTGTTTGTTTTGGTTTTTCGAGACAGGGTTTCTCTGTATAGCCCTGGCTATCCTGGGACTCACTTTGTAGACCAGGCTGGCCTCAGAAATCAGCCTGCCTCTGCCTCCTGAGTGCTGGGCTCAAAGGCGTGAGCCACCACGCCTGGCTGAGACAGGGCCTTTATATGTATTCCTGGCTGTCCAGAAACTTGCTTTGTAAACCAGGCTGGCCTCAAATTCAGAGACCTGCCTCTGTGAAGGCATGTACCATCACACCTGGCCCACCTGTCTTTGCTTAGCCCACCAAAAGGAGAAAATCCGGTCCCTGGAGCCCCTGAAGGCCAAGATTGTCACCATGAACGAGGACTGCAGTGAGAGGGTCCTGGCCATGAGGGCTGAGGAGAGGTACGAAATCTCTGTGCTCAAGAAAGAGAAGATGAATTTGCTAAAACTAATTGACAAAAAGAACGAAGAGAAGATCTCACTGCAGAGCGAGGTAAATGAATGTGGGAGAGCTGACAACGTCCACATGTTCCTCTCTTACCTGTAGCCTGGGTGTGGTGATGCATACTGAGACAACCCCAAACCCTTCTGCCTGGACTGGAGGAGTTATCACATTCCCAAGAGCCCCCCACTGTCTTCTCTCTGCCCCGCTCAGTGTAGACTCCAAGGTGGCTCCAGGCACCAGCAAACTCTTCATGGACTGAAGTACTGACATCTTGCTAGGTACTCAGGCATGATCAATCGCTTTTGTTTTCTTAAGCTGAGGCAACTGCCAAGCACTTGTCACACCCCTGGAGTGACTAGCTGCCAACCAGGACTCCAGGAGTCACTTGTGTATGCAGCTCTATCTCCCACTCCCACTCCCCAGGTAGCTAAACTGAGGAGGAGCCTGGCTGAGGAATATCTGCGTTATCTTACCGAACGAGATGCCCGAAAAATTCTGATCGGGGACCTGAATGAACTGAGGTACCAGCAAGAAGACATGTCACTAGCCCAGAACCCAGGTAATCCAAGCTAGGTTTCTCTTCTAAGGTACTGAAGTCTGTCACCATTTACACTGCTCACTCAACATCCCTAGTATCTTATTATCCTGTGTCCTTACATGGTAGGGGATGCCTGGGCCACTAGCGGGGGGCTGTGGATCTTTTGTGCTAGACTGAGAAACAGAGTAACGTAGGAAACATAACACTGTTGGAACTGAGACTCTGGGCAGGAGAAAGCCAAGTAGGGGTTCTCGACTGAAGCCTGAACCCTTAGGGTGGTGATGATGCTGTAGACTCAGCAAATCCCAAGCAGAGAAGGCATGCTACTTTTTTTTTTTTTTTTTGGTTTTTCGAGACAGGGTTTCTCTGTATAGCCCTGGCTGTCCTGGAACTCACTTTGTAGACCAGGCTGGCCTCGAACTCAGAAATCCGCCTGACTCTGCCTCCCGAGTGCTGGGATTAAAGGCATGCGCCACCACCGCCTGGCGGCATGCTACTTTTCTATTGCAGTGATAAAATACAGTGACTTATAGAAGGAAGCATTTCTTTGGGATTTGGGGTTCCAAACGGAATCGTAGTCTGTCACCATCTCGGCAGCAGGTGCATCTCTGGCAGGTGTTCCGAGAGAAGACCCAATGAAGCTAACATTGGCACTGAAGATGACTCGACAAGACCTGACTCGCACACAGATGGAACTTAACACAATGAAAGCCAACTCTGGAGATGTGGTACCCAGAAGAGACTTGGAAATGCAAGAGAAGACCAACATGGAGCTTCAAGAGCAGGTGCTGGGTGGGCAGGCAGTGTGACATGGTGGGGTATGGTCAGGCAGGCGGGCAGCCAGGACCAATCACCTTGCCTACAGCTAGAAAGCCTGAGAGCCGACTATGAAGAAGTCCGAAAGGAACACGAGCTGCTGCTGCAGTTGCATATGAACACACTAAAGGAGCGGGACCAGTTCTATAATGAGCTGCAGGAGATCCAGCGCACCTCCACACCGCGACCTGACTGGACCAAATGCGAAAGTGAGGATGACTGTAGGGGCCCCAGGGCCTGTGGAAGGACGTGGAAAGGGTTCTAGCTTCCTCTCCCCACTTGCAGGTATCATAGCAGGGGGCCCAGAGCGCTGGCTAGTGCTGGCTGAAGGGAAGAACAGTGACCAGCTGGTGGATGTGCTCCTGGAGGAAATTGGCATGGGTCTGCTTCGGGAGAAAGACTTCTTCCCTGGCCTGGTAGGGGAGTCCCCGAGCCAGAGGCCATCTAAGATTCTGGGGGAACTGTAGAGCACATTCCTATTTATAAACAGGGCAATAGTGGGGTCCAATCATGTGCTGGCACCTGCCTTTCAGGGCTTTGGGGACGCCATCCCCCCCTTCCTTCGGTTTGATGGCCCTGTGAAGAACAAGAAGCCAAGCAAGAAGGAGGTGGTAAACCTCCTTAAGGATGCCTGGAAGGAACGCATTGCAGAGGAGCAGGTCAGCTCGCGTAGATTAGCAAGTGCTATTTCTGCGAAACCTCAGATCCAGTTTAAAGGAGTCCCCTCAAGATGGCAGGGTACAGGGTGGGGGCTAGAAGCCTGGGACACTCTGACCAAGCGTTCCCCTCTCCCTGCAGAAGGAGTCATTTCCAGATTTCTTCTTCAATTTTCTGGAGCGTCGCTTTGGGGTCAATGAAGCCATGGCCTGGGCTTACACCATTTTTGAAAATATCAAGCTCTTTCGTTCCAGTGAGATCATGAATCAGTTCTATGCGGTATTGATGGGAAAGGTGAGCTTTGGCCTAGGCCCTACCTGTTATCCTCAGGGAAATAGAAAGGGCTTTTGTCCCCAGCACAGAATGGCCCTGCCACTATTCCAAATAGCATATTAGTAACTGCTTCACTCATTGTAGAATTTGGAGAGTGTATATATCAATCAAAAAGAGACACTGTCCCATCTGCTGAAGGAGTTGATAAGCGTTGACACTCAGAACGAGGGATCAATCACCATGGAACAGTTCAGGTAAGAGACTAACTGGTCAGACTACTGCAAACTCTAGTCCATTGTTTTGACTGGTCAGGTTCTCACATATGCAGGGAATGGGAGCCTCACAGGGAGGGCCACAGCCTCAGAGTCTGCTGTCCTCCCCAGGTATGAGAGGGAGGGAGGGAGGAGAGGGGAGAGAGGTGATGGGGGGAGAGGGGAGAGGAGAGAGAGACAAGAGTTATTTAATTCCAGACCAGCCTAGAACAAAACTGTTTCAAAACATGCCAGGCATAGTAGTGCACATTCTTAATCCCAGCATTTAGGAGGCAGAGGCAGGAGGATCTCTCTTAGTTTGAGGTCATTCTGGTCTACAGAGTGAGTTCCTGGCTAACCAGATTAACATATAGACCCTTTCTCAAAAAAAAAAAAAAATTCAAGACAAAACAAAAACGTTCAGAAGACTAAGGCAGGGGGATCATTATGAGTTCAAGGACTCTCAAAAAGAAAAAAAAAAAAAAACTTGCAGAGGGGCTGGAGAGATGGCTCAGGGGTTAAGAGCCCTGATTGCTCTTCCAGGGGTCCTGAGTTCAATTCCCAGCAACCACATGGTGGTTCACAACCATCTGTAATGGGATCTGATGCCCTCTTCTGGTACATCTTAAGAGGGTGACAGTGTACTCATATAAATAAATCTTTAAATCAAACTGTTGAAATAATAATGGGCATGATGGCCCAGGAAGGATGGGGGGCGGGGGGGGGGGGCTGGCAATCTGTCACTCAGGCCCTGATGGCCGAGGAGGTATGGGAGAGGGCGCTGGCAGGTCTCAGTCACTCAGGCCCTGATGGAAATTCTGCTCTCCTCGTAGCACCATCCTCAAGACTAACTTTCCTCTCAAGAAGGAAGAGCAGATTCAGGAGCTGATGGAGGCAGTAGGCTGGGGTCCAGACAGCAGCAACTCAGACATGTTAAACTACCGATCTTTGTTTCATGAGGTAGGCAGGGACACCTAACTTGCCAGCCCCTTCCCTAGTCTTAAACTCTAGTCAAATGGCCTTGCCTTGCCTTCTCCCGTACCCGACGCACAGGATGAGGAAGGGCAGAGCGAGCCGTTTGTGCAGAGGCTGTGGGAACAGTATGAAAGTGAGAAGGAAGCCTACTTAGAAGAACTGAAGCAGGAGCTAGACCTGGATCCGTGAGTGGCCCTGGGCCCTGGGCCTCCGGGTGGGGCAAGTCCTGTCAGAGAGCATCTCAGGGGCTCGAGTCTCCCCAGAAACAGGTAACATGCTGGGCACTTCAGATCAGAGCTCAAACCTGCATATTCCTATCTTCCTTTCCTTGTGGGGCAGTCTTGAAGAGGTGACCCTACTGAAGATGCGTGGGACCCTGATGAACATGGATCCTACCATGGACAAGCAGACTCTGAGTGCCTACCTGAGCCAGGCCTATCAGATCCCTGCGATTGATGTGCCACTGGAGGATGAGGAGAGGCAGGGGATAATCTCGATAAAGGTTGAGACTGCGCTTGATCGACTTAGGATGGCAGACACGAAGCGTGTAGGACCACGAGAGCCAGAGCCAGCAAGCTAGAGCCAGCCCTGCCCCCCTGGCAACAGAAATACAATATCGCTAACTTTCTTCTAGTATAAAGTCTTTAATTCCTATTCTTTTCCAGGCTGGGGGGAGGCGATCTGGGCAGACCCTAAGACATGCACCACAAAGCAGAAGAACCCATTTGTGAGACTTTCTTGGTGCTAGGAGATGAGGGAACCTTCATGATTGTGTAGGGTTCAAGATTCCCAAGGTAGGAAGAGTAGGCACCAGGGAAGGCCTGGCCCTACTGTGCAGGGAAGACAGAATTGCCACTGAATGCACAAGGGATAAGTTGTTGCCGGTACTCCAAGGGCAGGTACCGCTCCACGAGCACATGCTGCGAGACTTGATCAGTCACTAGTCCCTGCCTGTGTGAGAGAAAAAGAGGCTCAAACAGAATTAGCACCAGCCCTCCCATACTCGGCCTCCCTTTTATGTGCACTTACCGTCGCATCAGCAGCACTAAGTCCTCTGGCTTCACAGTCTTACGGCCAGCATGAGCAGCAAATACCTCCAGGTCATTGCAAAGGTGCTGGAAATACTTGTCTAGGCTGCCAACAAGGTTGGAATAGAACAGACTAAAGAGTCTGCTTATGCCCTGGCACCTCTACCCACTCACATGCTCCACTCACCACTTCTCTACTATCTCAAGAGCCTTCTTCTCCACGGGCATCTTAGTGCAGAAGCTGAAGAACTTCACATAGGGGCTCAGTCCAGCCTTGTGGGGGTCTTGGCGGCGCCTAGGACCTGCAGTTTGGGTCCTGGATGGGCACTTGGCTGTCACAGACTTCAGGGGCTCTGAAGGTAGGCTGAGGACAGGAGCAGACAGGTGATTGAACTGCGGTTTGGGGAGGCCCCTATTTGAAAACAAGTCCTGCTGGCTCTGCCGAAACTGTGACAGTTGCAAATTAATTAACTTGAACTAGAAATCCAACGGGGATGAGTCGGGGGTGGGGGGGGTGGGGTTACAACACCTTTAATTCCAGCACTGAGGAATCAAGGGGCAGGTAAATCTGAGTTCGAGGCCAGCTTGGTCTACAGAGTGAGTTCCAGGATAGCTAGGACTACACAGAAACCCTGTCTCAAAAAAAACAAAACAAAACAAAAAACAAAACCAAAAAACAAAAACAGGAGGAGGAGAAGAAGGAGAAAGAGGAGGCTGTTGACAACAACTACAACCAGAAACAGCTTGGCAATAGCTTGGCCGTTCCCTGTGACCCTGTTCTCCAATATAGACCCAATACTCTAGTCAAGCCTCAACATTTATGTTGGTACCTGCTCAAGCTTGTTAAACCTCAGGTCTTGCCGGGCGTGGTGGCGCACGCCTTTAATCTCAGCACTCGGGAGGCAGAGGCAGGCGGATTTCTGAGTATACAGAGTATATAATTGTCTCAAAAAATAAAACAAAAACAAAAAACAAACCAACAAACAAAAAACCCTCAGGTCTCAAACTGGACAGTCTCTCCCCTTAGGAATCCACCCCCGCTGTCCCAGCCGACTAATGTCCTCCAGGAAGCCACCTATGATTAGATACCGACCTAGGAGCTTCCCCCTCACCTAAGCTCTTCTACACATCTCGGGTCAGGCACCAGGACAGCACACAGGCTGGAGCTGCCTGCTGTGCTTGACAATCATCTGTATAGCTATGAGGACTTAAAAGTGCACAATGCCCACTTCAGGGCACCCTCTTCCCAACAACTGGGGTTTCTTACACTGCAACTCCAGGTGACGGGGGTGGCTGTGCAGCTGGGAGTGAGTCCCGTGTGCTGGAGGATAATTCTCCATTTGCTGTAGAGAAAGAGTTGTGTCACAGAGGGTCAGGCTCAGCCACTTCACACAGCTGTGAAGGCCTAGTCTCGCTCTCTTAATTCCTACGGGCGCCCTCATAGAGCACTAGTTAAGTGACTGACCCTTACCGGCCCCATGGCCCCTCAAACTACCAGTTCCCAGAAACAGCCCGGGACAAATTTTCTTCTGTAAGACAGGAACTAAGGGGCTGGTGAGATGGCTCAGTGGGTAAGAGCACCCGACTGCTCTTCCAAAGGTCCTAAGTTCAAGTCCCAGCAACCACATGGTGGCTCACAACCATCCGTAACAAGATCTGGCGCCCTCTTCTGGACTGTCTGAAGACAGCTACAGTGTACTTACATATAATAAATAAATAAATCTTTAAAAAAAAAAAAAGCTAGTGACACTGATACCTACGCTAGGCCTCTTACCTGGCCCAGCAGAAGTTTCCTCAGACCCTGAAGGTCCTTCTTGATCCTTGGGCTCCGCAGCCTCGTTGGATCCCACTGCTTCTCTCGGTTCTGCAGGCTGAGGCTGTGGCTCCAGGAAGGGGAAAGGAGAGGCAGCAGAGCCAGTTCTGCTCACTGAGGGGAGGGCAGGCAGCACTGATTCAGACTCTCCTGGCCCCACCACCATTCTACTCTTGGGGAAAGGAGGGACTCCTGGGCTGGAGTTCTGGGGCACAGATAAGAGTTGGAGGAAGGAAATGTCTACGCTAACTCTGGCACTGGCTAAGCTGGCTCCCAGTCAGCCGCCCCTCATACTCACTCCGGCTTTGCAGCCTGGTCCCCGAGCTTGGTGGGCCCACAACTCTTTCAACATCTTCAACCCCAGGGCGAGAAGGGCTGGGCAGAGAATGTTTCCCACTAAGGGAAAAGGCAGCCAAGGACTGTGAGAAAGGCTGTGTGTCTTCCAAGCCTACATCCATTGGCAGAGCAGCAACAGGTATTCTGTGACTGTCACCTGGAGATCAAGAGGCAGAGAAATTCTGTATCCTAGGTCCACCTGCTAAAGCTGGGGACTGGAAAGGGCAGGCAGTGAAACTTCAGGGCTTCTCTAAGGAACTTCCAGAAGGAGGTAAACCTGCCTTCTAAGCCTGTTACCTTCCCTCGCCCTCTTTGCTAGGCTGCTCTTCCTGGTCCTTCCTCTGACACCTCAGCCTGTACACCTTGCTCATAGCCCCTAAAACTGATGGCTCATGCCTCAGCCATCTATATTCTCTGCTCAGCACCATCCTCAAACATGAACTTGTCCTCTGGAACAAGGCTCCCAGGTTAGTGCTAATTGGTCATAAAACCTGTTTTCCCCACTCGTCTTCTAACAAGCACCAGCCCCTATAGTAGACCCTTTTCTCCCACCCTTGGCCCTGCAGTTCAAGAATATTAAGTAGTAAAGCCACAGAGACACTAAGGCTAGACCCACTCTGGGAGTTAGTCTTTCTCTTTTTTATTTACTTCCAAGATAGGGTTTCCTCTGTGTAGTCGTGGTTGTCGTGGAGCATGCTCTGCAGAGCAGGCTGGCCTGGAATTTGCAAGAGCATGGGAGGCTCCAACGCCTGGCTACAATGGCTCTCCTTGGTTGTTACCTTTAGCTGCATCTGGAATTAACTAAAATCCTAATGACTGGGCACACCTGTTAGGGTTTTTGTTGTTGTTGTTGTTTTGGTTTGTTTTTTTTTTTTCCCTTAAATCATTTGATGTGGGAAAACCCATTTCTAATCCAGATCTTTGAGGTGGGAAGATCCACTTTTTTGTTTGTTTGTTTGTGAAGACCCACTTTTAATCTGGCCCACATCTTCTGCTGGCAGCCTATATAAAGGTGAAAGAAAAGCCCGGCAGTGGTGGCGCACGCCTTTAATCCCAGCACTTGAAGGCAGAGGCAGGTGGATTTCTGAGTGTGAGGCCAACCTGGTCTACAGAGTGAGTTCCAGGACAGCCAGGGCTACACAGAGAAACCCTGTCTCTATAAAACTTGCTCTCTGCCTGTTTGCTCTCACTCTCGGTAGCAGGACTATTCCTTCTCAGTCAACAGAGCCTGCTTATTTGAGATGCCAGCACATACTAAAGACCGGCTTAGACATCCAGCCTGTGGACTTAAACTGCTGGATTCTTGGACTTTCCATTGGTAGACAGCAATTGTTGGCTATCTGGACCACAGCCTGTAAGCCATTCTAATAAATCCTTCCCCTTACACCCACACTCACTCACTCACTCTGTAAGTTATGTTCCTCTAGAAAACCCTAATAGACCAAAGTCCCAGGTAAGTAGTTTGTGAGGAAAACAGAAATTCCTCGATGCCTGCTCAGGCTCACAGAGCATCCCTGACCTCATCAGATGCAGAGCAAGCCTGAGTTCAGTCTCCTGTCTGTCATAGAGTCCGTAGCTTCTCCCTAAAGCTAGAGGAGATTAAAACCTTACCTGGAAGAGCAGAGTCTAAGGAATTGTCTTCCAGATCCTGCAAAAGAGCACCAGCATTCACAAGCTGGCGGATGGGACGTCTTCGAGCCAGACCAGGTCTCTCCACTGTCTCTGGCTGACCAGGTAGAACAAAGGTGAGATTGAAGGAGCTGTTAAGATGGAAGCAGACACAAGGAAAGCCTGAGACACAGCTTCCCCAAAGGGACTTATCTCTTAGAATCTGGTGACCATACTGTATAAACCCCAGAACAGGGGACAGTACCTGGCCAAGGATGAAACATCAGCACTCCTACTCCTACGCGGCTCTATCAGGTTCCATCAAGAAAACGTAAGAAAGAGAATCCACAGTGAGTTACCCAAGCCTATGAAAGCTCTCTTAGGTCTTTCCTACATCCCAAGCGGAGAGAAAATAGCTCAGGTGTATGCTAGATCTCACCTTGGGAGAGAGGCAACCCCTGGTTCACTTCCTGCTGAAATACTGATAATCTCAGTTTTTGCTTCCTTTTGCCAGGGGCTGTTAGACCTGGAGCCAGGGTTGAGGGGGGCTCCAGTTCAGGAAGGTGTAGCTCCAGGCTGTAAGGATGAAGTTTATCTCAAACATGTCAGGAAGCCCAATTTTAGTTTCTGGGGATCCCAAGTGGTGGCTCAGCCTATGAGGGAAATTCACTGTGTACCTTCCCCGACTGCTTTCCCGTCTGGAGGACCGGGCCACTTCTGGTACTTGTGCTGGCTTCACCACTGGGTCTGGCATCACAGTGGAAGATTCTGGGGCTATAGAATTAGCAAGAAAAGGGTGGAGCTGACCAAGAAGGACATCATAGGTCTGACTGTTGGACTAGCACCAACTTTAACTGGCAGGCTGACACCCACTTACCGGTTAGTAAGATATTCCTTAGCAGCGTCCGGGGTGTCTGTTCCTCCAGGCGCCCACGACCTTGAACACGAGTGGATCTGCCGACTGACTATGGGAACAAGCGCCACTAGTCTCTTTTTTGGCTTGAGAGCCCCTCAAGGTAGGCTTCAAAACAAAAATAGACTTTAGGGTTCTATGAAGTCGCTCGTGGAGTAGGTGGACACTCACCCTAGCTCCATGGGATTGCTTCCTAGCACTTGTCTGTGTTTGGCTACCCTGCCTGTTAGAGTATGGCGTTTGAGACCGTCTTCTTTGTGCACTGTGTAAAAAAACAAAAACAAAGCATCCTGCCCTGAGATTTCTGTAGGAAGAGGGGGTAAGGACTGGAGGCACAGATGTGTGTTTGCCTTCACAAGGGGTTGTGGTTAAAAAGCTTTCCTTTAGGGGCAGGGACCCAGAAACCACTTGTACCTTCCATGGTCCCCAGCAAAGAGGGGGATGAGGGGTAACCCTGAGGCACAGATGGACTGACTGATCCAGCGGGATGAGGGTAAGTCTAGCAGAATAACAACAGCAGATGAGTGGAGGTTGGTCACAGAGGTTACAAATCGGAAGAGCATCCCGTCCCGCCCCAGAATAACAATCCAAGTAGGAAATTTTTTTTTTTTTTTTTTTAGTTTTCCGAGACTGGGTTTCTCTGTGTAGCCGTGGCTGTCCTGGAACTCACTCTGTAGACCAGGCTGGCCTCGAACTCAGAAATCAGCCAAGTAGGAAATTTAAGTTACTTTTAACTTTTAACCTTCCAAGTTGTCATCAAGGTGTGACATTAAGCATACCCCAGCCCTTTTGTGTTCCGCAGGCTTCCACCTCATTACTCACAGGCCTAAAACATAGCCGGAGGGCAACGGCCTCCAAGCCTAGCATCCGAAGTTCAAGGACCTGAACCCACGTGCTGGAAGGTCAGAGCTGACTCTATGAGTGTCAGTACACACACACACACACACACACACGCGCACACACACACACACACACACACACACACCCCGACAGTAAATAAACACATAATGGCCCGTCTTGAATTAACAAGGGCCCGGTAGGACCAACACGTTAATCCCAGCTACCAGGGAGGTTAGGGAAAGAGGATGGGGAGTCCAAAGCCTGTCTGGGCTAGTTTCAAGCCACACCAAGGCAACTTCTTGAGATCCTGTGGCAAAGAAATACAGAAAGGGCTGGAGATGACGCACAGTGGTAGGGTGCTTAATTAGCAGGCATAAGATCCTAGGATCAACCACTAATACTTTGGAGAATAAAAGAAAACACCTTGGGCTGGAGAGATGGCTCAGCGGGTAAGAGCACCCGACTGCTCTTCCGAAGGTCCTGAGTTCAAATCCCGACAACCACATGGTGGCTCACAACCATCCATAACAAGATCTGGCGCCCTCTTCTGGAGTGTCCGAGGACAGCTACAGTGTACTGAACATATAATAAATAAATAAATCTTTAAAAAAAAAAGAAAAGCAAAAAACCACCCTATCATGAACGAGTCTCCACTTGGAAAGAATGGCATTCTTCCAGACTGGTGGATGCCAACTTCCGTACCTTCTGCTCACAACCCTCCTTAAGGTTCACTTCCCAAAGTCAGGTCAAAGTCAGGACTACACAGAGGAACATTGTCTCCTCTAAAACCCAAAAAACAAAAACAACAACAAGAAAGAAAGAAAGAAAGAAAGAAAGAAAGAAAGAAAGAAAGACAGAGAGAGAGAGAGAGAGAAGAAAGAAAGCATCTTTCAAAGAAGAAAAAAAAGAAAGAAAGAAAGAAAGAAAGAAAGAAAGAAAGAAAAGCAAGCAAGCAAAGCATCTTTCCAGTTCCTGCCCCCCGACCTGCCATGGGAGCCTCAGAGAGTAGGACTGTGTGTGTTGTGAAAGGTGAAGTCACCTAGAAGCAGGGGTAGATGTCACCACAACCTTGGTCTGGGGCTGAGTGAAACAGGCTAGAAAACACAGAGCCTTGCCCTCTGCTCCTAGAGATCCACCACCGTTGTGAGACTCTGCGGTCTCACCCTGGAGCATACGGTGGGGTACAAAACAGCACAGCAGAGTCCAATTTGATTAGGAACCCCGAGTCTGATCTCAGCATCTCAGACTGTACTCTGAGACGCGGTTTTCCTTTCCAGACGCAGACACCACTGCCCATTCATTCTAGTTGCTCACCGCAACACTCTTACGTACTTGATCCGAGTGCTCCGGCGTCTCATCGGAGTGCGCGAATCCGCCGTCTCCAGCACGCGCCGCAACAGCGTGCGTACAGTCGGATCGCCGTCGGAAAAGCTGAGCGCCGCCATTTCTCAAGACCCCACCCCTCCTAACTGCTCAAGCAGCAGCGAGCACCGCGTTCCCACCGCCTCTTTTGAGCCAAGTCTCGCGATGCTGCCACATGGCCCCACGGGAACTGTAGTCCAACAGCTGGGGAGCCCGGTCTGATGTGATTGTAAATTGATTTTGGAGGCGGTCTCATGTTAACTCTGGGGGAAAAGCATGCAACCAGTTAAGATCTCATGGTTTCTTCATTTAAAAAAAAAATTTTTTTAAGGCTTATAATAATCTTAAAGAACTAGGGGACTAGAAGTATGGCTCAGCGGCAAGGCCTACATGCTGCTCTTGTATAGAACCTGAACCCGTAAGGGAAGCTCATGACTGCCAGAAACACCAGTGCCCGGGCATCAGATGCCCTCTTCTGGTCTCTTCAGACACCAGGCATACATGTAGGGTCAAACCCTCTTGCCTTTACCATAGGAATACTCCGATGGCAGATGTAGGCCACTATGCTAGATTTTGATAATTTCATGTGCGTGCACGTGCGTATATACTCTTTGTTTTTGAAACAGCGTGGTGTGTAGCCCATGCTGACCTCAAAATCTCTAGATAGTCCAAGATGACCTTGAACTTCTAAACCTCCTGCTTCCATTTCTGTTTGATTGCGTTACAGGTGTTTTCTTCCTTCCTTCTTTCCGTTCTTTTTGTTTGTTTTTTAGTATAGAACAGAGTTTATTCAGGGCATGGGAAGGGGAGTTGAGGGAGTAGAGACACAGAGAATAGAGGGCGCCTGGAGAGAGGTGGGAGGGCAAGGGGGGGGAGGAGTAGGAGCAAGAGCCCATGAGCGAGAGTACAGGTGTTTTCTATTGCACCCCGTTTAAATTTCTATTGCACCCCGTTTACATTTTTATTTCTTTATTTATTTTTGAGACAGAGTTTCTCTGTATAGCCCAGAGTTTCTCTGGAACTCACTTTGTAGACTCAGAAATCCACCTGCCTCTGCCTCCCACGTGCGCCACCACGCCCTTATTTTTTAGAAGCCTTGGGTTTTGTTTTGGTTCGTTTTTGTTTTTGTTTGTTTGTTTGTTTGTTTTTTGAGACAGGGTTTCTCTGTATAGCCCTGGCTGTCCTGGAATTCACTTTGTAGACCAGGCTGGCCTCGAACTCGGAAATCTGCCTGCCTCTGCCTCCCGAGTGCTGGGATTAAAGGCGTACGCCACCACGCCCGGGCGTTTGTTTGGTTTTTTTAAGACAGGTTTTGGGTTTTTTTGTTTTTTTTTGTTTTGTTTTGTTTTGTTTTGTTTTCTTTTTTTTTTTTGGTTTTTTGAGACAGGGTTTCTCTGTGTAGTCCTGGCTGTCCTGGAACTCACTCTGTAGACCAGGCTGGCCTCGAACTCAGAAATCCGCCTGCCTCTGCCTCCCAAGTGCTGGGATTAAAGGCGTGCGCCACCACGCCCGGCCCTGTTTTTGTTTTTTTGAGACAGAGTTTCTCTGTATAGCCCTGGCTGTCCTGGAACTCACTCTGTAGACCAGCTGTCCTGGAACTTACTCTGTAGACCAGGCTGGCTCAGAAATCTGCCTGCCTCTGCTTCCCAAGTACTGGGATTAAAGGCGAGTGCCACCACGCCCGGCTGTTGTTTTGTTTTGAGACAGGTTTTATGAAGTCCAGGTTTGCCTCAGACTTTCCACGCAGCAGATGATGACCTTGAAGTTGTGATTCATGCCTGTGGTTGCTGGGATTTGAACTCAGAGCCTCGGGAGAGCAGTCAGTGTTCTTAACCCCTGAGCCATCTCTCCAGCCCCCTTGAGCGACCCATGGCTTGTCAGATTTTCTTTGGCAGTCACAAGGGGAACAGATGTAGAGGACACAAGATTAGAAGCAGAGACATGCAATATGATTCTTCTCTTTCACTAGAGATGCCAATCCAGAGGATAGGTAAGGCAGAGCTGGGGAGAAATTGTGCACTTTGCTTTTGGTGCTGAAGACCAGGCACAGTCCCTTTCCTGTTACCTACAGAGCAATACTTTCAACTTACTAGATAGTATTTGAATGTCCATGACTATATGTTAAAGGCCATTTATGTCCTGAAGGTAGAGTCAAATTGAGCATCTTCTTTCATGCTTTGTGGGTTTGAATGTGATCCTTCCTCACTCAAGTTAAAAAGCCAAGCATGAGCAGGGCAGTGGTGGCACAGGCCTTTAACCCCAGCACTTAGGAGGCAGAGACAGGCTGATTTCTGAGTTCGAGGCCAGCTTGGCCTACAGAGGGAGTTTCAAGACAACCAGGGCTACACAGAAAAACCCTGTCTTGAAAAACCAAAAATAAATAAATAAATAAAATACCAGGCATTGTGTCCCATGCCTATAATGGCAGTGCTAGTGGTAGAGACAGGTGCATCCCTGCAGCTAACTGGCCAGCCAGCCTAAAATGAAAAGGCCAAGGGCCTTGAGGAATGAATGATACCCAGAAATTGACACTCACTGGCACACATATGAACATGCATAAATGCAAACATTACTCCCCCACACTCTCACACGTGATATATGTATAAACATATCTCCCATTACTTTTAATGTTTTTTAAATTAATAAATGTGAAAAATATTATATGATATTTATACATTGGTTTGTTGTTGTTGTTGTTGTTTTTTTTTTTTTTTTTTTTCGAGACAGGGTTTCTCTGTGTAGCCCTGGCTGTCCTGGAACTCACTCTTTAGACCAGGCTGGCCACGAACTCAGAAATATGCCTGCCTCTGCCTCCTAAGTGCTGGGATTAAAGGCGCATGCCACCAATTGCCTTGAATGTGTTTTCCCTTCACTGTCTGGCACATTGTAAGCAGCTAGTAGGGACTTGGTTTAGGTCAGTGAGTCCACGTAAGAGGTAGCTGAGAGTCGGGAGAGTGCTCCCAATATAAGAAATTGACTCCAGAAGTTCTTCTGGGAGGACTCGGGTTTCCTCTAGGCTAAAGAATGCAGTCCACTCCAAGGTACTGGGGGTCGGGGGTGGGGTGGGGTGGTTTTTATAGCAAGCTGCAGAACCTCATTCAAATCCTGGTCTGCAGGAACTCCACCTCTCCTTTAGGCGGCGCTGCAGCCCGCGGCCGCACCAAAACGTTCTTCTGAGGCATCATGGAACTTGTAGTCTTTGTGTTCCTATACCCAGAGCGCTTGCGCTCACCAGGCACGCGCCCGGTACCATCAGGATTCCGGATCCTTGTGAAGGGTAGACCATGCCATTACGTTCCATTCGAATACATTTTTCCCTTTCGCTTAGGACGAGCTTCATCTGGAAAATAATCGACTCTGAACAGGATATCGCGGTGTCCGGGAAAGCGGCCGGAATAAGCCCGCCCCGTCCCGGAAGTGAGAGGCTTCTGGCGCGGTGCATTGTGGGGGGCGTAGTCCTCCTTTCCAGGCGGTCCTTCGCGGCGTCCCCCGGGCCGACTCCGAAGCGCAGGCGGGCGGCCGGGTGGGTAGCGCGGCGCGGGCGGTCCGCAAGCATATTCTGGGCACGGGGCCTCGGCCCGGGACGACTGCGCCGGGCGGCAATAGTGAGAGGCCTCTGAGAGCCTCGCGCGGCGCCGCCCGTCGAGGAGCTGAGGCAGGGGCCAGACCCGGCCGTCGAAGAGCTCGAGAGGCCGGTGGGCCGGGCCGCGCGTCGCAGCCATGCCTGGCTTTACGTGCTGCGTACCGGGCTGCTACAACAACTCACACCGGGACAAGGCGCTGCACTTCTACACGTTTCCCAAGGACGCTGAGCTGCGGCGCCTCTGGCTCAAGAACGTGTCCCGTGCTGGCGTCAGTGGGTGCTTCTCCACCTTCCAGCCCACCACGGGCCACCGTCTCTGCAGCGTCCACTTTCAGGGCGGCCGCAAGACCTACACGGTGCGCGTTCCCACCATTTTCCCGCTGCGTGGCGTCAATGAGCGCAAAGTAGCTCGGAGACCTGCGGGAGCTGCGGCAGCCCGCCGTAGGCAGCAGCAGCAGCAGCAACAACAACAGCAGCAGCAACAACAGCAGCAGCTGCAACAGCAGCAGCCGTCTCCGTCCTCCTCCACTGCCCAGACCACCCAGTTGCAGCCGAACCTGGTGTCTGCCTCTGCAGCCGTTCTTCTTACGCTTCAGGCCGCCGTAGACAGCAACCAGGCTCCGGGATCCGTGGTTCCCGTGTCCACGACTCCCTCGGGAGATGATGTGAAGCCCATCGACCTCACAGTGCAAGTTGAGTTTGCAGCTGCTGAAGGGGCAGCCGCCGCTGCCGCCGCCTCAGAGCTAGAGGCTGCTACGGCTGGGCTGGAGGCCGCTGAGTGCACTCTGGGCCCTCAGCTGGTGGTGGTAGGGGAAGAGGGCTTCCCTGACACTGGCTCCGACCACTCGTACTCCTTGTCGTCGGGTACCACGGAGGAGGAGCTCCTGCGCAAGCTGAACGAGCAGCGGGACATCTTGGCCCTGATGGAAGTGAAGATGAAGGAGATGAAGGGTAGCATCCGCCATCTGCGTCTCACCGAGGCCAAGCTCCGTGAAGAACTTCGAGAGAAGGATCGTCTGCTTGCCATGGCTGTCATCCGTAAGAAGCACGGCATGTGAATGGTTCCCCCCAGAAACCTGCAGAATTCGTGACTCCTTCCAGCCCAAGGAATCCTCAGGCAAATGTTGTACTCCCCAGTATTCCGGTTGACAGTGCTGAGGTTTAGGACAGCGGGACTCCAGTTGGTCAGTTGGCACCTTCTTTCGTCTCCTCGTGAAGTAAGAGTTGGGGACTTCAGAATCTGGTGACACCAGCAGTTATGACTTTGTCTCTCACTCCCCAGTTTATGTTGCAGATTCTGGTTATACACAGGCTTCAGAACCATTGAACTTGGAACTTACCCTGGAGGGGGTGCGGATGGAACTCTTAAGGGAATGTGGATTTGAGGAAACCACATCTTAAGGTTGGCCAGCAATCAGAGACAGCTTTGCTGTGTGTAGTGATAAGAGATCTCAGTAACATCGTTTCTCCTTTCCATGCTACCCGGTTCAGGTGCAGCCTGTGATTCTGATGGGGACTAGCTGATCTGTGCCTCTGTCTCTTAGGACCTCTCTACCCAGAAGGTCATTTATGAGAGGGCTCTGGGTGACTTGCTGATGGAGATCCAGCTCACCAGGGACTTAGGTTTATCTCGTTATGTTTGCTACTGGTTACAAATTCTATTTTCTGTACAATTAGACTGAAGTTTTCACTGTGTTTGGCAAAACAAATTAAACAAAAAAAGTAAGGTTTTTATTTGGGTTTCGACTTTTTTTTTTTTTTTTTAATTAAAGCTAAGTGTCCTTGAAATGTGGGGATATAGGTCTTGGCCTATTTGAAGGACAGGCTAGCCCAGAAAGTAGAGATGCTTTAAACAACTGGACCCGGTTTCTCCATAAAGCACATAGGTCTTCATAAAGTTCCTTGTTCAGGGCACACAAAGAGTTTGGAAGCTGCACGAAAGGCCCTGGTTTGTCCATCATTGTTTCTCTGGATTGTTGTGTATGTGTACATACATCAATGTATGTAGGAAGGGGGTGCATGCCAGAGGTTCTATACAGCCCTTTCTTTTTCTGGAGACAGGGTCTACTTGGGGTTGGTGACTTAGCTGATTGGTAGAGCACTTGGCTAGCAAGCACAAAAAGCCCTGGGTTCAGCCCTCAGTTCTGGAAAGGGCGGGTGGGGTGGGGGTGTCTTCTCACTTGCTTGGGTCTCACCCAGAGATAGGCCATATGGCCAGCCAGTAAGTCTCAGGGAATCTGTGTGTGTGCCTCCCAGTGCTAGGATTACAAGTTTGCATCACCATGCCTATGTTTTGTTTTGTTTTTGTATTACATGGGTTCTGTGGGTGTGCTTGCAAGGGAAGCACTTTCCCAACTCAACTATCTTCCCATCCCTTCCCTTGACTTTTTAAGCCAAAAGGTGAAAAGGAAGTGGGAATTGTTTTGTTTCTCTAGATTCTTTTTTTTTCCCTTTGGTTTTTTATGAGACAGTGTTTCTATAGCCCTGGCTGTCCGGGAACTCACTTTGTAGACCAGGGTGGCCTCAAACTCAGAAATCAGCCTGCCTCTGCCTCCCGAGTGCTGGGATTAAAGGCGTGCGCCACCATGTCCGGCGTTCATCTAGATTCTTGATAGTTTTAATTTCCTTTAGGAGTGGTGGGGAAGGGTTGAAACGGGGTCTCTCTCTGTAGCCCTGGGTAGTCTGGAACTCAGTTGGTATGCCAGGCTGGCCTCAAACTCAGAGATGTACCTGTCTCTGACTGAGATTAAAAGTGTGTACCACCATGCTGGACTTAATTTCCTTCTTGAATTCTCATCTACAGTTGAAGTTTGTTTACCATTTCACCTCTTGGGACATGTAGTGTCTGGAACATATGTGGATGTAATTAATAAACCAGTGAAGTCCAGAACTAGAAGCAGCCTCGGCTCTTTCAGGCACCAGGGACTCTTGTTACAGATACATTCATTTCCGTATACCTTCATTGTGAAAGAGGTAGGTGAGCAGAGGGCATTAAGGAATTGGTTTGTAATCCCTACACTGGTTTGGCTGCCTCAGTCTTTAGATTGGACAGGTAAGATGGCATTTTTATCTATATTTGTAAGTAATTCAGCTCAAAGCTAATGGGGAGACGTGAGTGACTTTCTTTTTTTGTTTTGTTTTCTTTTTTTGTTTGTTTCTTTTTTTTGTTTGTTTTTTGGTTTTTCGAGACAGGGTTTCTCTGTGTAGACCTGGCTGTCCTGGAACTCACCCTGTAGACCAAGCTGGCCTCAAACTCAGAAATCTGCCTGCCTCTGCCTCCCGAGTGCTGGGATTAAAGGTGTGCGCCACCACGCCTGGCAGGATGTACTCTTTGACTATTTTTTTTAAAGGTTTATTTATTATATGTAAGTACACTGTAGCTGTCCTCAGATACTCCAGAAGAGGGCATCAGATTTTGTTACGGATGGTTGTGAGCCACCATGTGGTTGCTGGGATTTGAACTCAGGACCTTTGGAAGAGCAGTCGGTGCTCTTAACCACTGAGCCATCTTGCCAGCCCCTCTTTAACTATTGATTCATCTTTCTAGCTCTGTAGATGCCTTTTAACATTACCTGTTTCTGTGACTGTTGGGACATGCGTGAACTCTATTTCCTTAGGCTCTGGCTCTGTTAAACTTGACTATGACGGTAAGCTGAACTGTACCCAAAACACCAGGGTCTACTTCCCTTTTTGTCCTTTGGCTCTGAGTTGGGAAATGGGTCTTGAGAAAGCTGCAGTATTAGCCGGGTGTGGTCGAGCATGCCTTTAGTCCCAGCACTTGGGAGGCAGAGGCAGGCGGATTTCTGAGTTCGAGGCCAGCCTGGTCTACAGAGTGAGTTCCAGGATAGCCAGGGCTATATAGAGAAACCCTGTCTCGAAAAAAACCAGCCAAACAAACAAAAAGAAAGCTGCAGTATGTGCTGTATAGGTGCCCAGTTTAGGGATAAGCTGCATTGGCCTCTTAGGGTTAGCTCTGGCTTGTGATCAGGTGGTGAAAACACAGCAGTGCATTTTCAGGCCACCAACCAATACCCTTCCCTTGGAGTGGGGGCTTCTCTCTCCAGCCTGTCCTTGAGTTCCTGGTCTTCCAAAGGACAGATGCTGTCACCTTGGTTCTTTTGAACCCATTAAGCAACATTCCCTGGATCCTTCCTCCTGCCTCATGACTTGCTTGTGTTTTGTTTTCTTGGTGGGGTCAGACTCCAGATGTGTCACCAACAGGGTAACATGGAGTTCTTAGTGACCAAGCAAAGTGGTCTGGATAGACAGAGGATTTTTTTTTCTCGTTTTTTGTTTGTTTGTTTGTTTGTTCGTTTTTCCAGACAGGGTTTCTCTGTGTAGCCCTGGCAGTCCTGGAGCTCACTCTGTAGACCAGGCTGGCCTTGAACTCAGAAATCTGCTGCCTCTGCCTCCCAAGTGCAGAGATTAAAGGCATGTGCCACCACTGCCCAGCTTAGATAGGGGCTTTAATCAAGAAGCTTAGCCTAGTTTTATCAGTCATCTCCAGGAGGTGGGGTGAGGCTAAAAGGGCAAAACAGAAGTATTAAAGAGTCTTCTGGCTAGGAAGATAGAGTTAGGGGTGTTTGCAGCCATTTTCCTTTACCATGGTTCTCTGGGTTGGTAGCAGAGCCATTTGCCCAGCACAGGCCCGATGGAGAGGCCTTGAGGCCTTACTTCAAATATTTGTGTCACCCAGGAAATTGAAAAGGATATTGAAAGTAAAGGGGAGGGGGTGGGAAGATTATTTACAGTCTGGCCATTTAGGAAAATTACGTTGCACCAGTTATCTTTCAATAAAAATTAAAGTTGGAGGGTGAGCTGGCTCAGTGGGTGAAGCATCTTCTCTCTAAACCTGAGAATCTGATTTCAAGGCCCTCCTGGTGGAAGAACTGACTCCAGAAAGCTGCTTCTCTCCTCCACACCCATGACATCCCTCCTCAACACAAATAAACAAACAAACATAGTTGTCCTGTCTGCTGCAACAAAACAAGTAAACCTGGAAATTCAAAAAAGAAAACCCTCACGATTCTGTTTTTAAAAATACCTCTCTGTACACGTGAGGTTAACCCCTCCAACTATGGGCCCACGGATGAGTGTTTAGAGTTTCAATAAAAACCTAGTTACCTTCCAACCAACTTTGGGGTAAGTGGCTTCCTCTGAGACACAGCTAACTCATGAACAAGAGAGGAGTAGGCTTCGCCCCCGTGGGTTGATGCTAGAGGAGCAGAGCTGGTAGCCAGGGCGCCTAAAGGGAGTAGGCTTTGGACTAGGGGCCTAGGGAGGGGCTGTTGGGACAAGCCAGCCAGCTCCAAGCTAAACCAGGCTCCCATGGAGGCGGGGTCAGGCTCCATCGGCCACATAAACTTGGGCGGGGCCAGGCCAGCTGGGACCCAGCTACAACCGAGACCTGATCCTTGCCTGGCGCCAACTCCGTGTTCCAGAGGCTTCCGCTAGACCACAATTCTCAGGGGCTCACCCGGACCGCCTCCCTCCCTAACTTAGCCTCTCCTCCCGCGCTGCGAGCCGTGGCTGCGCCTCTGCGAATGGCATTCTGGGAAATGTAGTTCTAGCTAAGATCACTAAGGCGTATAAGGAGCACATTGGGACTACGTTTCCCTGAGTGCAGCGGGACGGGCGAGGGAAGGCAAGGGGGAAGGGACAGTCGGTCGCAGACCGCGCTGGGTTGCCGCCGCCGCTGCCGCCATCGTGCCAGCCCCACGGGTGAGTGTTGGGGCCAGCGCTCCGGGGCGGGGGCTGGGCCGCAGGAGCCGCGCTCTAGGCCGTCGGGAGCTTCTGCTTCGAGGCCCTGGGAGGCCCCTCCCCTCTTCACACCCCCACGGCGGCCCGAAGAGGCACGGGGCCCGCACCATGTGTCGCGCGCGGCTCCGCCTACCGCGGATTGTCTGCGGCCGCGGCCGGGGGAATGCTGAGAGCCTGACGGACGGCTGTCCGGGCCACCCTGTGTCTTGGCTGATGGCCAGATCTTTTTCTCTTGTCCGGACGATCAGGATAGCTCTCAGGGCCCCGCCCTGTGTGGCCTTGCCTGGCTTGCTCGAATCCTGCAACCTCTGCAGGCAGGTTGGCGGGCCGATCCCAGACCCACGTCCCACCACCCGCCGGCGAAGATCCGGGGATGGGCAACGCCACCCAGCTCGCTCCAGAGCCAGCATGGGTAAGGGTTGCCCTCCTGCCGCTGCTGGGGCTTGGGACCATTGCCCGGTTCCAAACCATAGCCCGGCTAGGATGTAGGTGAACGCTTCTCTGCTTGATTGCCTGCTGGGAGTGCACGAAACTTAACCTCTACCTCGGTGGAACCGGTGCTGCAGTGTCCAGCATGGAGGACAAGGGCAGGGATTCTGGGGTGGGAGGGGATGCCTCGTGGGACTTTACCTCTAGCTAGTCCTGGAAAATATGGACCTAGTATCTTTGGAGAAGCAGCTCCAATCTTATTCATGACTAGACTCCAGCTCTGGGGTGGGTTGTGTGAGCCTCCAGTGTTTTTGTTAGATTTCTCAGGGCCTAATTCTGAAGTACGTTAGAACCTCCTAGAGTTAGCAGGAAGATGACTCCTTACTAAAGTGATGAGGTCGGATTTAATTCCTGAAGAAATGGACTCCATGCTTGAGGTTTTTGAGCCCAGAGAAGGTGGAAGGGGCCTTGTGCTTATGGCTCTGGCTTAGACTGGTTTTGCCTTTTGAAGTTGTTTTGTAGATCTAGAAGTCACGATGTCTGCTTTCTCTTCACGTGTGCCAGGGCTGCCTGTGAACAGCCAGGAAGCTGGTTGGGTCTTGAGAAAGTGCCTTAGCAATGGCACCCCAGGTCATCCATCACCTTGAGTTCCTGGGGATGTAGTGTATTTGACTAGTTACTAGTAAGCAGACTTTGAGAATGCACTTCTGTTTTGAGTGATGATTAGGGACTAGTGGAGAAAAGCTCCCAGGACTTGGCAGAAAGCATCTCTTGTCAGGTTGGATTCTCTGGTCTGTTGCTGGCTTCTGTGTCACAGTTCTTAAAAGGCCTAAGAGGTCCTGAAGACCTGGGCAAACAGAGTGTCCAGTCTCTTAGGATGACTGACTGACTTAGGGCCAGAAAGCTGGAAAGCCACTGTCTTTAGCGCCCCCTGCTTCCTGAATATTTCCTCAGTACTGTTGCTCTGGTTTTCACTTGATTTTTTTTTTTCCCCCTCCAGTACAGTTCCCTGTTCATTCTCCCTAGTCAAAGGCCACAAGCAAAGATTGGTCAGCTCTCACCAGGGCCTACCTTCTATGGACTGACTCAGCTTCTTAATCTCTATTATAGCTGGTAAGCACATGGAAGTAAGACTTAGCCAATAGGCTCTGGAGAGACTCCCTGGTGTGCTAAGCTAAGCAGTCGGGGAAGGACTATCCACAGAACATATAAGGTCAAAGAAGTAGGAGCCACTTGGAACTAAAAGCAGCTGTTTCCAGACTTTTCTTGGAGACAGGGATGTAACTCAGTTGATAGATTTCTTGTTTGATCACTAGCACTGAATAAACTGGGTATGGTGGTACAAGCTTGCAGTCCAGTTTACTTAGTTACCATCATAGAGGTAGGACCATGAGGATCACAAGTTACATCTTCAGCTGCATGGGAAATTCAAGGTCAGCCTGGGATACATGAGACCCTGTCTCAACCAACTCCAGCTTGTCTGGGTTTTAGATGAGTTATATTTATGGCTGTAGATCAGCTTGCATATTCCAAGCTTTTGGGTGGTGTGTGCATAGGCGATCTCTCTCTCTTCTCTCTTCTCTCTCTGCCTCCCTCTCCCCCTCTCTCCTCTTTTCATAGTGTTGGGTAGGAATCAAACCTTAACTTTATAAACACTAGGCCATGTATACTTTTGCACCTTCAGGATCAAAAAGATAGTGTTCAAGAAATTTGGGTTTCTCCTTATTCCTTAAAAGTTCTCAGGAGCCGGGAGGTGGTGGCGCACACCTTTAATCCCAGCACTTGGGAGGCAGAGGCAGGCGGATTTCTGAGTTTGAGGCCAGCCTGGTCTACAGAGTGAGTTCCAGGACAGCCAGGGCTACACAGAGAAACCCTGTCTTGAAAAACCTAAATAAATAAATAAAATGTAAATGGTGATATATACCTGTAGTCCTAGCACTTGTGAGACTGAAGGGGTGATCGAGCATTTCAGACCAGCCTGGGACAAGACCCTGTCCTCAAAAACAGCATTGATAATAACAAAAACCATTTAGGTCCTCAACCCTAGGGCTGAATGACCCCTTCACAGGGTCGATCATCAGAAAACACAGCATTTCAGTTTATAACCGTAGCAGTTACAGTTATGAAGTAACAATGAAAGTTGTATGGTTGCGGGTCGAACACACCACGAGGGACCTTATTAAAAGGTCTTGGCAGTAGGAAGGTTGAGAATCACTGCTTCAGAGTAAGAGAGAGAGAGAGAGCGCGAAGTGGGTAAGGATGTTTGCTCCTGAAGACACTAGCTTGAATCCTCAACACCGATGTTAAAGCCTGGCCAAACTCTTAGAACTTCAGCATGGTCAGAAGCAGACAGGAGCTTTGCTGGTGCTTGCTGGCTGTCAGCCTGGCTCCACCCAAGAGCACGACCTCTGATGGTTTCTTTTGACCTTTAGGCACGCATCTTTGCCCAAGGGTCATGCAAAAGATTCCGGTAATCTTATCACTTGGTGAGTGGCCGGAGGCTGGAGTTCAAGGACCAGGCAAAGGGTGGCACACGTCTCCTTAATCCCAGCACTTGGGCAGAGGCAGATGGATCTCTAGGCTAAGACCAACCTGGTCTGTAGTTCAAGTTTAGGACACAGAAATCTTGTCTCGAAAAACAGATACAGTTCAAGGACAGTCAGTACTATATATAATAAGGCCATGTCTCAAAATAAGCTTCAGGATTCCCTTAGTAGGATATTAGCATTTTATTTGACAAGAGCAAGGTTTGTTTTGTTTTGTTGTGTGTGTGTGTGTTTTTTTTTCTCTGAGTATTCAGATTTCTGTTCCACAACCATTCTTTGGTCCTTTCTCTATGTTTGACTCTGGGATGAGGCTACAGGAGGGGAAAACAGCACAAATCCTGTCTGTTCCTGATGTTAGAGAAAGGTGTCAGTACTAAAGGTGAGGGAGTAGCGCTGGCCTTGTGTGCTGAGGGCTTCTTAGTTGGAGAGAACTTCGAGGACTCTTGATGCTGTGCAGAAGAGGGGGCTTTTAACGGGCTAGAGAGCATTGAGGGCAAAACTTTAGTGGGTCCACCTGCCTCTCCAGTGACTGGCAAAATGCCTGGCAGGGGGAGGGTACTCTCAAAATGCCTAGGAGTGTCACAGACATTGTCTGGCCTCTCCCCTTACCTGAAATATGGGTGTGTAACATCTCACTTAACTGAGACTCCCTCTTGAGCAGCTTGATCAAGTGACAATCAGTTTTTCCTTGAAATCCATCCTGTTCTTCCGCTCCCCACCTCTGGAGTGGCCAGTCAATAAAGATAGGTTTCGAATATTTTACATTTCTTTTAAAAAATTATATATATATATATATATATATATATATATATAAATTTAAAGATTCGGCCGGGCGTGGTGGCGCACGCCTTTAATCCCAGCACTCGGGAGGCAGAGGCAGGCGGATTTCTGAGTTCGAGGCCAGCCTGGTCTACAAAGTGAGTTCCAGGACAGCCAGGGCTACACAGAGAAACCCTGTCTCGAAAAACCAAAAAAAAAAAAAAAAAAAAAAAAATTTAAAGATTCATTTTATTTTGTGTATGCCAGAATGTATCACATTTGTGCAAGTGCTAGTAAATTAGATAAGGGAGTCAGATCCCTGGAACTGGGGTTACAGGTTGTTGTGCACCACCATGTGGGTGGTGGAAACTGAACCTGGGTCCTCTGCAATAGCACTAAGTGCTCCTAACCACTGAGCTATCGCTCAGCTCTTCTTATGTATTCGTTTTGTGGTTGTGTCTGCTCACACACATATGCCATAGTATACATGGAAGTCGGGGTAGCCTGTGGGAATCTGCTCTTCTGCAACATGGATCCCGAGAATTGAGCTCAGGTTGTCAGGATTGGCCAGCACAGTGCCTTTACCTGCTGAGTCACCTCATTGCTGAGTCACCTCAGTGCTGCCCTGTACCCCTTTGTTTTGTTATTTATTTATTTATTTATTTAATGTCTGTTCAGACACACCAGAAGAGGGCATCAGATCGCATTACAGATGGTTGTGAGCCACCATGTGGTTGCTGGGATTTGAACTCAGGACCTCTGGAATAGCGGTCAGTGCTCTTAACCACCGAGCCATCTCCAGCTCCCCCTCCCCCCTTTGTTTTGTGCTCCTGGAGATTGATCTGGGGCCTAATGGGTAAAGTAGGCAAGTTCTCTACCAGTGAATTGTTTCTCTAACCCTCGTTATTTTCCACCTCAGTTGAACCACAGTTTTTATTTTGTAATTATTAACGCTGAACCATAGCTGGTCTTTGCTGCTTTGTAGCCCCCCCCCCCCCTTGATATCTCCTCTCCACCTCTTTTCAACCCCTATCACTAGATAGGAGAGAAAGAATAGAGGGGGGTGAGATATAGATCTCTGATTCTGACTTCTTTTTTCTTCTTCAAGCACAGCTACTAACAAAATGCAGCCAACCCCCCTGAATGACCACCTGCCACCAGCCTTTCCTCTCAGGGTCCTAGCATTTTCCCTCTGAAAAGTTCCCAGAATTCCAAATGTCACACAGTCGCAGAAACTATGCTATATCTGCAGCTGGCAAAAGCCACACTTCTGCTAGAGCATGAAGCATATCATAGCCAGCCGCAGGGACAGTCTGAAGTATCCCTGTACCCCACACCTGGGTTACAAAACAAGAACATAATACTATTTCTGTGGGTTTTGTTTTGTTTTGTTTTGGCTTTTTCCCCCTTTCAAACAGGGTTTACTTTGTAGCCTTGGCTGTTCTGGAACTCACTCTGTTGACTAGGCTAGGCCTTGAACTCACAAAGATGCACCTATCTCTGCCTCCAGTGCTGGGGTTAATGGGATGTGCTGTCACCACCAACATGCAGCTCTGTTTTGTTTTTTTTTTTTTTAAAGATTTATTTATTATATGTAAGTACACTGTAGCTGTCTTCAGACATTCCAGAAGAGGGCGCCAGATCTCGTTGCGGATGGTTGTGAGCCACCATGTGGTTGCTGGGATTTGAACTCTTGACCTTCGGAAGAGCAGTCGGGTGCTCTTACCCGCTGAGCCATCTCACCAGCCCTCTGTTTTTTAAAGAAATAAAATTCCAGAATTCTCACCACATCAAATCTAACCCTTTAAAGCTTTTTGTTTTGGGGTTTGTTGTTGTTGTTTGTTTTTTGTTTTTGAGCTGTATTAGCCCTGGCTGTCCTGGAACCCAAAGCAGTCTGGCCTTGCACATACAGAGATCTATGCATGCATCCCATCCCTGGCTCTCTTAACTTTTTTAAGATGGGTCTCACTTGGTTGTCCCGGCTGCCCTTTCTCATCCTCCATCCTTGGCCTCCAGGCCTGTGCTACCAATTCCAACTGAATCTCAACCTTCATAGAAACAGGAAAGCCTGCTGCCTCTGGAAGGATCTGTATGGGGCCGTATCACCTTGAGGTGGTTTCTAGTCATGGGAGAGAATGCAAGCTCGTGGTTGTCCCTGTGGTGAATCAGCTGTGAGCTACTGAGCACATGCTCAGGTATTTCACGTCCTTGGGTGCCTGGAGCTTGCTGATATGAGAAGGGAAGAAAAGCATGGGACTGTCCTTATTCCCTGTGTGTTTCTGCCATCGTGGCTCTCAGCTGCTGGGGTAACCTACTACTTCCCTGTTCATCCTGGCTATCTTTATGGGTACTCAAGTGCTGACTGTGCTGGGAGGCTTTTTTAATTTTTTAATAAGATTTATTTATTTATTATGCACACAGTATTCTGCCTGCATGTATCCTGCAGGCCAGAAGAGGGCACCAGGTCTCATCATAGCTGGTTGTGAGCCACCATGTGGTTGCTGGGAATTGAACTCTGGAAGAGCAGACAGTGCTCTTAACCTCTGAGCCATCTCTCCAGCCCTCAGGGGGGCTTTTGAGGTGAAAATAACTATACCAACCTTGTAGAACCAGTTCATTATGAGGCTCAAGTCAGAGGACACAGGAAAGAGGAAGGGTCCTTTTACCATCTGTAGACTCAGTCCTTTTTTTCTCAGCTCTGCTCAGTCTCGTGGTATCACAGCAGTGCTGGCCGAGGATGGTAGTGGAAGATGGTGGAAGCAGTTATTGAGCCTCACTCCCTACCACAGTGCCTCTTCAGAGCGTTCAAGCCCTGAAACTCAGTTCACAAATAGAAGCTAAAGAAAGCCTAGGGCTTTAGAGATCTTGTGCAACTACCTGGGAAAGGGAGGTCACTGGGGTAATAAGTGCAGAGCAGAGTATGGAGCTCAGGCCTCAGGCTTCAGCTCCTGGGTCAGTCTGGACTCTGGAGGCCTCCAGGCATAGGAAAAGGTCCGAGTGGTGCTAGGAATATATAGACTTCAGATGTCAGTTCTGGGAAGGGGCTCTGCCTGGGCTAATCACCTATGCACCAAAATGTCTCTAAACTCGAAGCAATGGAGTGGTGGGTTGGGCAGTTGCCCTTTCTGGGTCGAGAATGCCCCCCTGTGTTGCCTCTCAGTTGGAGGCTGATGATAACTCCTTACCACTGAGTTCTTCTTTACCACCTTGGTTAATTTCTCCCTAATTTGCCCAAGTTACTGATGAGAAGACAAGACAATAACTCAAGGGAGAAGTGAAGCAGCCTAACGTCCAGATCTTGAAGGAGTTGTCTTTGTGTCCGCCATAGCTGTCCCCGAGGTGACTAGGGCCTTCGGATTGAAAGAAAGTGTTGTGGCCAGGCTCCACTTGCCACATGTCACTCAGGTAGCTAAATGGATCAAAGGATCATTTCTTGACATCTTAGATACAAGGTGTGGGTGAAGGAGAACATGGGTCACTGAGCAGAGAACAGCCAGCCTAGGTTAGGCTCCCACACATTCATCCACTTAGTCAGCAAAAGTGATTGAGGGCTGGGCCAGGTACAATAGAAACATTAAGAATGCCCTGGTCAGGGATTCAGAGCACAATAAAGTACGGTGCTCTGGCAGGGTGAATGCTGGGAAACCCGTACAGGAGAGAACATGAGTAACCAGCTTTCTGGACATGGCATGATTGAGGCACTCATGAGCCCACAGCAGCAATGGTTACCTGCACAACACTGGGCCATTGACATTTCACCACAGAGGGGAGGGGCTCACAAGACTCCCATTCCTCTTTGAGCAGCTACAGGATTGATTGCTAATGGTTGCTGGGATTAGCTTGGTGTCGTCACCACTGTGATTGTCCTGCACCAGTAAATAACCCGTTAAAGAAGTGTGGTCAGCGAATGCACCAGTGAAGAGGTGACATTTGATTGAATTGACACATGACGGAGTACCAGGTATCTAGTTGCAAGAGTGTAAGGTCTCCATCTGTTCTAAAACTAGCAAAATGCCTGAAAAAGTAGGTGGCAAAGTCAAGATTAGACAGCCAGGGGGGTCCGACAACTCGGGGACTTGAAGTACCAGGTGTAGGTGTAAGAACCAGTGAGGGGCTGGGCTGGAGAGTCACAGCATCAAACCTTGCTTAAGATCCCTGGGGGCCGGGGATAAAGGCCTGTGCAGGAGGAATAGCAGCCTAGTGGGTAAAAGGTGTGTGCTGCTAAGCCTGCCTTCAGTTCCTGGGAACCAAGTGATGGGAAGAGAGACCAACTCCTGCAAGTTTTCCTCTGCCCTGCATACACTTGGACCCAGGCATTCTCACACACATGCACTCTTGCTCACTCGTGTTCTCTTGCTCTCTCTTTCTTTCTCTCTCTCTCTCTCACACACACACACACACACACACACTAAATGCAGTAAAAGGAGCAATGACTACAAAGTTCTCAGGTGGGAATGGCCTCAATTGCCCAATGTGGTTGCTAACAAGGGAAGAAAGTAGGTGGCAAAGCCAAGATTAGACAGCCAGGAGGGCTCAGGGCCTTGAGGATTGAGGATACAGTAGTAATGAGGGTTTCTTCCAAATACTAGGAAGTATTGGAAGGTCACAGATCCTGAGTTACATATTCTGGATTCTACATCATTGTGAGACTAGAGAGGCAGGATTTTTTAAAAATTACTTTAAGATTTGTTTTTACTATTTTATGTGTATGAGTGCTGTGCTTGGTGCCCAAGAAGGTGGTAAGGCTCTGTGTGGGTGCTGGGAGCTGAATCGAGGTCCTTTGCAACAGTAAGTGCTCTTAGCCATGCAGGGTTTTCCAGTTTTGCTTTATTTATTGTAGTCTGGACTGGCCTTGCTCTCCCTATGTAGTCAGATATAACCTTACACTCCTGGTCCTCTGCCTTCGATTCCCAAGTGGTGGGAATACGAGTGTGTACCGTTACAGCCAGACAGAAGGACAGGCAGGTACCCTGCTGGACCTTCCTGTCTAGGTTGCTACTACCCTGCATGTGAATGTGGGTGTGGCTGGAGGAGCTCAGGGCTTCACACAGAGTAAGTGCTCCACAACTGTACTACACACACCTCCAACCCTTTTATTTTACTTTATTATGTTTTGTGGGGAGGGGGTACGCTACAATGCATGTAAAAGTCAGAAAACAACTTGGAGTTATCTGTTCTCTACTTCTGCTGTGTTGGCTCCAACAGGTTTGGTAGTAAATGCTTTCACCTACAGAGTCATCTTGCCAAACTTCTGACCCTTCTCACGTGTCTGCTCTCATCGCATGTCTGTCCATACACTGTGGACGTGCAGGTGTGCACAGATGTCAGTTTTGAATCCTGTGGAACTGGCATTCTAGTTGGTTGATAGTCAATACATGAATGCTGGGAGCTGAGCCGAGGTGTTTTTTTTTTTTTTTTTTTTTTTTTGGTTTTTCGAGACAGGGTTTCTCTGTGTAGCCTTGGCTGTCCTGGCACTCACTTTGTAGACCAGGCTGGCCTCGAACTCAGAAATCCACCTGCCTCTGCCTCCTAAGTGCTGGGATTAAAGGCGTGCGCCACCACGCCCGGCTTGAGCCGAGGTGTTTAACCTAGGTGTTCAGTAAATTATCTTAACTGCTGAGTCATCTTTGTAGTCTCCTGATGATACTCATTGTTTGCTTGCTTGCTTGTTTGTTTTGACACAAGGCATCTCTTTAGCACAGACTGGCCTAGAACTCACACAGTATTCCTCTCTAGACCTCCTGAGTGCTGAGATTATAGGCATGAACTACTACATATGTCCATCTTTAGCGCTTAGAGTAAAAATCTCTGAGAGCGGCCTGCTTTGCTGCTCTCAGAGGTTGAGGGCTTCATGCCCAGAGGCTCCTGTTTCACGGATTCAGTCGGCTCATTTTTATCCCTAAGAGAACTCAGGTTGTCATTGGAGTCCTGGCTCTGAGGCCCACCAAACTTGGACAGTCCAATTCTACCCAGCAGCTGCTGAGCTTATGGGCTTACTGGGTCTCCTTTGGTTCATCTCTCTCATGAGTATTGCTAGGGTTGGGGAGTGTACATAAGGTTCTTTGCACAGTTCTCTCTCTGCTTCATCTGTGCCTGGTTTTGAGACCAGCGTCTCCATGATGTGCAGATCACTGCTATTGGGGACCCTTGAGATTTAAAAATGCAGATAAAGCTTTTTTTAGGTCAATATTTAACAGAATTTACTTATTTTTTTAAAGAATTATTTATGTATATGAGTACACTGTAGTTGTCTTCAGACACACCAGAAGAGGGAATCGAATCCCATTACAGATGGTTGTGAGCCACCATGTGGTTGCTGGGATTTGAACTCAGGACTTCTGGAAGAGAAGAGCAGTCAGTCTGCTGAGCCATCTCTCCAGCCCCTGAAGGTTAGTTCTTAATCTGATGTGAGACTGCGTCTGTGAGTCCTTTGTTTCGGGCTTTTACTTTCAAGTAAACATGTTAAGAACACGCCCAGGGCTTTCTGGCTGATGTTCTGAGGACGCATTCAGCCCTGTCCTGGACCCCTCCCCAGGGAGTCGTGCGTGTGGATGGGAAGGGCCTCTGTATTCTGCTGCTTTTTGGATTCAGGAATGCTGTCTTTAAACTGTAAGTTTAAATTGAATCAATTGCTGTTCTGTACATTCTGTAGTAGGGAAGGATGTGTAACGATTATGTGCATGAAAATTGGCACAGGTGGCCAGGTGTTGTGGGCACACATTTAACTAAGCCCAGTATTTGGGAGGCAGAAGCAGTTGGCTCTCTGAGTTTGAGTCCAGCCTGCTCCAGGAAAGTTGATGGGGTTTATACTTGAGATGGGTCAGCACTGCTGCCTGATAATGAGTTGACAAACAAGTAGGTCTGTCTGATCAGTGTCTTGGAGGAAGAATAAGAATTGACCAAGCAAGTCATTGTATCCTGACCAGGAAATGACATTCACATAAGTCCTGGTGAGCAACCACTGGGCCTGTTGTTTGTATGTGTGTGTGTGTGTGTGTGTGTGTGTGTGTGTGTGTGTGTGTGTGGTGTTAGATGCAGACAGAATGAATGGCCAGCAAGACAGGGATGGATGGGCATAGATTATCACCAGCACAACTTATAGGGTCTGATCCTCTTTGCTTGTCTTGTTCTTTCTTGTTTTGGCTTTTTTGGTTTTGCTTTTGAGACAGGGTCTAGTGTAACTCTGGGTACCTAGAACTTACTGTGTAGATCAGGCTACTATCAAATTCTGGGAACCTCAGCTTCCTGAGGGCTGGGATTAAAGGTGTGCACTGCTTCTTCTCGTTTTTATGTATTTCATTTGTATGGGTGTTTTGTATGAGCCTGCTCCCCTTGGAGGCCAGAAGAGAGCATCAGAGTTGGAGAGTTTATGTGGGTGCTGGGAAGTGAACCCAGGTTCTCTGGAAGAAAGGCTAAAGCTTTTAACCACTCTGCCATCTCCAGCCCCATCTTGCGTTTTTCTTTTTCTTCTTTTTTAAAGATTTATTACTATTATTTATATACTGTAGCTCTCTTCAGACACACACCAGAAGAGTGCATCAGATCCCATTACAGATGGTTGTGAGCCACCATGTGGTTGTTGGGAATCAGAACTCTGGACCTCTGGAGGAGCAGTCAGTGCTCTTAACCACTGAGCCATCTCTCCAGCTCCAGAATTTTTTTTTTTAGCTAGGCTTTCACTCTAGCCCTGGCTAGTCTTGAACTCACTGTGTTGCTCCCCAGGCTGGCCTTGATCTTCCAACAATCTTTCCACCTCAGCATCCCAAAAGCTGGGATTATGATTACATGTCACACTAGCAGTTTATGTTATATGGTTTTGGTTTTTGTGTTTTTTATATGTCTGTTGTGTGGCCAAAAGAAGGTATCATTGGAGCTAGAGTTACAAGCAGTTGTTCAACACCCAGTGTAGATGCTGTGAGCCAAATTAGGATCCTCTAGAAGAGCAGGAAACAATAGTGACAGCTAAGTGCTCTCTCTAGTCCCTTGGTTGGTTGGTTCTGTTTGTTTGTTTGTAAGTTACAGGGTCTTGCTACATAGCTCTGACTGGCCTGGATATCACTATGTAGACCATGGTGGCCTTGAACTCAACAGAGATCCTCCTGCCTCTGCCTCCAAGTGCTGGGGTTAGCCTGTACCATCACAATTGAATCTAATTTTTTGAAATAGTTGTGTCACTGTACAGTCTAGTGGCCTGGAACTACAACAGTCCTACTGTAGCCTACCAAGTGCTAGAATTACAGGATGTACCATGTTCCTGGCTGCTTATTTTAAGAGGGGTCTTGCCTTGTAGCCCTGGCCTGCCTGAGTGCTGGGACTGGAGGAAGGCAATACCAAGCCTAGTTTAGGGTCAGCTTTAGACAATGGCTACAGTGGTAAAGGGAGTATGTGACCAACTTTGTGATTTAGGGTTCAGTTAGACAAGACCATGTCAGCCCTGATATCTGAATGAACTTTAGGTGAGCCCTTCTGCATTGTTCAACCTCTCCTACGTTTTCTTATATCTACAGCACGGTGACATGGGAACCTTATCACATGTCATATGTTCAGGCCATGGCAATAAGTGCACAGTCAGGCAGACCTGGAGTAAAGTTAGTGTTGGCTCCTGGGGCTGCCTTTGGTTTCCTTAAAGCAAAGGTCTTTATGCAGTCTTTGGTTTTGGATTTGTTAGTTTGTCTTGTTTTGTTTTTGAAACTGTGTTTCTAGCCTAGACTGGCCTCTAATTCCTTGTGTAGCCAAGAGACACCTTGGGCTTTTGATCCTCCTGCCTCTACTTCCCAAGTCTTAGTGTTACAGGCATATGCCGCTTAGATCTGGTCTTCTCATTGCTGAGGATCACACCCAAGGTTTTGTGTATATTAGGCAAGCGCTCTCCACCCAGGCCTTCCTTTATTTTATATTTTGAGACAAGATACCACTAAGTTACCCAAATTGGCCTTGAACTCACTCTGTAGCTTTGGACCAGGGTTCTTCTTAAGTTAGCTTTTCAAGTAGCTAGCATTATAGGCTTGTAGTACCAGGCCAAACTTTATCCAGTTTTGAAGATTCCTTTTCACCTCTCTGAGAGCTCCTAAGTTCTCTTGTTCCCCAGTCCTTATGCTGCCGATGTGGACCAGTGTTTCATTTTGTCCCGCTGTTACTGCTTTAGTCAGAGATTTTTCCTGTTAGAGAGTTAGCTCACTCTACTGCTGGGTGTGGTGGTGTACACCTCTGCAGGCAGTCAGGTGGATCTACATAGCAAACTCAAGGGCAGCCAGGGCTACATACTAGGACCCTGCTTCAAAAGAAGCAAACACAAAACAAAACCCTACCTACCTGGACATGGTAGTGTGTGCATTTCTTTAATAAAACTCAGGAGGCAAAGTCAGATGGAAACCAGTCTGATCTGCGTAGCATGTTCTAGGTCAGCCTAGTGAGACTCTATCCCAGATAGAAACTTTGGGTAAATAAGATAGATAGGACAATACTACTGAAAATGAAAGAGACACCCCCCTATTTCCTGTGCTGCCCCACTGTCTTAGCATACACTAGCCTGTTTCTCTTCTCAGCCTTCCTTTCCTTTTCTGATGTCCCAGTTTCCATCCGTCAGCTGGTTTGGTGCTGTCACATACTTGATGGTACTGTTTCTTCTGCCTGGTGTGTTCTTTTCTAGGTCCTCCCGTTAATATGGGTTGAGAGCAGAAGGAAGTCTGACCCTCATTCTTCCTGCAGCTTTCCCTGAGAGCTCTTGGGAACTGGACTAAGTATCTTGGCTTCTGCAGTTTGGGGCATGCTGAGTGGATACTATGGTAGAAGGTGCAGAAATGTAAGGGTAGGAAATGTGTACATTTCTTGGAAATTTAGAAATTTGACCCAAACTGCATGTGAAAATGATTGTAGATTCTATGCTTCTTTCATTTGTTGATTTGTTTCTTGCTACAAATGTGAACTGGGACACACCTTGTGTTCCTGTATACGGGCATGGCTGGATCCAAGCTTTCTCCTCTGCTTGTTTTAGACTTTCCTGGACATTTCTTAGTCATCTGAGCATGGTTGCTATTTTTAGTACAGCTACCTCCTAGGGAACTTAAAATAAAACTGGCTTCATTTCCTGGCCTTTCATTGGCTAGAGTATCCTAGGCTGGAGGATTGGATTCATCTCTGTTCCTTTACTCTGTCCCTTCCTGCTGGCTCCTCTGGCCTTCTGTGAGGTCATAGAGACTTAGTGCTTAGCATGGTAAGCTACATAACCACCAGCAAGCTGGAGTTACTGTCTTCAGTTTTGCAGAGGAGGATGTGGGAGCCCTAGAAGCAGTGTCGTGTATCAGCTCCTACCACAACGAATGCTTTTCTGCTGGGGTGAAGTTTCCCTCGTACTGTTACGTCTCAGACCTATTCTCAGGACAGAGTATGTGCTCCTCTGAGTCAGAACCATACAGAGCAGCAGATGGGTCTTGGCCACAGGAAGTGAGTGTGCTTGCCTTCTCTTGGAGGCTTTAACAAAGCCATCTTGGGGTTTTCATCAGTGTCTTTGGGATGGTGGCCTCGAGCTGTATGGAGATACTCCTCAGGAGCAGGGTAGTGGTGAGACAGGATGCGCCCACTCATGCCTTCATTTATTTTTCCCTTTCTCAGCTCTGACATGAATAGAGAATAGCTTTATCACTGAAGAACTGATACCAGCAAAGATCGGGTCAAGAATCACCGGGTCTCAGGGGTGTTAGGTGGCTCCTTGGGACTTGCTGTGGCCAGGAATGGAGTCTTTAGAAGCCATGTGTCCTTCCAACCCCCCATCACCATCACATCCCTAAGACATTATGGGAAGCTTGAAGGCGAAAAGAGAAATGTTCTACACAGAAACATGAGTAGTTCCTCGTCTGATTAGTGGGTGGAGCGCAGCAACTGTGGCCTTGGAGGTTATTGAAAGGATGAAAGGAAGACGTGGACCTGGGGCTGGTGCTTAGTTCCTTCTTCTCCAGTTATTGGACATAGGGCCTATTCTGGTTTTCTTTCACCCCGGGTATTGCCTCAACCATCTTGTATGCTTGGCACCCTGTCATCAACCTAGAGGTCCTTAGAAGATGGGCTAAATGTGGTCCCTACCACTGGTCAGGGTTGGGTGAGGTCTGTGAGACCCCCAGGCTTGTCACATACCCTGAACGGGTATCAACAGAGATCTTTCTGCATGAGGAGGCTAGGAGAAGACAGGCTGCTTCTTGCTTCTGTGATACTAACATTTCTGTCTTTGTCTTGCTGGTCTTGCAGGTCTCAAAGGTGGGTGACTCTCCAGGATGGGAGACAAGCCAATTTGGGAGCAGATTGGATCCAGCTTTATTCAGCATTACTACCAGTTATTTGATAACGACAGAACCCAACTAGGCGCAATTTATGTAAGTCTCCAATGTGAGAGCCAGAACAAAAACCTAGGGGATCAGTATGGATATCAAGAGTAGCAATTGTGGGTTCCTGGACAAGGAGTTTGGGCTTTGTCATTCAGTGTGGTTGGCACTTTATCAGGCCACGAAGTCCTTAGGAGACCTGGTCTCTCTGTACCAAGTCTAGATTAGGATTCATTATCCTTTGGAGGTAGCAGCCATGAACATTTTCAATGCAGTGCAGGCTTCTGGGGGTTCCCATGTGCAGCTTCTTTTGAGGCCAGAGCATCTGAGTGCCTGTGGGGATAGAATAAAGTTAACCCAAGGGCTTTCTAGGTGGGCATTGCTTCGTGTTTTAATGATAATTCATTCTGATTCATTCTTCAGGTAGCTGCCTGAGATTCAGCAACACGGGGGCATTCAGTCAGGCTAAGCAAACGGATCTAGCCAGGAAGGAAGGCATAGCCATAGATCCTGGTTGAGCCGTCAGAAGTTGTCAGGGCATCTTCCAGAATGTCAGGGCTCGTCCAGACATCTTGGAAATAAAGGCGTCTTAGGAGCTGGAACAAATTCATCCTAGATAATAGGATTTGTCTTTATGAGTTAGAGGGATTGTACCCAGGCCTTCATGCACATAGGACAGGTGCTCTGTCACTGTCCTGTCCCCCCAGTCAGTCCCTCTCACTGTCTCTCCTGACTGTATTTCTTTTCTACACACATTTTAGATTGATGCATCATGCCTTACGTGGGAAGGACAGCAGTTCCAGGGGAAAGCCGCCATTGTGGAGAAGCTATCTGTGAGTAGGGTCCAGAGCTGAGATCCAGGTGCCTTCGTTCATGTCTCTTCTGCCCCCAGCTTACCTCCCATTCTTTCTCTTGCAGAGCCTTCCGTTCCAGAAAATTCAGCATAGCATCACGGCGCAGGACCACCAGCCTACACCAGACAGCTGCATCATCAGCATGGTTGTGGGCCAGCTCAAGGTAGCAGTGCCACTGTGTTTCAGGGCAGGAGTAGGCAGGCAAAGCAGAGCTCTGTGCCTTCTCTGTGGATGTAACCTACTTACTGGGGGGACATCCAAAGTGACTGTCCAAACAAAACCAAACCCATCAAAGTGGCTGCCCAGCCCTGCATTGTTTAGTGTAACAGCCATGAACTGCAACTGGCCTTTACCTTCCCCGCTCCCTTCTTTCGTTGGTGCTGGATATTGAGTACAGGCTAGACAGATGCTTTCTTACATTGAGCCCCTCCCTGGGCCCCACAATTATATCTACGTATTTATTTATTTTTGAGGTCAGGTCTCACTGGCTCCATACAATTTTAAATTGTGCTAATTAAATTAACATGGACTTCCTTAGTTGTATAGTGCTTGTGGTCAGTGGCTGTAGTTGCAGAAAGTTCTAGTGACAAGCACTGGTCTAGAGCTATTATGGAAAGGGGGCAAGATGAATAGGAGCAGGGTGAAGCTGTCCTGCCAAACTCTTGTGTCATCCTGAGGTATAGACAGACCTGCTGACTGGGCACTGAGACAGAGATAATCCTCAGATAGCCCTCAATGCTACCACCCAAGCTGGTGCTCCCACATTCTCTCTTTGAGACAAGGTCTTGCTGTGTAGACCAAGCCCTCTAATTCACAGAGATCCTCCTGCCTCTGTTTAATACTGAGATGAAAAGAGTGTACTACCATGACTGGCCCAAGCTGGCTCTTCCACCTGTCAAAGCAAATGAAGTCCCACCTTGTTTATTTCCCTTTTCCCATAAGAAAAAGAAAATGAAAAAATATATATTGTATGTGTCCTTAATGGTTGTATTATGCCATAATACGCAGACAGAGGTTAGAGGACAGCTTGTTTCCTTTCATTTTCACATGGGTCCCAGAGATCCAACTCAGGTCACCAGGGTTGTAGGGCAAGAGCCTCTAGCCATTTAAGATGTGTGTCACTGCCTGTCTCCTTTACCCCTCCTTTACCTGTCATCCTTATAGTCAGACACTTGCCAAAAGCCTCTTCACAGAGCAGGACAGATTGCCTGTCCCCTTTGCCAGACCGTAGCTCTCTGGACTACGCCTTACTTTTCTATCAGTTCCTCTTGCGGTTTCAGAACGCTCTGCCCATAACCTGCAACCAAGTAGGCCCTCGGGGTTGCGGGGCATTTCCGGGAGCTCATCCTCTGCTTTCTTGGGCTGGAGTAATAAGCAGTGATAAGTACCAGGCACTTCCCACCTAGTTTCAGATTCCTGCTGGTGTTAGTGGCCCGGCCGGAGCTCCAGATGATCCTCGTTACACTAAATCTTAGAGAAAGGTGAAGCCGGAGCATGCGTGCAAGCACTAGGCCTCATCCTGCTTTTCTGAATTGTGGTTAAGAGTTTGGGGTCTGCCTCTTTCTATTGCAGTGTTATGCTGGTCATTCCCCATCCTATTCCAATGCCTTATAAAATTCTGATCCTCTTGTGAAATTTGTGTGTATTGTATTTATTTGTTTGGGGGAGCCGGGCTTATTTGCTAGTTTGTTTTTTTGTTTTTTAAGATTAATTATTCATTTAATGTATATGAGTACACTATAGCTGTCTTCAGACACACCAGAAGAGGGTATCGGATCCCATTATAGATGGTTGTGAGCCACCACGTGGTTGTTGAGAATTGAACTCGACTTCTGGAAGAGCAGTCAGTGCTCTTAATCACTGAGCCATCTCTCCAGCCCTGGTTTGCTTGTTTAAATAGCCTTGTCATATACACACTGACAGATATGTGCCATTGGCCCCAATGTGAACTCAATTTTAAGATGTAAACCATTTATCAGTAGTTTCTTCTGATTGGGATAAATTAATAAATAGTAGTGTTTCAAGATTCCTTAAAATTTTTGATCACTTCTGCCCTGAGACATTGAGCTAAAAGACAGGCAAGTCCTCTGCTCTGCTGCCTAGCTAAGTGGTAAAGTGTGCTGCCTTTCAATATACATGTGAGTAGCCATTTATTGATCACCTGTGTGACCAGCAGTTTCCCACATAGTAATTCACATTCACAAATACCTATTCTGTACTGAATTCAGGGTTAAGATAATTAGTACCTGATCCCAAGCTTGTACTACCATTAAACATCCTTTCCGTTCCTTAGCCCCTCACTGAATCTGTTCTTTCTCCGTTCGTACAGGCTGATGAAGATCCCATCATGGGTTTCCACCAGATGTTTCTATTAAAGAACATCAACGATGCTTGGGTTTGCACCAATGACATGTTCAGGCTCGCCCTGCACAACTTCGGCTGACCTCCTCCTGGCCAGACAGTCACGCTGTTTCCTCCTCCCTCTTCCCAATCCTAGCTCACTCCTGCAGATGCTCCAAATATCATACACAAACGAGCAGGGCCGAGGCGGGAGCGGGTGCAGGGCGCTTCTGTCACCACGGTGTTGTGCATGATGTTTGGATGCTAGACTAGTCGCATCTGACAGGAAGTTTGTGTTGTACCAGCGCATGCCTTGGAAAGACTTAAGTAATGCAAACGATTGTCGGGTTTTGTTTTTGTTTTATTTTGTTTTGTTTTGTTTTTTAATCTACTGACAAGTTGCTCTAGTAACCCAAAGAAGTGAAGGAGAAAGCAGCTGCCTCACCAACCGCCCAGATATTGATTTGTTCAGATGTTTCAATGCCTCATGATACAATAAAACCACAAAAATTTTCTTAACAGTTTAATTGTTTTAATTAGTTAAGTAGTTGGCTGGGCATCAACAGTTCCAGCCCATTGTCTCACTTCCCCCACCCCCATCTCTGCCTCACCTCAACAGAACCTGCGGCAAGGAGCAGATTCACTCAAGTGGCTAAGCTCGCATGTCTGCGGGCAGGGGCAGAGTTCTCTCCAGCCCCAGGGCTTTGGAAAGCAGGCCTGGCCTGAAGTTTCTCTTGGACTGAAGCCTCTTCAGTCAGCTCTGTCTGATACCACCTGTGGCCTCTGCTCTGTAGATTTGGGTCTAGTAGCAGGGTAAATATTCTGTATCAGCTAGAAAGGCCTTAGCAAATATGACTTCCCATGTTTATACCCTCTGGGTTGAAGTCCCAAATGTAGGGGCCCGCTCTATACCCAAAATAAGTGACATGCAGATGCCCACATTCTCCAAGCAAAGCGAGAGATGCTGTGCTGCCTGCTTCGGATATCAGAGCCAGGCCCCATTAGGTGGAGTATAAATTCCACACTGGAAGGAAGCAGTGGGAAGGAGTGCTCTAGCTCTCCCCTCAAGCCCTGTGCAGGGCATTTACACACCATCTCCCTACTTTCCACACACCCCATACTCTCTTCAAATCCCAGGAAATCTTAACTAGTATGGCAGTTTCTGCCCTGTTTCTTAGTCTGGGCACAGGTCTTGCTCAGTACCGATATAGCTTTTCATCCTTGAGACCTCTGGATAGTATAAAGCTACTAAAATAGCAACTGCAAGCTAGAACCAAGCCCAGGATTTGGGGTTTAGAATTGGCTAGGCACACCTGAACGCTCCCCTCTCCCTGCTCTCTTGCACTGTGAGGGGAGAGTAAAGATTTCCACATACTCCAGGTTGCCTGGTTACACAAGCATAATCCTGGACACTACACAGAAGGTTCCAGTGGGATTGATCTCTAGCTGCTGTGTATTGGGGGAAGTAGGGGTGGGAGAGAGGTAGATGCCAGCTGCCTCTTAATCCACCCTGTATAAAATCTGCAATACAGCTTCTTCCATGTACCTGTGCCTGAAATGTCTGCAATAAAGAGGTGTTTGTAAACTATGGTCTCTTTATTCCTAACGTGAAGTTACCGTGTGGGACAAGGGGTTACTGGGGACAGTTGGTTAACAATGACAGTTTTGGGAGTAGAAACTATCTCCCTTGCCCTTGCATTTCCTGGGGCTAATGACCTCGCAGATGTCTTGGTCTTGCTTACTCCTAAGGGGGGAACAGACCCTTACCAGTTCACCTTATTTGAGGTCTGAAAAGTTACTACCTGAGTGGTAAAGTTGGCTTTGTTGAACCATTATCTAGAGTTCATCAGAATGGCCTAGGACCTGGGTTAGATCTCCAGAGATGGTAGGGTTTTAGGCAGTCCAATGCTGAGTACATTTGCTCTTTCTCAGTCTTGTGAAATTTACCCACTACTGGGCTAGCCAGGAGCAAGCAGCCTAAGGAGGCTGCCTCTGATAGGAACTAAATCTCCTTGAGCTCGGAACCTTTCTTCTGCGGTCATTGTAGGTTCCGGGAGCGAAGGTCAGTGGGACCGGAAGTGGAGGCGGTTGGTGGGGTTGGCAGGGCTCACGGACGCAGTCCGGGCGGCGGTTTGCGAACTGCGGCTAGGTTTTGTGTAGTGCTCTGTCTCCTCCTTTCTAGCGGGGTCGTGGCTGGGCGAAATTGGACACTGTTCGGAGGTAGAGGAACTAACGTCGGACGAGCAGGACTCTCGTGGCTGGGCCCATGGCCTCCTGCGCGAGCATCGACATTGAGGACGCCACGCAGCATCTGCGGGACATCCTCAAACTGGACCGGCCCGCCGGAGGTGAGCCGGGATGGGGTGTGTAGGTTCTTAGCGAAGTGGTGGACGTATGGCGTGGATCTGAACCGTTTTCGGGTGCTGTAGGCTCCCTTACCCAGAATCGGGATCCTCCGGTTTGATTGCGGAAGACAGGAATTGGAGTCATAGATGATCCCTGGGTATATCCAGAGAATGGCGCAGACCCCTGGGTGTTACCCCTCCCCATCCTATGCCAGACCATTCTGCCTTGTTCTTAAGTGTTTTGGCTGAAGGTATGACGCTCTCCTCGGAATCCACTCAATCCATCTGGTTTTCCTTGCCTCCAAATTTCAGTGTTTTGAGAACTGGCCCCGTATCCCTCCTCACCAGGGTTCAGAGGCCTGGTGCAGTGTCGGTTTAGCGAATTCTAGGCCTAGAATTAAGTGATCTGCTAAAGAGCCTCTGTGCCCACCCTGCAACTTGGCTTTCCCCCAAAAGTGTATACTCCCAGGCCTGGTGTTGCTCTGAAAACGATTTTCTGGCAAAAGGTGGACAACCTCAAATTCATGTTTCTCCTGGATTGAAGGCAGATGACAGACAGGCTCTGATGAGGTTAGATTAGGTTCCAAACGTCAGCAAGCCCATATGTTCCCAATTCATTCGAGTCTTACTTAGGCTCCCAGTATCCTCCTTGGGGCTACTCTTCCCAGATGAGAGTTCCCAGGACAGAAGGCCACCAGCATTGTAATATAATGTTATTGTAAAAGAGGATGCTCGGGGTTACTGTGATGGGAATGGGGAAATAACGGTGAGGGACATAGAGGGCTGGATTGAGAGGAGACTGTTCGGGCTAGTTTGGATACTATAGACAGGAGAGTGAATACCAGGAAAAGTCCTCGAGGCACTTATGTAGAAGATACATATTACAAAAAGGAAATAGTATGTATGAAAAATGAGATGTTTCCGTGCGATTCAGAGACGTTTGAATATTGTGGTGGTTGACCAGAGATAATGGTGTACATACTAAGAAGTGATTCTTTTCTCACACCTTTTATGCCTGCTGGTGGAACCCAGACTGCTAAAGCGGGCACTTGTACTCTCCAGTGGGTTCAGCTGAGACAGCCACAGATAATCCATTTGCTGTCTGAGCCTCCTGGGCTTGTGCTTTCAGGGTGTGCTCCCTTGACTCATGAGGCGGTTAGTGCCTCTGATGCCCACGGTCAGCTGAGCAGACGACTGTGTACAGACTTTGTAGAGCCTGGCATGATTAGCTGTGTAGCCTAGGCCTGTTTATCCTCACCGTTGATGGCTAGGAAGGAAGAGTAGCCAGCTCATCCCTGAGCAGCTAGTGGTTCTAGTCCTAGTGAAAGAGAAAGGGTCTTTCCATGTAACTCTTTTGTTTAGTGACCGGCACTTGATTTTGTTGTTGTTGTTGTTGGTTTGGGTGTTTGTTTGTTTTTTAGGATAGGGTTTCTCTCTTTTTTGTTTGTTTGTTTGTTTTTCGAGACAGGGTTTCTCTTTATAGCTCTGGCTGTCCTGGAGCTCACTTTGTAGACCAGGCTGGCCTCGAACTCAGAGATCCGCCTGCCTCTCCCTTCAGAGTGCTGAGATCAAAGGTGTGCACCGCTGCTGCCCAGCGGATGGTTTTCTTTTCAAGTAGCTTCTGCCTGTCTCTTTCTTCCTCGAAGGACTTATCAGACCTAAGACTCTTATGACTGCAGACTTGGTCTTTTCCTGAAGTGCCTTCTTGCTAGCGAGTTTGGGAAGTGGTATCTGAATTAGGGAGTTTTTAAACTTAGCCAAGAAGTCAAGCATAGTAGCATTAACTGGAGTCCCAGCACTTGGGAGGCAGAGGCAGAATTGTCAGCTGAAAGCTCCCTCAGGCTACATGTTGTTCATATACAGCTTAGCATCTCCCTGAACTCATAGTCTTTCTGTCTCATCCTCTCAAATGATGAGATTACAGGCATGTGCCACAACGCCCAGCATTTCCCATGTTTGTAAGTTGTAAATATAATTGCTATGATATCCTGATTGTTCTTATATCCTCCTTCAAATCAAGTTTGTTTGTTATTCTTGGTTGTGAGCCTAGCCTTTAACGGCTGAGCCATCTCTCCAGCCCTTGTTTGTTATTCTTAGCCCAAATATTAACTGGCATAATTTGGGGTAGGTGGGGTGGGTTGGGTTGTTTGTTTTTTTGGTGCTAAAGATCAAACCAAGGGCCTCACATATAGTAAATAGGCAGGCAAACATGCTACCACTAAGCTGTGCCTCTGGCCCCATTGGAAGGTCTTTGCCAGTTTGTAACCTTCCCATATAGGTAGAAGAGTCTCATGTTCATCCTTGGCCCTGCTGTATAACTACACTTATAGAATGAAGAAGGAACAAAGGACCCTCCTCCCCACTGGACATAACAAATGCTCCTGAGTACTCTGTGATCTAGAGCAGTAGAAGAAGCTCATGGTAGGCATAGCAACCTTTTCACTGTGTCCTTTTCTTTCTCTAGGTTCCAATGCTGAAAGCCAAAGGCCATCCAGTGCCTACAATGGAGACCTCAATGGGCTCCTGGTCCCCGACCCGCTCAGTTCAGGTGATAGTAACTCAACAAACAAACCTGGTATACGGACCATGCCTCCCATTAACCTGCAGGAAAAGCAGGTCATGTGAGTACCCGAGAGAAAGTAATGATGATAATGATATCTTTGCAGGTTTTGCTTAGCCATAGGGATAAAATTAAAGTCAAATGGGCAATCAGCCTCTGCTTCCTCTCTATGGTTGTTCTGACGCAGAGCACTATACCTCACTAAATATATACTAAGACAAGGGATGAGCACAAGCTAAAGGCTTGGCCTGGATGCCTAGTGTAATAGAATTAACCTCATTTGTCAGGAGGGAGGTGAGCAAGGGGAGCTGTGTGTATGGGAACCAGGCAGAACTGGGAATCTGGGACTAGACAGCTTCATCAGGTCAGTGTATCCGTAGCACCCTCCACTGAGTCTTTTGGAGAACAAGGACTAGGTGTATGTACCTCTTCCAGTTGCCTCTCTGGAGATGACAGCTCCACCTGCATTGGGATTTTAGCCAAGGAAGTGGAAATTGTGGCCAGCAGTGATTCCAGCATTTCCAGCAAGGCTCGGGGGAGCAACAAGGTGAGTACCAGGACTTTGTGGCATATGTAGTGTATGGGAGCACTCCCATGAGTACCAGGATTTTATGGCATATGTACTGTGTGGGAGCACTCCCACACATGGGAGCCACTTTGTTAAAGAGCGTACCTACCTTGTTTTCAGAAAGCCAGTGTTGACTCCCAAACCTCTGAGGAAATCTGATCTAGGAGATGTCAGTGGGTTCTAGGCTAGGTTTGTGCCTGTGGACCTGTCCTGTCCTCAGGATTGTTAACTACTCCACCCCTCAGCTTCTTCAACCTTCCTTACTCTGAGTTCTCAGGTGAAAATCCAGCCTGTCGCCAAGTATGACTGGGAGCAGAAATACTACTATGGCAACCTGATTGCAGTGTCTAACTCCTTCTTGGCATACGCCATTAGGGGTAAGTAAGAACATGGAACAAGAAGGAAGTGTTCTGCTACAAACCCCAGAGATGCAGATGTAGTCAGATTCTAGGGCACAGTAGAGGTTTCAGGCTTCCCTGACATCTCCCAGGGTTGGGGGAGCCGGTGAGGAGAAGCAGACTCGGTAGGCGCTGTGGTTATAGAAGGAGGCAGGCAAGGACAGGGCTCCTGCTGCTGCTGCCCAGGGCTGGGCTCTGGCTCACGATCCTCTGCTTCTCTTATTCCAGCTGCCAACAACGGCTCAGCAATGGTCCGTGTGATCAGTGTCAGCACTTCGGAGCGGACCCTGCTCAAGGGTTTCACAGGCAGTGTGGCTGATCTTGCTTTTGCACACCTCAACTCTCCACAGCTCGCCTGCCTGGATGAGGCTGGCAATCTTTTTGTGTGGCGCTTGGCTCTGGTTAAGGGTAAAATTCAGTATCCATTCCCAGGCAGGGGACTAAAACGGCAGAGTTGGGTCTAGGGCCAGGGCTGGGCTGCTAAGGGTTACATCTACATCATCATCATCATCATCATCTATCTATGGAGCCTTAACTCCCTACTCAGAGAAGAGATTTTAGTCCATATCCGGCAGCCAGAGGGTACAGCGCTGAACCACTTCCGAAGGATCATCTGGTGCCCTTTCATCCCCGAGGAGAGTGAGGACTGTTGTGAGGAGAGCAGCCCGACAGTGGCCCTGCTGCATGAGGACCGGGTGAGAGCGCTGGCTCTGGAGAAGGAAGGCTCAGAGCTGCCTGCCGAACGTGCACATGGACTAAATCCCTCCCTGTTCCCTAGGCTGAGGTGTGGGACTTGGATATGCTTCGCTCCAGCCACAACACCTGGCCTGTGGATGTCAGCCAAATCAAGCAAGGCTTTATTGTGGTGAAAGGCCATAGCACGGTAGGTCTGCAACGGGTCTCTTCTCTGCCTTGCCCCTCGTCCGTGCTCTTCAGCTACTCCCCATTTCCACAGCTGCCCAGGGGGCTTTACCAGTATTCTGCTCATGGGGATGTTGAAGACAAATTGGCTGTCACTTGTACAATTCATTCCTAATCTAGCTCTGCTCTGCGAGTCTGGTTTTCTCTGTAGTGCCTGCCTGCCACAGTCAGCACACAGGAGTGTGAGGCCACTGTTGGTCAGCTCAGCTCGCTACCATCTTCATTTAGAAGGGCTCATTCTTACCACTGGTCAGGAGGCAAAGCAAAGTTTTTTGGGTTCTTTGCAGTGCCTAAGTGAAGGAGCCCTCTCACCTGATGGGACTGTCCTGGCTACCGCAAGCCATGATGGCTTTGTCAAGTTCTGGCAGATCTATATTGAAGGTCAGGATGAGCCAAGGTAAGGCAAGCTTTGAAAGACACTAGTTAGTGTCTGCCCTATTTAGAAAGAGAGACAGATCATTCACTCTAACTGTTCATCTGTCTACTTGCAGGTGTCTGCATGAATGGAAGCCTCATGATGGGAGGCCTCTTTCTTGCCTCCTGTTCTGTGATAACCATAAGAAACAGGATCCTGAGTGAGTGAACGGGTAGGCAAGTAGGTGGGCTTTTCTGTAGGCTTCTAGCTGGTAACCAGTCAGTGCCTGTTGCTTTTCAGGGTCCCGTTCTGGAGGTTCCTCATTACCGGTGCTGACCAGAATCGAGAGCTGAAGATGTGGTGCACAGTGTCCTGGACCTGCCTGCAAACCATTCGGTAAACTAGAATGAGGGAGGTAGACCCGGGGTATAGCTTCTTTGAATTCTCAGTCTTACTTACTTGGTCTGCTTCTTGGCTTCCTAGCTTCTCCCCGGATATCTTCAGCTCAGTGAGTGTGCCTCCCAGCCTCAAAGTTTGCTTGGACCTCTCAGCAGAGTATTTGATTCTTAGTGATGTGCAACGAAAGGTAGGCTGCTGTGGTGGTACGCAGGAAAGAGCTGGTGTTGCTGGACAGGGCAGGGCTATGTGACATAGCCTCCGTTGAGTTAGGAGTGTGTTGCTCATGCAGGTCCTCTATGTGATGGAGCTGCTGCAGAACCAGGACGAGGGCCGCGCGTGCTTTAGTTCTATCTCTGAGTTCCTGCTCACCCACCCTGTGCTGAGCTTTGGCATCCAGGTTGTCAGTCGCTGCCGGCTACGGCACACTGAGGTCCTGCCTGCTGAGGAGGAGAATGACAGTCTGGGGACCGGTGAGGTGCCCTGGAGCAGGATTATACGTTGGTATGTGGGAAGTGTCAGGCACAGAGCAGGCCAAGGCCTTAATGATCCACACTGTCCTTTCAGAGAGTTCCCATGGAGCTGGTGCCTTGGAATCCGCAGCTGGTGTGCTTATCAAGCTCTTTTGTGTGCACACTAAGTGAGTGTCAGGGAGGCCTGCCATGTCCTGTCTATGTTCCCCCTACCCTATGGCCCTGGCCTTTTTGAGTATTCTCTTCTCCCCTTTGTTGCTCTTCAGGGCACTACAAGATGTGCAGATCCGCTTCCAGCCACAGCTGAACCCTGATGTGGTGGCCCCACTCTCTACCCACACTGCCCACGAGGACTTCAGTGAGTAAGGGAACAGGAGGGAGACAGGTTCCACTGCTGTGGTTTGGAGACCTGACTCGGCAGCTTTCCCAGCAGCATTTGGAGAGTCTCGACCTGAACTAGGCTCCGAGGGGCTAGCTTCAGCTGCTCATGGTTCCCAGCCTGACCTGCGGCGCATTGTGGAACTGCCTGCTCCTGCAGACTTCCTCAGTCTGAGCAGTGAGACCAAGCCCAAGTTGATGACACCTGATGCTTTCATGACACCTACTGCCTCCCTGCAGCAGGTACTTCCTTCCTCAGTGGAGAGAGCTCTGGTAGTGTCCCATTAGCTGACCTTCGTGCTCATTCTCTGGATCTTCCCAGATCTCTGCATCCCCTAGTAGTAGCAGCAGCAGTAGCAGCAGCAGCAGTAGCAGCAGCAGCAGCAGCAGCAGCTCTCTAACAGCTGTGTCTGCTGTGAGCAGCTCCTCAGCCATGGACCCCTCCTTGCCCAGGTAAGATAAAAATCAGAATTGGGTCTAGTGCCAGACTGGGATGAATTACAATTGCTAATGCCTTACCTTTCTGCCAGTAGACCACCTGAGGAGCTGACCTTGAGCCCCAAGCTGCAGCTAGATGGCAGCCTGACGCTAAACAGCAGCAGCAGCCTGCAGGCAAGCCCTCGAAGCCTCCTTCCAGGCCTGCTCCCAGGCCCAGCTGACAAGTTGATTTCCAAGGGACCTGGTCAGGTGTGTGTGTGTGTGTGTGTGGGGGGAGGGTATGTGTGTGGGGATATGCATGAGTGTAAAGTACTGGGTAGCAGCAGGTGTAGGTCAATGGTCAATGGGAAAGATTGGAGCACTCTATTCCTGCATATTTTTCTGCTGACCCTGATGGGCCTTGGAAGTGTGACATTTCCCCAAAGGTTAGAGCGGCTGGCTTCTCATGGCCATCTCTCGTGAGCTGTGGCCCTACTTTGCAGCTGCATCTCCCTTTCCTGTTACATTATGGCCTTCAGTGCAGATCCCAGTGGCTTGATTTTGTGCCCCTTAGCCCTGTTACTTAAGCCTTTGTCTTTGCCCTTCTCAGGTATCCACTGCTGCCTCTGCATTGTCCTTGGATTTGCAGGAAGTAGAGCCATTAGGGCTACCCCAGGCCTCCCCAAGTCGAACCCGTTCTCCTGATGTGATCTCCTCAGCATCCACTGCCCTGTCCCAGGACATTCCTGAAATCGCATCTGAGGCCCTGTCCCGTGGCTTTGGCTCCTCTGTTCCTGAGGGCCTCATTGAGCCAGACAGCATGGCCTCAGCTGCCTCAGCACTACACTTACTCTCTCCTCGGCCCAGGCAAGGCCCTGAGCTTGGCTCTCAACTGGGTCTGGATGGAGGCCCTGGAGATGGGGATAGGCATAGTACCCCTTCCCTGCTGGAAGCAGCCCTGACCCAGGAAGTTGCAACCCCTGACAGTCAAGTCTGGCCTACGGCACCTGACATTACTCGTGAAACCTGTAGCACACTGACAGAAAGGTGAGAAGCTTAGAAGGGGAAAATTATGCTTGGGGTGGGAGGGACATTAGGATTAGCCACTCCTGAGCCAGTGTGTTTCCTTAGCCCCAGGAATGGCCTCCAGGAAAAGCACAAAAGTCTGGCTTTCCACAGGCCACCTTATCACTTGCTGCAGCAGCGTGACAGTCAAGACACAAGTGCTGAGCAAAGGTGAGCGCCGCCTGCGTCTGTGTGCTCCTCTGTAAAGGAGTGCCATTAGTAGGGGGACAGCAGGTGAGCAGGCTCTTCCCCTTCCACAGTGACCATGATGATGAGGTTGCCAGCCTTGCCTCTGCCTCAGGAGGTTTTGGCAGCAAAATTCCTACTCCACGGCTGCCTTCCAAGGATTGGAAGACCAAGGGATCCCCTCGGACGTCACCTAAGCTCAAGAGAAAAAGCAAGAAGGATGATGGGTAGGAGGACAGGAGGATTCTGGGACCAGGGCCAGGGATGGTCTCCTAAGCTGCCTGATGTGACCTGCAATGCTTTTTTGCCTATGTAGGGATTCAGCTGTGGGATCCCGGCTCACAGAGCACCAGGTATGTAAGGGAGCACCTTCTACCCATGGGACCCCATCCCAAGGGGGGGGGGGCTTTGAGCTATTTCTTTTTTGGGACAGGATGAGGTGGAGATAGACAGGATAGACATTGTGTAAGTTGTCAGTGCTTCTGGCAGGTGGCAGAGCCCCCTGAAGACTGGCCAGCACTAATTTGGCAGCAGCAAAGAGAGCTGGCAGAGCTATGGCACAACCAAGAAGAGCTGCTACAGCGTCTCTGTGCCCAGCTTGAAGGCCTTCAGAGTACTGTCACAGACCATGTAGAGCGTGCCCTGGAGACGCGGCATGAGCAGGAGCGTATCCTTGGGGTAGTGGCACAGCATGGTAGTAAGGTGCGGTAGCATTCTTGCCTAGGAAAGGCATAGGTCCCGTTGTAGGCCTGTTCCTTAGCTCCACCACAGAACGGCGGCTGGAACGGGCACTGGCTGAGGGGCAGCAACGGGGTGGGCAGCTGCAGGAGCAGCTGACACAGCAGCTATCCCAGGCGTTGTCTTCAGCTGTGGCTGGGCGGCTAGAGCGCAGTGTAAGGGATGAAATCAAGAAAACGGTTCCTCCATGTGAGTTTTCCATGAGCTTTCTTTCAAGTGGGCTGGGTGGGTGTAGGGCTTTTTCAAACTTCTGGTTCATCCACCTGCCTCTCCTAGGTGTCTCCAGAAGTCTGGAGCCTGTTGCAGGCCAACTAAGCAACTCAGTGGCTACCAAGCTTACAGCTGTGGAAGGCAGCATGAAAGAGAATATCTCTAAGCTACTCAAGTCCAAGGTGATGTAGGATCCAGGATGGGGGAAGCGTAGCTAAACAGGCCAGGTTGGGCTCGGGCTTTCAACTTGACCCCTCCCTATATTTTAGAACTTAACAGATGCCATTGCCCGAGCAGCTGCAGACACGTTACAGGGACCAATGCAGGCTGCCTACCGGGAAGCCTTCCAGAGTGTGGTACTGCCAGCTTTTGAGAAGAGTTGCCAGGCTATGTTCCAGCAAATCAATGACAGCTTTAGGCTGGGCACACAGGAATGTGAGTGGCATCATGAAACCCAAAGTAGCAGGAGTGGTTTTCCTCTGGTGCTACCCTTTTATGATCCCCATTGTTACCCTTTAGATTTGCAGCAGCTGGAGAGTCACATGAAGAGCCGGAAGGCCCGTGAACAAGAAGCTAGGGAGCCTGTGCTGGCCCAGCTTCGGGGCCTGGTCAGCACACTGCAGAGTGCCACTGAGCAGATGGCGGCCACTGTATCTAGCAGTGTTCGGGCCGAGGTGCAACACCAGCTGCATGTGGCTGTGGGCAGGTGTGTGGGCAAAGCTCTGGGTGAGGTGGTGGGCTAGGGAGGGCCAGAGCAGGCTTCCTGTCTACCTCACTGGCTCACTTCCCTTTGCAGCTTGCAGGAGTCAATCTTAGCACAAGTACAACGCATTGTCAAGGGTGAAGTGAGTGTGGCACTTAAGGAGCAGCAGGCCACCGTCACTTCCAGCATCATGCAGGCTATGCGTTCAGCTGCTGGCACACCTGTCCCCTCTGCCCACCTTGACTGCCAGGCCCAACAAGCCCATATCTTGCAGTTACTGCAGCAGGGCCACCTCAATCAGGCCTTCCAGCAGGTATGATAGTGTTAGGTCTTAGTGATTGAGTAGCACTTGGCAAAGATGTGTCCTGACAAGGTGCATAGACCATATGCCCACTTCCTCAGTAGTCTCTGGGCTGTCTGTCAGACTCATGCTAGACCACTTTCCTTCTACCTTAACCCACCTTTTCTGAGGAAACTTCATAATCTGATTTTCTAAAGTCGCCTTACAGCCCTATCAGAGTTTCTGAACATCACTTCTGGAGCTCTTAGAGCCCAGCTTTGGTCTTCTGGCCTTAGGGCACGCTTCTCAGACAAGAAAGCCTCCCATCCTGGTACTAGGGATGAATTAGCATGCTGTCTCGTTCTCCTCCCAGGCGCTGACTGCTGCTGATCTCAATCTGGTGCTGTATGTGTGTGAAACTGTCGACCCAGCCCAGGTTTTTGGGCAGCCGCCCTGTCCACTATCCCAGCCGGTTCTCCTTTCCCTAATCCAGCAGCTAGCATCTGACCTTGGAACTAGAAGTGACCTCAAGCTCAGGTGAGTGGGTCAGTCAGGGACCAGACGATGAGCTAGAGGTAGGGATAGAGAACAGTTGATAGCAGACACCCACTCTTGCCTGACTCCCATCCCTAACTTTTCTACCTATATTCTCCACCCATTCCCATAGGAGGCTTAGAAAGATTCTTTATCATTGTTCCTCTGGGCTTCAGGGCCACCAGGGGGCACTCCTTCCTGCTGCATCCACCCATAGCCTGCCTTTCCTCCCTATCCCCAGCTACTTGGAAGAAGCTGTGATGCACCTGGACCACAGCGATCCCATCACTCGAGACCACATGGGCTCTGTCATGGCTCAGGTGCGCCAGAAGCTCTTCCAGTTCCTGCAGGCTGATCCACACAACTCACTTGGCAAAGCTGCCCGCCGCCTCAGCCTAATGTTACACGGCCTTGTGACCCCTAGCCTCCCTTAGCCATTTAAAGAGGGTTGAGGTGACACTGAAGGCCAGTTGGCAGGTTTAGGTCAAGGCAGGCCCATATCTGCTGTTTCCCTGCTCAGGCCTTCATCTCTGGTGTGTGGAGGGAGGTATGCAGCAGGGCTCATGGGCAGTGCTCTACTAATTGTGGTAACCAGCAGGGTCAGGCGGGCCCAGGGCACGTAGTGTGCCTTCTTGGGTCCTGCCATGCCTGAAGTGTGACCCCAAGATCGTGACACCACTTGAGTTGAATTTTCCATGTTCCTTTTTACCTCTAATTTGGATCTTTTTGTTTTTGAAAAACATTGAGAAATGCAATTAAAGGCTTTTGGAATAAAAGAAAGTATGTGTGTGATTTTAGTTTGTCTTTGATGTGACTATTCTTTCCTCCCTTTGGGGAAGTCTGTCCAACCAACCCACTCTGGGGTCCCCTGGCACTCATTCTCGTCCGATAAACTTCCTACTCACACCTCCCCTGTCCAATTCAGGCAAAGCGCCTAGAGCCAGCTCAGCATCAACTTGCCTCTTCTCTGAGCAGTTTTGCCCTCTGGGGTCCTTCTCGGCCTAGCTGGATGCTGGAGGCGGGGCTGACAGCTGGGATGATGCTCCGCCTCCAGGCCCCATCCAATCAGAATCCCTTCCTCTGTGGGCTGGGTCCACAGGCAGCTCTCCAAGCCTCTCGCTCCTGCACTAGGCTTACAGCCAGGGATGATGTGCTACTGCTGCCACTGCCACTGGCGCCGCCGCTGTCAGCGGCTACCCTGTGCCCTGACGTTGTTGCTGCTACTGCCACTCGGTGAGTGTGAGCGTCCTGGGCCCAGGCTGCAAACCCTCTCAGAGGTCCTAGCCAGACTGGGTGTAGGGTATGGGAGCAAAGGAGTTGGAGATGAGCAGTGAGGGCTCTGGGAGCATGTGATAGTGGCTTCAGGATGGAAAGTACAGTGCGAACACCTCAGCTGTCGGGGAGAACTTTTAAATCCTGTAGCCCCTCTTCTGACAAAGGGAGTCTGTGGCCCCCAGTAGAGCTCAGGCCATGGATCTCTGAGCTTAGAGTGACTGGCTTTGATCCCCACCAGCCCACTCAGTTTCAGCAGACACGCTTGTCTTTAGCGAGGCAAAGTGCCAGGTGGAGCTCATGAAGACTACAGGAAGACTGCCTTCTGCCCACAACCTCCTGCTTCCAGACCCTCCACCTCTGAATCCCTGTCTCTGACCTAGAGTCCCAGGAATGAGAGAAGGAGCTAAGCTCTGGGACCCAACACCCACTTTCTGTTCCCACATCACACCTCCATGCACATCACAGCCCAAAGCCTATCTTGAGAGTTAAGCCAAGTGATCTCCAGCTACCCTGAAGTTCCCCGGGGGCACCTCTTTCACGCTGAGTCACGTCCCCAGAGCAGCATCCAGTAAACAAGCTCCTGACAAATGGACTCTAGCTCACTCTATTAACCATTCTCCATCCCCAACCCACTCCTAATCTCTACCCACCCAGCAGTGGCCTCTGAGGACCCAAACCGCTGTGATACCATATACCAAGGCTTTGCTGAATGTCTCATCCGCCTGGGGGATGGCATGGGTCGAGGAGGCGAGCTACAGACTGTCTGCAGGTACCAGCAGGTGGGAGGCAATGGGTAGGTCGGTGGGAAGCACCAAGCCAATCTGTGCTACTGCGCCACCACCCCAGGGCCCCGAGTCTCTTCCCGGTCCAAATCGTTGTGCTCTAACCCCCTAACCCCATTCTGTAACAGATCCTGGAATGACTTCCATGCCTGTGCCTCTCGGGTCCTGTCAGGCTGCCCAGAGGAAGCGGCTGCAGTGTGGGAGTCACTGCAGCAAGAAGCTCGCCGTGCCCCACACCCAGATAATTTGCACATCCTCTGTGGCGCCCCTGTGAGTGTTCGGGAGCGGATTGCCGGCCCAGAGACCAACCAGGAGACACTACGGGCCACAGCTCCTGCGCTGGCTCCAGCTCCAGCCCCTGCGTTGCTCGCCGCTGCTCTAGCGCTTGCCTGCCTCCTGGGGCCTCTGGCCTAAACAGTCTGGTTGGCCAGCCAACAGTGCCCTTGCCTCCCATCACTGCATGCAGTGGCCGCCATGTGAGCTCTGCAGTATGCACACTTTTCATTAAAGGTATTTATATTTGCACCAAGTTGGTTCCTTTCTCCTGGCTGTGGCCCTCTTGACTAAAGCAGGGAACCCCAGGAAATTATCTCAGCATGGAATGTGCGTGCCTGAGAACCTCCACAAGGGACTCAATCATCCTCAGAAACATTCATTTTGTGATGGCGGTATTGAGGTTTCTTTCCATTATGCTATAGGTCCCAAGAGCATCCTGGGTCCCAAGAGCTCTGGTAGATACCCAGGATCTGCCAGAATGCACAGCCCTTCTCTGCCTTTCCCAACCTGGCAGAAATGTGGTGGTGGCGGTTGGGGCCTACAATGAGGGTCCCAGGGTGAGAGTTCTCCATCTCAGACTCCTACCCTCAACTACTCACCCCTGGTGGCCAGTCGAGGTCTTTCTCAGGTTCCTTGCGGCCTCCTGATGTGTTACCTGCTTCTCCCTCTATTAAACCTCAGCATTCAATACATGCTCATACTCAGTGCTCGGTCTTCTGAGGTCCGGACTGTCCAAAGAGAAGCCCATCCGGAAGCCCCTGTCTAAGTCTAACTCACCCCCCTGACAGGATCAGAAGTTACAGAAGCTGAGATCATAAAGAGGTGTGCTCTGGCTTCTGCTTTCCACAAGTTTGCTCTTTGGGGTTTGCAGTGAGGAAAGAACATGATTCAAGAAGGCCTTGTGGAAGCAACAGTGTTCCACAGAGAGTATGTGGTGCGGGCAGAGCCACTGTTCATTGCACTGGGGCCAGCAACACAGAGAAGGTTAACACTATGTCTTCTTTTTTTTCCTCCTCCTCCTCTTCTTCTTCCTCTTCCTCCTCTTCTTTTTTAAGATAGGGACTTCCTATGTAGCTCTGACTAGCCTAGAATAGGCTGGCCTCCTCAAACTTGGAGTGATCCTCCTACCTCCTCCTCCTTGGTGCTAGAATTACAAGCATAGGCTGCCATTCCTAGCCTTAAAAATGAGGACTTTTGTGGACATTGTAATGGCCTCCTCGTGGGCTTCTCCTATTTTTGCTCCTTCTACTTTCTGAGTTGAGAAACTGATGCTTGTGCTAAGCTCCTGCCCGCTTACCTACAAGGTTCTGCATTGCCTGTTCTGCTCCCCTGCAGAACCAGCTCTGCCTACCCAGTCCTTGAGGATGGGCAGTCTCAGAGGTAAGGTAGCACACGGGAGGTGATAGCACATTTGGAGGGCTGCCTTATAAGTGGCTCAGAATCACTGGGGAGCTCGCTCAGCAAAGTGCTTGTCACACAAGTCTGAAGACCTCAGTTTGGCACTTAGGGCCTATGTAAAACATAGAGTGGTGGCATGCACTGGTGTGTAGTCCCAGTCCTGGGAAGGGCAGAAACAACTGGATCTCTGGGAGTTGCTGGAGAGCCAGCCAGCCTAGCCTAATCAGTAAGCTCCAGGTCAGAGAGAGAGAGCGAGCTATCTCAAAAAACAAGATAGATAGCACCTGAGGAATGATGCACAGGTTGACCTTGGTATGCACACTCCCACTTCATACATACACACACACACACACACACACACACACACATACACACACACACACACACACACACACATACACACACACACACACATACACACACACATACACACACACACACATACACACATACACACACACACACATACACACACACACACACATACACACACACATACACACACATACACATACACACACACACACACACACACACACATACACACACATACACACACACACACATACACACACACACACACACACACACACATACACAGAGGGAGGGAGGGAGAGAAAGAGAGAGAGAGAGAGAAAACAGGCCAATGAGATGACCTAGCACTCAGTAAAGGTACTTGCCTGCAAGTCTTATAGTTATCTGACTCCCACAAGTTATCCTCCGACCTCCACATAGGAATTATTATATGTGTCCACATGTACTCATACATACATACATAAATAATAAACATTAAAATTCATCATAAAAAAAGTGGCACCAAAGCACCAAAGCCAGGTGGTGGTGACGCATGCCTTTAATCCCAGCACTCAGGAGGCAGAGGCAGGCAGATTTCTGAGTTCGAGGTCAGCCTGATCTACAAAGTGACTTCCAAGACAGCCAGGGCTATACAGAGAGACCCTGTCTCGAAAAACCAAAAATTAAATATTTATTTATTTACTGTATGTGAGTACGCTGTTGCTCTCTTCAAGCACACCAAAAGAGGGCATCAGATCCCTTTACAGATGGTTGTGAGCCACCATGTGGTTGCTGGGAATTGATCTCAAGACCTCTGGAAGAGCAGTCAATGCTCTTCTGAGCCAGCCCCAGCCCCCAGCCCCTCATTGACCTAGACTTTTATATCTCACTATGTAGTCCTGGCTGTCCTGGAATTCACTACATAGACCAAGCTGGCCTCAGATACATAAAGATCTTCCCACATCTACCTCCTGAGTACTGGACCTAAAGTTGTGTAGCACCTTGCTAAGCCTGTATATCTGTTTTATAAAATACATCTGCCGGGCGTGGTGGCGCATGCCTTTAATCCCAGCACTCGGGAGGCAGAGGCAGGCGGATTTCTGAGTTCCAGGCCAGCCTGGTCTACAAAGTGAGTGCCAGGACAGCCAGGGCTACACAGAGAAACCCTGTCTCGAAAAACAAACAAACAAACAAACAAAAAAAAAAAAAACATCTATTGCATCTATTGTGTGTAGGTATGAGAGAGGATGCTGGCAGATGTGACACAGTACACGTGTGGAAGTCAGGAGAAAACTAACAGGAATCGATTCTCTCCTTCCACTACACAGATCTCAGGGATTTAACTCAGGTCACCATCTTGCAGGTTATATATATTTTTTTCAGTGTGTGTGTGTGTATGTGTGTAGCCCTAGCTGTCCTGGAACTATCTGTAGACGAGGCTGGCCTCAGACTCACAGAGATTTGCCTACTTTTGCCTCCTGAGTGCTAGGATTTTATAAAGGCATGGACAGCTCACGCCTTTTTTTTTTTTTTTTGTTAGAATATTCTTTCCTAGTTCTTCTTGGTCAACAAGAAACAGCTATTTCTTGGGCTGGTGAGATGGCTCAGTGGGTAAGAGCACCTGACTGCTCTTCCAAAGGTCCGGAGTTCAAATCCCAGCAACCACATGGTGGTTCACAACCATCTGTAACGAGATCTGACTCCCTCTTCTGGAGTGTCTGAAGACAGCTACAGTGTTTTTACATATAATAAATAAATAAATCTTAAAAAAAAAAAAAGAAACAGCTATTTCTTGATTGTCCTCACCTCTTCTAGAAAGTACTCTGTAATTGAATATAAGCTGAATGAAAAGTATCTCTAGATATACACAGAGCTGGGGCTTTTCCCTGTCTCAGTGTAACACTGGATTGTGACTACCTACATCCCAGTGAAAATGTGGACTCCTCAAAGGTAAAGGGTGCTTTTTGTGTCTTTAGCATGCAATCTAAAAATAAAGAGTACAGCGTGGAGAATAAGGAATGAAAGAATCTCTAACTCCAACATGGGCATTTTTATAGTCAACATGAGCTTGTACTAAAAATGACTCCAAGGCATGTCATCCTGGGACACCTCCCTCAGCATGGGCGTATGGTTGGGAGTGGTGTGCTGGGGCTTCAGATCCTGATAGTTTTTTAGACCTAGTAAATGGCCAGGAATAGCCTGCTTCTGTAAGCAGGGATGGCTGCTCTGGCCAGCCATTGGTGGGGTGGGGAAGGATTACAATCCTCCTACAGTGACCTACATTTACCCTGATGTTTTGCTCCCTAAGTCCCTACTCTGCCATGGGCTGGGATAGGAGGTTGAGTGGGGGAAGACTTTGTTTGCTCTGTGGCCAGGGGCTTAAAGGCTTTATGGGTTTTATCTCAGAGCTAGTGCAGACGGTTGGGATGATAGCCAAGATGCCTGTGCCTGGGCATAGCTACCTAGGTCTAAGCACGGCCACAGTGTTCTACAGCTGTAGATCTATATAGACAAGGTGGAGTTGACCATTCAGATGTCCTGGGACCAGTTGCCATCACACCAGAACACTTTCCTGCTAAGCCTGTGCTTTTCCCTAGAGCCCAAACCAATACCTGAACCTTGACAAATGAAAGACTATAGATTGCCGGGCGGTGGTGGCGCACGCCTTTAATCCCAGCACTTGGGAGGCAGAGGCAGGCGGATTTCTGAGTTCGAGGCCAGCCTGGTCTACAAAGTGAGTTCCAGGACAGCCAGGGCTATACAGAGAAACCCTGTCTCGAAAAACCAAAAAAAAAAAAAAAAAAAGAAAGACTATAGATTTCTGAGTGTTATCAACTCTGGACTTCTATATTATTTTTTTATTGTGAGGCTGAAATCATGATTACAATATGTTCATAGTAAATATAAGGATAGGAAATTCGTTTGGAAAGGCTTGAGGGTGACATCTTCCCCAAAAATTCATATAACTGTGGAAATGTCAGAGCTGGATTTGATCCCAGATTTGGCCCCAAAATCAATGCTCCTTTTTTGTTGTTATTAAAATTATTTATTGGGGGCTGGAGAGATGGCTCAGTGGGTAAGAGCACCCGACTGCTCTTCTGAAGGTCTGGAGTTCAAATCCCAGCAACCACATGGTGGCTCACAACCATCCGTAAGGAGATCTGACTCCCTCTTCTGGAGTGTCTGAAGACAGCTACAGTGTACTTACATATAAATAAATAAATCTTTAAAAAAAATTATTTATTGGGCTGGTGAGATGGCACAGCAGTTAAGAGCATTGACTGCTCTTCCAGAGTTCATGAGTTCAAATCCCAACAACCACATGGTGGTTCACAACCATCCGTAATGACATCTGATGCCTCCTCCTGGTGTGTCTGAAGACAACTACAGTGTACTTACATAAAAATAATAGCTGGGCGTGGTGGCGCACCCCTTTAATCCCAGCACTTGGGAGGCAGAGGCAGGCGGATTTCTGAGTTCGAGGCCAGCCTGGTCTACAAAGTGAGTGCCAGGACAGCCAGGGCTACACAGAGAAACCCTGTCTCGAAAAAAAACCCCAAAATAAATAAATAAATAAAATAAAAATAATAAACCTTTAAAAATTATTTATTTATTCACTTTACAACACAATATCAGCCTATCAGCCCTTCCTTTCCTCTCAGTAATCAGTCACACAGGTCCTTCCCCCATCCACTTTCCCTGTCTCTTTTGAGAAGGGGAAGCCCTACTCTGAGTATCACCCCTCCTCATGCTGTTTTTTTAGGCAAGGTCTCCCTGTGCAGCAGCCCTGGGTATCCTGTTGCTATAGACAGACCATGCTGGCCTTGAACTCAGAGGTCCACCCTCTGCTTCCCAAATCACACCAGGCTGGGTTAAAGTCCATGTTTTTAGTAATCCCATTACCTTTGAGAAACGAATTTCATTGTTGCCCTTTTGAGATATGGTCTTAATCTGTATCCCAAGAAAACCTATAACTTCTATAACCTGGCTTTTTTTTTTTTTTTTAACCTCTCACTGCAATATCACCTTAAATTCCTAAGTACCAGGATTATAGGCATGTGGGAACGAACACACTGATGATTTTTTTATTGAGATAGGACCTTAATAAATACACCAGGCTAGCCTCAAACTAAAGTCTTTCTTGTTGCTGCTTCCAAAGTACTAGGATTACAGGCTAAAAGTACTAACACACTAGGTTTTGAAACAACTTTTACTTTTTTAAAAAAGACAAAACATCGTTAAAGTTTTATCATGCAAAACAGACAAATGATTTCTTCCTTTCTTTCTTCCTTCCTTCCTTCCTTTCTTTCTTTTAAGAATCTTTGTTAGCTGTGTGTGTGTGTGTGTGTGTGTGTGTGTGTGTGTGTGTGTCACATGCCTTTAATCCCAGCACTGGGGAGGCAGAGGCAGTCGGATTTCTGAGTTCGAGGCCAGCCTGGTCTACAAAGTGAGTTTCAGGACAGCCCCCTGGGCTATATGGAGAAACCCTGCCTCGAAAAAAACAAAAAAAATAAACAAAAAAGAATCTTTGTTTATTTTATTTTATTTATTTATTTTTGTCAAAACAGGGTTTCTCTATGTAGCCTTGGCTGTCCTGGAAGTCACTTTGTAGACCAGGCAGAAATCTGCCTGCCTCTGCCTCCCCAGTGCTAGGATTAAAGGCATGCGCCACCACGTCCAGCTTCTTTGTTTATTTTTGAGTCAGGTTTCTCTGTAATAGCCCTGACTGTCCTGGAACTAGCTTTGTAGACCACACTGGCTTGGAACTCAGAGATCCTCCTGCCTGAGTGCTGAGATTAAAGGAATGTGCCACCATGTCAAGCTTGGTAACAATCTTTTTTACTTTTTATTTTATTTTATAAATCTCGTGATTCATTTGTTTTTGCATCAATAAATTAAAAACAAATTAGCCCTGGCGTGATGACGCACTCCCTTGCCTTTCAAGAACCCCTTCATCTATACAAGAATCTTGCCATTTTTTTTCCATTTCTCTTGGTCATTACGTTTCCCAGAACTTTTCCCTCCACAAGCAGCTCCCCAGCGGTGTCGAGCCGCAAACCAACCCACCCCTGGAAAAGAGCTCTGCTCCGCCGGGAAGACCTTGATTGGCAGGCACTCAGTGCCCCCCCCCCGCCCCTTTGCGTCCGCGTCTGGAGGCTCCGCCTCCCTTCCGTCCCTTGGCCGCCCAAGTTTGTTTTGGCGTCAGGCGCGCGCAGTAATGACGCCACCACGCTGACGCGGGAGAATGGCGGCGGCGCCCGTGGCCTGGGCTGGGAGACGGTGGGCTGAGCCGCCGAGACTCCGGAGAGCCCGCCGCCCGCGCGAGGTGAGGCCTTCCGGCTCGGGGCTTCGGCCTGACCGGCGTGAGGGGCCTGCGAGTTCAGCCGCGGGCGCAGCCAGGGCCTGGCGCGACTCCGAGCCCTCGGTCCCGTGCACTGGGGCCTGTGGGCTGGGGAGCAGGCCGGGCTGTGGCTACCCGTGGTCCCCAGGCATGGCCTCGAAACCTCCTGCCGCGATAGGCCCGATGGACTTGGTCATCTGCCTGTCTGTGGCCCAGCCGTCCCGCGTCCAGCGCGGGTCAGGTTGATCTAACCTTGTTGTGTGCGGCGCCTACTCCACACCCTTCCCTTGCGACTGAACGCCAGGGTCCTGCGGGGGCCATCGTTCGCTTCCACGTACTGGCTGGAAAAAGGGCCAGAGTCCAGCTGGTTCGCTTGCAAGGCAAACCTGTCATACTTATAAGGAGAGCCCCGCTCAGTCCTCTGAAGCTGCTGCGTGTATAATTCTCACCAGAAAAATCACTCGTTAAAATTGCCTCCTTAGTCACTGTAGGGAAAAACTAAACCTTGTAGCCTGCAGCGTTCAAAGCTTATCATAATCGGATGTGGCCTACCTAGCCCTGCAGAGAACGTCTGGGCACGTCTGTACTGCGATTATGTAGTGTTTTGTTGAGGCATGTGAGCCTCCTATTAACTCTGTGGTTTCATACCCCCGAGGTTCAGATAGCTGCTTTCTCGGTTTGTGAAACTTCCGTTCATTTCCACCCTCACTCACCAGTAGAGGAAATTAACCTGTGTCTTTTTGAATCTATCACCGATGTCTTTTCCTTGGAAAACTCTCTCCTTCATTCACAACAGCAGTAGTGTTTAGTTAAAGCTATCGGGACACTGGCTTGAATAGATACAGATTAAGCCTTAGGGGAACATCTGTCATGGCCAGCATTTTGAGATAGTCACAGCAAACAGCAACATCTTGAAGTAATTTTTTTCAAGATACAAATTCAAGAGTTTTACTCTTAGCTAGATGTGGTAGACTACACTTCCGATCAATAAGGGCTAGTTTAGGCTACGTTTAGGACAAACCTGCGCTATATGAGACCCCGTCTCAAAAACAAAATACTCCAAAGCCCTGGTTTGGTGGTGCATGCCTGTGATCACCTCACTCCTGAGACAGAAGCAGGAGGATGCCCAAAAGTTAAAGGACAGTCTGATATAGTGAGGCTGTCTTGGGGTGGGGGGAGTCTTCACTTTATTTTTCTGCTGATTTTGTTGATGGAAACTGAACTCAGGGCCTGAACCCTTTTCACTTAGCTACATGGTCAGCTTACAATGTATGGTAGCTTAAATGCTGTAACCCCAGCATTTGGGCCGCAGAAGGAGCAGGATTACCATGATATTTGAGATGATCCCAGACTGCATATGGAGTGCCAAGTCAGCCAGGACTACCGAGTGAGACCCTGTCTCATGAAGCAAAACAAAAAATAAGAAAGAAACAAGACATGAAGTAGAAATCTGTGCTTTTAAAGTTTTTTTAAAGTCTCCTTCCTCCCCCTGTATAGTGAATGATCCTGGGCATTTTGCATTCTAACAACTGAGCTGTGTCCCCTTTTCAGAAAATTGTGAAAATGATAAAGTCAGGGCATGGTTGTGAACACCTGTAATTCCAGCATTTAAGAGACTGAGACAGGAGGATTGCTCTAAGTTTGAGGTCAGTCCTGCTTCTATGGTGAGTTCATCAGTCAGTCTAGCCTGGACTACAGAGTGAGACCCTGTCTTGAAATTAAGAAAGCAAAGCTAATGATATTACTGTACTTCTTGGATGAAGATTTGTGCTGTTGCCCCAGGAAGCTACTGGCCTTGTAGACTCCTGTTATGGATCGTTGCCCATACCTTGGAAAGACTTTGAAAGATCTAAATATATGCCAATAATGTACTATTGAGGTACATTACAGAAAACTTCCCTGTCCATCTGTCTATCTCCCTGTGTGTATGTGTGTGCTCACTCGTGTCAGTGAGTAGGTAGGTAGGTTGGAGACAGTGTGTGAGAGTTGGTTCTGGATAGAATCGGGTGTCAGTCTTGACAGCGGGTGCTCTTACCCACTGAGCTCTCTTGCCAGCCACATCATGGTTGATGTTTTTGTTTTGGATCTAATCAAGACTAATACCACTGATGTAGAACCCAGGCCATCTTTTTCACTTTTGATTTTGAGATGGGGTTTTACTACGTTGTCCAAGCTGGACTTGAACTCACTCTGAGACAGGTCTTGGGATTTTCCTGCCTCAGCTTTCTGAGTAGCTTGGATTATGGGCCTTTCCCACAAGCCCCAGCTAGATAATGTCATCATTTCCCACCCCATCCCTTTGGTTTTTCGAGACAGGGTTTCTCTATGTAGCTCTGGCTGTCCTAGAACTCATTCTGTAGACCAGGCTGGCCTTGAACTCACAAAGAGTGCCTGTCTCTGTCTCTTGGGTGTCCCTTTTGATCTAATCTCTTGTAATAATAAGAAAAAAATCATATCTAAAGAGAAGAAGAGCTGGAGATGTAGCTCAGCCGGTGGATGGAGTGCTTGCCTGGCATTCGGAAGCCCTGGGTTCAGTCCCTAGCACCACAAAGGACTGAACATAGAGATGCAGGTCTGTGACCTCGGAACTTTGAGGTAGAGGCTGGAGGAACAGGAGTTCAAAGTCATCTTCACCTACATAGCAAATTCAAGGTCAGCACGGGCTGCATGAGACCCTCTCAGTAAGTAAAAGAATCAATGAATAAAATCTCTCATGCATAATAGATACATACACTTAGGTTTATTCTACAGTATATCACAGATATCGATCCTGGATATAGTATCAATGTTGATTTACATAGTTTTGCTCTCCTTTCTGTGGTACTGATGGCTGGCACAGATTAGGCAAGTGGTCTACCACTGAACTATACCTGTACTTGTAATGTACCTTTCTATTGCATCATTGAAGAGAATTCCATTGTATGAATTATTTTAATTATATTTTGTTGTTGTTGTTTTTGGTTTTTCGAGACAGAGTTTCTCTGTGTAGCCCTGGCTGTCCTGGAACTACTCTGTTGACCAGGCTGGCCTAGAACTCAGAAATCCGCTTGCCTCTGCCTCCCAAGTGCTGGGATTAAAGGCATGTGCTACCATGCCCAGCTTTTAATTAATTTTTATGCCCTCTTTTGTTTTCATTTTGTGTCATTTTTTGAGGTAGGGTGTCATGTAGCTAGGGCTGGTTTGGAATTAGTATTCTCATTGCTGACTATGTGGGTTGTTTCTAAGTTTTCTCTTACATTTGCTACTTTGTGTCGGAGTGTGTGTGCATGTGCCACACATGTGCACATGGTGGAGGTCAGGGGACAACTTGTAGGAGTGTGTTGGTTCCTTATCCCATGTGGGTTCTGAATTCAGAATGGCATGTTTGGCAGCAAGCCCTCTTAACCTGGTGAGGCATCTCGCTGGTGCCCTCTTCCTCTCCTCTGTGAGGCAGAGTCTGTGTGTCTCTGGGTGTGTCTCACGTTTGCAGCAGTACTCCTTCCTCAGTCTCTCAAGTGTTGGGATTACAGGCCTAGAACTGCTGGCCCAAGCTAATTAGAACATTCTTTATTTACAGTTTTGTTTGTTTGTTTGTTTTTCTGTGTAGCCTTGACAGTCCTGAAACTAACTCTGTAGACTAGGCTTGCCTCAAATTCACAGAGATCTGCTTGCCTTTGCCTCTTGAGTGCTAGTGTTAAAGCTAATTATGTTTTTTAAATTATTTGTTTTGTGTGTATGTGTGTTTATATGTGTGTACATGTTTGTGTGTGCGCATGCGTGTGCACGTTTGAGGGTGCATACACAGATTGTGTACCTACAAGTATATATGGAGGCCAAAGGTAAATGCCAGATGTCTTCTCTATCACTGTCTCTCTTGCTGATGAAATATTTTTAGATTTATTCATTTTATTTTGTGTGTATGATTTGCCTGCATATATGTGTGTGGAGGTCAGAAGAGGGCATCAGATTTCCTGGAACCAGTTAGAGGTGGTTGTGAGCCACCATGTGTGTGTTGGGAATGAGCAAGTGCCCTAATTCTGTATCTGCCTTATTCACTAATACAGGATCTCACTGAGCCTGAACCGGTGGGCAAGAATTACAGGCCATGAGCTCCAGGAACCCTCTGGCATCCCTTGTCCTCAGTTTGTTGACATTACATTTCTGTGTCATAATGCCAGCTTTCCACATGGTTGTTGGAGACCCAAACTCAGGCTCTCATGCGTACAGGACAGATCGCTTATGATTGAGCCATTCCCCACGCTCTCATTTTCCAACTTAAAAAGAGAATGTACTTTTGTTGTGCTGGGTTTGAACCCAGAGCTTCACGCACGCTATGTTTGAACTTGGGTACAGGTTGTACTTCCAGACCCTGATTTTTCATTGTGTTGATGAAGGTGCCATGGGTTTTCTCTCACGGGTATCTGTTCCCTCGTGGATGTGGTTTTGCAGTGTTGTTTCTAGAAATGGAATTGCTGGGTCAGTCTCCATGTTGTAGAGGACAGAGTTCTCCCCATGTCTACAGCTGCTCTTGTTCAAGAGATTTATCTAAAGAGGACAAGAATTTCGGTCTGGTGTGTTTGTCTTGTGATGATGAGAAGTGCAGTTTAGCAATCACCTACTCCTGAGATCACTGCCTTCCAAAACACAGCCTCAAGATCTTCTGGTTATTTATATCTCTGTGTAGCCCTAGCTGTCTTCAAGCTTTGTCTGCCTCTGCCTCCCCAGTGCTGAGATTAAAGGCGTGGACCACTATGCCCAGCTTGGTTCAGGATCTTTAGAGGTTTAAAGGTTATCTTGCTTTACTGTGGGAGAAAACTGTTGGTGAGTAATATTGGAGAAGGGCAAATGCTTGTTTTCTACCACTGGGAGATGCACAAACCAGGCCTGTGTTGCTAGCTCTTTTCTCCTGGCCTTCCCCATAAATAGAGTTAGATCTGGAAGCTTGTGGACAGACTTACTTCGGGATTCAAGTAACCTTTAAAACCCAAATAAAACCTTTAAAACCATTGTTGTCAAGGATGTTGAACCACCGTTGTGGCTTCTTTCTAAGTCTTGAAAGTACCTCAGAACCTTTTATTGTTGACTCACAGAAAATAGGAAACCAAGTGTCTACCACATTTCTCTCATTGTTGACAGACTGACTGAATGCTTTCTGAGCTCTGCACTTTACCAGGTTCCAAAGGCGGCCAGGAGAGCTGAGAAGCAGGACTTCATCAAGGAGCTGACAGTGGTGTAATGAAAGGCAGTGGAGAATAAAGCTGTGTAGCCAGACCCAGGGCTCAGACCTGCAATCCTAGCACTCAGGAGCGTAGGCAGGATTGCTGCAAATTAGAGGCCAGCCCTGGCTACATAGGGAGTTCAGGGTCAATTAGGGATACGTACATAGCAAGACTCTTGTAGAAAAATGAAATAAAGCTGTGAGCTGCATGATAGGTTATAGTTGGTATTTGGGTTTCTGAACATAGGCTCCTGAGAAAAGGGCTCAGCAGATGTGTGTTGACTCACCACCTTAGTGATGTGAGGAAACAGTTCAGGCTTTGACCTGATGAGGTCAAGTTCTGCTAGGCCCAGATACTTCTGAAACCTTTACTGTCTAATGAAAAGATCCTTGCATGGAGAACCAGGAGACGGGAGTCCATGATTAGCCACCTCTGAGTAGCTTTGGATAATTTCCCCCTGCCTCTCATGGCTGGTCATGTCTGGAGTGTCAGGGAGGACAGCGGTACCAAGTGCTCACTCCCTCTGCCACTGTGCAGCATGCTGGGGCTTTCCCTAAGGAGTGGTTTGTAGCAGTCTGGGATCTGAAGATATAGAGCAGACCCTGGAGAAAAGATCATCTCTGTTAGTTTTGTGACCTGGATGTAAATGGTGTAAGATGACCTCAGGGGAGTCTTTTCTGAGGCTTCCAACTCATCCCATCTACTCCAGTACCCATGCTGGCTACCAAGTTGGGCACATACACAAGAAAGCAGAAAGCCGGAGGAATAGTTTCTTCCCAAGCTTTTATCAGCCACCATTTTCCCCCATGTCTTCATTTCCACTTCATCGACATGGGAAGAGAAGTTAGCAGATACGATGTTTTGTATATGCTTGGCACAGGGAGTGGCACTATTAAGAGTTGTGGCCTTGTTAGAGTAGGTGTGTCACTGTGGGTATGGGCTTTAAGACCCTCACCCTAGCTTCCTGGAAGGCAGTCTTTTTTTTTTTTTTTTGATTTTTCGAGACAGGGTTTCTCTGTGTAGCCCTGGCTGTCCTGGAACTCACTCTGTAGACCAGGCTGGCCTCGAACTCAGAAATCCGCCTGCCTCTGCCTCCCAAGTGCTGGTGTTAAAGGCGTGCGCCACCACTGCCGGCCCTGGAAGGCAGTCTTCTGTTTGCACTCAGAATAAGTGTAGAACTCTCAGCTCCTCCTAATGCTTTGCCTGCCTGGATGCTGCCATGCTCTCACTTTGATGTTAATAGATTGAACCTCTAAACTTGCGAGCCAACCCCAATTAAATGTTTTCCTTTATAAGAGTTGCCTTGGTCATGGTGTCTGTTCACAGCAGTAAAACCCTAACTAATACAGCAGATATGATTGGAACTGAGCATATGAAAGGCAGAGACAAGTGAATTTCTATGCGTTTGAAACTATCCTTGTCTACATAGTGAGTTCTAGGCTAGTCAGGACTACATGGTGAGACCCTGTCTCAAAAAACAAAACAAAACAAAACAAAACACCAAAACAAAGCCAGAAGCCGGGCAGTGGTGGCACATACCTTTAATCCCAGCACTTGGGAGGCAGAGGCAGGCAGATTTCTGAGTTTGAAGCCAGCCTGGTCTACAGAGTGAGCTCCAGGACAGCCAGGGCTATACAGAGAAACCCTGTCTCGAAAACAAAACAAAACAACCCCAAAACCCAAAAAACCAGATGTGGTTGGAATGTGGAGCAGTCTTGATCTGGAGGATCTTGCATGTGTCCCCAGCTTTCAGAGCTGGTACCTCTTCTCTTCCAGTTTCAATCTGTATTTGCGTTGGTAGAACATTGATAGCAGCTTTCTAATTGGAACAAACATGGTGCCTTACTGCTAACTTTATTTAAAGGGAAAATTCAGGGCTTTTTCTTTATAAACTTTAGTGTTTCTCATCAAGTGTGTTTGGCTAGATATAGTGAATTATTGGTAAATCTAGAGTTACTCTTTCTCACCAGGTAGAAGTGACTTCTGAGTGGCTCATGCTAGATCATCCATGCAGTTTGTATGCCCTCTCACTCTCTCATCAGTGGTAGGTGTTGCTTGAGGATCAGGGGCCAGAGTCTGTTCTATGCCTCAGGAATGTGGGTCCAAGAACGGTCTTCTTCCTGGGTTTCAATTCATTGGTTTTCCTGAAGGAAGAGATGAATTTGCAGAATTTTTGGTTCACAGTTCTAATCTTTGGGCTTTATCAGAAGGAATCTACTTTCTAAATGTCTTTGTTTAAATACTATGCTCTGAATTAGGAGAACTGGTCCAGTGACCTGAGTTCAACTCACAGGATCCACATGTGGCGGGAGATACCTACCTGACTCCTGTAAACTTATTCTGACCTACCTCCCCATATACAAAGAGATAAATAAGTAAATAAATGTAATACAGATTTAAAAATTTGAAGACTACATACGGGCTGGCAAGATGGCTCAGTGGGTAAGAGCATTGACTGCAACTCTGAAGGTGCCGAGTTCAAATCCCAGCAACCACATGGTGGCTCAAAACCACCCTCTTCCAGAGTGTCTGAAGACAGGTACAGTGTACTTACATATGATAAATCTTTAAAAAAAATTTAAGAAAAAAAAAAAAAAAGAAGACTACATACATGTAAGTCCATGTGGACCCAGCTTTCCAGTTTGGTAATACCAAACCCTGAAGATGAATTGTTTCCTGTCATGTAAGGAAAGATAAGCTTGATTCTGCAGAGTACCATATTGGCATAGTAAGTGAAATCTGAACTTTAGTCTGTGCTCATCAAAGACTTCCTTTATATCTGATGGATTTGCTTTGTTTTGTTTTTCCTTCTTTTCTGTACATCTCCATGTGTGTGCATGCACACGCACACGCATGTGCATACATGCAGGCACTTTTACTTTATTTTTTTAATTCTCTTATACAATACATCCTGACAGGTTTCCTCTCCCTCAACTCCTTCCAGCCCACACACCACCCGAGACCTCCCCAGTCACTAGCTCCACTCCTCTTTCCCTTCAGAACAGAGCAGGCCTCCTAGGGCTATCAGCCAAGCACAGCATAACAGGATGCAATAAGACCCAGTACAAATCCTCATATCAGGGCTGACCAGGGCAGCAGGTCAGAGGACAAATGTCCCAAGAGCGGGCAAAAGGATCAGAGACACCTCCACTCCCACTCTTAGGAGCCTCACAGAAACACAAAGCTAACAACTATACCATACATGCTGAAGGCCTAGTACAGACCCATGCGGGCTCCGTGACTGCCACTTCAGTCTCTTTGAGCCCCTATGAGCCCTGCTTAGTTGATCCTGTGGGAGCTTTCTGAGTTCTTAATGGGTGACGATGTCAGAAGAGGTTTTTAACACTCAGCATCAGAAACGATGACCCAGAATAATGAGGAGTGATGTTAGCATTTAGGAAATATAAGACTTCAACTAGAAGGGCCCAGGAAGACTAGAGGGGAAATAAACAGTGTGTGGTGAACATTCGTATCCCTGTTAGGCTTGGAAAACAGCATGACACTTGATGCAGTGAGATCAGACCTGGGCTTTCTTCTAGACCCTCCTTTGAGATTGAAGTTGCTTTTATTTTGTTTTGGGACAAGGTCTCTGTAGCCTAAGCTATCTCGGAACTCACTCTAGCCTCACCTGGTCTTGAATTTATGATAGACCTCCTGCCTCAACCTCCTAAAATTTGAGTCATAGGTGTGAGTTATTACCATGCCTGGCTCCTGTACTCAAACATCTTTATTTCTATTTGTTTTAAATTTTTGTTTGTTTTTCTGGACAGGGTTTCTCTGTGTAGCCCTGGCTGTTCTGGAACTCACTCTGTAGACCAGGGTAGCCTCAAACTCAGAGATCCAACTGCCTTTGCCTCCTGAGTGCTGGGATTAAAGGCATGTGTCACCACTGCCGGGTTTTGTATTTGTTTGTTTGTTTGTTTGTTTTGGTTTTTGAGGCAGGGTTTCTCTGTATAGCCCTGGCTGTCCTGAAACTTACTTTGTTTTTATTTTTATTTTACTTGAAAATTTTATGTGCGTGGCTGTGTTGCCTATATGCATGTCTGTGCACCATGTGTGCCTGGGGCCATGGGAGGCTAGAAGAGGGCATCAGATCCCTTGGAATTGGAATTACAGACAGTTTTTAGCCGCCATATGTGCGTTAGCAGTCAGACTTGGGTTCTCTGGAAGAGCAGCCAGTGCTCTTAAACTGCTGAGCCATCTTCCTATCTCCTACTGTAACATCCTGAGAGGTGAAAGGCATCCCTTTGCAGGTTATTGTGTCAGTTTTTGACTGTTTATTTTTTATACAGTCTCATTATGTAGCCTTGGATGGCCTACAAGTTGCTATGTGGATCAAACTGGCCTCAAACTTGCATGATCTTCACCTCTCTGCCTCCAGAGAGCTAGAACTACAGATATGCACCAGCATGTCTGACTTTATTCTTTGTTGTCGTTTTGTACTTTTTAATTGATTCTTTGTGAGTTTCACATCACACACCCCATTCTCACTCATCTCCTTGACCCTTATCTGACTTCATTCTTAATTAGACTGCATTTATCAAGAAAACAGGAAAAGGGAAAAGGACTATTGTCCTTCAGGGGTGTCCCTGACTATTCTGACTTGTCCTCTTTTCTGTTTGTATAGGTGTAGTCGGGGCACTGCCTACAGAGCAGGTCCTGCCAGCCTCGCTGGAGAGGATGCCCCCGTGTCAGTGATGGGCTGTGGGACAAGCAAGGTCCTTCCTGAGCCACCCAAGGATGTCCAGCTGGATCTGGTCAAGAAAGTGGAGCCCTTCAGTGGCACTAAGAATGATGTATACAAGCACTTCATCACAGAGGTGGACAGTGTTGGTCCTCTCAAAGCTGGCTTCCCAGCCACTAGTCAGTATGCACCTCCCTGCCCTGGTGTTCCCAATACTGGCCACACAGCGCCTCCTTCAGAACCACCACGCAGGGCCAGGGTGGCAAAGTACAGGGCCAAATTTGACCCACGAGTGACAGCTAAGTATGATATAAAGGCCCTAATTGGGCGAGGCAGCTTTAGCCGAGTGGTACGTGTGGAGCACCGGGCAACCCGACAGCCATATGCTATCAAAATGATAGAGACCAAGTACCGAGAAGGGCGGGAGGTGTGTGAGTCTGAGCTCCGAGTGCTGCGCCGGGTGCGCCACGCCAACATCATCCAGCTGGTAGAAGTGTTTGAGACACAGGAGCGTGTATATATGGTAATGGAGCTGGCCACTGGCGGTGAGCTCTTTGACCGGATTATTGCCAAGGGTTCTTTCACTGAACGAGATGCCACAAGAGTGCTTCAAATGGTACTGGATGGTGTCCGGTATCTTCATGCCCTTGGCATTACACACCGAGACCTCAAGCCTGAGAATCTCCTTTACTACCACCCAGGCACTGACTCCAAGATCATCATCACTGACTTTGGCTTGGCCAGTGCCCGGAAGAAAGGTGACGACTGCCTGATGAAGACAACGTGCGGCACACCTGAGTACATTGCTCCTGAGGTTCTGGTGCGAAAACCCTACACCAATTCCGTGGATATGTGGGCACTGGGTGTCATTGCCTATATCCTGCTCAGCGGCACCATGCCCTTTGAGGATGACAACCGCACCCGGCTATACCGGCAGATCCTCAGGGGCAAATACAGTTATCTGGGGGAGGTGAGTTTGTCTTGCTCTTGTTCCAGGGATGTTAGGAAGACCCCCTCAGAGAGAAGATATAACCTGAAGCTCCTGGTCAGAGGGGCCTGCTCTGAGAGTCATGCTCTTAGGGGCCGAGCAGATAGCATAGAGGTGACAGACTAGCAAAGGTTCTCAGTTTACATTCTCCTAAATGTAAGCCCTGAGGTGGGGACCTGGGAGCAGAAACCTTATGCGGGAGGTTGTTAAGTAGAGGAAGGGGGAGTGAACCACAAAAAGGTAAATCTAATGAACAAGTATATTAAAAGATGGGCTGGCCAGCCTGGGCTACATAGCAAGTGCCAAGCCAATTAGTGCTTGTCTTAGTTAGGGTTTTACTACTGTGAACAGACACCATGACCAAGGCAACTTTTTTTTTTTTTTTTGGTTTTTCAAGACAGGGTTCCTCTGTGTAGCTCTGGCTGTCCTGGAACTCACTCTTTAGACCAGGCTAGGCTTGAACTCAGAAATCTGCCTGCCTCTGCCTCCTAAGTGCTGGGATTAAAAAAGTCATGCGCCAGCACTGCCCTGCCAAAGACAACTCTTTTTTTTTTTTTTTTTTTTTTTAAGATTTATTTATTTATTCTATGTAAGTACACTGTAGCTGTCTTCAGACACTCCAGAAGAGGGCATCAGATTTCATTACGGATGGTTGTGAGCCACCATGTGGTTGCTGGGATTTGAACTCTGGACCTTCGGAAGAGCAGTCGGCGCTCTTAACCATTGAGCCATCTCGCCAGCCCCCAAAGGCAACTCTTATAAGAACAAAATTTAATTGGAGCTGGCTTACAGGTTCAGAGATTCAGTCCATTATCATCAAAGTGGGAACATGTCAGCATCCAGTTAGGCATGGTACAAGAGGAACTGAGGGTTCTACATCTTAATCTGAAGGCTGCTGTCAGAATATTGACCTCCAGGCAGCTAGGATGAGGATCTTAAAGCCCACACGCAGTATAACACACCTACTCTAAGAGGGCCACACCTTCTAATAGTGCCACTCCCTGGGCTGAGCATATACAAACCACCACAGTGCTATATAGTGAGACCTGTCTCGGAACAAAACAAAAAAGGGGGCTGGAGCAATGGATCAGCTAGTTGTGTGCTTGCCACATAAGCACAGGGTCCTGAGTTCAGATCCCCAAAACTCATGTAAAAGAGTTAGATGTAGTGGCATGTGCTTGTATCCTAGCACTGGGGAGGCAGTGACAGGAGAACCCCTCTAGCCAAATTGCCTTGTTCCAGATTCAATGAAAGACCCTCTCTCAAAAGAATAGGGTGGGGAATGATAAAGGAAATCACCCTCTGGCCTGACACACGCACGCGTGCGTGTGTGTTGCTTGCGTGAGTGTGTGTATGTGTGTATACCTGTACTCAAGCACAAGGACACATGTATATCCATAAATCACGCACATACAAGTGGAATGCCACTGGTTCTTAGTCCTATTTTCAAGCTTATCAATGATTATGTGGAATGTGTCACAGAAATGTGTCACTAAAGAGCAAGTCTGTGTTGTATGTATTTAAGGGTAATGCTTATCTACCTTAAGAGTTAAGAATTTCTTTTGGCAGGGTGAGGGTTGGAAAGATGACTCAGTGTTTCAGAGTGCATACTGTTCTTGCAGAGGACCTGGGTTCCGTCCCCAGCTCCCACGTTGGTCAGCTTACAACCATTTATGTAACTCTAGCTCCAGGGATCCACCTCCATGGGCAGTGTCACAGCCATGTGCATACCTCTACACAAACACACACACATATACATAACTAACAAATAAAACAGCTTTAGAATTTCTTTTTGGCATTAAATGCCTTGTTTATTGTCTATCTTGAATGTTAATGCGTACTTGAGAGAACCCTCAAGTAGTCAGAGAGATGCAGGCCCTGGCAGTGGGAAGCTGTGACTCGGCCTGGTAGCTACTACAAGTGAGCTCAGAGATGGATGTGGTGTAGGGCCTCTCCAGTACCTGTTACATTGGGTACCACATAAGCTAGGATGTATATGCCTATCCCAGGAACAGTTTCTTACCTCTATTCAGTTTTGCTGTATAACAATAAGGGCCCCATATATCCACATTTTAAAAAATCTTTTAATTTTTTTACAAAAAAAGAGAAACTAGATCTAATCTTTTTTATATTTTTATTAGGTATTTTCCTCATTTACATTTCCAACTAGATCTAATCTTAAGATATTAAAATTAATTTACTTTTGTTTTGAGACAGTCTCATGAAGCCCAGACTAACTTCACACTCCGTAACGAAGACTAGCTTTCAACTTTTTTATGTTTTTGTTTTTCTAGACAGGGTTTCTCAGTTTAACAGATCTGCCTGTCCTGGACTTGCTTTGTAGACTAGACTGGCCTCAAACTCACAGAGATCCTCCTGCCTCTGCCTCCTGAGTGCTGGGATTAAAGGCACGTGCCAACATGGCTGGCTCTGCCTGTGTCTTTTTTCTTTTTTTCTTTTTTTCTTTAGATTTATTTATTATTATATACAAGTACACTGTAGCTGGCTTCAGACACACCAGAAGAGGGTGTCAGATCTCATTACGAGTGGTTGTGAGTCACCATGTGGTTGCTGGGATTTGAACTCAGGACCTTTGGAAGAGCAGTCAGTGCTCTTACTCACTGAGCCATCTCTCCAGCCCATCTGCCTGTGTCTTAAATGCTGGTATATTCACCTCCATTCCCAGCTTTAGTTCACATATTTAAATAGTAAGGCCAGCAAATGCTAACCTGTGTGCCAGGTTCAAATAGCAAGCCATCAAGTTTGTATATCTAGGCCCATGGATACTTCTAATACTGAAAATAATTATCAGATGTTAGCATTGCTGATTGCTAAAGGAAGGTGCAGATATATAAATTTGCAAATATATAATAAGTTTGTATATTTTAAGTGAATGGTCGTGTGATCCATAAAAAGTTGACTCTCACATATCTGTGGTGGGCTAGTACTAAACAGGAGTGTATGATGCCACAGGTCAGCCCGAGAGTCCTGTAGAGGCACCTAGAAAGTTCTGTGGCCTGGAGAGGAGGCTCAGGGACTATGTTAGCTTAGAGCTAGAGTATGAATGTCTGAAAGTTGAAAGGCTGTTTATATTCTGAGCTTTGTATAGTGCCAAACTGTTGAGGGTCCCTCCAGATGACAGAGCAGTATGGAGCTCAACTAGAGGAGGGTGAAAGTGGAAAGACTTGAAAAATTTATAAGTACACCCAAGATTTCTGATTCTGGCAATTGTTGATCAAGCAGTTTATCTAATTGGAGCTTGCAGTCTTGCTTTACTGGCTGTTGATATCTGCACATGGGGAGAATAGCAAATAAGTGGAATAGGGAATGGACTCAGGCTCCTGCTTCTACTGGAATCAAAGAGTAGATAGAACCAGAGATTCTGTGCTCTGTTCTGCTGGAGTCATGGACCATAGTCTGGGCCCTCATTATGAGCGTAGGAGCTGGGCATTACCCAATTTTTGCCTCTAGTTGAAATGCATCAGTTCCCAGTTCAGAGTTAAATCCCTGGCAGAACCTGGACATATTTCTCTGCATATGGGTGCAAGGGATTAAATTCTGGTCCTCTGGAAAAATAGCCAGTGCTGTTAACCACTAGGCCATCTCTCTAGCTCCCCTTAGGCTGTACTTTTTTTTTTTTTTTTTTTTTTCTTTTTGAGACAGGGTTTCTCTGTGTAGCCCTGGCTGTCCTGGAGCTAACTTTGTAGACCAGGCTGGCCTCGAACTCAGAAATCCGCCTGCCTCTGCCTCCCGAATGCTGGGATTAAAGGCGTGCGCCACCACGCCCGGCTCTAGGCTGTACTTTTAAAGGTAATTTTATGACAATAATTGGTCACCTAAAGATGATTTGTCTGAGTGTTGCCCTGGAGGAAGTAGCTTCCTTACTAGATTTTGTCCTCTGTCCTGGAGGCCTGTAATCTACCCCCACCCCCACCCCCATGGAGCTCTAGCTGTCCTGTCCTGGAATCTACTCTGTAGATCAGGCTGGCCTCACATTCAGAAGTCTGCCAGGCTATACCAGTTATTTTTTTATCCTACTGGTCACTGCCTACCCATAAGCATATCTGGGAAAAATATAAGAGACATGAAGTCTCTACCAGTTTCCTGAATACCAAGCTCTGTGGTAGCCTTGTTCCTTGCAGGATTTTTCCTCACAGCCTCTGAGAGGCTTACGGACTTGAGCAGAAGGCTCCTGCAGGAGTAGACTCAGAAAAGGGAACCCAACTCACTGCGCTCCAGGGTAAATAGAACATTATTTGAGAGAATGGAGCAGAAGTGAAAGAGGCTACGGGCTTGTTTTTGGGAATGCTGTGCTGCTAAGGAGATCCCCAGCTTCCAGATAGGACAAATGCAGCAGAAAGTGTTATAGGAGATGGTTAATTAAGTGGGTGGTGTTAAAAGAGCCATCCTGGATCTTGAGCTTATTGGAGACAGATCATGGATTCTAGGTACTGGTTAGGAGGGTGGGGCTAATCCTAGCTCTCTGCAGGAGGATCATTGGCTTTGAGGGCAGATCTAGAGAGGCTTCTAGACCACCCTCTATGACACAGAGAGTATTAAAACTTTGCCTTCACATACCTGATTGGGCCCTGTGTTAGTAGTGTTCCACAGTTCTGACATTTTGATACTTCAATCCAAAGTCCAAGCTCAGGCTTCACCCCACTTGTATGTACTACAGGTCCCAGATGTTTGCTACAGTCACTCAGTATAGTAAGGTTTTGCTCAAACTGTTCCATTTATTCTTGGTGTTGACTTTAGAAATGTATCAGCTATGAAAGGTCCAATTCAAAGGTTGATTTTCTTTAGAAATAATGTTGACCACTGCCATTGTGTAGAGCCTGTCAGATACAAGGTATTGAATTGGGTGTGCTACATCTAGCATCTCCAATCTCTATCCATTTTATACATGGGGAATTGAGACTAGTGTGGTTCAGTAGCTTGCCAATGGTTTCACAGCTAAAGGACAGCAGACCTAGGATTGGCTTCAGGGACTCTATTCTGCTCTCCAACATATGCTTCAGCATGTTCAGCATGTTGCTAGTGTGTTTCAGTGCTTCCTTGTATTGTTGTGTGTGGACACACATCTCCTTGCTGATCTATTAGATCCTGGAGGACACGTGTGTGTGTGTGTGTGTATGTGTGTGTGTCCACCCATAGACTTCCTACAGCTCTGTCTTAACCTATCTCAGCATTTGCTGGGTTGAGCTGGACTATTGTGATGATTAGAAGGAACATTCTTCTGGTTTCTCCTAAGGGAAGCCTGAGTGGTCACGGTGATGCCCTGGGAAAGGGCCCAAATGCAGCTACTTCAGGCAAGGTGAAGCAGAGGGCTTGGTGGTTGTGTGCTTAGGAGACTAAGATCAGAGCTGCCTGCGGGCATGGACAGAAGGTTTCATGGAATGCCAAGAGTGAATCTGCTCTTTACACAGAACAAATATGAGACGTTGGAAGAAGAGAGAATGCAAGGGGAGATAATATTGCAAAGAAAAACCTGAAATTTGGCCTGTTTAGAGGTGCTAGAGTAGAAGGCAGTTTGGAAGTGATAGGGAACATGTTACTAAGGGGCAAGGAAGGCTTATATGAGGGTGAGAGAAGATGAGACATAAAGCTACCCCCAGAGGTGAACTTCCTGTTACAGGAGACCTTTAGAGGCTGGAGGAGCTGCTTTTGAAGGAGTGAACACAGGACGTGAGTCATCCATCCATAGATCTGTGCTGAAGTACTGTTGGGTGTTTTCACTTGACAAGAAATGTGACAGTCGTGGCCTGATGTCATTGCTTTTGTCAAGGGTTCTATTCCTAGAGGCAGAGTGTATGAAGAGCCTGTTGGGTTGATGGCAGAATGATGGTGCCATCGTGGCTCTGTTTTCTTTTGACTTTGGAAGCCTGACTTGCCATCCTCCTCCACTGGCATTCTGAGCCAAGGCTGAACCTGGGTGACAACACCAGGAGTAGGTGGGCTTGGGCAGAGGCTCACTCACAAAGCCTTATTCAGGAGAATGAGTGCCTCTGAGCAGGTGACAGCTGGTGGGAGAAGAAATCCACCCTGTTTCTGCCTGGGAATTATGGGATGGTGGGAGGTGGCCTTCCGGGGATGGGCCTCTGGGCTGCAGGCCAGCCAGCTATCCACCTAAGGCCAAGAGTTATTGAGGAGCAGTGAGTTGGACTAGAACCATTTAGTTCTGATCACCTTGTAGGAAGATGAGTTCACAAAGTCAGACTTGGCTGGACACCCTCACCTCACTCTTCCTTGCTTGCCTCTTTTTTTCATAGCTCTTGCACTCAGGGTTATGTGATGGTTTCTTCAAATCTCTAGCTGCTGTTATACCAGGACTTGAGAGCTTGGGATGGCAGAATGAATGAAGAGATGAATGTGACGCAGTCTTCTCTTCCGAGTGATCTGGACTACATTGATCTGTTCCTCAGTTTTGCGTACCATGCGTGTACTAGACATACACAAGCCAGAATGTCATCCTCAGACAAGCCTTCCTTAACACCTAGCAATACGTGTCACTGAAATGTGCCCTTGTATGGGCCTTTGAGTATGGACATGGATTCTCAGTGGCTGGAGACCTATCCTTGGTTGGAGTCTTCTTTTAGGGGAGATAGGGGCTGTTCTTTCTGTGATGGGACAGGAGGCTGGCTCCAAAGGAAGAACAGAGCCCCATGCTCCTGTGCAATCTCATGGGCTGCAAGCTCCCAGACTCTAGTCCTTTAGGCATTCTTCGGTTGCTGCTGCCCTGGTTACCCACTCCCCAGAGAGCGATACCTTCCCTGTGGTGCTAGAAGCAGCTGCTGTTCCTAACACTGCTGCATTTAGCCCTTCCTATGGAGAGACATTGCTCTAAACGTTCCCAAGAGCCTGTCTGTCACCGTGGCCGAACTTACTTTCCATCTCTGCCATTTTCCACTTTTTGCCCTTAGAGGCCCTCCAACAAAAGGGAAACAGTATGGTTGTACTCAGAGTCATTCCCTGTGCACAGTGGTCCCCTCCCTCTTCTTTTTCCAGGCTGAAGTCACCTGGATAGCTCCTCCGTGTCAAAGGCTCAGTTGCTTCCAGAATCCCTAGTTGTGGGAACCGCCAGGTTGTTCTCTCTCCCACATTCGGACTTCATTTTTTTTAAAGATTTATTTATTTATTTATTATTATATGTAAGTACACTGCAGCTGTCTTCAGACACACCAGAAGCGGCGTCAGATCTCATTACAGATGGTTGTGAGCCACCATGTGGTTGCTGGGATTTGAACTCTGGACCTTCGGAAGAGCAGTCGGGTGCTCTTACCCACTGAGCCATCTCTCCAGCCCTGACTTCATTTTTTAAAAAGATTTGTTTGTTTGTTTGTTTGTTTATTAATTATATGTAAGTACACTGTAGCTGTCTTCAGACACTCCAGAAGAGGGAGTCAGATCTCATTACAGAGAGTTGTGAGCCACCATGTGGTTGCTGGGATTTGAACTTAGGACCTTTGGAAGAGCAGTCGTTGCTCTTACCTGCTGAGCCATCTCACCAGCCCCACATTCTGACTTCTTGAGATCACACATGGTCTCATACCCTCCCTCTGCCTCAACTAAGATAGATGTCAATTCTCTATTGTATGGATGGTTTGGTGGCCTACCTGGTCCCCCTGTTCCCTGCTAACCATACCTCTGCATACTCTCCTTCCCCACCCAGTTTCTCCATCTCATAGGGCCACTTTTCTGTCTGCCTGGAATGCCTTGTTTCCTCAGTGTTCCAGTACATGCATGGTATACCAGATGGGACTACGGGCCACTGTGGTCCACCTCACTTGAGCAGAAAGCTGAGTTACCATCATTTATTAACTTACCATGCTAAGTACTGGCCCTAACTAAAGGCTGCTATGCCTAGGGCTCAAGGGACATGGGCCTCTGAAGATAGAGACCACATCTGTGAATACCCACTGAGGTTCCATACCACTTCAAAGTTAAAATGGGGGACTGGGAATGTATCTTAGTTGGTAGAGTGCTTCCCTAGCATACGGGAGGCCTGGGTTTGATCCTGAGCACTGCATGTATCAGGAATTGTGTATGCCTTCAGAGGTGGAAGTGGGAGGATCAGGAGTTCAAGGTCATCCTTAGCTACATAGTGAGTTTGAAGCCAGTATGGGATACATCTAAAAGTTTGTTTTAGATGGGAAGACGTTGTTTGTTTAAAGAAATAAGGGAAAGAAAGCTAGAGTAGGCTCTGAATACTGCTTGGCTTTGGCAGAATCCTTGAATGGACATAAAAGAGTTAATGTTATAGCATTCATTTGGATCCAGAACCCTCTGCGGCTACTCCAGAACATCTTTAAAATAGAAAGTTCCTGGTCAGCTGGCATAGGCTGCCATCCTTCTGGGCGCTTAGGTTATACCCTGCTCTATCTGTCTTCTTTCCTGTCTCTCTTTGTCTCATGAACTATTAGAAGGAATATGTGAGAGCACAGATTGTGTTTTATTCTCATGAGTCATTCTCTCCTCCTTCCCTCACTCTCCCTTCCCCTCTTTCTCGCCCTCTCTATTCTGGGGCTCAGAATTGAACTCTGGGCCCTGTAGAGTGACAATCAAGCACTGTATCACTAAGCAGCACGCTTACCCCTTAACCCTATTTAATTAAATGTAGCTTATAGAAATAAATTTTGAGACATTAGTCTTTATGTTGCCAAGCTAATCCAAACTTCTGGGGCCAGTCATCTGGGTAGCTGAGATCTATCTTTTAAAAACTCCAATTGTTTCTTGAATTTTTAGCTGAGACAGTGGTTTTCAGTGCTGATTCTTTTTTTGTTTTTTTTTTTTTGTTTTGTTTTTTGTTTTTTTTTTTCAAGACTGGGTTTCTTTGTATAGCCCTGGCTGTCCTGGAACTCACTTTGTAGACCAGGCTGGCCTCGAACTCAGAAATCTGCCTGCCTCTGCCTCCCGAGTGCTGGGATTAAAGGCGTGCAACACCACGCCCGGCTCAGTGATGATTCTTAATGCTGTGACACTTCAGTATAGTTCCTCATGTTGTGGTGACCCCCAACCATAAAATTATTTTGTTGCTAATTTATAACTCTAATTTTGCTACTGTTATAAATCATAATATAAATGTCTGATATTCAGGATATCTGAAAAGTAACACCCTCGACACCCACACCCACACACACACACAAGGGTTGTGACCCACAGGTTAAGAACTGCTGGACTAAGCCGGGCGTGTGGCCAGCCTGGTCTACAAAGTGAGTTCCAGGACAGCCAGAGCTATACAGAGAAACCCGGTCTCGAAACAAAACAAAAAAACAAAAACGAAAACAAAACAAAACAAAAAGAACTGCTGGACTAAGATCAAACACAAACTTCAGGACTGCAGATATATACCACTTGCCTAGTATGCTTCAAGTTCTGTTTCCTGCTGAATCCGGCTGAAGATGGTCAAGTGGTGGGGTCACTTGAGCCTAGAAGGTTTGAGATGGACCTGGGAAACACAAAGAGCCATGTCTCAAAACAAAAGCAAAGACCATCAGGGCATGATGCTCCACTCTTAGAATCCAGCACTCGGGCTGGTGAGATGGCTCAGTGGGTAAGAGCACCCGACTGCTCTTCCGAAGGTCCAGAGTTCAAATCCCAGCAACCACATGGTGGCTCACAACCATCCGTAACGAGATCTGGCGCCCTCTTCTGGAGTGTCTGAAGACAGCTACAGTGTACTTACATATAATAAATAAATAAATCTTTAAAAAAAAAAAAAATAATTCCAGCACTCACAAAACTGAGACTGGCCTTATGACACCTTGTCTCATCTTAACAAACAAACTCCTTAAAACCCTCTGTTCTTGTCTTTTTCTCTCTGTCTTCAGACTGTCCTTTGAAATGCTCTTCTGTGTTCCTCACACCCTCTCTAGCCACTGAGGAGTCTCAGTGTGGGGAGGATCAGAGGTGCTCACCAGTGTCCAGTTGCTATGTTTTGCTATATTTTCTTTTTAAAAAATCATAACCTTGGGGTAGCTTCTAAGTGTGTTGTCCTTACTTTACAATGAGATTCTATTCGCCTGAGTGAACCAAAGCTCTATTTCCTAGAATTTCTTCTGTGCCCTTTTCTACTGCTTTCTTTCGAGCCCACGTAAGTACAGAAAGAAGGCCTTTGAGGGTGGGAATACTGGATCTGAAAATATAAAAATACTTCTTGAGACAAAGCTAAAGGAAGAACTGAGTCATGATAGCAAGCCCAGGTTTGTTCCTTCCTCCCCCTGGCTGCTCTATAGATGGACTACCTTCTTAACCCAAAGTCATAGGCTATATCAGGAAGCTCAGGGCTCAGGTAAGCTAAAATACTCCATCCTACGCTCCATGCCATGCATATAGTCAAGAAGCTAAAGAAGATGGGAAGCATGGTCTTAAAATCCAGAACTCTCGAAATTATGAGAGACTTAGAATTATGATCTGTTCAGTCACTCCATGTTGAAAGTGGGGAAGCTGTGAATTCTCTTAGGTCATAAACAGAAGTGAAATTGGTCACCTGGCTTATAGCCTGACTCTTTAATCTGTCACCACAGTGTCATCTAGAAGAGACGTGGGTCATTTATTCTCTTCTAGTCTTACTTGAGAGTGGTCAACCGGCTGCCAGAGGAAGTCTGAGGCCGCAGATGAGCAGGGTTTGCTGCCAGAGGAAAGCAGCCTCCTTACCCCGTGCCTCATTCCTCATCCCCTTCGGGACTTCCAGGCTCAAAGGAAGAGTAGTAGCCTTGGGAACTGTTCTGCCGTCTTCTCCCACTCAAGTAGAAGGGACAGAGAGAAAAGGGGGACAAGTCCTCCGATCTGGAACAGAATACTTTTCTATATTGGTGCCTCTCCCTCTAAATGATAGTTGGAGTCCACAGAGGAATGGCTTGGGCCCAGGAGAAAAGTGGGGGATAAAGAGGAGAATTTGGTTAGGGAGTGATCCCTCCCTCCCCACTCTCTGCAGTTGTTCTCTGCCAGGAACAAGGTCTCTGGGACCTGTGTACTACGGAGAAAGGCAGCCAGACTCAGCGTGAAGGTAATTCCTTCCCTTAGCCTCAGCCCAGGGCCCAGCTCCACCCATGCAGATGTCCAGAGATTCACTAAGAGTATGTATTAGTAGCATATGTATTGAAGCTGGCTTCTAATCTCCTAAATGTCTGTAGGCAGAGCTAAGTGGCCTCTTAACATTTCCTGCCTGCCATCACCCTAGCTGGTGTTTCAGTCCAGATGCAGATAGAAACCTCTGGAAGACTACCCAGCTGCTACTTGGGACCTGTCCTATCTGTCCCTGTCTGATCCCAATGATATATACTGAAGTCAGAGTTATGTGCTTCAGCCAGAAAAGTCAGTTAAAACTTTGGAAGTGGCAACATATGGCTGTTAAATCATTTTTCTTTATCTCAAATCCAAAATAACCTCCTGACCAGTCAGTCATAGCTTGGCAAACAAACTTAGCCTCCAGAGAAGCAGGTGGAATGGGCTGCAGGTACTGAGCACTTTCTGGCGAGATGCTGGATCGGACTTGAGGCCAGAAGTGGGACTGTGGAAGATGCGGGAGGCCGCTCACTGTCTGAAAGCTGGATGAGAACCATGTCCCTGTGTTCAGCTTGCTCGACTTCCAACTGCATTTTTTTCTAACATACCAAGGTATGGCTTGAGTCACACTGGGAAGCACCACCAGCAAGCTTGCTCCCAGCTCTTCAAAGATGGGGGAGCGCTGGGGGCCTTCCAGAGAGCTGTGCTGGCCCTCAGGCAGATGAGTTCATTGGCATTCTGTACACAGTAGCACGAACACGGTAATTGATAAGGCGAGAGTTTGGGGGAGTGGGAAGGGTGGATCAATCTGGCTTGGTTTAGCACTAACAGGCTGACTGCCTGAAAAGCAGCAGGGGTCTGTGCCTGGTGCTCGCCTCTGCTGCTGTGGACATGGAGATGTTTACTCTCACTGTGAGCTCTACTGAGAGGCCTGGCTAAGACTGTGTGGGGCAGGTCCCAAGCTGCAGGAGCCCGGGTTTACCTAGGGAGGAAGCCTCCAGTTCATCCGTGTTCAGGTTTCTAGCTTGTGAATCCAGCTTTACCACTGTTCTGTCTTTTGCAGAGAAACTGCTACTTTTTTGCTTGGAGGAAGGTTTTTGAGCTAGAGTCTCATTGTCTATGAAGTACAAGGTCGCTTTGAACTGTTGATCCTCCTACCAAGTATTGTAATCTTTTGTTATCATTATTATTATTGTTGTTAATTTTTCAAGACAAGGTTTCTCTGTATAGTCCTGGCTGTCCTGAAACTCCTCTGTAGAGCAAGCTAACCTCAAACTCAGAGATTCCCTTGCCTCTGCCTCCTGATGCTGGGATTGAAGGTATACAACACCACACTCGGCTGAAGCTCTGGGATCTAATGTGTGTATCAAAATGCCTGACTTAGGATGACAAAATGCCTACTTGCTCCTCTGTACAAAATCAAATAAGGGACAGAGGCAGAATCATGCAGCTGGTTTTTGGAGTCCCCTGATCTGCCTTGGAGCTGTTCTTCCAAGAAGCCTGGCTAGACAGCAGTGTATTTCTTAGTTACCATAGAAGCCCAGCAGGGCAGCACAACACAGGTATTCTGATCCAGTCTGTTCCCTGCTGGGCTTGCCATGTTCATCAGATGCTCTGATAGGCCTGCTGCTTCCATCCTGTAAGTGAGACACAGAGGTTTGTGCTCAAGTGGAGCAGGAACAGAAAACCATGGGGCTTTTTTTTTTTTAATTGTTTTAATGTAAATGGGTGTATTTCTTGCCTATATATTTGTGTAGACTGTGCATGCCCACAGAAGCCAGAAAGGGTGTCAGACCCCTTGGAACTTGAGTTACAGACCATTGTGAGCTGCCACGTGAGTGCTAGGCATCAAACCCAGGTCCTCTGAAGAGAAGCCAGTCCTCTTAACCTCTGAGCCTTCCCTCAGCCCTGCACAGACCCTTCTTACTTTGTGAACCAAAAGCTTTTCTGGCAGTTATCACTCATCCTCCTCATCTCAACGCTGGAACCTGAGCTGCACAGACTCACAGGTTGCAGGACCTGCTTGTCTGATGGGAGAGCGACTCTTAGTAGCACACTGCTCTTGGTCAGCAAGGTTTCTCTAGACCACCATGGCTACGTGTCTTCAGCCTTGACTTTTTTCCTCCTGAGTGCTAGAATCACTAGGTGCTGGCCTAATGGCAGTTGTGGTTCTGATACATGCCCAGTCCTAGCTAAGTTCAGTAAAGTCTAAGGATTTCTTTTTAAAAGGCAGGAGAGGACAGTGACTACAAGGCAAGCTCCCGCCCCCTTCCTTAGTAGTCCTGATGAGTCTTCTCTTTGCATCACTTCTGTCAAGCAGTCGGGAAGAGGTGGCCTCTTGTCTAGCAAGAGGTTAAGGGAGCCCTCCTAGGGTAATGGGAATCAGCAGGTGTGTGCTTTCGTTAAATGGCCACATCCCTACCTGGAATGTGGACTCTTAGAACATGGGCCTGAGCACTCTGCAGAGCATCTTAGAGGGTAGGCAAAGGGTATCTAGGTCTCCAGATTAAAGGTGTGCACCACCAAGTCTGGATCTGGGACTTGTTTTGTCCCAGGCTGACCTTGAATTTAGAGATTTCCTTGCCTTAGTCTACTGGGATTAAAGGCATGTACTACCTTGACTGGGCCTAAGCTTTTTGTAGCCACTATGCTTCAAGATCTCCATGTCAAGATCCAGGTTAGAAACTTGTATCTTCCAGCCTTAAGATCTGGACCACAGGTGAGCCCTCCAATTCTGGATTGTAGTTCATTCCAGGTGTAGTCAAGTTGACAACTAGGAATAGCCATTATACTACCCTATTACCAGCCTGAAAAAAAAAAATATGGATTAAATGTTATTTTCTCTTGGTGGCCAGGAGGCTCAGGCTGAGGCAGGGAATTTCTTGGAAGTTTGGAGGTGAGACCCTCTCAGTAGGCTAAATAAAAAGTTCCCCTCTACTTGGCCTAGTACAGACAGATGGTTGTTGGAGCTTAGTCATGGTGAGAAAATTTGGATCACTCTCCAAAACTCTAGGTGAGCAGTTAAGAACTGTTCTCACAGAGTACCTAGGTTCAGTTCCCAGTACTCACATAAGAGCTCACAGCTGCCTGTAACTCCAGTTCCATCTGTCCTCCATTGAATGGCACCTGTATATATGTGGTACATATTCATGCACTCGGGTGTTGTGTCTGGCCGGTAGATCACAACCTGGGTTCTAGCCTGGAAAGGCATTTTGGAAACCTGGAAGAGAAGAGGGGCTGGGCTGCGCGAGATAAGGAAGGAACCAAGACAAAGCTCTCTGCTCAAGGTTCAATTTTTACTATTCCGGCACTCGGTTATAAAGGAAGGGGGAGGGGCCCAATTCCCGCCAAATAATCTTGGGGTCCAGTAGCAGGGTGATCACGTGATGGCTTCGGAACAGCAAAGCAGCAGGTTCCAGCAGTGGGCATGGCAGAACAATTGAGCGGGAAGCTCCATCCAGGTGTAAACAGTGGAACCATTAAGGCTGTGGGAGGGGAGGGGAGGCTACACTCGGGTACTCACACGTATACCTGAAAAAGGGAAAAGGGGCAGGTGGATGGATCTCTGTAAGTTACAGTCTACCCTGGTCTCCATATTGAGTTCTAGGCCAGGCAGGGCTCTATACAAAGAGACCATGTTTCAAAAACAAAACAACAAAAACAAACAAAAAGCTCCCTAGGGTACATTAGGGGTCTAGTAAGGGGGCCATCTTCTTTAGCCAGCCTTTGGGTGTAGCACACTTAAGTTTCCTGCCTAGGGTAGATGACAGGTCCTTTTCCTCCTGCCAGACTCCACCAAGCATCAAGCATCGCTTGCTCAGGAACCTGAGTCAGCACTGAAGGGAAGGGGAAGGAGGTTCAGTGTGCTGCAGGCACGAGAGGAGAGGTACTGCCTGTCTAGACAGTGCACAGGTGCTGGGTGGATCCTGATTCTGTGGTGTGGCACCATCCAGATGGGAGGGCAGTGCTGCGTCTGCTCACACTAATGCTTGGCCTTGCTTTCTAGCCCTGGCCTAGTGTATCTAATCTGGCCAAGGACTTCATTGACCGCCTGCTCACCGTGGACCCTGGAGCCCGGATGACTGCACTGCAGGCCCTAAGACACCCATGGGTAGTAAGCATGGCAGCCTCTTCATCCATGAAGAATCTGCACCGATCCATCTCCCAGAATCTCCTCAAGCGGGCTTCCTCTCGTTGCCAGAGCACCAAGTCTTCCCAGTCCACGCGTTCCAGCCGCTCCACACGGTCCAACAAGTCACGCCGTGTTCGGGAGCGCGAACTGCGGGAGCTTAACCTGCGCTATCAACAGCAGTATAATGGCTGAGCCACCAGCTATGACATGGACACACTAGTGTCTCATCTGGACACCTTCTGCCATGTCACCTGGGCCTAATACCTTCTCTATAGCTAGACCTCATGCCCAGCAGTATGTAGAGTATGTCTGGACCCAGCTCCTCTCTGTACCTTTAGTAGCCCCTACCTCCTATCCTGGGCCTGGCCTGTTAGGATGGAATGGTAGCAGGACTGAGTCTCCACTGATCTCTTTAAGTTTTGCCACTTTCTTGGACCAAGTGGGGCTACTGTGTTGGGTAGAAGGGTCCTATGGCTCAGGACTCTTTACCCATTCCTTTTATAACCCCCTTCCCTCCACAGAGCTTTGTCTAGCTCCCACATCCTCTGCCATGCCAATCCTTAAGATTATGCTCCAGTGGGAGGTCTGGCTTGTGCCTTAGCTAACTCGCCTCATTAGTCCTTTAGTCCTTTAGCTCCAGTTAGTCTCCAGCAACCCTCTCTCCCCCAGCCAAGATCTGTCTTTCTTCATGGTGCCACCAGGGACGTCTTCTAGTCCCCAGACTTGCCAGGACCTCTGGCTGTAGAGACTGTGGCATGGCCCTTGACCTCAGGCTCCAGCCTCTCTATTAGAGGAATCCTGTCTGTCACCCTCAGTGCCTTTGCAGAGCCCACTGTCGTCTGTCTCTCCACAGGAGGACGCCATTTCATTCCCCAGCTGCCTCCTTCCCAACAGTGAGGGGTTAAGGGAGCTCCGTGCTGCTACCTGGGGCGGATGTGCCTGAGGAAGGTCCTCCTCAGAACCTCCTCCTCAACCTTTGTTCTGTCCTTTGCTGTACTGCCCTTTGCTGCTTCCTTCTGGAGCTGCCTGGCCCTCCTTTATAGCTCCATTGCGCCACCTCGTGTCTGGTCTGGGCATAGGTGGCCAGGGGAGGGGATGATGCCGGTTGCACAGCCTTGCAAACCCACAGCCCTCTTGGGGGAGAGTCCTGGGCTGCTCAACTTCCGCTTCTGTTCAGTTTCTCCACACCTCACCCTGGAACTTAGCCGTACTGTGTTACCTGCCTCCGAACCCTGGGGGCCTTGGGTGCTGACCCTGCTGTAAGAGCTGGCCTTGCCCTGTTTGCCCTGTGCTCGTTTCTTTTCATAGCATTAACTTTCCAGGCTGGCCCCACCAAGTCTCAGGCTGGGAGGTAGGGTAGGGTTACAGGGGCAGCTTTCCCAGGGGACTGAGCCACAACAGTCCCTATAGCTGTCATGGTCTCTCTACCACTATCCCATTAGGCTGGAATGCAACCTCCCTCCCTCTGTAGCTGCTCTCAGTGGGTAGGAAGGGGCCAGGCAGAGCCTAGCTTGGGCCTTGGCTAGATTAAGAGCCTGTCAGCAGGAAGAGTCTAGCTCCACTCAGCTCCTCTCAGGAGGCAGCCTTGGGCGAGTCGCTCTTTTCTACATATGCCACCTCCACTGGGAAACTAAACCAAAGAGACCACTCTGTTCCAAGTCAACTGTGCCTTCTATATGCTCTCTTCACACACCCCTCCCCCTGGGAAGGAGGCAGTGGAGAGCCAAAGCCTCAGAGTTCCCCCACCTATCAGTTCCCCAGGAATCCCTGGGGGTGTGAACCAATGGGGATTTATTTTTTCTCTTGCCCAAAGTAGGTCTGGTTGTGAGGATAAGACAGAGGGAGTTTAGTGTCCGGGCCTTTGATAGGTCCACCAGGCCTTCATGCCATGGATGGAGACTGTGCAGTTATTTATTTGTGTACTCTGTAAATGTATCTTCCGTATCCAATAAACAGGCTGCCCTCCCTCAGGGAAGGCTGCCATTTTTTCTGACCACACTGACTGTGCCTTGGGACTAGTGGATTGTTCAAAAAAGAAGAGTAAGGGCCACTGTCTGGGCTGATTATTGCAGGAAGATCCTGACTCCTCAGCTGGTGCTATACCAGAAGACAAAGTCCAAGTCAAGGGTAGAACCCTCAAAAGCCTCACCTTCCCACTAAGATGAAAGATGAGGGTGCCCAAGAGAAACTGAGACTAGGATGTTTATTAGATTGAGATGGGGAAAGGATCTGTGGACAGTTTAGTTGTAGGCCATGACTTGGTTGATCCAGGTACTGAACTTGCTAACCCGAGTGTACATGGCCGGTGCTTGTATGTTGCAGTTCTGAGTGCCCCAGGAGACAATCCCAATAAGCACCCAGGTGTTTCCCTTCTGGCAGACAAGAGGGCCTCCTGAGTCACCCTGAAAGGGAATAAAAGGGGAGAAGTCAGCATGGCCGTTTGGGGACATGTCCCACGGGACAGTGCGGAGGACAGGGTGCTTACCTGACATGAGGAGGCGCCTGAGCCACCTGCACATATCATGGCATCAGTAATGCGTGAACCCCAGTACTGCCGACACTGATTCACAGTGACCAGGGGTAGAACAACTTGCTGCAGGCGAGCTGGTGTCACATTGCCTGTGGGCCAGGAGAGGTGGTTAGGCTGATCTATGGTGTTCTTCTGGTCTCCCCTCATTACCCAGGTTCTTACCCACACCACTGATTCGGCCCCAGCCAGTGGTGACACAGGTGAGCCCCGAAGGCAGTGCCTCGTTTGTGGAAGCCAGGCAGACTGGTGATACTTGTGCTGTGTACCGGGCTGGTGAGGCAAGCTTCAGGAGAGTCAGGTCATTGTTCATGGTGTTGGCGTTCCAGTTAGGGTGTGTGATGGCCTGTGGAGCCAGTCAATAGTCATGTAAAGCTGGAGTGGGCACAGGTGTCCAGGTCGGTGCTGAGGCGGGTAGGTCAGGGCATGCCTGGATTTCTGTGTCCAAAGCAGAACCCCTGCAGTCCATTTTCCCTTTCTGCATGCACAGCCAGTACTTACCCTTGCGATCGAGAGGACCTGCACAGGTTCAGCATTGGAAGATCGGTCATATTCTCCCAAAACGACAAAGTGGCGTCCAGGCCTGCAAGGATAATGAGAATGGGCAGCTGCTAAGTGGTTTCAGAGCGGGCATCCAAGGGAGGGGATACACTCACGTGACTTGGCAGTGGGCAGCCGTGACCACCCAGTTCGGGCTGATGAGAGAACCACCGCAGAAGTGGAAGCCAGTGTTATCCTAGGGTCAAAAGTCAGATACATGAATGGGCTTAAGTTACCTTAGCCTAAAGCACCCAGGACCCCAACCCACCCATAGGGCGCATTACCTGTAGAGACACCTGCCAGGGCCAGGAGCCTGGCACTGCATTCTCCCCGTTGACAATCCTCTGGTTGTAGCTCAGTGCAGGTGTGATGGCAGGAACACCACAGCCTGAACATAGATAGGGCTGGTGAGAATCCAATCCCAGTCTACCTCTCCCTAATGCCTTCCTCAAGGTGCCCCCAGACTGTAGATCCAGGAGGAGCTCCAAGAGAATTACTCACAAGCCCTTCCCTTGAGTGCCTTGTAGGCATACACAGCTATCTTGGCTAGCCCACCCTACCAGCCTTCAAGTCCTGTGCATGCTATCACAGCTACCAACCTAGGCCAGTTTTCTTTCTCATTCCTGCTATCACCTCCCTGCCTTCTGTTTTTCTAGGCCTGCATAGTCTACTATGCAGCTAGAAGGCTTTGTTAGACTATACACATCTCTTATGTGTTCCTGAGCCTTCTTAGGTCTGGCTCAAGCTCCCGCCTCATTTGTGAGACTTGTCCCTGGCTCTTCCCTTACTCTCAGCCCTGAAGGTTCCTTCCTTTTGCTTACACTGTCCGTTCCCTTCTCATCAGGCTGGCTCCTTGTCTGGGCCCCTGAACAGTCAAGGTCGGTTCCCAGCCCACTTACCCCAGGAGGAGCCAAGGAGGACCAGGCTAAGGGTTAGGCTGAGCAGTAGCATTGTGACAAATAAGGAATGGTGTTGAGATGGCCTGGTGCTTTATTTATGGGCATCCTTGTCCTTGGGCAGAAGTCTTGGGCCTGAGACTAGGCCAGCTGTGTGGTCTTGGCATAGCCTCACACCTGCTTTAAGGAGAAGACTTCTCAGACCAAAGTCCTTGGAATTATCAAGTACCCAGGTGTGAGGTTCTCACCTCCATCTTCTCAAACTTTGGCTTCCCATTGACTTTCTGAATCACCTCCTACCTCAAGTGTTGACCACTGGGTACCAAGGACAGACGGCTGAACTAGGTCTAAAGTGTCAACCTGGTTGGTGGTTGGGACCTATGAAATTCTCCAGGGCTATTGGGAATACTGGAGTTTCAAAGAAGCCTGTTCAGAGCATGGGGGTGTTATGAATGGTGGAGAGAATGGCCAGATGTGGCCAACCTTTGCCAGGAAGGCCAGGGAGGAAGGTTCCAGCAGGTTGTGAATCCTAACAGACAGCAGCTTGGATTTCTCATCAGTATGGAACAGGAGTCAGAGGTTTGCCCAGAGAGGCCATTCTCTTACCAGCACAAGGCAAACCTCATACGTCTGACTCTCTGAGACCTATGTTACTGGTAAGTGTGAGCTCTCAGTGGCTGAGAGACCCTGGGTTGAAGCTGGTAGTAGAAATCTGTTTCTAGACCTCAGCTTGCCATAGGCAAGATATATGCACAGCATATTTGTTATTGAGCTCCAGGCTGAGCTTGAACCAGTGGAGAAAGGGCGCTTCTGTATGCAGAGTTGCAATGGTGGGCTGGCTTGAATTTTTCTAGGGTATCAAAGGCTTTGATAGACTCAAGAATACCTCAGTCTAAAACGTGAAGCAGGTGAATGGGTAAAGGACACGAGATCAGATATGACAAAATATGAATTATAAAGGCTGGTGGACCTAGGGATATTTACTAAACCAGCCCTTTCGCTTTACTATTGTATATACAATTTTTCATAATAAAGTTTTAGGGGGAACAATCAGGGGCCAAGGGTGTCCAGCCTGGAGGAGCAGCTCTCTAGAGAACATGCCTTATCCATTCTGAAGCCCCAATGGAGCTCAGCTACTCGCAGGGCAGGGTGTTTCTACCAGTACCCAGAGGGCCTGGCACTCAGTGAAGAAACCTTGCTATGAAACATTAGCTGTGTCATCTTGCCCCACAAGTCCACAACCCCTTTCAGCCCAGAGAACAGAGGCAATCTCCCTCCTCACAGTCCACGTGTGTAGACAAAGCCCAGCTTTTCACAAGCTCACACATGTTCGGTCATCTGAGGGCTGTCCTAAGTAGAGGAACTGTAGGTGGTGAGAGGTGCTTAGTGGGAACTTGCCCTTAGAGTCAGGAAGTGGTTACTCTATCAGCATTTTAGCCTCCTAAGGTCCCAGGGTAGCTGGTGGAAAAAGGTGGTTACTGATAAGTCAGGGAAAGGCTAACAGTGGGATTGTCCATTGGGGTCTTCCAAGACAGGGTACTGGTAGGGTAAGTTTCTACCATATGGAACTATGGTTTGGGGATGATAGGATATAGCTTTCTACTCCAAAGCTTATAGTGCTGGGCTTCTGCAAGGATAGATCCCTGAGGTGATGAGGAGGAGGACCTCAGGCCAAGAACTGGGTCTATCATCCTTAGGTGGATACCTCAGCCACAAAACTCATACAGATGCTTGGCTCACTCCTCTCAAGAAAGACACAGCCTTCTGTTTAAGTGTTTGTGTTTCCCGGATTTATTCACCCTCGTTCCATACGCTACATCTCAGGCCACTTCATTCCACCTCCATGGCCTGCACAGTTTCCTCGAGAAGTTCCAGGGTCAGGGGTCTCACTTCCCGGGTCAGGACAGGTGTGGTTCCAGGAGCAAATCGGTAATGGCCAGCTCTAGAAGGGAGGAGGGCCAGCCTTTTAGAATGCAGCCTGGCCCGAGACACAGGCACACACAGCCCTCCCTTCCCGTGCTCTTACCTCTGCACAGGCTCTGTGGGGGTGCTCAGTGCTCTCAGCAGCTTGGCACCCCCTGCAGTGATCACACAGGCATCCACTTTGCCTCCAGAGCCCAGGTCACTCAGGATTCCTGCTGTGATGGCTTCCACCAACAGCTCTTGCGCAGCCTCCAGCTGGGTAGTGGAAATGAGGTTAAATGGACCTAGTGTTACCACACTCTAACCAGGGAGGGGACTTGTTAATCTTGAAGTCTAGACAGTTTGCTCTTTATGTAAGCTCAACCTCCTTTCTCTCCATCCATTGAAAATTCCAGTCCCTTGGCTTCTGACCCCCTCTCCTCCAAAACTGTGTGCCCTCCACCCACTGTCCTCTGTACAAACTTCTCAGTGTCGCTTACATGTATTACCCCCACACACTCCAGCTGTCTTCCCACCCAGTGTGTCACGTGTTTCTCTCTGGGCCTTAGTTATCTCTGAAGCACATAGTCTCTTCTACCCCACTCCCACGTCCAGATCTCAAACATCATACTGAAACCCAATGGACTTTACCTCTTCCTTCAGTAATGATCCGTTGTGAGCTTCCGCTTCTCTCTGTGGTCTAAGCTTGGTTCCTGACTGGCCCTCCCATCTTCAACTTTACTCAGTCCCTACTCAGTTGTCCCCTTCACACCTAATAAGCCTTTCTTATTTCTATACTTGGCTAGGGTTTTTCAGCACTCCCTGCCAGTGAGCATGAAGAAGTCGCTCACCGTCATGTTTGGCTGGAACCGGTCTTCCAACAGTGCCATGGCTGCTCCCTGACCAGAGCCTGCAGGTGGGAAGGGGCATCCGAAGTCAGTTGTTAGCTGCGGAGGTAAAAACCTTGAAGGTGGGGTTGCAGGAGCAGGACTGATTTAAAGGGTGGAAGAGCTCACCTAGGGCAGTAAAGGGCAGACGGCTGTAGGAACCATGTGGGTGCACCTCGTAGAGCTGCGGTCCATTCAAATCAACCCCGCCCACGACCAATGATGCCCCCACGTGGCCTTGGTACCTGTGGAGGAGCGGGCAGGGTTAATGTTAGCAGACAGGCCCCGCCCATTACACTGCCTTTTGGTCTGAGTCCCACCCCTTTCTTTGGCCTGGCGTCCTGCAATTGACGCTGCCTCTTCCGGAACTAAGCTTAGTCTGTCCATTTCCGGTCTCCCTGCTGGTTGCAGCCCCGCTTCCCCCCACCCCCCCACGTCCCGCCTCCTGTCAACTCCACCCACCTGCAGATACCCCCTCTAGGGGTCATTTTAGCCCCACTTGCTCACCGGAAGAGCGTCTGGCGCAGCATGCGGGTGACCGTGGCCACTCGAGGCTCACGGCCGGTGGACAGCGCATGTAGTTCCATCTTGGAAGCTGCCATCCGCGTAGTCATCTCAGTGTCCGCAGCTACTCCAGCCCCACAGCAGCTAAGGGACAAAGGGATGGTGGATGTGGACAGGGACGTGCAGGGACAAAGTAGGGAGTGAGCGACAGTGCAGCTTATGTTTGAATATGGGGACTGGTCCGGGGCATACTGACTAGATTTTAGGGGCGATGAAGTGGATCTTCTCGCAGCATTTGTCCGCCACAACTGAATCGTTAGTGGCCCGCGTGTCCGCTCCCAGGATGACTCCATCCTGCAGAGGCAGAGCCCAGCCTTAATGCCCACCTGATCTCCGCAGTGGCTGCCCTTCTATCTCTCCAGCCCTTATCACCCCGCTTACTCGGAACACAAGCCCCGCGATGGTAGTCCCGGTCTTGCGTGCATGAGGAACCCGAAGTCCCGGAAAGACGTGTTCCAAGGACGCATTCCTGGAAACATTGGGGTGACTGGCGTTTCAGCTCTGCATCAAACCCATTTCTACTCCTCACCTCTTGGGTTAAGCCCCCACCTTGGTCACCCAACATAGGGTTCCCCCACTCCACCAATAAAACAAGGCACCAGCAGTTCGTGACTAGAACTCCATTCCCCCTTCACCTCTGGCAGTTCTCGAAAGAGAAGCCTCCTCTGGGTTCCACTGCCTGCTTCAGCATCTCGGGGCAGGAAGGCCAAGTGAGAATGCGGGGGTCTCGATGAGTGGATCAGCCAGGGGGAGCAGAGGCGTCTGTCCTGGCTTCTGTGGGGTTTTTCCGGACGCTTCCTACTTTCGCTTTCACCCCCACCCTAGTTCAGAGGCTGTTGGCTGCTGTGTGCATCTTCTCTTTCACTTTCGTCTTTGCTGCTAGTCCCAGATAACTTGAGGAAGGGGCTATTACATTCCTTGCCAGACCTTCTATGGTGCGCCTTAGATCCTCCATTCCCATCTCGGCTGACACCCCCTGAGCACTGCAGGCACATACATGTATTCAGGTAAAGCACTCACACACAAAACCCCTTAAAAGTAAGTAGAAATGAAGCCCTTGCAGGCTTAATTATGTGTATGAGTGAATGTGGTATGTGCATGCCACGTGCCCACCAAGGTCAGGAGAGGGCATCAGATTCCCTGGAACTGAAGTTACAGATGATCATGAGCCACCTTGTGGGCTTGGGAACCAAACTCAGGTCCTCTCCAAGTGCAAAAAAAATGCTCTTCTGAGTGCTTTGTGCTTTCTCTCTCTCTCTCTCTCTCTCTCTCTCTCTCTCTCTCTCTCTCTCTCTCTCTCTCTCTCTCTCTCTAATGTCCCAAATTAAAATCTTCTTTAGATGAACTGTCTTTTCTTCAGATCCTAAACTTTTGGGGGGGTGGCAGGGAGCACTCTTGAAAAACTGTTTTTCAGTGTAGTTGAGTGTAGCCCTGTCTGTCCTGGAATAAGCTCTGTAGACAAGGTTGGCCTGGATGAGAAGATTAAAGGCATGTGTACCACCACCTGGCCCTAATTTTTAAAATTTTTATGGCTTATCTTTTTTTTTTTTTTTTTTTTTTTTTTTGGTTTTTCGAGACAGGGTTTCTCTGTATAGCCCTGGCTGTCCTGGAACTCACTTTGTAGACCAGGCTGGCCTCGAACTCAGAAATCCACCTGCCTCTGCCTCCCGAGTGCTGGGATTAAAGGCATGCGCCACCACGCCCGGCCTTTATGGCTTATCTTATGTGTGTTGGTGTTCTGCCTGCATGTCTGTGTGAGGATGTCAGATCTCCTAAAACTGGAGTTACAGACAGGTGTGAGCAGCCATGTGGGTGCTGGGGATTGAACCAGGGTCCTCTGGAAAAACAGCTTCTTTCAACAGACGCTGAGCCATCTCTCTAGCCCTATTTATTTATTTATTCCTGAGACAGGGTTTCTCTATATAGCCCTGGCTACTCTGTAGACCAGGCTGGCCTCAAACTCAGAAATCCGCCTGCCTCTGCCTCCCAAGTGCTGGGATCAAAGGTGTGCACCACCACTGCCTGGCCTTCCCCTTTTATTTTTAATGCTGGTTATAGAATCCAAGTTCTTACATTAACAATCCCCAGGGGCTGGTGAGATGGTTCAGTGGGTAAGAGCACCGACTGCTCTTCCAAAGGTACTGAGTTCAAATCCCAGCAACCACATGGTGGCTCACAACCACCCATAATGAGTTCTGATACCCTCTTCTGGTGCGTTTGAAGACAGCGACGGGGAACTTATACTAATAAATAAATCTTAAAAACAAAAAACAACAACAACAACAACAAAAACAGTCCCCAGCCCCAGCCACCATATCTTAAATTCTATTTATTTGTTTGTGTTTTGGGGAGAGAATCTCTGTGGTCTTGGCTGTCCTGGAACCGTGTGTATCAGAGTGGCCTACACAGAGATCTGCCTGCCTCTGCCTCCCAAGTGTTGAGTTGAAGGCGTGCACCACCATGCTTCATTGTAAATTTCTGTATCCAACCAGAACTCAAAAGTCGGCTTCAAATCCTATTCCTCTGTGTCCCCATTCCAACAGCCATACACCCAGATCTGAATACTGGCCCGGGCCCCTAAGAAAGAAGCCACAGAGCAAGCTTCCTGAGCAGCTCAGCTAGGACAATGAAAATCTATTTACACATCTCAAAGTCAGTCCAGTCTGGGGCCTTACCAAAGCCCACTGAACCTCCTGTTCCCCTAAGCCCAGATCAAGCATGAATCAGCCCGGTGATGCAGGTATCTAAGGATCCTAGTAGTGCCTTCCCCTTAACCCATAACAAACACACTGGACTTATTTATAACAGCTAGGTCTTTTTTATTCAGGGGGTGGGGGACTTCGGCTGGCAGCTGGGGACTTAGGAGTGCCGTGGCGGTAGGCACCCAGTAGGATGGCATTGATATGTTCCAGTGTCTTATTGCTGAAGACCATGTTGAGGTGATCTGTCTCGTTCATGGGCAGCAAATGTACGGGCTGCGACTGGTGGCCCTGCCACTGGCCACAGAGCTCAGTGCTGCGGGTGGCTACGGTGTCATCTCCATCTTCATAGAGTGCAGCCACCGGGTCTTTGTAGGGGAAGTTGTGATCATAGATGTAGGTGTGGGGTGTGGGTCTGCCCACACCGTAGAGACAATATACTTCTACACCAGGTGCGGGGAGGCCCGCCAGTAGGTCACGAGACTGAAGAAACATGTGCCAGCCTTCTTCAAAATGTAGATCTGTGAAAAAACGCTCAAAGTCTTGGGCGGTGTAGTTGAAGTTTGGTGTGGAAATGAACACATGGTCTTCAGGCCACACGTGAGGGGCTGGGAGCATCCAGGGGGAAGTCGTGGTTATGCGCTGCTCCTCTTTCAGCTTTATGTTGGACAGGATGGGGATGCCCTGGTTGTCACCTGTAGGACAGGGGAGAACAAGGTGGGACAGGGAGCTGGGCCTGGTCCAGTTTACCTCTGCGAAAGCGCTCCATCTTGTTTCTGCCGCAACCTGATCTTGATTCCAAAACACAGACAAGAACAGGCCTGGTGTTCGGTTAAGTGTTCAGTATACTTATTTAATAAAAGAGGCAGGGGCTGGTGAGATGGCTCAGCAGTTAAGAGCACTGACTGCTCTTCCAAAGGTCCTGAGTTCAAATCCCAGCAACCACATGGTGGCTCACAACCATCTGTAATGAGATCTGATGCCCTCTTCTGGTGTGTCTGAAGACAGCTACAGTGTACTTAGATACAATAGTAAATAAATCTTAAAATAAAATAAATAAATAAAAGAGGCTATGCTGGTAAGACAGAGCTCAAACAGGGAAGATGGGGCCTCAAACAGAGTGCATGGGAAGAGGGACAGTTAAAGAGAATAAGGGATGTGTGTGTGTGTGTTGGCTATTCTTCCTTAGGTCCTCTGCCTATGCTGCACAGTGGTCACAGGACTGCATTTCAGGAGATTTAGATGGTATCTGTTTTGTTTTGGTTTGTTTTGGGTTTTGTTTTTGTTTTTGTTTTCTTGAGACAGGGTTTCTCTGTGTAGCCCTGGCTGTCCTGGAACTCACTCTGTAGACTAGGCCTGCCTCTGCCTCCCAAGTGCTGGGATTAAAGGCATACACCACCACTGCCCGGCAATGGTATTTGCTTTACATCCAGTCGTACAGTCTGGTGGATCACTCACTGGACTGTAAACTTCACAGTGAAGGCTAAGCCTTGCTGCGCACAGTATCCAGTGGTGTTCAGTGAGCAGTAGCTGTATTAATACTGGGTCCCTGGGGCTACTGCTCAAAACAGGAGCAAGAAGGATCCCTATGTTTGGCCCTGCCATGGCAGATCATGTCCTCGATGAAACAGATTCCTGGGCACAGGGGCTCTGGGAGGTAAAATGTAGCTAAAAGCCATAGTGTACAGGACTTGGGGGCTACCAGGAGCAAATCTGGGGTTGAAAGATGACTGGGATTGGCTTCCTCTATCAGCACTCAAGGACTCTGGAAGGAGATGTCCAAATGGTTGCTGCTTTCAAGGGGCTAAAGGACAACAGGTGTGCCCTGACAGACAGACAGACAGTCAATATCCCCGGAGCAACACTGAGCAGAGCTGGAGTGACAACTAGCTAGCTCTGTGATCTGTTTCACTCCTCCTTATCCCACACTGGATGACCACGGCCAAGAGGCTCCTCACCTGAGGCCAGGACCCGCATGGGCTTGATGGAACCACCCCACGGAGCCCCGAGAGAGATAAAACCATCAATGAAGCGGTCCTTCCAGGACTGAGGCTGCCGCAGTAAGAAGTGGAGCACGTGCAGACAGCCAAGGCTATGCCCAATGAGGAAGATAGGCTTCCCATAAGCGGCATACATCTCCTCTACCAGGCCAGCCAGCTTCTCGTAGTATTCATCCTGCTGGTCTGAAGATGGGTAGATAGGTCAGGGTAGTTAGGGGCTGGGACCACCTGTCAAGGCCCCAGCCCATCACCTGCAAACACTTACGGGGTGCCAGACGCCAGTCATAGGGTGCAGCCCGCACTGTCTCATCCCGCACATATCCGTTGTTAACCAGATTCTGCACCAGTGTGTGCAGGTAGCCTGTGGGGAGGCAGAAACAGAGGGGATTCTGACCATTATGCCCGCAGGATAGCCCGGTGGTCAAGAAGAGCACTTGCCTTTCCCGGGTACACACACCTGCTAGCTTGTTGTCATCCACGTACTCAACAGATTCAGTCTTGCCAAAGCCCGGGACACGGATCTGGACCCCAGGGGCATTGGACACGCGCCCAGAGCTGTGGTTGTAGACAATCCTGGGGATAGTGGGACATTTAGCAGCCAGCAGCCAAGGGTCAACGTGCAGGGGTTGGGTAGACCACACAGGACATACCTGGTATTATCAATCCAGCAGTCCACCCCGAGAGGTAGAAACATGTTGAAATCCAGCCAGATGGTGAAGAAGTCCTCTGTCTTACGGTAGCACATCCAGTTCACCACATCTGGTTTATCCAGCTTGGCTTCTAGCCGATTCCCCAAGCAGCCAGGCACTGTGGGCACCAGCTTTTGTTCTGAACCTCTTGGCTTCTCTCCAACCCCCCAACCCTACCACCCAAAAAAGCCCACCCCTCCATCTCGTACACCCTCCTCAAGGTTCTAATGACACCTCTCTCTGGCTCCATTCTTACTGTCCCACCAGTACCGCTGATTCCAGGCTCCCTTCAGGCACGGAAGGTTCCAGGAACCAAGGCCACTGACCCCTGCCCCCACAAAGCAAACACCCAGCCTGGCTTTCCATTATTGCCAAAGTCCAAGGGGAGAACAAATAGGTAAGGGGGGACAGGGGCTGGGCCTTGAACAGGGGGCAGGCCTTTACAGACCTCTCCTGCTATCCTGCCTGGGATAGCTGGGTATCTCTGGCTGGGTATCTTGTTCTTGGTAAGATAGAGGCCAAGGAAGTGGTGGGGCTTAACCCAGTATCCAATGTATCTAGAGCTGGTCATGGCTTGTAGTGCCCTGGCCAAGGCCTCAGGCAAATCTATTCCCATTTGCCGACCACCACCCCAACCCCAGACCCCCGGAGAAGACAACTTGGAGAAAGAATATTGTGAAGGAGAAAGGAGCGATGTCTCTGGAGAACAAGCCTTTGGTCCTTCCCCACACCAAGTCAGGCTGGTGAGGGCTCATGGTGGGCCAAGAGAACCTTGACAGAATCTGCTGCTGTCAGGCTTAGGACCCAGGCTCCCCGGGGTCTCTCTTGATGTATCAGGGGCCTAGTGGGGGCTTACCGAGGATGACAGGCCGTGTGTGGTTACTGAGTTCAGCCTTGGGCGTGGTGTGCGGGGGGAAGAGCACATTGAGGAGCCAGAAGGGGGTGGCAGGAGGGAGCAGTAGCCCCAACAGCAACAGCGCCCGCTGCCATGGGGAGCCAGGCAGCCCCATCACAGCCCAGTGCCTACTGACAGATGAGGCAGTCCTGGGCTGGCCTTATCTGGACCGGGGGTGGGAGGGGCCCCAGGAGCCAGTGGGAGGGACAGACCGCCAATGGGGGTGGCCAGGAAGGGGCAAAGCCTTTGGGATCTGGCTCTGGACTGGGGTTCAGTTCCGTCTTTCTTCCCTTGGCGCCAGGGAAAAAAGAGCCGGGGCAGCAGGAGGCCCAGAAGTACACAATGTTTTATTGAAAAAAGTCAGGCTCAGCTTGGCCGGCTCCATTCCACTTGGCTTGATGAGGACCTCTGCCCACAGCGGCCTGGGCCAGGTCTTCCTGAAGGCAGGCCCAGCTCAGCTCCCCCTCTTACTGTGCCCCTCTTCCCCTTTCTGAAATGATGACATCCAAACAATAAATATACAATAAATAGCACTCGTGGGCCCGTCTGGGACTTCAAATCCCGTATCAACCCTCACCAGTCTTCTCTAGTCAGGATAGGCCTCTATTGGAGTATGGGAGGGGACAGTCCCTAAATCCACCAGGGTCCCCTGGACCCTCGGATCCATTTCCACTGCAAGGCCCAAGCTTGGTTTCCCTGGAGACGTAGCAGAGCTGGTCCAAAGCAAAGCTGGGCAAAGCAGAACTGGCAAGTAGGTGCAAGGCCGGGCACTGTTGTCCTAGACATCCCAACTCCAGACCACAAGACTCCATCGGGGCTCAGGAATAGATGGTGATGACTTCCCGGCCGCCGCCACGCACCAACAACACACGTTCAAGGCCCTCTGTTAGGACTTCAAGGAATTCCATGTCTGCAGGGTTGTCAGGTCAAGGAGGCAGCCATAGGACCAAGGCCACTTTCCACTCAAGGAGAGGACCTCTCCCCACTGTCAGCATTTACACAAAAGGATACAGTTCTCGTCGCCCTCGCTGTTCTTAGGGGGGCCAGGCATGTTCAGCAAGACCAGGCGGGCATCGTGGGAGCGCGTGACAATGACTTCATTGAGCTTCACAGCAGTATGCATGCGCCGCACATTGGACTGGTCCCTGCAGACCAAGTGGCTGGTCACAGGCCAGAGAACTATCTACCTAGCAAGGCGGTCTTTGTCCCTGGCCCATCTGCACAGCATGCCCGTCCCCACTCTCCCTCCATTCCAGACCTCAACATGGCTTGTACTCACGGCTTAATGTGCACCAGCTCCCGGAAGTTGTCAGGGGCGTGGCTGGGGTCCCACGGCTCAGCCATGTACTTGTCTCTGGTCCATGTCATCTGGATCTTGTCGGTCCCTGCCGCAGACTCCTCCTCCTCGTCGGAGTAGAGGCTCTCCAGCCTAAGAGCCGAGTGCCTGTCCTTCACCAGCTGGGCCTGAGGACAACCAGAGGAGACATCCTTGGTACCCTGGGAAAACGGGGCCCTGCTTGGCCCAATAGGACTATCCTGCCTCTAAGACCTTTCTGGTTCAGGTAGAACAGATGCAGTTCTTTGTTAAAGACAGGCTGGCCTCTTGCTTCAGCCTCCTAAGCAATGGAATTATAGGCACCGACCACCATGCCTACCTTTTTGTTTGTTTGGTTTTGTCTTGTTTTTTTGAGACAGGTCCTTTGGCTAGCCTGGAACTCACTCTGTAGACTAGGCTAGCCTTGAACTCACAGGAATCCACCTGCCTCTGCCTACTGAGTACTGGGATTATAGATATGAGCCACCAAGCCCTGTCCTGAATCATTCTGTTATATCCACCAGAAAAAGGCATGATGTGTCCCTTACCCAAGCCCAAGCCAAGATGGCCATTTACCTCTCGATCCCGCTCAGTTTTGGTCAACCTCATCTGCCGCAGCATCTGAGACCGCTGCTCCATCATCAGTGTCCGCTCGTAGGTATAGGCAGAGATGTCACTGTTGTGCTGGTGGGGGGAGGGGATGAGTATCAGGCTGCATGATTGGGAGGGTGTACTGGGGGGGGGGGGAGTCCTCAGGGGCAGAGCAGGCCAAAGACAGCTCACCATCTCTACCACCTCCACTTCAGCTTCCAGGCGGAGGTGATACAGGAAGATGGCCAGATCCTTCTTCATCTGGATGCTGTTGTCGTCCATCTGGGCCACGGTGAAAATGCGCATCCGGCACTTCTTCCAAACCTGCGGCCGAGGGTCGTGTGAGCGGCTGGGTCACGCAGGGCTTCCTGAGAGCCCAGCTGCCCTCGCCCACACCCGGCCAGCTGGCACACCTTATGCTGGCGCAGCAGGAAGGGCAGCAGCATAAGCATGCCTCCATCGTGCACGATCCACCACACGTCGATGTGGCCATCCAGGTAGCGCTCGTGGTTGCTGGGGTAGAAAGCTATGTTCTTTGGCACCAGCAGGGCCAGGTGGGCAGCTGTGGTGCAGCGCACAGTGTCTAGGGAGGAGGGGCACCGCTGACTGCCAGCCTGTGACCCTCTGGTCTCTGTCACCTCACTTTAACCCTGGCCCTTGGCCCCTGGCCCAGCTTAGGCGCCAGACCCTCACACACCAATAAAGGTCTTCCAGGCACGTGGGTCCTCACTCTGTCGCCAGCCGTAGGGCCAGCCCAGCACCACGGAGTTGTGTCTCATGCCGCCCAGGCCGCAAGACTGGATGAGGTGGGCCAGTCCCTCTCGAACCTTGCTGGCCACCACTACCTGGCAGAAGCCTTTGACTTTCTCAATGTCCATCATGTTCTTGATGGTCTGTGGGGAATACAAGAGCATCAAAAAGCAAGGCCCACCAGTCTCCATCCTAACCAGGATCTCTCCAGAACACTGAGGTTCACAGGGGAGACCCTGGAGCAAGCTGCCCTAATGTGTGTGAGAGTATGTGTGTGTGTGTGTAAATGTGTATGCAGTGCAAGCATACTACCTCATATGGAAGTCAAAAGACAACTCTTGGGGTGGGTCTTGCCCTTGTCTCTTTATAGAATTTGGGCATCAAGTCATTAGGCCTAAACATGAGAGTCTCTACCCACTGAGATGTTTTGCCAGCCCAAGGGCCATGGTTTCTAAGTGGGACAACCATACTTATTCAAGCTTCAAGATGGCGACAGTGTTGTCCATCGGGGCCGACCAAGACGGGCTGGGGGGGGGGCCCTCCCCTCTATGCCTGCTGCACCCTAGAAACCACTGATTGGCCTAAGTCCTTTTTCCACCCCTGGCCATTACCTGCTCAGCGGCCTGGGCTTCACCATAGCTCTCCAGAAAGCTGCCCTGGATGACAGAGCCAACGATGGTCAGGCCCTTCCCGGCCTTCAGCTGGGAGGCGAAGGTGAGGAGCCGGGGGTACTTCACATGAAGATCTTCATCTAACTTCAGCAGCACCAGGAGCTGGGGCCTACGGCAGTCAAACAATTAGGCGGCCTAAGGGCCTGGCCCTTCCCCAGAGTCCCTTCCTTCTCAGGATGTGGACTCCCACAAGTGTGGGTAGCACAGATGCAAGGACTCAATAGCAAGAGGGTCCTCCTACAACCCCCTGGGGGGAACGACAGAAGCCACCCTGAGGGGGCCCTGTCAGCGCAGGCGCGAGCTTACCGCCAGTTCTTGGTGTGAGGAGGCCCTTCCTCCAGCCTCAGCAGTGCATAGCGTGCAGCACTGAGGGACAGGCCTCGGATCCCATCGCCCCACTCCTTCTCGGCCCTGTGGATGTCACCACAAGCCACTGAGCCCCTGGTTCACCCCGAGATCTCCCGGCCTCCCTCCCTCTTTTTCTAAGTGAGTAGGTTACTATTGAGCTACACTCCTAGCCCTTTACCCAGGGATTTCTGTGCTGCAGAAAGGCCAGGCCTTGAGTCCCAGCCCCCAACCACAGACCAAGAAGCCACTGCAGAAGGAAAGCTGGCCCAGCCTGTCACCCACCCAACACTCAGACCATCCCAACTCTTCAGCTGGTTACCTTCAATGTTATACAATGTATCAACAGGCCAGCCACTGGCCCTTCACTCACCCTTGGTACTCGATGTACTTGTAGATCATGCCTGCGATGAGCATGGCCACTAGAGCATAGTACCAGGAGGAGACAAACATAAGAGCCAGGCAGAGACTCATGCCTAGGAAAGACAATGTCCTGGGACAGGGATGAGAGGATAGGAATCAGGAGTCCAGGTCATAGTCTGTCCCACACCCTGGTGGCCCTGGCAGGTCCCAAGTCACAAGCTGGATGTGTGAAGCAGGTCAGGTCTCCATTCAGAGAATCTCCCTCCTCGTACTGTACGGAAACTCAGACCTCCTCCAGAATGGGGCTTGTGGCTTCCCCAATACCACCGGTATCAGGGGACTCGCCCAAGGCGTCCAGCAGGCAACTTACCAGTGATAGTACTTGAACCGGGGCCGCCAGTTGGGGGTCCTCAGAAGTGTCTGCACGGCACAGGCCAAGTTTACAAAGAGGTAACACATCAGAAAGAACCTATAGGAGGTAGTTGGTGCAGAAAAGCTTCCTTGGGCCCTCGGGATACATACACAGTGGCTCCTAACTCAGGGAACCCACTCCCATGTCCTGACGCAGATAGATGGCAGGACTAAGAAAATGTCCTCAGAGCCAAGTGGCAGAGGATGGGTAAGTGTTCACCGTAGATGGGGTGAGAAAGGGACCAAGTCCAGGGCTGGGGTGTGGAGCAAGGCTGGGGACCGCTCAGTGTGACAGATGACAAGACGCTATACAAGCCCGTGGCCCAGACAGTCAGTTGAATGGGGGCTATCAAGCATTTGGAGGCCAGGGAGTAAGTCAGGAAAACATGACCAGGGACAAGAACCATCCGATTTTGTTCTGAAGGGAAGAGACAACTCCATGTGGGAGTTGGGACACGGGTAAGGCAAGCTGTGTGAGTCCTTCTGAGGACCTCGGGGACAGGGCATCAAACTCCATCCTCAGTGATGAAGAGGAAGAGCAAAGAAGGGAGAGAGATATCAGGGGGCAGGAACTTCTATGGGGGAGTAGGGTCCCAACCAGGGACCGCCGGCAATAGCCTCCACTCAAGATGACTACGGCAAGAACAGCTTGAGGTATGCACATCTATGGGGAAAGGTGAACGCTAGGACGATAAGAACTCAGATGTGACAGGCCTGGCTGCGGGGAGGGCTGGAGTCTGCTCAGGAGGAAGGCAACCCTGTCAGATCTATAAGCTGAGTGAGTGGTGAAGTGGAAACCTTTCATTACTGAATAAGTAAGGACCATTGACCATGCAACAGAATGGGTGAGGACCCCAACATGGGCAGGGGACCCCTCGGAATCATGCTGACCACCACCTGCAAGGCACTATCACACTCACTTCCTCTGCTTACAGAACATTTAAAATGACGGACCAGGCAGTGATGGCTTTGACGAGGCATCAGACCAGGCGCTTGCCCTGGTTTGAAATGGTCATCTCTGGCCTTCTGCTCTAGGGAGGCTCCTACCATGGGGCTTAGGATCTATCTCTGGGTTTCCTCAGTGCTGTGGGTATACCAGGCTGGCTTCTGAAATCAGGGTGATCGGCCCTGCCTGCTCCCCACTGAGCCACGCTGATCTCCCACCTAGACACCAGGCAGGATCACTGGGAGGTGCTGGGGCGCCCCTCCCCCCAGCTCACATGGACAGAATGGGGGCCACCATGTCAAGGGAAGCAATCAGGATGCCCAGCTCAGCGATGAGCGCCGTCAGGAGGAGGGCCCATGTCGGCTCGCCATTTGCTTTTCCATGGCCAAACACCTGCAGACACCAGGAAAGGAGTTGTCCCTACCATAGCCACTGTCCCCCATATCTGCAGCCCCAAGTCACAACCTGTTCTCCCATCATCCCTCTGGTCCCAGTATTATGCCTGTCCCTGTGGAGTCACAAGTTTCCCTGACTCTCCTTCTCTGGGTCTCTCTGCTTTCGACGAAGCACAGACAGGCCACAGGGTTCGGGCTCTAAACAGTAGTGCTAACAGCAAACAGGGCCAGAGGAGCTCTCAGCAGCTTCTGGATGGCTGCCAAGGCTGGGGCCACTGTAGGCAAACCTCACTGCATCTGAATCCGCCTGCCCGCGCTAGCGCGCACACACACCCCCACCTGCCAGGAAGAGGGCCAAGAGCATCAAGGCTATGGGACATCCAGGGGGGCTTACCCGGAGGAAGGGGATGATGTTATCCTTGGCAATGGCTTGCAGTAAACGTGGCGCCCCAGTGAGGCTCTGGAGACCAGCCCCACATGTTGAGAAGAAGGAGCCAACCACAATGACCCAAGGCGAAGGCCAGGCCAGGGTGCCCACCACCAGGTTCCTGCTGACGCCATCACCGTACCTGCAGAGGCCCATGCTCAGCCCATGCTCCCGGTAAAAAGCCCTCCAAGCCTTGGGTCAAGCCACCCAAGAGTAAAGGGGAGAGGGGTCAAGGATCGGGAAAAATGGAGGAGAGGAGAGGCTCTAGCTTTCAGTGGAGACCAGTTGCTAGCTCTTAGCCTTGTATCTTTGCCCTTTATCTCATCCTTGATCTTAATGACATGGTCACCTTGGAAGCAAAAGTCAGTCATAGAGGGGACTGACCTACCTGGTTACACAGATCATTTCTGGAAGTCAGCGGTCTGCGATGTGTAGGACCTGGGGGTGGGTGGGAGGGGAGGGGCTAAAGGGAGGGCAGAAAAAGCTGGCAAGGTGGGGCAGCGCTCACTCACTTGTCCCGGAGTACCACACCCTCGATGCAGGCACCGAAGAGGATCACACTGCTGAAGTCTGGACTGTGTTAAGGAAGCGAGAAGCCCGCCAGACCCCAATCCATCCCCCACACAGCACCCGAGAGATCTTCACAGCCATAACCTTGTCCTGCAGACCTCAGTGGTTCCCATGGTGAACACACACACACTCTCCATTGTGTGCAGGTGCAAAGGAGGGGGTTAAGGTCTCCGTGCCCGCTCACAGTCTGGCAACTCTCAGAGAAGTACCCTCTGACACATGGCCCCGCCAGGAATCGGAAAGGATACACACCAGCGAAGTGGTAACAATGGCCAGAATGGTCCCCACTGGGATAGACTTCTGGGCATCACGGAGGTCCCCAGAGCGGTTTGAACCAGCCATGATGCCTCCAAAGACAGACAGATTCCCTCAGGGATTCTCCGGGATTTGGGGGTGGGGGTGGGAGGTAGGGCTAAGTGTGTGGGCACGGAGATCTTACCTGTCACAGAAGGGAAAAAGATGCCAACCAGCACGGTGAAGGACGTGGCGATGTCAGCCACCACATACAGGGACAGGCTCTCCTTCAGGCCGAGGGTGTCTGTGGACGGCAGCCCATGCTTCTCCACGACCTCCCCCTTCTCCAGGTAAGTGCTCCAGAAGTTCTCTGTAGAAGCAGGAACATTCCCACTACAGCACTACTGATGTCCCCGGGGCAGCCCAGCAAGATCCTACAGATGCACTGAATCTCTGGCAACTCTTGGGGACAGCCAGGGCATAATGACTACGGTGTCTGCCACAGGACTGCTTTGGCCAGAGAGGAAGCTGTCCTGGTAGAGCTATAACAGACAGAGTTGACCAAACCCTCATCAGCTTAGACCTCATTACTCCATGACTCTCAGACAGAGGCCCTTTATGACTCTTGTGGGAACATCCCCCCACAGCATCAGGGGCTAGTGGCCAGGGAAGTGGAATGCCAGAACTTTATAGGGTTTGCTGCAGGCCTGGGATGTTGGCCAAACAGGCTCCCTTCACTCAAAATTCAGTTACAAGGAGGCAGGCTAAAAGGATACAGCTGAGTAGGGAAAGCAGCCAAACCTGACCTCCCCCGCCCCATCCCCCTTGATCCGGGCACACAAGGACAGCTCTGTACTCTGCTTTCCTGCTCAGCCTGTGGGCTGGGGCTGGTGCTGGTGCTGGTGCTGGTGCTGGTGCTGGGGCTGGGGCTGGGGCTGAGGCTTAGGGGGCATTCGGGACACAGGAGGGAGGACCCACCCTGGAGCACACCAGCAGCTGCCCCAGGTATGCCAGGAATCTCTGTCACATTGTTAAGCAGGAAGTAGGGGTCACAGGAGTCAGCAGTAAGGTTGGGGCTGTGGCAGAAGAAAGTCCACAGCCGGGTGGCCACTGTCTCATTGTCCACCACGACTGTCTTGGCACAGATGTCAAACTGGTCCCGAGACAGGGTCCTATTGCCCAGCATACACACCCTGCAGGGAGAGAGAGGAGAAGGTCTAGTTACCTGCTGGACTGGAGCCCTAGCCTCTTCCCACCCAAGCAATCGGAGGGATACAGAACACCAAAGGCTTAGAAAGGATGCCAGGGCAATGGCTGGAACAAATGCCCTAGTTACTCACGGAAACACGGGAGGGTCAAAAATGGACTTGATGCCTCCCGCATAAATGGAAAGGATGGAGATGATCACGCAGGCCAGGAAGAGCGAGGCAAACTTGTTCACGTACTTGACACCAACAAACACCACTAGGGTCATCAGAGTCAGGAAAATGGTCCCATACACTCTCATGTTATTCAAGGTGGCGCTTGACATGTCATGGGTGCCCGATGGGTAAAAGATGGCAGCTGGCGGAGCAATGTAGGTCTGAAACAGGAAGACAGACCTCTAGTTTCAACCTTCTATTTGGGGGAGTGAAACCTGTCGTTTTGGTTTTCTTTTTAAAAGCGTGCCTACAAGAAGAAGCCAGTCTCAGAAGACCAGCGGTGCACGATTCCATGTCTGAACAACATCGAAAAGAGCAAACCCACAGAGAGAACGCAGACGAGTGTCTGTTAAGGGAGGGGAAGGGACAGTGATTACCAGTGAAGCTTCTCTTAAAGTAGTGAAGATATTCTGAATTGATTCTGGCAACATTTACATCCCTATAAATATTCTCAAAACCAGTAACTTGAAAACATTCCTTTTTTCTTCTTTTTTTCAAAATTTTTTCCCCGCCCCGACCAAACCCTGGGCCTTGCACTTGCAAGGCAAGCATTCTACCACTGAGCTAAATGCCCAACCCACCCCACTCCACCCCCCTTTTTTTTTTTTGACAGCAGCGCAGCTCACTTCGTAGCCCTGGCTGGCCTCGGGAACTCAGAGATCCACCTGCCTCTGTCTCTGGTTGGATTAAAGGCACGCACCGCCACTGCCCCTGAGTTGTATGTTAACAAAGAAAACAAATATTGATTTATTTAGGGAGGAGGATGACGTGCAGGTGTGTAGGTCAGAGGAGTCCGTTCTTGCCTTCCTGGTGGGCCCTGAGGTTTGAGCTCGGGGCCGCAGGCCCATGTGGGTAGCAAGTGCCTGACCCCACCAAGCCACTTCACTGGCCCTAGACTTGTATACTTTCAAATGGACAGTGAACTGCTTGCAATGAATGTTGAGGCTCAACAAAAGCACCATTGAAAGGAAAGGAAAGGAAAAGAAAAGAAGAGAAGACACAGACACAGGTGCCAGCCTGTGGAAGGAACGGCCCAAAAGAAACAGTTTGGGCAACAAAATAATGATAGTATTGAATTATACCCAATAGCCCAGAGAACAGAAGAGGCCTCCAGACGCCCATATAATTACATGGTTGAATAAATAAATACACTGGGGAGAAGAGATACATTTCCTTACATAATTCCAAATAACACAGAAGAAATGTGAGATAGAAAATAAAAATTCAGACGTTCTAGACAAAAAGTCCTGGCTTCTGGTTTGCAGAGCCACGCGGGTGTCTCTTAACATCTATTCTTTGGATCTTCAGAGAGGTACCTGTCACTCTGTGTTACTCCCCTCGTCTCGCTGTGCCACTCCCCCACCAGGTCGCTCTGCCATTGGTCTAGGCCATTCTTTGGTGAGTAGGGAGCTGGGCCTAAGACAGCACCCATGGGACTCAAGGACCTCTATACAGCAGTCCATAGCTGTTCATTCTGATTTAAGGATACGGAGAAAATAGACCTAAAAGACCCTGGCACAGAGTCTGGGGGAGTCAGAGCTTGTTAGGGCCCACAAAAGACTAGGGGGCAATCTCTCTGTCATTATCAAGATCTGTCACTCAGCTCAATGCTTGACAGACCCCCTGCCATGGCCCAACACTGTTCAGGTAGAAGAAACACCTAGGCTCAGGTGAAGGCAACCAGGCCTTTTCCCTGCTTGGCCCAAACCATCAGAAGTGTCAGTGTGGTGGGGACACAGATCTGAGCAATGGGCTTTCTCTCTAAAGGCCTCCCACTAGAAAACCCAAGATGCTGGCCAGGCATGATGGAAGTACTAGTGGCCTCTGGAGTCTAGAAAGACCGGATGCAACTAGGGTCGCCAAGGTTCAGCCCAACTCACCAGCAAGATCTCAATGGCCCCTAGGATATACATAGCTGCTGCAAATGTCGTCCCCAGGTAGAAGCACAGGCCCACAGCACCTCCGAATTCTGGTCCCAAAGAGCGGGAAATCATGAAGTAGGAGCCACCAGCTATAATGGAGAGTGCACACAGGTCAAGACTAACTCTTCAGTGAGATCTCCCTTGTAACAAACCTCCGCGACCACCCAAAAGCGCAGCCTGCTTTTCTCTTTAACAGACCAGCGCAGAATCTGTCCTGACTGTTTTCTTGTCCCCGAGGCTCAGCACGAGCCTGCCTGAGTTTTTGCTTCTTTCTATTAGAATCGCTCACTTCTAGAAAACTGGCAGTCAGTCCTGGGCCCCGAAGTGGTAAGAATACGGAGACAAGACCGATCCACCACTGCTGTTAAATCCGCCAACGGGGTCAATTTCTTGTATGTTGTAACTCCACCTCTTGGACTCCCCTAAAGGGTGTTCCAGACTGTTCATGGCAAAAGTGGCGAGGAGAGGAACAAATAAATAAAATTTTAAAAAGGCTGCTGTAGCACCAGGAGCCTGTAATCCCAGCACTTCGGAGGCAGAAGCAGGATCGCTTCAAGTTCAGAGCCAGCCTGGGCTACATAGCTAGCCAGGGCTACGTAGTGACATCATTTATCACAAAAGACCGGAAACAAACAAACAAACAAACAAACCCCAACCAAACAAAATACAATGTTGAAAAAGAAGAACCCATAAATAGGAGACTATTCCATAAAGGGGTTACATTCTAGCATAGAGTAACCTGCTTTAAAAAACCTTTCCAGCTGGGCAGTGGTTTTTAATCCCAGCACTTGGGAAGCAGAGGCAGGCGGATTTCTGAGTTGGAGGCCAGCCTGGTTTACAGAGTGAGTTCCAGGACAGCCAGGGCTATACAGAGAAACCCTGTCTCGAAACAAAACAAAACAAAACAAAACAAACAAAAAAAACTTTTCCAAATCTGGGGAAATACATAAACATATATAGGTGCAAATATGTGGAAATATCAATTATATATATATATACACACAGAGAGACTAATAGTTTGTATGCACCTAAGACCATGTACCTTCAAAAGGCTAACAGTAATGAGCTCAGCCTGGTGAGGGGATGGGTACTTTCCGTTTTCCATTCTGTTTCCTGCCCCTTTAAGATCTCATGGTAAACACGCTCCACTCTTCTTTGTGCAGGGCATGCTACTCTTACATTAACAAAACACAACAGCGTTTGTGGGGCAGTAACGCTCCTAGCAGGCACTGTCTTAACAGTCAAGGATGGGACTCTACCAGATACTGCCTGAGGAGGAGGGACAATGGAAGCCAGCAGGCAGATAGGGCTGGATTCTAAGTGTGTTCCTTACGAGAGGCCCCTGGGGTGTGGCATTTACTCACCTGGAACCACGCCGTTGGTGGCAATGGCACTCATGGAGATGGCTGTCAGCAGGGTCTGTAGGAGGGAAGGCCTGGATGAGCGGCTCAGCTGGGTGGGCTCTGTAGAGCCACCTGCCCCACACCCGGCCCACCTCCGGCGCTCAGGGACACTCACACAGCAGCAGCAGATGAGGACAATGAGGAGAGCCTGCAGCACGCCAGCTGTGCCCACCATCCAGGTCAGTCTCAGGAAGAGGATGACCCCGAAGATATTCTGCAGGCAGGGCAGGTACACTCCCATGAGTGTGCCCATGCTGGGAGCCTATGTGGGCGGGGGCGGGGGTGAGGGGAAGGGGGAGGAGAGGGCACACAGCATCAGAGAGGTCCAGGTACACTACAGGAAGGAGGCCCTAGTCACTCAGCAGCCTCTATACGCAGAGTCCAGTGGAGCACAGGAGGTAGGAGCAGATGCTAGGCTCTCTCTCCCATAGGAAGCCAGCTCAGGCTAAGAAGGTATGAGACCCGATTTTTCTTTCTTTCTTTCTTTTTTCTCCAACATTATTGTATGCGTGTGAGTGGCAGGTACTGGCCACAGTGTGCATGTGGTGGTCAGAGGACAACGCTCAGCTTCAGTTCTCTCAAGCTCAGGTCCCTGGGCTCGTGCCTCAAGTGCTTTTACCCACTGGGCCATCTGGATGGACTCGACCCTACTCTTGTGCTATGTGTAAGGTTCTAAACCTTATGCGTAATGTTTATGTATAAAGCTTAGCTCTTCCCCCACATCCAAGAAACTGCCTCCTTCTCTTCTGCTGCTTTTGTTCATTTGCTTTTTAGATACGGTCCTGTATAGCCCTGGTTGGCCTGGAACTCTATGTAGCCTGAGCATACCCAACGTTTTGATGATCTTCCTGCCTCAGGCTCCTCCGTGCTAGGGTAATAGGTGCCCGTGGTTATGTGAGAGAGTCCCGATCTTTAGTAAGGCTCTCCTGGGATTCACTATATAAACCATGTTGTGCTCAAGCTTGTGGCCATCCTCCTGTCTCAGCCTCTTGGGTCCTGAGATTACAGGAGTGTACTGCAGTACCTAGCTTCTCGTTTCTGTTCAACTTCCGTAAAGCAGTGCCTGTCTCAGATCACCTCTTTCTCACCCGGCAGGCCTCATCCCCCAAGCCAAAGCTTAAAACATTGTTCCTGTCCCTCCCTCTCTCTAACCCCACCTCCAGCTCAAGTAGACAGATTCCTGCCAGACACTAGCCTGTTTCTTACCAAACTTCACTGGGGACACTGGATGTCTGACAACCTCTCTACACTGAAAACGAAGTCCAATCCCACGATTCCTGTTGGAAATCCTCTGCAGTGCCCTCTATTGAAGTGTGGGATATGTGGCCCAGACTCCTTGGCTCTGGCCTCTGGGTGTACTTCACCCCTCCTGTCAACACCAGCTTTGAATTGCATTCCTCTGGACTACAGACCAGTTTACTGGTATATCCATGACTGTGTTTAGTGGACTTGGCTTATGTGAAGTCTACTCCCAGCTCTCAACTCGACTACATCTGGAATTAACTAAGACCCAAATGGCTGGGTACACCTGTGAGGGATTTTTTTCTTAATGAAATCATCAGAAGAGGGGAGACCCACTTCTAATCCAGGTCTTTGAGGTGAGAAGAATCACCTTAACCTGGGCCACACCTCCTGCTGGCAGCGTATATGCAGGACACGGAAGAAGGAAGCCTGCTCCCTCTTCGCTTACTTGCTTTCACTCTCACTAGCAAGTCTATCCCTTCATTGGCATCAGAGCCTCCTTCTTCGGGAATCTGGCATTTACTGAAGACCTGCTGAGGCATCCAGCCTCGTGGACTGAACAACTACTGGATGCTTGGACTGTCCCTTGGTAGACAGCCAGTGTTGAACTAGCGGTACCACAACTTGTAAGCCACTCTAGAAAATCCTCTTTATATATATGTGTGTGTGTGTGTGTGTGTGTGTGACTGTTTATTTACTTATAACTATATATTTATAATTATATATACCATGTGTATGATATGTAAGATACAATTGTATTTACTTATATAATTTAAATGTCATACACTTAATATTAAATGTATTGAATAAATATTATACATATTATTATATTTACATTCTTTAAGTTCTATTCCTCTAGACTAGCTTCTTAACACCAACTGACCAAACAAAGCTCCCAGCCCTGATAGAACAGAGATGCGGCTGCGAGCAAGTGAGAACACTCCAGCATCTAGCATCTAGCTTACAGATTGGCAGTTTCTCAACTCTGGAAGAGCAAGTGAGGGGGCTACCCAGGAGGCCACAGCAGAGGCTGTGTGTACAGAGGCAACATTGATGCCACCCAGATCAGTGGCGTCTTGAGAGCATCCCCAGAACCCAGCAAAGCCTCTTCTTCCCTGAAGCTGGGCCAGAGCTGGAGCCAGACACCATCCCGCACAAGGCTATCTAGGTGGGTTCTGGAGCCCTTTTCAGAGGACACCACCTACTGGGCAGCGGTAGTAGAAGAACTCCAAATCCTACCCCCATCCTAGGCTGAGTCACTCTAAGAAAAGGGCAGTGTGGGAAAGGGCTGGGCCGGAAATGCTTTTTGAATCCCTAAATAACCCCTGGCAGCCTGGGAAGGGTACTGGGTTACAGCAGAAGTGGCTGCGGGGGTGTGGTGGGGAAAGGCTGACTTCCAGACACGGTCTGATTGGAGACCCTCCTTCCCTGCTTCAAGCCTTCTTTTCTGAGGCCCATGGCTCCCTAGCTTCCTCTTATTAGGTCTGGCTAGACTCTTCCTCCCTCCTCAGATCAGTCAGTGGGACTAGGGCTGTTAGCTACCCTCTTTTTTTTTTTTTTTTTTTTTTTTTTGGTTTTTCGAGACAGAGTCTCTCTGTAGCCCTGGCTGTCCTGGAACTCACTTTGTAGACCAGGCTGGCCTCGAACTCAGAAATCCGCCTGCCTCTGCCTCCCAAGTGCTGAGATTAAAGGCGTGCGCCACCACGCCCGGCTGTTAGCTACCCTCTTACACCATCATCCTAGCATCAGGTAACCTGGGTGGCTGAGCACCCACGGGTTCCTGATTAAGCTACAGGTTAACTCAGGTTCCTCTCCCACAGACCTTTCATTCCTAGCCCTGGGCTCCTCAGCACTGTGCAGGGATTGAGCCTACCAGCACTGAGCAAAAGACTCGTCAGAGGCTGAGATCTCTCCTACAGGGCTGGGTAGGGATGACTAGAGACTGGCAGAGTTCATGCCAACAAAATCACAACCAGGGGTCAGGTCTAGACCGCTTCACGATATCAGCTGCCCTCTCTGAAGAGTGGGCAGATGTCTATACACAGAAGGGAAAGGAAACACTTTAGCTTGGCTCTCTCTCTCTCTCTCTCTCTCTCTCTCTCTCTCTCTCTCTCTCTCTCTCTCAGCAACACCAGTATCTCATAAGAAGGCCTGAAACTGCTGGTAACCTGGCTTATTTCAACCAGGAATTCCTTTGGTTTGTGCTTACCGCCAATGAGAATGGCCCAGCCAGGATCAGACCCCAGCTCCTTCCAAGCACAGCTATTTGCCCAAGGTAGCCTCTGGGACAGTCGATCCTGTCTCCTTTAGCCCCTTTAAAAAGTAGGGTTCTAGGTATGTACTACCAAACCAGGTTTCTGTCTCACAGCTGTGTGTGTGTGTCTGTCTGTCTGTCTGTGTGTGTGTCTGTGTGTGTGTGTGTCTGTGTGTCTGTCTGTCTGTGTGTGTGTGGTGTGTGTGTGTGTAAATAGTATTCAAGTCCTGGGTCTACTCTTACAACAGTGTCTGTTTGCTGATAGCTAAGTACAAGGAGCTACCGTTCCTTTTGTTGCCTTTGAGTCTCCTCTGTCCCTCTACCCTCAGGATCTCCATACCACTTAGCTCGGCCTTTGACAGCTCCTTCAGCTTAAGACACTTATTTCTCACCCTCCACACCTACCACCTACTGGTCCACGAATGTTCAACATCACACAGGAAAACATCTATTTCCAGCATCTACTTCCATGGCAATCTGTCTGTCTTCCCAGATGCGGTCCCTCTGCTGACCCTGACTTGCTCACCTTGGCAGCTCTCCGTCGGCCACCTTCTCCACTCTCAGCTTCCTCGTGCTCCTTGGCTCCTTGGGTGAGGTTGGTATAGCTGACAAGCTTGCCCAGGAGAGATGACACCTTTGGGCGGATGTCCAGCTCCTCCTGTAAACAGAGCCACGGGGCAGGATGGCAACGGGCCAGGCTAGACCAGTGTCAGGCTACCTGTGTGGAGCCAGCAGCTTGGCCCAGTGCCAAGCCCTGAGGCAGGCCTGGACCTGATCCCGGCTCTTGCTTGGGGAAGCCCAAGCCAGCTAACTGGGCAGGTATGGGCACCACACCCCAGAAGGCAGCATTCAAAGGCCCAGCCCAGTGGCTTGGTCTCTCTGCCCAACCCTGGCTGTAATCACTGCCAGCCCATTTGTGAAAATCACCTGCCTCAGGGGAGAAAAAGGGCAGGCTCTGCTGGCAGGCAGACAGATTGCACACTCCATTCTGCCTGCCTGGACACCACTTTGAAGCTATGGCTGGGATTCACATCAACACACACACACACACACAATTTTCAGGTGGGGACAGAGCACAAGACTTCCAGCACTCCAAAGGGTCCAAGAGTTCCTTGCCCCTGTGGCCTATGTGACTCTCCCATCTGCTCACTGTCTTAAGCTTTTGTGTCCCTTATGACCCTATTAGTCACAGGAAGGCAGGTTAGGGGTGATGAGTGAAAATGTGGGTCCTTTGCATGTGTGGAGCCCGAGAAGCCGACATTACTTGGCTGTGAGGCAGATGAATGTACAGGTTCAGAGTTTAGGACCCTGAACCACGTCTTAAATCCATATCTTACTTCTCAGCTTGGGTCCAGAAATGGAAATTTCCCGTTGGAAGGCACAAACATGGGAATCTTTCCAGAGACACATTCACTGCAGCTCTAGCTATGGAGGGCAGAGTGGGTCAGAGGCTGGAAGGAAAACAGGCCTCTGTAACCAGAGGGTAACAGCTGGAAGAGCCAATAGGAAAGAAAAGAAAGGAAAGAATCTATCCACAGCAGAGCCATGGGCTGGGAGAGGCCCTAGGAATGGAGGGGAGGAGGAAGTGGTCACCTTGGTGAGGGGCTGCAAGGAAGGCAAAGGATACTGGCCCTGGAGAACAGAGGTAAGGTTGCAAGGGGGTCTGGGAAGGCGAAGTGTATTGAAAGGGCCATTTCGAACCATAGCCTGGATGGCTGCAAAGAAGAGAGGGCAGGCAGGAGTGGAAGAGAAGCCAGCCTGATGCTGAGCTGAGAGGTCCAGAGAAGCCCCTTCCAGACTACCACACCTGAATGGCTCCTTAGATACCTCAAACAGTGCCAGGTTCCGGTCATAGTAGTCATTTCCTCTGGAGGCATCCAAAGGGCAAAGGAAAGGGCTATTCTCTCTGTGGTTACCCTGTCCTGTGGAAAGAGAGGGAAAGAATTCCAGCGTTGGTGGCGCACGCCTTTAATCCCAGCACTTGGGAGGCTGAGGCAGGCAGATTTCTGAGTTTGAGGCCAGCCTAGTCTACAGAGTGAGTTCCAGGACAGCCAGGGCTACACAAAGAAACCCTGTTTCAAAAAACAAAAAACAAACAAACAAACAAAAGAATTCCAGTGAGTTACTGCCTCCCAGGGGCCCCAGCCTATATCCCAACCCAGAAAGCCAACTCACAAACAGCGCTGCACTCAATCTTAGCCTAGAAGAGAGGCTGGGAAGCGGCAAACACACCATCTCTCTAAAACGCTTTTGGAAGCCGCAGCGTTTACACGTTCGGCCTCCGTTTTCCCATCACTTGTCAGCCTTCTTGAAGGGCCGTAAAAGAAGCACCCAGGAAGCCGGGCGTGGTGGCGCACGCCTTTAATCCCAGCACTCGGGAGGCAGAGGCAGGCGGATTTCTGAGTTCGAGGCCAGCCTGGTCTACAAAGTGAGTGCCAGGACAGCCAGGGCTACACAGAGAAACCCTGTCTCGAAAAACCAAAAAAAAAAAAAAAAAAAAAAAAGAAGCACCCAGGAATCAAATACCGGGTTGTGTCATTCTATGTATGGAAGACTCCAAATCTCCACAGTTGTGCCACAAACGTGCACATGAAGGGCGTGGCCTGATGAGGAGGCGGGGCCTGGCCAGGACCAACCCTGGGGCCCCACCTTCTTTCCTCCCAAGGATCTGGAGCTCCTAGAATGCAAGGCACCATTTCGCCCTCCAGCAAGATGAAACCACACAGAACGTCATCCACTGCCTCGTCATCCGCTGCCTCGGCCTACATGGGGTCAGCTAACTACCCCACCATGCACTGTGTCAGGTGTCCAGGAGGGTAACCCAGAGCATGCTGGGAGATGGAGCCAATCTCGCAGGGGTACAAGGAACCAGAAAAAAGCCATTGGGAAAGGAAAGCCAGGGCACCAGATGGATCTTGAGTTAAGCATAGGAAATGCAGGGGCACGGACTGCGGTTGAGATTACCCATTAGCCTTTTGGTCCCCAGATCCAGCCAGTTTGCTCCAGAACAGATTAAGGAGCCAGCCGCCACGAAAATCTCAGGCTGGTGAAAATGTGCTTCCGAAACTAGAAAACCTCCCAGGCAGGAAGGAAACACATCTATTTTTGCCATGTGTAGGGATAAGACCCACAAACTCATGCTCTATCATTGGGCCACAAACACATACGTTATCCGCCCCTTTTCCTCCTCTAAGACAGGTTCTAAATGTAGCCCAGGCTGGCTTCAAACTTGTGCCAATGCTCCTGCCCCAGCAGGGTTAGGATCACAGATGTAAGCACACACCCACTTTCTTTTTTGTATATGTGGTGGCTGTGTACATACGCGTCTACAAGGTCAATGGGGGTCAAGGTCAAGGTCAATGGGGGTCAAGGTCAATATCAGGTGCATTCTTTTCTCATTCTCCGCCTGATTTTTTCCAGACAGGGTCTCTCACTGAACCTGGAGCTCATCAATTCAGTGAGACTGGCTGGCCAGCAAGACCCAGGGCCCCTCCAGGCTGTTTTCCCAATGCTGGGATCGTAGGAAGTCTGTGTGCCTGGCTTTGACACCTGGCTCTCTGTTTCATATCGACTGACTGTGCAGATCAAGGTCAATGAAGGTCAATGCCAAAGCCAGCAGTCATCTCAACCCAAGTCATGTCAAGGGCTGGTGGGGTCAGGTAGCTCCCCAGACATCCTGGCATTTTTGCTAACTTCCATGCTCGTTAGAGATGAGGAATCACAAGACTCCTGGGCCACACCTGTGCCACCAAGCCACAGCTGCCATTCACATTGAAAACTCTTTACCCAGAAGAGCCACACCATGAAGAAAATAACAGAAATGAAAACGGCATCCCGGCAGCTCACCTTTCTTCCCTTTCTGCCTTGCCCGCTAGGAGTCTCCATAGATTTATCCCTCAGAAGCCGCCAGCACTTATTCTCAGTTCTTGCCCTCTCCCTCTGTATCCTTCCATGAAGCTGGACCTAAATACCAATTATTCTAAATGCACACACTGCAGGCTGTCCCACCGCCGCTACTAATTGTTTCTAAGAAGAATCTACTATAATCCAGAAACTGTACAGCAGTTCTTCTCAGCCGTCCTTATGCTGCAACTCTCTAATACAGCTCCTCATGTTGTGGTGACCCCTCCATCATAAAATTATTTCATTGCTACTTCACATCTGTAATTTTACTGTTATGAATCATAATGTAAATATCTGTGTTTTCCAATGGTCTTAGGTGACCCCTGCAAGAGAGACGGTAGACCCTCCCAAAGGGGTTGTGACTCACAGGTTGGGAAACGCTGCTGTAGACCTAGGCATGGTGGTACAAACCTATAATCCTTGCCCCCCCCCCCCCCTGAGAGGCTACAGAAGGAAGAGCCCTGAGTTCAAGGTCAATTCAGGCTACAACATGGTTTCCAGGGCAGCCTGGACTGCATAAAGAAAACAAAGAAGCCAGAGGACTAGGGATATAGCCTAGGTGGTAGGGTGTTTGCCTAGGATACACAAAGCCCTGGGTTTGATCCCTGGTACCTCATGAAACCAAGCTTGGCGGCACAGGTGTGGAATGCCAGTAGGTGACACCAAGAGAATCAGAAGTTCAAAATCATCAGTTCCCTATCAAGTTCAAGGCTAGCCTGGACTACATGAGACCTTGGGTTTAAAAGAAAACCAAAGGAAAAAAATCCTACCAACTACAGAGCTGAGCACACCACAGTGCCCCCCTCTGTGACCCACCTGATCCTTAGTTGTCCCTACAAGCGTCACTCCCAGATGGCTTGGAAGGCTTCTAAGATCTGTCTCTGGTCCTTACCTTCTGCTGCATGTCAGTTCCCCTTTCGGGAACAAGACAAGGCTGCCTAGTGAGGAGGGCCAGACCTGGGTCTGGGGTCTATCACAGCGATGAGAGGTGAGCTTCAGGTTCTCTTTTCACATTCCAGAGTCCAGTCCTTTTAGGGAGTGCTCTGGGGTACAGCATGATACCCCAGCATAGAAAAGACCTCTGGCATACTGGCATATGTAGTCTGATCACTGCGTGCATACCCCAGCCTCTGGGTTTTCAGAGATCTGGCAGGCTGGCTTGGATACCTGCCCCTTGCCCTGTGCGACCCACAGAAAACTGCTTAGCCCCTCCGAGCTACCCTGTCATCTTCTATGAAGCAGAGACAGTAACTCCCTCTTCCAACTTCCCGGATGCATCAGAAAAGGTAGTGTCTGGTCCCAGACACGGGCAGGGCACTTGGCAAAGCCTCACTTAAGGACCCTTCCCATAGGATTATGCGGATATGAAAGGGTCTGAGCAGAGCCTCAGGTCTCTGGTCCCCTAAACTTCAAGCTACCCGCCCTGGCCTCAGCTATTCCAAAAATTCCAGGGCAGGCTTAGGCACGCCTGCCTGACTGCCTGCCTGCCAGGCTCAAGCTTTTCAGACATTACCTGAGACCCCCAGAGAACCACAGCACAGCTCAGGCCTGGGGCTCCCTATGAAGGGCTCAGGTGTGTTCCTACCGGCAACTGAGAAAGCCCTGACAGTAGGGAGTGATCTGGGTGACCTTTCTGGTCCCTATGTACATGGAATCTACCTATAATGTCCTTTCATGACCTTCCTAGTCTGGCCACAGACCATCTAGGTGAGCAGGCCTATGTATGCCCCTCAGAACAGAGGCGCGCGTCTGTGTGTGTGTGTGTGTGTGTGTGCCTGCACGCTCGTGCGCATTTGTGTTGGGGGGGGGCGGGGATCCTAACAGAGCTAGGCCTAAGATAGTTCTGTGTTCTCTAATTCTTTGCTATGTCTACAAAGAAAAAGCAAAATCACTCACCCGGATGCAGGGTGTCCCCCATGCCACAGATACACCACAATCTGGCCGAAAAGAAGTAAATAGGAAGAGAAGAAGGGGGTGGGGTTGGGAGGAGCTGGCCCAGCCTGGAGGGATCTGGCAGGGCACAGCCAGCAGCCAGCATAGCTCCAGGTTACTCCTGTCAACCTGTGAGGGACCAAGGCGGAGCCAAAGAAAAGGCTCAGTACTGCCCATTGGTCCAGGCTAATCTCAAGGATGCAGTTCAGTACATCATCTAGGGACAGACATCCTTCCAGTCCCAGGGAAGGAGGGATGTGGTTCCGACACCTTGGACCAGGCAAGGGGCAGCAGGGGATGTGGGATCTAGGGTTACTTACACACAGCTGTGAAACCCGACAAATCTCCGTGACATCTGCAGTCCATCCATGTCCCTGGCCTGTATGTCCACTTGGCAGACAGGTCATTTAGTCACCGTTCACATCAAGCACAGACTACCCCTCAAGCATGTCACCATCGCAGACCTATCAGATAGCCTCCGATACCATCACCAGACACAACATACGTTTCCTACACGTTTCTATCACGGTCAGCCCCAGACATCACAGGCATTTGTTATCATAGCACCAGGATCATCACTGGCAGCCTTGCTGGAAACAGTAGCCATAAAGACGTCCTGACCTGACCCTGTGATACTCAGCCACACACACGTGCATTTACACATGCCGGGACAGCTATACAGACACATATACCCAGGGCCGTTCCCATTCCAAGTGCGAGGAGCCTCCGTGGGTGGAAGATGGAGAGATGGGGCACTGGAAGGGAGAAAGGGTTCACCTCTATAACCAGCCCTGATACCTAGGTTAAGGCACTACACTCTCATATCCGGGTTTGAATCCCACTGGAACAAGTTACATAATTCTTCCCCACCTCCCTTCACTCCTTCCTAAGTGCGAGTAACAGAACCTGTCCATGGGGGAGGTTGGGAGGATTAAAGCGAGTTGCTTCATGTACAGTGCCTAGACAAGCCTGGCCCCGTGTGACTGCTCCCTAGGTGTCCATGATACGCACAGATCTACGTAGACCAAAGCCAACACAAGCTCTTCAGCGAGCACACCCTTTGCTCCTACCGGGCCAGTGTGCAAAGAGGCAGGGGTAGGGAGAGGACAAGAGAGGGGCGGTGAGTCATAGGGGAAGAGAGGGTGACACTCAAGAGGATGGGGGCGATTCACAGAAAGTGAGGAAGCTACAATCCAGGCTTCCATTGGACCGGGACTCGCGGCGCGTTCGGCGCCAGCTTAAGCAAGGCAGCCCGCTACCCGGCCTCCCAAGGCGGCCACGTCTGCAGCCCCCGCCCGCGGCCCTCGGGGGAGGAGCTGGGAGTGGGTGGAGGACGACCTAGCCCGGGAGTCCCGGACCAAAAAGACTCGTCGGTCTGAGCGCGCAAGGAGCAAGAAAAGTGGAGTCCCGCATGGACGTCTGCGCGCGCGGTCCGAAGGCGCGAGTCCCGTGTAGACGCCCCCCGTCCCGGCCACAGCCCCCGCCGGGCGCACCCTCACCGTCCGAGTCTTCCCGCTCGGCGCGCTCCCCGTAGTCCACCCAACTGAGCCCCTCGAGGTTGTCATAGTCGCCGCGTCGCGGCCCGTCCACAGGCACCACGGTGAAGTGAGGCATCGCGCGCGCTTGGCCCGCGGTCCGGGCCTCCAGCCGGCTGTCCCCGCCGCCCCAGGCTGGCCCGCCCCGCCCGCTCACATTCCACCCCGCTGCGCTCACTTCCTCCACCCGCCCCCCGGGCCGCCCCTCGGGGGCGGGGAGCAGGAGGGGCTCGGGTCGGCTCCTCCCCGAGGGGGGTGAGAGGACCCCGGGAACGAAGTACTCTAGCTGCTGGAGGGTTGGGTTCCTGTGTGTCTTTGGGTAAGGGGTTGCCCTCTCTGAGCCCCAGATGCGATACTTAATAAAGTGAGGGAAAGTATTTTAACTTTGAGGGGTATTATGATGGTGAGAAGGGGCGCAGGGTGCACTGGCTCTGTTCCCTGAATCTAATTAGCTCTCAGTCACTTTTTGTTATTTAGCGGGAAAGCTAGCAGGACCTGGCCAATGTCACAGTGACCACCCCAAATCTCCTCAAGTCTTTCATCACCCTCACATACATACTCTTCTATTACCATCATTTCTCTCTAACGCTTCTCCGGGACTTTGGTAGCCTACAGTCTCTCCCTCAGTTCTGCTCGCTGCAGCCTCTCCCGTAGCAGGTGGTTGAAGATCTTATGCCCTTCCTAGAGGAGTCCGCTGCCTCCTCGCTAGAGGCTACACCGGCCCATCCCTCATCGACACTTTGGGATAGCCCAGTTATCTCATTTGAACTTGCTCCTTCATAACCTCACCTCCTGGTGGTTCCTGCACCCGAGTCCTTTCCTTTCTTGGTGCTAACTTCTTTCACACTCAGATAACTTACCTAGTCGCCTTGACTTGAGAATTTTTATCTTTCTGAGTTGTTCTTTTGGCCTCTTCCCCCACCCCACCCCCCTTCCTTCCTATCAGAAAGCTCCAGGGCTCATCTTTCTGCTCTATCTCCATTCTTTCTCCCTTTCTGGTGTAGCCTTTAGAATTTGGGCTGACTCTAGGATCCGCGCCCTCTGCTGCCACCCGCCAGCTCCAACTGCCTGGGTGGGCCGCTCGGCTAGGACCTCCCTGGAGCAGCTCAACCACTAACCCATCCCAGTCAGCTCTTCCGGGCTGCAATTGGCCTCCCTCTCCTTCTGGCACTGCTTTCCAGCTGTGCGCGCGCTCTTCTTCAGACACACCAGAAAAGGGTGTCAGGTCTCATTACGGATGGTTGTGAGCCACCATGTGGTTGCTGGGATTTGAACTCTGGACCTTCGGAAGAGCAGTCGGGTGCTCTTACCCACTGAGCCATCTCATCAGCCCTCTTTTTTTGTTTGTTTGTTTGTTTGTCTTTTGTTTTCCTTTTTTTAATTAATTAATTTATTTATTTATTATATGTAAGTACACTGTAGCTGTCTTCAGACACTCCAGAAGAGGGCGCCAGATCTTGCTACAGATGGTTGTGAGCCACCTTGTGGTTGCTGGGATTTGAACTCAGGACCTTCGGAAGAGGAGTCGGGTGCTCTTACCCACTGAGCCATCTCACCAGCCCCCCCTTTTTTTTTAAGAGTTATTTTCTTTCTTCTTTTTCTCCCCGCCCCCCCCCGCCCCCCAAGAGAGTCTCACTATGTAGCCCTAGCTGGCCTTGATCTCTATGTAGACCAGGCTGGCCTCAAACTCACAGGGATCCTCCAGCCCCTAGGTGCTAGAATAAAAGATGTGTGCCGCAATGCCTGGATGTTTTCTTGTTAATTATCGGTTTCCATGTGTGTCTGTGTGTGAGTGTGTGTGTGTGCAGGTGCCCTGGAAGATCAAAGGTGTCAATTCCCCTGGAGCTGTAGTTACAGGTAGTTGTGAGTTATCTGATGGGCACTGGGAGCTGAACTCTGGTGCTCTGCAACTGTCTGCAAGGGCTCCCAGGTGTCCAGCCATTTCTCCAGCACCAGAGAGACAGAGGCAGGCCAGGTCTATATATAGTAAGTTCCAGGGCAGCCCGACAGGGGGAAAAGAGAGATACAGAGGATTGGCAGCAGAAACTCTGACATCTGACTCTTAAAAATCTCAGAAAGTGAAATTCAAATAGAGAAAAGTTTGGGCATCGTGGGCTACCCTACACCCCTGGAACTCAACAGAGATGTGAGGCTGAGTTGGAGGACAGCCTGGGCTATGTATAATCCCTGTCTCAAAAGAACAAAAGACAGAGGCTCACTCAAGATGTAGCTCAGTTGGTAGAGTGCTTTTCTAGTGCATATTACAGAAAATGGGATATAATAAGAGTGCATGCCTATAATCTCTGTGTAGCATTGGCTGCCCTGGAACTCACTCTGTTGACCAGGCCTAAATGCTGGCAAATTTTAACTTCAGTAGGGTTTGTTTGTTTTTTAAATAAATGTTCTTTGGCTGAAGAAATGGCTCAGAGGTTAAGAGACCTGCCTGGGGTTCCAGAGGTCCTGAGTTTAATTCCCAGCAACCACAAGGTGGATCACAACCATCAGTAATGAGCTCTTATGCCCTTTCTGCCCTGCAGGATACATGCGGGCAGAACGCTGTATCCATAATAAATAGATAAATCTTTTTAAAAATATGTTCTCAGCCAGGCGTGGTGGGGCACGCCTTTAATCCCAGCCCTTGGGAGACAGAGGCAGGCGATTTCTGAGTTTGAGGCCAGCCTGGTCTACAAAGTGAGTTCCAGGACAGCCAGGACTATACAGAGCAACCCTGGTTTTTTTTTTGTTTTTTGGTTTTTTTTTTTTTAAAGAAAGAAAAGAAAAGAAAAAAGAAAGAAAGGAAACCAGCATTCATCCTCTCTGTTTCCGGACTGCAGAAGCATTGTGACCAGATGCCTCAAGCTCCGACTTCAGGGACTTTCTCGCCATGATGGACTGGACTCTGGAACTGTGACCCAAAGTAAACTCCTCTTTCCTTGAACTGTTTCTGTCCCAGATTTAATCACAGCATGGAATAAATCAACAAATACATCTTGCAAACGTGAGAATCTGAGTTTAACCCCAAGAATCCTATATATATATTTTATTAGGTATTTTCCTCATTTACATTTCCAATGCTATCCCAAAAGTCCCCCATACCCTCCCCCCCCCAAGAATCCTATAGTTAAAAAAAAATTAAAAAAAGCTTGGAGGCTCGAGAGATGGCTCTGTGGTTAAGAGTACTTTTTTTTTTTTTTAAAGAATTTATTTATTTCATATATGTGAATACACTGTCACTGTCTTCAGACACACCAGAAGAGGGCATCAGATCCCATTACAGATGGTTGTGAGCCACCATGTGGTTGCTGGGAATTGAACTCAGTAGTCAGTGCTCTTAACCACTGAGCCATCTCTCCAGCCCAAGAGTACTTATTCTTGCAGAGGACCTGGCTTGTGTTCCCAGAACCACATGGTGGCTCACAGTTGTCTGTAACTCCAGTTCCAGGGGATGGATACCCTCTTTTGGCCTCTGTGGACTCTGGCACACATGTGGTGCACATAACCTCAGTATGTAAAGACAGACATGCACATAAAAAAAAATAATCCCGGACACTTGTAATCTCAGAGATAGGGAGTCAGAGAGAGAGAGAACTGTGGGGCTTACTGGTCAACCCGTCTCAATGTTTTTTTCTTTGTGCTGTGATTAAATCCTTATAGGTGTAGCTGTAGATGGCAAAAGATGGTGTGGCAGGGAGTACAGATGTTTAAATAGGAATAGAAGAGGGTCACTGTCACCTCAGGTACTTTTCACTAAATTTCTTTCTTTCTCTTTTTCTTTTTTTTTCCTTCTTTTAAAAGATTTATTTATTTATTTTATGTATATGAGTACACAGTTGTTCTCTTCAGACACACCAGAAGAGGGCATTAGATCCCATTACAGATGGTTGTGAACCACCATGTAAGGTTGCTGGGAATTGAACTCAGGACCTCTGGAAGAGCACTCATTGCTGGGAACGGCTGAGTCATCTCTCCGGTCCCCATTTCTGGGTTTTTTAATTGCACAGGTGGCTAGGGCCCTTCTTGGTGGCCTTGGCTGCTAGTTCTTGAGTTGCTTCTGTTGCCCTATTATTTTTGCTTGAAAGCCTTGTCTTCCTCATCCATCTCTGAGTAGCCTGCTTCTTGGGCTGTTTCGGGGGTCCCTTTTACCACCTTTGTGGCTTGACATGTCACCTGTGGCCCCTTCACCAGACCCTGATCCATGGCTTTTTTGTTTGTTTTGTTTTGTTTTTGAGACTAGGTCTCTCCTTGAATCTGAAGCTCTCTGATTCAGCTAGACATTTTACTCACTGCGCCATCTCCCCAGCTTTGAATTGGCCTTTTACATAGTTAGCTTTGTTGTAGATAGAGTTCATCTCAATAAAGAATTTGCTAAAGCCACAGGGAAACCCTGAAAATGTATGTAAGCACACCAAGAAGTCTGGGATCTTCAGGGGGTAGGGGACCCACTGCAACCCCTCCTTCTCGACACAGTGACAAAAGATGAACCGGACCAGCAGGCCAAGCACACTTGCTCCTTCTGTGGCAAGACCAACCATGGCAAATGACACAGTGGCTGGCGGGGCCTACAGGACCACTTCCTCTGTCACATACAAGTCAGTGGACCGCAAACAGAAGGAATCAAAAGACCAGCAGCATCCACACTGTTTGAGACATCCCTGGCCTGCAATAAGTGGGTTAATTTATATTAACAAAAGCATAGACATAAAAGGGTTTTGGTTCTGTTTTTTGCTTCATTTGTTTGAGACAAGGTTTTGCTGTGTACATTGGAACTTCTGTGTGGATCAGGCTGACCTTGAACTCACAGAGATCTGTCTGCCTCTGCCTCCAGAGTGCTGCCTAAGTGCCACCACCCAGTCTGATATAAAAGGTTTTAACGTATTAGATCCTAGGCATCTTCATTATGAGGGCTTGTTAGTTTAGGAATAGAAGTTTATTAAGAAAGGAAGGGCTCTCTGCCAAAGAAGGAAGCTCCCAGGTCTGGTGTGATGGAGAATGGCCGCCATAGGCTCATCTATTTGAATGTTAAGTCACCAGGGAGTAGAACTATTTTTCAAAGAATGAGGTGTGCTACTGGAGGTGGGCTTTGGGATCTAAAAGCTCCTATCAGGTGCAGTCTCACTCGCTCTGCCTGCTGCCTGCAGATCAGCATGTAAAGCTCTCAACTATTGTTCCAGCACCATGCCTGTCTGCTTCCCACCATCCATGGACTAACTAACGCTCTAAAACTGTAAGCAAGGACCCAGTTATACCTTGGTCACGGTGTCTCTTCACAGCAGTAGAATAGTAACTAAACGACTGCGTTTGCTTTGTTTTTCTTTCCAGTGTTGAGGCCTCAGCCAGGCTAACTAAATATTATGTTCTACAACCCCAGTAATTTAGAAGTTTCATCTTGTAGTTCCCTAATGACTAACACCCTTTTATATGGTTCCTAGACATTTTTTCTTTCTTTCCTTGTGAAGTTTCTATTCAAACGTCTTTTACAAGTCTGTAGCCATGTATGTATGGTATGTGCATGTACAGGTGTGCATGAAGGGCACACACTGCAAGTGTGGCGTTCGAAGACAACTTTGTGGAGTCAGTTCTGCCCTCTGTCTTTACGAGAGCCCTGGGGTTCATGTTCAGGTCTCCAGACTTGTTTAGTAAGGTTTTTTACCTGAGGGGGATGAGTCACCATACCAGCTCTGTCTTGATTTTTTTTTTTTTTTTTTTTTGAGATAGGGTCTATGTAGCACTGTCTGGCCCGAAACTCATTATATAGCTGGATCTGAGAGAGACCAGCTTGTGGTGTGGACTACCACACCTGGCTTGTTTTTTGCTGTTGGTTTTTTTTTTTTTGTTTTTTTGTTTTTTTCCCCTGAGACAGGGTTTCTCTGTGTAGCCCTGGCTGTCCTGGAACTCACTGTGTAGACCAGGCTGGCCTCGAACTCACATAGATCCACCTGTTTCCTGAGTGCTGGGACTAAAGGTGTGTATCACCACACCTGACTTTTAAAATTTTTTGTTTTTGTTTCTTTTTTATTTTTTTTATTTTTTATTTATTTTTTTTTTAAGATTTATTTATTCATTATATGTAAGTACATTGTAGCTGTCTTCAGACACTCCAGAAGAGGGCGCCAGATCTCGTTAAGGATGGTTGTGAGCCACCATGTGGTTGCTGGGATTTGAACTATGGACCTTCGGAAGAGCAGTCGGGTGCTCTTACCCACTGAGCCATCTCACCAGCCCCCTTGTTTCTTTTTTAAAAAACACACTGTAGCTGTCTCCAGACATAGGGCATTGGATTCCATTACAGGTGGTTGTGAGCCACTATATGATTGCTGGGAATTGAACTCAGGACCTCATGAAGAATAGTCAGTGCTCTTAGCTGCTGAGCCATCTCTCCCACCCTTGTTTTCATTTCTTTCTCAAAACAGAATGTTTCTATCTAGTAGCCATGGCCATCCTGGAACTCACTACGTAGACCCGGCTGGCCAGACTCACCAAGGTCTATCTGCCTCTGCCTCCCACGTGCTGGGATTAAAGGCATTTTTGTTTGTTTTTATGAGACATGAGATAGGGTCTCTCTTTATAGCCTTGACTTTCCTGGATCTTGCTAAGTAGACCAGGCTGGCTTTGAACTCACAAAGATCTACCTGCCTCTGCTTCCTGAGTACTGGCATTAAAGTTAAGTGCCACTACATTTGGCTCTGCTTTTAAAAATTTATTTGCCAGGCCTGGTGAAACTCTCCTATAATGACAGCACTTAGGAAGCAGAGGCAAGTGAATCTCTGAAAGTTTGAGGCTGCCTGGTCTACACAGAGAGTACCAGACAGCAGGGTTATATAGTAAGACCTTATCTCAAAAAAAAAAAAATTATGTGTATGCATGTTTTACCTTCACGTGAGCATGTCTGGCCCTGAGGAAACCAGAAGAGGGCTTGAGAGCTTCGGGAGTTAGAGTTAAGGAGCGTTAATAAGCCAACATGTGGGTGCTGGGAAACAAACCCACATTCTCAGCAAAAGCAACAAGAACTCCTAAATGATGTGTCATTTCCCCCAGCCTGTTTGTTTGTGAGAGGGGATCTTGCTAGGTAGCTCAAGCTGGCTTCAGACTTTTGATATTTCTGCTCCTATTTTTTTTTTTTCCCTCTCGAAAACAGGGTTTCTTTGTGTAGCCCTGGCTGTCTTGGAACTCACTCTGTAGACTAGGCTGGCCTCCAACTCAAAAATCCGCCTGCCTCTGCCTCCTCTGCTGGGATTAAAGGTGTGCACCACCACTGCCCAGCTGCTCTGCTTCTATCTTAATGCATTGCTAATTTTGATAATAGATTGTCTGACTCCAGATACAAACTCTCTGTCAACTCCACGTATTTAAAATGCTTTCCTGGGGGCTGGAGAGATTGCTCATGGTTAAGAGCACTGACTGCTCTTCCAGAGGTCCTGAGTTCAATTCCCAGCAACCACATTGTGGCTCACAACCATCTGTAATGGGATCTGATGCCCTCCTGTGGTGTGTCTTGTGGTATTGTACTCATATACATAAAAAAAATAAATAAACCTTAAGATAAAAAAAAAACCCGAGCCTACTAAAAATGATAAAAAAAAAAAAAAAAGTCTTCCTGGCTGGGGCCTGTTTTCTCACTCTTTGGTAGTAGTACTTGATAATAATGCATAAAAGTTACTAATTTAGTTTTCTGTTTTTTATGTCCATATATTCAGGTCATAACTATTCTCCTGTAACACCCTGTACAAGTTTCTTGTTTGTTTGTTTGTTTGTTTGTTTGTTTGTTTGTTTGTTTCAGAAAGAGTCTTACTGTGTTTACCCCTAGCTGACCTGGAACTCATTATATTGACAGGCCTGGGCTTGAATTTGTGGATCTTGCCTGTAAGATATGAGGCTTGAGTCAGCACACCTGGACCAGGACTGATATTTATCCATTTATTTATTTCAGAGACTCTTGCTGTGCAGGCCTGGCTGGCCTAGAACTCTCAAACCTCCCAGTCATGGAGATCCCCCAGCTTCTGTTTCCTGAGTGCTGCCAAACTGGTTCTTAGAAGGAGCAAGGAAAATCAGAAAAGTGGCACATGCTTGAAATTCTAGTCCTCGGATGGCAGAAGCAGGGGGATCGCTTGAATCCAGGAGTTCCCGGCCAACCTGGACAACATAGACTCGGGTCTCCAAAACAAGATTAAAAAAACCTCGTAAACCAAACAAAAAATACAGCCGTTCACTAGGAACACATTCCCTGTCATGGTGAACTCTGTTATGCTGTTCCATGGGCTCCAGCTTCAGTTAGGTTTCCTCGAGAGAATCCTTCCGACCCAAATCCCAACAATAAAGGAGGACGAGGGCTCAAACACTTGGCGTGATGTTTCAGGTATTTATTCTCAACATAAGCTGGGGTCTCGGCAATGAGGAGGGGAACTTTGTGGGTTTTGCTAAACTGCCCTGTGGCCAGAGCAACATAGCCAAAGGATGAGGGCTAGGGAGGTGAGCGCAGCCATGAGGCCTGGCAAGGGGTGTGGAGGGGCTTTTGAGGCTCTCTGGAGGACCTGGCTGTTTGGCAGCTTTGTCACCTTCAGGTGTGTGTCCTGGTGTTGGTCCTCCTGAGGCTGAGGCAGCAGGTGGGAGTGGCAAGTGTTGCTCTGCTGCCTCTCTGGAAACCTGACCTCCACAGGGCTCTGCCCAAGGCTTTTCTCTCTCACCTGGGGGAGGGAGTCAACAGTGAGACACCCCGACAACCTAGTATTGAGCCACCCATCTGTGATAGGCAATCATGACTGTTCGCTTGACTCCACCTGTAAAACAGCTGGCCATGCCTGTGAGCCATTTTTTTTCTGTCTTTCTTTCTCTCTCTCTCTCTCTCTCTCTCTCATTTCTTTTTTCTAGATGGGGTTTCTCTGTGTAGTTTATTCATTCTCTCTCTGTGTCTCTCTTTCTCTCTCTCCTTATTTTTTTTTTCTTTTTTTTTTTTTTTTTTTTTTGAGACAGAGTTTCTTTGTATAGTCCTGGCTGTCCTGGAACTCATTCTCTTCCTGGAACTCAGAGATCCACCTGTCTCTGCCTCCTGAGTGCAAGAGGCATGGATTAATGTGTCACCACCGCCCAGGCAAGCCTCAAACTCATAGAGTCCCACCCCTTCCACCTCCCAAGTGTTGGGATTAAAGGTGTGTGCCAGGATCACCAACTATTTTTTATTTTTGGACAGGATCATTTGAGATAGCAGGATCCACCAAAAACTTGGCCACGCCTTCTGGTAGCCACCCAAATAAAAGGACATGCAAGAGGAAAGCGTTTGTTTTTTGCCTGCTTGCCCTCTTTCTCGATGGAAGGCTCATTTATCCTGTCTCCGATACTAAGATACAAAGAAGTAGTATTAGAACCTATTCGGGATTCTGATGGATACTGAAGACCAACAGCTCTCCAGGAAGCCCCTAGGTCTCCAGCACTGGTTTGGGACTGCCAAGGCATCCAGTTTTGTGCACTGAGCAGCTAGTTCATTGTGGTCTTTCCATTAGGAGACAGCCATTGCTGGACTCCCCGGAGCACTGGCTGTTAGCACTCCTTACAGTCTCTATCCACTCTCTTCTTTTAGAGAGGCCTGACTCACACACTACCCTTTCTCCATAACCTGTGTACCTGTTCCACTTGTCTGAAGACCCGAAGCAGGTTTCCTCGCAGGACACCTTGAAGCTCTTGTTCATCCCAACCTCGACTCAGCAACTCCTCTATCAGCACTGGGTATGTAGATACATCCTCCAGCCCCTGAGGGAACCTGTGCAGAGAGCCACCCTGAGACCTGGTCTAGGGCCTGCACTCCCACCAGCTCAGGCATAGATGACTAAAACTAAGGGCCAAATTCTTTAGATAAGTGAACGCTGAGTTAGGAAGGATGGATTCAACCTGTTGCTGTACCCACACAGCTCTTCTGGGCTAGCATGACTGGAATTCCTTTAACCTGGGAATGGGGAGAGGAGATGGGGGCTGGGAGACCAGAACTTGTGGTTGAGGCCTGAAGGATGGTCAGACTTTTGGATGGGGAAACTGAGGCTAACAGGTTTGCTGCTGCGGCCCAGCCCACAATAAAGCCCAGGGGAAGTACCTTCCAGACCCGTCATAGCTTCCACCGATCCCAATGAACTCAGATCCAATGACTGTCCTGATGTGGTCAAAATGATCTGGGAAGCAGAGGTTGGTTGGTAGAAGAATTAGCAATTTCTAACCTGGGGAAGTTTGGTTCTGAGCAGTTACCCTGCCCTCCCGGCTATGTCAGCTGCCTGGTCAACTGGTTGCTGTGACAACAACCAGGACAAGGCTCTCTTAGACCTTTCCTCCCCTCTAGGTCCCTTTGGGGGCTTGCCTGCCCTGTCTTGAGGTGTGGGAATTAAGGGTGGCTCAAGGATTGAGAGCAGAAATGGGACTTAGCAGGATCAAACCCATCAGCGCCGACTAGTCTCACATCCGGGGGCAGTACCGAGCGGAGTTTATCGTCCCTGGAGGGTCTGCCATTGCCCAGCCTGTGCTAGACTATTAGAGCTGTCTGAGAGCCCTGGTGGCTACAGTTCAGTCAGAACTGCAAAAAGAGTTGAGGTGTGGTTATGGCGGGGCTGGAGAGATGGCTCAGTGGTTAAGAGCATTGGCTGTTCTTCCAGAGGCCCTGAGTTCAATTCCCAGCACCCACATAGTGGCTCACAACTTTCTGTAAATCTAAAATTCCAAGGGAGGTGACATCTTCTGTCCTGGGGACCTCCATGGGGCACTAGGGATGCACACGATATGCAGACATACATGCAGGGAAAATAACCACAAACAACAACTTTTTTTGTTTTGTTTTGTTTTTTTGAGACAGGGTTTCTCTGTGTAGCCCTGGCTGTCCTGGAACTCACTCTGTAGACCAGGCTGGCCTCAAACTCAGAAATCAAGTGCTGGGATTAAAGGCGTGCACCACCATGCCCGGCTTTTTTTGTTTGTTTGTTTGGGTTTTCTTTGTTGTTGTTGTTTTGTTTTGTTTTTTTTTTTTTGGAAACAACAACTTTTTAAATTAAGAAAAGCTGAGACGGGACGTACCTGCTACAGTGGACACGTTAGCAAACAGACTGCACTGTAGCACCCCCATGGATAGTGTCACCATCACGATGCCACCGTTCTTCTTCTACAGGGACAGACAAAGGGGCAGTCAGTCCAGACCCTCTGGACGGCCATTGTGCTTGCTTCCCTTGCTGTGGGAAGCAATCCAGCAGGTGCTGGAAGAACCTTTTCTCCTGGATTGATTTGGGCCTGGGTTTCAGAGATGGAGGAGGGTTAACCAGCCTGATACTTAGGGTTGAGAATCTCCTCCCAGACATGGTGGCAACATGCCTGTACACCCAGGCCTTGGGAGGCTGAGGCAGAAGTATTAAATCCAGGTAAGGCCAATATATGCAAGATGCCCTATCTCAAACAAACAAAGAGGAGTCTCCTTCTTTGTGTCCCTTTTGGAATTGTGAGACAGGACCTTGCCAGGTAGCCCAGACTAGCTTCAACCTGTTGCCTCGGGAAGCAGGAACATGATCTACCTGCCTTCACCTCTCAAGTGTTTGGGTTACAGGCATGTGGCACTATGTCTCGCTTTAAGACACAGATAAGTCCTAAGCCTAGCACTTGAGAGGCAGAAGCAGGCAGACCTCTTTGAGTTCAAGGCCATCCTGGTCCATCGAGTTTCAGGACACCCAGGGCTACATAGAGAAACCCTGTCTGGGTGGGAAGGGGGATAGACACTTTAGATCAGTTGTTCTCAACCTTCCTAAGGCTTTTCGACCCTTTAGTACAGTTCCTCATATTGTGCTGGCCACCTGACCATAAAATTATTTTCAGTACTACTTTGTGCAATAGCACGAAGTAGCATCATTTTGCTACTGTTATAAATTACAATGTAAATATTTCTGAAGACAGATTTGCCAAAGGGGTCTTGAGAAATGTTGCTCTAGATAAAGCGTATTTAGTCCTGGGTTTGAGGGCCTGGGGGGGGGTGGGGGGCTACTCCACTCACCAGAAGTTGCAGCATGTCATCAGGAATATTCAGCAAATTGTCACACACCGATCGAGCCGCAGAGTGTGAGAAGATCACAGGAGCCCGAGACACCTCCAGGGTCTGCTTCACTAAGGTGTCCGAGGCATGGGACAAGTCTATCATCATGCCCAGACGGTTCATTTCTTCCACTACTTTCTGAGGAGGGCCAGACAATTGGGTTTAGGAGGGAGCAGAGTGTGCCGGGGAGCAAAGGTGTGGTCAAGTATCTCTAGGAAACACACAGGGCAGAGAATATGGTACATCCACGCGTCCTCACCTCACCAAAGCTTGTCAACCCACTAATGTTGGTGTAGAAATGGTGTCTGAATTTCGTGGCGCTTTCTGCCCTGCAAGACAGACAAGAGAAAGCAAATCCTGGCTGGCTAGAGCTTGGCTATCAGTGACTGGGGCCTCTGTTTTTCCATCCTACATCTAGAACAGATGAGGACCAGGCCAGCTAGTGTGAGGGACCTGCGAGGCATCCAGGCTCCCCCAGTGAGTTACTTTAACTTAGCTTTTGTCAGGCCCATGCTGTGAACAGCCTCACACCATTCTCTCCTCACACATCCCACAGGCTGCCCTGCTCTGGCCGGGTGCTGTGCTCACCATGGTGTGCTGCAGGTGAAGGTAAGAGTCAGGTAGCGCACCCCTAGCTGGTAGAAACTGCGCAACACAGCGAGACTGGTGTCCAGTGAGTGACCACCCTCTACACCAATGAGGCAGGCCAGCTTCTGAGTGTTATTCAGACCTAGAAAAGGGATGGTGTGGGGTGGGGGAGGGGTGAGTCAAATGATCATATCCCAAGAAAAGAACCACTGGAGCCAGTCCCAAGCTCTTTCCTGGCTCACCATCAGCTGAGGTCACCAGCTCCAGCTCAGGGTAAGCAGAGCACATGCGACGAATGAGATCAATCTGCTCCAGGGCTAGGCGTACGGCATCCCGGTCCTGGGTTTGGCACGGGATGTAGGCTGACCAGAACTAGGAGTAGGTCCAGAGGTTCACAGTGAGACCAGTATGGTCTTCAAAGCCTTAGGCCTGCCCTTCCTGCCTCAGCCCCTACAGCACCCATTTAAATCAATGGCTCTCCATAGTACCCTCATGATATTTAAGCCTGGCAGCCAGTGGATATGCTGGGACTGAGCGACACATAGCTGCTGTTTGTCCATGATCCTATGTGGATGTCCCAGGCAATGTTACTATATCCTCTGTGGATCCAGCAAACCCCACACGCACAAGAACATTCCTGATTATTTTATATGTATTTCCACTAACCCTGAGCATCTAAGTAGCTCTTCTTGTGTTGGCCTTCAAACTCTTTATATGCTCTTGCATGACGGTGTGCGGCATGCTCCAAATACCTAGTTATTGAGAGCCTGGCCTTCTCAGGTTTCCGTGTCCCCAACATTTCCATCATTCTGGTACTGCGTTACCTGGGCACCCACAAGGCCGTCCCTGAGCCTATCCAGATTGGTCTGGCCACGGGTGAAATTGCGCAGATTCACATCCTGCAGCTGGTTCTGGAAAAGTTCTCTCAGGAGCAGAGGCAGGTCGTTGTGGCTGGAGATGGTGTGGTCAGCGTGAGAACATGGCCTCCAGAGCAGGGCAGTTCCATAGGCAATGGGGTCAAAGGGAGAAGGGGGTCCCCGTGTATGGCAAAGGGAAGGTATGAGGGGGAGGGGTGCTTCCCCATAGTATAACTCAGCCCCCAATGCCTCACACCCGCACATACGCACCCATCCACAAGTGGGAAGTCTCGCATCAGGGCCAGTGCTTGCTCTCGAAGGCGAGGGCCACTGGTCACGCCTGACGTGGCCGTGTCATTAGGAATGCCTGGAACGGTCGTGGCATTGGAGGCTCCCGGTGTCGTTGGAGCACTGGAGGGGCTCGGAGTAGTCTGGGTGCAGGTTACCCACAGAGACGGAACTAGAAGTAACACCCCCAGCAGGGACAGCCGGTGCCCCAGAGGCCGCAGGCCGAGCGCGCGTGGACCCTCAAGACCCGCGGGCTGCATGCTGCTCAGTCTTGGTCACAAGAGCGCTTGAGAAGGCCAGGGATAGGGCAGAGGGCGACAATGGGTTCGGACCTTCGATTCAGGGTCCCTAGGACGTGGCCTCGCTTGGAAGGGCTTCCAGTCACCCTGCTGCGCAACGGACGCTCTGGAATTTTCCACTCCTACAAGCGCAGTCGCTAGAGGGCACCACCTCCCTTCCGCTCCCCCAAGTAGAAGGGCGCCCCCTTGGGCCTGGCGGGTCTCTGCTTGCAGCGCGTGTCAACTTCCTCATTGTTTGTTGGCGGAGTTGAAGGGGCCTGCTAGTGGCGATCAACAGCCAGGAGCCCAGAAATCTAACTAATCTCACCCTCTGGCCAGACCTATGCCTGAAAGTGCCGGTGCCTTCAGTGGGGTCAAATATTCTGTGATGTGCTAAGTTCCGTGTAGAGGAGTGAATTAGATCTGTGTGGGTTTTGATAGGTTTTAGTCTTGCTTTGTTTGTTTGTTTGTTTGCTTGCTTGCTTTTTGTTTTTTGTTTTTCGAGACAGGGTTTCTCTGTATAGCCCTGGCTGTCCTGGAACTCACTTTGTAGACCAGGCTGGCCTCGAACTCAGAAATCCGCCTGCTTCTGCCTCCCAAGTGCTAGGATTAAAGGCGTGCGCCACCACCTCCCGGCTTAGTCTTGTTTTTGTGGTGAGGTCTTGTTATATTACCTGGGCTGAGTTTAAGCTATCAGCAGTACTGCTGTTATCTAGAGATGCACTGCTACTAACAGAAGAAAGACTGCCCAGCCAGGTGTATAGTCCTAGCAGCCAGAAGGCAAAGGCAGGGCTGTGAGTTTGTAGCCAACTCGGGCTACATAGCAATACCCTACATCAAAAGAAAACAACAAAAACCACAAAACCCCACCAAGTCATGCATAGTAACTCACATGCATAATTCCAGTACTTGGAAGATTGAGGCAGGAGGATTTTAAAGCAGTCAAGGCCAACGTGGGCTACACAGAGTTCCAGGCCAGTGTGAACTATATGGAGGAAGAGCTTGTCTCCAACCAACCAGCAGGTTTCTGCTGAGAAACCTGCACCTTTATTTATTAATTACCTTTTCCCAAGTACCCCTCCCCGTCCCTGAACATTTCTTTCAATATACACTAAGACCGGTTCTTAATACATTTTGGGGGGTTGAAGAGATGCCTCAGTGGTTAAGAGCACCGTCTTCTCTTCTAGAGACCCTGAGTTCAATTCCCAGCAACCACATGGTAGCTTACAACCACCTAGAGTGGAATCCAGTGCCCTCTTATTTCTATTGTACTCACAAAATGAAGGGCCTCAAGATGACTCAGTGGGTACAAGCATTTGCCGTGCCAGTCAAACTATTTGAGTCCTATGGCCAGATATTTTAAAAATTAATTTATTTTGCTTTTCAAGACAGATTTTACTGTGTAGCCCTGGCTGTCCAGGACCTCACTCTGTAGATGAGGCTTTCTTACTCTACCACTAAATTACACTCTATATTTTACTTTTCATTTTCTTTTTTTTAAATTTCATTTTATTAGTAGTACTTTGCGTGTGAAAGAACAGGGTGAGAGGTGCCTACATGCTGTGGCATTCAGATTGAGGTCAGAGGACAATTTTTAGAAGTCTGTCCTCAGCTTCCACCTTGCCAAGGATCTTTTTGTTTCCATTGCTATGCTGATCTAGCTGGCCCAAATGCTTCCCAGAGACTTGTCTCTGCCATCTTCCTGCAAGGGTACTGGGATTACAGATACATGCCATTGCATCTGGCTCCTTTTTAAAAATGAGATCTGGGTCTGGGTAGTGGTGGCACACGCCTTTAATCCCAGCACTCAGGAGGCAGAAGCAGGTGGATCTCTGTGAGTTTGAGGTCAATTGGGGTCTACAGAGCAAGTTCCAGGCTACCCAGGGCTGCATAGTGAGACCTTGTGTTTTCAAGACAGGTTTTCTCTGTGTAGTCCTGGCTGACCTGAACTCATTCCGATAGGATGCACAGTGTGGCTTGTCCATTAGCCAATCCCACCATCTATTACTTTTTGATTAAGAGTTTATTGAGACCCATTGTATGTCAGCCAGTGAGCCTCAAGTCTTGCAGAAACTAAGAGATAGGACAGAAGGACATGATGGAGTGCATCTGTAATGTCAGATCTCTGGATTCAGAAGCAAGATGACCAGCAAGTTTGAAGCCAGCCTACCAACCTAGTCTATGAGCTGAACTCCAAGCTATCCAGGGATACATGGCAAGACTCTGCCTTTAAACATTTGTATATAACTAGGGATAGGGGCTCACCAAGACTGAACAGACAATTAATTAGGAATCTTGTTTGACTTTATTTATTTGTCTCAAGAGGGCTGAGAGGGCTGGAGACAGTGCTCAGTGTTTGAGTGCACTGAATGTTCTTACAGAGGACCCAAGTTCATTTCCTAGCATCCATATCAGCAGCTGACAACTGCCCACAAGTCCAGCTCCAAGGGAATCGATGCTACTGATAGCCGTAGCCACCTTGGGTACACACCAATACAGACACAGGCACATACAAGCATGCACAAATATAAATAATTAAAAATTAATCTTTTGGGGGCTGGCGAGATGGCTCAGCGGGTAAGAGCACTGACTGCTCTTCTGAATGTCCTGAGTTCAAATTCCACAACCAACATGGTGGCTCACAATCACCCATAATGATGCCCTCTTCTGGAGCATCTGAAGACAGATACAGTGTACTGTATTATGTATAATAATAAATACATCTTTTTAAAAAAATAATCTTTTGCCGGGCGTGGTGGCGCACGCCTTTAATCCCAGCACTCGGGAGGCAGAGGCAGGCGGATTTCTGAGTTCGAGGCCAGCCTGGTCTACAAAGTGAGTTCCAGGGCTATACAGAGAAACCCTGTCTCGAAAAAAAAAACAAAAACAAAAAAACAAAAAAACAAAAAAAAATAATCTTTTACAGTGAGCATGGTGGTAATCACTTTTAATCCCAGCACTCAGGAGGCAGAGGCAGGAGGATCTCTGAGTTTGAGGTCAGCCTGGTCTACAGGGTGAGCTGCAGGACAGCCAGGGCTACAGAGAGAAACCCTGTTTTGAAAATTTGAAGAAAAAAAATTTTTTTTCAAAGGGGGTTGGGGTAAAGTGACATCTTCAGGCATAAGCAAGCATGTTGCCCAGCTCAGGAGAGCCAGGTGACAAGCTAGGTATGGCCTCAAAAACATCTGTAACCACAGTGATCCTGAGGTGGGACAGAAGGATTGTTGGGGCTTTGAGGCTGCCAGCCCAGCTGAAAAAGACAAGCTGTAGGTCCGAGCTGAAACCACGCTTTAGAGGAATAAGGTAAAGAAGAACAGGGTAGGACACCGGTTGCTGTCTTCTGCCATTTGCCTCTGCGCTCACCCACACAGGCACATGTACAGAAATCCAACCCTATACAATACAAAGAAATACATTACATTCACACACACAGAGTTCAAGGCCACTTGCAGCTGTGTTCTAAATTAGAACAATGTCTCAAAAATGAAAAAAAAAAAAGAATAAGAATAAGAAAAAGCATTTAAGATCTAGTTTTAATAGGGTTACCCTTGAGTGTAGTTGAAACAGATGATCTGAATGAACAGGTTTTCAGAGGAGCTGCTAGCCAGGGTGGGACCAGTTCTTAACAAATTTATCTCACACCGATTTTCCAAACCTACTCATTACAGCTCAGGAGCAGCAGACCTTTAAAACCCTTCTCATTTGTGGGAGGAGAAAATGAGGGGTCTCTACTGCAGCTAGCTCGAGGTTCTGCCATTCTTCCAGACATGGGCCACACATGCTGGCCTCCCATGACTCCCACTGGCTCCTCACAAGCCAAGTGCCTTTACACAGGCAACCCTTCAAGGGGACACCGAGCAGTGATAGGACAAGGCTGTGTCTGGCATGCCAAGCAGAGAGGTGGGCCCCAGCCAGATACAGGAAGGGATGAGAGGAAGGGCTCTGTAGCACAGAGGAGAAAGCAGAAGTGACTGATCAGTTTTGGTTTTCCCTGCAGCGCCCATGCCTCCCACATCTCCTTCTTCCCCCGGATACTACCACGTCCTCTACAAAGGGCATGCGCAAGCCCACATGGCCTGGCATGGAGAGACATACTGCCTGATTGGAGGCTACCGTGTCTACGGAGATGCGCCGCTTCCCACACCTGCAAAGGCTGAGCAAGAGAAGCCAGCGCCCAGCAGGGCTCCTAAGAGACAGCGAGTTCAGGAAGAGTCGGATCAAGATCTAGGCTGTCCCAGTGCAAAAATTCCTCGCCTGAAATTGAAGCTTGGTGACAAACGTTAGCCGCAGAGAGGACAAGCTGGTAGCTGCCTCAGAAGGCTTAGCCCTCTTCAGCAATGCCCTTCACTGACCACCAATGTAGACAGAACGATAGCTGCTCTACCAGTGCAGAGCCTGGTGCAGCCAGTGTTCTTAACCACTGAGCCATCTCTAGCTCCTGGGCTTTTTAAACTTTGAGTTTGGAAGATTGAACTCAGGTCCTCAGGCCTGTATGGCAAGGGCTTCACTGACTGAGCGAGCTATTCCCCCCTCCCCCCCAGCTCTTCATTTTTTCTTGGGAGTCATGAGTCCATGTACCACAGGCTGGTTATATCTTGAAATGCCCATTCTTCCTGACTCTACCTCTCAAGTGCTGGACTCGCAGGACTCTCCGAGACTGGTTGTATGTAGTGTTGGGGGCAGGGGATCAAATCCAGGACTTTCTGCATGCTGGGCAAGCCCTCTACCAACTGAGCTACATCGGCAGCCCAGTATTAGCTCTTAATATTACCTGTGATTATTGCAGTTGTTATTGATGTCTGCTCAGGGCCCAGGAGCAGGATAGAATGGATGCCTAAGTAGTTTGTACCTGGTAGAGAGGAACTTCCTGGGCTCTGGCGAACACCACATGTAAGGGAGTCCAACCATTGGAGGCCCATGACTATTATATGTCCTGGCAGTCCGGCATTTGTCCAAACATGAATGAAAGTTATTCACCATCCAGTCACATTCCCTTCTTAGGGATCGAAGGAATTCTTTGAGGGATCATAAGAGTGGGAGTCGTTGGTTCACTTTGTGGATTGAGATAAAATACTAAGAAGAACCCCAAAATTCACTTTCCCAAAGCCAGACCCACCCATTGGATTCATCTTGTGCTGAGCCCAACCATCTGGGTTAGACAGGCCACTGCCAGCTTCCTTGAGCAAATGGTGGCCAAAATGTCTAGTTCCACAAACCACCAGTGCAGGAAGCCTGTGTTAACCTACTCTACTTCAGAGAAGGACACTCACATCTGTTTCTATGTCCAAAGCATTTACTTCTAGGAAATATTTGCCCCTTCACAAGTGGAGGGACTTTCAGGGTACCAGAATGATATCTGAGAGGACTGGGTGGGTATCCTCTAAAAGTCACACGATAAGGCCTAACAAGGTCGCAACAATGGTGAGGCTTGGGACTATGAGAGGAGAGGATTCTGAGTGTGAGATCTTGGGTGATAACTTGTGTATATAATATTCTGGAGTCCCCGGTTGGTTCTTTTCTGGATGCTGTTTCTGAGGTCGCAGGGCTGAGTGGCAAGCACCGTCCAGCTGCTCCTCTGGGATCATGTCTTCCAGGGGACTTTGCCATTTGTTTTTGTCTCGGACCTGGAGATGACAGTTGGTGGTCAGCGGCTCTCCCAGGTCTCCCATAGCTCATTAGGTTCAGGTGCTTACACCTCTCTATTACCCACATCTCGGCATACCTGTTCCACCTGTCTGAAGACCCGAAGCAGGTTTCCTCGAAGGACGCCTTGTAGTTCCTGTTCATTCCAGCCTCGTCTCAGCAACTCCTCTATGAGCACTGGATATGTAGACACATCCTCCAGGCCCTGAGGGAACCTGTATAATCACCAGCAGGTGACTCTTAGACCTGGTATCCTAATCCCAACTCGTTACCTCAACTCAGCTAGGTGGTGGTGGCGGTGGCGCGCACGCCTTTAACCCCAGCACTTGGGAGGCAGAGGCAAGTGGATCTCTGTCCTGTCTACAAGACAGCCAGGGCTACACTGAGAAACCTTGCCTTTTTTTGTTTTTCGAGACAAGGTTTCTCTGTGTAGCCCTGGCTGTCCGGGAACTCACTCTGTAGACCAGGCTGGTCTCGAAAACTCAGAAATCTGCCTGCCTCTTCCTCCCAAGTGCTGGGATTAAAAGCGTGTGCCACCACTGCCCGCCCAAGAAATCTTGTCTTGAAAAACAAAACCAGAAACAAATAAAGAAGCAAAAAAAAAAAAAAAAAGCATGACAAAAGAGAGCTTGCAGAGAAGATAGTCGTCACCCCATCCCCGACCTTGCTGACAGCTCAGAGGGAATGGACCTGTTGGGCCTGGGTACTGGTGTGATGTGCCATGAGCTTTCTCAGAGTAGCCTTAGTGGGGGCCTTGAACTGGAGACATACAGGAGAGCACAGGAAAGAGACCCTGGGGATGGAGAGAGGTCGAGTGGGCAAAGCCTAAAAGCTGTGAGGACCCTGATGCGGTGAGAGCAGCTTCAGACAAGCTGCAGAGAGGTAAATACTCACTGTTTGGTACCGTCATAATCTCCGCCAATCCCGATGAACTCGGATCCAATGACTGACCTGATGTGGTCAAAGTGATCTGGGGAGAAACAGTCAGCAGTTTGGGGCTTTTAGGGAAAACGTGGTCCCGGAAGTAGAGTAGACTTGGCTGGTCCCACTCCTCCTTTGTTCACAGTCGAGTCAACTTTATTTCTTCTCCTACATTAAGCCATGAATTCACGGGGAGTGGGCTCCAGCAGCTGGGGCTCCTTCCTGATTGGCTCACACGAAGTGTGTGTCTCTGGGTGGAGTAAACTGGTGCTTCTGCTGACCTTTCTCTTTGGCGTTCCCCCTTCCCCTGCCCCTCCTCCTCCTCTCCCCCTCCCCCTTCCCCTTCCCTTCCCCCTGCCCCTCCTCCTCCCCCTCAATCTGAACATTTTCTTGGCAAGAAACTTGCTTCTTTACAGCAATGCCATCTGGACGCTGGGTGAAACTATAGACAGTTTTAGGTGTTCCTGTTTAAACACTGCCCCTCTCCTTGATGTGTACAATATCATTCTTATCATGCATTTGTGTATATGTGTATATATATATATATATCCAAATAAATAACTATATTCCTTAAAAGGTCTAGAGAGAGCTGGAGAGATGGCACAGAGGTTGAAAACATTGTCTGCTCTTCCAGAGGACCTGAGCTGGATTCAACTTTCAGCACCCACATGGTCATCTATATTTCTAGTTCCAGGGGATCTGATGACCAATTCTAGCCTCCAGAAGGGGTCATCGGACATGTGTGGGGTACACAGACATACATACAACAAAAACACCCACTAACATAAAAATAAATTAATAAAAACCAAACAAACATAAGGCCTGGAGAAATTACAGAGGGTGCCCCCCCTTCCTTTTATGTTTCTCATTTTGGTGAATTAGTGGAAGATGGCTTCCATGATCCAAACAGATCACCCCCCTTTTTAAATTTATTTATTTATTTGGTTTTTCAAGATAGGGTTTCTCTGTATAGCCCTGGCTGTCCTGGAACTTACTCTGTAGACCAGGCTGGCCTCGAACTCAGAAATCCACCTGCCTCTGCCTCCCAAGTGCTGGGATTAAAGTCATGTGTCACCAAGCCCAGTGTTAGATTTTCCTTCTTGTCACTGGTACTCCATATATCTGACACCTGAACTAACACAAGCAAGCCCTAGACTAGACTTCAGGTTGGAATGAAAGCATTTGAAACGCCACTGATTTAGGTCATATCCAACTTAATTCATAGTAGATTCCAGCCTGGAAAACCTGACGGGGCCTCCTTCGGACAAGAGTACAGTTGATGGGGATCAAAGCAGGGGCAGTAAAAAGTGAGTGCTTTGGTAATCCACAACAGATAGTTGAGACACTGCTGTAGAACTGATGGTGTAACAGGTCAGTTTGGATTCTACTCTGTTTCAGGTAGCATTAGGTGATGCATGTACTGTCCAGATTGGGATTTTTTTTTTTTTTTTTTTTTTTTGGACAGGGTTTCTCTGCATAACCCTGGCTATCCTGGAACTCATTCTGTATTATCATCTGTGGGGATCAAAGCCAGGCCTTTCTAGGAAGCAGGCACTCTACCAACTGAACCACATCCTGAGCTCCCATAATGGCATTTTTGGCTAAACTGTTAAGGCTGTGCTGTTACCCCCATGGCTTCAGGTCAAACAGTGCTATTCAGAAAGCCTAAGAGGAACTCGTTTATTATTCTCTCAAATTCCAATAAAATAGTCTTTGAGGGAAAAAAAACAGAAAGGAAAAAAAAAGGATTAAAAGGATATATAAAGAGGTATGTTTCAGGGAAGGGACCTCACCTGCCACAGTGGATACATTGGCTAAAGGGTTGCACGGTAACACTCCTACGGAGAAGGTCACCATCACGATGCCACCGTTCTTCTTCTGCAGGAATGGTCAAAGGGACACTCAGCTTGGATCCCAGCACAATTATGTGCCTACCTATAACCCTTGTGAGAAAGCTTTGGAGCCTGAAGGAGATTTTCCCTCCCTGGCTTTGTGTCAATGAGGGAAGCTTGACCTTGATTTAGGTAACGTCTTGCCCCTGGATTGGAGAGATGTAAGAATTTCATCTCCAACAATCTCCCTACCCCAGGTTCAAGAATTGAGAGGCCATGGTTTATGGTTTTGTTGGGCAGAGAACGCTCGCTCTGAGGGTTAAGGGGATGAAGGGATGGGGGTTCAAGTCTTTCTTTTTCTTTTTCTTTCTTTTTTTTTTTTTCAGAATGTCTCACACAACAGCCAAATATACTTCTGCAAAAACAGAAGATAAGTGTCAGTTCTGTGAATTCTCTCTTCTTCTCGTGCTGATCCATAATCTATCATTGGTTGACAGAAAGGCGTTCAATGAGAAGATGGGGGTTCGAGTCTTAAGTTAGGTTCCAGGGCTAGGAAATCTCTCACCAGAAGCTGCAGGAGGTCATCAGGAAGATTCCGAGCATTTGTGCACACAGCCCTGGCAGCGGAGTGGGAGAAAATCACAGGGGCTTGGGATACTTCCAAGGCCCGCCTGGCTGTAGCATCCGAGACGTGGGACAGATCAACCATCATACCCAAGCGATTCATTTCTGCCACCACCTTCTGCAGGGACAGGTTAAGGAGGAGGGTGTCAGGGCTACACGTACGCACACATTTACCTTTCAGAAAAGTGGGTGTGTTTGTGTGGAGTTCTTACCTCACCAAAGCTGGTCAGTCCAGTGACACTGCCGTAGAATGCGTGGACGCCCTTGGATGAGGTCTCTGCCCTGCAGGACAAGCATGAGGCAAACTAACTGATGGTCACACCCCTCCAAACTCTACCCCTGCAATCCCACAGAGCTCGTTCACAGACCCAGGTTGGCAAAAGGAGGAATCCCAGTCTGGCTCTTATCAAAGCCCAAGTATCAGTCCCTGTGTTCAAGTCTCGGAATCTACGAGGGCAAATCTTGGTCTTTGTCCACAAGGGCAGAATCCAGCTTTGGAGGGCTCCGTGCTCACCAGGGTGTGTTGCAGGTGTGTGTGAGCGTCAGGTAGCGCACCCCCAGCAGGTAGAAACTTCGAAGCACAGTGAGGCTGTTGTCTAGCGAATGGCCACCCTCCACACCAATGAGGCAAGCCAATTTCTGGGTGCTGTTCAGAGCTGTAGGCATAGGTCAGGTGATTATTTTCAGGAACTATATAGTAGCTTCATCCATTCCCCCAATACCCTGAATAAATCCACTTAACTTTAACTGAGGTCACAAGTTCCAGCTCAGAATAAGAGGCACACATTCTGCGAATGAGGTCTATCTGCTCCAGAGTGAGACGCAGGGCATCCCGGTCCTGCGTCTGGCATGGTACGTAAGCAGACCAGAACTGGAGGCAAAGCCAGGGGTTGGTTTGTATAGGAGAGCTACCTTGGCCTTTACAATGGACAGACTTGTGGGTTTAAAGGCCACATGTAATGAATCTGACCCGTCTAACCACAGGCTTATATTAGGTCTTTTTTTTTTTTTTTAATTTCTTTGTCACTATGGTAACTGAGTTCCCATCTGACTAAATTGTCATTTCTGGGGCACCAATTTTTTCAACCTTCCCCAGCAGCTGTGTGTGTGTGTGTGTGTGTGTGTACCTGGGCTCCCACCAAGCCATCTTTAAGCCTATCCAGGTTGGTCTGGCCATGGGTGAAGTTTCTCAGGTTAGCATCTTGTAGTCCATTCTGGTAAAATTGTCTCAGGACAAGAGGCATGTCATTGTGGCTGTAGAAGAGTCAAAAAAAGAGGTTAGGTCAAACAAAATTGGCTGAGTATTTCTGCCTGTGATCCTAGCAGTCAGAAGGCTAAGGCAGGAGGATCATTTAAAGTTCCAGGCCAGTCTAGTCTAGGCTACTTCTGATGAGCTCTGTAATAATCACACTGTGCCTCTTTGGCTTCCAACTCTAGCAGAACGTAATTCTGACAGCTTCTCTCATCCTACATCGTTACCCAGACCATACTGAGATCCCCAAAAACCTGGACTGGGCTGGGAGTCCTCACTAGAGAAGTGATAGAAAGAGGTCACCCACTGATGATAGGAGACAGCATTTAGGGGTGGGTAATAGGAGACGACCTTTATTAGTACAGCAGGCTCCGAACCCTCTGCACCCCAGGTGTATGTTCAACCCCGTTTCATTCTGACCGGCCCCAAGCCATCCTTACGCACCCATCTATAAGCGGGAACTTCTGCATCAAAGCTCTTGCGCGATCTCGCAGGTCTGGGAAATTGGGGTTGCCAGGAGTGGTTGGAATGCTGGAAATGTCGGGCTTGGTGAGTGCTCTGGGGATGCTTGATGTAGTGGAAGCACCAGAGATGCCTGGTTTTGTATGGGTCCATATTAGAGGCTGTGAAGGCCCTAACAGCAGCAGCACCAACAGGAACACTGAAGGCCCATGGCCAAGCACCCAATGACCCTTGAGCGACATCTTGCTCAGGGCGGAGCAAGCCGGCACCAATGAGGGTCGCGAAAGCCTGAGAAGGACAGAAGGCGGTGATATAATCCTGAGCCTCAATTTAAGCCACGCAGAGACCAGGTCTGGTGAGAAGAGGTTTGAGGTCACCGGATTCCAGTCACTGTATGGGGAAGAGGTGCATGAAAGCCGCCAGGGGGAGCTACAGCCCTACTATCCCCGTCTCCAAGGGCACTTCCGTGGCCTGCTTCTGTCTAGGTTTCTTTTGTCCAATGTCCCCACTGTTTACTTTTCCCAAAGGACCAACCAAGGTGATTCCTAGCTGCGTCTAGGAACTGTTCTCCAAGAAAGTAGACCCGGTGGTATTTCTTTCACAGTGAAAGGGCCTCTAGCTCTTTGCAGACCACATCTTGTCCCTGACTACCTGCAGCCCTCCCTGACTTCTTCAAGGGACACAAGTACCGAGACACACTGACCTCTCCACTTTATCTACCATCCTCTGAAGCCTCCAGCCAGCAACTGGGAACTAGTAGGAGCACACACCTGCATGCCCCAGCCCTATTCAAGGTGAGGACTGGTCTCCCTCCTCAGCAGATGCCATGCCCACCCAGGACTCTCCTATTGACCATGTGAGGTGAGAAGAGAGTAAGCACCTGAGTGCTTCAGGGAAATACTTAGTAGCACAGGAATAAAAGTCTGTCAGCTAGAGAGATAGAAGGACATGGAATACCTTCCAGGACAGCGGAGCCCCCCATCCCAGCACCTTCCTCCTGGGGCTGCAGGCTGACCTCCTACCTCAGTGTGGAAGCCAGGGCAGATGGATAAGCCCTCAGACCTGCCACTTGCGTCCAGCTACTCCACGCCCAGTGTCTGAGGCTCTTGTGGCCAGAGCTCTCCTAGAAACCTCAAGGACTTAGTTCCTGTCCTTACAAGCCCCACCCTGTTTCCAGCCTGAGCCCTTACCCTCTTTGCTTTCTCCAGGATCAGCCCCGGCTTCATGCATGCACACACAGAACACAGACACCACAAGCCCACATATAATACAGACACCACACACCACACATATAACACACACACAAACACATACTATACATGTACACATCCCCCCCCCATACTACACACACACACACACACACACATACACACACACACACACACATACACACACACACTGGCCATGAATGTTTTTGTAGAAGTCCCATCCCTTAAAGCAGTTTCAGGGTCTATGCTTATACTCCATTAAAAAACCTTTTCTTTTCTGATCCCTAGTCCCCACTGGAGAGGATCCAGTGTTTGCAACCTTCCTCAGGAGGCACGGGGACTTGGAGATGTCGAGAAACCCTCTTTCAAAAAGGAAATGGAGTGTGGACATGATAACATTTGTCCCAGAACTTGAAAGGCATAGGCAAGTGTATCTCTGTGAGTTCAAGGGTAGCCTGGTCTACATAATGAGTAGGCCAGATAGAGTTACAGAGTGAGCCCTGTCTCAAATGAATAAATATATTTTGAATTTAAAAAGGAAATGAGCAAACTCTTCGATAAGGAGGCAGAAATTTTGGACTACCCAGGATGATGGATTTGTGTTTTCGGGACTGTACATTAGTGTGCGCTGTCTGTAGTAGTGCTATGCTAAAAGTAGCCAAGCCCTTGCCTGCTATAGCTAGTAAGTAGGTTTCATTGGTAGGCCCACTATAGAACGGGTATTCCTTTGGGGCTGTGCTTCACATCAAGGCGTTCTTTGCTGGATTCAGACCTGGCTCCTTTTCCTCCCCCCCTCCCCTCCCCCACTGCCACTTTCGTGCGGACAAGTTGACAAAGGGGAAGAGAAATTCTCAGGTTTTCCGGTCTCCCTGTCACCATTGTGGGTTTGAGGGTAAATATCACACTTGTTCTGTTTTGTTGTTGTTGTTGTTGTTTTTGTTTTTAGAGCTTTATTATAGAAATGCAGGGGAAAGAGAGAAGATAGAAAGGAAGGTGAGAGAAAGAGAGAGAGAAGAGAGGAAAGAAGAAGACAAAGAGAAAGAGAGAAGTGAGAGAAGAGAGAGGTGAGAGGACAAAGGAATAAGAGAGCGAGGTGCGGGCCGAGCACCCCGCTTGTTCTGTTCTTAATAAGCCCCAGGAAGTTGAAGGGTATAAAGAATATGGCTTGGAGAGAGAGAGAGCTTAGTGCTGAAGACACTGGCTGCTCCTCCAGAGCACCCGGGTTTGATTCCCAGACAAAATATCCAAACACATAAATAGAATAAAATCTTGAAGAGAGGAAGAGAGAGAGAGAGAGAGAGGGGTGATGACTTAAAAGTGTCTTCTTCATTGTTCCCTATCTTTTTTTGAGGCAGGGTTTCACTGAACCTGAAGCTCATCATTTCAGCAACCCTGACTGGCCAGCAAGCCCAGAGATCCCACCCTCTTCCCCCCCTCCCCAATGCAGGGTGAGAGGCTGCTGTGCCTGACTCTTTGCCTGTGTACCAGGGATCCACACTCAGGCCCACACGCTCATACGTCCTTACCAATAGAGCTAGTTCTCCCGCCGCCACTGCTATAGATTACAACATTTATTTACTTAATTCTCTGTGTGTCTACAGGTGTGGAGGTCAGAGGAGAACTGGAAGGGCTTGGGTCTCTGCTCTCACCATGCATGTCTCAGAGACCAAGCTCAGAATGCCAAAGCTGGCAGCAAGCACCTTCACCTGCTGAGCTGCTGAGCATTTTGTTTCTTATGTTTTTTTTTTAATTTTCAATTATTTTATGTGTATGAGTTTTAGTTGCATGTTTGTCTGTCTAACACATGATTGTCTGTCTACCACATGAATGCCTGGTGCTCTCAGAGGTCAGCAGAGGGAATCAGATACCCAGAGACTGGAGTTATAAATGGTTGTGAGTCACCATGTGGGTGCTGAGAATCTAACACTGGTCTTTTTTTGTTTGTTTTTTTGTTTTTTGTTTCTCTGTATAGCCCTGGTTGTCCTGGAATTCACTCTGTAGACCAGGCTGGCCTCGAACTCAGAAATCCGCCTGCCTCTGCCTCCCAAGTGCTGGGATTAAAGGCGTGAGCCACCACTGCCCGGCCTAATCCTGGTCTTATTGAAGAGCAACAAGTGCTACTGACCTCTGAGCCATCTCTCCAGCCCTGGCCCTATTTTGAAGCAAACCACAAGGCTGGGATCTAGTTCAGTAGTCGAGGGCTTACCTAGAGTGTGCAAAGCTTGAGCAATAGCTCCAGGGATAAGAGGAAATAAAAAGGTAAAGCAACTCATAGATACGCATTCCATTTATATGTCAATGTTTTCTTCTTAGAAAGTCGGGGCTTTTAAAAGCAAATCACTATAAAGGCATCATTAAAAGCTCATAGTCCATTTTCTGGTGTTATTTCTTGTATGTGTGTGTCTGTATATGTGTATGCACATGTGGCTATACATGTGCTATGGGAAGAACATGGAGGTCAGAGGACACCTTGTGGGCATTAGTTCTCTTCTCTACCACGTGTGAGCTGGGGATTAAACTCAGGCTTGGTGGCAGGTGCCTTTACCTGCCCTTCCTAAAAAAAAAAAAAAAAAAAAAAAAAAAAAAAATTGAGACAGAGTCTCACTCTGCAGCCCAGGCTGGCATGGAAGTTACTCTACAGCACAGGCAACTCTCACACCCATTTCGTTTATCTTGCCTCAGTCTCCCAAGTGCTGAGATTACAGGTGTGTGCCACTATACCAGATGGTCCTAAACTGTCATGTTCAGATCTCCACAACTGCCCCCTTTCTATAACTATTTGGATTTCAATATGAAAATGATGGATGATGATGAACGCCGTCCTGGTTTAGTTTGCAGTTCTGAAAAGAATTGATTCTTTGCAATTGACTTGTTGAAAAAAAATTGTTAGTTTTGTCCTTGGCATTTTCCATGGTGTTGAGTTTACTGGTGATGTTCTATGGCGTCTGATGTGTTCCTCAGTTCCTTGTTTCTCCTATAAACTGGCGTATTGGGAAAGCTTTTCTTTACTTGTTTATTTAGAAGTGTGTAAGCTCTGTATTAACCATTCTGTCCTTAACTTGTAGCTTAAACAATCCTCCTTTGTCAGCAACTGCCGCAGACCTTCTTTTTCTTGTGCCTGCGTAAAAACAGGTCTCTTGAGCAGATGGGCAAAGAGTCGGATGTGTTGACAGACAGACACACGAATACAAGAGAGGTGTTGAATCTGAATGTAATTTTCTGGTCGAGCTTAGACTAATTATATTACAGCGACTATCATAAATTGTAAAACATAACAGATACGGTACATTGAAGTTTTCCAGGTGCAAGAGGAGTGACTACAAAAAGAATTTGCAGGAACCAGATAAATGTTTATGTTAGGGATAAGTATCCCTCCAGATGCAAGAGGAGTGACTTCAAAAGGACTATGTTTGCTTTAGAGATTAACTGCCGGCTTCAGATTCACACTTTAGCGTTAATTGGGCTAGGGGGGTATAAACCCTTGCCTGGCTTCAGGAATAAAGTAGTGTCATGAACCTTAGAATTCTTAGGCCTTGTTAATTCTTATCTATGTTTGGAGAATTCCCATTATTCAGTATAGTATATTAATTTGCTCTTGGCATGGAATGTAGTCCGTAATAAGAATTTTTATCTCAGTGAGAATATCAGACTCTTTCTGTAGACAACTGAATTTATGGTAGTGCTTAATTGTTTTATGGTAGAGCTAAATTAGTTACTGAATAGGTTAAACTCCTTGCTGCTATCTGGAATCTAAGAACACTGGGAAAAGGCTCTAGCTATGTTAGAATACAATCTTAAAAGGCATTACATTAGCCGGGCGTGGTGGCGCACGCCTTTAATCCCAGCACTCTGGAGGCAGAGGCAGGCCGATTTCTGAGTTCGAGGCCAGCCTGGTCTACAAAGTAAGTGCCAGGACAGCCAGGGCTACACAGAGAAACCCTGTCTCGAAAAACCAAAAAAAAAAAAAAAAAAAAAAAAAAAAGGCATTACATTAAGGTAATACTAAATAGAGTGCATGTGAATCTATACACTAGGCTAATGCGGGGAGTGGAGAATGGATATTATGGTTTATAAGGATAATGGGAGAAAAATGCCAGACCCCAGGAAGAGAGTTTCTTTGAAACCCATTGCTTCATCGGTCAGCTTCCCAGCTTTCGCTATGTCAAACTGACTCAACTGAAGTACGTGACAAGCAACCTAACTAGCTAGGGCTACTATACGCATGGACCAACGTGGCCAGTTACAGGAAGGGGGTTTTGTTTTGAGACAGAGTCTAATTATATATCCCTGGCTATCCTGGAGCTCACAGAGACCTATCTGCTTCTGCCTCTCAAGTACTGAAATTAAAAGTATGTGCCACTATGCCTGGACTATAGGAAGCTCTTAAAACTGTATTTCCAGGCCTTCACCTTAAAAGCTTTTGTTAAGCTGGTACGGGTGTTCAAATCTCTCATTCTCAAAAGTAGTATTCCAAGGTGTGCCCAAGGATTCCTTATAGGAACACGACTTTAGAAACTGCAGAGTTTCTCTGTAAAGGAATTTACTGTAAGGGAACAGGAAGGCTTGACTTGATCTTTGGCTCAAGTCAAAGATTGTTACATAAACTCATTCTGTTGGGCAGAAGAGACCTCCCCGTCACCCAGGTCCCCAGTGCCAGAATGAGCTGAAGTTAAAGGAACATGGAGGCCTTGGGTATGGGGTTGGAGACGGTTTTGCTGGACTTTGTCCACAATGTTCTTACTCCAGCTAGCGCGTCTCCCTGGGGCTCTTGAGTTTCTGTCTCCTGAGATCGTAGGCAGAAATCTCCTTTATTAACTACTGCTCATTTCTTCCAGTTTTAGGAAGTCCAGCCACTCCTGGCTTGTGCTGGTGGCTGCTGGCATGATTCAGAGCAGAGCATACTCAGAGAGACAGCCCCAGTTTGGTCCTTCTGTATCCTCTCCCTGTACTTGTCTCCTCAACTCAGCTCAACTCAGCAGACCACCCCTTTCTGCTGCCCAAGAAGCCTCTAGAGGACCAAGAAGACAGGTGCTGTGCAGAGCAACTCCACTCTGAGACTTCTTGCTCACGGCTAGTTGGCATTCAGGTGGGTTCTTGACTGCAGAGCATGCAGGCAGAACAGCTGTGGTTCTGCCTACACTGGTGTTCAGTAGAGGGCATTGCTGAAGAGGGCTCAACCTCCCGAGGCAGCTACAAGCCTTTCTTCTCTTCCAGGATGCTCAGGCAGCATCTAATGTGGGGCTACCCTTTGCCACCATGCTTCAATTTCAGGCGAGGAACTTTTGCACCGGGACAGCCTAGATCTTGATCCGACTCTTCCTGAACTCGCTGTCTCTTGGGAGCCCGCCTGGGCACTGGCTTCTCCTCTTGCTCAGCCTTTGCCTTTGCAGGTGTGGGAAGCGGCGCATCTCCGTAGACACGGTAGCCTCCAATCAGGCAGTATGTCTCTCCATGCCAGGCCATCTGGGTTTGTGCATGCCCTTTGTAGAGGACGTGGTAGTATCCGGGGGAAGAAGGAGATGTGGGAGGCATGGGCGCTGCAGGGAAAACCAAAACTGATCAGTCACTTCTGCTTTCTCCTCTGTGCTACAGAGCCCTTCCTCTCATCCCTTCCTGTTTCTGACTAGGGCCCACCTCTCTGCTTGGCATGCCAGACACAGCCTTGCCCTGTCACTGCTCTGGGTCCCCTTGAAGGGCTGCCTGTGTAAAGGCACTTGGCTTCTGGGGAGCCAGTGGGAGTCGTGGGAGGCCAGCATGTGTGGCCCATGTCTGGAAGAATGGCAGAACCTCGAGCTAGCTGCAGTAGAGACCCCTCATTTTCTCCTCCCACAAATGAGAAGGGTTTTAAAGATCTGCTGCTCCTGAGCTGTAATGAATAGGTTTGGAAAACTGGTGTGAGATAAATTTGTTAAGAACTGGTCCCACCCTTGTTGGCAGATACTCTTAGGACTGACTGGCTTCAACCATACTCTTGCCTCTAGCCTGATTTTAGCTAGATCTTGAATTCTTTCTTTCTTTCTTTCTTTCTTTCTTTCTTTCTTTCTTTCTTTCTTTCTTTCTTTCTCTCTCTCTCTCTCTCTCTCTCTCTCTCTCTCTCTCTCTCTCTCCCTCCCTCCCTCCCTCCCTCCCTCTCTCTCTCTCTCTCACTCTCTCTCTCTCTCTCTTTCTTTCTTTCTTTCTTTCTTTCTTTCTTTCTTTCTTTCTTTCTTTCTTGGGAATTTGTCCTAATGAAGTAAAGGCTATAGCTGGAAGTGACCTTGTTCTCTCTCTCTCTCTCTCTCTCTGTGTGTGTGTGTGTGTGTGTGTGTGTGGCAGGCTCACAGGAGCGTGTCCAGTGTTTGTGTCCAGTGTTTTTATCTCTATGTCATCGAGGCAGAGTATTTCCCTGAACCTGGGACTTGTTCCCACTGCCAGGTTAGGAATGAGCAAGGCCCACACATTCTCCTTTCTTACAGCCCACACATCTTGCATTGCAGGTATTCATGAGGCCATCCCCAGATTGTTACCTGTGATCCAAAGTCAGGTCCTCCAATGTACAACAAGCATTCTTAACCATCACGCCATCTCTGCAGCATCCCCCACCTGCTTCCTGAGGCTGTCTGTGTTGTCATGACAGCATCCCCCACCTGCTTCCTGAGGCTGTCTGTGTTGTCATGACTAGCCTGCAACTCTTGGGCTCAAGCTGTCTTCCTGCTAAGTCTCCCCAGTAGTGGGGTCTATAGGCTTGATCCACTGTCCTGCTCTAATGCCAAATACTAAGAGCGGACAAGAGGTCCAGAGCCAAACTCCAGGGGGACACACTTCATATTGACCCAACTTCTGGGACACCCTTTCCTTATTCCCCATCTCAGAAGCAGTTGCAACTCTTCTATTCCTCCCATGTGTGTGACACCCTTCTTTCCTCTGGTACCCACCAGCTCAGACAGGCCTGTGTTTGATGATGGCCAATATGTGTGTTTTCTAGGATGGCATAGTAAAGGTACCTGGATCTGAATGTGAGGTTTTATCAGAAGCCTTTAACAGCTCTGCTCCATGGAGTTTATCGTTTGACAAGCAAGCAAGCACACTTGGTTAAAAGTGTAGCCCTGGCTGTCCTGAAACTCTTGTAGACCAGGCTGGCCTCCAACTCAGAGATCTGTCTGTGTCTGCCTACCAAGTGCTGGGATTAAAGGCGTGCACCAAACCACTGTCCAATTAACTAATCTTTATTTATTCATTTTTTAATGTATTCACCATTGCTTTTTTCTGACACACCAGAAGAGGTCATCAGACCCCATTGCAGATGAGTCACCATGATGCATGTGAGTCACCATGTGGTTGCTGAGATTTGAACTCAGGACCTTCAGAAGAGCAGTCAGTGCTCTTAACAGCTGAGCCATCTCTCCAAACCCAGCTTTTAACTTTTGAACCATCTTTATAGCTCTGGTAATAATTATTTTAAATAGATTTATTTTATTTCATTTTTAAGTCAGTGCTCTTAACAGCTGAGCCATCTCTCCAGACCCAGCTTTTAACTTTTGAACCATCTTTATAGCTCTGGTAATAATTATTTTAAATAGATTTATTTTATTTCATTTTTAAGTGTGTGTGTGTGTGTGTGTGTGTGTGTGTGTACCCGAGTACAATGAATGAAGAGGCCAGAGGCATCACCGTCTCTGGAACCGGCGTTACATGCAGTTGTGAACTGTGCACCCTGGATGTTGAGAACTAAATTTGGGTCCTCTGTAAGGGTGGTGCTGATGCAGGCCATGCCAGTCAGGAGAACAGATAGGGTTTCTGCCTGCCTATGCCCTCTGCTCTGTTCCTAGATAACCATCTGCTGCCACTTTTTCCTGCCACACTGCCCCTCCCCCCCCCACTCCCCTGTGGCTGTACACCTGCCTCCACCTGAAGTGAATATCTGCTGCTCAGGTGTAGGCCAGGCTAGTCAGAAGATCAGGTAAGATGTCTACCTGCCCTTGGAACCCTCCTCCATCCCAAAGACCCAACCCACCGCCACCCCTTCCTGCCCCCACTTCCATGCCCCACCCCCACTCCAGTGGATGCCGGCTGCTCACTCAGATGCAGGCCACCCCACTCAGAAGAACAGTTTGCAGGCCACACCAGTTAGAGGAACTCCAGCCCCAAACTCAGGCAGAGATTTCCCGCTGGAGCAGAGACTACACCAAAGACTATGTATGCTACACGCCAGGCATGGTGGCTCACGCCTTTAATCCCAGCACTCAGGAGGCAGAGGCAGGCAGATTTCTGAGTTCGAGGCCAGCCTGGTCTACAGAGTTCCAGGACAGCCAGGTCTATACAGAGAAACCCTGTCTCAAGAAGCCAAAAAAAAAAGCCTATGCTACAATTGCAAATAGGTGGCCCACCCATGGATCACCTCCACTCTCTCAATGCCCTTCCCCTACTATCCCAATCCCTACTTCCCTTCTCATTATTGTCCCACCCCACCCGAACCTCCAGTTTGGGCAGAGACACCCTGATGGACCAAAGGCTACACTAGCCACCAGAAGTCCAGCCTCCAATTCAAACAGAAATTCCCTGCTGGACCAAAGGTCATGCTAGCTGCCAGGAATCCAGGCCACGAAGATCATAAGACCAAAGAGGAAACAGAAAACAAGGAACAAAACACACAACTAACAAGGACAAACTCAGAATTTGGCACCTAGATCTATAATCACGCCAAAGCCAGTGTAAGACACCAATGTAAGAGCAGAATCCACAACAGTCAGAGCAATGAGCCACCACCAGAGCCCAGCCTTCCTACTGCAGCACACCCTGAATATTCCAGCACAGCTGAAGCACAAGAAAATCAACTGAAAACAAACTTTATGAAGGTGATTGAGGTCTTTAAAGAGGACATGAATAAATCCCTTAAAGAAATCCAGGAAAACAGAAACAAACAATTGGAGGGGATGAATAAATCTTAAAGAAAACCAAGAAAAAACTAACAGTTGAAGGAAAGAAATAAAACTGTTCAATACCTGAAAATAGAAACAGACACAATAAAGAAAACACAAATTAAGCCAGGCGGTGGTGGTGTGCACCTTTAATACCAGCACTTGGGAGGCAGAGGCAGCCAGATTTCTGAGTTTGAGGCCAGCCTGGTCTACAAAGTGAGTTCCAGGATAGCCAGGGCTACACAGAGAAACCCTGTCTCGAAAAACAAAACAAAACAAAAAAGCCCCCAAACAAACAAACAAACAAAACCACAAACTGAAGGAATCCTGGAGATGGAAAATCTAGGTACGTGAACAGGAACTGCAAATGCAAGCATCACAAACAGAATGCAAACGATGTCAGAGAGGACCTCAGGCAATGAAGATACAATAGAATTAGGCACATCTGTCAAAGAAAATGTTAAATCAAAAAAAAAAAAAATCCCCGACACAAAACATCCAGGAAATCTGGAACAGCATGGAAAGATCAACCCTAAAATAATAGGAATAGAAGGAGAAAAATCCCAGCTCAAAGTCACAAAATAGTTATAACAAAAATGATAAATGAAAAATTTCCCTAATTTCCCTAAACTAAAAAAGGACATGCCTATAAAGGTACAAAAAGCTTACAGAACATCAAATAAATGAGCAAGAAAAGAAAGTCCCCCCACCACATAATAATCAAAGCACTAAACATAAACAAAGAAAGAATATGAAAAGCTGCAAGGGAAGAAGGCAAAATCACATATATAGGCAGACTTACTAGAATTACACCTGACTTTTCAACAAGACTCTGAATGCCAGAAAGGCCTAGACAGATGTCTCGTAGACTCTAAGAGACCACAGATACCAGTCTAGACTATTCTACCCAGCAAAGATTTTAGTCACTATAGATGGAAAAAACAATATATTTCATGACAAAGTCAAATTTAAATAACATCTATCCACAAATCCAGCCCTACAGAAGGTGCTAAAAGGAAAACTCTAACACAAGGGAGTTAACTACACCCATGAAAACACAGGAAATATTTATTACCTCAAGAAAACCAAAAGAAGGGAAGTGTGTACACAAACACACACACTATCACCACCACCAAAATAACAGGAACTAACAATCATTGGTTATTAATATCTATAAATGACCCAATTCTCCAATAAAAAGATGCAGATTGGATAGGAAAACAAGACCAACCCCTCTGTCACATTCAAGAAACAACTCAACATCAAAGAGAGACTTTACATCAGAGTGAAGGGTTGGAAAAGATTTTCCAAGCAAATAGATTAAAAAAGAAAGCTGGTAAGCCGGGCGTGGTGGCGCACGCCTTTAATCCCAGCACTCGGGAGGCAGAGGCAGGCGGATTTCTGAGTTCGAGGCCAGCCTGGTCTACAAAGTGAGTTCCAGGACAGCCAGGGCTACACAGAGAAACCCTGTCTCAAAAAAACAAACAAACAAAAAAAGAAAGCTGGTGTAACTACTCTAATACCTAACAAAATAGGCTTCAAAATTAGTCAAAAGAGATGGCAAAGGACACTTCATATTCATTAAAAAATTACACCACGATGACGTTGCCGTTTTTTGATGTTGTGTTGAGGCAGGGTTTCGATATGTGTAGTCTTGGCTGTCCTGGAATTTGCTCTCAAGCTCATAGAGATTCACCTGTCCCTGCCTCCTGAATGCTGGGATTAAAGGTGTGTGCCATCGCTGCTCAACTTTTCTTACTTCTTTATTTATTTATTAATTTAGAGACAGGGCATTTTTGTGTAGCTCTGGCTGTTCTGGAACTCGCTCTGTAGACCAGGCTGGCCTTGAACTCACAGAGATTTGCCTGCCTCTGCCTCCAGAGTGCTGGGATTAGTGGCATGTGTCACCATGCCCCGCTGATTCCTCAATTATTCCTCCCTCCCCGGCCTCACTTACTCTGGCTTCCAATGCTTCAATTCTTAACCCTACTCACTGATAGTAGGAGACTTCAATACCCTACTCTCACCAATGAACAGCTCATCCAGACGAAAACTAAACAGAGAAATATTGGAGCTAACAGACCTTATGAACCAAATGGACCCAACAGATATCTACAGAACATTTTACCTGATCACAAAATAATATACCTTCTTCTCAGCACCTCGTGGCACTTTCTCCAAAATTAACCACATGCTCAGTCACAAAAGAGAGAGCATCTCAACAGATACAAGAACATTGAAGGGCTGGAGAGATGGCTCAGTGGTTAAGAGCACTGACTGCTCTTCCAAAGGTCCTGAGTTCAATTCCCAGCAACCACACGGTGGCTCACAACCATCTGTAACGAGATCTGGCACCCTCTTCTGGATTCTGGAGTGTCCGAAGACAGCTGCAGTGTACTTACATATAATAAATAAATAAATCTTAAAAAAAAAAAGAAAATTGAAATAACCCCCTGCATCCTATCTGCTGGGATAACCTCTTCTTCACATTGTGTGAAGGTGTGTCTCTGTATATTCAATTGTTTATTCTGTACCTGAAGAGAGAGAAATGCTGGCAGGATCTTGGTATTGCTATCTTTATATCTCATGACCAGCTTCTCTATATTGTAAAAATTCGTCTTTCCTCACTAGCGTAGAGGCAATCTAGAATTATATCTGACTGGCTGTATTAAAGAACTGATGGCCAATAGCTGGGTGGGAAGCGGAGTGCAGAACTTGAGGGGGACAGGGGAACATGCTGAGAGAAGAAATGAGACAGGCAAGATTTGCCAGTGCGGACACAGAGATGACCAGATGGACCAGAACAGAGCAGAGAGGTAGAGCTAGCCACATGGTAGGAGGTAGTGCCAGGATTAGTCAGGTTTTAAGCTAGATGCTGGCTGGAAGACTGCCCTAGCTAAAAGACCTAAGAAAATATGAAAAAGCTTCTGTGTCATTTTTTATGCCACTGGTAGGTCCAAAAGTCCTGCTATATCTATCCGACTAGCACAGACTAAAGCTGGATTTCAACCACAGAAACAACAGAAAGCCTACAAACTCATGGAAACTGAACAACTCTCTACTGAATGACTACTGGGTCAAGGCAGAAATAAAGAAATTAAAGACTTCTTAGAATTTAATGAAAATGAATGCACAACATACCCAAACTTATGGGACACGATGAAAGTGGTGCTAAGAGGAAAGTTCATACCACTAAGTGCCTTCATAAAGAAATTAGAGATATCTCATACCAGCTACATAACAGTACACCTGAAAGCTCTAGAACAAAAAGAAGCAAACACCCAAGAGTAGTGGAAGGTGGGAAATAACCAAACTTGGGGCTGAAATCAATCAATTAGAAACAAGGAGAACAATACAAAGAATCAGTGAAATAAAGAGTTGGTTCTTTGAGAAAATCAACAAGATTGACAAACATTTATCCAAACTAACTACAAGACAGAGAGAATGTCCAAATTAAGAAAATCAGAAACTAAAAGCGGGACATAGCCTTGAACTTATTGTCACAGGAGACAACTTCCTGAACAGAACACCGATAGCTCAAACACTAAGGTTGACAATAAATGGGACTTCATGAAACTGAAAAGCTTCTGTAATGCAAAGGACACTGCCAATAGGACAACACAGAAGCCTACAGACAACATAGAATGGGAAAATATTTTCATCAATAGCATATCTGACAAAGGGCTATTATCCCAAAATACATAAAGAACTCAAGAAACTAGACGTCAACAGACCAAAAATTCCAATTAAAAAACGGGGTACAGATCTAAACAAAGAATTCTCAACAGAGGAGTCTCAAGAGGCTGAGAAACGCTTTTTAAAAATGTTCAACATCGCAGGGCATGGAGGTGCATACCTTTAATCCCAGCACTCAGGAGGCAGAGGCAAGCAGATTTCTGAGTTAGAGGCCAGCCTGATCTACAGAGTGAGTTCCAGGACAGCCAGGGATATACAGAGAAACACTGTCTCAAAAAACCAAAAAAAGAGCCGGGCGTGGTGGCGCACACCTTTAATCCCAGCACTCGGGAGGCAGAGGCAGGCGGATTTCTGAGTTCGAGGCTAGCCTGGTCTACAAAGTGAGTTCCAGGACAGCCAGGGCTATACAGAGAAACCCTGTCTCAAAAAACCAAAAAAAAAAAAAAAAAAGTTCAACATCCTTAGCCATCAGGGAAGTGCAAATTAAAAGGACTTTGAGATCCCATCTTATACTGGTCAGAATGGCTAAGATCAAAAAAATTTTTTTTAAAAAAAGATAAAAAACTTGGTCATGTTGGAGAGGTGGAGGAGCAAGGGGAACACTCCTCCACCACTGATGAAAATGCAAACTTGTATAGCCACTTTAGAATATGACAGTTTCTATGAAAACTGGGAATCCGTTTACCTCAGCTGTCCTACTCATGGGCATATCCCAAAGGATGCTCCATTCTACCAAAAGAACACATGCTCAACTGTGTTCATAGCAGCTTTATTCATAATAGCCAGAAACTGGGGGGCTGGTGAGATGGCTCAGTGGGTAAGAGCACCCGACTGCTCTTTCGAAGGTCCAGAGTTCAAATCCCAGCAACCACATGGTGGCTCACAACCATCCGTAACGAGATCTGGCGCCCTCTTCTGGAGTGTCTGAAGACAGCTACAGTGTACTTACATATAATAAATAAATCTTTAAAAAAAAAAAATAGCCAGAAACTGGAACAACTCAGATGTCTGTCAACCAAAGAATGGATAAACAGAGTGTAATACACAATATGTGATTACTCAGATGTTTAAAAAAAATGACACCATGAAGTTTTAGGCAAATAGATGGAACTAGAAAAAATAATCCTGAGTGAGATAACCCAGACACAGAAAGACAAACATGGTATGTACTCCTAAGTGGATATTAGCTGTTCAGTAAAGGATAATTATCACAGACCTAGGGAGTCTAAGTTACACGAAGGGCTTAGTGGGGACACGTGGATCTCCTGGGGAAGTGGGGAGTGAAATAGATTGCACTGGTAGACTGAGGATGGGTGGGGATGGAAACAGGAAACATCAGGTCAGGGAAGGGATGGAGGGAGAGAGTATAGGGAGAGACGACTGGAATTAAGGGTGGGCATAATGGGACAAGGTAGAAACATAGTACAATAGAAACTCTCTGGTGAAGACTCCTAGTAATAGGAGATACAGAACCTGAACTGTCCATCTTCTGTAACGAGGCGAGGCCTCCAGTGGAAGGACTGGGACACCACCCAAGTCACAAAACCTTCAACCTACAATTTATCCTGCCTGCAAGATGTGCTGGGCTAAGGGTGGGGCAGAACATGAGTGCCTGGCCAACCAATGACTGATCTACCCACATCACAAGAGAGAGCCCATGCTTGACATGGCTTCGAAAGCCTGGATAGCCCAGAGACCTAGGATAGATCCAAACACAAGGGGCCAAAAGAAAAATCAATTAAGTGATTCCTAATAATATTCTGCTACACTTGTAGACAATAGTCTAGCATCACTGTCATCTGAGAGGCTTTCATGTAGCAACCGATAGCAGCAGATAAGTAGATACAGAGACCCACAGCCAAACATTAGACAGAGTTCAGAAGGGTCCTGGATTGTAAGAGCCAGAGGGGTCAAGGACATCATAAGAAAATGTCCCACAAAACCAACTAACCAGGGCTCATAGAGACTCATGGAGACTTGAAGTGACAATCAGGAAGTTTGCATGGGTCTGACGGAGGTTCTCTGAATATATGTTATGGTTGTGTGGCTTGATTGTTATTGTGAAACTCCTAAGAGTGGGAGCAAGAGCTGTCTTTTATTCTCGTGCCTGTTTTTGGGAATTTCCCCCTCCTACTGGGTTGCCTCATCCAGCCTCGTAAACCCTTGATTACAAGGGTGTGTGCCTAGTCTTATTGTAACTTGTTATGCCGTGTTTAGTTGATATCCCTGGGAGGCCTGCTCTTTTCTGAAAGGAAAGGAGGAGTAAGTGAATCTGTGGGAGAGGAGAGATGGTGGGGGTGGGGTGGGGAGATGGGAGGAGATGAATAAGGGGAAACTGTGGTCAGGATATATGAGATAAGAGTGAATAAATAGCCCGACAGTGGTGGCACACGCCTTTAATCCCAGCACTTGGGAGACAAAGGCAGGCAGATTTCTGAGTTCGAGGCCAGCCTGGTCTACAGAGTGAGTTTCAGGACAGCCAGGGCTACACAGAGAAACCCTGTCTCAAAAAACCAAAAATAAAAAATAAAAAGTAAATATATATATTTTAAATAAATAAGTAAAATTTAGAAAGGGAGTTGCACTTGCACTTCTTAACCTCTGAGCCACAATATTGACATCTCCTAAACAGTAAATCTTAAAAATTTCTGGTGAGCACCTCTACTTTAAGCCTCTAGAAGGTGAAGGTAGGAGGATTGCTACAAGTTGAGGTCACGACTTATCTACCTAAAGAGTTGTAGGCCAGGTGAGCTACATACTGCAATTGTCTCAAGGAAAAACAAAAAGGAATAAAGGATTTGAAAGTACCACGCATGGTGGTACACACCTTTTATCTCAGCACTCAGGAGGCAGAAGTAGGCTGATTTCTGAGTTCAAGGCCAGCCTGGTCTACGTTGTGAGTTTCAGGATATCTAGAGCTACCCAGTGAGACAAAAAGGAGGGTGGGAGGAATTATTTTATAGCCCAAAGGGAAAGCTAAGTTGATAAAGACTAGGAGCTTTTAAAATAAAGAGATGGCATGTTATTTGTCCTCAATACGGAGTGTGAATAGTTGGACTCTGGGTCAGTGGTAGACCATTTCTTCTAATCATGACTAGAGAAATTCTGAGGGGTTACAGACAAACCTAAGAGGAATATACAGTCCCCAGTGAAGTTACATGTACCCCAAAGATTCCTTGTGCAGATAGATGCCTGGTATAGACTTACTTGAATAACAGGCTTCACAGGGGACAGAGGACAGGTTAGAATTAATATAAAAGATTCGATCAGTCATTCTCAGACAGGCAGACTTGTCTGCCGTATAGAGACAATGGGAATGCTTTCCTAAATAGTCCAAGTTGCTGTAGTTATATTACCATGGAAACTAAGGGGTGTGATGTCATCACTACCTACTGAGGTCACATATGGAACCTGTGACTTGAGGGATAGACTTCCAAGCCTTGATGTTTTAAGGGGAGCAGGGCAGAGGCAGCAAGGAATCCTGTCAGGGCTCTTCCACCTAGCCTATTTAAGTAGCCTACTTGAGCACGGCTGGGTGAGCACAACCCCAGCTGCCTCTGGAGGGTACAGAAACACAAACTCTGATGTTGGTCAGAGTGAAGTTTAACCTTACATAGCAAAATTGAACTTCCTTGCCCCTAAGAAAGGCAGACTTTTGGGTGGATTAGAGAGCCAGAGAGGGTGGATATGGTGGTGTGTATCTTTGATCCCATCTCTTGAGTTGGAGTCTAGCCAAGGCAACATTAGACTCTGTCTCGAAAGGAGAAAAAAAAAGTCAAATCTGAACAAGTGTAAAAGATATACCAGTTAGCAAAAATAAAAATCTGGGGCTGGAGAAACGGCTCAGCAGACAAGAGCACTGACTGTCTATAGGACCTTGGTTCATTTCCCAGCATCAACATAAAGACTAACAACAGCCTGTAACCCTAGTTCCAAGAGGATCCAGGGCCTTCTTCTGATCTTTGAGGGAACTGCATGATTAGGGTGCTCAAACATATATGCAGGCAAAACATCCATAAACATAAAAATCTAAAAACCAAGCCGGGCGTGGTGGCGCACGCCTTTAATCCCAGCACTCAGGAGGCAGAGGCAGGCGGATTTCTGAGTTCCAGGACAGTCAGGGCTATACAGAGAAACCCCGTCTCAAAAAACAAACAAACAAAAAACCCTGAATGGACACTCTTGCATGCACTTGGGAGTGGATACAGGGAGATCATGAATTCAAGCTCATCAAAAGTTATTAGAGCCTAAGATTAGCTCCACAAAGCACACAAACATTGATCTCAGCTAGACAGGGATGGCTTATTGAACAAACACCCTAATACTGATCAGGGTCAGGTCAGGGACATAGCTCAGAGTTATCTGAACTACGATATCAAACATTTCTCAAGGCAGGGGGGGAAACCCCTATAAAACCCACAATGAGTTCATATGCAGGTGCAGGAAGTGCTGCCCAGTGGTCAGGTCCGACCCAAGCCATTTTGAGAGATAACAGTTCATATTGACCTTTAATCTGAAGGGCCCTACGTAAATCTTTGTGGGATTTCTCAAGATTAACAAACCTCAGAACATACAGAACAGAACAGAACAGGGAATGTGGTCATCATGACCCCACTCTGAGTCATTTTTTCCTGTGTCAGTGACTGGCAGGCATATTACAGCAACAGTATGAAATAGCTGACAGGCATGGAACAAAATGGCTACAGCTATGATGGGGGGTGGGGGGAGGGTGGAGCAGACCTCAACAGAGTGTTTTCCTATCAACAAATAAATGCAATGTTTAAAAAAGGACCAAGCACTCATGGGCTCCCTCCAATAAATGTAGGAGTAATAATAAGAGACTGAGGTAGGAGGATCAGGAAGAGTAAGAGGTTAGCCTGCATTACAAAGTAAGACCCTTCCCAAAACTGAAACTGGGTGTGGTGGCGTAGGAGAGGCATATATGAGGTATATGCTGCCACACCCAGCTTTAATCCCAGCATTTGTGAGGCAAAGGTAGGAAGAGCTAAATTTGAGTCCAGTGTGGTCTACAGAGCAAATTTCTTGCAGCAGCATAATGAGAACCTGTCTCAAAAACCAAAAACCAAAAACCCCCAACAACTTAAAACTGAAAAGACAAAACCCAAAAATAGGCTCCTTCTACCCCTGCCAAATTTAAACAATGAAATCTCTGGAGCTGGAGAGATGGCTCAGCGGGTAAGAGCACTGACTGCTCTTCCGAAGATCCTGAGTTCAAATTCCAACAATCACGTGGTGGCTCACAATCACCCTTAATGAGATCTGACGCCCTCTTCTGGTGAGTCTGAAGACAGCAACAGTGTACTTATAGTAATAAATAAATCTTTTGGCTGGAGTGAGTGAACCACATGAAGGCTCACAACCATCTGTACAGCTAGAGTGTACTCATATACATAAAATAATTTTTTTTTAAAAAAAGGAATCTCTGGACTTATCCAAGGTCACACAGATAATGTATTTGCTTTTAGAAAAATTCTTTTTCACATTTACTTTTTGTTTGTGTGCCTGTGTGCGTCATGCTGCACAAGGTGGTGCTGAGCTCAGAGGACAACTTGAGGTAGTCGGTTATCTCCTTCCCCCATGTGGATTCGGGAAAGGAACTTGGGTTGTCAGACTTGATGCCAGGTGCCATAATCCATTTAGTCACTTCATGGGACCCTGAAGCAGTGGTTTTTGTGTTTTTTGTTTTCCCAGCAACACTACAACACTACAGCTTCATATTATTCATGATGGGATTTCAGATTTATAGCTGACAGAAACATGATGATAAGCTCATCATATTTACAAGTGTTGTAGGTGATTATATTTAAAGTTGGGAGGATGTTAAAAGTGTTGGAAGGGAGAACAGTTCTTGCTAATGACATTACAGAGTGGGACTGGCAGGGTATTTTTGTAGAAATAGTATTTTGTAGAAAACACACTCCTGGCATAGCGACATAAAACCAATGGGCAACCCTTTCCTTTTCCTTTTCAAAACACACAGGCTTGGAGATGCAGCAGTAGAGCACTTGACCAACAAGCTTGAGGTCATGGGGTCAAACTGCCAGTATAGTAAAACAACCATGACAAAAAGAAACAACAGCAGCAACAACAAAAACCAAACAAGGACTTAGATTGATGGCCCAGTAGGTCAGAGCGCATACTTGCAGAGGACCAGAGTGTGGTTTCCAGCACCTGCCTGGGGACAGTCACAATTGCATGTAACTCCAGCTTCAGGGGACCTCACTCACTCTCTTAAATTCTGAAAGTGCCTGCTTCATGTGCACTTAAGCACACGCACATACCACACACACACACAACTTCAAAATCAATCCAAAAGAAAAAAAAAAAATCAAACCAACCCAAGCCAACAAAATCCTACATATGGTAGAGTGTAAATCATAAAAATCTACTGAACTCTGTTCAAATGGTGGTTACTATTACAGATGCCCCCCAAAAAACATATTAGCTAAGTGAACTCAGAGATCCACCTGTGTCTGCCCCCTGAGTACTGGATTAAAGGCATGGGACACCACTACCAGGAAAGGGACCCTGTCTTTAAAAAAGAAAGGAAGATTACTAGAGACCAAGTCTATTGTGTGATATACAGTGCCAACTTGTTTCAAAACACACTGACAAATCACTTTTTAAAACTCATAAGAGGTCCACTGAGATAGCCCAGTGGGTAATGGCACTTGTCAAGCAAGCGGGATGATCTTAAGTTAGATCCCTGGAACACACAGGAAGGTGGAAAGAGAATCCTGACTACATAAAACTGCCCTCTGACCTCCACACACACAATTAGAAGAAAGAGAAATCATTACATTATGGAAAGTCAAAATCCACTTTATTTTCTGAACGTTACTTTCCAATCCTGTCCAGTAGTTTATTTTTCAAATCTCCAAACAATTTATCATGCTTTCAGAGAGGCAAGGGCTGGTGTGTGACCCAATGTCACCCAATGATAAGTGTTCAACTTCCCTGGACCCCCAGGAAGATTCCTGCTCTAGCACTAGATACAAGCCAGCCAAAAATCAGGCCTTTTGAGGCAAAGGGTCCCTCACTGAAGAAGCTAGTCCTGGAAGGCTTCTCCTTCGGCGAGCTGCCAGTTCAATTTTCTGAACCAGGCTCACATCCCAGGGGTGGGTCACAAAACTGATAACGGACCCTGGCACTTCGCTGCCCACACGACCCACCCGTCCTGCTCTGTGGATGTAATCCTGCAGGGTAGGGGGGAAATCGTAATTGATAACCACTTCCACGTGGACACTGTCTAGGCCTCGGGAGGCGATGTCTGTGCAGACAAGTATGTTCTGGGAGCCCTTCTGGAAACTCTGGAAGATACCTGCCCTCATTGAAGCTGGCATTTGCCCTTGCAGCCTTAGATGTTGAATCTTATGGTCATCCAGAATGTACCCAAGCCAGTTCACTGTGCTGGCGCTGTTGCAGAATACCAGGACAGTTCCCGAGGGTTCCATCTTATTTGCTTTGTCCTGCTGTTTGAGGATCTGAACCAGTTCTGTTACCTTGTCTGATCCCTTCAGTCTCATAAATGTCTGTCTGACATGAGGCATGAGACAGTGCAGCTTGGAGCTGGTAATGGTGGTCAGATTGTCTGGACTAGTGACTTTACTCAGTAACTGGTTTAGGCCTTCTGGAAACGTGGCTCCCACCAGCACTAACTGGGCTTTGGGATTAAAGGGGTCTTCTAACTCGGCTGGACTTTCTGCTATAGGGCTCTTTTCCAAGATGTAGTCCACCAGTTCCAGGAAGCTTTCATCTAACAGTGTGTCTACTTCATCTAGCACTATGAAGTTAAGATGCTGTAAGCTGATCAGTCGACTTTTCAGAGCCTTCCACAGCGCCCCTGGAGTAGCCACTAGCACATCGGCTGCCGGTCGTTTATACAGCTGAAGTTTGAGCCTACTCATCCCGAGGCCTCCGCCAAGTTCTATCACCTGCAGGCCCAAGTACCCACCCAGTGACTGGGCCACTGCCTGCACCTGTTCAGCTAGTTCTCGGGAAGGTACCAGAACCAAGCCTCGAGGAGCCGTGGAACTGCGGGAGTCCAGGTCTGACCCTCTCAGGAGCCGCTGAAATAGGGGCAGTAGGTAGCTAAGCGTCTTGCCACTGCCAGTTTCCGCAGCGCAAAGGAGGTGGCGGCCGCGAAGCAGTGGGGGTATGGTTTTCGACTGCACTGAGGTTGGCTGCACAACTTCGGGGACAGCCTCCTGAAGCGCCAGCAGCACTCGGGGTTCCAGACCCAGGTCCACGAAGCTGCCCCGGGACGAAAGGTTTCTCAGGGCGGGCGCCTCTTGCTGCACTCGCTCTATGGAGAAATGGTCTTGCCGCGATCGCCGATGCTTCCAGCCACGGGAAGCCAGTGGCGCTCGCTCCCAACGGCCCAGCGTGAGGCGTGCGGGCTGGTTCAACTCCTGCCGCCGCGCCGAGACCAGCAGGGGACCGGGACGCACTAGCACCGGCCGCTGCAATCTCCCACGGCCGCTCTGTCGCTGTTCCTGCCGTCGCTGCAGAGCCCGCGGAACGCGCACCACTGGCAAGGACTGGTCGGAACCGCGCACCACTAGGTTCCGTCGAGGCTCCAGAAGCAACCGTACTGCTAACGACAGCAGCCGCGATGGCCCGGCTAAAGCCATATTTCCCTTGATGCAGAAGAGGCGCGCTAGTGACGTCAAGCACGCGACCGTAGTCTGGAGTACGGTGGCTGGCGCGGATCAGGGTGGCGTGTGGCGCTGCAGCACCGGCTGGAAGGAGGGAGGATCCTTAAGAGTTCAGTGGCTGCGAGGTCTGTAGGTTTCCACCCGGCATGGCGATGTCCAGATTGGGGTCATCTTTGGGGAAGGGTACTCGGTGGAAGCAGGAGTGGGAGTCCGCAGTAGGAGGGGGCCATGGGTCCCTGGCTCAAGGAATCGAGTGAGGATGGCCTCTGTCATTTGAGTGCTTAATTTCTGAGAGTCTTAACTTGTGGTCTTCATTGCCTCGCTCATTCATCCCATAGAACTCCAAGGGTACAAAGTTTCCGTAGATATGCAATCCACTCAAAGCCTGGGTGATGCAAGTTTGCTGAGACTCTGAATGAATGGTAGGCCAGGGGACTGAGACAGAAGTTGGGAGTCTGGGTTGAAGCTCATCCCAGTTCTCTAGTTTAGAACTCAGAGTGCATGCTGGTGGCCTTCAGCTTATTTCGTCTTTGAAGTTAGAGAGATAGTCTCCGTTCTTTCAGGTGTAGTTTCTCAGTTTTTTACACTTTGTCCCTACCTCTCCAGGCAAGTTTCACCCTCCGTTCCTTGTCACCCCACCTTCATGCATCTCAGCCTGGACCCATCACTCTAGCGGTCTGCTCATAGCCACTGGCTTCTCAGGCAGATTCCGAATTGCCTGACTAGAAGTAGAAAGAAGGGTCCCGTTACCCTCATGGAGCGATGAAACTTATCTCACATAGCACCGGTCAAGCAGACTACTTGACATGAATTTAGTGGTTCAGGTTTTTAAACTTTAATTTTTTTTTTACTTCATACTTTTTGAACATATCTGAAAAAATGGGCATCAAGTGTCTGGAGTGGGAGATAAGGTCAATGTTTGTGGATTGATTACCTGGGAGGTTCCTAACGTCTGGAGAAAGTGTTTTAATTTCATTCATTAGAGCTGGCCCTCCATATTTATAGGTGGACCTCTGTGGAATTTTCCACTGTAGAGTGAGAATATTCATGAAAAAAATGTGTCTGTACTAAATATGTATAGACATTTTTTTCTTCAATGTTACTCCCTAACAATACAGTATAACAAGTATATACATCATGTTTATATTGTATTAGTCATAAGCAGTTTGCAGATGATTTAAATCATGTGGGAGAGCGTTGGGACATAGCTTAGTGATACAGTGCTTGCCTATTAGCATTTTTGAAGTCCTGAAATCAATTCCCCCCCTAAAATCAAAAGTACATATGTATATGTGTAGGAATTTTATGTAGGGGCTTGAGTAACCTCAGATTTTGGTATCTCTGAGATTCCTAGAACCAGTCTCCTAATAGCGACCTATTTATGACTTTACCATTACATAGATTAAAATTTAGTTGAGTGTGGTGGCAAATGCTGTGAATTCCAGCACTTAAAATTCAGAGGCGCCGGGCGTGGTGGCGCATGCCTTTAACCCCAGCACTTGGGAGGCAGAGGCAGGCAGATTTCTGAGTTCGAGGCCAGCCTGGTCTAAAAAGTGAGTTCCAGAACAGCCAGGGTTACACAGAGAAACCCTGTCAGAGAAACCCTGTCTCGAACACCACCCCCCCCAAAAAAAAGTCAGAGGCAGGTAGATCTCTGAGTTGGAGGCCAGCCTGGTCTATATAGCATGTTCCAGTCAACCTGTACTGTAATAGCAAGACCCACCTTTAAAAAAAAAAAAAGGTAGGACATAGGTTATTTAATTTTATTTTCCTTCTTTATTGTAATGAGGATGCAGGCCAGGGCCTGTGCATTGGTAATAGTCAAGTGCCTTACTAGTAAGCTACAGTCCTGATGCTTGATTGTTGCCCCCGACCCTGTGCTTTCTTTCTTCATGGACCCCTGGCTAGCTTAGAGCTCACCATGCCCAGCCCCAGCCCCAACCCCAACCCCTGACTTTCTTTTTGTTCCCACAGTCTCTCCCTTCGAAGTATTTCTAGAACTGCTTACCAACCTTGTTGAATCGCTGTCATCTCTCAAGTTGATTTACTGAGTTGCCTTTGAGTTGATCTCCCTGCTGTCCGTCTGTCCGTCCGTCCCTCCCTCCATCTGTCTGGGTGCAAGCCCCTCCATGACCCCTTCCCCTGTTTGCTGTTAATACAGCAGTCAGTATGATCCTCTGAAAACATGAGTGAGCTCCTGCTACTTCCCCACTTATAACCCTTTACAGGCTCATCTTTTTGAAGAGCCAACAGTCTTGAGACTCAAAGACCTACATGATCTGAGTACTGCCCCATATCATCTAACTGCTGCTTCTAAAACATTGGACTTCCACGATTTTCCCTGTTGTGTAGTTCATGTTATCCTCCTTACGACTCCTCCAACATACCAGATTAACTTCTGCCTTGGGTCTTTCTCCCTGGCTGTCGCCTCTGTTGAGCGTTCTTCTAGATCCCTACTTGGCTAATTCACATCTCTGTTTAAGTCATATCTTTTTAATTGAAGCATACCTCAGCTTCTCTATTAAAAACTGATCCTGGGGGCTAGTGAGATGGCTCAGTGGTTAAGAGTTCAAATCCCAGCAACCACGTGGTGGCTCACAGCCATCCATAATGAGATCTGATGTCCTCTTCTGGGGTGCCTGAAGACAGCTACAGTGTACTTACATAGAATAAGTAAATAAATCTTTAAAAAGAAAAAAGGAAACCAGTCTTAATGCTTTCAGCCTTGTTTCATCTGCTTTTTTTTTTTTAATTCCTGTGTGCTACTAATTTCCCTGCACACTATATAATTGATTATTTATTTATATGCTTACTGTTTGATGCTTGTACTCCCCCACTGGGCTGGATACTCTGTGAGGCAGGAAACCGAGTCTTGCTGGTCCATTTTGTTCTCTGAGATGATGACAGCTTTCTTCCCAAGAGACCGTGACAGTGACTGGCACTTAATGAGTAGTTGTTATGACTGAACATGAACCAGAGATCAGTATTCAAAGGATCGAGAAAGCCTGCCCTGCATGACAGAAGGGATTTTTTTCCACGTATGTTTCTTTTTCTTTTTTCTTTTTCTTGTTGTTTTCATGTATATAAGGGTTTTTGCCTGCACGTGTGTCACATGTGTGCCTGGTGCCTGTGAAGGCCAGAAGACGGCACCAGGACCCCTAAAACTGGAGTTAAAGAAGGTTGCAAGCTGCCATGGAGGTCCTGGGAATCAAACTTGGGTTCTCTGCAAGAACAGCAAGTGCTCCTGACCACTGAGATTTCTCTCCAACTCTACATTTTAAAAAAAAAAAATATTTATTTACAGCCGGGCGTGGTGGCGCACGCCTTTAATCCCAGCACTTGGGAGGCAGAGGCAGGCGGATTTCTGAGTTCGAGGCCAGCCTGGTCTACAAAGTGAGTTCCAGGACAGCCAGGGCTACACAGAGAAACCCTGTCTCGAAAAACCAAAAAAAAAAAAAAAATTTATTCACTTATTTTATGTATATGAGTACACTGTAGCTGTACAGATGGTTGTGAGCCTTCATGTGGTTGCTGGGAATTAAACTCAGGACCTCTGCTTGCTCCAGCCCAAAGATGTATTTATTTATTTTATGTAAGTACACTGTAGCTGTCTTCAGACACACCAGAAGAGGGCGTCAGATCTCATTATGGATGGTGGTGAGCTACCATGTGGTTGTGGAATTTGAACTCAGGACCTTCGGAAGAGCAGTCAGTGCTTTTAACCGCTGAGCCATCTCGCCAGCCCTCTACATTTTATTTTAATTTAAAAGTATTTTTTAATTGTGTGCATGGTAGGGCTTGGTATGCATGGAGATCTGAGGACAGTGTTCAGGAGTCAGTTTTCTTCCTCTACTGCCGGTTCCAGGGATCAAACTCCAGATGGTCAGGCTTATGCAGCAAGCGCTTTTCCCCACTGAGGCAACTCACCTGCCCACCACTGTATTTCTAACCAATATTTTTACTTTCTTCAGGCATCACAGAGGAGGAATGATTGTGAACAGCCTCTCCCTGTGCTACCACAATAAGCTCATTTTAGCCCCGATGGTTCGGGTGGGGACTCTGCCAATGCGCCTCCTAGCCCTGGATTATGGAGCGGACATTGTTTACTGTGAGGTAAGGTATTCCTTTCTTTCTGGGAGTCACAGGGGAGCAGGGACAGGTTTCATCTTTAGGTATGGCAGTGTGTGGGAGACCGAGGAGGCAGAATGGGACCTCCACTCATGATCTCTCACTAAAGTCAAAAGAGATCCACACGCATGATACTGATGAGTTCTGTTGGTCCTGATGCCCTCAGGACTTGGGCAGTAGAAGGCTGTGGGTCAGATGGGCAGATAGATAATTTGTCATGTCACTGCCCAGGCCCCATTCAGTACACCCGTGAACTAGTTGAAGTTCGGAAGAAGAGAAAGAGAATGAGAATCGGAGTAAGAAGGACGGACGTTGACGAGGTTGGTGTTGGTAGTCACAGGATTTTTTTGGGCACTAAGTCAGTAAGTGTATCCATTGGCTGCCCCAGAGATATTAGGGCTTTAGAGTCAGGTTCAGAAAGATCTGATAGGAAAATGGAATTGCTGGAGTAAGCAGACGCGGGACAATGAGGGAGTGTTCTCAGTTGAGCACTTATCAGAAATAGCTGAAGATAGTTCTGTTATCCATGGCTGTTGAGATGTGTGTGTTGGGGGGTAAGAGGAGGCTTCACACCTTGTATCAGGAACAGGCAGAGGAAATGAAGCAGGATACTTCCTCCAACTGGGGCCACATCTCTGCAAGTCTCTGACACCTCTCAGTCATATCTGTAGATTGACTTATTGATGAAACCTAAACCCCCTTTTGGAAATGTTACAATAGAGATTAATCCTTTAACAAATGTGGTTTTTGGTTTTTTTTTTAAATTTTATTATTATTATTATTGGAGATAGCATCTTAATATCCCAGCCTAGCCCAGAGTCTATACTGTTGCCTCAGTTTCCCAAGTGCTAATCTTAGATGTGAGAGCTACCTCGCTTAGATCCAGCTACATAAGACCCAGCTCAACAAATATAAAAACAAAAATACTCTATAGCTAATCAACCAAATAGCTGACCATCCAAATAAACAAATGAACTACGAGAAGAAAGCCAGAAGGTATTTGATAAGAGAGTGAGGCAGCTGGGAACAGCCAAGGTATATTAGAGGGCTCGGGGCTGAGGCGTGAATAGCAAGCCAGGAAGTAGAAATTGGGCTGTCAGGTGTTTAAGGGTAAGTGGGGCAGGGAGAGTGCCGGCGAGTATAGGAAGTTTGAGGTTTGAGAGGAGAGTATAAAGGAAGTTGTTTGTAGATGACTTGCATGTTTGTAGACTAAGAGGAAGGAAGACAAACACACGGGGTGGGGCAGGGTGATAGGCAAGGTCAGGTCTTGGGAGACCCGTCAGGCTTTTGTTCTCAGTGCCAGAGATGGAATCTAGCTAGGGCTTTGCGTAGACCTTCAACCATGAGTTATGTTCCAATTTAAGGTTCTTTTAACAAAATGTTCATGTGTGGGGGAGCTGGGGGTGCATGGGAAAGTCCCGTGACGACCTGGGGGAGGGTGGCTCTCTAGTGCCCTCTTGGGTTCTTCAGACCAAACTTAGGCCATCAAGCTTGTTCAGGAGGCCTTTTACTTGCTGGGCCGCTGTACTGGCTCCAGGATTGTTTTTTTTTTTTTTTTTTCCCCCCGAGACAGGGTTTCTCTGTGTAGCCCTGGCTGTCCTGGAACTCACTCTGTAGACTAGGCTGGCCTCGAACTCAGAAATCACCTGCCTCTGCCTCCCGAGTGCTGGGATTAAAGGCGTGCGCCACCACAGCCCTGGACACAGGATGTTTTTAGGGGAGATGAAACATTCCTTCCTTAAAAGGGAGGCCATAGACTTCCTGAAGTAAACAACTCAGGAAGGCTTCCGGAAGTTCCTGAAACAAATATACCAGGCTCCTCCCACCCCAAGCATACATAAGTGGTAAGGACTTCTTTTTTTTTTTTTTTTTAAAGATGTATTTATTTATTTATTATATGTAAGTACACTGTAGCTGTCTTCAGACACTCCAGAAGAGGGCGTCAGATCTCGTTACAGATGGTTGTGAGCCACCATGTGGTTGCTGGGATTTGAACTCCAAACCTTCGGAAGAGCAGTCGGGTGCTCTTACCCACTGAGCCATCTCACCAGCCCCTGGTAAGGACTTCTAAAAAGCACTCTCTCTGATTAGTTAAGCCACCTGGGAGAGACAGACTGGCTGAGCTATCTAAAAGCGGCTCAGACCAACTGAGCTGCGGAATAGAGACAATCTCCAATCTATCTGGCTGCCTGAAAGTTGTACAATATACTCTACATGTCTGTCTTTTAAGAGTTGTCATTCATTCTGTTCCTGTATGTAACTCCTCACCCACACTCCTAAAGTAAGGCGAATAAAATTCATTGGCTCATTATAATCTAAACAAACAAACAAACAAACAAACAAACAAACAAAAATCCCTCACTGGTTCACAAAGTTGGACTCTGTACTTGGCTCTGAAACCTTGTCTTGAAAAACCAAAAAAAAAAAAGAAAAAAAAGAAAAGAAAAGAAAAAGAAAAACAAGGGTGTTCTGTCAGCTGCCACTCCTGGTTAACATCTGCTTTCTTTGCAAGGCTTAGAGTATTGTCTAGACAGTGTGTAAGTTTGGGCCACGATCAAAGTCAGAGACACTCCCAGAAGCACTGCCAAGGTTGAGGTGGCTATTGGGTGGTGGCCATGTTGAGACATAAGCAGGTAGACACACAGTAAAGTTGGATAGGATGGCATTAGTCATTTTAGCAGAAACTTGTAGAAGGTAAAGCCCTTGTCCTGTCCCGTGGAGATATTAGTGTAGAATTTGACTGGCAGCTGGTATGCTAGCTCACAGCCCTATGGAACAGAAAGCTCAGAAGCCTGAGGGGTTGGCTGTGGGGTTTGTCCCAGGTTGGGGATATGCATACTGTTACTTAACAGTAAAGTAGGGCCAGGGGTTTCTAAGATGGTGGCAAGGTGAAGTGGGGGGGTAAGAGGAAGAAGGGAGGAAGTATTCCCCAGAAAGATCCCCCCCCCCCCCGCTTTCTTTCTATATTAAAGGCAGGTCTATTGGAAAGCTGTTCTCCCGTGTTCACTGGGCCCAAGGACCAAGGCTTGGGAAGTCACCATGTGGATAGAGGAGGTGGGAGAGGGAGGGAGAAAGAGAGAAGGGGACATGCATGCAGAGAGAAAAGAGGAGAAACCCTGTTTTATCAAGACAATGTTATTGTAACTCAGACTGTCCCCAAACTGTATACATGTCTAAGGCTAGCCTTGAAATCTAGATCTTCCTGACTCCAGCCCTCAAGTGCTGCGAATTCTGCAATTACAGGTATCTGCCATCAGGCATGTGGCTTTTCCAAAAATTTAAGGCAGAGGGCAGAAGGGATGTTTTTGAGTGGAGGCTACAGAAGCTCACATCCTTGTTTTAGAGAATTGTGATAGGAATTGGCTGTAAGCAGGTCCATAAGCCTTTCCCATGTTAGAATATGCCTGGATAGGGAGGAACATGTCTCCTGGGTGTAGGAATTAAAGGCTGCACTACCATGGCCAGCAGACAATGGTTTCCTTTTCTTTGCTTAGGGACAACCCTACATGCTCCAGCAGAACAGTAGAGAGACGTTGCAGGTCTTCACCAGGGCAGCCCCTTTTTGCCAACCAGGTTCAGAGGATGATGGATTCTAGGGCCCCCAGCTTACCTGCTGTTCTACTGCATGCCTGTCCAGTTGTGTCCTTCCAGGGTCACTTCTAAGCTCACAGTGAATGGTGTCCCTCTCCCTTGGACTTGTGCTTTCTGTTCTGTCTTCATCAATGGATGGTCATCAGCTCCATGTCCCATCTCCCTAGTTTTGTTCCTTTAGTGGAAATGAGACTTGACCCATGGAGTGCTGGCACCTTGTCCCTGCCGTGCCCACCTGCGGGTTTCATGTACCAGAGCAGGCGGTGGGCAGGGCTTCTGCTCCTTAGAGTCATCAGCTCACCTGGGCTTGAGGTGAGCTGTTCTGGGCCCAGCTTCTCAGTGTTGCAGTGATGCCACCATTTATATATGTGCTGATCTTCTTTTGACCCTCGTTCTTCCCGAGAACCCAGAGAGCCAGAACATGGGCAGTTTTCACTGAGAGAGATGTAGAATATAATACGAGAGTAGGCGGGAGGGATGGCCTCCACGGTACAGCGCTTGTCCTAAGTGGTTTGACAGCCTAAGTCATCTGCACTAATGAGGGTTATGGAAGCTGTGCAGCGGGAAGAATCTGCCTGCCAGGTTCCAGTGTCAGCTCATTCTGTGGGGATCCTTGGGGTGGTCCAAGCCATTTAGAAACTAGGGGCCCAGGGTTTATGTGGTCATTTTAGTATGGCCTCCCTTTCTCACTTTCCCACTCTTTCTTCCTCTCTTCCCATTCTTTCTTCCCTCCTCTCTCTTGTCTTGAGATAGGGTGGCTGAGGCTAAGCTAGCTCCAGGCTTACTATATGGCTGAGAATGTCTTGGACCCTCCTGACTCCATCTCCCAAGTGCTGGTATTGTGGTATTGGATTAGTCAGGCTTCTCCAGAGGAGCAGAACTGTGAGTGTGTGTGTGTGTGTGTGTCTGAGCGTCTGAACTGAGATTCTTGTACTTAGCGGTCAGACACTTTACCAGTTGGGCCATTTACCCAGCCTCCACACCCAGTTTTTGTTTTTTTGTTTTTTGGGGTTTTGCTTTTTGTTGTTGTTTGTTTTGTTTTAATATGGGTGTCGGCGACTGAATTGGGTCATCAAGCATTTTACTGGATGAGCTATTGCTCCAACTTGAAAAGCACGTTTTACCAGTAAATGTGACTAATTCTTTCAGGGTCCTGCTCAAATTTGGAGTGGAAATTCCACATACTTTAGCCCTGTTTGATGTGCTCTATGCTGAGAGAGTTGGTACAAGGAACAAAGATGTTTTTGCTAGAGGTGTCAGTCCTAAGCCTCACACCCAGCCCCAGCTCTGAGGACAGCAGGGAGAGAAGCAGGTGCCTCTCTTGCTTGGCTTGGGACCAGAGTCTGACTATTGGGCATGGTACAGTGTGGTTACAGTGCCCCCTGGTGGAGTCAGAGTTGCTCTACAGGCCAGCATCAATCCAAACTGCCTGGATGTTCTTTCTCGGTGAATCACATGGTTGATCTGTGAGATTACGGAATCAAGTCGGTTTACCCACCTTGTAAGAGGTATTCCAATAGTCCAAACTGTAAGGAGACATGACTTATTTTCTTTGTGTATATATTGGCTTTTTTTTTTTGTTTTTTCGAGACAGGGTTTCTCTGTATAGCCCGGGCTGTCCTGGAACTCACTTTGTAGATCAGGCTGGCCTCGAACTCAGAAATCCACCTGCCTCTGCCTCCCGAGTGTTGGGATTAAAGGCATGCGCCACCACGCCCGGCTATATTGGCTTTTTGAGGCAGGGTCTTATAATATTGTAGCTGTGTTAGGCCTGCAACTTACTGTGTTGGCCAAGTTGGCCCAGATTCCCAGGGATCTGCCTGCCTGTTTCCTGATGCTGGGATTAACGGCAAACGCCACCACATCTGATAAGATTAGTTTTTCATTTTTATTTTATATATAATGGGTGTTTCCCCTGCACGTCTATCAGTTGTGTGACACGATTCCTGAGGAGATGTGAGCAGATGTCTCTCAGTCTAGATATGGAACCAACAACAGATCAAGAAGTCCAGCTTGGGGAGCCAAAGCTTTATTGAGGTTATTTATAGGAATAGGGTCAGGGGTTACTTATAAAAGTAGAAATGACCCAAAAAAGCAAGGCCCGCTCAAGCATGGCTGAAAACTCACAAAAGCTGGAGCCTTGGAGCGCACTGCACAGCCTGCAGGGAAGCTCATCACGCTGGAGGGCGCACGTTCCCGTCAGCTCAGCTGCTCTTCGTTTATTCTAAGCAGTTCTGCAGGTTCCTACTGTCAGGGAGCTTCTCCCTGGCTGCTGGAGCTGAGCCTCTTCCAAGTGGATGAGCTGGTCTGAGAGTGTTTCTCAGTGGTCCTTACTGCATATATATATATATATTTATATATATATATACACACACATATATATTTATATGTTCCATTGTGTATCTGTAGCCCATTGCCTATTCGTCTATTCATCAGTGCACATTGGGTTGCTTCTGTCTCTCTCTCTCTTTCTCTGTCTCTCTCCCTCTCTCTCATTTTTGTTTTGTTTTTTTTTTTTTTTCCAGACAGGGTTTCTCTGTATAGCCCTGGCTGTCCTGGAACTCACTCTGTAGACCAGGCTGGCCTCGAACTCAGAAATCCACCTGCCTCTGCCTCCCAAGTGCTGGGATTAAAGGTGTGAGCCACCAGTGTCCTGCTGCTTCTGTCTCTTAAGATTGTGAAAATGCTGCAACTATCTCTTTGAGATCTTACTTTCAATTAGCATATATGCTCAGAAGTGAGGTTTCTGGACCTTTCCCCTGCCCCCTGGTACTGAGTGTTGAATCTAAGGTCTCACACACGTAGGCAGGATACCTCTCCACCTTTTTATTTTTAGATTTATTTATTTATTTATTTTATGTGAGTACAATGTCGCTGTCTTCAGACACACCAGAAGAGGGCATCAGATTTCATTACAGATGGTTGTGAGCCACCATGTGGTTGCTGGGAATTGAACTCAGGATCTCTGGAAGAGCAGTCAGTGCTCTTAACCACTGAGCCATCTCTCTAGCCCCCTATCCAGCTTTTTAAAAGAAAAATTGGCCTAGTGTGATGGCTCAGTGGGTAGAGGTACTTTCTGCTAAGTTGGACAACCTGAGTTCCATCTGAGTCTCACGTGGTAGAAGAATTGAATGGGCTCTCAAGTTTTTGATAACCACATGTGCACCACACACACACACACACACACACACACACACACATATTGGTATATATATAACAAATCACATGTGCACCAACTTTATGTGTAACAAGTAGATGTGATGAAACAGTTTTTAAAAAAAGGTGGAGAGCAATTGAGGAAGGCATTTCACATCAATATCTGGCCTTCACACACAACTTCATGGACATGTGCTTCTGCACACACATGTGCATTCACTCATACAGCATATATGCACACTGAATGCTTTCCCATTTCCACTGTCCTTTTGCCTATTGGACATTTCCCACCCCTTGGGACACCACAGAATTACTCAAACTTGACTGTGGTTGTTTGTCCAGGACCGAATATTAGACTTAGATGATTTGAATGTTATAAAGAAAGAATAGACACAGAAGTACATAGAACAGAACTGGATAGTGGGGGTGCACGCCTTTAATCCCAGCACTTGAGGCAGAGGCAGGCAGATCTCTGAGTGAAAGGCCAGCCTGGTCTACAGAGTGAGTTCCAGGACAGCCAGGATAACACAGGGAAACTCTGTCTTGAAAAACCAAACAAGGGCTGGTGAGATGGCTCAGCAGGTAAGAGCACCCGACTGCTCTTCCAAAGGTCCAGAGTTCAAATCCCAGCAACCACATGGTGGCTCACAACCATCCGTAACGAGATCTGACTCCCTCTTCTGGAGTGTCTGAAGACAGCTACAGTGTACTTACATATAATAAATAATAAAAAAAAAAAGAAAAAAAAAAAAGAAAAACCAAACAAACAAGGAGGGAAGGGAAGAAAGACATGACAGACAGACAGCTATGGAACATGTTCACGTACATGTTGATTATATTGAGAGAAGCCCACGGAGGCCATCAGGTCCTTTCTTTGGTCATCCCCACAGCACTCCTCTCCATGCAATGGTACCTACCAGGCTCAGGTTGTGGTCTGTTTAAGCTCATGAGAAGAGAGCGTGGGGATGACTGTCTTGTATGATAGTTCTTTACTTTCTTCTTTTGGATGCCAGAGTCCATGGCCATGAGCTTCAGATTTGTTTTGACATCTGCTTAAATACTCACTGGACATAGCAGAACAGTGTCAGATCCAACCAAGAATTACCGATCAGTAGACATTACATTTCCCTCCACTTATAATGCTGAGTTTGAAGAAATCTCTTCTCTCTCTCTGTCCCGAGTCTGCTGGAATATCTTACCCAGGTGTGGGGCTCACCGCTTTGTTTACAGACAGGGAGCTGAGTAGAGTTTTCTTTCCTGTGCTTGTCTCAGATCTTCCTCTTTGGGCTTTTACTCTGTAGCTCTGATTTTGCCCGTCTGTTCCCTGGAGCCCTTCACGGCCTGCCCTTTGTCTGGCGATCGCAGTGGGAGGCTCTCTGAAGTGCTGGAGCTTGAACTGAGTCTAGTCTTAGGGACACTGTCTCAGTGCGTCTGGATCCTGGATCTTTCTCTTTTCAGCACTCTGAATGGCTTATCCTCTGATAGCTCCAAATTCCTCCAGGGTCCTGGAGAAAACAGCAGATGCACCGTAGCTCACCCAGGGCTTAGGGCGTCCCCAAAGCCATGACTTGTCAGTAGTGTGGTTACCGGCTAAACAGTGGTCATCGGGAACGTAATGAAGTCCTTCCATCTGTGCGCAAGACTGACAAGTGTCTTCCGATCGATTCCTCTGCAGGAGCTGATTGACCTTAAGATGCTCCAGTGCAAGCGAGTTGTAAACGGTGAGTGCAGCATGGGCCTTGGGATTCTGTGGGTGCCCAGCTGGCTCAAGCAGGTCTGTCACTGCCCCTGCCCAGGATCCTTCCCTGTAATTGCACAGATCACGTGCTCCTTTAGTCGCTTCTCTTCAGAGGCAGTGACAAGAGCCACGTCCTTCCGAGAGTCAGAGGTGCAGTTCATTGGTAGAGTGCTTGCCTAACGTATTTGAAAGTTTTGGTCCTCAGCATCAAATAAATAAATAAATAGACTAATAATGAATTAGTTGTAAAGCAGGCTACAGATGCCTTTCTCTGATAGCGATGAAAGCAAAGAAATGTCTGTAGTCATAGTGTAGGCAGGACTTTAGGGGCCCAGGAGTAAGGAGAGCTTTAGTACTGGACACACCTCAGACACGTAGTAGTTTCTTAATAGTGAAATGAGAGTCATAAGCCTAGTTTTACCTAATTCAGAGTTAGATTGTGGCTCAGCAGAGGTAAAGCAGCAGTCAACACTTCACACACCTCAAGCTCTCACTGTGTTCAGCCACCAGGTCATCCCTTTTAGACTGTGGGGTGGGCGTGGCTGTGGCGCATTGAGATTCTCGGCTGCTTTACTGATGAGCCGGATTATGCTTTGATAAGCATTGTAATCACTAAGGGTCTAGAGGTTTTGCTTGTTTTCTTAGGCTGTCGGGGATCCTGCTGTGTAGTGGAGGATGCTTTTGTACTCCTGATACTCCTGGCTCCACCTTTTAAGTGCTAGGATTACAGTTGTTTAGTATGCTTATTTTAAATTTATATTTTATTTTGTGTTATGAAAATTCAGAGTTAGGCATGATGGTGCACACCTTTAATCCCAGCACTTGGGAACAAACTAGGGCTGCAAAGATGGCTCAGTGGTTAAGAGCATTGACTGCTCTTCTACAGGACCTGAGTTCAATTCCCAGCACCCACATGTTATTGTCTGTAACCCCAAGATCTGACACCTTTGCACAGACATACATTCAGCAAAATACTAATGCACATAAAATAAAAATAAATTATAAAAAATAAAACAAAAGCCGGGCGCCTGGTGGCACACGCCTTTAATACCAGCACTCAGGAAGCAGAGGCAGGCGGATTTCTGAGTTCGAGGACAGCATAGTCTATAAAGTGAGTTCCAGGATAGCCAGGGCTACACAGAGAAACCCTGTCTCGAAAAACCAAAATAAATAAATAAATAAAAATAAAAAATAAAATAAAATAAAACAAGTAATACATTTCAGTATTACTTGGCCAGAGGTAGTAATGTATGCCTGTAACTTCATCATTTTGTCAGGGGATTAGGAATCCATGGTCTGATTTTGAGACTTTGTCCAAAATAAATTTTATTATTACAGATCTGTATAGATTAGAAAACAAAATGCTCTGGAGTCATACACCTGAAGTGGAAATCCCAAGGGAGAGAGTGTTTATATTCCTGCACACGATAAGCACGCACATATGTAAATGTGACCTGTCTATGTCTGTCTCATCCCAGGGCATTTCACCTCAAGACGGCTTTGCCACTTGCTTTTCTGCCAGGACATTCTTCTGTCAGGAACTATAGCTGATATCAGAATGGTGGCATCAGCTCCTTAGTGGGATTCTCCAGTGTCTTGCTGTTCCACCAATGCATTCTTTTTTTTTTTTTTTTTTTCAAAGATTTATTTATGTGAGTACACTGTAGCTATCTTCAGACACACCAGAAGAGGGCATTAGATCTTATTACAGATGGTTGTGAGCCACCATGTGGTTGCTGAGAATTGAACTGAGGACCTCTGGAAGAGCAGTCAGTGCTCTTACCTGCTGAGCCATCTCTCCAGCCCCCCCACCAATGCATTCTAAGCGTGCCAGTTTTGTATGATTCTTCTCACTGTGTTCAGCCACCAGGTCGTCCCTTTTAGACTGTTGTGGGTGATTCACCAGAGAAGACCTCCAGATAGGAATGTAAGCAATAGAAAGTCTTTATTAGCCAGACAGCAACTGCACTTGACGTTTGGGATCCCAGTGTAGCCCTGAGCTTTTCTCAGGTTGAGCTTTTCAGCAGAAAAAACACGTTCTGGGGCTGGTGAGATGGCTCAGTGGGTAAGAGCACCCGACTGCTCTTCAGAGTTCCAGAGTTCAAAATCCCAGCAACCACATGGTGGCTCACAACCATCCGTAACGAGATCTGGCGCCCTCTTCTGGAGTGTCTGAAGACAGCTTCAGTGTACTTACATATAATAAATAAATCTTTAAAAAAAAAAAAAAAAAAAAAAAAAAAAAAAAAAAAAACACGTTCTGGGTTGACTTGCTTCTGTTAACAAAAACAGGTAGCAGAAGTAGAACTACAGAGGCAAAAAGCAAGGCTTGCACATGTAGCTACTTTCCCGGAACTACAGACCTGGACTGATTAGACCTTCATTTTGGCAGGTGTACTGTCTAAGTGCTGACTTTGGCTGCCTGAATGGTACTTTGATGATGGAGTCAGTGGGCTAATGTTAACCGTTGTCTGCTCAGTCTGGGGTGCTAATACTAGCTTTAATTTGTGGGAGTGCTTTAAAGATCTCTTGTAGTCTTAAGATGGTATTTGCCATCTGTTACACTGGATCTTTCTCATGTAGTAATCTATATTATGTATAAAGAGTAAATGAGAAATTTACAAAAGAAGATTAAGAGGGACACAAGAACCTGTGTTTTTATCAAAACAACCACAGCAAATTAGGAATAAGAGCCAGGAATGGTGGTGCACACCATAATCCCGAGTAGAAGCAGGACTATCTTTGTGAATTTGAGTCCACTTGATCTACATAGCCAGCTCTAGGACATCCAAGACTACATAGAGAACACACGCACACACACACACACACACACACACACACACACACACACACAGAGTTGATGAGATATGATCAACTTATTTGTAGTTATGTTCTATAAAGTTGCTACTGAGAACACTAATTATACAGTTGTGGAACCATCAGCTCCAAGGAGAAACGAAATGAGACTTAGTACCAGGCTTAGGGTTGCACTCCTGTAGTCTCAGCATTGGGAGGTGAAAGGAAGAAGACCAGGAGTTCAAGGCAAGTTTAAAGCCAACATGGGCTATTAACATGGGTATCGCATGCACACGGTACACAGCATGTATACAGACAAAACACCACCTGTACATATAAAAAATATTTTAAAAAATCAAATCACACAGAATTAGATTTCTTTAGGCCTCTGGTCACATTTTCATCAGTTGATCAGCATATAACTTGTTTTATGTGTGTTACTATTCAAAGTCATGATATTTAATATATACCACAGCATATATATGTACACATATACATCATAGCCAATAGTAGTATATATAATTTCATGCCTGAAAACAGATGAACTAGAGCTAGGGATGCAGTTCAGTGGTAGAATATTCGCCTAGCATGTGGGAGGTCATTGGGAGAAAAGAAACCTGCGAGGTATGATCTACACCTTTAATTCCACCATTGGAAGGCAGAGGCAGAAAGGTCCAGACTTCGAGACTTGAGCTACATAATTTCTAGTACATGTGTTTTGGCCATTAAGCTCATCTCAGCTTTTTTGTTGTTGTTGTTAATTAGAAATAGTATTTGAGGGATAGACAAATGGATCACTGGTTATGAATACTGGCTGCTCTTGCAGGGGACCAGGTTCAGTTTTCAGTATCCTCATGGTAGCTCACAAACCATCTCTAGCTCCAGTCCCAGGGGATACAATGTTCTCTCTGGCCTTTGCGAGCAGCAGGCACACAAGTGGTGCACAGATAAACATGCAGGCAAGACATCCAGAACCATAAAATACAATGATTTTTTTTTTTTTAATGACAAAGAAAGAAACACTGTTAGAAATACTACACATAGCCGGGCGTGGTGGCGCACGCCTTTAATCCCAGCACTCGGGAGGCAGAGGCAGGCGGATTTCTGAGTTCGAGGCCAGCCTGGTCTACAAAGTGAGTGCCAGGACAGCCAGGGCTACACAGAGAAACCCTGTCTCAAAAAACCAAAAAAAAAAAAAAAAAACCAAAAAAAAAAAAAAAAAAGAAATACTACACAGCACCTTATCACTATGCCTGAAACCATTCATTCATTCGTTCATTCATTCATTCATTCATCTTTAATCAGGGTTTCTCAGTGTATTCCTGGCTGTCCTGCAACTCACTGTGTAGACCAGCTGTCCTCAAACTCAGAGATCCATCTGCCTCTGCCTCCCAAGTGCTGGGATTAAAGGCATGTGCCACCATCCAATGCTTAGGGTCTAATTAAACAATGAGAGTACCAACATAAAACAAACCAAAGCTGTCAAGAAATGCACTAAATATGACCTTTTTTTTTTTTGAGGTCTCATGTAACCTAGTCTGGCATTGACCTCATTGTGTAGGTGAAGAGTAAACTCCTTCCTCAGCCTTCCAAGGGTGGGCTTACCAGTGTGCACCATCATGCCTAGCTCTGACAGATATGACACTAGGGAAACAAATGAGAGTATCCCCTTGTTTGATCTGAGCTAGGAAAGTGACTCAACTTGTGTGTGTGTGCCATGTCTCATCCATTTATAAATAACTAGAAATATTGAAAGTATCGATTTGCGGGTTGTAAATGAATTTCAGTAGATAAGTGAATTTGCCACTATTCGGGTAATCAGGAAGGTTGGGTGACGCCGTGCAGTCAGACTCCACTCATGCTGCCTGGGCACTACATAGCTAAGACACCATAGCTTTGCTGACACCTTAGAGCACCGCTTTCTGGAGCAGTTTGGGCTCAAGTTTCATATATGTTCCTTTCTCCCAGCTATAATGCCAATAGCATTCTAAATGCAGAGCACTAACTATAAACATGTCATCTACCATGATTGTAAAGTGAACCACATCACTTTGAAAACAGACCATCACTAGCAACTCAGACGCTTCCCGGGTAGAATATATATCTAGGATGCACTCTCTTCCCTCTCCAGGTTGTAGTCTTGTTGTGGCCTCCAGGGCTCAGGCTGGCTGGAACTTGCATCTTAATGGTGTGGCCCATGTGCTTGTGTTTTTGTGCAGAGGTGCTCAGCACAGTGGACTTTGTTGCTCCGGATGACCGAGTAGTCTTCCGTACGTGTGAAAGAGAACAGAGCAGGGTGGTCTTCCAGATGGTAAGAGACACCTCCCACTCCAGTGTTCCGCATCCTCTCTGTTCCCTGGAAGTTCCTAATTCATACTATGTCTGCCAGTCTTAAATGCCTGTACGTACCCTGCTGTACAATGGTGGCGTCCTATGATTGGCTTGAATGTTTTCCAGAGATCGGTTCTTGATTAGGTACCATGTTGGGGACTGTGGAAATTAAGTTGTTGCAGTCAGTTTGATGCCTGCCGTCTCAAACTTATTTAATTACAAATTACCTGTTTGGCATGATTTCTGTATTTTTTTAATCATTAGAATTGATTATTCTGAGCCGGGCGTGGTGGTGCACGCCTTTAATCCCAGCACTCGGGAGGCAGAGGCAGATGGATTTCTGAGTTTGAGGCCAGCCTGGTCTACAAAGTGAGTTCCAGGACAGCCAGGGCTATACAGAGAAACCCTGTCTCTAAAAACCAAAAAAAAAAAAAAAAAAAAAAAAAAAAGATTTATTTATTCTATGTAAGTACACTGTAGCTGTCTTCAGACACTCCAGAAGATGGCATCAGATTTTGTTACGGATGGTTGTGAGCCACCATGTGGTTGCTGGGATTTGAACTCTGGACCTTTGGAAGAGCAGTCAACGCTCATAACCACTGAGCCATCTCACCAGTCCCTTTAAGTAAAATTTTATTACATTACCTGTGTGTGTGTGCGTGTGTGTGTGTGTGTGTATGCTTGGGCTATAGTGCGTATGTAGAGGTAAGGGGATAACTTGCAAGAATCAGTTCTGTCTTCTAGGTCCCAGTGATTGATCTCAAGTTGACATTCTTGGCGGAAAGAGCCTTTTCCCACTGAGCAGTCTTGCTGGCCACCACCTGGTTTTTAATGTGGGCGTCAGTGCTCTGAACTCTGACCTCGTGCTTGCATAGCAAGTACTTTATTTACTGAGCCACCTCTCCAGCCCCTGCATTGTTTTTTAATGTTTGAAAGTTACTGTGATGTTAATGAGATTGTCTAGGCCTTCCAAGCCCATCTTTTTCTTTGGTTGCTGAGTAAGTCTAGAGTACTGGTCTCTTAAAAACAAACAAACAAAAAACAAACAAACACTGCTGAGTTACTGTTCCATCCCTAAGTGGGCCTGAGTCTTATACTTGCTGGCATGTGTATATGCATGCATGCATGTATGTGTGTGTGTGTGTGTGTGTGTATGTGTAAGATACCAATAGGTGTGTTTGTCTACATGTGTGCACTTGTGTCAAGACAGGTTGATGTAGCTTCTTGTGTTCCCAGGGGACTTCAGACGCAGAGCGAGCCCTTGCTGTGGCCAGGCTTGTGTAAGTTCTTCCCTCCTTGGGAATGCCTTGTCTCTTCTGTAAGCTGTGAGACCTTCATGTCAGTAGCAACCCATCCTTTGCTTCTTAGCCCCTTACTTTCTTTTTCAGGAGAAGGGTATTGGGTTTCTTTCTCTGTGGTGTCTGAAGGCTGGTCTGGGACTCCTGTATACCTGCTCTGGTTGTACCCCAGAGTTCCTCTATGTGGTTGTACCCCAGAGGTCCTCTATGTGGTTGTATCCCAGAGTTCCTCTATGTGGTTGTATCCCAGAGGTCCTCTATGTGGTTGTACCCCAGAGGTCCTCTATGTGGAGCCCTCCTTTTAATGTTTATTCATGGGTTTCCCTTTCCAGGGATTCTTCTGGGAGTCCTGCAGCTTTAATTTCATGGAATGAGATAAGATACATTCCTTCCAGAGTCAGTCAGTGGTCAGGAGGATCCATGGTTAAGGTGGTGGCCTTTGGAGTTAAAGCAGAGCTCAGTTGGAATTTAGGCTTTGCTATTTGGTAACTGTGTGAACTTAGGTAGCTATCTTAGTTAGGGTTTCCATTGCTGTGAAGAGACACTATGACCAACGAAGACTCTTACAGAGGCATACATTTAATTGGGGCTGACTTACAGTTTCAGAGGTTCAATCTGGTATCATCATGGAGGGCATGGTAGCATCCAGGCAGACACGGTGATCTAGAAGGAAATGAGTGTTCTCCATGGCGATCCAAAGGCAGCTAGAAGGAGACTGACTCTTCTGCACTGTGTGGAGCTTAAGCATAGGACTTCAGGGCCTAACCCCACAGTGACTCACTTCCCCCAACAAGTCTACACCTACTCCAACAAGGCCATACCTCCTAATAGTGTCCCTTCCCATGGACCAAGCACATTCAAAACACCACAGTAACTTACCTAGTGTCATTGAGGACTTGGTTCTCTTCCTTATAAAATGATGTCTATCAATCTCTGGCATTATAGGGAGCAGCAAATGAAATAAAGCATGTCATGTCTTTGCAACATGGGGCACATCATGAGTGCTTCGTATTAGCTTTTGTGATTGATGACAGTGAGAGTAAGAAAGAACTCAGACCTTAACTGCTGCAAACCACATACCGCTTTAATCCAGTGGATGAGGTGAAGATCTTTTCTGGATCACAGAATGCTTGGGAGGAAACCAGTTGTGCAGCTCAGCAAATGAAGCCAGTCTAATACAACTACCAGCTCCCCCTTCTCCTCCTCCTCCTCCCCATCCTCCTCCCCCTCCCCTCCTCCTCCCTCTCCTCCTTTCCCTCCCCCTCCCCCTCCTCCTTCTATCCCTCCTCCTCCTTCTCCTCCTCTCCCTCCCCTACTTCTTTTTCTATTTTTTGTAACCCAGGCTGGCCTCCAACCTGTGATCTTCTTGCCTCCACTTTCTGAGTTCTGGAATTACATATGTCCCACCACACCTGGCTCAGTTTAGTAACTTTTGCAGAAGATATGCTCTGCAATGGGCCCTGTGCTCACACCACCTTTCTACGTTGACAAATGGTTCCCATTACCCCAGTCAAAACGATGGCCCTAGGATGGAGTTCAGGGTCACTCAGTATTTGAACTACCTGACCTGACACTCAGCATGGTAAAGTCCTGGGCATCCAGCTCCTCATAGATGTGTATTCGTTATGTCTACTCACGGGAGGCAGTTGCATTTGGGGGAAGGGCTCTGTTTCTGATTGTCACCTTTTGTCATTGAGAGTTAGTGTGCTTCACAGGCCCAGGAGGCTGAGGAGATTCAGGAGCCCAGACCCCTTACCTTCATGGACTTTCTTCCCTCAGGTAGAGTGTTTACCTTCTTCTCTCTTCCATGCTTTTCCAGAGAAAATGATGTAGCTGGTATTGATGTCAACATGGGCTGTCCAAAAGAGTATTCCACTAAGGTAAAATCGTTTGTTTATATTCCTTAGAATTATTCTGTTCAGATTAAATGAGGCTAGCTATTATAGTTCCTGGCTCCGGGCTAGACCTTGTGCTGGATTAGGACAATGCTCAAAGGGATGTTTTTAGGCTAGATATGATGGCCCACACTTGAAATCTGAACTTGCAAAGGCTGAGGCAGGAGGATGAGGAATTGGAGGCTAGCCTGAGCTCCAGGATGACCTTGAACTTCTGATCCACTGGGCTTTATTTCCCAAGTGCTGGGATTACAGATGTTGACCCCACATTTAGTTCTGTGAGATGCTAGGGACTGAGCCCAGGACGCCGTGTGCATTGGGTAGGCTGAGCTATAATGCAGCCCACTTACTTTATTCCTAATGAGTTCAGACGTTTGCAGTCCTGTGGGTCAGCAAACTGGCTCATGGGTAAGAGTGGTTGCCACACATGCCTAATGATGTGAATTCAGTCTCTGAATCCCATTGTGGAAGGACACAGTCAACTCCTGAAAGTTGTCCTCTGACCTCCGCACGTGCTCTGGGGGATGTGTGTGCCCTCTCCCCACACAGAATGCATAGCCATAGTAGCAGTAAATAAAATTGAATTTTTAATGATCCTCCCTCTCGGGCTAAAGAAATGACTCAACAGTTAAGAGTGCTTGCTGTTCTCTTAGAGGACCTGGCTTCAGTTCCCAGAACCCAAGTCAAGCTCTAAGAGACCTGAACCCTCTGGGCTCTGAGGGCATGCCCATACATGTGGCATACATACACAAACACATACATATTTGAGAAAAAAAAAATCCCCTTTCTATTACAACTGTAATGTCAGCACTCATCCAGGGTTATATAACATCCTGTATCAACAAAATCAACACAGAGTCATTCATAATATTGTCTAATATTTCAGAAATATAGATAGTTATGAAAATTATTGGTAAATAAGTCTATCTTCAGGAGACAGCCATTGGCGGGAGTGATGGCTCGGCAGGTAAGGGTACGTGTCACCAAGCCTGATTACTTGAGTTTAAGCCCCAGAACCCACATGCAGAAGGAGAGAACTGACTCCCGCAAGTTGTCCTCTAATCTGCAAACATGTACACACACACACACACACACACACACACACAAAATGTTAAAAAGTTTTAAACTGCTGGGCGTGGTGGGCACACGCCTTTAATCCCAGCACTCCGGAGGCAGAGGCAGGTGGATCTCTGAGTTCGAGGCCAGCCTGGTCTACAGAGTGAGTTCCAGGACAGCCAGGGCTACACAGAGAAACCCTGTGTTGGAAAAAAAGGGGAAAAAAAGTTGTAAAACAGAATCATTGCTGTCATTGAGCTTTAAGTTGGTCTGTGACTTGGTGGACTGTCCTTTGTTGGATTTTTTTTTTATTTTTTGACATAGGATATATCTGTGAAGTGCAAGCTAGCTGTGAACTACCACTGTGCAGTGGAGGCTAGACTCAAACTCCTGACCCTCCTGACTTAGCCTCTTGAGTATGTGTGCCACTCCACTCAGGTGGATGCTTGTTTTAAGGACACAGTGATGGTGGGGTCAGTTTGCTTTGACGCTGAGATCTATTTATTTATTTATTTATTATTTTTATTTATTTGGGGGGGGGGTCGAGACAGGGTTTCTCTGTGTAGCCCTGGCTGTCCTGGAACTCACTCTGTAGACCAGGCTGGCCTCGAACTCAGAAATCCACCTGCCTCTGCCTCCCAAGTGCTGCGATTTAAAGGCGTGTGCCACCACGGCGACTCCGAGATTTTTATGAGGATATGAAGTTCTAAAAAAATAACACCTGTAGTGCCCATTTCTAGGTGAATGTGTGGTTTTCCTGAAATGGTCAGAGTGGTAGTTGTTAGGACCCCTCACATGCTGATTCCTGATGCGTGTGTGGTGTGCACAGACAATTGCTTCATAATCCTTCCTACATGGTTAGGGAAATGCCAGCTCCTGGGAGCCTTAGCTCTCTTGTTGCTATACTGTTGCCATACTGTGGTTGGGCCAGCCTCTTCTTCGATGGTCAGACCTTCTGTGTGCTTCTCCTTAGGGAGGAATGGGAGCCGCTCTGCTGTCAGACCCTGACAAGATTGAGAAGGTGAGTGGCTGTAGGGTCCTCCGATGTGCTGTGAGTGGCTGTAGGGTCCTCCGATGTGCTGTGAGTGGCTGTAGGGTCCTCCGATGTGCTGTGAGTGGCTGTAGGGTCCTCCGATGTGCTGTGAGTGACTGTAGGGTCCTCCGATGTGCTGTGACTTAGAGCTCTCTAAAATGTCTCTCCCCCTCAGTCCAGATTTACTGAAGTCTGCCTAGATTCTCTATTTGGGGCCCAGAGAAAATGTCTTTAAATTTATTTATTCTTATGTGTTATGGGTGGTTTGCCTGCCTACGTGTCTGCACCATGTATACACAATGGCTGAAGAGATCATTGGATACCTGGGAGATGGAATTACAGGCGGATGTGAGCTACCTGCTGTGGGTGCTGGGAACCGAACCCCAGCCCTCTGCGTATATCATGTTCTTACATATCAGAATCTCTCCAGCCCTGACCTGGAAATTAAAAAAAATTTTTTTGATATGCAGCGAGATTTAGGAACTCTTCAGTCAGCCTTCAGGGCTCTAGAGTTCTGTAACAGTCTATACATGGGGTCATGTCACCTAAGAGTCACAGGGCCTGAGAACTCCTGAATATTGCTACTTTCCCTTCCGGAATGATCTGAGAGCAGAGAGCAAATGACTCTGGGTCAGGGCAAGTTCAGAAGTCTGTGTGTAGATGGGTAGCCCTTTCCTAGGGGGCTGGACGAGAGTGGCAGGGTATCCCTGCATATGGATTGTGTGGGTAGCATATACCACAGGTCACTTCCCATCCTTTGCTCCCCAACCTTTCTTTTTGAGATGGGGTCTTGCTATATAATTCTGGCTAGCCTGGCACTTGCTATGTAGTCTAGATTGGCCTTAGACAATGAACAATCCTCCTGCCTCAGCCTCTTTGAGTGCTGAGATTCTAGTTTTGTGCCATATGCCCTTTGAGAGGAGCCCAGGCCAGGATTACTTGAGGCCAGCTGAAGTTAGTCTCCCCTTGTTTCCTCCTTTGGAGAGTATACAAATGGGCTTAAATGAGGACCAGGAGAGAGGCTGGCATTTGATACCTAGTACTGAGGGCTGCCTGGGCACGTGTAGATAACAACTGGCCATAGCACGGGTTCTCTCTTCTTTTTACCAGCTCTCCCCTTCTTGCTCTGCTGACTCTTATGTCCTCCTTCAGATCCTCCATCCCACTTCCCTGCCTGAGCTTTGAACCTCCGTGCTTCTTACAGACTCGAGAGACTTTGCAGTCAGACCCAACCAGTGAGAGCTGCCATGGTGTATGCTGGCTGTCGCAGCTCAATCCTATATACTCATCATGCCAAGGGATCTCTGGGATATAGGGGGATCTCTATATGCTAGGTGTCTTCTTTTCTCTTGCATAACCTCAGATAATGTCCCTCTAATCTATTATCATATAATGTGTCCTTGATATTTATAGAATAGTTTCTTTTTCAATGCACATTACAGTGTGTGTTTCATTCATTTGTTCTCAGAATCCCTTGAAATAGACATAGCAGGCATTTGCTCTCTCTCTCTCTCTCTCTCTCTCTCTCTCTCTCTCTCTCTCAGAGTGTCTACTTGTGTTGCTTATGCTACTCTCAGACTCCTGAGCCCAAATACTCCTCCCACATTAGCACTATAGCACTATGTTTTACTTCTGTTGCTGTGATAAACTACTGTGACCAAGGCAACTTACAAATGGAGAAGTTTAATGGGCTTATAGTTCCAGAGGGATAAGAGTCCACCACAGCAGGAGGCATGGCGGCAACCAGGCAGGGGCAGGAAGCAGAGGGATCACATCTTTGACTACAAACCTGCATCAGAGAAAGTAAACTGGAAGTGTTGTAAGGCTTTTAACTTTCAAAACCTGTCTCCAGGGATATACTTTTTACAGCAGGACTGTTTCTCCCCATAACTCCTTCAAACAGCACCACCAACTGGGGAACAAGTATCCAAACACCCAAACAAGTTTAGGGGACATTTCTTATTTTAAAATACCTCATCCCACCAGACCACTGTTACCTTTTTGATTGGAAAAAAAAAAAATTACTAAGCTAAAAAACCAAACTAAGCCGGGCGTGGTGGCGCACGCCTTTAATCCCAGCACTCGGGAGGCAGAGGCAGGCGGATTTCTGAGTTCAAGGCCAGCCTGGTCTACAAAGTGAGTTCCAGGACAGCCAGGGCTAAACAGAGAAACCCTGTCTCGAAAAAAAACAAAACAAAAAAAAAAAAAACCAAAAAAAAAAAAAACAAAAAACCCAAACTAGGGGCTGGGAAGATGGCTCGGTGGTTAAGAGCACTGGTTGCTCTTTCAGAGGTTCTGAGTTCAATTCCCAGCAATTACATGGTGGTTCACAACTATCTGTAATGTGATCTGATGCCCTTTTCCAGCATGCAGGAAGCATGCAGGTGTATATGCAGACAGAGCTCTCATATAAATAAATAAATGTAAGTATGTTCGAAAAAAAAAAACCTAAATAGACAGGTTAAAAACAAGAACCTAAAAATGATTTTAACAGACGAAAGTAGAATAGTTTTTTGAAACTGAATTGGATGATGTGGTACATGTACATTTGAAATCCCAGCAGTTGGGAGGAGGAGGCAGGAGTGTTAGGGATTCAATGTCAGGTTGGACTAAGACCTTGTCTCAAAAGACCAAAGCCAAACAAAGCACAGAGAGAAAAGAGGAAATTGTTTAAGACCCTTTTCCAAATGTGTGGCAGACAAAGCCAACTTCAGAAGCTATAGCTTTGTGACTCCTAACTGCAGCCTTAGTGTCTCTGTGATACCTCAGGCTACAGGAGGCTCTGGTAGTTCTTGAGATCCTAGCCACAGTTCAGTAACTGCCTAGGCTTTAGAACCTGCAGTCAGAGGCCCTGTGCCGAATGGAGGGAACAACTGGATCTCAGAATGGTTTCCACACTTGACTAAGTGATGTCTCACAGGAGGCTCCAGTTCACGTGTACACACAGGCGGTTTCCCTCTCTTCCACCACCTGACTAAGAAGGCCAGTGATGTTGCCCCTGCCCCACGTAGTGAGCACATTTGGTAAGAGGCAGCAGGGATGCACTCCGTCTCAGAAGCTTGCTTCATTCTGCTGCGGTCACGTGTGCCAGCTTGGCCTAGTGAGTGCTCTTTACTTCATGAAAGAAAGGCTTCAGGCTTACACCAAGTTAGATGTGACTTAGGCATATCGGGCAGGGTTCATTTCACGTCCACACTGTACTGGCAAGCTGGGAACTGACTGAGAGCTTTGTGGGTACTCTGAAAGTTTTCTCAAGATAAAGTTGCTCACGTGGGATCAGGAAAAAACTATAGAAATGCATAGTGATAATGGCTGAACTATACTGTGAAGGTAACTGGATTACTCACACTTAAAAGTGTTTCACACGACTTTAATCCCAAATGTAGGGAGTAGGGCAGAAGCAGGTGGATTCCTGAGTTTGAGGCCGGCCTGGTCTACAGAGCAAGTTCCAGGACAGCCAGCGCTACACAGAGAAACCCTGTCTTGAAAAAAACTGGCTGGGCGTGGTGGCGCATGCCTTTAATCCCAGCACTTGGGAGGCAGAGGCAGGTGGATTTCTGAGTTAGAGGCCAGCCTGGTCTACAAAGTGAGTTCCAGGATAGCCAGGGCTACACAGAGAAACCCTGTCTCGAAAAAAAAAAAAAAAAAAAAAAGAAAAAAACTGAAGAAAAAAAAAAGGTAGCAGATACTTAAAATGTTAATCAGTACTGAAGAGGCTGAAGCAGGAGGGTTTGAGTTTGAGGCATCCTGCACTGTGTAACAGAGTCCAGGACAGTCTGGGGTACGCAGTGAAACCCATCTCTAGAACCAAGAGGTTAAGGGTGGGACAGAGCTAATAATGGCAAATTTCCTTCCTTCCTTCCTTCCTTCCTTCCTTCCTTCCTTCCTTCCTTCTTCCCTTCCTTCTTTCCTTTTTTTTTTTTTTTTGAGAGAGAGAGAGCGAGGATCTTATGTATTTGAGGCCAGCCAGTAGATCTGGTGAGACCAGCCTGCTCGTGGTTGGATATTCTGTCCCCACTGCTAAGACAGCCTCAGGTTGCCTGCTCTTGCCTCTTGTGGTCCCAGCACGTGAGCGGATCTTTCACTTCCCTAATCTCCTTCCTGGTTGTTACTGTGAATGTGAACAGGGATGCCTAGAAAGTACCTAGAGCTGCTTAGAATGAATCAAAAGGAAGCCATCTAAGGCCGAGAACTGTATCAGACCACTTGGTAGTTTGTCATTACATTCCAAAGGTTCAAAGTTAGCACTCGCCAGGGAACCTTCTAGATATGTTGCTGTGAACCAAAGTTATTAAACTAATGTGAAATTGATTGATTGATGATGTGTTTTGCGATAAGGTCTCACGTACTCTGGGCACCTTATGATTCGAGAATGACCTTGAACTTCTGTTCCTCCTGCCTCTTCCTCCCAAGTGCTGAGGCATGTGCCAGCATGCCTAGCTGGAGTGAGAGTTTTTCTGATGAATCCTCATGGGCCTGGCACTGTCCCCCTTCCTTAAAGTACAAATGTCCCTTTAAGGCTTGCCAGGATGACTCTGGGCAATCAGGTCTAGTCTGCTGTGTGAGGCAGCACCTGGAGAGTGTTCCTGCCCGCCTGGCCAGCAGGGAGGGTCTTGGTGGTGAACTGTTGGCTTTTCAACAGTTTCATATCCTTAGCTCTCAGATAAGGCCGGTTTTACTGTAGCCGGCTCTCCGCTGCCCTCATCTGTCTAGAATTCAGGTAAATGCAAGTCCTCCTGCCTGCCTGGTAGCTGTTGCCCAGGAGGCACCTCTGCAGGGTAGGAGTCCAGTGTTTGAGGTCACCTTCCCTACATTCGTGCCTGACCTGAGATTTTCGATGTAGGAAGAAGATAGCAATGCCATAGACATTCAGGCCGGGTTGTCTCTTTCTTGGTCTCTGAGTCTCACGTTGCCATGTCATGCTGCCTCCTTGACTACTTTCCTGTGTTAACGTCTTGATCTTTCTTTGCAACCTTTCCTAATTGTTATATAAGAAGCATTTAAAAACATGTTGAATGTGTCATATTTTCCTTTTCCAGTTTATATATTTGTATATATGACTTTTCAAAATAGGAGGATTCATGAGGACAGAGCCTAGGCTCCTAAAGGCCTTCCTTTCTCATTCTAGTTCTTGGGCTGGCACCCAGGGACTATTCCTTTTACTCAGAAAGGAAGCTGCCAGTTGCTGGGCAGTGGTGGCACATGCCTTTGACCCCAGAGAGAGATGAATCTTAGAATTCAAGGCTAGACTGGTCTACAGAGTGAGTTCTAGGACAGTCAGGGCTACACGGAGAAACCCTATCTTAAAAAAAAAAAGAGCCGGGCGTGGTGGCGCACGCCTTTAATCCCAGCACTCGGGAGGCAGAGGCAGGCGGATTTCTGAGTTCGAGGCCAGCCTGGTCTACAAAGTGAGCTCCAGGACAGCCAGGGCTACACAGAGAAACCCTGTCTCGAAAAGCAAAAAAAAAAAAAAAAAAAAAAAAAAAAAAAAAAAAGAAAGAAAGAAAGAAAAGAAAAGAAGAGAAAAGGAAAAAAAGAGAGCTGTTAGTCATAAACCGGACTAGGCCCCAGGATTATATTGAGTGTGTTAGGCAATGATTTTGAAAACACAGGTTTCTAAGCTCTGTCCCTAGAGAAGGATTCAGGAACTAATGTGGTGGATCTAAGAGTCTGTTATTTAAGCTTCCCAGGTAATTCTGATGTTTTTCCTGGCAAAGAATCACTGTGTTCCACACAGAGCTGCATGCAGGCTCATTCACTAACACACACACACACACACACACACACACCAGGCAAGGACGTGCTAGTGTTGAAATTTTAGCCCAGAACAGAGGTTGATTCCTTGTCTCGTGGAAATTACATGTAAACCATAAGACAGGTAATAGCAAGCGCTGTTCCTCTCCGGTGTGCATGGGTCTTGTAGGTGTACACGGGTCTTGTGTAGGTGTGCATGGGTCTTGTAGGTGTACACGGGTCTTGTGTAGGTGTGTTAACTATTGCGGGCAGTGTGGTTTGCTCCAGACAGATGTTCCTGTTTGCTCTTCTTTGTAGATCCTCAGCACTCTTGTTAAAGGGACACACAGACCTGTGACCTGTAAAATCCGAATCCTGCCCTCGGTAAGACTGTGACATTTGAAGGTCTGTTCGTTAGGCGGTATGGGGTCCGGTGGTGGAACTGAGCCGACTTGAGGAGTCAGCAGCTCCTTCCTTGGGTCCTTAATGACCACCTTGCGCTGGCATCTTTCTCACCCAGCTGGAAGATACCCTGAACCTGGTGAAGCGGATAGAGAGGACTGGCATTTCAGCCATTGCAGTTCATGGGAGGTGAGTGACTGACTGGCAGGGAGATTCCTCACCATCACTCAACAGACCCTGTGAGGCCAACAGCTTCTCTGTGTATTTAGCCTAGGTCTCTGATAGCCTGTGAATCCAGAGAACATTTAAACTCTGCATGGGTTTGCATTTGTTCATTCACTGAGAACTTTCTGATGCTAGCTAGACACAAACGTCAGGCATTGCGAACACAAGAGAGGGGGCTGGAGCGATGGCTCAGCGGTTAAGAGCACTGACTGCTGTTCCAGAGGTCCTGAGTTCAATTTCCAACAACTGCAACCACGTGGTGGCTCACAACCATCAGTAATGGGATCTGACATCCTCTTCTGGTGTGTCTGAAGACAGCTACAGTGTACTTACATATAATAAATAAATCTTAAAAAAAAAAAAAAAAAAGAATCACAAGAGAAGGAGAAGGAGCCTGGCTCAGGATGATGCTTAAGTGTACAAGACATGCAGTGTACTTAAAACCCATCCGTGAGAGCCGGGTGTGGTGGACTGAAAACATTTACCAGGGGTTTTTCTCCCTCCCTCCTTCCCTTCCCCTTCTCTTTCCTTCCTTCCTTCCTTCCTTCCTTCCTTCCTTCCTTCCTTCCTTCCTTCCTTCCTTCCTTCTTTCCTTTCTTCCTATTTTTAAAATGCTGAGATTATGAGACTATGCCGGGGCCTAGCAAACACAGAAGTGGATGCTCACAGCTATTGGATGTATCACAGGGCTCCCAATGGAGAAGCTAGAGAAAGTACCCAAGGAGCTAAAGGGATCTGCAACCCTATAGTTGGAACAACATGATGAACTAACCAGTACCCCGGAGCTCTTGTCTCTAGCTGCATATGTATCGAAAGATGGCCTAGTCGGCCATCACTGGAAAGAGAGGCCCATTGGACTTGCAAACTTTATATGCCCCAATATAGGGGAATGCCAGGGCCAAAAGAATGGGAATGGGTGGGTAGGGAAGTGGTGGGGGGGAGTATGGGGGACTTTTGGGATAGCATTGGAAATGTAATTGAGGAAAATTTGTAATAAAAAAATATTTTAAAAAAAATGCTGAGATTATATCTAGTGTCTTCCACGTGCCAGGCGATGCTTTACCACTGAGTATTTTTGGTTTGGTTTTGTTGTTACTGTAAAGTCTCATAGAGTCCAGACTGGCTTCAAACTTGACACGTGGCTGAGGCTGGCCTTGAACCTCTGATGCTCTTGGCTTCACCTCCCAAATATTGGGCTTATAGGCATTCACCCCATAGCTAAGTCTTTCTCGGTTTTTTGGAGTTGGGTTCACTATACAACCTAAGCTGTCCCGAGCTTTCAGTTTTCAGCCCTGCCTTAGCCACCCAAGTGCTGGGCTTACAGGGACGAGCCACTACACCTGGTGAAAATCTCTCTCTCTCTCTCTCTCTCTCTCTCTCTCTCTCTCTCTTCATTGAGCACTGACTTCTCCCTTGAATGACCCCAAGCAGATGGCTTTTCTTTTAAAGGCACTGCCTTTCCTGTCCTTATTGGACTGCAGCTGTCCCAGTGTCTGCTTTAAACAGTTCTTATATCTATTTGCGGCTCATCTGTTCTCTACTGGGAGCTGAATCTTTTTTGTTTTTTGTTTTTTGTTTTTTTTTAAGATTTATTTTTATTTTTAAGTGTGTGAGTGTGTCTGTGTCTCACTTTTGGCTCTCACTATGTAGCCCAAGCTGACCTTGAATTTATGGCAATCCCTTGTCTGTTTTCCAAGTGCTGGGATTATAGGCATGGGCACTAGAGCCTGCTGAATCAAGGGGTTTCTAAAGGCTGCCGTCTCCCTGTCCGATTGACTTCCTCTGCCAAGCATGTCCTTGTTTTCATAATCCTGACTAAAGCACTTGGACTGGTTCCGTTTGGGGGGAACTTGGCTTTTATAGGAATAGCAGGTTTCTGTTTATGCCTGTTACTAAATTTTGGGAGTATATCCTGAACAACATAGAGAACGGTAAAGTGGAGCCGCCTAGATAAAGTTAGGAGGGTTTGGAAGTGACAGATGCACATGTATACAACTACTGAGTGCCTTGCTGGGGCAGTGGGCTTTAGCCTTAGTCGTCTGATTTGAAATCCCAGCTCTGCAGCTTTCTACCTGTGCATCCTTAGGAAGTCCTTGCTATAAATTAAGGAAACTTATTTTCCCAGAAGTAGGAGGCAGCTAGAATACTGACTTGGAGAGTTTAGGGAAGGACTTCCTGACCATCAGAAGTTCAGCAAATGCGGCTGTTTAGTTGGGTGTAAAATTGGCTGCCGGGATGCAAGTCGTCAGAGGTGGAAGCTGGGTTGGCAGGCTCTTCTGAGAAACCAAAGACTATACAACACAGGAGCTTCACTCAAGCAAGAACTGGCTCGTCGTCACCTCTCCTGCTTGTCTTCACACATAGCTTGCCCCAGCCATCGCTGTAGCATACCTAAGATTTGCTTACTCATGCACAGGAACTTTTTGCTGTTGACCTTGGTAGGAAGGGGCCCTGGGTGGTGTCCTGCTTCTCCCGTGGCTTCTCGTGAGTGTCATGATCTGTGGTGGCCCTTGGAACAGGACCTACCCCATGTCAGGTGCTTCTCCCAAAGATCAGCTGTGCAGCTTAGCCTCAGCACAGGCAGCTGTGTGGGAGTGGCCAGTCTGAGCAGGGGCAGCTGTTCCAGGTCCTTGGGGATGGGCAGGGCTGGGACTGTAGGGGCAGCATTTTTCAGACATTGTCTCTTATTTCTGGTAGAGGCAAAGGGAAGGCAGGGGAAAGCAGTGTGACCTTGGGAAGCAGGCCACCCACTTTGGGCCTCTGCAGCTGCCCCAGTCTTCAGACTCTGGAGAGTTAGACCTAACCTTCTTGCCCCTTTGAATAGAGTTCATCCCCATAAACCAGGGAGGCCATTCCCAGCAACCTGTCCCAGATAACCACATCTAGGACAGTAGGACTTCAGGAATGATCTAGCCTTTGGCCCTCAGCCCCAGACCCCATCTCTTTTCTTTATCTTTAAGGAATCGTGACGAGCGACCTCAGCACCCTGTCAGCTGTGAAGTTATAAGAGCCATTGCTGAAACCCTCTCCATTCCTGTCATAGCCAAGTAAGCCCCATTCTTCCTCATTTACTTTATGCTCTGCTCATTCAGAAAATTGTGCTCATGTAGAGACCTGGGATGGCAGAACATGAAGAAACTGCAACAAGCCAGGCAAGGTGGCTCACGCCTCTGATCCCAACACTGTGCAGTCAGAGGCAGGTGGATCTCAGTGAGTTTAAGGTCAGACTGTTCTACATAGGAGATCCAGAACTGACAGGAGAGATCCTGTCTCAAAACAAACAGCCCCAACCAAACACAGGGCTGACAAGTTTGCTTAGCAGTTAAGGGTATTGATACCATGGCTAAGAGGGTAAGTTCAGTCCCTGAGAACTGAGTCCTGTAACCTGTCCACCTGACCTCATATATCTCCCCAATATGTCCCACCTCATATATCCCCCCATCCCCAGCCAGCCAAATAAACATAAAAAAGAAATCCTCAAAAACTTATAAAGGAAAGGGGGGAAATGAAGCAAAAATGTCAAGTTAGGAGTGAGGAGGCCAGCACTGATGTTTGAAGCTAGAGCCCAGAGCGTTGTGATGGCAGCCTAGGCTATGGGGATGAATAAGAATAGGCAGAGGGAAGAGGCTGCAGAATCAGGCCCAGAGCACAATGATGTCCCATCTAGAGTTAGGAATGCAAGGTGCAGGGGTCCCAAGTCTTGTTAGCAACAAGACTTAAGGAATATAAGTCAGATAGAAGAAATCTAGACAATGGCCAGACAGCACACACCTTTAATCCAGCCCTTGGGAGGCAGACAGACAGACAGACAGACCCTAGCAAGCATATTATTCTGGGTGCTGCAGACACTTGTGCTAGCAGGTGTGAGGTCTTGCTTGCACCCCAAAGACTTCATAGTAAGACTCAGGGAGCTTGGACATTGGAAACAGAAGTCCTGAGGAAAGCTATCTCTGACTGGTGGGATGAAGGAGTAATGGAAAGGGGTGGAGTGCTACACCCTATGTTCTTAGAGAAAGAAAACAGAGGTGACTTGCAGAACTAATATATCAATTTTAGTCATCCATCTTCCAATACTGTCTACCTTTGGCCACTGTTTTGGATAGTAAGGAAAAAGTCAAACTACTACTACTGCTTTTTTTTTGTTTGTTTGTTTGTTTGTTTTTTTTTTTTTTTTTTTTTGGTTTTTCGAGACAGGGTTTCTCTGTGTAGCCCTGGCTGTCCTGGAACTCACTTTGTAGACCAGGCTGGCCTAGAACTCAGAAATCTACCTGCCTCTGCCTTCCAAGAAAAGTCAACTTCTAAAATAAAAAGTCTCTTGTATGCCAGATCCCACTTTGTGGTCCCCACTTAACAACAGGTTATACCTTATCGTCACGTAGTTAGAGTCCTGGTAGTCGAAGGGACTTGGTTAAAGCTTACTAATAATGAATGGCAGATAAGTTCTGGAGACACTGGTAGGTTCCATCATGGGATTCTCTCAAGCCCCTATTGCTTCTTAGCGGAGGATCTCATGACCATATCCAGCAACATTTGGACATAGAAGACTTTCGACAAGCCACGGCTGCCTCCTCTGTGATGGTGGCTCGAGCAGCCATGTGGAACCCCTCCATCTTCCTCAAGGATGGCCTTCGTCCCCTGGAGGAAGTCATGCAGAAGTACATCAGATATGTAAGTCTCTGCACCTTTTCTTTCTTTCTTTCTTTCTTTTTTTTTTTTTTTTGCTCCTTAGTTCTTTTTTTTTTTTTTTAAGATTTATTTATTTATTTTTGTGTATATGAGTGTACACCGTTGCTCTTTTCAGACACACCAGAAGAGGTCATCAGATCCTATAACAGATGGTTGTGAGCTACCATGTGGTTGCTTGAGCATTGAACTCAGGATCTCTGGAAGAACAGTCGGTGCTCTTAACCACTGAGCCAACTCTCCGGCCCTACTTCTTAGTTTTAACATAGAGGCTCATAGCCCAGGCTGACCTCCAATTCCTTATTCTCCTGCCTCTACTCCCTAAGTGTTGGGATTACAGGCATGTGCCACCACACCCAACCTGAGAATAACTTTTTCTTCTCACAACAAGTGTGTTGGTTATGCTAATGGATTAAATTAAATTAATTAATTAACTTATTTATTTTGATGAGTTCATCGGGTACAGCCAGCCCCAGGATGCTGGGACTCTGTACTGGGCTGCGTGTGTGCATGGGTGGAAACAGTGAGCTTCCCCAGCCCTTCCCCAGGGCAGTTTTCCACCTTCCTTTTCAGTCCCAGATCTCACTCATGCCTGGGGTTTTCTATGTTCTCCTCAAGCTGTGGCATTTGGGTGGTTTTCTGATCATTAATTAGGCCGGGCTGGTAGGATGTGGCATGTGTCCAGTTGTGGGCCGCTTCTGTCCTAAAGCCTCCTTTCCCCAGTGCCGCAGCCCAGCTCTTGGTTCTGGGTGTCCTGGTGGGCAGGGAAGGGCTGGAGCTTCTGCTCAAATCCAGCTCACTGAAGAGCTTGAGGACAGCTCACTGTTTCCAGCCATGTACATATAGAATCCCAGCACCCCAGGGCTGTACCCAGTGAACTCGTAAAAATAATAATAATGAAAAAAATCCTTTAGCACAGCTAGCACATTTGTAGTGACTCAGTGAGCTGCAGGCAGAGGGCTTTAGCTCAGTCCAGGCCAGCCGTCCAGCTCTTCTGGCTACCTGGCAAGTGTGTGTCCGAGAAGACATGTTCAGCAGGGCTGAGCCTGCTTACTAGGTGAAAGGTGACGCTATCTATCACTGTTGTTCAGCCATCCTTCGGCAGCTTCCAAGAGGGTGTGTTGTCACGGAGAAAGGGAATACCCTCAAGCATCAACATGGATGCTTCTGGTCTGATCAGGTACTTTCTGGACTAGACAAGCTGAATCATGGTCCTGTCCCTGGCTGGGACTTACTCACTTATTCCATACCCACTTATTCTCCTGCGCATGTCATGGCTCTTTCCTAGGTACTGAAAGCAGGCCTAAAGGGGATGCTACAACAGTGTGTGTGTGTGGGGGTGTGTGTGTGTGTGTGTGGGGTGTGTGTGTGTGTATGGGAGGTGAGTGCTTGAGGTGGTTCCGTAGGCCCGTCTACAAAGCCTTGACCTGCTGCTGCTGTCCTGCCCTGGCCCTAGCTGGATGAGCATCCAGAGTATTATCTCTGGGAAGTCATCTGGCTTCCCTGGGCCTCACTTCTCAGGCTGTAGAGTAAGGTAACTGCTGTACCTATCTTTTTATAGACATTCAAATTGATAGATAATGTGTATGAACATGCTTAGTAGATGGGGTTGTGCCCCACCCATGTAGGGGAAGTTGAAGAGAGGTTTGTGAAGATATGGCTGATTCTGGTTGTAAGGAATAGAAAATAGAAATCTAATCCCAGTCCTAGGGCTACATTTCCCCTGCCAGAGTTTTCTGTGTTGCTCTCCCTGCCCTGGAAGCTGCTCAGCATCTGCTTCCCTGTGGTAGCCTGTGGTGCCTGAAGCATGGCTTGGTTCTTACACTTTGATCCCTCAGTCGGGCTGGCTGAGTGGGCGTGCTGTTCAACATGAGCCTTAGTTTGACCCTTACACTTTGTATGACAGCAGGAGGAACAGATAGCAGGGTGGAGGCAGTTCTTATATGGGGGCAGGTCCCACAGGCACACTTTAAAAAGCACACTTCTAATGCCCTCTTAGGGCCCCTTTCCTTCCCCTGGGAGGCCAATGCGGCATTTGCCGGTAGCCTGTGGGCTCATGTTAGTTCTCCTCTCAGGCGGTGCAGTATGATAACCACTACACCAACACCAAGTACTGCTTGTGCCAAATGCTGCGGGAACAGTTGGAGTCGCCCCAGGGAAGACTGCTTCATGCTGCCCAGTCTTCCCAGGAAATTTGGTAAGAGTACAGTGATCTATCTAGCTATTCTTGCAGACTTGACCCACACTTGACCCTGATCCCTAAGATTTTGGTGAGGGACCAGGGATGTGTATGTGTGGTAGTATGGCTTTGCTTTGTAGAAGAGAGTACTTTTCAGTAGCAGTTTTGGTAACTAGGGTACTGCTAGATTAGGACAGTGTAAGCTTAGGGACCACAGGTCTCCTTAAGTGTAAGCGCTTGTTCTCAGTTCTCAGCTTCCCAAGAAGGTGATTTCTGTTTCTGCTTTTGTTTTGTTTTTGTTTTTTGTTTTTATTTGTTTGTTTGTTTGTTTTAAGACAGGGTCTCTCTGTATAGTCCAGGCTGTCCTGAACTCCTGGAGGAAGGCAAGAGGCAGGCCTGGGAATCCCTGAGGAAGTTGTGTTTTTACTAATGGGCTTTTGCATGCCAGGCTAAAGAACAAACAAACAAAAAATAAACAAACAAAACCAGTGGTCAATAGACATGAGGCTTTCGGTGGCGGTGGCACATGCCTTTAATCCCAGCACTTGGGAGACAGAGACAGGTGGACCTCTTAGTTCAAGGCCAGCCTGGTCTATAGAGTGAGTTCCAGGACAGCCAGGGCTACACAGAGAAACCCTGTCTCGAAAAACAAGCAAACAGGGGTGGGGGGCAGAGATGGGATAGGGGAGCTTTAGACCACCTATTTCCATCATACTAGTCAGGGAGGCTGCGCCTTGGTCCCTCTGATCCTGCAGCTTTTAATCACAAGGTTAACACCTGGAGGCCTTTGGCAGCTTAGACTCCCCCCAGTTCTTTCAGCCTCCTGTATACTGACACCATAATTCATGTTTGAGTCCTCGCTCTTAAAGGCCTCTTCTCCTAACATTGGCTGTGTGTCCCCTTCTTCCCCTAAGGCTTTCTGTATCATACTCGCCCTCAGCGACCCATGTGGAGGGGAGGTTTTAGAAGGGAAAGCTCTTCCAGAAGCCGCCTTCTGTCCCCCGCTTGTGCTGCTGATTCTGCCCCTATCCCATAACGGTCAAGCAGCTCAGCAGGGGGCTTTGTGACTTCCAGAAGAGAATGTGACTCTGGAGCCTTGTGAGGTTCAGGCCTAGGTCCATGGTAACCATGGCATCGAGGAATCAGTCAGTCCTCAGCCTTTGTCTTTTTCCTCCCTTGGGCCCACATGGACATGATAGTATGTCCGTCCCAGTACAGGTCAGCCCTGCTGTGCTGGCTCGTTGGAGACATCCGTCTGTGTGGTCATCATTGGGAAAGAGCTGAGAATGGTGGTGGTGGTGGAACCTCTGCAATCCTTTTCCCCTAGCCCAACCTCCCTTGAGTGTTCACACTCAAAGTTTCAAATTCATCCAATACTTTGCAGTTTTGGCAGACGTCAGGGTGTGTAAACAGTATCTTCTGATGATCAGACCCTGGTAGGGTTTTGAGATATGTAGTATAGAAGTTTCTTGGGCTCCTGCAGTACCCTGAACTGTTCTACTAAGGTTTCTATCCTGCCCCACCTCTTCTCTACAGTGAGGCCTTTGGCCTTGGTGCCTTCTATGAGGAGACCATTCGGGAGCTCGATGCTCGGCGAGCTGACCTCCTGGCCAAGACTCCAGAGGCTGTTGAGGAGCCAGCTGAAGATACCTCTGGCATCATTAAAATGGCTATCAGGTTTGACCGGTAGGTTTCCAGTATATGCCAGAGCAAGTTGCTTGGGGTTTTAGTGGCTGTTATATGTGAATAATGTCAAGCTTTAGGGACCATAGGTCTCCTTAGTATGGACACCCGGTCTTAGTTTTCAGTTTTCCACGAAGGTGCTTTTAATTAGTGTTTGTTTGTTTGTTTGTTTATTTCATTTTGAGACAAGATCTCTCTACATACCCATGCTGTCCTGGAACTCATTATGTAGACCAGGGTGACTTTGAACTCACAGAGATCCACTTGCCTCAGACTCTAGAGTCCTAGGATTCAAGCCTGTGTGACCTCAAGGATTGTATTTAAGGCAGGATTTCATGTAGCCTAGACTGACTTTGAACTAACCATGTAGCTATTGATGACCTGAACTCCTTGCCCTCAAAGAGAAAGTGCTTTCAGGACAGAAGATAGTTCCTGAAGCTCAGGCAGCACTGGTGGGGGCATACTTTTCTAAGACAGACAGAATTGAACTCCACTTTTTTCCTGACCCACTTCCTTCTACAACTTGGGACAGGGAGATGGGTCTTTCTCTTCCTCAGAATCTGTGCTCTCCCCCCTGAAGCTTTCGTCTTTCCTTGGCTCTGTATCCCTGCTCATACCCCGCCCCTCACCAGCCCAGTGGACCCTCTCTAGGCAGAAGTAGCTCCAGTCCGATTCTTGCCTCGCATTGTGACTCAGCTTTGAGTGGTGCCCTCATTCTTGTCCCCTGCCATCTGGGTCTGAGCCTTCTCAAGTCTCCAATACCCAGATCAGGAGCCAGTCTTATCTGGCAAGGGCTTGAGGTGGGGTTAAGTGGACAGCTGTTGGGCAGTCATATGCCAGAGGGAGCTCCCAGTGGAAGTTGGAACATGTCCCTCTCTCCCTGTGACAGACAGACTCTGAAGCCAGAGTTTATTGTGTCTGTAGCAGAGCAAATAACCCTGACACTCAGCAGATAGAATCACACTGGGCACTAAGCTAGAGCTCTAAGCCCACTGTCATCTCCTACTTCCACCCAGTCCCTCAGATCTGGTCTTGAAAGGCCAAGAAAACCTTCTTTCCTGGCTGTTGAAGGCTGTTTTTCAGCCTGCCACTCAGAGAACTGGGAGTTCTCACATACATGTACTCATTATGATGCTAAGCATGGAGAAGCCCTTTTTTCCTGTAGATTAAAACCTAGGATGCACCTGCAGGTGGAACCAGAAGGGAGTAGGCACAAACTGATATCTCAGTTTCTCCAGTTCCTCTAGCATATACCAGTGGCTGCTTGGTGGCTCTTGCTAAGACCTAGGGTAGAAATGGAAAATAGGCCCTAACTGTTTCTCCTCCTTTTCCTAGGAGAGCATATCCACCCCAGATCACTCCCAAGATGTGCCTGCTGGAATGGTGTCGGAGAGAGAAGCTGCCACAACCTGTGTATGAAACAGTGAGTTTTTCTGGCTGTTGCCTGTCTGGCTTCCAACCCCAGTGCTTCCTACAATGCTACCATCCCCGTAGTACACTCACAGCTCATCCTCAGAGCTAAGGCTGCCTGGGTAGCATCTGAACTTGCTGTCCGTAGTCGTGCATAAGTTGCTAGTAGTAGGATCAATTGCTGATAGCCCTTTATCTCCAACCTTGGGTTGTTGTCCAATTCTGGCACATTTATCATTGGGCTGGGCTTCAGCCAGTGGGCCACAGAGTTATAACCACATATAGGGACCCTGGGGTGGAAACCTTGAGATAGATACTCTTGCTTCACTTCCTTTGATCCCCATGGCTGTTCTGTCTTCCCTACTGGCCTTCTGACCTCCAGGCTTATGCTTTCTGGGCCTTGTGTCCCTTCTACCAGAGTGACTTTTGGAAAACAAATCTAAACCTCTGCCTCTTGTTCAAGTTAGCAGCTCCCCAGAACACAAGACCCACCCCCAAATACTTCCCTGTTTCATGTCTTCCACTCAGCTCTCTACTCCAGCCACACCGCCTGATCCCTCCACCAGATGTACCTTTTTTGCCCCCACACTTGTTTCTTCTCAGTTTTATGCCATCTGGTGAACTCCTTTCTGCTGGGAACTGGCCCACATAGAAGTCAGTAGGCAGAGGCCCCCATAGTCAGGTGCAGATAATGGCCCTTTGTTTAGTTCAGTGACAGAACTCGCTGACACACTTGATATCATCATCAATTTGCATAACTGCCCCTTTCCCCTGAAATATGCAGCAGGTACTTTCCCATGGGCGGAGCATGTGATCAGGGAGCCCCCGTTTGACTTAAGTTAGAAGTTGTAGCCCAGCAGTTGTGGTGCGTGCTTTTAGTTCCAGCACTCAGGAGGAAGCAGGTGAAGCTCCAACTTTGAGGCCAGCCTGGTCTAAATAACAAGGTCCAGGACAGCCAGGGCTGCACAGTAAAATCCAAGGTGGGGTGGGGTGGGAGAAGTCTTCTTTCATTTATGTGTTCAGCATGTGATGACGCAGGTGGGCAGTCTTCTGTTTCCTTTGCTCTCTGCACCAGGTTCAGCGACCTATAGATCGCATGTTTTGCTCTGTTGTCACTGTTGCGGAACAAAAGTACCAGTCCACCTTGTGGTAAGTGCTCCTCAGATGGTATGAGACTGTTAGTGTGGGGATCCAAGTCTACTCTGGATCTGGGAGACTTGGTTGTATTGTGTGTGAGAGCACCCAGTGATGACCCATCTTAGCAGTTTTATCGGAATCTTTTCAAAGTATTTGTAGGCTCAGGGCTTCAAGGCCATAGTCCTGCTGTTGACTTGCTTCATTAATCATTGCTTCATTTACCCAGGGACAAGTCCAAGAAACTGGCGGAGCAGACTGCAGCAATTGTGTGTCTTAGGAGCCAGGGCCTCCCTGAGGGTCGGCTGGGTGAGGAGAGCCCCTCCTTGAACAAGCGCAAGCGAGAGGCCCCTGACCAAGACCCTGGGGGCCCAAGAGTTCAGGAGCCAGCACTACCTGGGGAGATATGCAAGAAGCCATTTGTAACCTTGGACAGTAGTGAGGAGAATCTTCTGGAAGGCTGCTGACTCCTGCTCTGGCTGACAGTGTGTGGGACTGATGTGAAGGGGTGACGGGTGCCAGGACCTAAACCAGGTGCCCTTGGATAGTTTGCTGGCCCTTGACATGCAAACCTAGAGGCCTTGGCCCAGGTCATCAGTCTGAAACAAGTGCCAAGAAATGCCCAAGGGTAATACTGTCTCTCATATGTCTGATGGCCAAGCCAAGTTCCCAATGAGGTTTTTAGGCCTCACTTCCAACTTGACATTGGTATCGTGCAATAAAGACTCTCACCCAAGGCCACCTGCTTCAACCTTACATCCTGACATAATTTTTCTACTTCCATCCTCTGTGCAGAGCTGGAGCTTCCCAAAGTGTATCTCTTACATGTAGGGAATGAGTGGACCTTTGGGGTCCGCTGGATTTTGGTGAAAGCAGGTAAGGACCAAGAAAACCATTTTAATGAGGTATTAATCTTCAGTTGACTTTCCTGATGAGAGCTCTGTGCAATCTCAGAAAGACCAAGAGTATCTGATACCCCATAAAGGGCCAATGCAAACCTAGGGGACTTGGAGGGCAATGGGCCAGTCAGTAGTCTCCTTTATAAAGCCTTACAGCTAATTTGAACTCAGATCTGATGAAGTGCCTGCTCAGGGCAGGGAACACCTCAGGGCTGCTGATGGTGGCAATTTGGTTTTTGTCAAATGCAGCAGTCACAGCTCTCTCCCCCCTGCACCCCCCCAGTCCCACTTGAGGTGAAAGGAAGTGGTAGATTCTCTTTAATTTCCTCCTGGCAGTGAGAAGCAAACAAATAGCTCCCACACATTTATTGGGGCCTCCCCACTCCCCTGCTGGGAGGGGTGGCCTGACCAAAGGTCCCTGCCCCACCCCACCCGCTTCCTCTGCTGTAAACAGGGTGTGTGACCTTCCTATTGCCAGGGTATATGGGGGGAGGATTCCCCTCTAGACTGAACCTTTCTTTCCCACAAGTCCCCCGAGGACAGCCTCAAGACTTTGCGGCAACTTGCAGCCCCCTGGCCCTGCGTGTCTCTGAAACAAAGGCTTAGTGGTTTAGGCTTTGTCTATTCCATTGCCACCCACACTAGCTCCTCTTTGTTCAGATAAAGCTACCAAGTTACCACACTCCCAGAGGCCTCTCCAAGCCCCCTTGCCTTTTGACCTTGGGTAACTCACTTCTGGCCATCTGCCTCTTAGTGGAATCTGTGGTCTTCTGCATGTGTGAGGCTGGCCTATGCTGGGGTGGGTACTCTGTGGTTGTGTGTTTCTGCTGGCATCGAGTTGGGGCCCCACTAAGGTGGAAGAGAGTCTTGGTCTGAACTCAGCCTCCATGATTTAGACAGTTCGTGTCTAGATTTGTTTGTTTCTACTAAACTTGTCTTAAAAATCCCCCCTTTACCTTTTCTTGTACTTGGGATGGAAGTAGGAAGACCAAGGCCCCCAGAGGACCCCTTCTCCCAGGCATGCTGGAACAGAATCTGGGGGACAGAGCATCAAGTGCAGTCTAAGTGGCCACGGGCATTGACATCAAACCTCTTTTTCTCACTAGTGTGTTTTTTTTCTGGGACAGCTCCTTCTCTGGCAAGGTCAGATTCACTTTCCCGATTCAGGAAGCAGAGAAATGGGTGCTGCTAAGATGCAGGTGGCATTGAGGTGATTGGGAGGAGCTCTGAGGACCCTGGGGAGAGGCTTGTAGCCAGTTGAGGAGGGGCTGGTTAGTATGTGCCCAGTGATGGGGCATAGCTGGCAAAGATCCTGGGTGAACCTGTTGGTCCTTGAACGATTTGTTCATTAGCATAGCTGCATGATGTCTGCTTTGGACTCCTCGACCTGCCCAAGATCTGGGACTGACTGAAAGGCCTAGTCAAGCCTGAAGGCATTGTCTCTCCCTGTCTGCTCTCAGAATAATTCACTTAAGAGTTCCCAACCCCGTCCTGGGGGAGAAGTAGTAGTATCCACCCATTCATATCCTTGATTGCAGCGCTCTCCTTAGCCTGACTTATGGGGGTCTTTTTGTTCTCTTTTTGTCTTGAGATAGTTTCTTGTGCAGCTAGCCTTGAACTATATGTATTTCTTGTTTATTGATTACTCTGTTGGGGGAGGCATCTGGATATCAGAGGGTGAGTTTGGAAAATCATTCCTCTCCTTCCATCTTTATGTGGTTCTCAGGGAGCAAACTCAGCTCATTAGGCTTGGGTGGCAAGTGCAATCTTGCTAGCCCCTTTAACAGAGTTTTCTTTTTAAAACTTACTTTTACTTATGGTTTTATGGTGTGTTGGGGATTGAATCCAGAGGTTGGTGAATGCCAGGCAGGCACTCTTGTAATGGACCTACATCCCCAGTGACGATTATTGTTGTTGTTTTTATTCTGTGGTGTTTTGTTATGTAGTCCTGGCTGGCTATGTAGACCAGGCTGGCTTCCAACTTGCAGCCCCCCCACCCCATGTGTTGTGCTTACAAACATGTACCAGCACACTCTGCCTAAAATACATGGTTTACCTTCCATGAGGAGGAGTAGGAGGAAGGTTGGAGAAGTTGGTGGCGATTACAAAGTTACAGAAGGAAGCTTGCCGTGGGGAAAGATAAGGGGGAATCTGAGGCTGTGACTCCCACAGGCTTAAGTCCTCCCAGGTGCTGCTCTTTTCAGGACTCTGGTCTTGGAAACTGCTTCCTGGACCAAGCGCAAACCCCTAGTCCAGCAGAAGACAGAGTGATGGCCTGGGTTCTCAGTACTCCGTGCTGACTTTAGCAGCTAATGTTTTGAGGTTAGAATTGGCTGGTTTTAACTTAGCTATCCAAACTGGAGCTGCTTCAGGCAGTCCGTTTCTCTATGGCAAGCATTGGCACGGAGGTAGAGAACAGAAACAGTGAACTAAGAGTTTGGAAGGGGTGTGTGTGTGTGTGTGGTGGGCGGGGAGAGGGTATATGGCACAGAGAGAAAGAATTTCTAAACTTGAAGGTTCCTGGTTTTCCCTAATATGAAACAAGGGGCAGGGTTGGGCTAAGCTGTACCACTCCATGGTCCTGTGGCATAGAAGAAGTCTTCGCAGTAGAGCCTCAAGGCTAGGCCTATGGCAACAGAAAGTGTCTCTTGATTCTCAAGCCTGGGCCATCATTTACACAGGAGGGGGAAAGAGTCTGTGGAGACTCGGTGGTCTCTGTTGTCTACCCTGCTTCCCACCAGGCTCCCCTGAGACCTCTGCAGTTGGAGTAGATGGTTAGCAAGATCTTTAGGGGAAAGAAACCTCGGCCCTAGCTGGGGAAATGGTGAAAGGAGTATGCATGTTGGGGGAGGGGAGTGTGTGTGTGTGTGTGGGGGGGGGGCTTCATGGCCTATAGGCATCTAGTTGCTGAGTTCTTCCCTCTCTCTCTCTCTCTCTTCCTCCTTCCCTCTCCCCTTCCCTTCCTCTTGCCCAACACAGTTCATGCTGCCTTTCTTACCAAAATAGTAACTCATTTCCTACAACTGGTTCTTTCCTCTGCTGAGCCTTTAACACCTAAACCGAAGCCTTTCCTGCAGCTTGGCCCTTTTCTAGATAGTCTCCAGTACTCAATGTCTGGGGGAAAGAAGATGTATTGCTGAACATTTAATAAATGGGTGGATTTTTCTGTGGTCCCTTATGAAGTTTAGGAATTGACAGGCCATGGTCTACATTCTGCCTCCCTGGTCAGATTTATATTTTTATTCTTTTAAAAGATTTATCTGACTTTATGCACATGAATGTTTTGTCTATTTGTATATCTGTGTACTATATGTGTGCCTTGTGCCCGTAAAGCCAGAAGGCAGCATCAGACACCCTGGGAGTGACAGATGGTTGTGAGTCACCATGTCAGTGCTGGGAACCAGATCCAGATCCTCTGGAAGAACAGCAAATGCTCGGTCTCGCCAGCTCTGCTATCTCGCCAGCTCTGCGGCCCCTACTTTAGCCCAATTCACCTGGCTCAGGTGAAGTCATACCCAGGGAGGGGAGGGAGACTGGGTCCTCGATCTCAATCTAAATTACAAGCATGCATGTACAGACTGGAGCTGAAGTTGCTTTAAGTTTTATGGGAATGGGGAAGTAAGCTGGCTAAATTTGGGGGACCTTATAGGATAATGGAACCATGGGAACTAGTTGGTAAGCCTAGAGTCTGTCTCAGCTGCAGGTGGGATGTAGCCTTTGGTCTCCTAGTTTCCAATTCAAGCTTTCTAGGTTAGCCCCTCTGAAGACAGGATAGCTTGTTGTGATGTTTTGTTTTGTTTTGTTTTGTTTTACCCACTTAATAGGTTAAGTCCTTCACTTTTGGTTTTGAGGAAGGATCTTGTGTCCCTAAGCTGTCCTCACACTCACTATGTAAGAAGATGATGGGGACCGGGCATGGTGGCGTACGCCTTTAATCCCAGCACTCGGGAGGCAGAGGCAGGTGGATTTCTGAGTTCAAGGCCAGCCTGGTCTACAGAATGAGTTCCAGGACAGCCAGGGCTATACAGAGAAACCCTGTCTTGGGGGAAAAAAAAAAAAGAAGAAGAAGAAGAAGGAGGAGGAGATGATGAGCACCTGATCTTGGCCTCTGCCATGTGAGTGCTGGGACAGCAGCCAAAGAAGATGGATAAGAGTAAGCCTGACTGCCTCCTCTTCCTGCAGCGTTGAATGCCCTTAGCCAAGTGTTCTATAGAGAGGTGACTATTATAGTCTCCAGCTTAGCATCACCCAGTGACCATGCCCACTCATACAGCATCACCTTTGGCTTCTGCCCATTGGTCCTTCTATGGAACAAGCTTTGCTCGTCTTTTGCTTGGATCTCCAGTTTCTACTACTCCTGTAGCGTGTGGGTGGGAGTTCAGTGTCCTCAGAGCTCCTATCACAGCTCTAATCTCTTTGCACAGTAATTATATATTTGCTATTCCTCTCTCTCTCAACCCTGAAGGGAGACTATCTCTGTATCTCTATGTCCCTCCTAAGTACTAGTAAAGCCCTGAGCAGGAATAAACCAGTCCAAGATGAATGGCTCACGAGCTCAGAACATTCCTTGCTCTTTTGACCCTAGGCTTAGCTGGGGTCCCCCTGACGCTCGCTTAGTAGCCCAGGATTCACTGAGATGCAGAGATCTTTGCAAGGAGCTTGTGTTTGCTCCATTCTCCCAGGGGCCTTTGTGAGTAGTATGAGACTTGCTGTCGTGGGGGAGGTGGTCACTGGCTTCTCCCAACTCTTTCTTTTAATCATGCGCTAAGTAAACAAGACTGAGTCCCCAGACTCCAAGGGATGGTGTCTTGGGCCATCTCATGTCTCACTGGGGAAGGCAGACTCTTTGAAGTGGAACCAAGTTTGAAAGCGGGTTCTTTTTGACAGCGTCACTTCCTATATGTGGGCTTTCCTTGCTCTAGTGTCACAGTGCCTTAGTCTCACGGTTATGTACTAAGATGCAGAGGTCAAGAAGGGTACTTTTCTCTGTTGTCTGCTCAACTTCCGTCAAGGACCACACCTGGTCCCTCTGATTTAGGTGAGGCCTAGCTAGAATGCACGGTGTCCTCTCAGGGCCGGCTTGAGGGGACAAAGGCACAGCCACTGAGACGGGGCCCCACCCCAGAAGGGTGGATCTGAATCGACTCCAGACTTGTCTCGCAAGGTTTTCTTCGGCTCCACCCTAACCTACCCAAAAGTTCGAACCAATCCCTGTCCCTCTCCAAGTTACGCCATCGAAGTTGGTATGGAGGGATGCGGGGGTGAGGTGGTCTAACGAACGCATCCAATCTAAACTCAGTCATAAGTGAAAAGTACCTCTGTGGGGCCAAATATCCGGACACCTATAACCCTGGCGCTCTGCTACCCACTTCCTCGACATGAGCTCCGCCCGATGAGGGGAAAAGGATAGTCTCCAATTGGCCTACGTGGGTTCCCAATCTAATTAGACAGCGCTATTGGCCCTACCCTGGTCTTGGTTTAGAAACTGCGGAAGAAAGAGTTTTAACTACAACTTCCGAGAGGGAGCAGGGCTCTGGTGCTTCTTGCTCACGTGACTTCCTCCTCGCTGAGGACTCACGCGATAGGCCGGCGAGGAGGCGGGGCCCGTGGCTGTCAGCGGGGCCAGCGGCCTATGGGCTGCCCGGTCGGGCGGGAGCGCGGCGAGGGGCGGGGCTGGGCGCGCTGCAGGGCGCGGGAGCGCGCCGGCGGCGGTGGCGGCAGTGGCGGCGACTGTGGGGGCGGGGGGCGGGGAGCCTTGGTTGAGGCGACCGTGGCTGTTCTGCACCCTCGACCGGTGGCGGTGACGGCTCCCGTTGCGGCGGGGCGCTCGGCCAGCTTTCTAGGTCGGAACGGAACGCTCGGCCTCGCGGGCCCCGCCCGGAAAGTTTGCAGTGGAGCCGCGACCTCCTGGCCGGCGCGGCCCAGCATGAAGCGGCGCTGAGGAGCTGCCGCGGCCGCCTGAGGAGGAGGCGCTGCACCCCGGGCCACGCCGATGACTACTGCAAACTGTGGCGCCCACGACGAGCTCGACTTCAAACTCGTCTTCGGCGAGGACGGGGCACCAGCGCCGGTGTCCCAGGTCTCGCGGCCTGCAGGTGGGTGCCGGGCCGGCCGGGACTGTGGAGAGCGTGCCCTCGCCGCGCTCCCGCCAGCTCGCCTTCCCCTCGGTCCCCCTGGTGCGTGCGGGTGGCGAGGAAAGCCCGATTTAATTTGAGGAGGAGAAGGAGGCGTGTGGTTCGGGGCGACGTGGAAGTGTCTTGGCTGCGAGCGAACTAGTAGGGAACTCGACTCCGAGAGGCCAGTGGCCGGCGGACGCCCGGGCTTTGGAGGCAGAGGTTTGTTGGGGCCAAAGCCCCAAGAGGTTTCTGGTTGTCTAGCTGTGCCAGCGTGGTGCAGAGGAAATGTCTCCGAGAAGTGTAAGCGCACTTCGCTGTCTTTAGGCTATTTGTAAAATTCTTTATTTGAAAGATGCGTGTTCTTGTAGTGTAGGACCTTTTTCAAATTCCACTTTAAAAAAAAAAAAACTACTTTGCTAGGAGAGCAACACGTTCGAGTTAGGGTCCACTTGTGCAAATTTATATTCCACGCTTAGTTTCAAGTATACTATAACGGACCTTTCTGAAAACTGGGTTGTTTTGCTTGGGCAAAGTGTTTCTGGAGATTAAAAAAACAAAAACAAGATATGTTGCTTTTTAAAAATATAGTTCTCCTAGAATGTTCTAGAAGGCTCTTTTTTTTTTTTTTAAAGCTCTTCTCAGAAGATGTTTTAAAAGATAAGTTGGGAAAGCTGGACACCATAATGCTTGGGGTCAAACCAGTCAGTAAATAGAAACAGGATGACTGGGGACTTAACTCTCTCCTGTGACCTGGTTTGGAATAGTGTGGTTCGTTAAGTTCAGCTTCCCTATTACATATGCAAGAGAACTTAGAAAAAGAAGATGGATAAGAATATTCCTGTTTATTCTTTCCAGTATTAAGTGATTTACTTAAAATTTTTCATAGTATTGTGAGGTCTAATACATTGTTTTCTCAGCGTTGCATCGAATCTCCAGGTGGTACAATACCTTTTAGTTCCTTTTCAGCCTTCGTATGCTGTTTTCAACGTAATAAATATAAAGTTAAGAGTTGACTGTAGAGCCGGGCGTGGTGGCGCACGCCTTTAATCCCAGCACTCCGGAGGCAGAGGCAGGCGGATTTCTGAGTTCGAGGCCAGCCTGGTCTACAGAGTGAGTTCCAGGACGGCCAGGGCTATTCAAAGAAACCCTGTCTGTATTCATTTCCAGTCCCATTAGCATTATTTTAATCAGCCTTATGTCGAAGATACTAGTGGATACTCAGTGGGTAGTGTATACTGATGCAGTCTCCGGCTCCTGAGGAAAATTGGGAAACAGATGAGACACATAGCTCAAACAACTATTACTGGGCAAACTAAATTGTCATAAATTATATATATAAAATAGAAAAATGGGGTTTATGGAGCGGATGGCATTGAGTTGCACTTAGGTTGTGGAAATTGAAAAAAATAAAACAACTTGTTTGAGTGAATTTGTAGCAAACAAGTTTGCAATTGAATTTGTAGTTGAAATTCCCAAAGATAAGCATGAACACTTTTACCAGAAGCCTACTTTAAAACATTCTGGGAGGTTTTCTCCCCCCCTCCCCCCAACCCCGCCTTTTGTTTTTTCTATCATTTCTTTTTTAGAGTCTAGTTCTGTCTGGTCTGCTGCCTCATCTTCCAAGTGCTGGTATTGGGGGCCATGTGCCACCATATTCAGTGGTCATTTTCTTAAGAATATTTGTTTCTCATTATGGTGGAAATCATATGAAAAAGTAAAACTTTTTGCTTTTGTATTTTACTGAGACAGTGTTTCACTATGTGTAACAGGCCAGCTTAGAACTTTCCATGTATCCCAGGCTGGCCTCAGAATGGGGATATGCCTCCAGCTTCAGCCTTTGAGACTACTGGGATTACTGATGTAAGACACCACACTCGGCTATTTTATTTAACACAGTTGTGTTTTTATGAGTAAATACCACTTAAGTTTTGAACCACGACTCATTGTTTTTCATGGTAGTTAGCATTGTTTTGGTTCTTTGGCTGATTGGTCAGTTCCACAAAATAGCAGATTTTGGAAATTTTGGTCTATATTAGTTCTATGTTTCTCTGAAGGTTTGAGAGTAGTTAGAGCACATTGAGGTTTCCATACATTGAAAATATTTTTGAAAACTTCTTTGTGGAAATTGAACATGGTGTCACATACCTTGAATCCCAGTACTTGGGAAGCAGAGGTAGGTGGAGATCTCTGTGAGGTCTGTGCCAGACTGGTGGTCTACATAGAGAGTTCCAGAATAGCCTGTCAATATTTTTTTTAAAAACAATTTTGTTTTTCCTTAGTATCTAACTTCAAGATGACCATATACCCCAGTAAATAGAAACTTTAGAAGCATTAATATAGTGCCAGGCAAAGTATTTACTATAACCAGTGTTTGTGTGTTTCTAATCTATACTTCAGAGGAAGTAGAGGCAGGAAGACCACAAGTTTGAGGCCAATATGATTTATGTAGGACATTCCAGAACTATGTGGTGAGACCATGCTCAAAAAACCAAACACAATAAACAATGAAACTCACCTATGTATAGCTCATTCCATTATTATAAAGAGCAGCTTCTAATACTCGGTGTTCTGTTTACATCTCTCTCTTTAGTTTGCTGTAAAATAATCATGATCTGGCAGTTCAGTTTTCTTTCTGTGTGTGTGAACACATAGTGTGTAAGTTACAGCCCATCCTCAGGTGTCATCCTGGGTAAAGCTGCCAGTCTCTTCATTTTAAGGCAGTCTCTTCATTGGCCTGGAGCTTTCTATTTAGGCCAGATGTAGCTGTCTAGTGAGCCCTGGGGATCTTCCTGTCTCTGCCTCCCCGGTGTTGCCATTACAAACCTGTACTGCCACATCCAGCATTTTTATATAGCCTCTGGGAATCAAACTTAGGTCCTAACACTTTATCTACTGAACTCTCTCCTTATCCTATTTATTTATTGATTGATTTATTTAGACAAGGTCTTCATATACTGTGTATTCCTAGCTGTTCTGCTCTCACTGTGTACTAGAGGGTGACCTTGGACTTTAGTTGGAACCATCTAATGTGATCCTTTTACTTCTCAAATGCTGCCATTATAGGCATGGCTTACATATGCCTAGCTTTCAATTTCAATTTGTTTACTTAAGACAGTGTTCCACAAAACATAGGTTAGACCTCACTCACTTTGTGTGTGTGTGTGTGTGCGTGTGTGTGCGTGTGTGTGCCCGTGTGCGCGCACAGGTCTGAGGAGGAAGTGCAGTGTTCTGCTTTATCATTCTCTGCCATATTTCCTTGAAGACAAGATCTTTTACTGACCCTGAAGCTATGCTGCTGGCCAGCTAGCTATAACAGTCCTCCTGTCTCAACCTCCTACCTCACTGCAGTGAGAGACAGTTGTGAGCTACCCATTGTGGGTCCTCATAATTGCTGAGCTATCCATCCTTCCAGTCCCAAAATTTGTTAAATGTTTTCTAGTTTACAATGAGAGTCACCAAAAGAAAGGCATGCAACATTATATATAGTATCTTATCTATTTTTTGAAGAGAAGAAATATTTTTGTTTTATAATGTATTTTTTGCAATAAATTTACTCTATATATCCTCAGCAAAAACTGAATATACTTTTTTTTTTTGATAAAGATAAAGTTTCCTACTCCCAAACTCATGGTAGTTTTCCTGCTTCAGCTACACCTAGGCACAGGTTTTTCATTTGTAAACTTGAGGATTTTTTTCTAGCTATATTGTCTAGTGCTCAGTGTTGTCTAGTGCTGATAATATATGTTCAATATAATTTACTCTTTGATAAATTATCTTCTTATGTCCCAGGGGTTTTTTGTTGTTGTTGTTGTTTATTTGTTTGTTTTCGAGACAGGGTTTCTCTGTGTCGCCCTGGCTGCCCTGGAACTCACTCTGTAGACCAGGCTGGCTTCAAACTCAGAAATCCGCCTGCCTCTGCCTCCCAAGTGCTGGGGTTAAAGGCATGTGCCACCAACCCCAGGCTGGTTTTTTGTTTTGTTTTGTTTATATATATATTTGAGGCAGAGTCTTTTTTTTTTCTAATAATTTACTTATTTTTAAGTTGTGTTTTGCCTGCATGTATGCATGTCTGTGTGAGAGTATCAGATATTGGAGTTAGAGAGGGTTGGGTCTTCTGGAAGAGCAGTTGGTGCTCTTTAACTACCAAGCTATCTCTCAAGGTCCACCATGTGGATATGGGAATTTCATCCAGGCTCTCTGGAAGAGCAGTCAGTGCTTTCAACTACTGAGCCATGCTTCTAGTCCCAATTTCATTATCTTTTTTTTATTTTTTATTTTTTTTAGTGGTGGGCACGCTGGCATGCACCCCAGCATTTGGAAGGCAGAAGAAGGAGGATCTCTGTGAGTTCAAAGCCAGCCTGTTCTCCATAGTGTAGGTCTAGGACAATCAGGGCTACATAAACCCTATCTACACAACAAATACAATTCTTGCTATATTTACCTATTTTGTGTGTGTGTATCTGTGTCTGTGTGCATGTCTGTGTGTGGTCCACTTGGAGATCAGAGGACAATTTGAGAGCATTAGTTCTCTCCTTCCAACATGTGGGTTTCAGGGTTGGAAATCAGGTTTTCCGGCTTGATAGCAATGTCTTAACCTGCTAAGCCTTTTGGCCAGTCCTGTTTTGATTTAGTCTTTACTCTTTTCAGTGTTCCTTACCTCTGTATAAATACTTGTATTCTTTTGCTTTTAAATACATTTTTCTAATTTTAGAGTTGTTGACTCAGTAAGGTTTGAAAGGAGATTGATTAAATAATCATACAAATATGGTTTGATAATTTGGTCAGAATAAGAAAGGGAAGTTGCTTGTTAAGATCTTCTGTAATGTTTGTACAGGTTACTACTTACTAGGTATCATAGAGAATTTAATTGCTGCTACTCTGTATTTTCATACCTAGATTTTTCTGTAGTGAAAGTATGCATTGAGTGAGTCAGTGATTTGCATTTCATTGTTTACTTGGAAGAATAGTTCAGTATGTGTGTATTCATTTTATTTTGAGGTAGGGTGTTGTGCATGCCAGGCTGGGTTGTATAGCTAAGACTGGCCTTGAACTCCTGACATGCTGCCTCCACCTCCCAAGTACAGGAATTACAAGCATGCACCATTATGCTTGGCTTTATTTGGTTAGTTTTCTTGAGACATAAAATCTCACTGTGTAGACCAGGACAGCCTGAAACTCACAGAACTTCTCCTCCTGCCTTTGCTCCTCAAGTTCTTGGATTAAAGGAGTATATCACCAGGCTTAGTTGGCTTTTTATTTACATTTTTATATTATTTTTTTGAGCTAGGATCTCATGTAACCCAAACTGGCCTAGAACTCTTGGTATAGCTGAGGAGAATCTTAAATTCCTTATCCTTCTACCTCTGCCTCTCCAGTGCTGAGATTACAGGTATGGACCATTATGCACTGTTAACTTTCTGTTTGTTTCACACTTTTCTTGGTACGGATTAAAGGGTGCTTCTAGGGATACTAGCAAAGCTATGTGATAGAGAGAAGTGAACAAGTGTATTTTGGTAAGTATGAGGAAAAAATCCAGTCAGGAAGAAAAGTGATAATTGTTCTGTTAAAAACTTTGATCTAGCTGGGCAATGGTAGCATTGTTGCTTTAATCCCAACACTCAGGAGGCAAGGCAAGCAGATCTCTTGAGCTTGAGTTCAAGGACAGCCTGGTCTATAGGACAGCCAGAACTACACAGAGAAACTCTGTCTCTAAGTAACTAACTAACTCTGATCTAATGTGATTATAGGTATTATATACCTATAATCCTAGCATTTGAATAGTAGAGGCAGGAAGATCAGGAGTTCAAAGTATGCTTGTAATTACTAGATAAAACGTTTGAGGTCATCCTGGGCTACTTGAGATTTTGTTTCCAAATACCAGGATTGGCAAAATATCATGGCGGTCAAAATGCTTGCTATGAAGACCTGGTGACCTGAGTTTAATCTCTGAACTCCATGTAAAGATGTAAGGAAAGAACCAATTCCCAAAGTTACCTTCTGACCTTCATATGCATGCTGTGACATGCACATGTCTGTATTGATGCATCATACATACATATATACATACCATAATTTTAGAAAGAATTTAAAGCAAAACAAAAACCTGTGCTCATTTTTGGATTTTTTCTTTTTTAATATTTATTTTGTGTGTGCATACACTGCCACAACTTTTTTTAAAATAATTTTTAAGATCTATTTATTATATGTATATGAGTATACTGTAGTTGTCTTCAGAAACCCAAGAAGAGGGCATCGGATCCCATTACAGATGGTTGTGAGCCACCATGTGGTTGCTGGGAATTGAACGCAGGACCTCTGGAAGAGCAGTTGGTGCTCTTAACCACTGAGCCATCTCTCCAGCCCCCTGCCACAACTTTTGAGTAGAGGTTTGAGGACAGCTTGAAAGGGTCAGTGCTCTCCTTCCAACTCTGTAAGCTCCAGGGGTTGACTCGGACTGTGGAGGCAGGCACCCTAACTTGCTGCGCTGACCTGCATGCATTTGTTTTCATCCTGCTGCTTTGGAACTGGGCCTTGGTTTTGTGTGTGATTTTTGTTTGTTAGTTTGATTTGCTTGCCAATATTGTAATCTTTGTTTTTTGTTTTTGTTTTTTTTCTTTTTCTTTTTTTATTACGTATTTTCCTCAATTACATTTCCAATGCTATCCCAAAAGTCCCCCATTCCGTCCCCCCCCCTTGTTTTTGTTTTTAATTTCTATTTCTAATGGTACTGCTGCTGATTTTACTTCAGTCTGCCATACAATTTAAAATTGTTCCCATCTTCAGAGAGCTTTCTTCCTTTAGCTCTAGCCCTCCAGAAAGAGGTGAAAATTGTACTGTAAAGTATTTTATAGCAAGAATAGTTAGGATCCCAAAAATAGTGACTTTCTTGGCAGTTAAAAGGTAGAAAGGCTCCACTTTGTGTTAATTTTAGAGCAGTCTACATTACTTGCTGCTTCTCTGTAGGAGTTAGAGCCTGCCCCAGCCTTGATTGTCTTGAGGCTTCTGGATAAGTGGTTGTGAAAAGAATCTTCATTCCTGCCAGGCAGTGGTGGCGTAAGCCTTTTGTCCCAGCACTTGGGAGGCAGAGGCAGGCAGATCTCTTGAGTTTGAGGCCAGTCTGGTCTACAGAGTGAGTTTCAGAACAGCCAGGGCTACACAGAGAAACCTTGTCTGGAAAAACACCCCCCCCCCCAAAAAAAAAAAAGAAACAAAAAACAAAACCAACTTCATTCCTTTCCCAAATATCCACAAGCAGTATCTCAGAAAATTGAAGCAGAATTAAGAGTTGCTGAAACTCTACTTCAAAGGAAATTTCTTCATTGTGACCAAATACTCAAAAAGACTCTAATTTGAGGAAGGAGAATTTGCTTGGTTCATGGTTTGAGAGGATACTGTTCATTATAACAGGGAACGTTAACTGTGGTAGCCGGAGGTGACTGCTGGTTATATTGTTTCACAGGAAACAAAGCTGGATACTGGTGTTCCATTATTTTTCTTTATCTTTTGAAGCAAATCTATGTAGCCCAGACTCCAATTCTTTGTTGTTCTGTTTTGGTTTGAAATAGGCTTTCTGTGTGACTCTTCTGGATCTTGCTCAGTAGACCAGACTAGGATGGACCTCAAGGATCTGCTTTGAGATCTCCACTTCCCCAGTGCTGGGATTAAAGGCCACCACATTCAGTTTTGTTCTTCAGTTCTTAATCCTGCCTCAGCTTCCCTAATGTTGGTATTATAGGCATGCACCACTACAGCAAACATAGAAATATAACTTTAAGAGCTTTGTTATTTGTATACTTAGTAAGGTCTAACCATTTGCTAATACAAAAGAGATATTTGGGTGAGTATTCTGAAATATTAGTAGAGGTTATACTCTAGTCTTTATAGAATAATACAGAAATTTAAAACTTGTGTTGCATAAATGGTCAAGGGTGGCATGCAGAGTAGTGTACACTTGTTATCCCAGAACTTGGGAGGTGAAAGCAAGAGAATCAAGAGTACAAGGCCAGTCTTAGCTACATATCAAGTTAAAGGCTAGCCTGGGTACATCAGAACCAACTTTAATGGTTTTTGTTTTGTTTTTCTTGAGACAGGATCTCATGTATTCTTAGATGATCTAGAATTTCTATACTGAAGATAACTTTGAACTTCTGATTCTCCTTTGTAGAGTGTTGAGGTTACAGGTGTGTGCTACCACACTTAGTTTACTGGAGATAGAACCCAGAGCCTCTTGCATGCAAGTTAGTATGTATTCTCTACTAACTAAACTGTATCCCTAGCCTAGAATCTACTTACTGTTATGATTTACATTTCAGCAGCATCCGTAAAATATCCCTAAACTCATTGTTATTTTTATGGCAGGCATAGTCCAAACTCTGGCTTTTGAGGTTTGCTTTACTTTTTTTTTTTTTTTTTTTTTCAGTTAAGTCTAAGCATAAGGACATTTTTGGAGAGAAATTATACTGCTTGCTTTTCTTCAGCTATAAAAGCTGATGTTCCGGACTAGAATAGATTAGCTTAGTGATTTAGAGTGCTTGCTGCTTTTGCAGAAGACTGGAGTTTGATCCCATAATGGACAGTTTGTAACGACCTGTAACTTTAGCTCTGTGGGTAATCAACATCCCCTCTGGCCCTCAAGGGCACCTTCACACAAGTGTATGTACACACACACCAATGTATGCACGTATAATGAAAGTCCTCTTTAAAAAGTTAATTGGAGCCAGGCGGTGGTGGTGCATACCTTTAATGCCAGCACTTGGGAGGCAGAGACAGGTGGATTTCTGAGTTCGAGGCCAGCCTGGTCTACAGAGTGAGTTCCAGGACAGCCAGGGAGGGCTACACAGAGAAACCCTGTCTCAAAAAACCAAAAAAAAAAAAAAAAAAAAAAAAAAAGTTAATTGGAGAGAGAGAGGGAGAAAGAGAGAGAAAGAGAGAGAGAGGAGAATGTATGGACCTTGACAATCTAGGGAATGATATAATACCAGTTATAGCTCCATCTATGAAACAAAAACTTTTAAATGCTAATTTTTTTTTAAACAACGACTTTTTAAAGGAAGATAATGAGTTGTATTACCAGCTCTTTCTCCTCACTGGTCGTTGAAAATACTTTACTTTAGATAAGGATGGGGCTGAGGAAGCTATAATGCTGTGAGGGCAATCACATTACTCCTAAGAGGTAGGAAACCTGAGCAGATTGAGCCCTATTTGATAGTATGCTGTACTTTGGTCACAGCAGTAACATGAATAAGGAAGGTGTTTAAAGCTATCTTGGTGGGTAAGGAGAATAGACACAGTAGACTTGGCAGTAAGCCTGGCTTCTAAAACTGAATCCAAGTCATCAAATTTGCCCAGACATGCCATATGAGGTTCAAGTAACAGAGGAGTAAATTTTATTCAGGGAGACTTAAAAGAGACAAATAAGAGCAAGTGTTTTTTCTGTATATATATTTATATTACACAACTTTCCTGCGTGCTTGTAGTTGGCAAGCTTTTGGCAAGAGAGCCAACTGGAGCTGTGAGATTTAAGTAAGATAGCCCATGAATTGATAACTTACCATAACCTGAAATTTGTTTGGAAAGTTTTAGTTGACACATTGGTATTTGTGTGTGAAAAGGAATTGTAATTCAACGAAAGCCTGAAAATCCCAGGCACACTTAAGTAACTTAAAAAGTTTCATTTCTTATAAAATGTAGAGTTTCCGTATGTCTTGCTCTTTGCAGCAGGTAAGAGCTCTGCATGTAAAATATATATCTCAGCCAAGTGTGATTGATGACCTCATTTCTGCAATTCTAGTGTTGGAGAAGCTAAGGCAGGGTCACTGCTGTGAGCTTGAGTCTGACCTTAGCTTTATGTTAAGTCTTGTTAGCTTGGTTTTTAATGTCAGATCCTTTGTCAAACCTTTGCCTTTTTTTTTTTTTTAATTTTTATTTATTTATTTGGTTAGTGCTTTAGACTTGTTTTTCTTAGCTAGGCAGTGGTGGCATGCACTTGATCCCATCTCTTGGGAGCCAGAAGCAGGTGGATTTCAGAGTTTGGGGCCAGCCACTACAGAGTGAGTTCTCAGACAACCAGTACTACACAGAGAAACCCTGTCTAGAAAAATGAGGCAGGGGTGGGGAGTGGGGCAGAGGTTCAAGCAGGCAGACGGTGTGTGTGTGTATTTGGAGTGAAGTTTTTACCAGCTTTATTTTTTTCATTTAATTTTTGTTTATTTTTTTTTTCATACAATCATCCGAACCCCAGCTTTCTCCTTCCACTTCTCCCAGTTAGTTTCCCTCCATCTTCCCTTTCCCCAGGCTCACCCCACCCCACCCCCAATAGCTCTTCTTAGTTGATTCTGTAGGCTTTGTTCTCCCAGTGTCCTTGACCCCTCTGGCTCTCACAATTTCTCCTCCCCTCTTCTATGGGGTTCCCTAAACTCCAAGGGGAAGGACCCACAGGAGATCTTTAACCTGGGCTCCCTCTCAGCCTGTTTGGCTGTGGGTCTCTGCATACATTCCCATCAGCTGGCAGAGGTAGCCTCTCTGGTGACACTGATCTGTTAGTATAGCAGAACATCATTATTGATGGGGGTGGGGGTGGGGGTAGGGGCTGGGGGGAGGCAGCTGTGTTCGGTTCTGCCCTGGGTCTCTGCAGTGTTAGGCATGGGTTTAATTATAATACTCTTTATCATAATTTAGAGTGGATAGAATTATATGAACTCTGAAGTTGCATTAATTTTAGTTGTTTTTTTGGTATTTATTTATTTTAGACACACTGTGGCTGTCTTCAGACACACCAGAAGAGGGCATCAGATCTCATATACAGATGGTTGAGAGCCACCATGTGGTTGATGGGATTTGAACTCAGAACCTCTGGAAGAGCAGTCAGTTCTCTTAACCATTGAGCCATCTCTCCAGCCCTGCTTTTTGTTTTTTAAGACTGGGTTCCCTTCAAGCTCTTTAAGATGATAGGATAGGGGATTTGTGAGGGGGTTGTGGTCAGGTTATAAAGTGAATAAAAAAAAGTAAATTATTGAAAAAAAAGTGACAGGATAGGAAAAATGCTTATTTTAGAAAATAATATTGTATGGCCAGGCTTTGGTAGTACACGACTTTGATCCCAGAGGCAGGTAGTTTGAAACTAGCTGGTCTACAGACCTGGTTCTAGGACAGCCAAGACTACACAGAGAAACCCTGTCTCAAAAATCTATACCTATACCTATACTTATAACTAGCAAGGGGAGAGACTCATGATGAGACCCTACCTCCTTTTTTTTTTTTTTTTTTTCCCGAGACAGGGTTTCTCTGTATAGCCCTGGCTGTCCTGGAACTCACTTTGTAGACCAGGCTGGCCTTGAACTCAGAAATCCGCCTGCCTCTGTCTCCCGCGTGCTGGGATCAAAGGTATGCTCCACCACGCCCGGCATGACCTTACCTCTTCTTAAGCTAAAGTCACTACTGGTAAGCTGACCATGCTCCTTTAAATAACACCTCATTTCTGCCTTTAGTACCCCTAATTAAATTAATTGATTAACCATTTTTTTTTTAAAGTGGATGAAGAGATGGTTCAGTGGTTAACATTGACTGCTTATTCAGAGGTCCTGAGTTCACTTTCCATCAACCACATGGTGACTCAATACCATCAATAATGGGATCTGATTTCCTCTTGTCTTATGTATTCTTCTGTCATGCAGGCATACATTTGAACAGAGTATAAATATACATAAAGAAATAACTCTTTAAAAGAAAAAAAGAAAAGGAAAATTACAGGGTTAAAGGGAGGATTTGAGAGATGGTTCAGCATTTAAGAGTACTTGTTGCCCTTGAAGAGGACCCATGTTTGGTTCCTAGCACCCACATAATGGCTTGAAACCTCTGTAACTCTAGTTTTTTTTCTGATCATTCAGTTATCACCCTACCCCTGCTTGTTTTTAATTTTTTTTTTTTTTCTTCCAAGACAGGCTTTCTCTGTGTGGTCCTGGCTATCCTGGAACTTATTCCTTAGACCAGCTTGGGCTTGAACTCAGAGATCCACCCACCTCTGCTTTCGGAGTGCTGGGATTAAAGGTATATGCCTTTATGCCCAGCTTGGTTTTTGTTTTGTTTTTTGAGGCAGGGTTTCAATCTGTATGCCCTGGCTGGCCTGCAGCTTGTTATATAGTCCATGTGTTGAACTTGCTGTGATCCTTTTGGCTTTGCCTCCAGAGTGCTGGGATTACAGGTGTATGCCGCCAAACCTGGCTGAATGCCTTATTTGAATTGTCTTTGCTTATTATGAAACTATGGGACTATATTACTTTACTTTTTGTTACTTTTTATTGCAATATGTTTGCAGATTCAAGTTGTAATGTAATTTTCAGCAATTTTTCTTATTTATTTATTTAATGTATATATTTGTGCATGCACAAGCCCAGAGGCTAGAGGAAGATATTGGGTGGTCTATTTTACCCTGGAGACAGAATTAATCTCCCACTGAATTTTACGTCTTTTGCCTCTGCTTCTTTAGTTCTATTGTTACACAGGCTTCTGTTGCCACACCTGGTTGTTGTTTAATCTTAAATGAATATCTGTTTGTATGTTTGTTTGTTTTCCTTTTTTTTGTTTTGAGTCATGGTTTTCCTCTGCTGGTTAGGCTGGCTTGAAGCTCACTATATCTTAAATTTGAGATCCTCTGCCTCAGCCTTGGGATAGCTGGGATTAGAGGCATGTGCCATCACGTCTGGCTTTTGACTGTTTTAAGTTTTGAAGCTTTTCTCTCAGTTGTTTGGTGATTGTTGTTACCTGCTTATCACTTAAAACGAAGCACCGAAATACATTGTTTTGTGATGTTTGCTAACTGCAGGCCTGCCTCCTTGTAGGGGTTCTTACTAGGTTGCCTTTGAGGTCATTATCTGTAGTTCTTTTTCCTTTGGTTAATTAGAGTCCCAAGTGAAAAGTCTGCCAGTCTATTGCCTAGAGTGTAAGTGTGTATGCTGTGAGCCAAGGGAGTAGAAGAGCACTTAGGGTTTCAATATACACGTTTTAGAATGGCTTGGTTTCATCATCCTGTTTTCAGTATGGTTGCCCAGGTTCTCAGCCTTCCTCTTTCTCCTTGTCAGAAGATTTCATTTACTGCCTGTACTGGCTGGTTTTGTGTCAACTTGACACAGCTGGAGTTATCACAGAGAAAGGAGCTTCAGTTGGGGAAATGCCTCCATGAGATCCAGCTGTAAGGCATTTTCTCAATTAGTGATCAAGGAGGAAAGGCCCCTTGTGGGTGGGACTATCCCTGGGCTGGTAGTCTTGGGTTCTATAAGAGAGCAGGCTGAGCAAGCCAGGAGAGGCAAGCCAGTAAAGAACATCCCTCCATGGCCTCTGCATCAGCTCCTGCTTCCTGCCCTGCTTGAGTTCCAGTCCTAACTTCCTTGGTGATGAACAGCAGTATGGAAGTGTAAGCCGAATAAACCCTTTCCTCCCCAACTTACTTCTTGGTCATGATGTTTGTGCAGGAATAGAAACCCTGACTAAGACACTGCCTCAAGAAAAAGAGTGGTAGGTGTGGAAATTCAGGAGCAGGATTAGTTACTCATTCAAAAAGCTCTGTATCCACCTAGTTTTTTAGTTTAGCCTTCACTTCTTCCTAATTCTGGATTTGCTTATTCTACATATGTACTATAAAGGGCATAATATAATGGTGTGTGACTTTGTGTCTATGTCTTTCACTTAGAATGTTTTCAGGCTGTAGCCTTGCCTGCCTGCCTTTCTTCCTTCCTTTCTTTTTTTCTTTTAAAAGATTTATTTATTTATTATACGTAAGTACACTGTAGTTGTCTTCAGACACTCCAGAAGAAGGAGTCAGATCTCATTACGGATGGTTGTGAGCCACCATGTGGTTGCTGGAATTTGAACTCAGGACCTTCGGAAGAGCAGTCAGAGCTCCTAACTGCTGAGCAATCTCTCCAGCCCCACCTTTCCTTTCTTAATGAGAGATTCTTGCTTATTGTGTTGCTTCAGCCTGCTAAGTAGGTTGATTGCAGTTGTGTAGCACCACAATAAGTTTTATTTATTCTTCCTTACTAGGTTATCCATTAATCTATTGAGAATTATCTGATTTTTTTTAACCCTTTGGCCATTTCAAATAATGCTATTATAAACATTATGTGTCTAAGTTTTTATATAGACATATTTTTATTCTCATGAATACATAATTGAGAAGAATTGCTTAATCCATAGTCATTCTTTTCATTGTATTTGCTTTTTGAGATAGTAGTCCAGACTGATCTGGAACTCACCATGTAGCTCAGGCTGGCCTTGAATTTGTGCCAGTCCTCCTGCTTAGTCTATTGAGTACTTGAATTTCAGATATGAGTCACTGTGCTTTGCTAAAGAATTGAAAGCAGGGCTGGATTGAGGAGCCAGGTGTATATAGTCAAGGGTGATTTCGAATTCTTAACCTTTTTCCTCAACTTCTCAGTGCTGGTATTATGACCTTGTGCTACTATGTCCATCTTGCTTGATTATTAATTGATTGATTGGTTGATTATTATTGTTGCTCTTATTTTGGTTTTGAGACAGGGTCTCTTCCCCCCCCCCCCCCCCATCTCTCTGTTTTTGAGACAAAGTCTTGCTCTGACAAACTCTTTCAGTAGTTCTCCTGCCTCAGCCATCCACATCCTGGGATTACTGTTGTTAGTCATGAGGCAGAGACAGGAGAATCACTGTAGTTCAACACAAGTCAGGTATACATAGAGAGTTGTAGGCCAGCTTTGTGTACATGGCAGTTTGCCGACCAATCACGGATACATAGTGAGACACTCCCTCCCCTACTTCTCTGTCTTTAAAAACAAAAGGTGTTGGAGGACTTCATATAGAGCTTGATGTACTATGTTTGCCCAGTATTTGTAACACCTTAGGTTCAGTCCTGAGAAACACAAAACAACAAAACTGTATTACTGTGTCCCGAGCAGCAATGTGGCAGAACTTAAAGTGTTTTTTCACAGTTGCTCTTCTCTATCTTTGTGGGAACATGACCATGGACAGCACATAATTGAGTGTGGCCAAGTTCCAATAAAATTTTATTTATAGACACAGAATTTGAATCACATTATATCCATAAAAATGTCTTTTAAAAACCATTCTTAACTTGTAGGCTGTCATTTAAAAACAAAAAAACAAAACCAGGTGGTAGGACAGATTGGGCTCATAGGCTGTATTCTGCCAGACCCTGGTTTACTGTTAGTAAAGACATGAACATGCTCTCTGTATTCTCTAGATTATTGTCTGCTTTCCTAGGGCCCTCTGGTGGCTGATAGAACATTTACAAAAATTAAATTAGTCAAAATGGTTCTGGAGCATCATGAAGTCTACAGTTGAAAATCTCAATGACTGTTAAAGTGTGGTTGGAGTGAGTGCTATCGTCTCAGAGTTAGGACTTCTGGACACGTGGGGGAAAAGATGAAAGTATTTTTTGTGTGTGTGTGTGTGTGTGTGTGTGTGTGTGCGCGCTCATGTCTTTGTATTACTTTAAGACATTGGGTACACTCATGCTCCCATGCATGAGGAGGGTAGAGGAGGAGGCCAGGTGTTCCCTCTGTGGCTGTTCTCCTATGGTTTTGACACAGGGCCTCTCATTGAACCAGGAGTTCACCATTTCAGCTAGGCTGACTCACCTCCCGGGAACCCCTGAGACCTGACTGCCTCTTAGCCCTCAGTGCCAAGGTTACAGACACTTGGAGCCATGCCCACCCTTATTTATGGGTCACAGGGGTTTGAGTTCAAGTTCTCATCCCAGTACAGAAAACACTATTACTAAACAGTTTATTACCCAATAAACTGTTTCTATCAGCCTCAAGACACCATTTGTGTATTTACTTGTTTTTATCTACAATTTACTGGGAGGAAGTTACGAATTTCAGCATTAATCAACTGTTGGAATAACATACAATAATTACATTAGAATGAAACTATAAAGACTTTCAACTGGGCGTGGTGGTGCACGCCTTTAATCCCAGCACTCCGGAGGCAGAGGCAGGCAGATTTCTGAGTTTGAGGCCAGCCTGGTCTACAAAGTGAGTTCCAGGACAGCCAGGGCTATACAGAGAAACCCTGTCTTGGAAGAAAAAAAGACTTTCATAGGTGATTTTTATTCAAAGCAAGATTTTTAAAGTACATTCTTAAGTAAAAATTTGTTTTTTAAAACAATTGGATTGTATAATGATGAAGACTATAGTAGTTGCTAGTATAGTCCTGTCGCTGGCAGGACTTGCTTAAATATAAAAAACAAGGGTTTTATTTAATTTTATCCATTTTAATTTAATTTATTTTGAGACAGTTTTTCTTTGTAGCCAAAGCTATCCTTAAAGTCTCAATTCCACAGCACAAGCTAGAGTGCTGGGATAACGGAAAATGCATGCCACCAGGCCTAGCGAGGGAGTAAATTGAATATTCTAAATTTGTGAAGATTAATGATCAACTATAATTTAATATCCTCAATCAGCTATTTTTTATTTAGGTAAAAAATCTAGTGGTGTCTGGTTGCTTTTTGTTTTAATTAATTTGATGTGTTTGATGTTTTGCCTGATTGTGTCTGTGTACCATGTACATGTCTTGTGCCCTCGGAAGAGGACGTTGGATCACTGGGACTGGAGTTTCAGACACTTGTGAGCTTCTTTATGGGTGCTGGGAGTCAAATCAAACCCAGGCCCTCGAAAGAGCAGCCAGTGCTCTCTACTGGTGAACCACCTCTCCAGTCCCATCTAGTGGCTTTGTAACCTGATCTGCTGTGTGCAGACATGAATCTTGATATGACTACTGAGGAAGAAGATGTCTGTGTTAATTATATACACTTCCTAAAAGAGAAGAGAAATCTTGAATTTTACTGCAAGGAAAATACCTACAGAGAGTAAATGTTGTGAATAAGAGGCAAGGTCAGTGTTAATGGTGGAGCAGTACAAATAACAACAAAGCATACCTTTACCAGAAATTAATAAAATCCCATCTTTAGTTGTTGTTTGGTTTTGAGACAGAATATCATTGTGTGTCCCAGATGAGTTTCAGACTCACAGCCTGACCTGGTCTGGTTTAGAACTGTCAATCCTTCTGCCTCCTAAATTCTAGTATGAACTATTCATCATCTCCTCCCAGCCCAATGGTGTCTCTGTCTCGTCTGTCTCCCCCATTTCCACCTTCCTCCCTCCCCACTCTTGTATTTTTGAGATAAGGTTACTCTTTGTAGTACTGGCTGTAGTCTTGGCTGTACTCACTCTGTAGACAAGGCTGGTCTCAAGCTCATAGAGACTCACCTGCCCCTACCTCCTGAGTGCTGGGATTATAGGTATGCACCAACATCACCTGGCTCCCAAGGTGCTTTTTAAAGACTCTGCTTCACTCAGTCTTAAGCTGCAATTGTCAAATACAGTACAATTTCTATCATTTAAAAAAAATCCTTAGGGCTGGAGAGATGAGTCTGTGTTGAAAGCACCTGCTGTTCTTACAGAGGGTCTAGGTTCTGTTCCTAGCATCGACAAAGTGACTTACAGCCTTCTGTAACTCCAGTTCTAGGGGATGTTATGCCACCTTCTGGAGTCCAAGGGAACTGCACACATGTGGTGTGTTAATACAAATGCAGTCAGACACACAAAAAATTAAAATAATAAAATCTCTAAAGACTTTAATTAAATTCAGGTTTTAGGTGGGGGATGTGGGTGTGTGTGCACATGCTACTATGTGTGTGGGGGGGTATAGGGTGTGTGTGTGAGTGTGCACATGCTATTGTGGGGTGGAGGTGCACATGCTACTGTTGGGGGGGGGTGTAGGGTGTGTGTGTGAGTGTGCACATGCTACTGTGTGTGTGTGGGGGGGGTGTAGGGTGTGTGTGTGTGAGTGTGCACATGCCACTGTGCTCAGATAGGAGTCATACAACAGTGTGCAGGAGTTGGCTCTCTCCTATCATGTGGGTCCCAGAGGTTGAACTCAGACCTTTTGGTTGGCTGTAAGGACCTTTATTCACTAAGTTGTCTTGCTGGTCCAATTATCTTATAGTTCTAAGATGGTTTTAATTTTTTGTGTGTGCAAGAGAGTACACAGAAATATACTTTTTATAAAAACATTCATTATTCTCAGATTATAATTTTTGGAAATGTAGAAGTAAAGAAAAAGAAGGTCACATAATTACATATTTCCTTATGTAACATATATTCATATCTGCAAAAATGAATAAATGTATTTTTTAAAAGTCAACCTTTGTTGTTGTTGAGCTATGGTCTGATCAATAGCGAAAGGTGGCTTAAAACTCACTATGTAGGCATTGAACTCTCAGTAATCCTTCTGCCTGAGTGTTGTTAACATTTAACAGACAAGAATCACTGTGCCCAGCCCCTTTGTGAAGCTAATGACATGCATTTTGATGTCCAAATGTTTTTCCTCGGGATTGTTAACTATTGTTTCATCTATAATTTATACAATTGAATTTTCTAATTTCTTCTTTTATTGACCTTTTTGGTTGTGATTTTTTTCTTTTCTTTTTTTTTTTTTCATAGATCTTGAACCAGATGATTGTGCATCCATTTACATCTTTAATGTAGATCCACCTCCATCTACTTTAAACTCATCCCTTGGCTTACCACATCATGGACTGCTGCAGTCTCACTCTTCTGTTTTGTCACCATCATTTCAGCTCCAAGGTTACAAAAATTATGAAGGAACTGGTGATATTTCTGAATCTAAATATAGCCCATTAGGTGGTCCTAAACCCTTTGAGTGCCCAAGTATTCAAATCACATCCATTTCTCCTAACTGTCATCAAGGAACAGATGCTCCTGAAGATGACCTACATATAAATGACCCAGAAAGGGAATATTTGGAAAGGCCTTCTAGAGATCATCTCTATCTTCCACTTGAGCCATCCTACCGGGAATCTTCCCTCAGTCCTAGTCCTGCCAGCAGCATTTCTTCTAGGAGCTGGTTCTCAGATGCATCTTCTTGTGAATCTCTCTCCCACATTTATGATGATGTGGACTCAGAGTTGAATGAAGCTGCTGCACGATTCACTCTTGGCTCACCTCTGACTTCTCCAGGTGGCTCTCCAGGAGGTTGCCCTGGAGAAGAGTCCTGGCATCAACAGTATGGATCTGGACACTCCTTGTCACCTAGGCAATCTCCTTGCCACTCTCCTAGATCTAGTATCACTGATGAGAATTGGCTGAGCCCCAGACCAGCCTCAGGACCCTCATCAAGGCCCACTTCTCCCTGTGGTAAACGGCGGCACTCCAGTGCTGAAGTATGTTATGCTGGTCCCCTTTCACCCCATCACTCGCCTGTTCCATCCCCTGGTCACTCCCCTAGAGGAAGTGTGACAGAAGATACCTGGCTCACTGCTCCTGTCCACACTGGATCAGGCCTCAGCCCTGCACCGTTTCCATTTCAGTACTGTGTAGAGACTGACGTCCCTTTGAAGACAAGGAAGACTTCTGAAGATCAAGCTGCCATACTACCAGGAAAATTAGAGATCTGTTCAGATGATCAAGGGAACTTATCCCCTTCCCGGGAGACGTCAGTAGATGATGGCCTTGGATCTCAGTATCCTTTAAAGAAAGATTCATCTGGTGACCAATTTCTTTCAGTTCCTTCACCCTTTACCTGGAGCAAACCAAAGCCTGGCCACACCCCTATATTTCGGTGAGTTGGTAGAAATGGCTGCTGATCACTTTTTCATGCTTCCAGGTCATTTGCATTGTATAACTACATTATCTGACCTCCTTTCCTCTCCCTTCCCTTCTCCCTTTCATTTCTTTTCTATTCTCTCCTCCTTCTCTCTCCCCTCTCCTGCCCTTATCTTCCTTGTTTTTCATTTTTTTAAAAATAAATTCTACTGGTCAAATAACTTAGAAGTCCTTTTTTATTTTTAAGTCTTTAAAAGTGTTTTTAAATTGACTAAAGTTACATTTTAAAAGTATATAGATAAAAAAAATATGTGATAGACTGTAAATAACAGTAAATGACTAAGGTTCCTTAAGAGAAATTTCGTTATCTAATTATTGTACAGGTAGGTTATTATATTACTAATGAATTAACTGAATTTGCATATTTGAAGGACTATGTGTGGGAGCGTGTGTGTGTGTCTTTGTGTGTTCGTTCATGTTTGTGTGGAGACCAGAGACAGCCATGAGTATTACTCCTTAGGAGGCATACATCTTGGTTTTGAGACAAGTTTTCTTGTTGGCCTAGAGCTCACCAAGCTGCCAGTTTTAGAAAAAAAAAAAAAAATGTGTGTGTGTGTGTGTGCACACTCATGGATGATGTGTGTGAATGTGCATATGTGTCATGCCTGTGTGGTGTGTTCAGAGAACAGCTTTCTGAAGTGGAGCTAGTCTTTCCTTCTGCCTTCATTCTGGTTCTGGTTCTGGGGATACGGCTTGGACAGTATGGCAGGCACTTTAATGAATTCTCCTCTTGCTTTGTCCTATTAATAACAAGCATTTTTCTCTCACAATGTATTTACTTTTAAATGTTTATTTAATTGACATGGGATCTTGCTATATTGTCTGTATTGACCCATACTGACCTAAAATGTATGATCCTACTATTCCAGCCTCCCAAAGTAGCTGGGACTATAGGTCCATGCTATTGGCCTTCTCCCTCCCACCATCCCACCCCACCCCCCCAAAAAATCTTTCTTTGAGACTGGGTCCTATGTAGCTCAGACTGGCCTTAAGTTTACTACATAATTGACAATGGCTTTGAAGTTCTGATCCTCCTACCTCCATCTCCTAAATTCTGGGATAACAGGTGTGTATCACTACACCTAGTTTTATGCAATACTAGGGTTCATACTCAGGTTTTCTTGCATGCTAGGCAAGAACTCTACTTACTAACTGAGCTTTGTGTTCATTACTGTTTGATTTGTAGATGTGTAAATAATTTTACAGTTATTTTCTAGGTGTGTGTGTGTGTGTGTGTGTGTATGTGTGTGTGTGTATGTGTGTGTGTGTAGATTTATGTGGAGGCCAGAGGTTGATTGACATTGGATGTTTTCCTAATTCTTCATTTGTTTCTCCACTTGTTTTTTTGTTTACTTGTTTGTTTGGTTTAGTTTTGTTTTTGTTTTTTTGAGACAGGGTTTCTCTACATAGCCCTGGCTGCCCTGGAACTTGCTCTGTAGATCAGGCTGACGTCTAACTCAGAGATGTACCTGCTTCTGTCTTCTGAGTTCTAGGATCAAAGGTGTTCCCACAACTGTCTAGCTTCTACTTGATTTTAAAAGAGAATCTCTCGTTGATCCTGGTTGGCTGGAAAGCCCCAGGGATCTTCCTGTCTCTTCCCAGTGCTGGGATTACAGGCTTAGGCCACTGTGCTGGCTTTTATGTGTGTTTTGGGGATTTGAACCAAGGCCCTCATTATAGAATGGCAAGCACTCTGGGCTGGTGAGATGGCTCAGCAGGTAAGAGCACTGACTACTCTTCTGAAGGTCCTGAGTTCAAATCCCAGCAACCACATGGTGGCTTACAACCACCCTTAATGAGATCTGATGCCCTCGTCTGGAGTGTCTGAAGTCAGCTATAGTGTACTTATGTATAATAATAAAGACTGAACAAGCAGAGTTGACCAGAGCAAGCAGGGCCAACCAGAGGGAGCAGAGGTCCTAAAAATTCAATTCCCAACAACCACATGAAGGCTCACAACTATCTGTACAGCTAGTTGTACTCACTGCATAAAATAAATAAATAAATCTTAAAAAAAAAAAAGAATGGCAAGCACTCTTTCTACTGAACAGTCTTCCAAGCCCTTGTAATATTTTTAATATTAATAGATCTAAATTAACCTTTAGGTCTTTACAATGTTTAAATAATAATTCTTCTTCTTCTTCTTCTTCTTTTTCTTCTTCTTCTTCTTCTTCTTCTTCTTCTTCTTCTTCTTCTTCTTCTTCTCCTCTTCCTCCTCCTCCTCCTTCTCTTCTTCCTCCTCCTCCTTCCTCTTATTTATTTTATGTGGGTGCTAGGAATTGAGTCTGGGTCTTCTGGAAGAGCAGCAGATACTCTTAAAAACTGAGCAATCTACCCAGTCCCCAAGACTAAGGACCTTCAAAATCTACACTTCTACTTCTTTCAGTATTTCTACTTCTTTCTCCCTGCTCTAGTATGACTCTGTGGAAACCAATCTATTCTGCCTGTGGCCTCCTCCACTTCCTATCATTTCACTCTTCTCTCTAAAGAACTGCTTATCTCAAGCAATCCTGTGATTGACGAAAAGTTTAGTTTCAGTACATAACTGCTTAACATAAAGCATTTTGGTATGTTTTATTATTTTATGTATATGAGTACAGTGTAGCTGTCTTCAGACACACCAGAAGAGGGCATCGGATCCAATTACAGATGATTGTGAGCCACCATGTGGTTGCTAGGAATTGAATTCGGGACCTCTAGGAGAGCAGTCAGTGCCTTTAACCACTGAGCCATCTCTCCAGCCCTTAAATTCTTTTTTTTTTTTTTGGTTTTTCGAGACAGGGTTTCTCTGTGTAGCCCTGGCTGTCCTGGAACTCACTTTGTAGACCAGGCTGGCCTTGAACTCAGAAATCCACCTACTTCTGCCTCCCACGTGCTGGGATTAAAGGCATGTGCCACCACCGCCCGGCTTTAAATTCTTATTAATCAAGGATATAATAGCCTTTTAAAAACATACCAAAATGCTTTATGTTAAGCAGTTATGTACTGAAACTAAACTTTTCGTCAATCACAGGATTGCTTGAGATAAGCAGTTCTTTAGAGAGAAGAGTGAAATGATAGGAAGTGGAGGAGGCCACAGGCAGAATAGATTGGTTTCCACAGAGTCATACTAGAGCAGGGAGAAAGAAGTAGAAATACTGAAAGAAGTAGAAGTGTAGCTTTTGAAGGTCCTTAGTCTTGGGGACTGGGTAGATTGCTCAGTTTTTAAGAGTATCTGCTGCTCTTCCAGAAGACCCAGACTCAATTCCTAGCACCCACATGGCAGCTGACAACCATCTGTAACTCTAGCTCCAAGGCATCCAATGTCCTCTTCTGGCCTCTGCATCTATTAGACATGCACATGGTACACAGACCGACAAACATGAAGGCAAAACACTCATACACATAAAATACACATGAATAAAATGACTTATTCTTCACAGCTACGGGCTTTAAGAAATTGAACTATGGGCTGGTGAGATGGCTCAGTGGATAAGAGCACCCTACTGCTCTTCCGAAGGTCCAGAATTCAAATCCCAGCAACCACATGGTGGCTCACAACCATCCGTAATGAGACCTGACGCCCTCTTCTGGTGTGTCTGAAGACAGCTACAGTGTACTTACATATAATAATAAATAAATAAATCTTTAAAAAAAAAAAAAAAGAAAAAGAAATTGAACTACTAGGAGGACTAGGATGACAAACAACTTTAATCCCAGTACTTGGGAGGCAGAGGCAGGTGAATTTCTTTGAGTTGGAGGCCAGCCTAGCCTATAGCACTAGATCCAGGACAGCCAATGCCACTTAAGTCCTTTTTTTTTTTAAAAGAGATTTATTATTTATTTATTTATTTATTTATTTATTTATTTATTATATGTGTGTACACTGTAGCTGTCTTCAGATACTCCAAAAGAGGGCATCAGATTTTTGTTACAGATGGTTGTGAGCCACCGTGTGGTTGCTGGGATTTGAACTCAGGACCTTTGGAAGAACAGTCGGTGCTCTTAACCGCTGAGCTATCTCACCAACCACCACTTAAGTCTTTAGGTTAAAGAATTATTTATTCACAAAAAAGGGATAGAGACCCTGGTGATGGTAGTGCATGCCTTTAATCCCAGTTCTTAGGAGCCAGAGACAGGTGGATCTCTATGAATTCAAGGTCAGCCTGGTCTACAGAGCAAGTTCCAGGATAGCCAAAGGTACACAGAGAAACCCTGTCTCAAAATAGCCAAACCAAACAAACAGAAAAAGAATAGCCTATTAAATACCTTCCATGGTTGGTACTGTAACTTACAAATGAAATAAGGTAATTTTGGAATACTTTTTTTTTTTAACCACTGGAAAAAATATTGGAGCTGGCAGAGAGATGCTTTGAGTCTTTGACTCTGCTTTGCAATGATAATATGATGAGGTTGTTTGTTGTGTTTTGTTTATAGCACATCTTCATTACCTCCGTTAGACTGGCCTTTACCAACTCACTTTGGACAATGTGAATTGAAAATAGAAGTGCAACCTAAAACTCACCATAGAGCCCATTATGAAACTGAAGGTAGCCGAGGGGCAGTGAAAGCCTCTACTGGTGGCCATCCTGTTGTGAAGGTATGAGATTTGGGAGCTTTTCCCTATAGATATGCATGGTAATGATTGAAGAAGTATATTGATTTAGCTAAAAGAAAGAAAACTCAAATTTGAAGAGCCTCTGTTTTGTATGGTTGTTGATGTGGCAGTATTTTCTTAGCTAGTCCAAAAGAAACCTTCCTGACTTTCCATCTGGGGAAATAAGATATTGGTGGTCAAATTGTTGTTTTTCTGATTTTAAAAAGACTATATTGTGTCAGGTGGTAATGGCCCATGCCTTTAATCCTAGCACTCAGAAGTCAGAAGCAGGCAGATCTCTGAATTTGAGGCTAGCCTGGTCTATAAAGTGAGTTCCAAGACAGACAGGACTATACCAGAGAAACTCTGTCTTGGAAAACAAAAAACAAAACAAGACAAAAAAAAATGTGTGTATAAATATACTAGATGTTCCTGGGGAAACAACTCAGTAGAGGAAGCATGCTCTGTAAGCATGAGGACTTGAGTTTGAATTTCTAACAATGACGTAAAAATCTAGCTTTGACCAAATGTGCCTGTCTCAGTACTAGGCATAGAAACACCTCCTGATTTCAGGAGTTTTCTGACCAGTTGCCAGCCTAGTCAAGAAAGCTAGCTTCAGTTTCCGTGAGAGAACTTGTCACAAGGCAGTAAGGCAGAAAATAATAAAGGAACTCCATGTGTATTCATGACATGCAGCACACACATACACACATACAAATTAAAGCTGTGCAGAAAGTAGAAAGAATAATGCAATAGATGGGTAGATGTTGTAGATGCAATAGATGTTGTCACCCTGAGAAATAAGCAACATTTGATCATATTTTAGCCTCTCCCTCATCTTTCTCTTAAACATATATTGAGAGGGAAACTAGATAGTTGTCTTGAAAGATGAATGAATTTTTTTAAATTTATTTTACCTGCATTTGTGTGTGCCTGCTTATTTGGAATTACAGGCAGTTGTGAGCCTAAGGATGTACATGTGAATAACTGAACCAAGTCCTCTGCAAGAACAGCAAGTGGACTTAACTGCTGAGACATCCGTTAGTAAACTTTCCATCACTGTGATACCATAAATGAGGGAATCAGCTTGTAATGAGGAAGGTTTATTTTGGTTCAGTTTTGGAGGTTTCAGTCCTGTTGATTGGTTTTTCTACATTAGGGCCTATGGTGAGCCATAGGCTATTTCGTTTATTTCAAGTATGTCTCATATTTTTAAAGCTTTGAATTAAGATTTTTTTTTAATTTTAAATTCACATGAATGGAGTATAACATTTAAAAATAAATAAGTGGGGCTGGTGAGATGGCTCAGTGGGTAAGAGTACCCGACTGCTCTTCCGAAGGTCCAGAGTTCAAGTCCCAGCAACCACATGGTGGCTCACAACCATCCGTAACGAGATCTGACTCCCTCTTCTGGAGTGTCTGAAGACGGCTACAGTGTACTTACATATAATAAATAAATAAATCTTTAAAAAAAAAATAAATAAATAAATAAATAAAACTAAGATATGCTTAGTTTTAAACCATTGATGGTGATTTTTGCTTGTAATTCCAGCCTCCAGAATATTGAGGTCAAGGGGATCACTGTAGATTCAAGGTCTGCCTAGTGAGTTATAGGACAACATGGCTACCAAAGAGACTCTTGTCTTTTAATAAGGGGGGCAGAGGGAGTAAAAACAACAAACAAAAAAGTTTTTTAAAAATGCACAATAGGGACCTGGAGAGATGGCTCAAAGGTTAAGAGCACTGACTGCTCTTGCAGAGGTCCTGAGTTCAATTCCCAGCAACCACATGGTGGCTCACAACCATCTGTAATGGAATCTGATGCCCTCTTCTGGTGTGTCTGAGGGGAGTGACAGTGTACTCACATAAAATAAATAAGTGAATCTTTAAAAAGAAATACACAATAATCTGAAACACCAGCATTCATAAATGTCAATAAGTGCAAATTAGAAACAACTCAAGTGCATTAATAGTTATGCAACTGTAGTTTACTTATAGACTACTACCACCCATCTGTAGGAAGGCACAAATAGTTGCTGTATGCAACAACTTGTGTAGTTTTCCATGGTGTTTTGGTCTGTCATAGGTATACCATTACTCCCAGTTCTCATGGCTCTCTATGGAAGTATAATGATTAAAAAAAAAAAATCTGACAGGGTTACATATAGCTTTCTCAAGTTGAATAAACTGTAGAGACATAGATTAATAGTTTCTAGGAAACAGTTTAAGTGTCACAAATATAAGAAAATTTATTCATAGTGATGGATATATCTGTATCTTTACCAGTGTAGTAATTACTTAAATCTCTCTTAAATAAAAATGCATACAAACAAACAAACAAACATATAAGAATGTACATAAAATATATGGAAAGTGTGGGACTGTAGTTGGCAGCTATACTGGTGCCAGTTTCCTGGTGTCTGTGAAGAGAGTTCAGTGCTGTGAGTGCATGCTGTATTCTGTTTACGATTTCAGGTACTAGGGATTTGGTAACTTTCACTAAGGAAAAAAAAGAGCTTATACCATATTGTTTGGCTAACCTGGTCTGCTCGGTCAGACCTTATCTCAAAATACATTAAAAGAGTATAGATTAAACAGTGGTAAGCTTTATTTCTTTTCTATTTTGTTGCTGTGCTGGGGCCAAACCCAGGGCCTCATACATGAAGGGCAAGTACTGTACAACTAAACTCTATCCCTAGTGTGATACAGAAATATTTCAATCTTACCATAGAAATTTTGAAGTTTGAAAGATGAGGTTTATAATTTTGTTGTTCTTAGACATTGTACTTTATCATATGTAAAGATCCATTGCCTAGTGATGATTTGGTTTTGTTTTTGATTTTTTTTTTTTATACAGTCTCATATAGCCCAGGTTGACCTAAAAGTCACTGTGTAGCTAAGGATGGCCATAAAGTACTGATTCTCCTGCCTGTGTTTCAAGTGCTAGTAATGATTTTTTATATGACATTGTTATATATACATCAACACTTATTTTTGTTTTGTCACATTTTTGCCTTTCAGCAATTTATGATATCAAATTTTATTTTTGTGTTTTTAGTATCTCTGCAGTGTTTCAAATCTGTTCATGTTTCTGATATAGACAGATCAGGGTTCCTTCCCAAGTAATTTGGCAGGACTGATAATGGAACTGCTGTTATTAAAGTCTCTGTAGTGTGTCCTGTAGTGACCTTCAGGCTTTAACCCTCCCGCTTAAATTAAATTAAGCAGGCACAGATCTTTACTATGGAAACGATGTAGAAACATAGCAAACAGGCCGAGAATGGCCTGACTAGCAGAGTACTGATAATAGATGAGAGATGCTAGAGGATTCTTTAACAGTAGTCATTTGTTGATAGCATATAACATAAATGTTCCTTCTGTGACTGGATATGTCAGTAGTGTAACTAGTTTGTTCTTTTTTAAAATCACTGAGATACAGAGCAGTCCTATTTTTCTTATCCTGTATTATATGTACTTAAGCAGATGTTGTCAGAAATATATTTATATATATTCCCTTTGAAATCTTATATGCACGATTACCTTCCCACAGCCGTAGTTTATTTTATCAAAGTGAAAAGGACAGGTGGTGGCTTATATCTTTGCCAAGCTGGTATAAATATGAGTCATGTAATATGACTAAGGACTCTTTGGTATAAGGTGCTTATCCCCTTTGTGATGCTTATAATAACATTTATGTATAATAGTAACATTTAAATTTATTTAGGATTATTTAATTAAATAATTAAGGCAGAGTATATAACCATTCTCTATCTTGACTTTTTCGTCTCTAGAAGTATAGAAGACATGGTAGTTTGTATGTGGCATTATCATTTAACTCATTTGCTGCTAAAGAATTACAAGAAAAAATTTTAATTTCTACACATGGACATTTGTATGTGTGTGTTTTCCAATTTCTTCTTTAGTTATTTAGGCCTTTTTTTTTTCCTGTGTTCATATTGAACATTTTATGTTTTATTAACTAGTTTCCATTTGATTAAATCTCAATTAAATTGTTAATGACAAAGCAATTTAAAGGTGTTAAAAATGAAAATATTGGAAGATTTCTTTGTTATATAAGTATTAAAATACTTAAAGAAAGCTGCAAATTCTGCTTGAGTATAGTGAATTGCACATTGCTGTTGCACTTTAAGAGCTTAAGGTAATGTCAGGAATTGAGGCACAGATGTGTCTGGAAAGGGCTTGTGAGATGAGGGTGAAAACATTCAAATTGGATAAAAGTCTATAATAATGAATTAGGTTTCAGACAGACAGGCAGGCAGACAGACAGTGTGTGTATGTGTCTGTATCTGTGTCTGTATTGTTAACAGACCAAGTGGTAACTTTTGTCACAAAACAATGATAGTGATTTTTAGTAGATGATATAAAGTCTTCATTAAGACATGAGTTAAAGGTTCTGAGGGCAGCACTAGCAGATCTGCTGAAAATGCAATTGAACAGTTTGCATACTAAAGAGTAAACCCTATGGTGCCCTCTCTTAACTTCCAGAAAACTTGAGATAGTTTATACTCTGTTAGATGAGAGTCTGGAAGATTTATCAGAGGTGCACAACAGAAAAAAATACAGAATCTGAAAAATAAACTTCATTATTTTAAAATGTTTAACTTACAGTTACTTGAATTTTTCTGTTATAAAGGGCTAAACATAACCTTAGCATAAAAAACATATATTAACTCTAGTTCAAACAGAAAGTTTAATTTAAAAAAATGCAATTAAGATCTACACCATATAGGCATAGTGGCTCTTATATAAAAGGCATTAATTAACACTAGCTCAAACTAAGTTTTATGAAAATGTAACTAAAACTCTACAAAGAAAGCTAGGCATAGTGGTTCACACCTGTAAACCTAGCATTTGAGTGGCTTAGAAAGAAGATTGCCACAAGTTCAAGGCCAATCCGAGCTGCTGCGTGAGATCCTATCTCAAAAACTAAAAGTTATATGTATGTATTTAAAACATGGCTCATCTGTAACATACGTGCCATTATAGTACAAACACAGAATGCTGGTTTAAATTCTTTTGTTGTTGTTGTTGTTTTGTTTGGTTGGGTTTTTGTTATTTGTTTTGTTTTGTTTTTGAGACAGGGTTTCTCTGTGTTGCCCTCGTTGTCATGGAACTTACTCTGTAGACCAGAGTAGCCTTGAACTAACAGAGATCAACTTGCCTCTGCCTCCCTAGTGCTAGGATTAAAGGCATACGCTGCCACCACCCAGCTTAAATAAAACATTTTAAAGTATAAATTTTTTAGTGAAATTAGGACTGAAGATGTACATATGTTATTTAAAAGCCACCAGTCTCATTTTTTTTTTTTTTGGTTTTTTGAGACAGGGTTTCTCTGTATAGCCCTGGCTGTCCTGGAACTCACTCTGTAGACCAGGCTGGCCTCGAACTCAGAAATCCACCTGCCTCTGCCTCCCGAGTGCTGGGATTAAAGGCGTGCGCCACCACGCCCAGCTCATTTTTTTAATTTAATTTATTATTTTGTGTGTATGGGTGTTTTGGCTGCATGTATATCTGCACTATTTGTGTGTACAATGCCCCTGGAAACCAGAAGAAACATTGGGTCTTCCTAGAATTAGAGTTACAGGCAGATTATTAGCCTCCATATGGGTTTTTATCTTCCTAGATAGATGGTCAAAAGATACATATCTTTTAAAAAGATACATGTCTACCTCCAGTTCCGAGGAATCCACTACCCTCTTTTGTTCTTCAAGGGTATTGCACATGAAGATAGTGTATAGTCATACATGCAGGCGCAAAACACTCAACACATAAAATAATTTTTTAAAAAGTGGTATCTTGAGCCGGGCGTGGTGGCGCACGCCTTTAATCCCAGCACTCGGGAGGCAGAGGCAGGTGGATTTCTGAGTTCGAGGCCAGCCTGGTCTACAAAGTGAGTTCTAGGACAGCCAAGGCTATACAGAGAAACCCTGTCTCAAAAAACCAAAATAACAAAAACAAAAACAAAAGTGGTATCTTAGCCAGGTGGTGGTGGTAGTGGTGGTGGTGCATGCCTTTAATCCCAGTACTCAGGAAGCAGAAGAAAGCAGATCTCTGGATTTGAGGCCAGCCTGTTCTACAAAGTGAGTTCCAGGACAGCCAGGGCTACATAGAGAAACCCTGTCTTAAAACAAAACAAAAAGTGATATCTTTTGTTAATCAGAGATTTTTCCACTTAATTATTAGCCATTTGTTTTCTACTTATATCTATGTGTCCTTGAAAAAGGTTGTTGGATTTATGGCTTATCATTCTTCTCTAATTAAGTTGTGTCTGGAATGTGAATGACACTCATGGATCTTGCCTTTCATAAGATGGTGCCCTAAGTCCTTGGTTGTATCCCTAGATCTTCATGCCACATTACTTGCAGATTTTATAGACCAGTAGTTCTCAATTCTGTCAGACCTAAGCCTACCCTCTAAAACAACAATAAAATGGAAATTCAACAATAATATAGATGAATTTGCATGCAGTATTAACAATGTCAATGTTACAGTGTTAAAAGGAAGTATAGGCCGGGTGGTGGTGGCACACGCAATTAATTCCAGCACTTGGGAGGCAGAGGCAGGTGGATTTCTGAGTTCAAGGCCAGCCTGGTCTACAAAGTGTGTTCCAGGACTGCACAGAGAAACCCTGTCTCGAAAAAGCCAAAAAAAAAAAAAACAAAAAAAACAAAAAAAAACCAAAAAAAAAACCAAACAAACTATAAAGCTAACTTAAAGTAATGAAAGTAATGTTCCAAAATGAAGAGACTGGCTAATCACTTAAAGAAGACAGTAAAGTAGTCATTTAACACCTGCAATTCAGTGTGAGTTTTGTAGGGACAAAGGCGTGTGTATTGATCAGTAGCCTAAATTCCAAAAATAGCATTATTTGCAATGACATGATTTTCTGAAATGATGAACTGTTTACATGGTAATTAAGCTTATGAAAAGCTTCTAAATGTTAAAGCTTAAAAATGTTTTGTGTTTTTAATATACCAAGGATCTGGCTTCTAGGTTTATAATCTTTTTCTATACTTGAATGTCTGATGGAGGCATTCTAAAATACTGTATGTTACATAGGCTAGTTATTACTTTGAAAAACTATGACTATTGAATAAATTGATGGGAATTTCTGTCTCTAACCCCCTCTTAATAATTGCCTATAGTATATCCCATTTCATTTGTTAGGTGAACATGACCACTCTACTACAAAAACCATTTCTCATGTTGATAACTAAAATTCAAAATAGCCTTCTAGCCCCCCACCTCCTAGAGTGCAATACTGTCCATGTTAAGAAGGATTATTCTGACCCACAGCCATAAATCAGGTGGAGTTCAAGGAGTCTTGTGGAAGAGGGGAGTGGGGGGAGTTGAGGAATCTGGAGGGGTCAAAGACACCACAAAAAGACCTACACATTCAACTAGTCTGGGCCTACAGGGGCTCCCAGAGGCTGGGTCACCAACTAGGGAGTATGTGGGGGCTGGATGTAGCAAATTGCAGCTGGGGCTGTCTAGGTCCCTGCCATTGGATCCTTTTCTCCCTACCTGGGCTGCCTAATTGGTCCTTAGTGGGAGAAGATATGCCTAGAACTAGATGTCCCAGGGTAGAGTGATACCCAAGGGGTGCTCCCCCTTCGCTGAAGAGGAGAGGGGACAATGGAGGAGGGATTTGTAAGGGAGGAGGTGGGAGCTGTGATTGGGATGTAAAGTAATAAAAAAAACTGGAGAAACAAATAGAAACTTAAAAACAAAGATGGGAGGGCAGGCTGGAGAGATGGCTCAGTGGTTAAAAGCACTGGCTGCTTTTCCAGAGGTCCTGAGTTCAATTCCCAGCAACCACATAGTGTCTTACAATCATCTGTAATGGGATCTGATGCCCTCCTGGTGTGTCTGAAGACAGCTACAGTGTATTCATGTACATAAAATAAATAATTATTTTAAAAAAGTACTATTCTGGAGCTGGACATGGTGGCATATACCTTTAATCCCAGTGTTTAGAAGCCAGAAGCTAGCAGCTCTCTGTTTGAGGCCATCCTTGTCTACATAGTGTTCTGGAGTAGCCAAGGCTACATTGTGAGATCTTGTTTCAAAACAAGAACACAAAACAAAAAGTATTGCTGTTCTGGACCTGGGTCAGCAAACAATAACCTTTATGAGCCCAGACTGGCCCTCTATCTTTGTATAACTTGTGAGCTAGGAGTGGTTTCATGGTTAGAGGAAAATAGCAAGAGAACACTATTTGAAACATGTAAATTCAAATTTAAGCACTCATAAAGTTGTACAGAAACATGACTATTGTAAGGAGCCAAGGAAGCCCTAACTAAGTAAGTGAAGCCCTTAGTGAGTATGTGTGTGCTCTTGGCATAAGTACAGGCCATGTAAAGTTTTCCCTTCTGGTCCATGTGTGAATATTGACAATCTGTACAGAGTATGTCCACCAGAGTTTTTTCTTCCCTGGATATTTATGGCCTGAAGACTGCTCCTCTATAGAAACCCAAAACAGCATCAGAAAATACAAATACTACATTATGATTCATAACAGTAGCAAAATTACAGTTATGAGGTAACAATGAAAATCATTTTATGGTTGGGGTCAGCACAGCATTAGGAAGATTAAAAACTGATGTTTCAGCCAGGTGATGGTGGTAAGTGCCTTCAATCCCAGCACGTGGGAGGATCTCTTTGAGCTTGAGGCCAGCCTCACCTACAGATCAAGTTCTAGGACAGCCAAGCTACTCAGAGAAACCGATTTTGGGAAGAAAAATAAAAAGCCACTGTCTTGGCCAGGTATGATGGTACTTGCCTATAACCCCCCACAATCAGTCTGGAGATGTAGACAGATCACAAATTCCAAACCAGCCTGAGAAACTTACTGGATTTGAAATCAGCTTATGCTACAAGATGCTGTATCAAACTTGTCATAGTGACACATACCTGTATCCTAGCATTCAAGAGGCAGAGCCAGGAGTTCAAAGCCAACTGTTGCTCCATAATGAGTTTGAAGTCAGTCTGAACTACCCAAGACCCCGTTATAAACAAAATAGAACAAACAAAAACTAGGGCTGAACAGGTGGTTTAGTTGTTAAAGAATAAGGTTCACAGGGTTGGAGAGATGGCTCAGAGGTTAAGAACACTGACTGCTCTTCCAGAGGTCCTGAGTTCAATTCCCAGCAACCACATGGTAGCTCTTAAGCATCTGTAATGGGAACCAATGCCCTCTTCTGGTGTATTCGAAGACAGCAACAGTGTACTCACATACATAATAATAAATAAGTCTTTTTTTTTTTTTTAAAGAATAAGGTTCACAACCAAAACCAAAAACATCTGTTTGCCATCTTAGGAACTGTTGGAATATCCTGGTCTATGTGTAGGAGGCCCAAGAGATACTTTGTTAGCCTCAGTTTACCCTTTGACACCTTGTGAGGGGAAAAAAAAAAACATATAGAGGATGCTGCATACTTTGGAAGCTGGGAATGGGTTCAGTATCTTTTGAGAGTGTCGCTGTGGATTTCAGCTGACAGGAATGACAGTATAGATGATCCTCAGAGGACCTTCTATAGGTTTGTGATGCTTAGAGAGCTACATGTCTGGGTGTTCAAACCTGAGTTGATCTTTAAGTTGGAGTCTAGACTTGGGCCATGGGGCATAGCAGAAGCCTTGGTTTTGTTTGTCATTATCTGGCTTCTCTGGCATCTCTATGAGAACATGACAATATTGTACCAAGGATTAGATATTACACAGGAGAAAATCATGATACTTCTGTTGGCAGCCAACTCATCCTCCGAAGCTGATTCACCTTGTCAACCATCAAAAGTACCCATACCAGAAAGAGCTCAGTTGATTCCAGCCTAAATTACTGACCAAACGTGTGTTTATAAATACAGGGTAGCTTGTTATCCAGGGTTAGGTAATGATTTCCTTTTTCTCTTGTTGAAGTTGCATTTCTTCATAGATGTTGTATTATATGTTAAATATGTAGATATAGATTTATCTACATATCTATATGATTTCTGCTTAAACTCTTATTCTACCACATGCCACAGAAGGAAACAGGTATCTACAGCTTGATCATTAAGCTAGAAACATTAGTAAACCAGATTTTCTGGTGGATATTGGGCTCAATAGAGCATAGGTCAGTGATTTACATTTGAAACTCTTCTGGTTGTGGCCCCTTGAGCACACACAAGCTCATCTTGGATGTAAGTTTATTAGAATAGTTGATAATGCCATCCACAGATAGAAGTAACACCATAGCAAGGTCTTTGAAAAGAATACATAGCTCCCCACTATCACCAACACCAAGGCAATAGGTTTCCTCTCCTTGAGTCTTGGAAGGAAGACCATTAGAGATGATTTTCCCCCACATCTGTCATGTCATACCCTTCTGCTTACTATAGCTAAGTCACACTTTATTTGCTAATGGTAATATCTTTTGGGAGGGGGTACTTAGAATTTCTAGCTTTTTATGCTATATGTAGTCAATCATGTAGTCAGTCACAAATCTCTCTTTAGGATTTTTTTTTTTAATTCTGACATCTTTTTTTAAAGATTTATTTATTTTATACATGCAAGTACACTATTGCAGTCTTCAGACACACACCAGAAGAGGTCGTCACGTCCCATTACAGATGGTTCTGAGCCACCATGTGTTTGCTGGGAGTTGAACTCAGTACCTTTGGAAGAGCAGTCAGTGCTCTTAACCACTGAGCTACCTCTCCAGCCCCTCTCTTTAGGATTTCATAGATAAGATTTATTTAACTTATTACATTCTTTTCATAGTTTCTGTTATGTTCCTGCCTTCACTATAATTTAAAATTTTAAAATCTTGCTTGATTTTAGTGTTTTCAGATTTTCAGCTGGTTTCCATGATTCTATCTACACCCCACAAATACACCCTCACCCCCACACATACACCTCCACCCCCACACACCCTGGTTTTTTGAGACAGGGTTTCTCTGTGTAGCCTTGGCTGTTCTGGAACTCACTCTGTAGACCAGGCTGACCTACAACTCAGAAATCTGTCTGCCTCTGCCTCCCAAGTTCTGGGATTAAGACTTGAACCACCACCTCCTGACTCTTTCTCCTCTTCCTCTTCCTCCTCTTCTTCCCGCTCCCCCTCCTCCTCCCCTTCTTCCTCCTCCTCCTTCTCTTTTCTTCTTCTTCGTCTTCTAATTAAGCATTAGGTGATTTTTATCTTTCAAGCACGTCATTTAATTCCTTAAAATTTAACAGGCTTTTTTTTTTTTTTTTCTTTTTGGTTTTTCAAGACAGGGTTTCTCTGAGTAGCTCTGGCTGTTCTGGAACTCACTTTGTAGACCAGGCTGGCCTCGAACTCAGAAATCCGCCTGCCTCTGCCTCCCGAGTGCTGGGATTAATGGCGTGCATCACCACGCCCTGCTTAACAGGCATTTTTTAAAGGATTAATTTATTTGTTTCATGTATGGGCCTGAGTATATGTATCTGTACTGCATATATGCAGTACCCACAGAGGCTAGAAGATAACATGGGATTCACTGGAAATGGAGTTACAGATGGCTGTGAGACTATTGATGTGTGCTGGGAATTGAGCCTGGGTCCTCTGCAAGAGCAGTAAGTGTTTTAACTACTGAGCCATCTCCAGCCCCCCCCCCTTTTTAAATTTTTTATTGGTATATGTAAGTACACTGTATGTAGCTGTCTTCAGACACACTGGAAGAAGGTGTCAGGTCTCATTACAGATGGTTGTGAGCCACCATGTGGTTGCTGGGATTTGAACTCAGGACCTTCAGAAGAGCAGTCAGTGCTCTTAACGGCTGAGCCATCTCACTAGCCCCTTTTTTGATTTTTTGAGACAGGGTTTCTCTGTATAGCCCTGGCTGTCCCGGAACTCACTCTGTAGACCAGGCTGGCCTCGAACTCAGAAATCCGGATTTGCCTGCCTCTCCCTCACACCCAGCTCCAGGCCCCCCTCCTTTTAAGTGTCATTTATAATATATTTATTGGATACTGGTTGAATTAATAACATTTCAATAAAAAATTACAGCTTTCATAATAGGTTCTCAGTAAACGACAGACAGTTAGAATGATGAATAAGACAGTTTCTGCTTTTTGTAGCTTGTATGAGTCCCAGGAGAGTAGATTGTAAAATTTAAAAGTGTTGATAGTAGTCAATACTATGAAAACTAATAAAGCAGCATAAGAGATGTAAATAAGGATGTAGGCTTCTCTGAGGGTACTGTCTTTGGGAACAAAGCTAAATAAAATGAAGGGAGAGGATAATAGAAAGATCAGAAAGAAGAACATTCCAGAGGGTTAAAATACTAAGTAGTCCTGATCTTAAAAAACAGACATAGTGGCTGTCTTTAACACACCTTTAGTCCCAGCACATAAGAGGCAGAGGCCTAGCCGGGCGTGGTGGCGCACGCCTTTAATCCCAGCACTCGGGAGGCAGAGGCAGGCGGATTTCTGAGTTCGAGGCCAGCCTGGTCTACAAAGTGAGTTCCAGGACAGCCAGGGATATACAGAGAAACCCTGTCTCGAAAAACCAAAAATAAAATAAAATAAAAAAAAAAAAAAAAAAAAGAGGCAGAGGCCTAATATCTGTGAGTTCAAAGCCAGCCTGATCTACAAAGAGAATTCCAAAATAGCCAGGACTACACAGGGAAACTTTGCATCACGGGGGAAAAAAAGTAACTTAAGTCCTGAGGTTTGGAATGGAATGGGCAGTGGTTCAAGTGGTAAACCAGCATGTCTAGGCTGGCTGTGGGAACATAGGACAAGATAAGAACAACAAAGGTCCAAATCTCATCGGCCTGTATGTAAATAATTGGAATTAGCCCTGAATGAAGTGAAACCATTAGAGAGGTTTCAGTGAGGGTAAGGAATAATATGGGGGACTGTGGATTTTTAAAAATTATTAGATTTATTTAGCGTGTGTGCATATGTGTGTAGACATGGATATACCGTAGTATGTACATATGGGGGTCAGAAGACAAATAAGGGAGTTGGTTTTCTCCCACCATACAGGTCTGAAGATTGAACTCAGAATGCTGGGCTTAGAAGCAAGTGCTTTTACCTGCTGAGACATCTCATTTGCCTATTTTTTTTTAATTAATAATAATAATAACAATAATAATTCAAATGTGACAGTTCACTAGAGTGGGAGACTCCACTCCAGAAAGCTTACAAGTTTAAGTCCAGCCTGGCCTGGCCTAACATAGCAAGACCCTGTTCTGAAAAATAAATACATAAATAAATGTCAAGGGGCTGGAGAAATGGCTCAGTGGGTAAGAGCACCCAACTGCTCTTCTGAAGGTCCTGAGTTCAAATCCCAACAACCACATGGTGGCTCACAACCATCCTTAATGACATCTGACTCCCTCTTCTTGAGTGTCTGAAGACAGCTACAGTGTACTTACATATAATAAAAATAAAATACATTTTAAAAAATGTCAAAAACATGCTGATTAGGACAAAGGTATAAGATGGGTAAAAATATTTGTCTTTATGATTATAGATATAAATAGACCCAGAATAGTGACAAACTGAATCTGACATTAAAAGGGTTGAATATCAAATAAGATTTATTCTAGAAATACAAGTGTAATTCAGCATATGAAAATAAATTAATGTAATGTGTCACAGTAATATCAAAGGAAAAAACACATATGTAGATTGATTTTAAAAGTACATTTAAAAGGGGCTACGGGGTAGAGCTAGATAATAGAATGTATGCTTAATCTATATAAAACTCTGGGTTCATTTTCCTGCACTGGAAAAAAGTATCCTTGTTTTTAATTATGTGAACACATAGAGTCCTTTGTCTGTATTTTTGTGTGGGCACATTTGTTTGTGGAGGCTGGAAGACGACAGCCTTGGGAGTTGTTACTCCCCTGCATGTATGTTGGTTTGAAGACATGTCGGATTGCCTCTGCTTCCAGTGCTGGAATTAAAGGCATGGACCATGATACAGTTGGAGGCTTTGGAGCAAAAAAAAAAATTTGAGACAGGGTCTCTCAGTTAACACAGGCTGGTCTTGAATTTAATATGTAGATCAAATGATCTATACCAACCTTAGTCTGCTAAGCCCTGCCTTGTCTTTTAAAATTTTTTGATGATTCAAATGTTTGTCTGGGGGCTGGAGAGATGGCTCAGGGATTAACAGCACTGAAAGCACTGACTACTCTTCCAAAGGTCTTGAGTTCAAATCCCAGCAACCACATGGTGGCTCACAACGATCTGTAATGAGATCTGACGCGCCCTCTTCTGGTGTGTCTGAAGACGGTGTACTTACATATTATAAATAAATAATTCTTTTAAAAAAAAAAAAAAAAACTTTGTCTTTCCCCCAACCTTCCCCACCTCCAAGTTCCTTTTTAACATGTTCCAGTGTTTAAATCTCTATAATTTAAAAATTTGGGAGCTGGAAAGATGGTTCAGTAGTTAAGAGCACCGCTGTTCTTTGAGAAGACCCAGTTTTGATTCCCAGCACCCATGTATATAGAAGAAAAAAAAATTGGAGGGCTTTTCATGGATTAATTTTTTTTCCAACATAATATCTTTATTGAAGAATGGAGAGATGGCTCAGCAGTTAAGAGCACTGACTGCTCTTCCAGAGGTCCTGAGTTCAAATCCCAGCAACCACATGGTGGCTCACAGCTATCTGTAATGGGATCTGATGCTCTCTTCTGGTGTGTCTGAAGACAGCGACAGTGTAATCATATACATAAAATAAATAAATAATATCTTTATCGATTATTTGAACATTTCACATCATATACCCTGATCATGCTCACTTCCCAGTCCTCTGTGTCCACTCCCCATCCCTTTATAGCAATGTCTCCCCTGTCACCCCCCCCCCCCAAAAAAAAGGAAGGAAAAAGCAAATCCATTTTGTGTGGTCCATATACTCAGTGGGGCATGGTCAGGCTCTCACGGGTTACTTTACTGTCTGTTTTGTGATAATATTTTTATTTACAGTGGTATGTAATACAAATATAGTAGGCTTATAAGCTTATTTTAAAATGCCTGGATAATGAAGTGTACTTTCTTGTGTTTCTTTTCATTTAGCTCCTGGGCTATAGTGAAAAGCCAATAAATCTACAGATGTTTATTGGAACAGCCGATGATAGATATTTACGACCTCATGCATTTTACCAGGTGCATCGGATTACTGGAAAGACAGTTGCTACTGCAAGTCAAGAGATAATAATCGCCAGCACAAAAGTTCTGGAAATCCCACTTCTACCTGAAAATAATATGTCAGCGAGGTATCTTTTTTGGATTTTGGTTTTGCTTTGTTTTGTTTTTTTGAGATGGGGTCTCATTATGTAGCCCTGGCTGTTCTAGAACTCACTCTGTAGACCTTGCTGGCCTCAGACTCACAGATTCACCTGTCTCTATCTCCAGCCAGCTAACCTAAAACCTTTGTTAAAATGAGCATGCTCAATGGTTAAAATCCCATATTCTTCTTCCAGAGGACTAGAGTTGTGTTCTCAGCACCCATTTCAGGCACCTGACAACTGTCTATAATTCCAGCTTCCAGGATCTCTGATACCCATAGCCATCACAGGCACCTGCATTCCTGTGCATCAACACGCTCACATAATTAAGAATAAGATTTAAAAAAAAAAAAAAAACTAAATTTAAAAAAAAATCAGTTTTTTTTCCTTGAAACAAAACTGCATGGTTTATTTGGCTTTGAGTTTTAACTAACTACAAAATATAAAATTGTTTAAAGCTAACTGACTAACATTACATAAGTAATTCTGAAAATTTTGCTCAGGAGAACAGTAGGTTTCCTATTTCCAGAAAGACAGTTGGTGACTTGTATCTGTAATCCCAGAAGGCAGGAAGAACAGGAGTTCAGGGTAATCCTCAACTAGATGGTGAATTAGAGGACAGCCTGAGCTATATGTATAAGATCCTATCTCAGAAAACGAGAAACAGTGGTCAGGGGCAGTGGTCCATATCTTTAAAAGTCTTAGCATTTCAGAGGCAGAGGTAGATGGATCTGTTTGAGGTCTGCCTAACTACATTTTCAGTTCTAGGCCAGCCAAGTCTATAGTGAGATATTGTCTAGGAACAAACAACATAATCCCAGCACTTGGGAGGCAGAGGCAGGCGGATTTCTGAGTTCGAGGCCAGCCTGGTCTACAGAGTGAGTTCCAGGACAGCCAGGGCTACACAGAGAAACCCTGTTTTGAAAAAACAAAACCAAAACAACAACAACAAAACCCAACAAACAACAACAAAAATACAGAACATGGTACTTTAAATATCTACTCAAAGCCTCTTCCTGTCTTCAAAATAGGGCCAATGTGAATGAGTCAATGTTATACCCTGATTGAAAATTCAAGTTGGGGCTGGGGAGATGGCTCGGTGGTTAAGAGCACTGACTGCTCTTCCAAAAGTACTGAGTTTAATTCCCAACAACCACATGGTGGCTCACAACCATCTGTAATGAGATGCCCACTTCTGTCTGAAGACAGCTACAGCGTACCCAAATACATTAAATAAATAAATAGGTTTTTTTTTTCAGTTTTTTATTAGATATTTTCTTCATTAACATTTCAAATGCTATCCCGAAAGTCCCCTATACCCTCCCCCCACCCTGCTCCCCTACCCACCCACTCTACTTCCTTGGCCCTGGCGTTCCCCTATACTGGGGCATATAAAGTTTGCAAGACCAAGGGGCCTCTCTTCCCAATGATGGCAGACTAGGCCATCTTCTGCTACATATGCAGCTAGAGACACAAGCTCTGGGGGTACTGGTTAGTTCATATTGTTGTTCCACCTATATATAGGGTTGCAGGCCCCTTCAGCTTCTTGGGTACTTTCTCTAGCTCTTCCATTGGGGGCCCTGTGTTCCATCCAATAGATGACTGTGAGCATCCACTTCTGTATTTACCAGGCACATAGCATCACAAGAGACAGCTATATCAGGGTCCTTTCAGCAAGATCTTGCTAGCATATGCGATAGTGTCTGCGTTTGGTGGCTGATTATGGGATGGATCCCTGGGCGGGGCAGTCTCTGGATGGCCCATCCTTTCGTCTCAGCTCCAAACTTTGTCTCTGTAACTCCTTCCATGGGTATTTTGTTCCCCATTCTAAGGAGGGATGAAGTATCCACACTGGTCTTCCTTCTTCTTGAGTTTCATATGTTTTGCAAATTGTATCTTGGTCATTCTAAGTTTCTTGGCTAATATCCAGTTATCAGTGAATGGCATCTCATGTTTAATAAATCTTTAAAAAAAAAAGTTAATTTGTTTGTATATACCTCTAATCCTAACACTTAGAAGTCTAAAGTCAGGACAACTTTTGAGTTTGAAGTTATTTGGGCAACAAAGTGAAACCCTATCTCAAAAAACAAAAACAGGAGTTTTTTCAAACAAATTTAAAATTGTTTTTTGTTTTCGAGACAGGGTTTCTCTGTATAGCCTTGGCTGTCCTGGAACTCACTCTGTAGACCAGGCTGGCCTCGAACTCAGAAATCCACCTGCCTCTGCCTCTCAAGTGCTGGGATTAAAGGCTTGCACCACCACTGCCCGACAAAAATTGTTTTTAAAGATTTGTTTATTTTATATATGTGAGTACACTGTTGCTATCTTCAGACACACCAGAGAGAGCATCAGAGTCTATTACAGATGGTTGCGAGTCACCATGTCCTTCCTGGGAATTGAACTCAGAACCTCTGGAAGAACAGCCAGTGCCCCACTTGGGGAATCCTTCCCATAAACAACCACCAAACCCAGACACTATGACAGATGCCAACAAGAGCTTGCTGACAGGAGCCTGATATACCTGTCTCCTGAGAGGCTCTACCAGTGCCTGGCAAATACAGAAGTGAGTGCTCACAGTCATCTATTGGATGGAGCACAGTGTCCCCAATGAAGGAACTAGAGAAAGTACCCAGGGAGTTGAAGGGTTTTGCAGCCCCATAGGAGGAACAATATGAACTAACCAGTACCCCCAGAGCTCCCTGGGACTGAACCACCAATCAAAGAAAGCACATGGAGGGACTCATGGCTCTAGCTGCATATGTAGCAGAGGATGGTCTAATTTGTCATCAGTGGGAGGAGAGGCCCTTTGTCCTGTGAAGGTTCTATGCCCAAGTACAGGGCAATGCCAGGGCCAAGAAGTGGGAGTGGGTGGGTAGGGGAGCAGGGGAAGGGGATAGGGGATTTTCGGAGGGGAAACTAGGAAAGGGGGTAACATTTGAAATGTAAATAAAGAAAATAGCTAATCTTAACTGCTGAGCATCTATCTATCTATCTATCTGTCTATCTATGATTCATGTGCATGACTGGTGCCCAAGGAGGATAAAAGAAGGGCTCTGATCCCCTGTAACTAGAGTTAGACAGTTGTTAGCTGCCATGTGGTTGTTGGGAATTAAACCCAGGTCCCTTGGAAGAGTGGTCTGTACTCTTAACTGCTGAGCCATTTCTCCAGCCCAATTACTTTATTTTAATTTATTTATTTTAAAACATCCTTTTTAAGATTTATCTACTTTATGTGTATGAGTGTTTTGCTCAGTTGTATGTCTGTATCATATGTATTCTGGAACTGGAGTTACAGACAGCTGTGAGCTACCTTATGGAAGCTGAGTATTTTGTGTATATTTTTATATGTGTATATGTGTGTGCTGAATGATGTATGTGCATCTTGTGCATACAGTGCCCAAGAAGATCAGAAGACTGTGTCAAATCTCCTGGAACACGTGTTACAAGCAGCTGTGAACTGCCTGGTGGGGGGATTAGGAATCAAACTTGGATGTTCTGCATGAACAGTATACCCCTTAAGCACTGAGCCATCTTTACAGCCCCTTATTTTTGTTCATAGGCCCAGGCTGGCCTTAATTAAGTATCTTCCAAATATTGGGATTATTAAAATGTGCTACCACACCCACCCCAAATTTTTCACCTAATTCAGGATACAGAGTTCTTTCTGGAAATTTTTTGTTGTTTTGAGAGAGAGTCTCTTATGACCTATCTTGGCCTTGAACTCATTATATAGCTGCGACTGACCTAGAACTCCTGATCCTCCCACCTCTCTACCTTTCTAGTGCTGAGATTATACGTGTGCATGACTGGCAAATTGACAATGTGTATCTATGCCATTGAGTTGTTCAGAACCAATTTCTGACTAATAAAATTTAAAATGTATTGGTTTTTTTCTAGTATTGACTGTGCAGGTATTTTAAAGCTCCGAAACTCAGATATAGAACTTCGAAAAGGAGAAACTGATATTGGCAGAAAAAATACTAGAGTCCGACTTGTATTTCGTGTGCACATCCCACAGCCCAGTGGAAAAGTTCTTTCTCTACAGATAGCATCTATTCCTGTTGAGTGCTGTAAGTGACCTTGTGTTTTAAAATTTCGATGTAAGTTTTGGGGGCAGGGGGGTTGTTTGTTTGTTTGTTTGTTTTGAGACAGGGTTTTCCTGTGTAGCCCTGGCTGTCCTAGAACTCACTTTGTAGACCAGGCTGGTCTCGAACTCAGAAATTCGCCTGCCTCTACCTCCCAAGTGCTGGGATTAAAGGCATGTGCCACCACCGCCCGGCTGTATTTATTTTTTATTAAAATGGGATATAAACTAAAAATACAGCGAGTCTGAGTTGCTGGTTTGTTTTTCTGACATGAAAATAAGTTAACAAGGTGAAAAAGAGTGCTAATTTTAGGTTAGAAATGTCTTCTCACTGTAGTTTGATTCTAGGCAGCTATATGGCTGTAGAGAAGCTCTTCTTGCCTCTTCTCTGCCTCCCTCTCTGTCTTGCCTCCAACTTACATTTTTTCTAGCTCCTGCCTGAAGCCTGTTGGGATTGAGTATAGGTTTGTACCACCTTCTCTACCTGTAAATGAAAGTATATGAGGATCCTGTGGTGAAACTGTGATCTTGATGCTTTTAGTTGTCACTTGATTATCTTTCAAGTGTTAACCTTAATATAATAGAATTCTGTTTTGCAGGCTTACCCCTCAGCTGAATAAGAATTAATGGGGTTGATTGGTTGGTTGAAGACAAGGTCTCACAATGTAATACTGGTTGGCCTAGAACTGTCTCTAGGTAGATAAAGCTGACCTTGAGTTCACAGAGACCCAACTGCTACTGCCTTTTGAGTACTAAGATTCAAGGCGTGTATCACCATGCTGGGTTTACAAGTGCTCTTAAACACTGAGCCAACTCAACAGTCCCTGCCTTTTATTTTGGAATACAAAGTCTCATGTATGGCAATCTGGCCTCAAATTTACTCCGTAGCTGAGTATCACCTTGAGTTCATATACTTCTGTCTGTGTCTCAAGTGCAGGAGTTACAGGAATGCATCACCATGCCAGGTTTGTGTGGATCAAATCCCAGGTGCTAGGATGCTAGGCAGCATCTTACCAACTGAACTACATCCCCACTCAGACTACATGAACTCTTAGTTGGAGGTCACATGGAATTATAAAATCTTCCTTTTGTCTGTTTGGTAGTTGCTGAGTCAGTTAAATTTTATCATCTCCCAAATGAATGTAAGAATGCCTGAGAAAATCTTGTTGATATAACTTACTATAGAACAAGTTTAGATATTTTAAAAAGTAGTATGGGTATATGGTACAGAATTTATAGTGGGTTTAGGGACATGTGTCTGTAATTTCAGCACTTGGGAGGTGAAGGCAAGAGGATCAGGAGTTCAAGGTCATCCTCGACTACAGATGAAGTTCAGGACCAGCTTGGACTCTGACTCAGAAAAGAGGGTGGGGTGGGGGAACTATATTGTTAGCTGTTAAAGAACAGAAAGTAGCAGGAAAAGGTGGAATAAAAACTTAAGTAATGCTGTACATTAGAAATCACATTATAGCCAGGTGTCGGGATATATACACCTTTAGTTCAACGTTTTGGGAAGCAGAGGCAGGATTTGGGAACCAGGCCAGCCTGGTCTACAGAGTCAGTTCTAAGACAGCCAGTGCTATACAGAGAAACCCTGTCTCGAAACACCAAAAAAAAAAAAAGAAAGAAAGAAAGAAAAAAGAAAAGAAGTCTAATGTTGTAATGATGTGAGAAAGAGTTGTTTGTTCTGTAGGAGTTACTTAAATACTTGTCTTAATTGATCATAGTTTAATTACATATTTTGGACTTGATTTTTATAATTATATTTGTAAATTGTAACAGTTCTATGGATGGCATATACTTGAGTTAAATTAAAAAAACAAAATATTAAGTAAATGTATGGGAGCCAGTGCATTAGTTAGAAACATTAATTTCTCTTTTTCAGATTTTTTTGCATTTATACTCTAAAATAATTTCATTTCAAGTCAATATAACTCTCTTGTTTCTAAGCATTTTAGCTCTTTTAATAAGAATTATTACCAGTGTTTTGACTTTTTTTTAAGGATTTATTTATTATTTATTTTATATGTAAGTACACTGTAGCTGTCTTCAGACACACCAGGAGAGAGGGAATCAGATGTCATTAAGGGTGGTTGTGAGCCACCATGTGGTTGCTGGGATTTGAACTCAGAACCTTTGGAAGAGCAGTCAGTGCTCTTAACCGATGAGCCATCTCTCCAGCCCCCTAGTGTTTTGATTTTTAAAAACCTAAATTAATGAATTCCAATGTTTATTTTATATAGTATGGACATATCTTGAATGTGTGAAATATTTTTAAATAATATTTTGTTTTTCTTAACTACTGAAAACAGCTCAGCGATCTGCTCAAGAACTCCCTCATATTGAGAAGTACAGTATCAACAGTTGCTCTGTCAATGGAGGCCACGAAATGATTGTGACTGGATCTAATTTTCTTCCAGAATCCAAAATCATTTTTCTTGAAAAAGGACAAGGTAAATAATATAAAATACAAATTAACTCAGTATAAGTGATTAAAGAAGGAAATAAATTAAGTAGATATTACAGTTATATTAATCACCAAATAGTCTTCATAAAATTATAGGCATCCTCTAAGCAACTGGGTTTTATTGAAAACTTACAGTCACTAAATTCACATGTATGTGTTAAATTCTCTTTAATGGCATATTAAAAGTAATTCACCCAGCATTTCTACTACTTGATGTTCACTCAGGAAACCTGGGACATATGTCCACACAGAGGCCAAGACACAGATACCTATGGCAGCGTTGTTCATAACAGCTCCAAAGGAAAGAACAAAATCCTTACCACTGATGAGCAGACAAAAGCAATATGCTGTGTCCACAGTACCCTAGTTTCTTCTCTCTTGCTTTGATAAAATACCCAGACATTTAGGTAACAAAAGGAGTTTGGTTTATAGTTCCAGGTTTCAGCTCTGTGGGAAGTAAAGGCAGGGATTCAGGCAGCAAGTCACACCCACAGGTCAAGACAGTCCCTCACCTCGTGCCACAGGCCAGCTTGGTCCAGACAGTCCCTGTGTAGACTCTTCAGGTGATTCTAGGTTGTGTCAGATTGACAACTAAAACTCATCGTCATACATAAGTGGAATATTTAGTATAAAAAAGGGAAATACTACTAATGTATGTTGCAATGTGGATAAATATTAGAGACATTAAAAGAAGCCATAACAGAATACATAAAATAAGCAAATCATAGAAGTAGGAAATAGATTTAGAGCTTTGCAGTTATGCAAGAAGTGACCAGGGACCATAAAAATGGTCTGGAATTAGTAGAACTCTGTGAATATCCTAACTAAATTACATAGGGATAAAATTAGCAAGGTATGTTCTAAATACTTTTGGTTAGTTGGTTTGGTTTGTTTTTCAAGACAGAATTTCTCTGTGTAGCCCTGGTTGTCATGGAACTCACTCTGTAGACTAAGCTGACCTTGAACTCAGAGATCACCCTGCTTCTGCTGGGACTAAAGGTGCGCACCACCACCACCTTCACCACCACTGCTGACTTGCTCTTAAATTCGGCCCTTAAACTGATCCCGCTGCCCTTTACTTTCAAGGCTGGAATATCAGCCATCTGCCCCCACATTGGGCCCCTTTTCTTTAGTTTTATTTAAGATTGTTTTTCTCTTCATGTTTTAAGTGTGTTTTGAAGGTATGTATGTTTTGGTTTTGTGCATGTTTTGGAGGCCAGAGATCAATGTCAGTTGTTTTCTTTAATTAGTTTCTAATTTGGGAGGAGAGGAGTGAGAAAAATTTCTCACTAGCTAGCTGTTAACCTGGACCCCCTAATGTTATTCTTTCATTATTATTATTATTATTTTAGATTTTATATATGTAAGTACACTGTAGCTGTCTTCAGACACTCTAGAAGAGGGCATCAGATTTCATTAGGGATGGTTGTGAGCCACCATGTGATTGTTGAGATTTGAACTCGGGACCTTCGGAAGAGCAGTCAGTGCTCTTAACCACTGAGCCATCTTTCCAGCCCTTCTCATTATTTTTTAATACTACATTTTCTTTTTTTGTTAGTTGGAACTCTTGTGAGAAAAAAAATTCTCTCTGCCAATATTTTGTGATACTACATAGATTAGATTTTCTGTTTTCAAACTTAAATTGCTTTTAACTGTAAATTTTTTCTTTTAATAGATGGAAGACCTCATTGGGAGGCTGAAGGAAAAATAATCAGAGAAAAATGTCAAGGGGTAAGAAATTTACCTTAATTATTTAATTAGTTAGAAGTATTTAAAAAGAGGCTGGAGAAATGGCTCAGTGGTTAAGAGCACTTGTTCCTTTTGCAGAGGACCAGGGTTCATTTCTGAGTGATCACATGATTTTTCACAACCATCTGTAACTGCAGTTCTGGGGCATCCAATCTCTATTTCTGATCTCCTCAGAAATCAGGCACACATGTGTGGTACATAATACATATATGCAGGCAGACAGTTTTTCACATAAAATCTTAAAAATATATAATTCTTAAAGAAATATTTTATTTAAAAAGTAGTATTTAAGGACAGACATGGTAACATATGCCCTTAATCCCAGAACATGGGAGACAGAGGCAGGTGCTTGCCTGTGAGTTGAAGGAGGCCAGTCTAGTCTTGATAGTGAGACTCTTATCTTCCTAGTGGTGAAGTATTGAAGAAACTTAGGAGAAAATTGAATAATGCAGTTGTATAGTATGGGAAAGAATAATGAGAAAAAAAATAAATTAGAATTTTTATTACTTTGGAAGTGTGATACTTTTCTGGTATTAATACTAAAGTTTAAAAAAATAAACAAACCAGGCCATGGTGGGGCATGCCTTTAATCTCAGCACCCTGGAGGCAGAGGCAGACCTAATCTCTGAGTTTAAGGCCAGCCTGGTGTATACAGTGAGTTCAAGAATTGCGAGGGCTACCCTGTCTTGAAGAAAATAAACAGTTTATATCTTCTCTTCTGTGTGGAAAACGAAAAAAATTGAAAATGAAAAATTAGAAATGGAAGAACTTTCGTAATAAAAATGTTACTACGCTGAGAATGGTGCCCCACACCTTTAATCCCAATAGAAGCAGCAGAATCTCTGATTTAGAGGCCAGCTTGTTCTTCATGGGGAAGTCTAGGCCAGCCAAGGCTACATAGTGAGACTTTGTCTCAAAAAAGCTAAGAATGTGTATAGTATGGTAGCTTGTAACTACAGCACTCAAGGGGCAGAAGATGGAGAAGGTAGGTCTGAGGCCATCTGAGGCTAAATAACAAGTCCAAAGCTAGTATGTTCCTCCTAGCCCCCCAAAGCAACTATGCTGTCTAGTTTTATGTCAACTTGATACAAGAGGGCACTTCAATTAAGAAAATGAGAACATTATATGTATGTGTATACACACACACATATACATATATATATATTTATTTATATACATATATAAAAATTGTAGCCTCAATTGAGAGTATAGAATGCTTCAGGCTATGAGCAAGTCTGTAGGACATTTTCTTAGTGATTGATGTGGGAGAGTCCTGCTCATTGTGGGTGGGGCTATCATAAGCAGCACCTGTCAGTGGCCTCTGCATTGGCTCCTCCCCCCCCCCTTTTTTTTTTAAAGATTTATTTATTGATTATATGTAAGTACACTGTAGCTGTCTTCAGACACACCAGAAGAGGGTGTCAGATCTCATTACGGATGGTTGTGAGCCACCATGTGGTTGCTGGGATTTGAACTCTGGACCTTCGGAAGAGCAGTCGGGTGCTCTTACCCACTGAGCCATCTCACCAGCCCCTCCTGCTCCTTTTGAGTTTCTGTTCTGACTTCCTTCATGATGATAGTAATACAAAAGTATAATCCAAATAAATCATTTCTTTCCTGAGTTGCTTTGTCATCGTGGGGGTTTTGTTTGGTTGGTTGGTTTTTGTCGTGGTGTTTTAGCACAGCAGTATTAATCCTAACTAGGATAGTAATGTACTTCTTTTTGAGTAGGCATGACCCTTTTCTCAATAAATATCAACTTCGCTTGTAGTGGGACAAGTCCCTAGTGATTTGTCATTAAATACACTTCCTAACACCAGAGCTACTCATTAAGCCATTAAGCTTTCCAGAATCCTTACTAGAAGAACCTGTGGTCTTGCACATTGACTGGAATAGACAAGTTTTCTCTAGACTAGGAAATAGCACTTTCCTCAATACTTCCTAAAGACTTGGAACAGTCAGATTGATTAGATTTGATTTTGGATAAAGATTTTCACTTTGTGCATATAGGTTTTATACACTTCTGTCTTAGATGTTTTGAATATAAAACTAATGCTAAGAAATCTAAACTAGGGGCTGGAGAGATGGGTTAGCAGTTAAGAGCACTTGTTGCTGTTTCAGAGGACTTGAGTTTGGCCCCCAGTACTCATGAGGTGGCTAATCTTCTCTTAACCCCAGTTCCAGAGGATACAACATCTACTGACCTTGGGTACTGCACACATGTGGTGCACAAACATACTTGTAGGCAAATGCTTATTTAAATTGAAAAAAAACTATATAATACAACTTGCAAAGTGTTAATCATGATCATATATTCAAGTGCTAAGGTATTTATAGTAGGGGCTGGAGAGAGGAGAGATGGCTTAGCTGGTAAGAGCACTGACTGTACTTCCAGAGGTCTTGAGTTCAGTTCGCAGCAACCACATGGTAGCTTACAACCATGTGTAATGGGATCTGATGTCTTCTTCTGGTGTGTCTGAAGATAGTGTACTCATACGTAAAATAAATAGGAAAAAAAGTGTATACACACACACATTAGCATGAGTGTTCAGTAGAGCCATGTATTTCAGTACATACATAGTATATAATAAGACTTTATTTTAAAAGGTATACAATGTAGCTCAGGCTGGCCTTGAATTTGTGATCTATCTCTTTCTACCTCCTGAGTACTGTGGTTACAAATATGTATCACCGTGCCTAAAGTCTCTTTATTCTTGCTCTCACTAGAAGCACAATGGGTAGGTAAAAATCAGTTTCTTTAATGATTAAAGATTTCATCTTTGTCAACAAGATATTCGTGTAAATAAATCTCCAAATGACTTATTTGACAACTTTATGTGCATAATTTTCTGTGATGGGGAAACACTTGCATTAAGAGTTTCATGAATTGCTCTGAGTTTGGCAGGTGCATTTCATTTTTAGTTCTTATATAACACAGTCTTCCTTTCCTTGTTCCTCAGGCTCACATTGTCCTTGAAGTTCCTCCCTATCATAACCCAGCAGTTACATCTGCCGTGCAGGTGCACTTTTATCTTTGCAATGGCAAGAGGAAAAAAAGCCAGTCTCAACGTTTTACTTACACACCAGGTACAAGAAGTTGTGATGATTTAAGAGGTTTCTTTTATAATAAGAACCTTGGATTAAATGTTTCATGTAATGCCAACATATTATTTTTGTTGTTGTTTTGTTGTTCTCTGTGTAGCCTTAGCTGTCCTAGAGCTTGCTCTGTAGACCAGGCTGTCCTGGGACTCAGAGATCTGCCTGCCTCTGCCTCCCAAGTGCTGGCTGTAAAGGTGTACGCCACCATTCCCTAGCTTTTGTTGCATTTCGTTTGACAAGTCACAATTGTACCGGCCTGTGAGCTATGGAGAATATAAAGTCAACGTCAAGAGTTACCCACTAACCAAAACAGACCTCTTTTTGCTATTTAATTTTCCAGTTTTTTTTTTAATATGACCTAAGTATTGTATTTAGTCATATAAACTACTGGTTAAGTAGTTAAAGAACAAATATTTAAACAGGTCTTCTCTGTGGTTGGCACTGTGCTTGTCACCAAGGCAGATGTGGTGATGATGATGATGGTGATGATGATGATAATGTAGTAACGAATCTTTCTCTCCAAGAAGAAACTTTAAAAATTTAATTTAAATTTTTATCTTATATGTATGAGTGTTTTGGCTGCATGGATGTCTGTGTACCTCTTGCTTACTGGTGTTGGTGGAGGCCAGAAGAGGGCTTTAGATCCCCTGTAACTGGAGTTATAGAGAGTTGAGCCCCATGTGAGTGTTGGGAATTGAACCTCAATTTCTCTGCAAGAGCAACCTGTGCTTTCCAGACCCTCTTGCAAAAACTTTTACCTTTTATATTAAGAAAAGAGTTGGCGTTTTATTTGATTGTTGATTTAGAAGTAGTTTTTGAGCCAGGCGTGGTGGCGCACGCCTTTAATCCCAGCACTCGGGAGGCAGAGGCAGGCGGATTTCTGAGTTCGAGGCCAGCCTGGTCTACAAAGTGAGTTCCAGGACAGCCAGGGCTATACAGAGAAACCCTGTCTCGAAAAACCAAAAAAAAAAAAAAAAAAAAAAAAAAGAAGTAGTTTTTGTTTTGTTTTGTTTTTTCATTTTGAGACAGGGAAGGGCTCACTCTAGCTGGCCTGGGATTCACTCTGTAGTTCAGACTGACCTAAAACTGTTGGTAATCCTCATCTCAGCCTCAGTGCTAAAATAATAGGTATATGCTACCATGTAATACTGGTGATTATTAAGGGTTATTCATTTGTCATATATTTCATTTATAGTCTATAAAGACTTTATATTTTCAGTTCTTTTTTGTTGTTTGTTTGTTTCAAACAGGATTCCTCTGTGTAGTCCCAGCTGTCCTGGAACTCACTCTGTAGACAAGGCTGGCATTGAACTCACAGAGATCTTCTTGCTTCTGCCTCCTATAAGGTATACACCACCATGCCTGGCTTGTTTTCAAATCTTAGTCATACATAGCTCTTGTGGTTAATGGCATCATAGAATTTTATGAGACCTAGAAGACACAATGTGTTATCAGGGAGGGGACATCATATTCAGGGCTTGGGATGTAGCCTGTTTACTTTCAGGTTGTGGGTTTTTGTTGGTGGTGTTTGGTTGGCTGATTTTTGTTGGTGGTGGTGGTGGTGGTGGTAGTGGTGGTGGTGTGTGTGTGTACATATTTGTGTATGTATAGATAATAAAAAATAATAAAGAATATCAAATTTCTGCCTAGTAGAGGTAGGCAGATATCTTAAATTGAGGCCAACCTGGTCTACAGAGTGAGTTCCAGGACAGCCAGGGCTACATAGAACTTTTCTCAAAACAAGACAAAAAGGGAATATCAGATTTCTAAAGAAGGTGAAAAGGAATAAGATTTTAAAATGTAGAGGTTGAAGCCAGGCATAATGGTACATTTATGTAATCACAATACTCAGGAAGTAAGACAGATAAGACTATCGTGATTGTTTCTCCTGGCCTGTGTAATGAGACCATGGCTCTAGCACACTGTGGTTTGGGGTAGACTGACGAGGCTAACAACTCTTGAGTCCCGTACTCATGAATTTGTAGGCCTAGCTCTCCTGGTTGTATTTACTTAAAGGTTGTGGGGGTTTGTTGTTGTTGTTGTTTCTGTTTGTTGTTGTTAGTTTGTTTTTTTGTTAGTTTGTTTTGGCTGTTGTTTGGTTTTTGATTTTTTTGGGACAATCTCATTGTATATCCCTGACTGGCTTGGAACTTCTGGAGATCTGCCTGTCTCTGCTTCTGCTTCCTGAGTGTTGAGATTAAAGGCGTGCACCACCATGCCCGGTTGTGTAACTTTCTGTTGCTGCACTCAGAAGTTAAAGAACTGTTGTGATGAAACTCATCTCTGTCCTGAATAAGGAAGAATGCTTCTGTAATTGCAAAAAATAAACACTATGATCAGCAAATTAGAGGTATTGATTACTTCCTAATAGTGGTAGTAATGCTGTGTAGCACAGTATGACCTTAAATTTCCAGATTCTCCTCTTTACTTTATAAATCCTGGGGTTGCAGGAATGTACCACCACATTCAGCTGCTTTGACTCCTTTTTAGTTCACAGTGAGCAGCCAGTTACAAAACCAAGCTCTCCACTTACCCGAGTTAAGGGATGAGAGTACTCAGCCATCCTGCCTGCCTTCTCTCTTCCCCCCTCCCCCTATTTCTTTTCCTAGCCTTTCCTGTTTTCTTCCTTTAAGATAGGGTCTAACTTGGAAATCAGAGATCCATGTGCCTCTGCCCTCTTGAGTGCTGGGATTAAAGGCAAGTGTCACTGAGCCTGGCCATGTATATTGGTTTTGTGTTTGCAGTGTTAATTAGTTTGTTTGTTGGTTTCTTATAGATTTTGGTAGTTTTCATTTTTACATTTTTTTTCTGTTTTTTGTTTTGTTGTTGTTGTTTAGCCCAGGCTGTTCTCTATCTTTGTTCTACTGAGATTACAGGTGTGTGCTACCTCATGTGGTTTTCAGTTTTTCTCTTGATAGTCACACAGTGGTAGAGGATCAAACCTATCACATGAGAGGTATGTTTCAGATTGAGAGTCCTAGATTCAGTGCTTTATAGGTCATAGGATTATTTTTGGTGGGTTTTCTTGTGATTTTTTATTTAGCAATCATCCTCTTTTTTTGTTTTTTTCTGTTTTTTCCTTTTTTTCTTTTTCTTTTTTTTTTTTTTTTTTAAAGACAGGGTTTCTCTGAAATCTTGGCTGTCCTGGACTCCCTCTGTAGACCAGGCTGGCCTTGAACTCACAGAGATCTGCCTGCCTTTGTCTCCCAAGCACTTGAATTAAAGGAGTGTGCCACTACTACCTGGCTGTTCATCTCTTTTTAAGTTATGTTTTAAACTTTTCTCATGTATATGTGCACATCCAAAAATTAATTTTTGAGTGATAAGCACTGTGCTTGCTGTTTCCTATATTTGGAGGTCAGAGGACAACCTCAGGTCTCAGGTGTCAGGCCTTGCCTTTCATCTTGTTTAAGAGAGGTTCTCTCAGGAGGCAGAGGCAGGCGGATTTCTGAGTTCGAGGCCAGCCTGGTCTACAAAGTGAGTTCCAGGACAGCCAGGGCTATACAGAGAAACCCTGTCTCAAAAAACCAAAAAAAAGCCGGGCGTGGTGGCGCACGCCTTTAATCCCAGCACTCGGGAGGCAGAGGCAGGCGGATTTCTGAGTTCAAGGCCAGCCTGGTCTACAGCGTGAGTTCCAGGACAGCCAGGGCTATACAGAGAAACCCTGTCTCGAAAAAACTAAAAAAAAAAAAAAGAAAAAAAAGAGGGTCTCTGTTTAGTTTTTGGGCACTGCTTATGTCAGACTAGCTGGTTTATGAGCTTCTAGAAATATATATATACATATAACAAATAAAACATTTTACATGAACTTCCTTCTCTAAAGACATTTAGTTCATCCCCATTGTGTTATGGTTCCAAACCCTAGAATTACAGAATTACGTTAAGTCGTCATCATTTTGTAAGCTATATAATAATGCTTGCTTTAACCCCTTACTTTTCAGTTTTGATGAAGCAAGAACAAAGAGAAGACACAGATTTGCCTTCAGTTCCATCTTTGCCTGTGCCTCATTCTGCCCAGGCCCAGAGGCCCTCCTCAGAGACAGGGCACCCCCATGACCGTGCGATGTCAGCACCGGGAAGCCTGCTTTGTCAAGTGCAGCCAGCATACACATCTATGATAACCTCCACCCACTTGCCACAGTTGCAATGTAGGGAGGAAGGTTCTGGTAAACAACAGCACATAGCACCATCTTCAGTCATGCACCAGCCTTTTCAAGTCACACCAACATCTCTAGGGTCTTCCTATCAGTCTATACAAACTAGTATGTATAATGGCCCAACCTGTCTTCCTATGAATCCTGCCTCTAGTCAAGAATTTGACCCAGTTTTGTTTCAGCAGGATGCAGCTCTTTCTAGTTTAGTAAATCTTGGCTGTCAACCACTGTCACCAATACCATTTCATTCTTCAAATTCAGATGCGACAGGACATCTCTTAGCACATTCACCTCATTCTGTGCAAACCCCACCTCATCTGCAGTCAATGGGATACCATTGTTCAAATGCAGGACAAACAGCTCTTTCTTCTCCAGGGGCAGACCAGGTCACAGGTCAGCCTTCTTCTCATTTACAGCCTATTACATATTGTCCTTCACACCCAGGATCTGCTACAGCAGCTTCCCCAGCAGCCTCTCATCCTCTGGCTAGTTCACCGATTTCTGGGCCATCATCCCCTCAGCTCCAGCCTATGCCTTATCAATCTCCTAGCTCAGGAACTGCCTCATCACCATCTCCAGCTACCAGAATGCATTCTGGACAGCACTCAACTCAAGCACAAAGTACAGGCCAAGGAGGTCTTTCTGTTCCTTCATCCTTAGTATGTCACAGTTTGTGTGACCCAGCGTCATTTCCGCCTGGTGGGGCAGCTGTGAGCATTAAGCCTGAACCTGAAGATCAAGAACCTAACTTTGCAACCATTGGTCTACAGGATATCACCTTGGATGATGGTAAGTCCCAGCTCCTCCCCACCTCGCCCTACTTACCCTACCTACCTTGTGAATGTGTGTGTGTTTATGTATTTTGAGTTAGGCTGGCCTTGAACTTACTGTATGGTGGAGAGTGACCTTAAATTTCTGATTCTCCCAAGTGTTAAGATGACAGGTCTGTACCTCCAGACCCAGATAGTATTTGAGATTGAACCCTAGGACTGGGGTGGGGTGGGGGTTCAGTTCTTGCAGAACTGAAGCTCAGTGTCAGCTCAGGCTGACCTCAATGTATGGTGATCTTTCTCCCTCAGCCTCCTAATGCTGGAAAGATAAAAGTGAGCTACCACATATGTTATGTGTAACACATTATATAGTTACCTGTAGCCATCATCTATGAAAATCCTAAAGATTCTAGAGCTAGATATAGAATTTCAGTTTTCTTTCTAATTCTATATTAATCTGTTTTAGGAAAATAATTCTAGACCAGCTATCTAGATCAGGAACTGACCTAGACCTAACTTATCTTCTGTTACAGGTTTGTAGCTACACTAGATCCATTCCATAATGGAGAAACTGTCATTAAATATCAGGTCATAGGACTGAAGTGTTGTCTCTCCAACTAGCTTATAACTTGATTAACCCATGTATTCTAGTCTAAGCCTGCCACATGGCTGGTTACAAATTCTCAGTTTCATACATCTCACTCTATCCCAGAGTACCTTTCTCCCTATGGGAACTCTCACCTCCTATTCCCTACCTCAGCTCCTTGGCCAATCAGCTTTGTATTGGCAGATGATGTTTCCATACAGTACACAAAAGAATCTCTCTACATACCCACCTGACAGTTCCCCTGACATAGATCCAGTGTCTTCTTTTGTTATTTTGGTTTTTGGTTTTTTCCAGACAGGGTTGTAGGTACTGTATGTGGTGCACAGATATACACACAAGCAAAGTGCTCATATATGTAAAATAAAAACAACAAAAAGTGCCGGGGGTGGTGGTGCACACCTTTAATCCCAGCACTCCGGAGGCAGAGGCAGGCTGATTTCTGAGTTCGAGGCCAGCCTGGTCTACAAAGTGAGTTCCAGGACAGCCAGGGCTATACAGAGAAACCCTGTCTCAGGGGCGGGGGCGGGGTGGGGGGGACCCACAATCTAAAAAACTAACAAAAAATTCCCAGATTGAAGCATCATAGAAGACAGACTGGCTATTGAATTTTTTCATTGCCACCCATTGGAGAACTTGATAAAAGTTGATTGGTGTCAAGCTATAACTGGAGGGGAAAAGTCAGCAGAACTCAGGGCACCGCAGATTCTGAGCTCTACCCTCTTCCAGTGAATTTCTTTTCAGATGCATATTCTAGCCTAGTGTGTTACTGTAGAGCCAAATTTCTAGCCATTTGTAACTTGACTTCTTGTTTGGATTTTCTGTGAATTTCTGGGGGGTTTTTTGTTTTGTTCTTGGATTTTTTTGGTTTTTCAAGACAGGGTTTCTCTGTATAGCTCTGGCTGTCCTGGAACTCAGAAATCCGCCTGCTTCTGCCTCCCGAGTGCTGGGATTAAAGGCGTGCACCACCACGCCCGGCTTTAAAAATTTTTTTTTTGTTTTTTTGTTTTTTGTTTTTTTGTTTTTTTGAGACAGGGTTTCTCTATATAGCCCTGTCTGTCCTTCTGTTGTTTTTTAAGACAGGATTTCACTCTATAAAGAGTGCTGGCCTTGTAGAGATGCACCTGCCTTTGCATCCCAAGAGCTAGGTAGGATGAAAGGTGTGTACTTCTACACCTGGCCCGTTTGTCTGCTCAGAAGAGAATTTTTCTTGAGTCTTTCTGTGATTTTAAGGCCAGACTGGTCTACAGTGTGAGTTCCAGGATAGTCAGGGCTGCACAGAGAAACCCTGTCTTGGGGGGAAAAAAAATACTTGGGGGAAAAAAAAAACCTGTATTTTATGCTTGCATTATGCTCTAGATTTTGCACCAATTGATATATATTAAAACATGATTTTTATAACATATAGAAATACTCGGTTATGTTTTAAACTTTTAAATTAAGATTATTTTATTGTGTAAAAGTATCTTTTACTCATCTGAAGTAATTATTGTCTTGGAAGTTTACTGCTGAATAAGCTCACCATTTGTAGCTCTTTCTGACGTCTGACCAGCTAGCTGGTTCAAACTAGTTTCTCCCAGCTTTCTGACTGAATTGTTCTGCTTGACCTCAAACTAACTCTAGCAATCTAGCTACTCTTCTGGCTCCTCATTCTCTGCAAAACTGCCCCGGTAAAATTGCTTCCTCTGCACCGACTGAACTGAACTCAAAACACGCTCCCCTCCCCTCCACTCCGCTGCACTGCACAGTGCAGCGCACCAGACTGACGTGACTGAACTTACAGAACTGCCCTCCAGTTAGAAGTCACCTTCAAACACCACTGCTTCCTTCTGCATACAAACCTTACTTTCATTGTTTGGGATTAAAGGTGTGCACTAAGGGCATGTTTGTATTCCAGCCAGAGGGATTAAAGATGTGTGGTCCCTTGCCAGAGCAGCCGTGTATGTTACTGGATTAAAATTCCTCTGTGGTATTGTAAAACTAGATAACTAAACTAGTGGTTCTTTGCTTTAATTTGTGATTGAGCTAACTAAATTCTGTTAAAACTGCCCTTTAATTTTTCCTCCCATTGTCTTCCTTTGTTCTTAGACTAACAGGAGCACAGCTGCAGCTTTTCCTTCAGAGAAGAGGCTGCACATTTAATGTAGTTCAAACAGCTGCTGTGGTGAGACTGTCACTGCCACTGCCACTTGCTGGCTCTGTGCAACAGCATGCTGACCCTGAATGTAGGGCAGGTGCTGATTGACAGTTAGCACTCTAGATACAACTCAGCTGCTTCAGCTCTCTATAGAAGTGTTGCTTATAGGGGCTGGAGAGATGGCTCAGCGGTTAAGAGTACTGACTGCTCTTCCAGAGGTCCTTAATTCAATTCCCAGCAACCACATGTTGGCCCACAACTATCTGTATTGGGATACAATGCCCTCTTCTGGTATATCTGAAGAGCACAACAGTGTACTCACATACATTAAGTAAATAAATAAATAAATCTTTTAAAAAAAAAAAAAAAGTGTTGCTTATAGCCCAGGATACACAATGCCGTCTTCTGGTGTATCTGAAGAGCACAACAGTGTACTCACATACATTAAATAAATAAATAAATCTTTAAAAAAAAGTGTTACTTATAGCCCAGGATTATCTATTCATAACTGTCCTACCTCTGGCATTTCAAATGCTGAAATTATAGATGTCTGCTACAATGCCTGGGTTAACGAATGTCTTTTTAAAGCAAGATTCACATGGCTACTTGTCAGGGGTGTAGAAGACTATTGTGGAGGATGAGTAGAGAGATAATATGTCAGTGTTTTGGTTCATGCATTTATTGCATAGTGGTTTCGCTGGTGTTTATTGTATTTACATAAATATTTTATTACATTTTTACATACTTGTGTATATGAATATGGACAGGAGAGTCCCTGGAAATGATTGTAGAGGTCAGAGAACAACTTATAGAAGTCAGTTCTCTTTCAACCATAGAGGTTTCAGGAATCAAACACAGTAACCAAGTTTGGTGGCCAGTACCTTCTAAGCCATCTTGCTGGCCCTAGATAATTATTTAACATTTATTTAATAATTTTATTTAATATTCATTCAATTTATATTTAATATTTAATAGTGTTCATCCAATTAATATTTAAATAATAAAGGAAGTCATATGTAGCCAATAGGGTGAGGATATCATCAATGATATATATAATTACTCCATTTATGGGACCTAGGGGTTATAGGAAGGTAGGTAATATTGAATTGTTCCTTTAACCGAAATACTAGGGCCTCTTTTGGTTACATACATGAATCATCAGCCTTCAAACAACATATTTATGATGAAGACTTTTAAAGGTTGAAAGAACTAATAAAGAATGCTGTGTAGACTGGGAATATATAGCAAAGGGTTCAGAACCACCCTGGGATATGCAGTAAGAAAAATTAGTTTCAGCTAGGTGTGGTGGTATATGCCTTTAATCACAGCATTTGGGAGGAAGAGGCAGATGGACCTCTGCCAGCCTGGTTTATTACATAGTGAGTTGTAGGACAGCCAGGGCTATAAAATAAAGAGACCTTGTCTAAAAGGAAGAAAGGAAGGAAGCAAGCAAGTAAGGAGAAAAGAAGAAGAAAAAGAGAGCAAAATTAGAGTCGGGCGTGGTGGTGCATGCCTTTAATCCTAGCACTCGGGAGGCAGAGGCAGGCGGATTTCTGAGTTCGAGGCCAGCTAGGGCTACACAGAGAAACCCTGTCTCTAAAAAACAACAACAACAAAAGAAACAAACAAAAAAAAGCAAAATTAGTTTCTAGATCCAGGGAAGAAATATTTGATATATCAAGTGAATATCTCCAGAAAAAAAATGTAGTTGTAGCCTTATAAAAAAAAAATGCTGTGTATGGTGATATGAACATTTTTAATCCCAGTGCTGGAGAGGCAGAGGCAGGCAGATCTCTGAAGTTACATAGTGCATTCTAGGACACCAGAGCTACATATTGAGACTCTGTCTCAAAAAAACAAACCAAACCCAAAAATTAATGTGTGTGTGTGTGTGTGTGTGTGCGCGCGCGCATTGTTTTGTCTGCATGTGTGTTTGTGTACCACAATGTGTTCCTGAGACCCTCACATTCCTTGCAACTAAAGCTACAGACAGCTGTGAGCTGCCATGTGTGTCCTTGGAAATGAACCGCAGTCCTCTGAAAAGTATGTAGTGCTATCAACCACACAGCCATCTCTGCAGCCCCAGTTGGGACCTTTTTTTCTAACAAGGTCTGAAGTGTGAATTATTAGGCTTACTGGTATAGACATTGATCAGAGAGGTAAGCATACTTACAGTGTTCTGTGACTACAAATATTATGACCAGAGTTTGAGTTTAACTTTGTAAATACTCTTGCATGTGTTAAGTAGTTTCTAGAACAGCTGTTTTTTTTTTTTTTTTTTTTTTTTGGTTTTTCGAGACAGGGTTTCTCTGTGTAGCCCTGGCTGTCCTGGCACTCACTTTGTAGACCAGGCTGGCCTCGAACTCAGAAATCCGCCTGCCTCTGCCTCCCGAGTGCTGGGATTAAAGGCGTGCGCCACCACGCCCGGCACTCTAGAACAGCTGTAAGTAATTTCTTGGCATATTCTGGATTCTGTAAATATAACAATAGGTTTCTAAAGTCTGCTCTGGGAAAGATAGAAAAGTCATTTTCTTAAAGATGCTATTCTATTTTACAATTTGTATCCTCTTTTCAAAGTACTTAGATGAATTTTTTTAAATTTGTTGTGGTTGTTTAGATTTATTTATTTATTTCATGTACACAAGTGCCATGTTTTTATGCACACCAGAAAAAGGCATCAGATTCCATTACAAATGGTTGTGAGCCACCATGTGGTTGCTGGGAATTAAACTCAAGACCTCTAAAAGAGCAGTCAGTACTCTTAACCTCTGTGCCATCTCTCCAGCCCTGGAGAAAGAAAGGGTTTCTCTGTGTAGCCCTGGCTGCCCTGGAACGTACTCTATAGGCCAGGCTGGCCTCAAACTCACAAAGATCCTCTTGCCTTTACCTCCCAAGTGCTAGGATTAAAGGCGTGCGCCAGCACCACCTGGCTGGAAGGGTAAAAGTATTGTTAGGGAGCTGGCTCTTTTATCCTTATGCCTTGGTAATGTTCCCTGTGTCCTCGAAGGGGTGGTATACATACGTCACTTAGAGAGCTGGAGAGATTATTCAGAGGATAAAAGCACTTCCAGAGAACGCAGATTCAATACCCACATGATTGCTGACAACCACCTGTTAACTCCAGGTGGAGAAGATCTCTGATGCCCTCTTCTGGGCTCCTGGAGTACTGCATACATGGGATGCACAGACATTCAGGCAAACACTCATACACAAAGTCTCAAAAAGATACCGCATTTACACCTGAGCATTCAGCAGTAACTTATTCTTCAGCCTGTTATGAGTCACACTCCCCTCCTCCCCCCCAAAAACCCCAAAAGAATATTTTAACAAGTGTAAGGAATTGAGGTATCAAAAGTGTTAAGGATAACTTCTGCAATATTAACAGGAGAAACCAATCTGATAATAAGACTTTTCCTTTTCTAGGATATGCCAACATAATTGATCTCACCTATGCTAGCATTACAGTGAATCCAAGTACGCATTAGTTAAATCCCAACTAATCCTCGGTTATCTTATTTTCAGGGTTGTAGTAATGTAGTCCCAGATAGTTGAACTGAACTCCTTGGCACCTCAGGTGGCTTGAGCAAAACCTTCAGAAACAGAGGGACTCGTTATAAACAGGTTCGAGAGGATGTAACTAAGTCACTGGATGAAAAGGCATAGGATCAGTCGACCCCTCTCCTAACTTGCATAGATACCAGACACAAAACAGGTAGCATTTAAAGCCATCAAGATTTTTTTCCCGTTTGCTACATGGCTCTTCCCCCTGTGCCTTCCCTCTCCCTGCTTTTGGCTACCTTCCTGCCCTCCAATGCACACCAGCCACTGTTACGCTGAGGCCACCTCCGGGCTCGGGAGATTGAGGCCACTGAAAGGCCCACACGGCTGCCCACAGTCCACCCACAGCTCCACCACTGTGTGTTTGTAGCCTGCAGTGCTGCTTGGTTTTTTGTTTTGTTTTTGTTTGTTTGTTTGTTTGTTTTCTCCTTAATGTAAAGCAGCTAAACCCAGAGCAAGAATGGGAACATTCTGTTACTCCTCAACCCCTCCCAGGTTTTTCTGAAGTAGTCAAACACTGTCTTTTTTCTTCAGGAAACCAAGGACATGTCTCTTGAACATAGTCTAAGAATTAATGAAGCTACAATGCTTCCATTCTACTTCTGAGGTTTCACAAAATCTTCCATTGTAGCAACATGTAACTGCCTAGCTCCAGATTCTACTTGGTAGAATCACCGCCTGTCTCTATATTCTACTTGTCCCAGTGTTTTATGCCTAACTGAAATGTGTTCCCCTGTATTATTTGTTCCTTTATCCTTATTTCTTCCCTCTATTTATTCATTACCTGTGTAAGCATGCTTCTTACAACAGCATTCTTTTGTGTGGCCAATAAGAGTTCCCTGTAGTTGTGTGTCCACGTTCGCGTCCCTGATCAGGTACCACCTTACTGGGTCCTTGCACAACTCTAGGGACTTGACCTGACCGGGGCAGTAGAGGAATGAAGAAATGGCAGACATGAACACACAGGAAAGCTGAGGTTGGGTGGACTTGGGTTCTCTGATAAAGAAACCCTAGTACTGCAGAAACTCAGCATGTTTATTATATACTGTTGAACAGAGAGGCAGAATTCTTGTATGTAGCTAAATTAACAAGATGGGTTAGCTAATCTCAGTAGGAACAGTCTGGATGGAGAAAGCTGTGCAGAATTTTTTCCTGTTGTTGCCGGTGGAGATCAGAAGAGGGTTTCAGACCCCTTCAACTTAGAGTTTACAGATGTTCCTCTGCAAGAGTAATAGCTGCTCTTTAGTGCAGAAGCTGTCTCTCTAGCCCCATACTTTTTTTTTTTTTTTGAGATAGAATCTCATGCAGCTTAGATTGGAGATTCTGTAGTTTTGTTATGTGTTTGTTTTGTGTTGTAGCTCTGTAGATGGATCCAAAGGCTTTGTGTATGCTAGGCAATTATCTACCACAGAGTCATACTCCCAGTCCTCTTATAGCCTCTGTCTGATTTTGATACTGGATAATGCTTTGCAGTGAGTTAGGAGTTATTCTGTTCTCTTTGATTTTTTTTTTTTTAAGTAGGAAAATCACTCTTATATTTTTAAGATTTATTTTTAAATTATGTGTGGGTGAGTGTGTGGGTAGGTATTTGTACTTGAGTGTGTACAGGTGCCTTTGGAGCCTAGAAGAGGGTATTAGGTCCCTGGAGGTACAGTTTCAAGCCTGATAAGATTCTGAGATTCAAATTTGTGTCTTCCATAAGAGCAATACATGCTTATGACTGCTGCTTTCCACAGAGCACAATCTTGAAGTATGACCAACTTAGCCCAGTCCCAAAAGGCCTCAGTGTCTGCTGGCCTCTTTGCTTATTCCTACACTTACTTCTAATGTATATGTTGATTTACCCAAAGTCACACATTTCACTTACACTTTAAAGTCTGTTTTGGAGGATTACTTTTTAAACAAGAGTAGGCACTCTCAGAAAAGATGATTTTAATTGATCTCTAAAAAAGAAAAAGAAAAAAAGAACTAAAAGAGAAAACAAAGAAATACAAAAAAAAAGAAAGAAAAAAAAAGAAAAAAGAACTTGGCAGTAAAAAAAATTACATGACAGAGTTTTTGAGTTTGTTTTGTTTTTAACTCCCTTGTGAGAGTACATTTACTACAATTTACTACAAATTGACTCAGCATATGTTTGCTTAAGATAGGGGTATTAATGTTTATGGATGCTGCATACAGATTCTTTCCTTCAAAAGAATATTTATTTGTTTGTTTGTTTGTTTTGTTTTTTCAAGACAGGGTTTCTCTGTGTAGCCCTGGCTGTCCTGGAACTTACTCTGTAGACCAGGCTGGCCTTGAACTCAAGTGCTGCCTCTGCCTCCCAAGTGCTGGGATTAAAGGCGTGCGCCACCGCGCCCGGCTCAAAAGTTGAATTCTTATGTTTGAAGTTGTACAGTAAAGACCCAGAAGAGTTCTTACAGGTCAGAGGAGCTTTTCTTATCTACTGTGATAATTTAAAACTGATTTTACCTCCTTAAAGCCAATGAAAACATTACCTTTTTAATTCAAAATCATCTATTATGCCTGGCAAATATTATGGTGGCACACGCCTTTAATCCCAGCACTCAGAGGCAAGAAGCAGGTGGATCTCCAAATTCCAGGACAGCCAAGGCTATACAGAGAAAGCCTGTCTGGAAAAAAGAACAACAACAAAAACATCATCCATTACCTAAACTATCTGGATTCCAGTATTAAATTACCTAGTAAAATGTGGGAAGTCATGGAGAATTTAATTCCTCTTACTCAGGAAGCAAAATAGAAAACAATACTGGGCAGTGTAGTGGATTAAGTTCACCCTCTGGTTTGTTCCATTCAGTAGTGATGTTGTCTTCTTTGACACAGACCAGTTTATATCTGACTTGGAACACCAGCCATCAGGTTCAACAGAGAAATGGCCCAATCACAGTGAGTTCTCATGTCCAGTTCCTTTCTGGAGAATCTAGAGGGTGAGTGTTGATTAAAATGTATCATTGTTCTTGTACACTAGTCTGGTATTTGCATGCCATGGCTGGATTTGCATGTGCTACAAAGGAGGGGTATGCACAGGCATCTTCATGGTAGGCCCCTTCATTGTCTTTGTAGGTACACTTTCACTTTTATACTGAGGCTCTTACACCTGATCTGCAAATTTTAGTTCTAGTTTTTTTGTTTGTTTCTGTTTTGTTTTGACAGGGTTTCTCCCTGCCCTGGCTGTTCTAGAACTATTCTCTGTACACCAAGCTGACCTGGAACTCAGAAATCCACCTGCCTCTTCCTCCCGAATGTTGGGGTTAGAAGCATGCACCCCTACCACCCAGCTCAAGAGTTTAGTCTAGTTTTATTGAGAGGCGAATGTTTAAATAAATTTGTTAGAACAAAGGAGACTTCTCAGTATATATAAACCTTATTTATGGCTTGGGTACTTTGTAAGTTTGTTTGCTGGGCTGATGAAATATCTCAGTGGGTAAAGTACCTGCCTCTGGCCTAGCCTGAGTTTAACCCCTAGAACTCATCTGGAAGAAGAAAACTGGCTTCCTTGAGTTGTTCACTAACCTCCATGAACTCACTGTGGCATGAGCTGTGGGTGAGCAGGCACATACAAACACACATATGCACACACACACTGAATACATGCATATACACACGTGCACACACACACTGAATACATGCACATACACACGTGCACACACACACTGAATACATGCACATACACACGTGCACACACACACACACTGAATACAATTTTTTAAAAATGAAGTTTAGTTGCTAGAGTACTAAGTCTATACAGTTCGGATTCAGTACGCCTAAGTTAGGTACAAGACCGTATGAAATAGAAGTAGAGCGGAAAATTGTGTCCAGTATTGAGAGATAACCTAGAATATTCATCCTTGATCTACCTTTAGACCCACATTTGTACTCCTGTAGTTCATCTGTGGCTCTACTTGGAAGAACACCAAAGCCATAGTAACAGCATAGGTTCTGTGAAATAGGACCAAAGCCTTTGGCCTCACCCTCAATGCTGTCTACAGTCTTCCCTCACTATTGGATCAGCTCCTTTTTCAGATTCTTTTAGAGTCACTTAGAGTATGTGGGTGAGCATGGTGGTGAGTGCCCATCCTCCTAGCTACCTGCTGAGGAGGCTGAAGCAAGAGGAGCTCAAGTTCAAGAAGTGTCTCAGAGTTTAGTTTTGTTTGTTGTCGTCTCTTCCACTCTTTCTTCTTCTAGGATCGTCTCCCTGTGTAGCCCTGGCTGGCCTTGAACATGCTATTTAGATTAGATCAAACTGTCCTTGATCTGCTTCTGCCTCTGCCTCCATCTCCTAATACTAGGATTAAAGGCATATGCCACTAAACTCCACCCAAAAAAGAAAATGATTACAGTGCTTGTTTGGCATGTAGAGAAGTCCTGGGTTCAATCCTCAGTGCTGGGGCGAGGGGAAGCATGTGATAGAAATTAAAAATTCATAGCCAGGCAGTGGTGGCGCACGCCTGTAATCCCAGCACTTGGGTGGCAGAGCCAGGCGGACTTCTGAATTCGAGGCCAGCCTGGTCTACAGAGTGAGTTCCAGGATAGCCAGAACTATACAGAGAAACCCTGTCTCGGAAAACCAAAAAGAAAAGAAGAGAAGAAAAGAGAAAGGAACTAGAAATATGTAGATTCCAGTTACCTAAATGCCATTTGATTTTAAGATTGTTCTTTTTTATGCATATGGGTATTTTGCTTGCATGTATTTCTATGTACCACATGTTTGCCATGTATGCCCTTGAAGGCCAAAAAAGTGCACTCCATCTTCTGGAACTAGAGTTATAGACCATGTCAGTTGCTATTAACTTTCATTTAGAAAAGGCCTTAGGTGGCATGATTAATACTCAGGGTTTTAAGATTTTTTTTTTTTTTTTTTTTTTGGTTTTTCGAGACAGGGTTTCTCTGTGTAGCCCTGGCTGTCCTGGAACTCACTTTGTAGACCAGGCTGGCCTCGAACTCAGAAATCCGCCTGCCTCTGCCTCCGGAGTGCTGGGATTAAAGGCATGCGCCACCACGCCCAGCTTTTAAGATTTTTTTTTATAAAATCCTGTTTTTGGATCTTGCTGTATGTACATCATGTGTGTATGGTATCTTTAGAAAATAAAAGAGAGCATTGGACCCCCTGGAATTGGAGTTACAGATAACTTTGCACTACCACATGGGTACTGAAAATGGAATCTATCACCTTTGCAAGAACAGTCTTCACTCCTGAGCCATCTCTCCAGCCCCAGTGTTATGGGAGTTTGAGATCTCTTGATTATCACACAAAACCTTAGAACCCTGGATTTCTGACTTCATTTAAAAGCTAGGATTAACCTGTGCTATAATTCCTGTCTAACTGTGATAGAAACAGAAGTGTTTATTCCACTCATGTAACAGTTCATCATCAAAAGCAGTTAGAGCCAGCAAGAACTGAAGCAGGGACAGGACCTGGAGGCAGGAGCTGATGCAGAGGCCATGGAGGAGTGCTGCTTGCTGGTTTGCTCCCTGGGGCTTTCTCAGCTTGTTCTATAGAATCCAGTACCACCAGCCCAGAGGTGACTCTACCCATGATTGACCGGGCCCTTCCACTTCAATCACTAATTATGAAAATGCCCTACATGTTTGCCTGCACCCTGATTTTTGGAAGCCTTTTCTCAATTGAGAAAATATACTCATCTCTCAAATAATTCTAGCTTGTGTCAAGTTAAAACGACAGAATTTTATCTAGAAAACTTTAAATAATTTAGTGTTGGAAGTGGTTGGTGGTGTGTATCTTTAACTCCAGCCAGCCCTTGGCAGGCAAAGTTCTGTTAGTAGATCTCTGTGAGTTAAAGGTGTGCTTGGTCTCCACAGTGAGTTCTAGTTCTAGTGTTTAACCGTTCCGTGTTCTTCCCATATGTAGATCACCAATTTGTCAATAATGATGTTCATCACTAGTTATGTTGGCTTAAAAAAATATGTGTATGTATAGCTAGTATATATAGTGCTCAGGGGTTAAGAGCACTTGCTCTTTCAGAGAACCTGGGTTTGGTTCTCAGCCCCACAACCTGCACTCCAGCTCCAGGGACTCTCACATCCTTTTCTGACTTGTTCATGCACTGTTTGCACACATTTACTAAACAGACAGATGCAGGAAAACACAGATGATAATGACTTTATTTTTTTTTAAAGATTTATTTATTTATTATATGTAAGTACACTGTAGCTGTCTTCAGACACTCCAGAAGAGGGAGTCAGATCTCGTTTCGGATGGTTGTGAGCCACCATGTGGTTGCTGGGATTTGAACTCCAGACCTTCGGAAGAGCAGTCGGGTGCTCTTACCCACTGAGCCATCTCACCAGCCTGATAGTGACTTTAAAAGGATGTGAATCGGTGAAATGAAAGAATCGGATATAGAGGGGTGTGGTCTAATGTTTGATTTGTTATAGAGGGTGGGGTCTGATGTTTGATTTGTTAGATATGGAGGGGTGGGGTCTAATGTTTGATTTGTTTGTTTGTTGCTTGAGATGCTGACTTATCCAGGCAGAGGCTGTTGAGTCTCTGTGAGGTCAAGGTCAGGTTCTTTGATAATATAGCAAATTCCAGGACAGCCAATAAGTAAATCTACATATTCTGTGTTGCCATTATGGTATTGAGCTTAGTTTCTGTTTTAAGATGTGTTCTCACCTTGTAAATGCCTGGTCTGGAACTGGAATGTACACCAAACTGGCCTTGAATTTAGAGATTCACCTGCCTTTCCCTTCTGAATGTCAGGATTAAAGGCGTGGGAATAATACTTGGTCTTTATTTCTGTTACTAATGCATTAAACTAGCATAATAGGGATCCCAAATTATAATGAATTAATTAGAATAGGATTCTCTTTTTAATTTCTTTTTTTTTTTTTAAATTAGATATCTTCTTTATTTACATTTCACATGTTATCCCCTTTCCTGGTTTCTCCTCCAAAAACCCTCTGTTCACCAACCCACCCAATCCCACTTCAGAATAGGGTTCTCTTGTATCTCCTACTAGTTCAGTTAAGATTCTTTTTTTTTTTTTCTTGGTTTTTCGAGACAGGGTTTTTCTGTGTAGTCTTGGCTGTCCAGGCTGGCCTCGAACTCAGAAATATGCCTGCCTCTGCCTCCCAAGTACTGAGATTAAAGGCATGTGCTACTACTGCCCAGCCTCCTTTTGATTTCTTGTTTTTCTTTCTCCCAAGTTTTATCAAAGCAGTTATCACTTTGATGACTAAATCTTAGTCCACTGAGAGGAGTGGAGGAAAGGGCAAAGAGTAAAGCCAGAGGGTGATGAGCAAGATATAGTCTCCCTTTTTGTCATAGTACAGTGGAGAGATCTTCACCAGCTACAAGGGCAGCTGAGAAGCACTCTGAAACTGGATTGCCAAGTGACTAGCTAAATAAACTTCAGTTACCAGTGAAGACTGCATTATGCTGCATGTGGTGATGAATGCCTTTAATCCCAGCACTTGAGAAGCAGAGGAAAGGGGGCTGATGAGATGGCTCAGTGAGCAAGAACACTGACTGCTCTTCCGAAGGTCCTGAATTCAAATCTTAGCAATCACATGGTGGCTCACAAACACCTGTAATGGGATCTGATGGTCTCTTTTGGTGCAACTGAAAACAGCTACAGTGTACTTATTTAAATAATAAGTAAATCTTTGGGCCAGAGTGAACAGGGTTGACCAAAGCAAGCAGAGGTCCTAAATTCAATTCCCAACAACCAGATGAAGGCTCACAACTATCTGTACAGCTACACCGTGTACTCAGATACATAAAATAAATCTTTTTTTTTGACAGGGTTTCTCTGTGTAGCCCTGGCTGTCCTGGCACTCACTTTGTAGACCAGGCTGGCCGCGAACTCAGAAATCCGCCTGCCTCTGCCTCCCGAGTGCTGGGATTAAAGGCGTGCGCCACCACGCCCGGCAAAATAAATCTTTTTTGTTTGTTTGTTTTTCGAGACAGGGTTTCTCTGTGTAGCTCTGGCTGTCCTGGCACTCACTTCGTAGACCAGGCTGGCCTCGAACTCAGAAATCCGCCTGCCTCTGCCTGTGCTGGGATTAAAGGCTTGCACCACCACGCCCGGCTCTAAATCTTTTTTTAAAAAGAGAAGCAGAGGAGGTAGTTTTTTTGAGTTGGATACCACAACCTGTGAGTTCTAGGGTAACTAACTAGGGCTATGTAGAAGGACTTTGTCTCAATTAACCAAGCAAAAAAATGTTGAGACAGCAAAAAAATTCAGATACCTGCTAAATATTTTAGAATTTATTTCTGTCTTTAGCTTGAGAAGCACATTGATCGGGTTTTAATAAGTTAACAAGCCGGGCGGTGGTGGCGCACGCCTTTAATCCCAGCACTTGGGAGGCAGAGGCAGGTGGATTTCTGAGTTCGAGGCCAGCCTGGTCTACAGAGTGAGTTCCAGGATAGCCAGGACTATACAGGGAAACCCTGTCTCAAAAAAAAAAAAAAAAAAAAAAAATCAAAAAAAAAAAAAAACAACAACAATAAGTTAACAAAAAATATTTTTGAGACATTCTAATGGTAGCTCAATCTATCCTTGACCTTCTGATCCTCCCACGTCCAGCCTAAATATTTCTCCCATATTCTCTCCCTCCCATCCGCCAATCCAGTTACATACAGGATGTCTCTAGTATGTAACTCTGGTTGCACTAGAACTCACTAAAGTTCACAAAAGATCCACCTGTCTCTTTCTCTGCTGAGATTAAATAAGAGTCCAAATAAGACCCAAAATCCATTACAAAGATGAAAGAAAGGCCCTTTGAATCAGTCCTTATCACCATCCTGGGCAAAAAAGGGGAGGGAAAATTATTTTGACAGAAGGTAGAGGCAAGAGTGTCTCTGTAAATTTGAGTCTAGCTTGGTCTACGTAACTCCAAGAAAGCAAGGAATATATAAAGAGACCCTGTCTCAAAAACCAAACCAAGCCAGGTGGTGGTGGCCCACGCCTTTAATCCCAATACCCCAGAGACAGAGGCAAGCAGATCTTTGGGAGTTCCAGGATAGCCAGAGCTATTACACAGAAACTGGGGAAAAACATACCCAAAAGCCTCTTGAGTTTTTGTATATTTGTAAGTATTCAAAGATATAGCCTGGCCACCTTGTTCCTCCTCATCTGATTTTGAGGGGTTTTGTTTGTTTGTTAAGTTGGGTTTTTTTTTACCATACCAGTTATTATGAAATACAACTTTAGATTCTTTTGCATGGGAAGTATCCTTACAGGGAGGCCTATGACTACATAACACCCTGTTCTGCTGTGGAGGACATTTCAGAGCACTGCTGATTTGACCATTTCCTAAGGGACATTTTGTTGCCGTTACTGTTTTGTTTTGGCAGCTGCAGATGCTGCTGGTGGTTTTTACTTGTGTGGTACTGGCACAGACAAATTCAGGTGTTGGGAGTGAAGACTTGTGAGCTGCTAAACTGGGCCAGATGCTATGACCTACATAATCTGTTGGTACTGCTATTAAAGACTGTTGACTTTTTGGGCTTTTAGTTCATTTCATTCTTTGAAGGGAAGAAAATGGCTAGACATAGTATCATACACCTTTCAGGAAGAGGCTGGTGAATATCTGAATTCAAGGCCAGCCTGGTCTACAAAGTGAAACCCCGTCTCAATAAATTTAGTACAAGGAGCTCGGCGTGGTAGTACACACCTTTAGTTATAGCATTCAAGAGTCAGGAGGATCTCTGATTTCAGGCCATCTTAGAGAGTTCTAAGACATGGAGGGATGCATAGAGAACCTGTCTCAAATAGAGTAGGGATCTAAATATCTCTTTTACCATCTGAAAATGGCAGAAACATGTAAAGCATCATATATAATTGATGAACTATGATACAAATAAGTGAATGAACACATACACTCAAAATGAAGTGAAAATTGAAGTTGCTTCTGGATATGATGGCACCTGCTTGTAATCCCAGGAGGGAGGGAGGGAGAGAAGGGGTAGAGAGAAGAGACGAGGGAGAGAGAGTTTTGAATACATATGTATTGGGGGGGGGGGAGAGAATGAATTTAGTTCTTCACTCTCCACCTTATTATTTTAAGATAAGTCTTTCAAGCTAGGCAAACAGCTAACAAGCCCCAGAGATCATCCTATGGCTGAACTCAGATCAGCTTGCTTCTGCCTCTCAAGTCAGAAATAGTTTTTTTCTTTTTCTTTGATTTTTTTTTTATGTACATTGGTATTGTGCCTGCCTTTATGTCAATGTGGCATACATCCAAGGGATATCTCTCCAGCCCCAGTAATAGTTATCTTAAAAAGGAAAATTATATAGACATACTTTTTTAATCCACTTGTACACACATATAGGAATGTAATCTTTAAATTTTTTAAATGACTTCATTTATGTGTATGAGTATTTGACCTGCATTTATGTATGCACATTATGTGCCCGCCTGGGGAACCTGGAAGAAGACACTGGATCCCCTGGAATGGGAGTTACAGATGGTTGTCAGCTGCCGTGTGGGTGCTGGAAACAAAACCTGGGTCTTGTGTAAGAGCAGCGAGTGCTCTTAACTGCAGAGTCAGCTCTTCTGCCTCCAGGAATGGAATCATTAGTTGAAAAGAAAGGCTAGGTATGATAGTAGATACCTATAATCCTAGCAGTCTGGAGACTGAAACAGAAGGACCCCCAGTTTAGGCTACATCAGTAAGACCTTGTCTACTAACACAAAACACCCACCCTAACCCTCACCCTCCATAAGAAAAGAAAAGTAAAACAGGAAATGCTATGAGAACTGTGTTATGTTTTGTCTTTTTCTTTTCTCCTTTTTTGTTGGTTCCTCTCCTTTTGTTTGTTTCTTGGGGAGGACAGGGTATCACTCTCTAGCCCAGCCTGACCTGGAGCTCAGTCTGTCTGTCTCAGTCTGTCTGTCTAGATTGGCTTCCTGAGTGCTGGGGGGTTACATGTGTGAGTTACCACACCCAGCTTTCTTACTTTTTTCTATCAAATGGAAATTTATGGCATTTGCCTCACAAGCATTGTGCTTTTTGAGGTATTGGGCATATTAGAGAAAGCACGAGCCTGTAATTAGAAGGGACTATGTATATACAATGCCCCCACATAATAAAGGGTACATGTATTAGGATCAGACGGCAAAGCACCCCCCAAAGCTTGGTAGTTCACTCAAGCTAGAGCATTTCTTTCACTTTATATTCTTAGGTGGCACTGTTGGAAACCAAAAGGGAAAACTTTCCCAGAGGAATTCAAAGTAGGAAAAGTTAGAATAAGGTGAATATAGACTTTTTAAAGATTTTGAGTTTTGCCTGCATGTATGCCTTGTACCACACCCATGCCTCATATCCTTAGAAGTCAGAAGAGGCAAGGCGTTGGATCAGAAGTCACCCTGAACATTTACTTTTTACAATCATTATCAGCTCTGCTCTGGAGTGAGGAGAAGAATGTTTCTGTGGGAGCTAAGGAGATGACTCAGCAGTGAAGAGCACTTTCTAGGCAGTAGGGGCTCATGCCTTTAAAGATGTATTTATTTTATGTATATGAGTGCTCTATCTACATGTACACATACATGCCAGAAGAGGGCATCAGATCCCAGTTAGATGGTTGTGAACCACCACGTGGTTGCTGGGAATTGAACTCAGGACCTCTGGAAGAGCAGACAGTGCTTTTAGCCACTGAACCATCTTTCCAGCCCACACTCACTCTTCTCTAATCCTAGCACTTTGGAGGCAGAGGCAGATGGATCTCTGAGTTCGAGGCCAGCCTGGTCTATACAGCAAGTTCCAGGACAGCCAGAGCTACACGGAGAAACCCTGTCTCAGAAAACAAATAGATGACCTGCTGCTCTTTGGATTTGACTCCCTTGCCGGACAGTGGTGGCACATGTCTTTAATCCCAGCACTTGGGAGGCAGAGGCAGGCAGATTTCTGAGTTCGAGGCCAGCCTGGTCAACAAAGTGAGTTCCAGGACAGCCAGGGCTATACAGAGAAACCCTGTCTCGAAAAACCAAAAAAAAAGAAAAAGAAAAAAATGGATTTGACTCCCAGTACCCACATGGTGGTTCACATGCATCTGCAACTCCATTTCTAGGGGATCTCATCTGACCTCCAAGAGCACCAGGCATAAAGTGCATGGTGAGCAGACATGCATACGCATAAAGTAAAATATATTTTAACAACAGATTGCCTGTTCTCAGCCATTACTTCTAAAGTCCAAACTGAAGTTAGGTGGGGAAAAGGGAGCCCTTGAGCCCCATGAGGAGTGATGCTTCTATCTTAGTGCCAGTCTGCTCTGGAGCAAGCAACCGTCAAGTGCTGCCTTTACCTTTACTCACAGCCATCAGAAGGAAGTGTCGAAGAGAGGAAAAGAAAACCTCATACGATACTCCTTTGAAGTTGCTAATCACTCTTGTTTTTCTTTTGTAGTGAACGAGATTATTGGGAGAGACATGTCCCAGATTTCCGTTTCCCAAGCCGCGGAGGTGATGAGAGACACTCCTCTCCCAGGTCCAGCGTCTCCAGATCTGATGAGCTCTCACAGTGCTCAGTGAGCCTTTTGCCCACCACCAACTGCTCAGCCTGCTTCTCTCCCGGAACTTAAGGTCCAGCCAGACTTCAGGATCTGTTGCAGGAGTTGGACTCACTGTGGGAAAAGCAGCGTTCCCTCTCCTTAAGCCACGGGCAGATTATGTAAAACAGGAACAGCAGCGGCTTTTTCAGCTGTGGGAAACGAGCTTTGCTTTTTATATATATATATATTTAAATAGGATACTTTTATATGATGGGTGCTTTGAGTGTGAATGCAGCAGGCTCTATCTCAGAGGTGCTGCTCTTGCAGGTGACCTGGTTGCATAGCTAGGATTAGTATTTGTACTGCTTTCTGGTCATTTGAAGAGCCCTTTAGTTTTGATTATATTTTTAAAATAGAACTTTTGATAAAAAAAAAAAAAACCTTCCAGATGCAGACAAAAAAATTATCCTAAGCCCACACTTACACCTCAGAAACTTAGCATGCGTCCTGAAGCCTTTCATAGATTCATAGGGAATAAAGCCAAATGTAGCTCATACTCTTTATAAAGTAAAGTGTTAGGTAAATTGAGAAGACCATTCCATCATTGAAGTGTTGGGATATGAATACATTCCAGAGCAGAGCCTTTTGTAATTTTAGGTAGTTACCAGTTTCTCCACTAGCTTCATGTTCTAGCTTTTTCTTCCCCACAGGACCTTGGGTAAAATGGTCATTTGTAAGGTGAATTTCAAAGGTAGGGTTTTAGCTTAGGTAGTTATTTTCTACCTAACTTTTCAAGTGGGAGCCTCTGCCTTTAGTCAGTAGTCTTTGAAGCAAGTATCCTAATAGTTTAAGGCTTTGCAGTTTTAACTCCTTGAGGCCAGGCCAGAAGTGTTAGGAGCTAAGTATGAATGAACTGTGTAATAAGAGAGGCAGAGAAAATGCAGGACTCCAGTTGAGAAGGCTTTAAGATTCACATGGCACGGAAGGCTTAATCTCCTGTTTACAGCCCACAATGATTCTATCCCATGGTGTCCTGACTATATGACCTAAAAACCAGCCTTTCCTCCACAAGGCTTTGAGACACATCCAGAGATGAGGTGGTATCAGACCTTTCCTTCCACACCAAAGACACGGTGGTGCTGCTGCTGCTGCTTCTCCTGCTGGTGAGGTCTGTGTCCAAGGCAGGGGCCAGCAGAAACTCCAGCCTGCTGTCTACCAAAGGACTGTTCCCAGACCCTGTCTTTACCCTTCCCTTTTAAAGTCCCTGAATTTTACAGTCTTTCAAATGAAATATTGTACTTTAATTCATTCAAGAAGCAAATTGAGTGCCTATAAGTGAGACACTGTGCTGCACTGGCTGAAGACTTAATGCTGTTACTCTATGTAGTTGGATCCCTGGATGGTGGGGGCTGTCTTTACTAAAGCTACATCAGGCCTACTAAGCAGGAGCTGGCCTGTTGCCTACCACCCCTAGTAAGCAGGGTAGGAGGTACAGATTCAAGATGAGAGAAGTATGTGTTTGTTTTTAACATGATGCTAGTTAGAGAACAGTCTTATCAGCAAATTACTCTGGCCACTCTTGGAGCTAGATATTTTCCAAATTTTCTCTGAAGGTGAGTTTTATATCAATGAGTATGAATAGAGAGATTTACTTTAGGGGTCCCATGGTTGGTAGCCCACAGCTTCCTCTAAAGGGCATTGGCCTCTCAGGTGAACTTGCAGAGACTTGGCCAAATTTGCTTCCTCTTTCCCCTGGGGCAGCTGCCTCATATGGGGTCATTACAAGACCCCTTGAGGGTGCTGCTTTGCTGCCTTCAAGAATAAAAGCCTCTATGATCCAGAGTTGCTATGCACCAAATTTTGATGCCTTTTAAATACCTTGATGCCTGTAGCATTAGAAATGCTTTCCTATTTAAAACAGGTTAGATTTTAAAATAGAGCTTTGTATTGTGTAATGGTTTTATATTAGCTTTGTATAAGCTTTCATGTAAGAGTCATATTTTTTGGCTTTGTAGATAAAGACTTAAATTTTTGTGCAAAATAGTGGTGGTAAAGCACACATCATTGGACTATGCAAGTTGATTTCTAGGAGCAGCACTGAGCAGCTGGCCATTGCTAGCACACACCCTTTCCCTCACCTGTACTAGAGCTTGGCTTGAGGAGTGAAGGAGCAGCCTTCTGTTTACTAGAAAAATGTCTGGGTTCACATGTGGTGCTGCTGCCCTGAGTACAGCCCACCAACAGCCAGGGCCAGCCAGTATCACCAGGCCTCTGCTGGACCTAGCGAGAAGCCCAGTTTTTAACATGTAGAACATGGGCTCAAGATGAAACCTTGTGTTTATAGAACGGATGTTTAGGTGAAGAAATTGGTTCTTGGTTATGTTTACAGCACTTGGGATTGTGTTTTCTTGTACATTTTGTATTTTAAAAATCTTTTTATAGGAGCGCAGTGCTCCTATACAAAGGGAAGATGAGCCAGCAGTCCAGGCTCCTCCTCAGTTACAGTGCTGACATAATAAACAGTGACAGATCAACAGTCTCCTTGAAATCTGAGTTTTTCTCCACCTGGGGCTGGTGTGGAGCCCTCTGGGCCAAAGGCTCTGTGGCTTTTTAAAAGTCCGCTTGACCAGGAACCTGAGTTCTGCACCCTTTAATCAGTGCAAAGGACATGCCATGGTGTTTGCTGGCTTTTGGACAACTGGTCTTCCAAGTGTTGCAAGAAAAAGTTGGCAAAGTCCCCTTTAACCTGAGTTTACATGTGCTACCTGCCCTCCGGTATTCGCTGGGGATATTGCAGCAGCACAGTCTAGGATAGCTTGGGGTTTTGTTTATGGTAAAAGGCTATACAGCCTTGGCTAGACTAGAATTTGCTATGTAGAGCTGACTGGATTTGAACTTGAGGCAGTCCTCCTGTCTCTGCCTCCTGAGTACTGGAGTTATAGGCATGAACAGCTAATGGTTTGTCATCCCAAACTCCTTGGGCCTGGTTGGAGCGGGGTCAGCATACTTATTGTGAAGCCACTACTGCCACTTCTGAGTCCGGGTATCCTGAGGGCAAGTGCTGACTTGATGCCTCCCTGCCTCCAGTCAGGCTCAGGTGGACTCCTGAATCACCCAGGAGTCATAAATATTAAAGGTACCAGGCCTTAACATTTTAAAAAGAAACACAGGCCTTCTGTGCACCCTTCAAACTCAGTATTTGAGGGCCAAAGACAGATGGAAGGTTTTCTGGCTGTCACACCATCAGGGATGGAACAGCCCTATCACATCTCCAGCCCTGCCTGTAAGGCGGCCATCATCTTTAGAATAAGCAGGCAGAGGAACAAGGGGACATGGGAGGAAGGAGAGGTGCTGAGCTTGGTCTTTTCCAGGTGCCTTGTCGAGCTTTGACGAGCCAGAAAGAAGCTGCTGGATTGAGGGTGCTCTGGGCTTAGCAGAGGCTTGTTAGCTGGGGACATCAGCTCATTCTGCCTCCTGGTTTCCTCTTCTACAAACACACCCACTCCTTAGGTGCTTGTAACACAGTGCGAGGTGGGTCACCAACAGGCATCAGAGTGGTGTAGTCATCAGGAGCCAGCTGTAGAAGTCACACATATTTAGGGGTTGGAGCTCCAGGCTCAGGCCCTCGAGCCCTCCCCACAGCACAACCTCACCTGGTAGGCTTGAAAGACACTGAGTAGGTCCTTCATACCAGCTGTGTATGGCACCCCCTGCATTCGGACCAGGGCTCCTGGCTGGGACAGCATTGTGGTGGGCGTAGAGGCCAAGGCAGTAGGAGGTGTGGTGAGGTAGCCCACAGTAGTGGGGGAGACTGGGGGGCTAGGGTGTGAGAGACAGGAACTTAGTCATACATCCTATCTATAGCCTAGACCAAGACCATCCTCTAAAGTACCTGTGCCTTATGTTTAATCCTTTGCACTTCCTGAACCCTCTGCCTCTACAGTGACACCCTCAGCCTGTTGTCCCACACCTGCAGCTCCCTTCCCATCTCAAAATAAATTCTAACAGATCTTTAGTTATCTCCACCAGAAATGAGTCAGGATCTTCCCCCAAGTGGTTGAGGGGAGGTCTGAGGCTGTCCGAGTAGCAAGATACCTGGGATAGTAGGCTGTGTAGTTCATGTAGAGTTGAGTGGCTGGCCCTGGGTAATAGGCAAGAGGAGTGGCAGCAGCGGGCACCCTGGCAGCTGGCAGCAGTGCAGAAGAGGGATATAGTGCTGTCGTCTCTGTGGGAATGAGGGCTGGGGTGGCCTGGAAGGTGGCGTAGGTAGGTGGTGAGAGGCCTAGAGACAGGTAAAGAGCACATTATAGAGAGCCCACAGTCACCCTGGATAGGGTAACTGGAAATGAAATAGAAAGTGGTAGCTTAGAACAGCTTGGGTCCCACTCACAGGGCAGTTTGCAGGGTGGAGGGGACAGGCCACTGCGGCTCAGGGAACCCCCCATCAGCACACGGCTCATCTCCTCTGTGGAACAAGGGACTACTTCCACATAGCGTTCTTTCATCATCTTCTTGTGGCATCGCTGGGCAGCAGCCAGAGCACGCTCCACCGACATCATCTGGATGAAGGCGTCGCCGGATGGCCGGCCCTGTGCACACCACCTTGTGAGCAGTTTGTCACATATAGAAAGTGCCTTACTCCTAAAGCATGCATGTAGACACCCTTCCCAAGGGTCGTCTCACCTGTTGGTTGAGCACCATATGCACACCGTGAGGCCGTATGTCAGCTGCTGCCTCTCCTAGAAAACTCAGAATGTCTTCAATGGTGGCTGTGTAGGGCAGGCCTCTAAGGCGTACACAGTCCCTCCCAGTTCCTCCTGCCAGTGGAAAGGGAATGGGCAGCAGTGGAGCAGTCAGTGTGGGAAGGAGTGGACTGGCTGCATAGCGGTTAAGGACCTAGTAAGAAAAGCAACAGATTCATCACACTAAGTAGGGGACCCATGGCACATGCTGAAGAAGCAGCACATTGGGGCACAAGGAGCCTTGAGAGTGCTCACCTGCTGCACCTCGGCTGCTGTGCTCCTGAAGAGTTCAATGTATCGCTTACCCAGCATGCCTTTGTGCCTGCGCAGAGCAGCCTGTGCCAGCTCCTCACAGGCAAAGAGAGCAAAGGCATCCCCAGTAGGCCTGCCATCAGGGTGGCGGACAAAGAGCAGCCCATCAGCACCCCCAGTCACTGGGCATTCTGGCCCCAGGAAGCCTAGAACATCTGTTGGCCCGGCTGAAAAGGGTAGTCCCCGTAGCCTCAGGATCACTTGATCTTCCCGTGATAGGAAACGGGCCACCTCTAGTGATGTGCCTAGGTTGGAAGGACAGGAGTCCCTTGCTGATTTAATCCTTGTAGCGTGCACCCACAGGGGACCCAAAAGACAGTGAGTGTAGGGAATGGGGTACAGATCAAGACAAAAGAGAACAAGGGCCTTCTATGGGCACACTCACCCCCTGCGATCTTTACGAATTCCTCCCCTGTGGCTTTATATACCTGCAGGTAGAGAAAGCAACCCATAGGTCTCAGCCCTTACTCAGTTTTGCCCTGCTCCACTTCTAGCCAAAAGCCCCACCTCAATATAGCGGACACCCATGTGGTGTTTGTGTCTCTGCAGCGCTAGGTCCCGCTGCTCGCTGTCCACGAATCGGATGAGGGCCTCGCCATTTCTGCGGCCCTGGGCGTTGAGACAGAGGGCCACACCACCCCTGTGGAGCCGGGTGTTGTTAGTGCCTCCTGGGTAGGCTTGCCCTCTTACCCCTCCCATCGTGTCACACCCACCTGGCAATGTTGAGCCCTTTGAAGAATCTAGCCACATCCTGGTCTGATGATTGCCAGGGCAACCCACGGGCCCGTACTACAGTCTCATTGTCCACCACATCAGCCTTGCTGCTGTGGGGGACAGGGCACAGGATCAGAAATGTCCAAGGATTGTCACCCCCATCCCAGCTCCCACACTCACCAAGGGCCTGTCTCATATTTCTGCTTTATCACCTCTGGCTTCGAGAACAACTGACCTGAGAGGAGATTGCATGGGGGTCAGCAGGGTCTGATGGAGGAAGTCTCTCCACCAAGCTCAGCAAAAATAGGACAGGTGAGGGCATTGAGGACGAGGCAGAGGGGTTTCTACCTTGTGTTCTCTTAGAGAAGGTCACAAGTCAGCAAGGGGACTCTGTTGAAGGGATGGGCACTCACCCAGCCCTGACAGTAGCTGGCAAGCAGGGCAAGAATCTTACCATTGGACCCTTCAAGTAGGTGGAGAATAACAGCTACCATAGTCTTCACTTCCCAGACCCCAAAGTCATCTTCGGTAGCATCTGTTTCTAGTCCCAAGTCTATAGGCAGAGAAGTGACAACTGAGGTCCAGGTCTGTACATCCCACGTCACCCCGAAACACCCAGAGAATCCTAGCAAACACTAGTTGTGGCCCAGTTCATACATGTACCTACAGGTCCTCAGACCAAACAAAGACATGTCCACATTCCAAATGTATCCCAAAGAATGAAGCCAAAAACATAGACCTGTCTACATTCATACAACCCATACGGCATCGTGCACATGCTTGGACATATTAGTCACCCCTCCACCTTAATTCTGATGGGTCACAGATACCCTGTGCCATGGTGCCCACTGTGAGGTCTCTGGCGGAGCAGGTGCTTGGGTGCTGCATATGGAATTCTCTGCGGAGGTCGTAGAAGGAGAAGAAGGTGTCGGGGAGCACCAGGTTCTGGGAGCACATGGGAGTGGGCATGAATAGGTAACCTAAGGTGTTTACAACAGGGGCCTTGGGAACCCAACCATACCCATGTGCCCTCAATGACATACCTTCCTGGAGGCCTCAGGATGCAGAACCTGTCGCAACAGCTGCTGCCCATCAGTGCAGAGCACATAGGGGCCCCCGCCCAGCAGAGCCACATCCCCGCTCACCAGCTGTGAGAACTGGGGACAGGGAGTGGAGACTCAGACATAGACTCACAGCTAGGCAGCTGAAACTGGGGGTGGGGTGGGGGGAGGGACTCAGGCTGCAAAGCTGGTTCATCAGGATGTTCAACCCTACCCTGCCTGGGAAGTAAAAGGCCTTGCCCTAAATCCCAGGCTCCTAATCCCCACCCCTAGCCTAGTTCCCTGTCACCTCCTCTAGGCCAAATGAGAGCAGTCGCACATAACCCAAGCCCCCATTAAACACACTCCAGGAGTCTGGAGTCGGGCCAGAGCAAACACCTGGTGGAGTGAGGCAAGCAGGTGGGGAGGGGAGGGGCAAAGCAGGTTAAACCTGTCCTGGACCAGGCGCCACCCTCAGACAGGTGGGGGAGGTTCACACCTGCCCGAGGGCCAAAAGGCCCATGGTCAATGGCAGCCCCGCCCCTTGGTCTGACCAACCCAGGAACAGAGCCACCAAGGACAGAGCTTCATACTTGGTCACTCGCAGCAGCCTGAGCTTTGACCCACACCCCATCGACCAACTGGCACTGAACTGTTTGCTCGTAGAGGGGGGTGGGTGGCACTCTGAAGGCTATCCAGCACGATCCTGCCCTTTCCCTTGGCAATTCTGTGACACTTTCCAATCTAAGGCCGACAGAGCAAGGCAACCAGAATTTTTTCTACAACACCCTCCCAGGTGAGCAGTAGGCCTGGAGCCCTTCTGTAACTTGGCATCTGTAGGTCTCCTCATTAAGAACCAGAGTCAGAAGAGGAAAGGACTTAACACTCATTACAACTGTCATGGGGTGAGTGAGCAATGCAGACAGGGAAAACTCACTCCCACTTGGCCAGGGTGCGGGGTGGGTATGGGAGGGGGCATGCGCCTAGGTCTTTGCGCTCATTGGGCAGGTAGCCCCTAGATAATGTACGGACAGCACCCACCCACCCACGCCTGGCCAGTCAGCTGGGACAGGCAGGCCTAAACCAGCCGGCCTCACCTAGAGGCGTCTGCCCCCGAGGCAGACACCGCCCGACGCCCTCGCTTCAGCGGTTCCCAGGAGAGCAGGCGGCAGAGACCAAGTGATCTACCGCTAAACCTGAGCCCACCTCGACCCTATTTCTGACGCGTCCTCTGCTAGCGGGGGAGTGGGAGGGAGAGGAAGGGGCCTCGGGGGATGGATCCCTCAGCCGCTATTGTCAACTCCCTCGGCAGGAGTGGATGTCTGTAAAGGTTAGAAGGTAAGGTGGCTCTGGGAATGGCCTAGCACGCGTCCACGCGGTAGTCGCTCAAAAGTTTCAAACAAGACCTTGTCCTACTGGCCGTGCCAGTGGGTCGCGTCGCTCCAGGTCTCCCCTCCTCCCCTCCCCCTCCCACGGGGGAGGGGAGGTAGTGTCCCTGCCACTCCGCAGTTCCACCACCCACGCGGGCCCCCACGCTCACCTGTTGCAGCACTTTGTCCAGGGACTCCGCCCGCGCTAGGCTGTCTGCGCTGAGTCCGCTCGCCTCGCGGCACTGTGGACTCAGGGCAGCCGCCTCGCCGCGAACTAGCGACTTGTGCAGCGTCCCCACCTAAAAGCACCGACGGTAACCCCATGAGCCGTTGTGCCTCAACAGGCTCTGAAGCGTCCCGAGGTCCCCTCTTTCCCACCCTACCTGTCGGCTGCGCGGCTCCACCACTTGCCAAACTAGGAGGATTAAGTCGGTCTCGTCCGAGCCTAGGTCCGGCCCCAGCGCACCGGCAGTGGCCCCGAACAAAACCACCAGCGACTGAGGTTCGGGACAGGGGTCTGTGGCCGAGTCTACTGCGGGATCTGGGCCCGGGGGTGGGGGCGGCGGCGGCGGTGGAGTCATGGCCGCAGAGGAAGGGGGCGCTCGGCCACACACACGCGGACCGACGAGGCGCACGCACGTACCGACCGACAGCAGACAGACGAGCTTGGGCGGGATCCGGTGTGTTGGGGGCGGCACCTGCGGCCGGGTGTAGTGGGAGCTGCAGAGACCCGCCCGCGGTGCCCTTTGGGGCTGGGCGGCGCGGCTGCCGATCCCTGCCTACTCCGGCGAGTTACCTGCGGCCCGGAGAGGCCACGTGATCAGGACGGCCCAGGGAACCCCGCGGGAGGGCCAAAACCCTGCCCAGGAGGCAAGAGCTCACTTCTGCCGAGGCGTGCGCTCGCGGACTGGAGTCCCACCTCTTGCTGCCGTCCGGCGAGACTCCTGGGACGAATCCATTCTTTCTCCTACTTCCTCTCTAGCAGGCACTCTTGAGTCCTCCGCAAAAGAATGTGCAGGATCAGAGGCCTCTTTCCATTCTGCAAGGGTCACGCAAGACCCATGGAATTCAACAGGCAATCTAGAGACTGTAAAAGGTCGTGACGTCTGGCTTGAGGTTAATGGAAGTTACAGAGGGTCAAAAGCCGACAGTGAGCGCTACCAGGTTTCTACTGGAAGGCGGTGAGAGAGATCCGTTGGGGAAAGGGAGGGAGGTAAAGATCAAGGGTTCTTAGAACTGTGGGCGGTCACTAGAGATCACAGAGAAGGACGTGCCCATACAGGTGTCGGGTCGGCGTAGTGCCGGCAGTGCAAAGCGCACGTTACTGTGGACCTGAAGGCTCAGGCCTTGATGCCAAGGTAGGAGAATCGTGCCTAAACTTTAGAGAGCTGTATCCTAAATGAAGCTGTGTCAGCTGGTAGAGATCTGGAAGTTCAGCCTACCAACCCTACTTGGGGTTTGCCTGCTTGTTTTTGTCTCTCTTGGATGATGATAGATGTGTTATCTGGCTATTGAAAGCACTCCGGCAGATAGTGGCTAAAGTTGAGCTGTGTACGGGAGTCTGCATCCCCCAACCCAGTTCAGAAGAGTCCCATTCACCCCATGCAGTTTGGTGAGACTCCCTTACAGTTGTTTCCAGGCCGCCCTGTGGGCTCAGGATAGTTTCCCACCTACTCGACTGTAATTAGTACTCTGGCGAGAGTAAAAAGCTACTGGCGTGGGACTTAGAATACAGGATGCCACCGGCTGAAGAAGAACCTTGTGTGTTTGGAAAAGCGGGCTGCTTCCTATCAGTCTTGGATAAAAGGCAACCTAGAGCCCGGGTGCATCCCTAACTCATGCCCAAGGAAGGTCGTGCGGAGCCAGAGGACCTAGAATGGATAGTGCGCCTCCTGGGTTTTTCCACACAATTAGCTCAGGAACACAGCGACACAATATAGTGAGAAGTGGCTGAGGACCCTTCTCCGGGCGGCCCACCCGGAGCCCGCCTACTCAGCCCCGCTACGGCTACCACGATAAGCATGGAATGTCAAATATTTGTTCTAGGAACCCAGTGAAACCTTGAGGTAAAGCCCCTCCCCTCCTCCCTCCCATTCCAGAGCGCGCCTGCGTCAGTCCAGGCTTTCCGGTAGGACACTCCCTTCCAACTAGTTCCTTCTCGCCATCCCGGCCACCCATCGTCCTGACTATTTAAACTTCACAAGGTCTTCGCTACAGGCTCAGGTTCCGTGAGGCAGAGTCTTGGTGTCCCTACACAGTTATCCCAGAACTACCAGAATCGGTTTCTACCCACAACCTCCAAGCAAGGTTCCCCTTTCAACCTGTAGACCTCGCCTCCCGATTCTCGGGAGATCTTGCTGACTGTGGGATCCCTGACTGTTCCGAACCCCCTGGAAAGAAGCGGCTGTTCCCAGGTTTCTGCAAGGTAACGAATCTGAAGAGCCGAGAGAACTGGGCGGCTCCATTCATTCGACTCTGGTTCTCTCAACCAGGCATTCCCGATATTAAAACAATTCCAGAACTTAAACGTCTTTGGTATTTTGCTTTATCACGCACAAGGCACAGTGCGAGGGTGGAGGTCAGAGAACAGCTTGTAGGACTTGGTCCTCTCCTTCCACAAAGGGGTCCTGGGCACAGAACTCAAGCAAGCCCTCTTACATCCCCGTTTTGTTTCTATACCTGTCTGGCAGGTACCCATGTACTCAATAGATAGTAGAGGATGACCTTGCGAGTCTGATTTTCTTGCCTTCACCTCTTAAGTGCTTAGGAACCCAGCTAGAAGTGCCTCAGCACTCAAAAGGCAGAGGCCAGAGGATAGCTACAAGATCCAAGATAGTTCGGGCTAAGTTTTGAAAGTTCCAGGCCCTAAATCAACAAAGCCAATAAGATTAGTAGCTGAGGGTAATGGGCTTGTAATCACCACAGGAGTTCCAGCCCACCCGGAGCTGCTAGTTAAGCAAAAGTAAATACATTTTTAAACTATTTAGCCAGAGGGTGGTGGCTCCTGCCTTTAGTCCCAGCACTGGGGAAAGCAGAGGCAGGCAGATCTCTGAGTTCGAGACCAACCAGAGCTCCAGAGAGAAACCCTGTCTAGTAAAACAAACGACAAAATCGTTTATAGCCAAGTGTAGTAGTCCATGCCTTTAATTCAAGTAGAGACCAGTGGATCTCTGTGAGATCAAGGCTAGCCTGGTCTAGGACAGCTTGCATACAGAGACCCTGTCTCAAAATAAATTGTAATGAGATCAATCACACTATCATAATGAGATCAACACACTATCATTTAATAGACAACTTTGTAATCCTTACACTACCCCTTGAAGCCAACTTTTAACACGTTTTCTTTAAGACCCTATCTGTGTACTAAGGTTTATTTACTTATTTATTTACTTAGTGGTTTTTGACAGTATTGGAACTTGCTTTGTAGGCCAGGCTGGCCTCGAACCCTTAAGAGGTCTGCCTATTTCTGCCATCCCAGTGCTGGGATTAAGGCATGTGGTACCATGCCCAACGACTTTCTTTTTGTTGTTATTTAATGCATTTATTATTAAATTTAATGTGTGTCTTAGTTGGGGTTTGTATTCCTGCACAAATATCATGACCAAAAAAGCAAGTTGGGGAGGGAAGGATTTATTCAGCTTACACCTCCACATTGCCAAAGAAAGTCAGGACGGGAATTCACACAGGGCAGGAACTTGGAGGCAGCAGCTGATACAGAGTTCATGGAAAGTGCTGCTTACTGGCTTGCTTCCCCTGGCTTGCTCAGTTTGCTTTCTTATAGAACCCAGGACCATCAGCCCAGGGATGGCCCCACCCACAGTGAGCCCCCCCACCTTGATCACAGTTCCTCAAAGGAGACTCCTTTCTCTGTGATAACTCCAGCTTGTGTCAAGTTGACACACAAAACCAGCCAGTACAAATGTGTATAAGTATTTGGCCTTCGAGTATATGTGTGTTCCATACGCATGCATGCCTGGTGTTCACAACGATCAGGTGTCAGACCGTCTGGAACAGGAGTCACTTGTGGGTGCTGGGAATTAAATCGGGTCCTCAGGAAGAGCAATGGTGTTCTAACTTTGAAGCCATCTCTTCAGCCCTGCTTCTGCTTTCTATGCCAGCAATTGTAAACTTTTGTGGCTTTTCCTCCCAGCCCACCTCTACTCTTCCGAAATATTTTCACCTCTTAAAGTACCCCTAACTGGCCGGGTGGTGGTGGTGCACGCCTTTAATCCCAGCACTGGGGAGGCAGAGGCAGGTGGATTTCTGAGTTCGAGGCCAGCCTGGTCTACAAAGTGAGTTCCAGGACAGCCAGGGCTATACAGAGAAACCCTGTCTTGAAAAACCAAAAAAAAAAAAAAAAAGTACCCCTAACTGTAGCAGACCAGTACAGTCTGAGATTTCTGTACTGATGAAGGTCCCAGCCACAGTCGCAGAACAGAGTAAGTCCTATCCCAAACTGCACTCTAGGAAGAAGAGACCATGTTTCAAGGGAGTGCACGCGAGGTTCCGCATGCAATAAATACAGTTTGTCCACTGTCACTCATGGGTGGGCTGGGGGAGGTTGGTATAACCTTTTATATTAACAGGAGTGGCAGAAAACTGTTCCCTTCCTTTTGACCAGAACATATCCTGCGATAGAACAAGACTCGACTAGAAGATCATTATTCTTCCTCCGCTGCTTCCAGCTAACCCCTCTTCCAAGGGTCTTCTGAGTAACTAGAGATAGTCAGCCAGCCCAAGATTTTTTCATCTCCGAGTCCTTGCATAATCGCTTCATACCACCAGAGGGCGCGCTGACTCTGTGGCTTTAATCTGAGCAACGAGGGAGTTAGCTGGAGGAGGGTAATGTGTTAGAGCATACATCCTTCGGAGGGTAATAACCAAGGACAGAAAGTGAGTAACTTGATGCTACCAGCCAAGCGGTTCCCTCTGTTTTCAGAATCTGCATGTGATTCCTGAGACGCAGGATTGAATCTGCTAATCGTCAGTTTCATACACACATACAACATTCTGCTTATACCTGTCCCTGCACCTACTCCTCCCCTCCTCCCACCAAATTCTATTCCACTTCCATGTTTGTTTTGTGTCTTTACAACCCGCTATGATTAACCAGGACCGCCAGCATGGACATAGGTATGAAGCTATTCACGGGAATATTAGAGATGCATCAGTGGCTGCGTCACTGAAGACAATGACTTCTCTCCTAAAGGTCCTGCCCTGGACCAGGTGTCCACCCGTGAGCCTTTTCCCACTATGGCTGAATGTTGAAAGGTTCTGTCTTGGGCCTGGAGACATGGCTCAGTGGCTAAGAGCACTAACTTGCTCTTCCAGAGGTCCTGAGTTCAATTCTCAGGAACCACATGGTAGCTCACAAACATCTATAACGAGATCTGACGCCCTCTTCTGGTGTGTCTGAAGATAGCTACAGTGTACTCATACACATAAAATAAATAAATCTTTAAAAAAATAGATTAAAAGAAAGAAAGGAGTCGGGCATGGTGGCGCACGCCTTTAATCCCAGCACTCGGGAGGCAGAGGCAGGCGGATTTCTGAGTTCAAGGCCAGCCTGGTCTACAAAGTGAGTGCCAGGACAGCCAGGGCTACACAGAGAAACCCTGTCTTGAAAAACAAAAGAAAAAAAAAAGAAGAAATGAATGGCTGGGCATGGTGCATGCCTTTAATCCCAGCACTTGGAGGCAGAGGCAGGCTGATTTCTAAGTTCGAGGCCAGCCTGGTCTACAGAGTGAGTCCAGGGCTATATAGAGAAACCCTGTCTCAAAAAAAAAAAAAAAGAAAAAAGGAAAGGTTCTCTCTTTTTAAAAGCTTTATATAAGCAATTGCAGCTGATATAAGTACCACAGCTGGGGCTAGAGAGATTACTCAGTGGTTAAGAGCACTGACCTGGATTCAATTCCCAGTAACCACATGGTGGCTCACAACCATCTGTAATGGGATCTGATGCCCTCTTCTGGTGTGTCAATGTTAGAGTTTGTCAAAAGACCCTCACTCACAAAGACTACAGAAATCACCATTGCTGCAAACCACAAGAGGATTTTTTTTTTTTTTTAATTCCAACATGTTGGGGACTCCCCTCTCAGCACACAGGCCAGAGGAGAGACCCAGAACAAAAGAACACACTTTTTAATACCTTTGTAAGGGACAGATTTGGACAACAGGGCTAGCTGGCTTATTCTCATTGGTGTTGTAGCAAGTAACCTTTCCAGGCATTGGTTGGTTTGCATAGTGACTACCTCTGGCCTAGTGACTCACTTTGCTTGCCCCTATGGTGGATTATTAGAATTTGGTCAGCAAAGCAATAGTACATTTTGAACTTATGGGTCAGCTATCAACATCAGGGGAATCCTAGCAAGGTCAGGGCAGTTTGTGGTTTTTTTCTCAGAATTCAGTGTGGGAGTGTGGTGCGGGGTAGGGGAATTCTTCTGAGAACTGTTATTTTTGTTATGGTTATTTCTCTGAGAACAGCTAATATTATTTTGGCAGCTTGCAGGCTTAATCATTTTGACCGCTAAAACTATGTTTTGACATTTGTTTAGTCAGCCAGCTTCCTTACCTGGCTCTGCACTTGGCCTGCGAGTACAGTTTGAGAAGTCCTTTTCGAGGGGGGAAGGTACCGGGTGGTCTTGAATTCATTTTGGATATTACATCTGAAGACAGCTACAGTGTACTCATACATGAATAAATATTTTAAAAACAACAACAACAACAAAAACCCTCAGCTATGTCATGCCTATAAGTCAAAGGTTTTTGGTTTGGGTTTGGTTTTTTTTTTTTAGTTATTTTTTTTTTATTACGTAGTATTTTCCTCAATTACATTTCCAATGCTATCCCAAACGTCCCCCATACCCTCCCCACCCCTTCCCTAGGGTTTGGTTTTTCAAGACAGGGTTTGTGTCTGGAACTCACTCTGTAGACCAGGCCTGCCTTGAACTCAGAAATCCGCCTGCCTCTGCCTTCTGGGTGCTGGGATTAAACACTTGTGCTACCGTGCCCAGCTTTGATCAGTTATATAGTACTCCTCTGAACTCTCATTCTTTCTGCCTCTTCCTTGGTGTTTTCTGAGCCATGGGAGTAGTATAGGTGTCCTGCTTATAACTAAGTACTCAATAGCCATTTATTCTCAGAAATTTGACCAGCCATGAGCCCAGATGTTTTTATTTATTTTTTATTTTATTTTATTTATTTATTTATTTATTTATTTATTTATTTGGTTTTTCGAGACAGGGTTTCTCTGTGTAGCCCTGGCTGTCCTGGAACTCACTCTGTAGACCAGGCTGGCCTCGAACTCAGAAATCTGCCTGCCTCTGCCTCCCGAGTGCTGGGATTAAAGGCGTGCGCCACCACGCCCGGCTATTTTATTTGTGCTTATTGATGTTTTGCCTGCAGTGATAGCTGTGTATGGTGTGTTTACGTGGTATCCACAGAGATCAGAAGAAGGCCTTGGGTCCCTAGAACATGGTATATAACAAACCCTGACCTGCCTAGCCATTCAGCTCAGAATGCAGAGCAGCCACGTGGGTGCTGGGAACTGAGCCTGGTCTTCTAGTAGAACACCAGCGCTCTTTACCATGGAGGGGTTTGGTGGTGGTGGTGGTTGATTGGTTGGTTGTTTTTTGGTTGTGAGCCTAGCCTTTAATGGCTGAGTCATCTCTCCAGCCCTGGTTGTTTTTTGTAGCCTCCCTCAGCCTTGAAGCAGGCTGATTCAGACCTTGCTGCCACTCAGTATGAGACCACCTGGGGTGGATTTATATGGCTCTATTGTTCTGTCACCTGCTGCTGCTTTCCTCCAATACACTGCTACCTGCTGAGAGGCCCTTGAGATATTCTGGAGACAGCATCTGCAGATCACCTACAAGCTGGCAGACAGGCATCAACAATGGATTGGCGGGAGATGGGCCTCCCTCTTTATAAGCACAGACTCTTAGTAAACTTGGGGGCCTTGAACAGAAACATGTCTTGGCCTCCATTATTTCTCTCACCGCTGTTTCCTTCCATACAGCTCCAGCCTCCCACTCAGGAACCCAGTTAGTGTGGCCTCAGGCGGCTACAGTTTTGTTTTGTTTTGTTTTATTTTTTGTTTTTTTTAAAGTTTTTCTGTGTAGCCCTGGCTGTCCTGGAACTCACTCTGTAGACCAGGCTGGCCTTGAACTCAGAAATCCACCTGCCTCTGCCTCCCAAGTGCTGGGATTAAAGGCGTGCCTGCCTGCCTGATTGGTTTTTGTTTTGTTTTGTTTTAATTCCTGGCTGTCCACAAAGTTAGTCTGCAGACCAGCTAGGCTGGAACTCAGAGATCCACCTGCCTCTGTATCCCTGTGCTGAGTCAAAAGTTTATTTTATGTACATGAGTACACTGTGGTTCCCTTCAGACCCACCAGAAGAGGGAGTCAGATCCCATTACAGACAGTTGTGAGCCACCATGGGGTTGCCAGGAATTGAACTCAGGACCCCTCGAAGGGCACTCAGTGCTTTGAATCACTGAGCCATCTCTCCAACCCCTCCAGTGAGTTTGTAAAAGCTTAACTTTTCAGGTTTTTACCCTCTTTTCCTCACCTGTTCTAGCCCAACTTGGGCTCTGACCCCTTCTGCTACAGTTCCTTCACTCTCTAGATTTCTGAGCACTTACCTTTGTGGTCCTGGAAAACTACTTCTCTTCAAGTGAAACAACCTTCCTTGATATTAAAGGGAGATCGAGGGCTCTGTTCTGGGCCCTTGCCTCCTGCGTTCTGAGCTGAATGGCTAATTAGATCAGTGTTTGGCCCCCTCATTGACCCCAGGAACACCAACTTGCTGGGTCTAGAGTTTAGGGAGAAGTGATTGACATCCAAATGGGCTGAGTGAGGACCACTAAATAGCTTTTGAAGTTCTGCTTTTGGTTTGGTACCCCAAACCCCAACGATCCATTTGGTCTCTGTAGGGGACCTAGCACCATAGGTCTATGTGAGAGGCAGTGATGGGAAGGGTGGGGACCCTTGCCTATATTCTCACCCGAGGAAGAGAACCAAACTGGACTGGAATCTGGCTTTGGACCTTTTCTAGGAAATTTGGGAGCTGTGGAGAGCACACGACACTTGCACATTTAACGTGTTAAACATCTGTCCTGTGCTAGGTCACCGGGCAAATCGCTTGCTCTCCCGGTGACCATGGCCTAGTGGGAGGCAGGCAAAGGTGCTTCAGATTAAGTGGGCCATTTCTGAAGCCCAAGGGAAGAGTTCAGCAGAGACCCCCTAACCATGGAATGCAGGGTGTCACTGCAGCAAGCTCAGAAGTATCATAGGATCTTGTTCCAGCCAGCAAGGAGTCAGAGGCTGAGGGTTGAGTGGGCTTGAGAGAAGGCATGATTAACCAGGGAAACTGAGCCGGAGTCCTCAGGTTCTCACTGGGAAAGGGAGGGACATCATGGAAGGGCTGTGAGTTAGAGGGTACTAGTCATGGTTCTCTAGAGTCACAGAGCTTATGGAGTGTCTCTATATATTAAAGGAGATTTATTGGAATGACTTATAGTCTGCAGTCCAACTACCCCAACAATTGGCAGCTGTGAATGGGAAGTCCAAGAATCTAGGAGTTGCTCAATCCCACGAGGCTGGGGGTTTCAGCTGGCCTTCTGCAGAAGCTGGAATCCTGAAGAAGTTCCAACAGATGAGCTGGCAAGTAAGTGCAACCAGGCAAAAAAGAAGAAAGCCTTCCTTCTTCCATTGTCCTTATGTAGGCCTCCAGCAGAAGTTTATGGCCTAAATTAAAGGAGTATACGCCTACGTTTGGAATCTATTCTATCCCAGGCTGACCTTGAACCAGAGATCTGCTTGCCTCTAGGTCTCCTGGGATTAAAGCATGAACCTAAACTTTTCACAGCCACTATACCTCAAGATCTTGATCAAAGGCCTGTGTTATTTCATGTCAAGATCCGGGTCAGAGTCCTATATCTTCCAGCCTCAAGATCTGGATCACAAAGCCTGCCTTCCATTTCTGGATTGTATGTAGCTCATTCCAGATGTAGTCAAGTGGACAACCAGGAATAGCCACCACAGAGGGAGAATGAGTGGTGGGGCCTAACTTAATGATTCCTGGTGTCCACTGGCACATGGAGTGCATTCCTCCAGAATTAGGGGATAAACTGGAAAGCCAGCAGCAGAGGTTCTGTGGGAGGAGGGTCGTTTGGCTTTGCAAGAGTAAAAGCAGGCAAGAATTATTGACTAATATTGTAGGTTAGGAAGAATTATTGACTATCCTAAGGTTGTAGGTTAGAAAAGCAGGAAGTTGGGGCTGGAGATTGGCTCAGTGGTTAAGAACATGCGGTTTTTACAGAAAACCCAAGTTTGCACAGACTCTGGCAGCAGCCCTGGTCCTTGAAAAGATGCACAAGGATACAGGAGCTCAGATTCTTTCAGAGTCTAAGGCTTCTCGGCTATGATTTAGGATAACCAAAGTCTGCATAGATTAATTGGCAGTTAGTGCCCATCTGTCCAAGCGATACTATGTTGCAAATAAGCCAGGTGTGATGGTGTGCTCCTTTAATCCTAGTGCTAGGGAGGGAGAGGCAGACAGGTCTCTGTGAGTTCAAGACCAGCCTGATCTACAGCAAGAAGACAAGGCTACAAAGACTCTGCCTCAAGTAGGAAACATGTATGTGGTCAGAGAATACACACATCTCAATGTCAAGGGCCTTATTCTTAGATCTTCTTACATTCACACGTGACTTCTTCACACTGGTCCTCAGGGTTAAAGTCCAGATGACCAAGTCACAAGCTCTACACCACCCATACCTCCCGCCTTCCCCCAGTTCCATGCTGACCAGCCTGGAGCAATCTTCCAAGCCACCTTACTTCCTGCATATTCCAGGAAGGCTTCCCCAGCGCTCCCACACCCAGGAGCTTTCTCTTCTTCTTTTTCTTCTTCTTTTTTTTTTTTTTTTTTTTTGCCAAGTTGACAGAAAACCAGCCAAGACATTAGGCCATGTAGTAAACCTTTGTCTTTAAAAAGAAGGAGGGAGCTCAACTCCTGATGTTTGTCCACAGTGCCAGCAAAGGTCACGGTTAGCCATTCCCCTAGCAATCCTGACTCCTAATAGTTTGGGTGCTTGGGGAGGTGGTGCATCCTTAAATCCCAGTTGAAAGCAGTGCCACTCTTCTTACGTCTGTGGTCTTCTGGGACTGTGGTCATCTGAGGATGCTAGGTTGGCCAAGATGTTCATACTGGCCAATGCCGAAGGTTGTCCAAGCCTTCTAGCATCTCCCTACCCCCTCTTGGCTCTGGACTTCTGACTGTTCCTAGTCTTGGCAGAGTGTCTCGATAACTCTGTACTGGCCTTCACCAGACCAGTCTGTAGCAACCTCCTACTGATGCAAGAGATTAAAGTAGGAGGCAGTGGGGCATAAGGTATTGGTTAGTGGGCTTTAAAATGTCCTGTTCTCTGGGGCTAGAGAGATGGCTCTGTAGTTATGAGCATTTGTTGCTCTTCCAGAGGCCTACAGTTTGATTCCCAGTACCTATATGGTGCCTCACAACTGCCTGTAACTCTATTCCAGTAGACTGAAGTCCTCTTTCTGACTTCTGCAGGCACCAGGCATGTACGTGATACACATACATGTGGGCAGAAATACTCATACGTCTAAATAAAACAAATAGATCGTTTACAAACAAAACAAAACAAAACTTCCTAAGCTGTGAGGTGATGGCACACACCTTTAATTCCAGCTCTGGGGAGGCAGAGGCAGGGGGATCTCAGTAAGGTTGGGGCCCAGCTTGGTGAGTACCAGGATACCCAGAACTGCAGAGAGAAATCCTCCTGTCTCAAGAAACCAAAATACAATTTAATAAATAAATAAGTTCCTATTTTGCTATAAAAACTAGAATTGTTGGCATTAACGTGGGGTCAGCTGTTTACCAAGAAGAGGGAAGGAAGAGGTGGGGGGTGGAACAGAAGTCTTGGGACCAAGCAGTGTCCCAAAAGCACAGTTGGCCTTCAGAAGGAAGTATGTAGAGGGTTATTTCTCAGAAGCACTGGTCAGTTCACCCCCAGAGTGTTGGCATATTACTGGGTGTTGAGCCTTTTGCCTACTGTCTGGGCCCCAGCTCCTCACTCCAGTCAGTCTTATGCCCTTCCTGAGTCCCCAGGCTTGCTCGGACAGGGGCTAAAGTGCCAACATGAGCTCTCGAGCCCTGTTCTTTGCAGGGGAATCCTACAGAGAAATGGTTCAGACTTTCAGATCCAAACCACTCCCAACTCTACTCGTGTGCTGCACTTATAGATAGAGTGACAGACCGTTTGAAACAGGCTGATCGCCGGGCAGTGGTGCCGCAAACCTTTAATCCCAGCACTTGGGAGGCAGAGGCAGGCAGATTTCTGAGTTCGAGGCCAGCCTAGACTACAGAATGAGTTCCAGGACAGCCAGGACTGCACAGAGAAACCCTGTCTCGAAAAACAAAACAAGGGCTGGTGAGATGGCTCAGTGGGTAAGAGCACCCGACTGCTCTTCCAAAGGTCCAGAGTTCAAATCCCAGCAACCACATGGTGGCTAACAACCATCCGTAACGAGATCTGGCGCCCTCTTCTGGAGTGTCTGAAGACAGCTACAGTGTACTTACATATAATAAATAAATCTAAAAAAAAAAAAAAACAAAACAGAAAGAAAGAAAGGGGAGAGAGAGAGAGAGAGAGAGAGAGAGAGAGAGAGAGAGAGAGAGAGAGAAACAAACAAACAAACAAAGAGAAAGGAAGAAAGAAAGAGGCTGATCTAGCTTCTTCTCCCAGACCTGCTTCTTGGGTTCTAACATGCATTTCTACCGGCAAGGCAGACAGTGAAAGTTTTCTGGACGTGGGCGGCCAAACCTAGATGCCCCTGGGGATGCCAGTGTAAAGGCCGTATAAAGGTCCTGGACAGCTGCTGGTCACCCGAGTTCCAAAACATTAACTTCCTCTTTTTTTAATTAGAGAGAGAGACCATTCACCCATAGCAAATGAAGGTCATGTTTTCGGTCGTTCTGCTGTGGGAAGGCTAGGAATTAGGAATGAGAACTACTTGAGTGGACTTTGAGGATTGTTCTGTGTTGGGTTCACGGTGAGGTGAGATGGGGCTGTGTAGTAGCAGGGCAACAGCTGAGATAAGCGGCTCCCATCGGTTGGTCGATCGATGCGTTCGGCGCGCAGCACAGTCCCGGAGGTGGGCATGGGCCGGTGGTGAGCTCCGGTGGGAGGGACGCTCGTGGCGGAGAGTTGCAATTGGTAGAGCCTTAGTAAGAGGCGGGTCTTAATTGACTGGTATCTGCGAGCGGTGGGGTTAACTAGCCGAGCTGCTGCCCGGGCCTAGGCACGATCCCTAATCTCTAAAGCAGCCTCTTGGACCTGCGACCACAGTCTTACGCCATGGATCGCCATCTCTGCACCTGTCGCGAGACCCAGCTCCGGAGTGGCCTCCTGTTCCCCCTGTTTCTACTAATGATGCTGGCAGACCTGACGCTCCCGGCCCAACGTCACCCCCCGGTGGTGCTGGGTGAGACTCATGTCCAGTGGGGTGGTGGGTGGATCCTGCAGGATCCAGTGCAGCCAGGGTCTGGTGGGCCGACTGCTCTGTTGTGCATCTGCTTTAAGCACGAGACCCAGAGCATTTGGTTTCTAACCTGGGTCAGTTTGGTTAGCCCACCTCCCGCCATACTGGGCATGGGTGTGGTCTGGAGCCCTCTAAAACGTGAGAGCAAAGGGAATAGATAATGTCCGGCTTTCCACTCCACCTAACTGCATCAGCTCCAAACCTTGCCTCGCCATGCCCCCACTTCTTAGCTGGAAAGACTGAGGCAATTCAACCCTACTTCACCGGGTTCCTAGGCAGTATCAGAATCCGTCATTACCTCCTACCCTCTCTATTTCACAGGGAATGAGTGGTAGCAAGTTCTATCCACGCTGGCCCCCTTATGGAATGGATGGTATTGACTTTCGAGGAGATGGCCTAAGGGAAACAGGGTAGCTAAGGGAAGGGAGGAGAGAGGAAGGGACAACAGTCTTGAACTGGCGTTGAGGGAGTCCGAGAGCATGCCTCCACTCTCCGCTTCCAGACCTAATTACTCTAGGCTGTACTGAGGCCAGGTGACATTCCCTGCCCACTTGCTCTTCCTTCTCAGACTTGGCAGCTGTACAGCAATAACAATGTTTCCATGTGGTAATAGGCCAGGCTAAAATCTCTAGGAGTCTTAGATGCCCCATTCAGCCAATGGAAGTCGTTTTGAACTGGTGTTTCGCTGGCCAGGACTCCTGAGAACAGAGACATGCTGAAACGTATGCTATATATAAGTATATGTATGTATATGTGTGTGTGTGTGTGTATATATATATATATTTTTTTCCTGCTGGAGCATAAATTCCTGTGCTCTTTTTTTCCTTTTTTCTTTTTGTCTTGTCTTAGACAGGGTTTTTCTGTGTAGCCCTGGCTGTCGTGGAACTCCCTCTGTAGACCAGGCTGGCCTTGAACTCAGATACCCACCTGCCTCTCCCTCCCAAGTACTATTATCAAAGGTGTATGCCACCATGCCTAGCTGAGAAACCCTCTCTTGAAAAACAATGTCATTCTAGGTCAGCGAAGGGGATGGGGGATTTTGAACCTAGGTTCCCTTTGAGATTTGTATACAGCTGGACCTGCCTCTCTCAAGCTTCCTGCATGGTAGTAATAGTGGCTCTCAGAGAGGTCATCCTAGGTGTGGGAGCGCTGGGGAAGCCTTCCTGGAATATGCAGGAAGTAAGGTGGCTTGGAAGATTGCTCCAGGCTGGTCAGCATGGAACTGGGGGAAGGCGGGAGGTATGGGTGGTGTGGAGCTTGTGACTTGGTCATCTGGACTTTAACCCTGAGGACCAGTGTGAAGAAGTCATGTGTGAATGTAAGAAGATCTAAGAATAAGGCCCTTGACATTGAGATGTGTGTATTCTCTGACCACATACGTGTTTCCTACTTGAGGCAGAGTCTTTGTAGCTTTGTCTTCTTGCTGTAGATCAGGCTGGTCTTGAACTCACAGAGACCTGTCTGCCTCTCCCTCCCTAGCACTAGGATTAAAGGAGCGCACCATCACACCTGGCTTATTTGCAACATAGTATCGCTTGGACAGATGGGCACTAACTGCCAATTAATCTATGCAGACTTTGCTTATCCTAAATCATAGCCGAGAAGCCTTAGACTCTGAAAGAATTTGAGCTCCTGTATCCTTGTGCATCTTTTCAAGGACCAGGGCTGCTGCCAGAGAGAGCTTTTTCTAGGTACAAAGTGCAGGGTCCTGAGTTAGTGGGAGAGGAAGCAGAAAACTGATCTTAGAACAGGGGGGTGGGACCTTAGGCAACCGGTTTGCATCCCTCTCAGCCTCAGTCTTCTTACCTGTTAAATGAACAAAGAGGGCCTGCAAGATGGTTCAGTGGATGAAGGGGGATTGCCACCAAGCCTGAAGACCCGAGTTCTATCCCCAAAAGAAACCAATTTTGGAAAGTTGTCCTCCAGCCTCTGCACATGTGCTGTGTTGTGCTCTCGTCTTACCCCTGCACATACATGTAGACTAAACATAATTTGATAATGTGTATGAAGGTAAGGAGGACTCTTCCCAGGGTTATTTGAAGTAAAAGTTTTGTGTCTGGTTCTTGTCTATGTCTCAACCACCACGTATCTCAGGAAGGGGCCATTGCTATTTTTAGAGGCCTCCCAGCCTGACCAGGAAGAGGGGTATCTGGTGGCTTCCTCTTTCACCCATTTCCTCGTCAGTGCATGGAGACATTGACCAGTCGTCATGCCCTGCTCATAAGCGTGTCATGTCGAAGCTCCCATGGTGGGAATTTCCTGCATCAGCACCCACATCATGAAGGGAGTGGAAGGCACGTGTCTTCCCACACCACTCTGAAGACACTGGGATAACTGCTCAGGCAAGGACATGTGCTATGCTGGGTTCAAAGACACTGTTGAGAAAAGTCAAGGGGCTCTTTATAGTGACTGTGGGTCTCAAAAAGGTTTTTTTTCCCCCCTCAGGCATTGGTACCACACCCCTTTGATCCTATCACTCAGGAGGCAGAGATAGGCAGATCTGAGTTCCAGGACAGCCAGGGCTACACAGAGAAACCTTTCTTTAAGAAAAGAAAGATGGTGAGAGGAGGGGAGGTTGTCCTTGTAAAGTTGTAGCCTGTGGATGTAGGTGGTGGCCTGTAAGGTAACAGGCTTTAAATGCTGGGAGTTGAAGGGACTGGTGTGAGTTTGGGCGTTACCAGGGCCCTAGGGTTTGCTTGGCTCAAAGAGATTGACAGGAGTGGTATCCAGTCATGCTTGGAACTTGGTCACACCCCCTGCCCCATTCCTGCTGTGGCTTGTTACTGCAGATTAACCATCACCAGCACACCTCTCCACTGCCTTAAGGCTTTTCACAGGACCTACCCTCTGCAACTTTCCTGGCCTTTAGCAAGGCCTACACATCTTGGTAGGGCTGCTGGAACCATTACAGGTGTCTCTCATTTGTGTTTTTTTTTTATCAGGGCTCCTACTGATGAGCTTGCAATCCCAGAATTTGGCAGGTTAGAGACAGGAAAAGCAGGCTTCGGATGTCAGCAAGACCCTGTCTCAGACAAAAGCTAGAACTAAATAGAAGAGTACTGCCTCTGGATTTCATTCTTGGCTTACCACTCTATCTTGTGTGCCACTGCCTGGGGGTAGAGAAGACCTTGCTTTTCTTTTTCCCTGGTTTAAGCCTGGAGGAAGGTGGTACATATCTAATATCAGGGCTGTAGCACTGGCCAAATTCTGGAGGTTCTGAAAACCCCCCATGAGCCTCAAAATCTATTCTAGTTAAAAGAGTGTGATCTGGAAGCCGGACGTGGTGGCGCACGCCTTTAATGCCAACACTCGGGAGGCAGAGGCAAGCGGATTTCTGAGTTTGAGGCCAGCCTGGTCTACAGAGTGAGTTCTAGGACAGCCAGGACTACACAGAGATGATCTGGGTCCATTAACCCTAGAAACCATCAGTAGCTGAGGTCTCAGAGGGATCCACAGCCTCTCTCAGGGAAGTAACTTTGGTTTTTTTAATTCCCTTCTGAATGGCCAACGAGGAAGTTCCATTAGAGATCTTGGAGAAGTTATTTTCATCCCATAACAATATATCCCCCCAAACCCCCACCCCCAAACATGCCAGGCCTCTCTTTAAGTCTCCATTATCTGCTGGTAGCTTCTTTCCCATTAATGTGGCTCTTGTTTTTGTTTGTTTGGAAATAGGATCCCATTGTGTAGTCCAGGTTGAGTTAGCACAAACTTGATCCTCCTGCCTCAGCCTCCCAAGTACTGAATTTACAGGTATCCACCACCGTGCCCCGATAGTAGGGGCTTTTCTTTGTGAAGGTGGTGTCCTGGCCTTTTCTGATTTTCCCAACCCTGGCGTTGTGCTTCAACTTGAGAGTGGGATTGCAAAGACGTGCCATGGTGTTCATCACTCTGGGTGACTCTTTTGCAGACTGCAAGAGGCTTGGGGGTCTCCAGCCTGCTGGGGCCTGGGGCCATGCCTGTCTTTTTCTCCTGCAGTGCCTGGTGATTTGGGTAACCAGTTGGAAGCAAAGCTGGATAAGCCAAAGGTTGTACACTACCTTTGCTCCAAGAAGACGGACAGCTACTTCACACTCTGGCTGAATCTGGAACTGCTTCTGCCGGTTATCATTGACTGCTGGATTGACAATATCAGGTGAGGGCTGGTGCACACAAGATGATGGGGGATCGCTCATCCGAGGGGCCTAGAGAGGCCTTCAGAGTCCTTGTCCTCATTCCTCAATAGATGGAAAAATGATAGCTCTCTCTCCTAGGCTCTGTAGCCCTGGATCTGGTCTGGTCTGGTCAGCACTAGCTTACACTCTCAGAAGCATGGATTTCTTTTTCTTCCTGCTAGTTCCAGTTCTCCTTCCAGTTCAACTATCAGGTTTTAGGCTCAGGTTTTGTTTGTTTTGTTCTTTTGCCTAACCCCTATTCACAGACTCTGTGTGGTTCCCCTTCCTCCTTTGCCTGGGTCCTGGCTAAGCCTGCCTCTCAAGCTGCTTGTTCCTTCTGCTGTCTCTCTCTCTCTGTCTCTCTCTCTGTCTCTCTCTCTCTGTCTCTCTCTGTCTCTCTCTCTCTCTCTCTCTATATATATATATATATATATATAGTATATATATAGTGTATATATATATATATTTTTTTGTTTTGTTTTGTTTTTGTTTTTTGAGACAGGGTTTCTCTGTGTAGCCCTGTCTGTCCTGGAATTCACTCTGTAGACCAGGCTGGCCTCAAACTCAGAAATCCGCCTGTGTCTGCCTCCCGAGTGCTGGGATTAAAGGCGTGCGCCACCACGCCTGGCCATAACTGTAATTTTACTACTGTTATGAATCATTGTAAGTAGCTAATATGCAGGATATCTGGCATGCAACCCCCAGGGTGGCTGCAAACCAAACTGAGCAATATTGCCCTAGGTTGGCTCTTGGCACCCACAGGGTAGTTCACAACTCTTTGTGACTTCAGTCCCGGGGAATCTGTTGCCCTCTTTTGACTTCTCTGGGCACTGCACACACAAACACTCATACACAGAAAATAAAATATATAAAAATCTCAAAAAAAAAAAAAATCAAAACAAAGTCAAAAAAACCGGCCTTTGCTGGTAACTCACCGTTACCAAATTGTGTTGCCAAGGAAATGGGTTTTAGTAAATTCCATATAGGAGATATATATATATATATATATATATATATATATTTTCTTTTATAAAGTGAATTTTATTGCCAGCAGAGTGTAGTGGATCAAAACCTCCATTCTTACTTTATCCGTCATTGTCATCTTGCTTTTAAGAAACATTTATGTATGTATGTTTGTATGTATGTATGTATGTATGTATGTAATGCATAGGGGTGTGGGTGTGGACAACTTGTAGAAATCAGTTCTCTCCTTCCACAGTGTGGGTCCCAGAGACTGAACACAGGTTCTCAGACTTGGTAACAGGTATCTTTATCCTCTGAGCCATCTTGATTTTTCATGTTATAATATAATCAATCCAAACCTGATCAGTTACTAACCATAAATATGTTTGTAAACTAGAAACAATGTGGGTGTGGCGGTTTGTCTATAATCCCAGCATTCAGGAGAGAGGCTGAGGCAGGAGGATTGCCACCAATTCGAGGCCTGCTTGGGTTACAGAATGAGTGCCAGCCAGACTTAAGTAGCAAGACCTTGTCCCAAGACCCAAAACAAACACTGACAGGTGGAGTGACTCCTTTTACGGGTGAGCCGATCAGCGATGTTCAGCAGGTTAAGTTATGAGGGCTGAGAAGTAAACATTTTAATTGGATGGCAGAGGTTTTAGTGGTCTTGTTGGTTTTTTGTTTGTTTGATTGGTTTTGGTTTCAGAGACAGGTTTGCTTCATGTAGCCCTGGCTGTCCTGGAAGTCACTCTATAGACAAGGCTGGCCTCAAACTCATAGAGATCTGCCTGCTTCTACCTTCTGAGTGCTGAGATTAAAGGCATGTGCCATTATCTGCCAGACAAATACAAATGACTTCTTTTTTTTTAAAAGATTTATTTATTTATCTCATGTATGTGGATACACTGTAGCTGTCTTCAGACAGACCAGAAGAGGGCATCAGATCCCATTACAGATGATTGTGAGCCACCAGGTGGTTGCTGGGAATTGAACTCAGGACCTCTGAAAGAGCAGTCAGTGCTCTTAACCACTGAGCCATCTCTCCAGCCCAAATGGATTTTTTTTTTTGTTTGCTTGTTTTTTGTTTTTCAAGACAGGGTTTCTCTGTTTAGCCCTGGCTGTCCTGGAACATACTTTGTAGACCAGGCTGGCCTGGAACTCAGAAATCCACCTGCCTCTGCCTCCCAAGTGCTGGGATTAAAGGCGTGCGCCACCATGCCCAGCCCAAGGCAACTCTTATAAGAATAGCATTTAATTGGGGCTGGCTTATAGGTTCTGAGGTTCAGTCCACTATCAACAAGATAGGAGCATGGCAGTGTCCAGGCAGGCATGGAGCTGGAGGAGCTGAGAGTTCTACCTCTTGTTCCAAAGACAGCTAGGAGAAGACTGGCTTCCAGGCAGCTAGGAGGAGGATCTTAAAGCCCATGCTCACAGTGACACACTTCTGCCAACAAAGCCACAGCCACTCCAACAACTGGGCTATGTAGCAAGACCGTGTCTTAAAACTAAACAAAGTAAAAGTTTATTGTACCAGAATTCATTCATTCTCTCTCTCTCTCTCTCTCTCTCTCTCTCTCTCTCTCTCTTTCTCTCTCTCTCTCTCTCTCTCTTTCTCTCTCTCTCTCTTAGAGAGGAGGTATCTCTGTATAGCTTTGGCTGGACTAGAATTCACAGAGATCTGCCTGCTTCTGCCTCCTGGGCAGTGGGACTAAGGGTGTGCACCGCCACCGCCTGGTAGTGAAATCTTATTTCTTGTTTTTTGTTTTTTTCGAGACAGGGTTTCTCTGTGTAGCCCTGGCTGTCCTGGAACTCACTCTGTAGACCAGGCTGGCCTCAAACTCAGAGATCCACCTGCCTCTGACTCCCAAGTGCTGGGGTTAAAGGGGAGCGCCACCACCGCCCGGGGAGAAACCTTGTCTTAGCAGCAAAGACTGACAAAATAACCAAAAGGGGTTAGTAAGGTGGCCCAGTAGATTAGATCACCTGCTTCTCTTGCAGAGGATTTGAGTCCCAACAGTTACTCGGTGCCTTACTCGGTATCAGGCATGCATGTGGTGCCTGTGTATGCATGCAGGCAAAATATTCATATTCATACCATTAAACTTTTTATTTTTTATTTATTTATTTTTTTTTTAATTTTTTTTTTTTTTGTGGTTTTTCGAGACAGGGTTTCTCTGTGTAGCTCTGGCTGTCCTGGAACTCACTTTGTAGACCAAGCTGGCCTCGAACTCAGAAATCCGCCTGCCTCTGCCTCCCGAGTGCTGGGATTAAAGGCGTGCGCCACCACGCCCGGCTTATTTTTTATTTTTTATTTTTGGTTTTCTAGGGTTTCTCTGTGTAGCCCTGGCTGTCCTGGAACTCACTTTGTAGACCAGGCTGGCCCCGAACTCAGAAATCCGCCTGTCTCTGTAAACTTTTAAAAAGGGATTTGAGACAGGGCTGTTACCATGTAGCTCAGGTTGGCCTCTAATTCCACGTGTAGCCCAGGCTGGAACTGACAATCCTGGCTCTGCCTCTTGAATGCTGGGATCTAGGAGGTGCTTTATCAGCTCTGTCTTCTGTGTATCTTGATTGCCTCAAGTGTACGTACAGCTGAATGAGTGACCTACACTAGATTTGTCTATGCAGTAATGAACTTTCCAAATGATTAATTTGGTCCTGAGGCACTCTCTGGAAATGGCATTGTCATTAAACGTGCTTTTTTTTTTTTTTTTCTTAAGATTTATTTATTGCCGGGCGGTGGTGGTGCACGCCTTTAATCCCAGCACTCGGGAGGCAGAGGCAGGCGGATTTCTGAGTTCGAGGCCAGCCTGGTCTACAAAGTGAGTTCCAGGACAGCCGGGGCTATACAGAGAAACCCTGTCTCGAAAAACCAAAAAAAAAAAAAAAAAAGATTTATTTATTGATTATATGTAAGTATACTGTAGCTGTCTTCAGACACTCCAGAAGAGGGAGTCAGATCTCTTTACAGATGGTTGTGAGCCACCATGTGGTTGCTGGGATTTGAACTCTGGACCTTTGGAAGAGCAGTCGGGTGCTCTTACCCACTGAGCCATCTCACCAGCCCTCATTAAATGTGCTTTAAAGGAGGAAGTGGGGTTGTGGCTCAGTGATAAGTCACTTGAGTGATAATCACTTAGTAAAAGCTCTGAATTTGAGCCTTAAAACCACAATAAAACAAAATATGGCAAACTTACTTTATTGATAAGGAAAGATGGAAGCACAAAGCATTTATAAAATTGGCTACAGCCCTTTCATTCAGCTGATAAATCACAGCATCAGAATTCAGACTCAAAAATTGTATTATTCTTTCTTTTTCATCTGCTTGTTTGTTTGTTTTTTTTCAAGACAGGATTTCTTTGGCCATCCTAGAACTGTTCTGTGGACCAGGCTGGCCTAAAACTCAGAGAGAGTTTGCTTCTGCCTCTGCCTCTCTGCCTCTCTGCCTCTCTCTCTGCCTCTCTCTTTGCCTCTCTGCCTCTCTCTCTGCCTCTCTGCCTCTCTCTCTGCCCCTCTGCCCTTCGCCCCCTCGGCCCCCTCGGCCTCTGCCTCTGCCTCCTGGGTGTGGTATTCTAAGGTTCCCCTTGCAGACAGAAATCTTTAAAGGCAGAGATTATGTATCTATTTCTTGTTGTTTGTTTGTTTCTAGATTTATTTTATAATTTTATGTGTGTGAGTGCTGCTTGCGTTTATGTAAGTGTACCACATGTGCTGGGTGCCAGAGAAAGTCAGAAGAGGATATCAGATCCCTAGGACTGGGAGTTACAGTTGGTTGTGAGCCACTGTTTGGGTGCTGGGAATTGAACCTGGGTCCTCTGCAAAAGCAACAAGTGCTCTTAATAGCCAAGCCAAATTGGTGCTGGGGGGCAAATGTTTGAGCTGATTAGAGCTTCATCAATTAAAAGCTTTTCCCAGAAACCTGCTAGCTGATCCTCTGGGCACCTAGTCCAGACTGTTGTCTGTGCCGCCCTCTTTGTTGACTGTTTTTGGTGTGTGGTTGCAGCTATTCTGGGCTGTTGATCTACATTGCTATTTCTGTCTTGGAGACTCGTGGCCTCAGGTGCTGCCAGTGAAGGCACAGCTGACCGATGCTGACCAGAGTCTTTTGTCTTCATTGCTCCTCTGACCTGTTTCGATTTTCATCTTGCACAAAACTGCCTTGGCGTCTCACAGCCATTTTCTGTACTTAGCTGGTATCTACTGAGAATGGCCTCCAGCCCTATCATGTGATCAATGTTAGGGGTTATGGCTGAGTTTTGTTTGTTTGTTTGTTTGTTTGTTTGTTTGTTTTTTCTTTTCGAGACAGGGTTTCTCTGTGTAGCCCTGGCTGTCCTGGAACTCACTCTGTAGACCAGGCTGGCCTCGAACTCAGAAATCTGCCTGCCTCTACCTCCCAAGTGCTGGGATTGTTTGTTTTTTTAGGTATGGTTTCTCTGTGTAGCCGTGGCTGTCCTGGAACTTGTTCTGTATTATACCAGGCTAGCCTTGAACTCACAGAGATCCACCTGCCTATGCCTCCTGAGTGCTGGGATTAAAAGCGTGCACTACTATTTAATACGTATGGATTTTCTGCCTTCCTGTATGCTTGTGTGCCAGGTGTGTACAGTGCCTGTGGCAGCCAAAAGAGGAGGAAGAATCCTCTAGAACTGGAGTGATAGATGGTGTGAGCCACCACGTGGGTAATGGGGCTGCAACTCTGGGGCCTCTGAAACAGCGCCAAGTGCTCTTAACCACTGAGCCGTCTTCTCCGGGCCTCTTGGTAGGGTGATCTTTAATGATGGTAGGATTCAGGACCACTAATACACTCAGCTTTTCGTGGGCATGTTTACCTCTGGTGTCTCCTAGTACTTCTCCTGGCCTTGCCTACACCTGACCTGAGGAAGTTTGGTTGTTTTTTTTTTTTTTTTTTTTTTTTTTTTAAGATTTATTTATTTATTATATGTAAGTACACTGTAGCTGTCTTCAGACACTCCAGAAGAGGGCGCCAGATCTCGTTACGGATGGTTGTGAGCCATCATGTGGTTGTTGGGATTTGAACTCTGGACCTTCGGAAGAGCAGTCGGGTGCTCTTACCCACTGAGTCATCTCACCAGCCCCCTGTTTTTTATTTATTTATTTATTTATTTATTTTTATTTTTATGGCAACCACGGAAGCTATGCAATGATAAAATCTTGAGTTAGGAGCTGCCAAATCTGTGGCTGTGTAGCTCAGCATCAGTCTGGGTGAGGGGACACCTGGGGAAGAGAATTTGCTTCGGGGCTCCCCACCCTCACCCCCTTGGTCTCTGGAGTAAGGCTTCATGGGGTTCTCGTTTGGATTTTGTTATTCTGATCCTCTGTACTGTTGGGGTTTTTGTTTGCTTGTTTGTTTGAGACAGGGTCTCCTATAGCCTCAAACTTATATGTAAATCCTTAAAGAATATCCTTCTCCCCCTTCCGCACCCCCTCCTGCCCCCCGAAGAGACAGCGTTTCTCTGTGTAGCCCTGACTGTCCTGGAACTCACTTTGTAGACCAGGTTGGCCTCTAACTCAGAAATCCACCTGCCTCGGCCTCCCAAGTGCTGAGATTAAAGGTGTGTGCCACCACTCACTGCCTGGCTTAAAGGATATCCTTAACTGCCTGATCTTCCCAACTCTACTTCCCAAGTCCATGACTGGCATCGATCTGTGTTTTATAAGCCTGCTTTGTTTTTTGTTTTTTTTTTTAAACACTTTCTTTTCTTTCTTTCTTTCTTTTTTTTTTTTTTTTAAGATTTATTTATTATTATATGTAAGTACACTGTAGCTGTCTTTAGACACAATGGAGGAGGGCGTCAGATCTCATTATGGGTGGTTGTGAGCCACCATGTGGTTGCTGGGATTTGAACTCAGGACCTTTGGAAGAGCAGTCAGTGCTCTTACCCGCTGAGCCATCTCTCCAGCCCCTGTTTTTTGGTTTTTTTTTTTTTAAATCTCCTTTAGACCTCAGACCAGATCTGCACATGAGGCTGGAGTGTGGCTAAGGTCACAGGGCAGTATTGAGACAGACTGAGCTCAGCGGTACCAGTGAGCTCCTAACTCATTGTCTTCTCCTGACAGGTTGGTTTACAACAGAACATCTCGGGCCACCCAGTTTCCCGATGGTGTGGACGTGCGTGTCCCTGGCTTTGGGGAAACATTTTCTATGGAATTCCTAGACCCCAGCAAGAGGAATGTGGGTATGTAGCTCTTGTTCAAGACCTCCAGGGTATGGGGCTGGGGGCTCCAGGCTCTGTGGGCCTACTACGTTGCTTTGAAGGGGTAGCCTGCGAGCTTTCTTTGATTAGTAGACACAGGTTCCTTTTCCACTCCTTCAGGGAGACAGATGTCACTGTCTCTGTGGGTGTGGTGTGGGTAGCTAACAATGGTTATGTTTTATATAATTCTAAGCATTCTGTTCTTAGGTTCCTATTTCTACACTATGGTGGAGAGCCTTGTGGGCTGGGGCTACACACGGGGTGAAGACGTTCGAGGTGCTCCGTATGATTGGCGGCGAGCCCCGAGTAAGAAGTCACCCCACCCCCGACCCTGTTCCATTCCCTAGGGATTGGGAGGCAGGATAAGGTAGTCTTGGCCACTGATTGTCCTTGGGCTCTTCCTACATCTGAGTCTCTGGCTTCCCGTGCATCTGGCACCTCCACAGCTCTGATCAAGTCTTGCTTTGTCTTTTCCTGTCATTCTAGGATTTCTGGACCTCTGAGTCTTGGCAGGGGCAGAGGCTAAGGCCGAGGGGCGGTGGGGGAAGGGTCACTTTGTCCTCTATGAACCCCTGGGGAAACTAGTCTGCTCCTACTTAGTTCCCAGTACCCTCTGCACCCCCTAGTCCTGGGTCCGCTCTGTCGATTGGTTAGCGATTCAGGTCCCAGGACACTTCCTGCCTGACCCCTGCTTGGCTCTGGCCTGCAGATGAAAACGGGCCCTACTTCTTGGCCCTGCGAGAGATGATCGAGGAGATGTACCAGATGTATGGGGGCCCCGTGGTGCTGGTCGCCCACAGCATGGGCAACGTGTACATGCTCTACTTTCTGCAGCGGCAGCCACAAGTCTGGAAGGACAAATATATCCATGCCTTCGTCTCACTGGGGGCGCCCTGGGGGGGCGTGGCCAAGACGCTGCGTGTCCTGGCCTCAGGTAAGACCTCCCATGTATGGTGTCCCGTGTATGAGCTTCACCTGCCTCTGTGGGCCGTTCAGGGAGGCAGTAGGTGGTGATGCTGCTGGGTCTCTTCTCTTGGGCCTTCTCAAACTGACTTGTGTTTTTGTGACTGTAGGACCCACTATCTGCAGCCCTGAGGCAGGGCCTCCTGGTGCAGAAAGAAGCTAGCTACCCTACCCTCCTCCACCATGACTGGGTGGTAGCCCTGGGGAACCCCTCACTTGGGCACTGTGAACCAGGACCATCCTGAGAATCCCTAGATTATCTCTCTGCCATCACTGGTACTGCCTGACCAGCTCACTCATCTGATCGTCGTAATGATCGGGTCAGGCTCATAATCTTGCCCAGTGATCCTGACAGTAACGTCAGGGCCCAGTGACTCAGATGTTTAGATTCAGGGAGGAGTCATCGCAGCCGTATGCTTTGTCATTCCTGGGCTTACAGGAAGAAATGATGGCACCTTCAGAATGTGACAAGGAGACATAAGGATTCAGGCATTGGCCGTCTCAAAGCTTCCCTGTGAAACCCCCCGTAAATCTTTGCCTCAGATGTCGGAAACTTTCAGCTCTAGAAATCCAGGGGTGGAAGAGATGGAAATCCATGCACTCCTAGGAGTTTCCCTTTTCCTAAGGATTCTAGTGGTAGCAGGCAAAGCTGAGGCCCCAGGGTCAGCCACAAATTCCACCCTGCTTTGAGACCGTGTTGGATAATGGGCGGTGGTAATACTTGCACCATGAGTAGACCCTGTCTGAGTTGCCTGAGCCACTGAAAGTCTCACTGGGTCATAGGAAGAGCTGACTCTAGTGGTAGCTCCCCACCCCATTGCCTTGCTTGCAGCAAGCCTGGCCTCCTGGGCCCGCGGAAGGCATGCGGTCGTTCAGCGTGATGGAACAAACAACCAAAAACCAAAACAGCTGTCCTATTGACTTGCAGCTTCACCAAAGACAAAACTTGTGCCCACAGGCAGGATGGTTGGTATATTACTTAGCTGAGGGTGGCCTTCACAGATGAGTAGACATAGTAAACAATTGGAGGGGGGAGGCTCTCTGAATCTCTGGTGAGGAAATACAAAGGGATGTATGCTTTCCACGTACAAAAAGAAAAGAAAAGGAAATCTGTGGTGCGTAGATAGGACCATGATGGTAACTAATGGTCTAAGATTGTGAAGTATTCACTGAGCCATTGGTTGGGTTGGTGAACCTCCTTCCTGAGCGCAGGCTGATAGAGCTTTGTCCTTCCAGGAGACAACAATCGCATCCCCGTCATTGGGCCACTGAAGATCCGGGAACAGCAGCGATCTGCCGTCTCCACCAGCTGGCTACTGCCGTACAACCACACTTGGTCACATGAAAAGGTATTTGTGTACACACCCACGACTAACTACACGCTCCGGGACTATCACCGGTTCTTCCGGGACATCGGTTTCGAAGATGGCTGGTTCATGCGGCAGGACACAGAAGGGCTGGTTGAAGCCATGACGCCGCCCGGGGTGGAGCTGCACTGCTTGTATGGCACTGGTGTTCCCACGCCAAACTCTTTCTACTACGAGAGCTTTCCTGATCGGGACCCCAAAATCTGCTTCGGCGATGGTGACGGCACAGTGAACCTGGAGAGCGTCCTGCAGTGCCAAGCCTGGCAGAGCCGCCAAGAGCACAGAGTATCATTGCAGGAGCTGCCCGGAAGCGAGCACATTGAGATGCTAGCCAATGCCACCACCTTGGCTTATCTGAAACGTGTGCTTCTGGAACCTTGACGTCCTACGCCGGGCCGGGCTGCTGGATGGCTGGACCACGGAGCTTTTCTTGGCCTCTGACTCTTTCACGGTCTACAAGCTTGGCAGAGTTTGTGACCATCATTCAAGGTCCTAAGTCCCAGGAGGCATCTGCCTCAGAGGAATGCTATTTCTCAACCTTTCTTCTGTAGAATGGCCATGAAGAAGGCAGAAGTGAGTGTGGACATTTGAAGGAGAGACTGCTGCTGCTGCTGCTGAATTGTGACCTCACGCTGGCTCTGGAGGCTGGCTCGTTTGGCCCCTCACCCCAGTCCCTAACTTGGACCATGCAATCCTCTTAGCTCTCTGGTCTTTCTACTCTAGCTCACTGGGCCCTCCTAACCTTCCCTTTTGAGGGATGTTAGTTACTGAGCTGATGTCCTGCCATGAAAGATTCCATAGAGATCCCCGGGTGACCTTCCCACGCACTGGCCTCAGGTAGCCCTCTACACTGGCCACAGGTGGCTAGAGCTGCTGGCTTCCCTATGACCTCACTGGTGGACATTCTGAGTGTGGGGTCTCCTGGAGGCAGTCGGGTAAGCCCCTGCAGGCAGGCTAGTTGCTCGTATTGTCTCCGTGATCCCTCCAGGCTGGGTTCTTTACAGTCTGCTCCTACCTCTCATTTAGCAGCATCCTAGTTCTGGACTGGACAGCAGAGGACCTCTCAATTCTTGGGGGCCATGTCCTAGGATTCCTGATGTCCCAGCTTGTGACGGAGGTCCCAGTACTGAAGCTGGCTCTGTTGGTTCTGGGACCTGTAGTTTGGGGGGGGGGGGGGCTTACTGCCTTCTTTGAAGGTTCTTAGGAAGAAAGTGAGCTCAAGCCACAGTTGCTTAGAGCTTCCCATGAGTCACCTTCTTGAGAACTCTACCATTATGGTGCACCCCGCTGTGGGGTATTTCTACTATCCACTTGAGCTGGCACAGGGTTGAGAGGTGGTAGAGATCCTGCCCAAAGCTACCACCAGGCAGCTGAATGGGTTTTGGTTTGCAGGAAACAGTCCAGAGCTTTGAAAAGGCTCCCAAGAGAGCTAGGAAGAGAGTCCCAGCTAAGGGGGTGTTGTTTGTTTGTTTGTTTGTTTGTTTGCCCCAGGGATGCCACATGGTCTCTGTGTGACAGCAGGGATGGGGAATCTGGGACTGCCTTAGGGACAGTGTACCTGACTATGGACTTGGGTCAGCTTTTAAGTTGGGGTCTCAAAACCACTTAGAGGCTGGACCACACTGCCTTCCCATATCATTTCTGACGCTGGACTTCCCTTGTTAAGCACATTCCTATCATCTGTCCCTCACCTGAGTGTTGGGACCCCCCACTTGGGGCCCTGAGCAAACTGTACCTCGATTTTGGCAATAAAAGTATTCTGGATGCTGTAAGGTGCCTTGTCCTGCTCTGAGCACGAGAGGAGGGAGCCATGGTGTCTGAAAGTGCTGTAGCGGTGGGCGCTTGGTCTGTAACTTTACTGGGGCCTCAGCATTACCCCTCCGCCTTCGCTTTACCCTTTTGTCCTCTTCTCTGGAATCGCTAGAATCGATTTCTCCACTGGGACCAAGAAACAGACCCAGAAGCCGGGCGTGGTGGTGCACGCCTTTAATCCCAGCACTCGGGAGGCAGAGGCAGGTGGATTTCTGAGTTCGAGGCCAGCCTGTTCTACAAAGTGAGTTCCAGGACAGCCAGGGCTATACAGAGAAACCCTGTCTTGAAAACCCTGCCCCCCCCCCCAAAAAAAAAAGAAAAAGAAACAGACCCAGAATTGTGTCTCTTGGAGTTGGGCTCCTGTCTTCATCCTGCTTCTCCCCAGTCAGCAGTGTAATGCCTAGCTTCTCCAGTGCTTGTCTGTATGCACCAGGCCTTTTGCCCTCTACACTTTGAATTTAAAGTTCATTTTAGGAGGTCACCTTTTCCAGATTCAGCATCTTACCTGCCTGCCTTCTGAGTCTGAATAGGAAGCCATAAGAAGAGATCAGACACAGGCCTGCTACAGTTTCGCCAGAAGGCCTTTGCTTCTGATACTGGGAAACTATTGCCAGCCCTGAAAACCCAGGAGTGGAAGACAGAGGTTCATAGTCTCCGGTGAGCTTCCATGTTCTCAAGGATTCTAGCAGGAGGGAGAGACTAGCCTAGGGAGGGATGAGTAGAGATGATGACTGAGACATAGGAGCACGTGGAGATAGATAAAAGGGATGTCTGAAATAGGGAAGCATGCAGAGGAATTGGGCCTCAGCCTGAACTTTGTGGTGTAGAAAACCTACCAGTTTCCATTGAGTTGGCCAGACTAGATTCCAGGTGTTGCTATACTCAGGGGGCCACTAGAGGGCGATCTAAGACTCACTGTACCAAGTGTAATGCATGGAAGGAAGGGGTGGTCAAGAAGGGGCATGAGGTGTGGACACACAAGCCCTGCGGTGGCACCGGTCCAAGTGAAAGATTGATAATATGAAAAGTGTCATTTGCAGGTCCTATCCAGCTTGGCCCTTACCTACCCACCATGCCATCTTTCGTGATGACCTTGCAGGCAGCTACTCATTCATTCCAAATCTTTTTACGTCCATTGGCAGTTTAACTGCGAGGGTGTCAGATCACCAGGAACAGGGGATACAGCCATGAGTTGACATATGGGTGCTGGGGATCGAACCCAGGTCCTTGGGTAGAGCAGGCAGTGCCCTTAACTGCTGAGCCCTGTCTCCACACACCCCTTCCCCATTCCAGCTCTTTTTGAGCCCTACGGGTACCTGTTTCATAGCTGCAGAGAAGGTATTCTGCCAGTGTTAGCCCGTTTGCTTGGGTGGCCTTGTGACTTCCCTGAGCCTGAGCTTCCTTATCTGATTGATGAGGGTAGATATGTCCTGCAGGGTGTGCCCATTGACCAAGAATGCTGATGTTGGAAATCCTCAGGTCCCTGGTCCGATGTCTTGTACCAGCTTGGACTCAGCAGATTCCCTGTGTGGATAGGAGACAGCAATCAATCGCTGGAAGCCAGATTTCTATATATAGCTATTGCAAGGACAAATGGGTGGCTCTCACTGAATGGAGGGGCGATGCTGGAGGGACTGATTCCAGAAGTGAAGGGTCAGGCTCAACTGACCTAAATCTATGCAGGCTCACTTATTCTTCCAGGTGTGTAAGGATGTAAGGGTGCCCAGCTGCTGCCTAGACTGCAATACCTACAGCAGTTTCCCTTCCCCAAATACTAACAGTCACTGCCTGACTCCTTGTCTGTGGATCTCTTGGTAATGGGGTTTCTCAGGTGGGGTAGGGAGTTTACATCAAAGAAGTATTGGTGGTCTCATATCCTGCTCCCCACCCCTTACACCCCCTATCCTTCCTCTTGCTAGGGAATCAGAGTCTGGCTGCTGGCTTGTGCTGGGGAGCCTCCCTCATCTTCAGAAGACCTGTTGGATTCCTGTCTTTAGACCCTGCCATGCTCCTTCTTTGGAGCTGGAGCCTGAACTCAGGGCCCCCTTGAGCTGCATCAGAGACTGTTCAAGGTTTCGAAGACGAGAACCCAAAAGGGGCAGCACCAACAAGGGGTCCTCAAGGACTGCATCCTACGCCTATAGGTTGTTAACTTCCTAAGAAACCTGGGACCAAAGGCTGTGGTTCCTATTAACATGTTAAAGTGGACGAGGCCAGGCTCTGTTACTACCCAATCAAGAAATTGTATTAGTATTTCTCAAGCCGGGCGTGGTGGTACGAGCCTTTAATCCCAGCACTCGGGAGGCAGAGGCAGGCGGATTTCTGAGTTCGAGGCCAGCCTGGTCTACAGAGTGAGTTCCAGGACAGCCAGGGCTATACAGAGAAACCCTGTCTCGAAAAACAAAAAGCAAAAAATCTTCTCTTCAACCATACCTGGAGTGTATGGTTGTGATCATGTTCCTGTTTTTTCATTCATCAGGAAGAAAGAAGGAGAGCACCTACTAAAGAGAGGTTTAGTTAATTTTTTGGTTTTTCCAAAGTTTCTCTGTATAGCCCTGGCTGTCCTGGAACTCATTCTGTAGACCAGGCTGACTCAGAAATCCCCCTGCCTCTGTCTCTGGAGTGCTGGGATTAAATGTGAGTGATAGGTTATTTTTCCACCTGTGAAATGAGCCAATCCAAGCCTAATTAGATTAGATTAGATTATTGGGAAGCTGCTCTTGGGTGGGAGAGTTCACTGTCACTAAGGAAAGAGGCCAAGGAAGTCACCTTGGGGGAAGAGGAGGTGGGAGGAGGAAGAGAAAAAGAGAAAAGGATGCAGAGATAAGGAGGAGTAAGAGGAGGAGGGAGCAAGAGACCAAAATGGCTGGATTATGTAGGAAAGAGCCTCTAGGGGGTAGGGTTGGGGGAGGTAGGGTTTGAGAGATGCTGGGAGAAACTGGAGGCCATCTCTGCTTTGATGTGTAAAATATGCACCTTATGCCCTTCCTTGTTCATGGGTCTTAAATCAAACAGTGAGAACTCCATTGCTTGGTTGAGAGGTTTTGGGTTTTTTTTTTTTAGATGTTTTTATTTTTGTGTGTGTATGCGAATATATGCAGATGCCCCCAGAGGCACTCTTACCATCATGAAGAGACTAGTCATCTCTTCAGCCCCTTTAGGGGGGAGATGTGAAGCAATTTCAATCTGTATTTTAACATATCTTCTACCCCACGGGGTGGGGGGTGGGGGGAATGTACTAGGCTTACGGTGTATACAATCCCGTTATTTCAACTTGACTTTGACATTACAAAATTTGCACTTAGTAGAACCACCCTCGAAAGTTACAGAAAATCATACTTTGTAGAATTTCACAAAAACAAACATTAAAAAAAATCATAATATTTTAAGTGTTTGGGGGGACATGGAGGGCACGTGGCAGGTGCAGCTGGCTGGACTCTGAGGCAGCGTCTGCAAAAGGGCATGAAAGGGCATACAGACTGGGAGAGGGTTCAGCTGTTGTGCGGTTCTAGACTCCCCACGGAGTGGATGGGAAAGAGGGTTTGAGTGACTGGGAAGCAGTTTGTGGGTGGTGAATTGTGGACAAAAAGATCATGGTACCATATTTGGGGTTACAGCCTGTTCCTCAACAAACTAGGTTTAGCCATTCGTCCTTAATAAACTGATAAAGTGAGCCAAATTAGTAATGAAAAGCAGAAAAGGGTTTATTCAATGTGGCTACCCTGGGAAGAAGGACAAAGATAGCCAGCAACTCCCCCAAGTGTGTCTTTGAGGGTTCCTGATGTGAGAATAGAGTTTAAATTTTTTTTCTCTTTTTTCCTGTTTCCTCTTTTTTTTTTTTTTTTTTTTTTAATTTTTCAAGACAAGAATTCTCTGTACCAGCAGCGCCTGCAGTTCTAGAAGCACTATGCACCAAGCAGTTCAGGCTGGCCTGGAACTCAGAGATCTGCCTGTCTCTGCCTTCTGAGTGCTGGCATTAAAGGCCAGTGTCACCATCACCCATGAGTGTTTAAACATTGTATGTGTGTGTGTGTTTTGAAACAGGGTCTAACTCTGTAACCTTGGCTAACTAACGACCTCCCTCTGCCTCTCCCATCTCCGATTAAAGGCAGGTGTCACTGAACTCTGCTAATTTAAACTAATTTTTTCTTTTTTTTTTTTTTGAGACAGGGTTTCTCTGTATAGTACTGGCTGTCCTGGAACTCACTCTGTAGACCAGGCTGGCCTCGAACTCAGAAATCCACCTGCCTCTGCCTCCCGAGTGCTGGGATTAAAGGCGTGCGCCACCACGCCCAGCTAATTTAAACTATTTTTATCTTTTGTGTATGTTTGCCTGTATGCAGTGTACCACATGCGTCCAGAAAAACTGGGGTTTACAGGTGGTTGTGAGCCACCATGGGAGTGCTGGGAATAGAATCCCTTTCCTCTGCAAGTGCTCTTAACTACTTACATCCCCCCCAGGCTCGCTCCCAACAGGGTTTCTAAGTGTAACAGAGCCCTGGCTGTCCTGGACTCGCTTTGTAGACCAGGATGGCCTCGAATTCACATAGATTGACTTCCCACTGCCTCCTGAATGCTGAGATTAAAGGTATGGGCACTATTGCCCGGCACTACTTATCTCTCAATAAGGTTTAAATCTTAAGCGAGAAAGAATGCGGTCCCTTGCAAACAAACTCCAAGTCTGTTTCTTTCAAGGTCATATGACAAGTTGTAAAATTTTCGCCAGGAGATAAGTTCCTCCTTTCGATGCTTCGTCCACTTCCTCTCCTATTCCTGGAGGAAATACTGATTTCTTGGGGTCCTTTTTTTTTTTAAGTCTGATAGCCTATGAGAAAAGCACAACTGTCTCTTTAGACTATATTTATCCCTGCCAGACTGGTCAGTTGTTAGAAGGTTCGGTGGAATCTAAAAGGCAGGAAGTCTTAGAATGAACGCCAGCGCCACTAGAGAAAAAGATAACCTAAAAGGAGATAGAGGAGCAACCAACGGGAGAAGAAAAGGTCAGGATGTCCCAGCTTCCCCAAGAGGGGTGTCAGCAGGGTCGGGGGAGACCAGGACAAAGCGAAGAGAGCCAGAAGTGGCAGCCTTCCTGGGTCTAATGGAGTCTGAACTGAATGTCAGAGCACCAGGGTCCCGGGATTGTATTTCTTCCTGGGTTCCCCGAGCTGAAGGGAGGCAGTTATCTAGATAGGGAGGGGTCCAGAGCTCTTTGTGTCAACTGTCTGGGGTCCCACTGGGCGTGCAGTCCCCAAAGGCCAAGGAGGAGGAGTGTGTGGGCCCGTTAGAGCTCCAAGCAGCAGCATCCTCACGTGGGGCCCCAGAGGCTTCAAGTGACTGCGTGGGGAGCCGGGGAGTGTCCATCCCAGGTGAGGGTGACCGCACCCCAGTCACAGCCCGCGGGGAGAGCCCGGGCGCGGCCTGCTGGAGGCTGCTCGGTAACGGTACGCGGATCGCCCAGGGCCCCGGCGTGCTCCAGTGCCCGGAAGCAACGCCGCCTGGGGGCCCCCGCTCCGAGCCGGGTCCCCTGGCGGCGCGCGCTGTCGCGATCCGGTGCGAGTGACGTGGCGTGGGCGGGGCTTGAGCGGCCGCCCGGGCGACGGCGCGACCGAGCATCCTGGAAGCTCCGGGCCACGAGGAGGTAGCTGGCGGGTCCGAGGAGGTGAGGGGCTGGCTCCGGTTCGGCTCGGGGCCGTTCTGGTGTGAGGCCGAACACTCTTGCGTGGCCTCCGTGGCCGCGTGCTGGATGCGGGGCCGGAAACCGCGTGGGGCGGAGGGCGCGGGAGAGGCGCGGCGGCTGAGAGGAGGACGCCGGGAGCGTGGATCCCTGGAGTGGACGGCGGTGTGAGGAAGACGCAGGCGCGCGCGCGGGCGGGCGCGTGTGTGGGGAGAGAGACCCCGAGGGTGGCTTTGTGAGTGTGCAAGATCCCGAGTGTAAGGGGGACTGTTTGTGAAAAACTGTGAGATGGTGAGTGTGTGTGTGTGTGTGTGAGAGAGAGACGGAAAAACCCAGAGTGCGAGGAGGAAAACCTTGGGCGTGAGGGTGGCTCTGGGGTGTGTGCGACCCTGAGAGAGACGGAGACGGTGAAGGAGGTTTGAGTGTGAGAGAAGCGAAGGGCGTGAAGGCTGAAGGACTGAGCCCTTCGCAGTCCGTGACCGTGCGAGCCTCGGTGATCCTCCCTGGAGCACTGAGAGGTGGCGGAGGAGGAGGAGGACGAGGAGGAGGAAGAAGCCGTTGTGTGTGAGGAGGGCAGAGACTGCGGGACCGGTGTGTGAATGCAGGAATGCAGCGTCTTGGGGCTGTTGAAGCCTCTGACTCGGGTTGGGACTTTTCGAGTGCTGAGGTATTGGCGTTTGGGAACACGGTGCTCTTACTCTTGTGAGTGTCTCCTGTATCTTGTCATCTCATTGGCCCATCTCATGTCACAATTATCAGGAAATATTTGGGAAATGTTCGGAAAATTTCTGTTACTCTACACACCGAGCCAAAAGGCTGGTCACCGCGTTGTGTAATGGGTCAGTATAAATAGAAAACACCTAATTTAACAAGTCTTGGGGAACCAATCGAGATCACTGAGTTATGTGTTGGGAAGAATGCAATCTCCGCTGTTAATAATAGGGGGCGGGGAGAACGACCCCCTCAGTTTTGGGCAGCTCATCTAACAGGCTATATATGCTCAGCTGTTTGGCTCCTATATAAGGAGAGCCAATCGATCCCGGATTTAAAGACTTAGCAGGAGCAGATTTAAAGTCTGCAACTGCTTCCTGGGGTCATTTTTACTTCTTTACCTGGTGAGGTCCTTCAGGAAGCTACCCGGGCTTCCTATTTTGTTCAAGTTCCATTGTGATTTCATACAGATGGCTTTTGCTTCCCGACATGGGTCTTAGGCTGTTTACTTGAGTTATATTTGATTTTTCTTTCCTGGCAAATGTGTGGAAAAATCACCACCCTGATGGAGATAGAAGGCAGTACTTGCCATGCAAGTGGGTTTCATTTCTAGCACCTCGAACCAAAGAGAAAAAGAAAGACAAAGATCGAAACCATAAGCCTGATCCCCTCTCTATACCCTTCCCCATTGGAGACAGGGCTTCTGTGTTTAGTCCTGGCTGGACTCTTCTCTGTAGACAAGGATGGCCTTGAACTCAGAGATCAGCCTGTCCCTGCCCCCCCCCCCCTTTTTTTTAAACCAAAAGCACATTTCAGTTATGTGGCTGGTCTACTAAGTTTCTTCGTAGAGGAAATTCTAGAGTGTGGAGATGTTCTATAAAAGTTCTAAGATGCTCTTAGAATCAGGGTTTCTCTGTGTAGCCCTAGCTGTCCTGGAACTTACTCTGAAGAACATGCTGACCTTGAACTCAGAGATCTTCCTGCCTCTGCCTCCTTACAGGAGGAAATAGTATCCTGATGCTTTTTATAAGTTAATTTTTTTTTTTTTGATAAGTAGCTAAGAACTTATTCTTTGTTGTAGAGATTGAATGGCCAAAACAGAGAAGTAATTCCTTGCTGAAAGGAATAATTTTCTCTTTGGTACCTGACCCATTTGTGATCAAACAACTTTTAAAAATATGAATTTTTATTTAGTTTGGACAGGTGACTATTACCACTCTGCTCTTTATTTGCTTCTTTTTTTGTTTGTTTTAATGATTTATAAAAAGGAATCTATAGGTTTTTTGTTTGTTTGTTTGTTTGTTTGTTTTGTTTTTTGGGTTTTTCGAGACAGGGTTTCTCTTTATAGCCCTGGCTGTCCTGTAACTCACTCTGTAGACCAGGCTGGCCTTGAACTCAGAAATCCTCCTACCTCTGCCTCCCGAGTGCTGGGATTAAAGGCAAGCGCCAACATAGCCTGGCTGGAATCTGTAGTTATTTGCATACTTTGTAACAATGATGCTAGTAAAAGGGCTTAAAAATCATAGTGTTATGAAACATAACACATGTTATTAGTAAATAAATTATGCATTTATGTTTTTAATTTTTTTTCAAGATAGGGTTTCATGTAGCTCAAGCTGGCCTCAGACTCTGTAGCCGAGGACGACTTTTAGCATCCCAAGTGCTGGGATTATAGGCCTGAGCCACAATTTTGTTTTCTATTTTATGTTTTCTAAAGAGTAATTTCTGGTGACTTATAATTTAAGATATGATGTCTAATCATTACTTAGGAGGCTGAGAGTTAGAGAGTTCAAGGCCCCCCTGGGCTATGTAATGAATCCCAGGTTAGCCTGAGCTGCAACGGAGAGATCCTGTCTCAAGAAAAAGAAACAAAACAAGCGGAAAACCGGAAAACCGGAGCCCTAGAAAAGACTGTTTAGCACATTCTGTTGAAATAAGAGTATCTTATCCACTGTGACTGGAAGTAAATTATATCTAAGTTAGCTGATAGTCTCCATAAAAATGAAAAACAATTTTGTTACTTGAAAAAAAAAAAAGTTACAGGGAGGGCGGATAGGATAGGGGATTTCCGAAGGGGAGATCTGGAAAGGGGAAAACAATTTAAATGGAAATAAAGAAAATATCCAGTTTTAAAAAAATACCAGAAAAGAAAAGAAAAGAGCTAAAATAAATATATTGACACCTGAGTTACTTTTTTCTTTAAAAATTGAATATGGTAGTTTTCCTTATTAAATTTTTATGAAGAAATTGTAGGGATCTGGTATCTCATTTACAACCTGCTGCAAGAGCTGCTGGAAAATAGAATGAAATCCTGCAAGAAACTGGTGCTGCTGCTGCTGCTCCTCCTCTTCTTCCTCCCCCTCCCCTCTTCTTTTCAGTGCAGGGGATTGAACCCAGCATCCCAAGCCTCATCCTGGCTAACTATGCACTCTACCGGTTGATTTTCACTCTCAGCCCCTGAGATGTGTCTTTACAAGTAGAGTGTAACATTGTTATTTCAAGAAAGGATCTTTTGTGGGGGTACAGTGAATGATTCATGGAATTTTTTTTTTTTTTTTTTTTGGTGTTGCTTTAGAGATATCAGCATGTTAGAGACTGAGACTAGTAACTATGTATGATTGTTTTATACTGATTTATTTTAACTATTTATACAATTGAAGGCAGTCAACAAAGGAGATTTGGTAGGATTTCTGATAACCCACTTCTAATACCAGACTTTATAGTGGCTTACAATGAGTCACTTCAGCCAGCAATTGTCATTCCATTGTTTTAGAGTCTCAGATCTCTGTGGGGATGGGATAGACAATGCCTTTCACATACATAGGGAGTCCTTTTTTGGGTCTGTGTATACTGTGGGACTGATTAAATGCAATTTAAATCATCACTGTAGTCATAGGAACTTCCTCCTCATTATCTTCCTTCATCAGCTTTTACCTGACAAACAAGTACATGACAGAATGTCTGTTTATACTGCTCTAAAGACACTGAGTCCTAGCACAGCTTGGCTTCTGATTCAGAGGGAGACATTGTCTCAAGAGCACCCCCCCCCAACACACACACACACACACACACACACAGACAGGGATGTGGGTTGGGTTTTTAAATTGTGTTTATGTTAGCCAGGCAGTGGTGGAGCACACCTTTAATCCCAGCACTTGGGAGGCAGAGGCAGGCGGATTTCTGAGTTCGAGGCCAGCCTGGTCTACAGAGTGAGTTCCAGGACAGCCAGAGCTATACAAAAAAACCCTGTCTGGAAAAACAAAACAAAAATAGTGTTTATTGTGTTATGCCTCCATGGTATCTGTGTGAGGGTATCAGATACCCTGGAACTGGAATTACAGACAGTTGTGAACTGGAGTGCTGAGACTTGAACCCTGGTCCTTTAGAGATCGATCAGCCAGTGCTCTTAGCTGCTGAGCCATCTCTCCAACCCCATAAGATCTACATATATGTGGCCTAGAACTCACAGAGATCCACCTGCTTCTCCCTCCCAAGTGCTGGGATTAAAGGCATGCACCTGACCTGTGTGTATATTTTTTAAACAGCTTTTTAACAAAAGCATCTTTTTGTTTAATTTATATTTGCTTTTAAAATTCTTTTTTTTTTTTTTTTTTTGTATGTGTATGTGAGTGTGGGCACTTTAGAACCATGGAATGTGGAGGTCAGAGGACAACATTTAGGAGTTGGTCCTCATCTTCCAACTT